>NC_142314.1:23809285-25041071 GCF_054855325.1 Carica papaya
ATTCTGTATTGGTATCTGGCACCCTTATGCTATAATTAGTATTGGGGATATCACAAGTGATATCAGAGTAGAATCCGCAAAAAACAAAAGAATCCCGTACACTGAGCCAATCTAGAGTTAGGCAAACAAATCTTAGTGTGTAGGAAACTTCTTCTTATAAATATTATTTAGAAATTTCTTCAAAATCCCTACTGATTCTCTCCCTTTTCATTTTATAGGAAATGACACGAGAAAGACCATCAGTAAAAAAAACTGAGGCCCAGGATACGCCGACCAGGACAAATTTTAACGAGCTGTTTCAAGCCATCCAGGATTTGACAGCCGCTATCGTACATAATCAGATCAATAATTGTCAACCTCCTCCTCTTGAGTGTCATCCCCTTGACCGTCCTATCTTCCAGCACATCTTGAAATTCAAAAGACTAAACCCTCCACACTTCACGACGGTCCCAATCCCATGGTCACCAAAGCTTGGACCCAAGAAATGGAGAAGCTCTTCACAGTTTTGGATGTGATGGAAGAACAGAAGGTTTGCTTGGCTACTTCCATGTTTACTAGTGAAACAACTCACTAGTAGCGAGTGAAGAAGGATTTACTATCGACTCCCATCACTTGGGAAATATTTGTGGATTCCTTCTATGAGAACTTCTTCCCAGCATATGTACGAGATAAAAAGGAAGAGGAGTTTATAGAAATTTGATAAGAAAATCTCACAGTTAGCTAGTATGCGGCAAAGTTTATTCAATTATCTAGGTTCGCTCCACTGTTGGTGTCCATTGAAGCTCGTAAGGCCCAAAACTTTTTGAAGGGCCTTTGCCTAAATATCTTTAATTGAGTCACCATGTTTAAGGCCAGTTCCTATGGTGAGGTGCTGGAGAATGCCCAGTTAGACGAAAACCTTATCTCAGCCCACAACTAGTCCATCACCCACTTCCACTGTCAGCAGCAACAACAACAAAAGAGGAAATTTCCTGACTCTGGCCCTGACCGTTCAAACAGGAGATGCCATGTTGTTTCAGCCCTTACTGTTTTGCCCCCTCCTATGAGAGACCCTATTCTGACTTCTCCCCCTTGCCGGCATTGTAGTCGCTACCATGGTGACTAGCCCTATTGACACCTAAACCACTTTTGTTATAAGTGTGGGAGTACACAACTTTTGGTGAAGAATTACCCGCAGAGGGCTAAGGACCTTGTCAGACCTGTTACCTAGGGATGTGTCTACCACCTGGATGAGCCTGATGTTCCTACCACGCCTGCTATCATTCAACGTATGCTTTATATTCATAATACTATTGTACGTGCTTTGATTAATACAAGTGCCCCTTACTCCTTCATATATTGTCATTTTACTTGTAAATTAGACCTTAGGTCAGAACCCCAAAGAAAGATTTTAGCTGTAGAAACACTCTCTAGGAGACTATTAGAAACTTCTTGTGTATATAAAAATTATAAAGTAAAAGCCTCAGGGAAAGAACTCACTGTATATCTAACATCTAATACTATTAGACTTTTTAGGGTTTGATATCATCCTAGGTATAGACTGGCTAAAAAAATATAAAGCAATTATTGATTGTGAGATAAAAATTGTAAAACTATGCTCACCTAGCCAGTAAAGTTGTCTTGTTTTGAATAAATTATGTGAAATAAATAAAGAGTGTTTCCTTTCAAAAAAAATTTTTGTTGCTCTACTCACTTTATGTTCGACAAGAACATGGACTACTACCCAGCAATTTCTTTAATCCCCATTATATACAATTTCCCAGAAGTTTTTCTTGAGGAGCTACCAGCTCTACCTCCCGAATGGAGTTTTTAATTAACCTGATTCCAAGTACCTAGCTAATTTCAAGAGCCCCTTATATCATGAGTCGTGCAGAACTTGTAGAATTGGAACACCAACTTTTCGAACTACAATGACTGGGATTTATCTACCCCAGTCATTCCCCTTACGGTGCGCTTGTCTTGTTCGTTAAAAAAAAAGACTGATCCATCTACATGTGTATCGACTACCATGAACTCAATTAGGTGATCATAAAGAGTAAGTACCCTTTGCCCCACATAGATGATTTGTTAAACCAATTGCAGGGTATTTTTGTGTTTTTGAAGATTGATCTCCGATTCAGCTACTATCAATTGTGAGTGAAGGAAGAGGACATTCCTAGGACGACTTTTCGCTGTAGGTATGGCCAATTTGAGTTTAGAGTTATGCCATTTCAACTGACCAATGCTCCCACAGCCTCTATGGACTTAATGAACATAATTTTTCACCATATAGTGGATCAATATATCATCATCTTCATCGATGACATCCTAGTGTACTCAAAGAGCCCAGAGGAGCATGTTGATCACCTGACTCTGTCATGGTCACACTTTATGGGCACCGACTCTACGCCAAGTTTAGTAAATGTTCTTGTTGGTTGAACCAGGTGTCATATATGGTTCCATATAGCTCAAAATTTACTAGTGCAACTACCCTACTCATGATCTTGAGTTAGCGGCCATTATATATGCCTTGAAGATTTGGCGTCATTACCTCTATGGCCAAATCTTTGAAGTATCTGTTCTCACAAAGAGAATTAAACATGAGGCAAAGATATTGGATTGATTTATTAAAGGATTACCACAACAAGATCCTTTATTACCTTAGTAAAGGTAATGTAGTCGCTGATGACCTGAGTAGGAAGGAATTAGCCATGTTAGCCTGGATGATGATATCCAGTTGGAAGATAATAGACTCAATGCAGTCTTTCTATCTAAACTACTGTGGTAATGGTGCTTACCTTATCAAGATTTGAGCTCTACCAGATCTTTTCATAAAGATTTGGGAAGCTCAGTTTACTGATCCCGAGCTCGCATAGAACCTCAATAAATTCACATTGGATGATTTTCCTGATTACAGGATGTCTGAAAATGGCATATATCAGTTTTAAAATTGTGTTTAGGTCTCTTCTACTATCAGGGATGATGTTTTTCAAGTAGTTCATGCATCTAAGCTATCCATCCATCTAGAAGGCCCCAAGATGTATCGTGATTTGAAACATCAATATTGGTGGCCAGGAATGAAGAGAGACATTATGAATTACATCTTTTAGTGCCTCACCTATCAAAGGATTAAGGTTGAACATTAGAAACCTGATGGGTTGTTGCATAACCTTACCATTCTAGAATGGAAGTGGAAACACATGACCATGGACTTCATCACTGGTCTACCAAGGAACACTAATGGTTGAGAAGAAATTTGAGTCATTATGGATAGACTAACCAAGATAGCTCATTTTCTATCCATCAAAATCACTGATCCTTTAAGTAAGTTAGCCGCCCATTTGTATGTTGACCAAATTGTTCGACTTTATGGCGTACCCTCCTCTATTGTGTCAGATAGAGATCTCTAATTTACTTCCTGCTTCTGGATAGTTTTCAGGAGGCTTTAGGCACTAATTTGCATTTTAATATTGCCTATCATCCCCAGACCGATGGGCAGTCAGAATGCACCATTCAGACATTGGAAGATATGTTATGTGCTTGTATTCTAGATTTTGAAGTAATTGGAGTAAGCACCTCCCCTTCTGTGAATTTGCCTACAACAACAGTTACCACTCCAGCATTTTTATGACTCTATTTGCAGCTCTTTATGGTAGGTCATATTATCCCCTACCTGCTAGAATGAGATTGAGAATCAATAGTATACAAGGATGGAGTTCATCCAAAAGACAATTGACAAAGTGGATCTTGTCCAGAAGAACCTCTTTACTGCCCAAATTCACCAGAAGAGTTACGTTGACAACTGCAGGAGGCCTCTGGAGTTTACTGTTGGCAACTAAGTATTCATTAAGGTCTTTCCCTTTAAAGGAGCAATGAGGTTTGGGAAGAAAGGGAAGCTAAGCCCTCAATATGTTAACCCTATGGAGATTTTGGAACGTATTGGCCTTGTGGTATACCACCTTACTCTGCCCTGAGAGTTTGCCAGTGTGCATGACATCTACCATCTCTCCATGTTAAAAAGGTACCATCATAACCCTTATCAAATTATCCCAATTCAACAAACTCCTGTCAGCTCCAACTTGGCGCACGTGGAGTACCTGACAAAGATACTAGGATGGACCGACAAGGTGCTACGCAATAAGAGAAACTCGATGATGAAGGTTCAGAGGCAACATCACACCCTAGAGGAAGCTACAGAGGAATTGGAGGACGAAATGCCGAAGAAATTTTTGCCGTGGAGGACCAAAATTTTTAAAGGTGGGGGGGGAATGTGATACCCCACACCTTTGTGCTTCATATGGTATTAAGACTTTATTTTATTTGATCCTTTGGCAATTAAATTTCTGTGTTGTAATATTATTTTGCTATATTTTAGTTTAGATTTCTGTCATTTATCGAAATTTATTTTATTATTATTGTGCTATTTATTTTTGTTTTGTTTTAAACATTTTTTGAAGGTTTCAAATTAAATGAGAAAAGAAAAGAAAAATTTGGAAAAAATTTTACCGTGGGAAAAGCCCCTGCCCCAACCTGCATGGGAGTGCCCTGTGCGCTTGTGCGCACGTGCGTAAGGCAAGCAGGGCGTGCGCATAAGGCACACAACCCATCAGCTTGGGCACATATCGCGCATAGATGGGCATGTTAGGCACGTGACTCCATGTGCGCACAGAGCAATCGCATCAGGTCCACGGCTTCGTGCGCACTTGTTCGACGTGAGCGGCACAAGTTGCCTGTGCGCGTGTCAGTGTGTCGTCTGGACTCATAGACTAGCTGCATGCGTGCCTAGCCTAGGTTGCCGTGCACAACAAACATGGACTACGTGCCTCATGTTGCCACCCTACTACCGCCCTACCGCCAACGCCGCCGCTGCCACCTTCACCTTGAGCCCTGCACCACCGACCAATAGGCACTGATGATGTCATCATTTTCACCCTCCTCATAAATTCGTAACACTTGTTGTAAATCTAACAATTCTCTTCCTTTATAAATAAGGACCTCCTCCCCACTCTTCCTCAATTATTTTCACTTTCAGAGACTGAATTCTAGAGAGAGAGAGGGAGAGTTAGAGAGAGAAAGGTGCAAAGTTTGAAGGGAAGGGGGACTGGCTTACAAAGAGTTGTTGGTATCAGTAAGGGATTCAGTATATTCTTGCACAATATATGATGTATTTTTAGAGAAATAAATGATGCATTTTTAAAGAAATAAAGAAATGAATATTAATTTTATTGCATGATTGTGGCATAATTTTTAAAGAAAAGGATGTTGATTTTATTACATGATTGTAGCATGATTTTGAAGATGTGATGAGTTATTAATTATGACAATTGTTTTAATTATACTTACATCGTGTAAAGGCTTAATTGTTATTTCATGACCAAAGTTGAGATGAAACTGATACAGGAAGAAATTACATAAAATTATTGACATGACATGAAAGATATGAATGGATATATAAAACATGAATTAATCTGTTAGACTATTTTATCTACTTCTATTGTCTCCACCCTATCTGGAAAGACGTGAGATGACCACTCCCTGTGAATAACGTCGCAAAAACATGTAAGATATTTTAAGACCACTATGGTGAAGTACGGTTGTGGTTATAATCTTTAGGACAACAGTGGTTGACACAGCCATGGTCATAGATCATGCTGTGGTGTGGCGAGTCGCAAATCAACTATGGTGTGACGAGCTACAAATCAATTATAATGTGGTGAGCTGCAAATCACCTATGGTGTAGTGAGCCACAAATCCACTGTGGTTGAGTAAGCCTTAAATTTTCATTAGTGTCACCACAGTGGTAGTTGGGAGTCCATCTTAGCCAGTAGATAAAAAGTCATAAAGGGATTCGCACGAAGTATGATAAAAGACTTTATGACTGTTATTGTCTAATTTGTTTGGTTTTTTCACTTGATGAATTATCTTTATGTTATTTGATGATCTTGATATTAAATATTTTTCTTACATCAATGGACCGTTGAAAAATGGTAAGCATAAAAAGGTGTTTTCTTAAACACTTTTAATTTTTTAAAATTTCTTAGTCATGTAAATTTAATACTGTATGGCTAACTGAGTTTTATAAAACTCACCATTTTTATATTGGGTCCTCCCAGATGGCATTAAAGAGGATGTTTGTGATGAGTTGTCCAAGTTACCCCTTAAAGCTTCTCTGGCCCTAGATCCATGATCGTTGATGAGTCTATGTCTTGTTCCACACTCTGATGAGTCCATTTATATAATGATAGAAGTGTCCCTCTTTTATATTTCGTTATTTTGTATTTTATCGCCACTTTTGGCCTCAATTGTATATGTAATTGGAAAATCATATATTTTGTAAGGAATTTTGTTATTGAAAAATTTTTGCTGCATATATTCTATTTAATGCACTTGTATTATGTCTTGGTATCTGGCACCCTTATACTATATTAAAATTGGGGATGTCACATGCAAATCCCCTGTATTTTTTTTGCCTCTTTTGGGACTCTATATTTGTACTAAACCCACCATGATTGATGCAAATGATGCAGTGTACAAGAACATTGATCTAATTCAGCTACTTAATGGTCTGATTATAAAAACGAGGTTGAAGAAATTTAAGGACGCATTAAACAGAATGATTCAAAACTTGTGGATTAACATTGACAAAATTCAAGAATGCAACAAGGAAGCATTTATCATGCTTGGGATGAGTAACATAAATCAAAACTTGGTCATATTGACACAAGTGGAAGTTACACCAGCCCAATATGAAGTTGAATTAGTTTGTTTAGATAGGCCATAACTTGAGCTTCCAATGTCTGAATTAGGTTATTCAAAGTCCTAAACGCATCTACACATTTGGGGCTACAACTTTCATGAAGAAACATAGTCCAAATTTGAATTTTATTAGATAGATAATTAGTTTGCAATTTTTAGAACAAATTGTGACTTATATATATTGAATCTAGTTGTCTTCATTTATTGTATCTAGACTCTTGTTTTTCTTATTAGATAGAAACACGTACTTAGTAATATGAAGAGTTTTGACTCTTAGAAGTCTTAAAACTTATCTTGGAGGGTTGTTCCAAGTATAAATACGTAGTATTCACTTTTGTCAAGACAAATTGATATATGAATTTACTTAATGCAAGGTTTCTTAAGAGATGTTTTTCTCTTGTTCTTATTCTTGTTTCAATATGGATTCCTATAAGCAAAACTAATTACTTTATGAGTAGTTTATTCTAAGGTTCTCTTCAAGGGTTGAATTTAGGTTGTGGACTTATTCCAAAGTTCTCTTTCACGAATTGGATTGGCTTAAGGACTTGGTCAATTTGATTTAACTTTCTAAGGAGTTGCTTTCAAGCACAAAGATATTGTGTCTCGGGTTTAATATACCCTTGGTTCGTATCAATTTGGTATCAAAGTTTAGGCTCTAATTTAGGTTATATCCTTTGTGTTTCATCTCTTTACTTCTATTTCATTATTTCAAGTCTTTGTTTCCATTTCCATCCTCTATATCCATTTGTTATTGTTTAACATCTACAATATCAGTTTAGTGTCCTTTCTTTTTCCATTTGTTTCAACTTGTTCCATTGCTATTTTTCATCATTTGTTGTTCTCTATCTCCTTGTGATATGTTTGTCATCCAAAAGTTAGTCCATTCAAGTTTATTTATGTTGTGTTACGTAAAAAAATAGAAAAAAAAAAGAAAAATCAAAAGAAGGTGAAAAAAAAAATAAAAAAAAGGAAGATCAAGAGCCAAAAAAAAATAGAGGATTTGTTTAGGAGTTAAAATAAAAATTGAGTTCACTTTCCTAGATTGAAACTTCTTTTAAGTCGTATTTCTTTTTAAGAATTCACGTTTATCTTTCATTTCCATCTACCTTGGTTAAGTTTCATTCAGATTATCTTTTATTTCCTTCTAACTTGGTTTATTCTATTTCTCATTGTAATTCAGCACATTTGTATCAACTTTGATTCTCTAAAACGAATCTTAACAAGAGAATTGGAGTGGTAAAAAGCTGAGTGTGAGTTCATCTGGAGAAAAACCAAAATTTAAACATGAGTGAAACACATGAGGGAGTGAAGTGAGGAACTATTTTTTGCTTTACTAACTTTGTTTTGTAGCTTAATACAAGATGAGGACAAGAAAATAATCCATAAAATGAGATAGATAGGTTTTAAACCTTAACAAAACTGATGCAAGCTATGGATACAAGGTATGGTCAGATTACTGATCAAATGGAAAGACTAGAAGTTTCGGTTACAAGGGGGAAGCCACCAAATGCTCCTAATCCAATCATGTGTGGTAGAAGATTTCCAAATAGAGTTCAAGAGGGTAATGACTTTGAAGATGATGAATCACACGGTAATAATGAAGAAGAAGAGGAGGTGCAACTGAGACCAAGAGACAATAATAATAGCAACTTTAGTGGTGTTAAATTGAAGATTTCATCCTTTCATGGAAGAATGGATCCTGAAGCTTACTTGGATTGGGAAAAAAAGATTGAACTAGTATTTAATTGCAATAACTACACTGAATCCAAGAAGTTATAACTTGCCATTACTATTTTTAACGATTATGCTATTTCTTGGTGGAATGATACAAAGAATAAACAGAGAAGAATTAGGGATAGACCCACTGAAGAATAGAGAGATTTGAAGTCCATCATGAGAAGAAGATTTATACCAAGATATTACTATTGGGAGTTGTACAATCGACTTCAAAATCTTACACAAGGTTCCAAGAGTGTTGAGGAGTACTACAAAGAAATGGAAGTGGCCATGATTAGAGCAAATATCGAGGAAGATAGTGAAGCTACAATAGCTAGATTTCTTAGTGGTTTAAATAAGGAGATTTCTAATGTGGCCGAATTACAGCCTTATATAGAGCTAGAAGATTTGCTTCACCTTGCTTTGAAGGTTGAGAAGCAATTAAAGAGAAAAGGGAATGCAAGTCATGTTTCTTCCAACACTTCAACATTCAAATCAAATTAGAAGAAAGGTGATAAGGCTTTGTCATCCAAGCCTAAGGCAAAATTAAAAGAGGTTCCAAAAGCATCTGGTTCTAGCAAAGATAAGGGTAAGCTTGACTCTAATAGTAATGCAAGAAATATAAAATGTATCAAGTGTCAAGGTGTAGGTCATTACAAGCGGGACTGTCCAAATCAAAGAACTATGTTTATGCTTGATGGAGAGTATTATTTGGCTATTAAAGAAGAGAATGAACAAGAAATGACATCCTATGAAGATGTAATTAATGACGAAGATGAAGAATTTATCATGGTAGAAAGTGGAAGGGTTCTTGTAGAAAGAAGAGCTTTGAATATGCAACTCCAATAAGACGAATATGATCAAAGAGAAAACTTACTTCATACTAAATGTTATATGAAGGATTGCGTATGTGATGTGATAATTGATGGTGGTAGCATGACAAATGTTGCTAGTACTACTCTTATAGAGAAGTTGGGGATGTCTACTACAAAACATCCATATCCTTACAAATTGAAGTGGCTTAATGATTGCGGGGATATAAGGGTGACAAAGCAAGTTTTTATGGCATTTAAAATAGGTAAGTATAAGGATGAATTATTATTTGATGTAGTGCCCATGCATGCTGGTCATCTTTTATTGGCACGTCCTTGGCAATTTGATCAAAGGGTGATGCGTGAATTACATTTTCGAGAAAGACAAAAAAAAATTACTCTTGTACCATTTTCACCAAAAGAAGTTTATGAGAGTGAGCATAGAAGAATACAAAGTGAGAGAAAAAACAAGAGTGAAAAAAAATGAGCGAATGTGAGACATCCAAGAGTGAGGTTTGAAAAGAAAAGAGTGAAAAAAATAATGAAGTGAAAAAGAAAGTGAGTTTGATAAAAAAGAGGCAGAATTCAAATGAGTGTAAAAAGAAACAAGTGAGTTTATTTGCAAAAAGGAGTTATATTAAGGAAGCTTGGTTTTCAAAGAAAAGTATACTTGTGCTTATGGACAAGGAACTTTATCTAAACACTAATGACCTTAATGTTTCTTTACCTAGTGTATTTATTTCTCTTTTGCAGGATGAAGATGTCTTTTCGAAGGAGATACCTAATGGATTGCCACCCATTAAAGGTATTTAGCATCAAATAGATTTTATACCTAGTGCCTCAATTCCAAACAAACTAGTCTACAGAAGTAATCCCAAGGAAACAAAGGAGCTTCAAAGAAAGTTAAGGAGTTATTGGGTAAGGGATTTATTAGAGAAAGTATGAGTCCATGAGTTGTTCCAGTATTGTTGGTGCCTAAGAAAAATGACTCTTGATGTATGTGTGTTGATTGTCGTGCTATTAACAACATTATGGTAAAATATCGTCATCTTATTCCTAAGTTAAATAATATACTTGATGAATTATATGGCTCTACTATTTTTAGCAAAATTAATTTGAAAAGTGGTTATCATCAAATTCGAATGAAAGAGGGTGATGAATGAAAAATTGCTATCAAAATAAAATATGGATTATATGAATAGTTGGTTATGCCTTTCGGCTTAACTAATGTGCTAAGTACTTTCATGAGACTTATGAATCATGTTTTGAAAGATTTTATTGAAAAATTTATTGTTGTGTACTTTGATGATATCCTTGTGTACTCTAGAGATTCGAATGAACATATAAAACATTTAAAGAGTGTTTTAGTTACCTTGAGGAAAGAGAGGTTGTATGCTAATTTCAAAAAGTATTCTCTTTGTTCAGATCGAATTGTGTTTTTAGGTTCTATTGTGAGTAAGCAAGGTGTTAAAGTTAATGAAGTAAAGATAAGTGATATTAAGAGCTGGCCTATTCCTAAATCGGTAAGTGAGGTAAGAAGTATTCATGGTTTAGCTTGTTTTTATAGGCGATTTGTAAAAGAAGTTTTCATGGTTTAGCTTGTTTTTATAGGCGATTTGTAAAAGACTTTAGTATCATTACTGCGCCACTTACGAAAGTAATAAAAAAGAATTATGTTTTCAAGTGGGATAAGTATCAAAAGTGAGTATTTAATTTGTTAAAAGATAAACTTTATTCGGCACCTAGTCGTGCTTTACCTGACTTTACTAATACTTTTAAAATTGAGTGTGATGCTTCAGGTGTTGGTGTTGGGGCCGTTCTTATACAAGAAAAAAGACCAATGGGTTACTTTAGTGAAAAGCTCCATGGTGCTTCATTAAATTATTCTACCTATGACAAGGAACTTTATGCACCCCTTCGAGCTTTAGAGAATTGGCAGCATTATACTAATCATCAATCATTGAATTTCTTAAAGGCAAGATAAGTTGAATAAGAGGCATGCTAAATGGGTTAAGTTCATTACAACATTTCTTCATGTAATTAAGTATAAGCAAGGCAAAGAGAATGTTGTGGCAGATGCACTTTTAAGAAGTTACGCTTTACTCAATGCTTGGTTTTGAACATGTCAAACCTCTTTACGAAAATGACTTTGATTTTTCTAGCATTTTTAAAGAATGTGAGAAAGTTGCATTTGGTAAGTTCTATAGAATGGATGGGCTTTTGTTTAAAGAGAATAAGTTGTGCATACTTATTTATTCTATGCTAATGTTGCTTATTAAAGAATCTCATGGTGTGGTTTAATGGGACATTTTGGTATTTCAAAAACTTGAGATACTTTAATGGAACATTTTTATTGGCCTAAAATGAGGAAAAATGTGTAATGAATTTGTGATAGATGTGTTGTCTACAGACAAGCAAAATCTAAAATTTTGAGTCAATGATTGTATACACTGTAACACTTCGCTCACCATCGCACTAAATTTGTACCTGAAAACCCTTATTTTTTCAAGCCTTAAGGCCACTTGATCTTATTTAAATTTATCTTTTGATTTCATTATTTTATTCATTTTTATTTTTATTTCATTTTATTTACTATTATTATTTTTTTATTTATTAAAAAATGATTTTCAAGAGAAGAACGAGAAAAGGGGGCAAAATCTCACAGGAAACGCCTACGGGAAAAGCCTGCCCGTGCGGGCATCGTATGTCGTGCGCGCACGTGCACACGTCCTGTCCGTGCGAGGCGTGAGGTTGGTTTGCACACGTGTCTCATCTTGCAGAAACAGGCTAGTCCACGTGTGTCACATCGTGCATGGACAGGCCCAAGCCCCATGCACCCTATGCGCGTATCGTCCACATAGTAGGCCTGCATGGAAAGGCCTGCGTGCAACGCCCTGTGCAGATGGGCCAGCACTCATAGGCCTACACGCATGGGCCTTACGTACGAAAAAATAAGTCAACGCTTGCAGGCTAAGCCTACAGTGTGTGGCAGGATAGGCCGACGTCTGCAGGCTAGGCCTGCAGTGCGCGGCCAGCTTGGGGAGGTGCATTGTTGCCTCAGGCAGTGTGTCACTGCCCCTTGGGCGTCTTACGCTACCTTAGGTGGTGTGTCTTCGCCACATTGGGTGGAGAGCCATTGTCGGTTGAAGATTCTTCCTCTGTTTTTTGCACTACCATCGGGTCGTGTCAAATCACTTATCTTTCACTCAATTTTCTCTCTCCTCACCAAATTTTGCCACTTGGCACAAATCTAATGGTCTCTATTTTCTATAAATAAAGACCCTTTTCTTCCATTTTTCTAATCACTTCCATTTCATTCTTTCATCATCCAAGAGCTTATAGAAAGAGAGTGATCTAAAGAGAGAATGAGAGGAGAAGAAGAAGAAAAGTGTAGGAAAACTTCAACATTTTGGTAAAGAATTTAGTATTTCTTTAAACATCTTAAGGAGCATTTCTAGAAAATAAAAAATTATGTAGTTTGTGTTTTATGTTTTACATGATTTATGTTTAATATTTCTAATAAAGTGATTTGTTCTTGATTTCAAGCATGCTATGTGATCTTTTAGGCACTTGATGATTTACA
Organism: Carica papaya; assembly: GCF_054855325.1. NCBI lineage: Eukaryota > Viridiplantae > Streptophyta > Magnoliopsida > Brassicales > Caricaceae > Carica > Carica papaya. The sequence continues at coordinate 23,822,132 of NC_142314.1, forward strand.
TGTAAATTAAATAACATGAATTTGATAATAATTATTTGAAAAATATAAAGAAGAAAAAATAAAAGAGAAAGGGAATGAGTCTGAAATGGTTCGAAAAATAAATGTATTTGTATTGACATACATAATGCATCAAGTATCTTGTTAGGGTTTTTATTTCTGAGGAGTTTCTATTTTTTCCTCCCAATCTGGTCTGAAAAGACGTGAGATGATTGCTCCCTATGGATGACGGCGTACCCTCTGATGAGAGCGGTGACACAAATATCTATTAGGGGTCACATTTGACTAAATACTGCTGTGGCTATAGAATATCTGATAGAACTAATGTGATTTGTACGGTCGCAGTCATAGATTGTACCATAGTTTGGCAAGCCAGAAATGTGTCTGAGCAAATTTGTATCTACATTTATATCTACCCACAGAGATGGAAGTCGGAACGGCTTTGTGAAGCATGATACGAAAATCTTAGCATTTCATGATTTATTTGATTTTCTCTATTATTAAGTATAATTTTGATTTGATTGTTGTGACTATAATATAATGGATTTGATGTTTCCTTTAATACATAAATTTATTTTCATAAAGTAAGAAAGGACCCTAACGTGACCTGATGGTAAGTATTAATGACATAATTATTCACTTTTAAAATCTTATGATATTATTTAAATACTATTTTTCTTACTGAGTATATGAAACTCACCACTTCTATGCCCCCCTCCCCCCCAAGATGAGAAAAATAAAGAAGAACCGATCGTTGACCTACCCCTTGAAGTCTATGAGGATTACGTGGATCCACAAACCTTGAGTGCATGACTTATCCTGTACTTTAATGAGTATAATCACATAGTGAAAAAAGTGGCCCTTTTGTATTTTGATATTTTGTATTTTGTATTTTGTTGCATCCTCTGGCCTCAGTTATATATATGTGTAATTGGAACTCATATATTTTGGTAAGAGATTTGTAATAATTTACTCAATTGTATACAATTTTTATCATGCACTCGTAATCTGTTTCTTTATCCGGCACCCTTATGCCTTAATTTGCATTGGGGATATCACATACACCTTTACTTATTTCTACTGACTTTATACTGATATTTCAATAGATTTTATTTTGGGTTTGCCTAAATCAAGGAAAAAAAAGATTTAATTTTTGTAGTGGTTGATAGGTTTTTAAAGATTTCGCATTGCATATCTTGTAATAAAGCCGATGATGCCACTAACATTGTAAATCTATTCTTTAAAGAAGTAGTACGTTTGCATGGCATTCCAAAAATAATTGTGAGTGATAAGGATGCAAAGTTTCTAAGGCATTTTTCGAAAGTTTTATTGAGTAAATTAGGAACTAAGTTGTTGTTTTTTACTACTTGTCATTCATAAACCGATGGTCAAATCGAAGTTGTGAATAGAACTCTAGGAACTTTGTTACGTGCTATTATTTAAAAGAATTTAAAGAATTGGCAAGAGTGCATCCCATTTATTGAGTTCACATATAATGAGTTGTGCATTCTACTATTAGTTATTCACCATTTAAAGTTGTTTATAGTTTTAATCCTTTAACTCCTTTGGATTTACTTCCTTTACCATGTAATGAAAGAACTAGTTTAGATGAAAGGAAAAAGACAGATTTGGTGAAGAAGCTACATGAAAATGTGAGCAAGAATATAAAGAAGAGGAATCAACAAATTACAAGCTAAGTAAACAAGGGAAGGAGGTAAGTGATATTCGAACCTAGTGATTACATTTGGGTACACATGTGCAAGGAAAGGTTTCCTACTTAATGAAGATCAAAATTGCATCTCAGAGGCGATGGACCATTTCAAGTCCTTGAGAAGATCAATGACAATGCGTATAAGTTGGATCTTCCTTATTAGTATAATGTGAGTGCTACTTTTAATATGGCTGCTCTTTCTCATTTTGATGTAGATGTTGGAGATTCATGGATGAATAATCTTTTGGAGGGAGGGAAGGATGCAAATAAGGCAGCATATAAGAACATTAATCCAATTCAGCTACCTAATGGTCTCATTACAAATGCGAGATTTAAGAAATTCAAGGACACATTAAACGAGATAATTCAATGCTTGTGGAATCAAATTGAAAAAATTCAAGAATGCAACAAGGAAGCATGTATCGGGTTTAGGTTGAATAACATAAATCAAAGCTTGGTCACATTAACGCAAGTGAAAGTTACACCAGCCCAATATAAAGTTGAACCAGTTTTCTTGAATGGACCATAACTTAGGCTTCTAGTGTCCAAATTAAGTGATTTAAAAGCCTAAACTTATCTACATATTTAGAGCTACAATTTCATTGGAAACCCAGTCAAAATTTGGATTTTATCAAATAAATAATTGGCTCGTAAGTTTTGAGAATGAATTCTAACTTAGGTACATTAGATCTAGTTGTCTTCATTTATTATATCTAGACTCTTGATTTTCTTATTAGATAGAAATATATACTTAGTAATATAAAGAGTTGTAACTCTTAGAAGTCCTAAAACTTATCTTGGAGGGTTGTTCCAAGTATAAATAGGTAGTATTCTCTTTTGTAAAGGTAAGTTAAATATATGAATTTCTTTAATGAAAAGTTTTTTAAAAGAGATTTTTCCCTTGTTCGGATTCTTGTTTGAATCAAGGTTCTTATGAGAAAAGCTAATTATTTTGTGAGTAGTTAATTCCAGGGTTCTCTTCAAGGGTTGAATTTGGGTTGTGGACTTATTCCAAAGTTCTCTTTCACGAATTAAATTGGGTTAAAGACTTGGTAACTTTGATTTAACTTTCCAAGGAGTTGCTTACGAGCGCAAAGATATCGGGTCTCAAGTTTAATATACCAGTAGTTCGTATCAATGATCAGTTGAACACTTTTCTTTTTCCTATTTGATATATTTAGCAAACTCCAGTGATGTATTGTGAAATCGAATTGAGTTAATCTGTGTTTTATTTGGATCTTGGTATTTATTTACTTTATGCACCTATATATATATTTGTTGTCTTTGAATCGATTTAAACAAAACCCGTCGGATGCACGAAGAAGCAGCAAGTAGTTAGTTGTACCACTCAAATCCATAATTGTTTGAGTTGTTCTAGCACCTAGTGGCGATCAGTGATGCACTAAAGAGGCAAGTAATCTGGTTGATTGGTACACACGGATGAATCCGGTAACTTGAATCAGGTTCTTCTAGCTCTCAAGGCCGTTGACACATTAAATCTGGTGAACGTTCTCAAGACTGTTTGTTTAGCAAAGAGCCAACTAACGAATGTTTCTTAGTTGGTTTAGGAATAAGGAATAATTAGTTCTCAGAATATTTCTAACAACTATAACTAGTTTGCTTTATTTTTAAATAAAACTAATCTTTGCATTTATGATCAACTATATAACTGGAGCTTAACTATTTTATTAACTAGGAATCTTTCTTATAATCGATCCACTTTCTAGTTTGCAGCTAAAAGTTTTGTTGATTGTTCTGTTATGTTTTTATTTTATATTTTTGCATAATTCATATTGATATTGGATCTTACAAAAAACCCCCATCGTTGTTTTTCATTTGCTAGTCAAGGAAGAAAGTCAAGCTCCAATTTCCTGTGGATTCGACCCTGCTTACTATTATTACGATTCAATTTTATCGATCAATTAAGATTTTATTTTTCATGGATTCGACACCAATTAATAAGGAAGCCAGAAAGAGATGAAAAGAATTCAATTGGTACTAGGGACACTTGAACACATTCTCATGTGGAGTTATTCTAGGGTTTTTTGCCTTCAATGCCATAGTTAACTCTTATCTTTCAAGTTGAGTTTCAAATCAAATCTTTTTAATTAGGACCTGCACGTTAGTCTCACTAACACAAGTAAGGACTCTTAGGGGACTGGTCAACTCTAAAGCTCAAAGTTAAGCACACAGATGAAGAATTGTGATGCTTAAAACAATAACAATACAATGCTAGGAATTAAATATGAAGCAAATGGTTTTCGTTCATTGTGATGAGGTAGTCTTCCTTTGCTTATGCAAGAGTGAAACAAATATTTTCGCACACACTTGATAAGTGATGTATTCTTCCTTTGAAAATCAAAGGTTTTCGTCATACTAATAAGTTGTTAATCTTTTTTTGTTTTGGTTTAATGCAAAAGAGAGTGTTGGATTAGCTTATGATGTGAAATCTATATATTTTTTTCATTTTCTTATTTTTTGACCAATCAAACAAAAGATCACTTAAGTTTGATAAATAAAATGAATTCAAGTGAGATACAACACAATGAATTAGCAATAATAATTTTTTATTGCTAATTATGCAACATGAAGATGCTAAAGCAATTTACGATAATAGGTTCATTAGGAGCCTAAGTTCTGATACCAAATGATGCATGAGGGACATAGAATGATCGTTTCGATTCCCGGAACCTCACATAATGTTATAGTCAAAAACTTAATCATCTAATTAATCCTCCCTACTTGAACTACACTTAACGAATTGAATGCAAATCAAGGTAACTGAAAAAAATTAAAGGAATAGAAAAGATATTTATGGTTTACATAATAAGTCGATTTTAACTCTTTGACTCAACAAGATGGTATAAAGCTTCTTCACTTGAAGACACTTAAAGAACACTCACTCTCAAAATTAACAAAAGTTATCTTGAAAATAAATTGAAAATTTTATTGATCTCAATTGGGAAGTTGTGGTTACAAGCCTAATCGAGAAGCCTTTATATAGGCTTTTATTCTATGAATTATAATTGAAATAAAATACTTAATTCTACTTAAACTCTTAATACTTCTTATGTAACACCCAAATTTTTATTTTTATTATTATTATTAGAATTATTATTATTTTATTTTATTTTAATTTTTCTTTTAATTATTTATTTAAGTAATAATATAATTGTTTTAATTTAGTTTAATTTAATTTAATAGAAATAAAAATAATAATAATAATAAAAATGGGTAAAATTATTTTTGGGGTTTAATTGAAAATAATTTTGGAAAAAATGGGTAAAAATTCAAATTTTGGGGGTATTTTTGAAAAAAAAATCGAAAACCGGGAGCCAAAACGCAATTTAAAAAAATTGCGCCACGTCAGAAGCCACGTCAGCAGCCCGGTCAGCAGCTCCGGCCAACCAGGACACGCCGTGTGGTAGAGACACTAACACGAGAACGCCACGCGAAACGGACCACGTGGGCGATCCGAGTGCACGCAATCGAACGACTGAGATCCGTTCCCACGTGCACGAACGGCCCAAATTGCACGCGTGCGGACGGTTCAGATTAAATCCGCACGGACGGCCAAGATTGCATAGCGATGGACGGCCAGGATTAATTTCTAATTTAATCGCGATCGGATGGTCCAAATTAAATCGTGATGGACGACTCATATTAAAAGGGGAAGGTTATAAATAATCTCATCCACACCCAACCCCAAACCCTAGCCGCCAGAGCCTTTGCCGGAGAAGATAGCCCAGCCACCGGAGGAACCGACCGCTGCCACCTGCCACCACACCGGAGCACTTTTCGACCGCCAAACGAGGTAAAATTTCTCTCCTTGGCTCGAATTTCGATGCTGAACCCCCCTGTGGCCAAATCGAAGCTAAACCACCGGCCAATTGGCTGAAAAATGCCACCGAAGCCCAGCGAATTTTCTCAATTTTTGCGTCTGATGAGACCCTTCCCGATTCCCGTTCGATGTAATTTTTAGACCACTGTGACCACCGTCCTTACCAAATCGCGACTCGCACTGGAGGAGCTGCAGCACTCGAGAGCTCCGCCGCTGGTAAGTCTCAGTTTTTTGAGTTTTTTCGGCCAACGAGGGCCTTACGTGTGTTTTATCGGCGGAGCCGCCGTGCCAAAATTTTGAAATTGGCCGAGGAGGCCCTGGGTCTGATTTGGAGTTTTTTGGGGACATGTGCAGGTACCAGAAATGTGTTTTAGTTCCCGAGAAAAAATTCAGGGAATTTAGGGACTGTCCGTAGGCACAGGAAAAAAAAAACGATTTTAGACTTCAAATCAAGTAAGGATCTCTCACTCTATTTTCTATCACGGTGTTAAAGTCTAATAAATGATAAAACAGTATTTTATGAATTCATGGATATGTATAATTAATTAAGGTTGCTAATGGAGCCCAAATCTGATAGGTTTTTCGGTCAGTTCCTGTTTGATTTATTTTACAATCTAAATGCAGTGTAGCATCTGATTTGTTTATTCCGTGGCTTCGTGTGTATGATTCACTGTTTAATTTATTACGGTTTGATTATTGTGAACCCGATGTTTTGTTTGCCTTGTTTGGCGTTCGTTACTAGTTTACGTATCTATGTTTGATTGGGTAATTGAGACCAAAAACAAATAAGAATGGGATTGAGTTGATAAATGGATAGGTTAACAGCCTCACTAGACATCCTGGAAAATGGTGGACGGACCGGGTCTATAGGGGACCCTACCAGGAACGTTGTCTCTCATACCGGACAGGGTATTGAGGTTTATTGTTTTGGCGCCCATACCGGACGGGGTATGGGGACGACCCTAAAATTAAGTTGTTAACATGATTGGTTCACGTCTGGTGGGAACCCCTATGGATCCCCATGGATACTAGTAGGCTGGTAAAAGAGAAAATTTGTTGCTTGATGATTGAAATATTAAAAGTATGACATGTGTTATGTTATAGAGTGCGTATGATTTCATGATATTATAATGTTATTGTTTTCATAAGTTGTGTTCATGAATCTCACCGAGGTAAGTGGACAGTAAAGGGTTTTATTATTGATAAATGAATTTGTTATAAATTATGCTCCATTGGTTGTTTTTATTTTCTACCAATCTTTACTTCTGTGACAGTGAGATAGTATGACATTCTTTACTGGGCTAGTGTAGCTCATTCCTTACTTAACCATTTCAGATCAGGAGGACTTGGTTCCCGAACCCGTTCCGCAGGAAGACGGCGAGTAGATGCCTAAAGAATTTATAGTTTTCCTTATAGTATTCATTTATAATATTTACTTTAGTAAACTTATTCTTTCATACGTTTAATACGTTTTCGTTATTGTGTAAAGGATGTTAAACATAATATTTTATTTCGCTTCCGCACTTAGAATTTTTATATATAAGTTTCCTTTTAATTTCTAGGACCGTTACAGTTGGTATCAGAGCCACGTTCTTTGGACTCGTCCCTTACACAATAATATTTAGACAAATACCAACCGATTAATCGTTACTCAGCCCTTCTTTGTGAAATACAGGTACAGAGAAATGAGGAGAGGAAGACCCCCACTAAACCGAGCAGCCCGGAATAATTTGTTTCGGGAAGATGTGGACAGAATATTTGAGATGCTAGAAAGGATCATTGCTGCCCAGCAAGGTCAATAGGAGAGAAGGGAGTTACCCGACCCTCCCCCACTACCACAGGTTGAGCCACCGCTGCAGCGAGCGGATCCCGAGCCACCCCAGCATGAGCCTGCTCCTCCACAGTACCCCCTGGCACCACCGTCGCAGTATAATCCGGTGGCCCAGCCACAGTACTGCCCGGCACCACCACAGTACAATCCAGTGCCCCCATTATATCAGTAGGTGCCACCACAGGGCCCCCTAGTCTATCCTCAGCCCGACCTAATCCCTCTTCCACGGGACCCAGCTTCTTCCCTGATTGACCCAGGCTACGTAGAGAGGTACAAAAGACTGAACCCTTCCACTTTTACAGGGGAGTCCTCTTTCGAAGATGCCCAGTACTGGTTGGCGGAGATAGAGAAAGCTTTCAAGATCTTAGGAATGGTTCCCGAGCAGAGAGTTACCCTTGCTTCCTACATACTGGTAGGGGAAGCAGGTCGTTGGTTTGAACTTAAGCAGACCACCCTGCCTACACTAGTCACTTGGGAGCAGTTCTTAGCAGCCTTTCATGCGGAGTACCTCCCCGAGCACATCCGACATCTGAAAGAGATAGAGTTTGTCCAACTGGTCCAGGGAAACATGACGGTATCGAAATATACTCGTAAGTTCCTAGAGTTGGGCTGATACTCCCCTGAGACATTGATAGATGAGGGCAGGAAGGCTAGGAGGTTCTAGTGGGGCCTCTACCCAGAGGTCAAGCAGCACTTATTGGTACTAGAGCTCAAGAAATATTCAGCTGTTCTGGCAAAGGCGCAGATCGTGGAGAGGAGTTTCAACACCCTTCCTCAGTCAGCAGGGAGTCACAGACTCTCAGCTCCACCCTGCAGACCAGCACCTACTGCATCTGTCCAACAAAATAAGAGGCCCAGACCGGCGATCCAAGCTCCCCCTCAAGCTCCATGGGCAGCACGTGGCAAGACCTGTCAGCACTGCGGTAGGGATCACGGGGACCGACCATGCTATCGCCTCAACAACACCTGTCGCATATGTGGTAGTGCCCAGCACTATGCGAGAGAGTGCCCAAGGAACCAGAACCAAGGAAGACCTCTTCTTCAGGGCAAGGTTTACAACCTCACACAGCAGGATGCCGATGCTGACCCGAACGTGGTACAAGGTATGTACACTATCTATAACCATATTGCTCATGTTTTATTTGACACTGATGTATTGCATTCATTCGTTTCACATGTTTCTGCATCCAAACTTAATGTATCACCTTATAAACTTGATTCAATGTTATTTGTGTCTACTGCTGGGGGTGAAACACTATTAGGGGAAGTTGTCTACAGGGCTTGTGCCGTGGAGATAGCAAATAGAAAACGAAGTGTAGACCTAATAGGGTTAGACATGGGGAATTTTGATGTAATTTTAGGGATGGATTGGCTAACGGCGTATCACACCACCATAGATTACTTTAACAAGAAGGTTGTATTTAATCCTCCTAATGAGGAGCCATTTACAAATTAATAAAATCATTTGGTACTTATTCCTTGATGGCAAGTTTCCTTAATTTTCAACTACTTTAACCTTGCTATTTTCTCTAACTAGGCAAGCCCAAGAAGAAAATTTGTATCCAAGAGATTCCGGTAGTTCGAGACTTTTCAGATGTGTTTCCAGACGAACTACCCAGACTGCTAGTGGATAGTGAAGTTGAGTTCACTATAGACCTACAACCAGGCATCCAGCCCATTTCGGTTGCTCCTTACCGCATGAGCCGTGTTGAGATGGAAGAGCTGAAGAAACAGATCACTGAATTGCAAGACAATGATTTTATTAGACACAGTGTGTCTCCTTGGGGTGTCGGAGTCACTTTTGTCAGAAAGGGAGATGGAACATTGAGACTGTGTATTGATTTCAGAGGATTGAACAAGGTCACAATCAAGAACAAATATCCCATTCCCAGAATTGATGACCTCTTCGATCAGCTGTAGGGTGCACAGATCTTCTCCAAAATAGACCTGCGATCAGGTTACCATCAGGTGAAAATGAGAACAGAAGACATCCTAAAACGGCCTTTCGAACCAGGTACGGACACTATGAGTTCCTAGTCATGCCATTTGGGCTAACCAATGCCCCGACCATCTTTATGGATCTGATGAACAGGGTCTTCAGAGAATTCTTGGATGAATTTGTTATTGTGTTCATCGATGACATCTTGGTCTACTCAAAAAGTAGAGAAGAGCATGCTCACCATGTAGCCCAAGTTTTACAGGTCCTCAGAAAAAAACAAGCTATATACAAAGTTGAGTAAGTGTGGATTCTGGCCTGAGCAGACCGCCTTCATAGGACACATTATATCGAAGGAAGGAGTATCAGTGAATCCCAAAAAAGTTGAAGCAGTACTTTGCTGGGAGAAGTTGACATCAGTTAAGGAGATCTATAGCTTCCTGGGAATGGTAGGTTACTACCTCAAGTTCGTTGAAAGATTCTCTAGTCTAGCGGCTCCCCTAACTCGGCTCACAAAGAAGAATGCCAAGTTTGAGTGGAATGAGGACTGTGAGAAAAGTTTTTTAGAATTAAATGAGCGGCTGACCACTACACCCGTACTGGCTTTACCGAGTGGATCGGGGGGATATACAGTTTATAGTGATGCCTCCTATCTAGGCCTAGGTTGTGTCCTGATGCAGCATGGAAAGGTCATAGCCTATGGGTCCAGACAGTTAAAGAATCATGAGAAGAATTACCCCACCCATGACTTGGAACTTGCCGCAATCATACACGCCTTAAAAACCTGGCGCCATTATTTATACGGAGAGACCTTCCAGATCTATACCGATCACGAGTCTGAAGCACATATTCACTCAAAAGGATCTCAACATGCATCAGAGAAGGTGGATGGAACTCTTTAAGGACTATGATTGTGATATCTTGTATCGTCCGGGTAAGGGAAATGTGGTGGCAGATGCTCTCAGTAGGAAGAGTGCAGGTATCTTAGCCTATTTGATGATTTCAGAACGCAGGCAAATTGGGACCACACAATAGGTTCGGCTTCAGAACCTGAAGAGAGTCGCATGTTTGGGCCGTCTGACCGTCCAGCCCGAGTTAATACAGAGAATAAAGGAAGTCCAGTCAGTCAACCCCGCCCTAGTAGCCCGCAAGAATGATGCAAAACAGGGAGTGAGCTCAGAATTTCGAATCTCTGCCGATGGGTTACTCTGGTTTCAAGACAGGGTGTGTGTCCCAGACAATAGTGAGTTAAACAGAGACATCATGACAAAGTCCCACAGCTCAAAGTTTGCCATGCATTCCGGAAGCCCCAAATGTACCAACGCATGCCACCCTAGTTTTGGTAGAATGGGATGAAGAGGGACATAGCTGACTTTGTATCTAAATACTTGGTATGTCAGCAGGTCAAGGCAGAGCATCAACGCCCAGGCGGGTTACTTCAGCCTTTACCGATCCCGGAGTGGAAGTGGGAACATATTACCATGGACTTTGTAACGGGATTACCTAAGGCACGTTCAGGACATGACGCCATCTGGGTAATTGTTGACCGGCTTACCAAGTCTTCCCACTTCCTAGCCATCATGATGACTGATCCCTTGGACAAGTTGGCAAGAATGTATATCCAAGAAATAGTCAGATTGCATGGAGTTCTAGTGACAATGGTATCCGACAGGGACCCCAGGTTTACTTCTTGGTTTTGGAGTAGCTTTCAGCAGGCCATGGGAGTAAAGCTGTCTCTTAGTACTGCCTTCTATCCTCAGACTGATGGACAGTCAGAAAGGATAATCCGTACACATGAGGATATGCTCCGAGGTTGTATCATTGACTCTGAGGGCCATTGGGGCGACCATCTACCCCTGATAGAATTTTCCTACAACAACAGCTACCAAGCGAGCATTGGCATGGCTCTGTATGAGGCGTTATATGGGCGCCTATGCAAATCGCCGATTTATTAGGAAGAAGTGGGTGATAGAAAATTGTTGGGTCTGGAGTTGGTGGAGGAGACCAAGTCTAAAATAGTTAAAATCAGAAAGAACATTCAGACGGCTCAAAGCAGACAGAAGAGTTATGTGGACACCCGGAGGAGAGATTTAGTGTTTGAGAAAGGTGACCGGGTGTTCCTTAAGGTCACTCCTTTCAAGGGAATTAGTAGGTTCGGCAGGAGGGAAAAACTGAACTCCCGATTTATTGGACCATTTGAAGTCTTGGACAGGATTGGTACTGCTGTCTACAGACTAGCACTGCCTCCAGAGCTCTCCAATGTCCACAATGTGTTCCATGTGTTCATGTTACGTAAGTACAACCCGGACTCCTCTAATGTCTTGGCTCATGAACCGCTTCCACTCCAAGAGGACTTGTTCTATGAGGAAGTACCAGACGGTATCACGGATTGAAAGAGCAGAATACTCCGCAACCGGAAAATATCATTTGTAAAGGTCGTGTGGCAGAACCACACGCCAAGGGAGGCTACCTGGGAGCTAGAATCAGACGTTAGAGCCCAGAATCCCCACTTGTTCGACCAGGAGTAAGAGGCAAATTTGGAGGACCAACTATCTTTAAGGGGGGGAGGGGTTGTAACACCCAAATTTTTATTTTTATTATTATTATTAGAATTATTATAATTTTATTTTATTTTAATTTTTCTTTTAATTATTTATTTAAGTAATAATATAATTATTTTAATTTAGTTTAATTTAATTTAATGGAAATAAAAATAATAATAATGATAAAAATGGGTAAAATTATTTTTGGAGTTTAATTAAAAATAATTTTGGAAAAAAGGGGTGAAAATTCAGATTTTGGGGGTATTTTTGAAAAGAAAATCGAAAATCGTGGGTCAAAACGTAATTTAAAAAAACGTGCCACGTCAGCAGCCCGGTCAGCAGCCCCGGCCAACCAGGACACGCCGCGTGGCAGAGACGCTGACGCGGGAAGCCACGCAGGACGGAGACACGTTGGCGATCCGCATGCGCACGATCGGATAACCCAGATCTGTTCCTGCGCGCACGGACGGCCCAGATCAAAGGCACGCGTGGACAGCCCAGATCTCACTTGTGCGGACGGTCCACATTTTATCACGCACGGACGGCCCGGATCGCATCGTGATGGACGGCTCAGATTTATTTTTAATTTAATCACGATCAGACGGTCTAGATTAAATCATGATGAACGGCTCATATTAAAAGGGGAGGGTTATAAATAATCGCATCCACACCCAACCCCAAACCCTAGCCACAAGAACCCTCGCTGGAGAAGACGACCCAGCCACTGGAGGAACCGGCCGCCGCCACCCGCCGCCGCACCGGAGGACTTTCCGACCGCCAAACGAGGTAAAATTTCTCCTCTTATCTCTTTTTTCAATGTTGAACCTCCTTGTGGCCAAATCGAAGCCAAACCATCAGCCAATTGGCCGAAAAACACTGCCGAAGTCCAGCGGCGCTGCCGCGGGTTTCCTCTGTTTTTGCCTCCGATGAGGCCCTTTCCGTTTCCCGTTCGATGTAATTTTTATATCACTGTGACCACCGTTCTTTTCTCTACAAGTTGACCGGAGCAAAACACCGAATCGCAACTCGCGCCGGAGGAGCCGCCTTACCCGAGAGCTTCGCCACCGGTAAGTCTCAGTTTTCTAGAATTATTTGGCCCACCGAGGGCCCTAGGAGTGTTTTATCACAGGAACCAATGCAAGTTTGGACGAATTCAGCTGAAAAAGGCCAAAAACTGCCAACCCGAGGCGGATCGCCGCCGTGGGCGACGGCACCATCGCCGGAGCACGGCGGAGCTACCGTGGCAAAATTTTAAAATTGGCTAAAAGGGCCCTGGGTCTGATTTGGGGTTTTTTTGGGACATGTGCAGGTAGCGAAAATGTGTTTCAGTTTTCGGAGAAAAAAATTCAGGGAATCTAGGGACTGCCCGTAGGCGCAGTGAAAATTCGATTTCAGATTCCTAAACAAGTAAGGATCCCTCACCCTATTTCCTATCACGATATTAAAGTTAATAAATGATAAAACGGTATTTCATGAGTTAATAGATATGTATAATTAATTAAGACTACTAATGGAGCCCGAATCTGATGTATTTTTCGGTCAGGTGTTGTTTGATTTATCTTACAGTTTTGAATGTAGTATGGTGCCTGATGTGTTTATTCTATGATTTCATATGCATGAATCACGGTTTCATTTATTATTGTTTGAATTATTGTGAACCCGATGTTGTGTTGCCTTGTTTGGTGTCCATGACTAGTTTACGTGTTTATGTTTGATTGGATAATTGAGATTAAGAAAAATAGAAAAAGGTATGTGAATTGATAAATGGATAATATCGACAGCCTAACTAGATATCCTGGGAGATGGTGGACAGACCGGGTCCATAGGAAACCCTATCAAGAACGTGGTCTTTCATATCGGACGGGGTATGGAGACTTTATATGTTTTGGCGCCCATACCGAACGGGGTATGGGGACGGCCTTGGAATTAAGTTATTAATGTGAATGGTTCACGTGTAGCGGGGACCCCCTATGGATCCTCATGGATACAAGTAGGCTGATAAAAGAGAAAAATTGTTGCTTGATGATTGAAATACAAAAGCATGATATGTGTTATGTTGCAGAGTGTGCGTGATCTTATGATATTTATGATGTAATTATTTTCATAAATTGTTTTCATGAATCTCACCGAGGTAGGTGGACAGTAAAAGGTTTTATTATCGATAAATTAGTTTGTTATAAATTATGCTCCATTAGTCGTTTTCGTTTTCTACCAACCTTTACTTCTGTGACAGTGAGATAGTGTGATATCTTTACTGGGCTAGTGTAGCTCATTCCTTATTTAACCATTTCAGATCAGCAGGACTTGGTTTCCGAGTCCGTTCTGCAGGAAGACAGCGAGTAGAAGCGAAAGAATTTATTAGTTTTCCTTACAGCATTCATTCATAGTATTTCCTTTAAGTTAGTTTATTCTTTCATACTTTAATTCATTTTGGTTATTGTGTAAGGGATGTTAATCATAATCTATTTTATTTTGCTTCCGCACTTATAATAAATATATATATACATTTCCTTTTAATTTTCGGGGCCGTTACAATGATAAGTTATATCATCTGTATAAATATCATTTAATTGATCTGTAAAATATAATATGAGATATTAGTATGCATTTGTTGGTTGTTTTGTTGATAAAAATCTTTATGTGAAAGACTTATTGGGTACCTAGAGAAAGGACGGACGGGCCTGGTACATAGGGAACCCTACTGTGAACGTTACCTCAGTTGAACGGGGCTGGTAAATTCCTTACTAAAAAGGTTTGGGAGATATGGTTCACCCTCATACTGGATGGGGTATCAAAGTGATGGAATCTTTGACGCCCATTACTAGACGGGGTGTGTGGATGGCCGGTTAATTGTTAAAATTGGATATTGGGTTCACGAGTAGGGGGACATCTTTATTAACTCTCAGGGGTACCAGTAAGCAAGTAAGAGAGAAAAATTATCATCTCTTGTTCTCTTATGCGTGAAAATAAAAAATGGTATAAATATGGGTTTTCATAGGTTGTGTTTTGTAAAACTCGTAACAATAAGTATCAAACAAATATTTTTAAGTTAAATGTATTTAATTAAAGCAAGGGCTTCATTAGTTATTTTTATAATTTTTACCAATTTTCAGTTTTCCATATCTGAGTAGTGTGATATTCTTATTGGGCTAGTGTAGCTCATCATTTCATTAACCATTTTAAATAAAGAGGACCAAGATCCAGACCCCAATTAGCAATAAGACTGTGAATAGTTTACCTCCCGTATCCCTTCAAGAACTAGTGGAGGTTAACCCTAGGACATTTATCTATTTGTTTTACATCATTTATTTACTTCTTTTTTTATGAGCCACTGTGATAGGAACATTCTCGTAGCCTTATTGGGTATTCTAAAATACTGTATTAGGAATATAAACCCTAACATATTATTTACTTCCGTATTTAAATTATAAATTCACTTCAATTTAAGTCTCGGGCTTCTACATTATTACCTATATATTTAATATATCACATTCACATAATCTTACAACATGTAATTATCATGTAACATTGTATTTCTCTTATAATATCTTTTACCCATTAATATGATATATCAATATGGTAATACAAAATTATTATCAGCCAACATGAAATTTTTTATTAGTTAAAGCATTATTGATTAATTACCAATCTTATGTATGTTTGGTGAAACTTTTTATTTCTATTTTTACTTTGAAAAGTATAAATTTAACCAAATGCTAAAGACAAGTGTTTAAAACTAAATATGAATGTAAGTTCAATAAGTGTATTTATTATGTTTATGTTTGATTAATTTATTAATTAATATTTTTGAAAATTAAATGATAATAATTTATTATGTCATTTAAACTACATTCTTTTGATAAAAGATAATAATTTAAAATTAATGTTTATAGTAAAACAAAATAATAAGTAGGATAATCAAATTAATAAATATTTTAAAATATCTAATATTATTTCAATAATTTGAATACGTATAATTTTAATGTTGCTTTAGCTCCGCCGCTTGCGGCGGTGATTCCTCTCGACATAGTTGTTTTCGATCGATTTTTGGCTAGTTTTGGCTGATTTTGCATGGAAACCTGTGAAACATCAAGTGAGAGGGCTTTTGTTAGCCAGAAAAGGCAAAAACCAAAACTCTTGCCCACATCGGAGCCAAAAGGTCGATAGGTGAGTCGAAAAATACGAGCGAAGCTCGACCAAGCCGTCGCAGTCGAAATCCAAAACCCCCTTCGATGAGCCCTTTCCTGTTCTCTATTTCCCATGATTTTTTGAACGTTCTGATGAAGGTTAGCCAAAGAAACACCCCGACCCTAAAGGAGGAATGTAGAAGCCCAAAGCTTAGGAAAATAGAAATATTGAATTATATTAGCTGTAGGTGGAAGTAATTAATAATTTACAATTTACATTCCTTACACAATAAATCAGAATGCCTAATAGGGGTACGAGAATGTCCCTTTATAGCAGTTCATAGTAATGGAATAAATGATTAAAATAAAATGAAATAAAATCTTCTGGCGTTAACCTCCGCTAAGCAACTCTGATAGGGTCCGAAAGGTGACCTCTATTCGCAACCTTCCTATTGTTAAGGATCTCGATCTTGGTCTTCTTGATCTGAAAAGGTTAAATAGGAGAATGAGTTACATTAGGCCATAAGAATATTACACTTAACACTGATACAAAAATTAAAGATTGGTAAAAAATTATAAAAAAACTAATAGAGCCATTATATCTTTTGCAAATAAACTCGTTTAACTTAAAAACTATTGTTTCATACTTATCTTTATGAGTTTTCAAAACTGACCTATGAAGACAATACCCGAATAATATTGTGATTTTATATTCAAATGAGCAATAACAACAACTTACCTTCTTACCTGTTTACTAGTACCATTGGGGGTTCATAGGGATCCCCCACACGCATGAACTCAATATCCAAGTTATCAATTAACCAGTCATGCCCATACCCCGTCCGGTAATGGGCGCCAAACATACCACCACCTCATTACCCGGTCGGTATGAGGGTGAATTATACCTCCCAACCCCTTCCGGTATTGGACTTCTCAGCCCCGTTCAACTGAGATAATGCCTACTGTAATATTTTTCCTATGTACCGGGTTCGTACACCCTTCCTCAGGGTACTCAATAGCTCTTTCATACATAGATTCTCATTATTAACCAATCACCAAATCATATACCAACATCACATTTTTACCATCAATAGCAAGTCACGCAAATAGACAACAGGTAAATTAAGAAAACATGATTAAGACATTCACTGCAAACCAATCAACAAATGAGGACGATGCGGGTAGATAAACTAAATAATTGAGAAAGTAATTAAAATCAATAATTTAAAGCATACGATATAACAGTAACCATTTTAGGTAGTATAGGAGAAAATAAACAACAAGCTAAGGCAAATATACACTGACTGATTTTGCCTCTACTAGTGACTTGTAATTAATTTTAGAGTTTTTTAATTTTCATAAAACATAACGTTATTGATTATTAAACTTCAATTTATCATAACAGAGAAAAAGGTAAGAGATTCTTATCTCGGATCGGTGTCCGAAATACCGTACTTTTCACTGCGCCTCCTGGTGGTTTTTGAATTTTCTGAATTTTTCTTGCAGAAATTAAAAATACCCGTCACGTATCTAAAAATAATCAAAAGGCCAAAATAAGTGTTTTAAAACTTTTTTGACCAATTAAGAGTTCTAGCATGACGGTGATTCCTCTCAGCCTAGCCGTTTTTAGCTAGTTTAACCCAATTTTGGCCGGTTTTGCATGAAAACATGTGAAAAACCAAGTTAAGGGATCTATGTTGGCTCGAAAAGGCAAAAATTGATATTCTACAAGCAGAAGGGTCTCCAGGTATGGCGGCTCCGCCATTCCTCCTTCGTGGTCGGGGTTCTCCTTCGGCTAACCTACACTAGAAAGGGACGAAGAACACAATGGTTAGAAAAAATGAGAAAAGGCTTATCGGAGTAGGTTTTGGATTTCGACCGCAGGAACTCGGCTGAGCTTCACTCGTATTTTTCAGCTCACTCATCGGCCTTTTGACTCCGATATGGGTGTAGATAGGCTTAGAATCGAATTTGGAACGAGAATGGGAAAAAATACCTTCTCGGCATCGACAACGACTCCAATGCGGCAATAACGACAGTCAATTTCTTTCTGATCGCCTTTCTTCTTCTTCTTCAGCAAGGAATGGTGCGGCTAGGGTTAGGGTTTCTTAGTATGCAAAGTTTAAATACCCTCACCGAGTCAATCTAGGATATCTGTGCAGGGATACGTGGTCCTCTGCTGTCCTTTGGATCCCTCTTATTCGAGAAATGAATTTGGGCTGCACGATCGGATTGAATCTGACCGTTTGATCGCGCTTGAGGAGGAATTCATCTAAGACCATCCATACGTACGGGATGCAATCTGGACTGTTGGATTTGCTGGTACGTAGATTATCCGTGTGCCCTCCTGTGTGGAATCAATGTCGGCATGTCCGCCACGCAGCGCGTTCTGATTTGTCGTTGCTATTGACGTGGCCATATTTGTTTTTTTTGTAATTTTACCACCTGTTTTGAATTTTTCTTTAAAAAACATTTCTCTTTATTCACAATTTCACTTATTTTTTAAAAATTATTTTTAATTTCATTCATAAATATATATTTTTTTAAATTTTACAAAATTAAAATAAAATAAAAATTTAAATTATTTTAATATATTATTTTATTAATTATAAAATTATCCCGCATTAAATTTTCAAACTTGGGTGTTACAGCATTATTATTTTAATATTTATAAAACATAATTAATTACATATAATATAATAATTTATATTAAAAATATTTTTTTATTATTAATTTTCCTACACACCTTACGAATGTCACCTTAAAAGTTATTTTTTTACTTCGTTATTTTCTAGTAGCTTACAGTACAAACCCTTTAACTGCTCCAATTTACGTTGTTATATTAAAAATAGATGTGGTTGAATTGGGCCTGAGCAAACACAATTTCCTGGATCGTAATCTGAAACGAAAAGAGACTGACCCTTATCCATTCCATCTCCTCATCTTTTAGCTTTTGGATTTCAAACAAACAGCTAGTCATCAGTAACTCTTTGTCCAATGGCAATGGCAATGGCAATGGCAATGGCGACAATAGCAGATGACGGGAGTAGAAGATGGTGCATGGCATCTTTAAGATCAGCTCTTCCTTCAACCACGACGGTCCCCTCTTCTCCATCCTCAATTCGTTTCCTATCTTCGTTATCTCGTCGCTATGGCCTTAGTCTCGGCAGCCCTCGCCGCAACAATCACTTTCGGCTTGCTTCCTCCTTTGCGGGTCTTTGCCCTGTAAACCCGCTTCTTTCCATTGGCTTAGGCGGTATTGTTTCTTCTTCCTCTTTGATTGTGATTGATTTCTGCCATTTCCTGTTTGCTCTAAATTCTAGAGGATTTGGCTACAGAAAACTGCGAATTTGTAGATTTTTCTTTTTGTCGGTGGTGTTCTACTTTTGGATGATTTCATTTCTAGTCTCGTTTTCTTACAATTTCATATCTAACTGTCAACTCCTTAATCATGTTCTCTATCAGTTGGGTCTCAGTTTAAATTTAAGTATGGTCTTCATAGAATTTTGGGTGATGTGTTAATTTTCCTTGATTTGTTTTGGAAAATACCACATTCAAGTGCTTGAACTTCCAGTGCTCTTCTTCCTTGTCTAGATTTGACCAGCTTTGAGCACGGTTTCGCCATTGTTGACAATGGGGGTCGTATATACGCTATGAGGCATGGCAAGCGTGTTCCCAAGCTCAACAGGCCCCCTGACCAGCGCCGTGCACTGCTGCGTGGCCTCACCACTCAGCTCCTGAAGCATGGACGTATTAAAACCACCCGAGCAAGGGCCAGCGCTATGAGGAAGTATGTTGACAAGATGATCACCCTCGCCAAGGACGGGTCTCTTCACAAGAGACGGCAGGCGCTTGGCTTCATTTATGAAAAGCAAATTGTTCATGCCTTGTTTTCTGAGGTTCAGGATAGGTACGGGGAGAGAAATGGTGGTTATACAAGGATCATTAGAACACTCCCCAGGCGGGGAGACAACGCTCCCATGGCATACATTGAACTTGTTTAGGTACTCACACTTCTTAAAACCTAATTTCTGTGCTGCTACTGTGTTGTTTATTGGCTGTTAGCAATTAGCCATTTGAGAGTGCCCGAATTCATATGATAAGTATGATTTATTTTCTGATTTTTCAAGATTCTGAAGTCAGCTGATGTATGTGCTCTGGTTGCTAATTGTACTTTGGATTTATCTTTCGTTGTGGTGTAGATGAGTTTTCACTTGCCATAGTGTCATTAATGTTATCCGCATTTTGAGGAATGTAGCTTAGCACACTGGAGTTGCGTGCATGTTCAGTTATAGTTGATTTACTAGGAATACAGATACCAAGTTGGGTATGCCTGATAAGACTTTTGATGAATGGGAAGATAGGCAATAAGCTTAAACAATGAATGTTAGAACAGAATCCAAATCACAGTCAAAATTTAGGTCTAGTGTGCAGGCCTCAAGATATAATAATGTAAAGGAACTAAAGGAACTTGAAACAGAGAAAAAGGAATGGAGAAGATTCAATTTTGTTCACGAGTTTGACTGGTTTCACTTGTATTCCAAAAATTAAAACTTATGGATGATCTCTGTTCTTGTGGTAGCGCATTGCAGTTGCCTTAGATGAGTCACCCATCAACTAAATCTATCTACTGACTTTTTTGAACTGGTTCATGGTATGGGTTCACTTGGGTCACTTTTGTTCTCAATCCAGATCCAGGACCAGATTTAAGAAGAATTGGGGCAAGTAAGGAATTTGTTAATGTAGGTTGCAAGGATTGTGTGATAAAATGGTCGAGAAAGAGAGTGAAGACTTTATGTTTTAACAAACTTCCTTTTAAATTTGAGATTAGTTAGGAGTGTAGATGTGAAAATGAAGTACTAAGAATCCATTAAACAACCTCTTCAAGGGAAAAAAAGGAGTCATTAACAACCTGTTTATCTCTTGGAACTTAAATTAATGATATCTTCTTTAAGAACTTGTAACTATATTAACTGACTCCTTTAGGAACTTGTAACATGAGGATTAATGTTCATGTTGTAGCAACAAAAAGAATATGAATAATATATCTTTTGACATAAAAAGGAATCCCAACCAATAGAGCAAGGACACATTACTAAACTTGCTATTACTTATAATCCAAATAATGAACCTAATAAGTGGTTCAATACGATTGTGAACCAAAGTTATATACCAACTAAGCCTACCTTAACCAGAACCTAAATTTAGCATTGTTCTATTTCCTATCTATACCCATACCATGATCTTGATGTACTTCATTTTAGCCAACTATAGATTCACCTCGGAAGCTAATAGAAATGTTTTAACATGCTCTGTGCCTTCATAAATGATAACTTGCAAACTGGTACAGTATTTCCATGTTGTGGCTTCATTATCATTATCATTTTCCTTCCTCAATTAGTTGCTCTTTGCCTTCATAAGGATTCATAACTATTGTGTTTTAGTTTTGTTACTTTCTACGCATACTTCTTTTCTTCCAAAATAATAGTTTTTTTATATGCATTTTGAACTTCCCTATAATTAACTTTTTAAAGTTAGCATAGAAGTTATGGATCTAATATTAAGGTTATGCCTTTTTCTCTTGGTCTGTTCCCCCATTTTTTGCTTCTCACTTCAATGTGTTTTAACCTTATTGTGAAAGCTTGTACATTTTTCTTTTTCGGGTTGCAGCAAATTTACTATTTGTTTCATTTCATTTCTTTTATGGAGGGGAAAGGAAGGAGAAAACAAGCAAGTCAGTTATCACAGGTGACAAAATTTTCCAAGCAATGCCAATCTTAAAGGATATTTGGGAAGGTTTATATGTCCAAGGAGTCCACGAAATTCCAAAATCCATTTATTGTTGGATGTAATCTGTTTGCTTTTATGCATTTAATTTAAAGCATATTTCTATTTGGGTTGTTCTCGGGTACTGTGTGATTCCATATCTTTGTTGGTAGGATGATACTTGCATTTTTGGCATTGTAAGGTGCTTTGTAATCTACTCAGATTCTAGGTGGGGTAAAATAATAGAGAAAAAGAGTGATACAGGAAAGTAATTTTGGTGACAAAGAGATATACTGGTAATGCCAGCACTTTTGCTATGTGAAGACCTCAAAGACAAGCTCAAAGGCCTGACTCATAGCCAAACCACCCCGCATTAAGACGGGTGATATTGTCACCAAGCCAAACAACTTCGTTCCGAGTTCTGAAGTAGGGATAAATACCCATTTTGTGAGTTTATGGAGAAGGGCAACGTTAGAACAATCTTTTGAGGGTTATGACTCCTTTCAAATGTTGAACAAGCTATGAGCTGGATGTTGCTGGCAAATTACCCTAAAGTGCCTTATTGGGTTGATTCAATTAAAAAGAAAATGATTGTTTAGATCCCTCAACATAAAAAAAAAAAAAAAAAAAAAAAAGAACCAATTGACTATTCCAACTCTCAATTTCAACCAACCACAAAGTTCATAGTCACTTAAGTCTCATATTTCAATGAATCATCCAATCAAATATCAAGTATATTTTTGGTTCACTGATGAGACTTGGAACTTTAGCTTGAGAAATGGTAGCATTGTTGTTACGAATGAGGTTGTTGGACCCCAAACAAGTTTGAAGCAAATGGTGAAAATTGGGGAAAGACTGTATGCATAATATTCTAAATATGTAAAAGACTGTATATGCATAATATTGGTAAAAGTGAAATTTCTCAAATGGTGACAATTGGGAAGAATTTATAAGTTAATCCATTAATTTTTCAATATCATATCGGTTATTCTATATGTTTTGCCAAAAAGAAAGGAAGATTTAAGGATGACGTATATAAGATGAAACGCAGAAGAAGAGGAAAACAAAAAATGAGAAAACTCTAACAGGGTTTCTTTCTTGTCGAATCTTCTATCTTTAGAATGAGAAAAAAAAAAAAAAAAAAAGTTTATATAGATGAAGAAAAGAAGCCTCATATATACACAATTATTTCCTAAACCCTAAAAAGAATCTATACATACACAATCCACACAGATCCTCATAGGCTCAACAATCGACCACTTGATTAATCTTTATGTTGAACTCACTGAAATTTGTCCTTTGCAGCTCATTTTTAATACAAGTTTTATTTATTTATTTTTTATTTGTTATTTTATTTTTAAAATTAACGTTTGGCATAATTAATCTGAGAGTTAGCAGTGATTTTCATTTATGTATTATATATGTGAATTAATCAAAATGACAACTCGTTTGAAGGAGAGACATATAATTCTTCTGCGCTCTTCGGGTGTACAAACGATTTTTAAAAATATTATGACTTTTTGATATTAAATAGGTATATCTTATTCTTTGAATATTTTTATCTATAAAACATTGTCAATTTGGTATTTTATTTTTAACAATACTAATTTTTATATGTTTTGATATGTTTAGGTTTTTAAAGTGTTGAAGATAAATGTAAAAATTATAATTTATTTTATTTATTAGTTTGAATTTAAGTAGAATTTATTTTTAATTAGATTTAAAACATATTTATTTTAGAAAAATCACGTTATTAGTGAAAATTTATTTTTTTAGGAGATTTGATTCATATTTGTCTCTTAAATACTGATATATTATTTTTTAAAAATTTAAATTTGATGTAAGCCTATTGAAATGCACTTTAATTTATTAATTTTGAAAGAAGTAAAATCAATAGAAATTTAGGTATTTTTTAATGATATCTTTGAAAAATTTTAATAAGTGGTATTAAAGCTTTATTACTTATGAGTATGTAAAAAAAATAATATAGAGATAAGAACAATGAAAAAAAGAAGCAAAAAAAAATCACAGAAGGAGTTTTCATTGCAAAGATATCAAATAAGTCTTTATCAATATAAAAAAAGAAAAAATTTCTAACATGTGGAGTATGCAAGAAAAACAATCATGATGAAAAAGATTGTTGGCGCAAAGGTTGAAGAACGAACAAATAAATTTTGCTTAGGGAAGAAGAATCTTTTTTGAAAATTGAAGAGAAGTAATAAATAAATTTTGATAAGAAGTGTATCAAATAATTAAAAATTGATAAAAAATACATCGGAGGTTTGTGAGAAGTGCATCAATAATTGAAGAGAAGTGTTTCAGAATATGAAGATCAAACAAGAAATATTAAAGAGAAGTGCTCAAACAAAATAAATTTGATACTTATAATTTTTATATTAAGGGAAAGTATTGAAAATAAATGTAGAAATTATAAATTATGTTATTTATTAGTTTGAATTCAAATAATATTTATCTTTCATTAAATTTAAAACATATTTATTTTAAAAAAATCATATTATTAGTAGAAGTTTATCTTTTAGAAGATTTGATTTATATTTATCTTTTAGATAGTAATAAATTATTTTTTAAAAATTTAAATTTGATGTAACCCTATTTAATTTTGAGAGAAGTAAAGTCAATAAAAATTTAGGTATTCTTCATCATTGAAAAAATTCTAACATAAAGTATTATGAAGATTACTGTTTATAGAGTTCAAGTTGTATATTTTATGAAAAGTTTTGTATAAATATAATGATGCTAAGTTATTGAAAACTATGTATTTGATATTTAAAAGTATGAATTTGAATTTAATAATATTGTGAATGAATATAAATTCCATTAGATAAATGTATTTTTGTTATAATTTATCATTTTCTATGTATAGTCACTATAAATATTTGAAATAATTATATTTTTAATTAACTAATAATATAAATATAGTATCAAATTTTGTGAGTGGGCAACAAGTATGAAAAAGGCCTATACCAATGATAGAATACTTTTTTACCAATGATTCTTATGTTTGTATAGATCCAACTTAACACCTTAATTGATTTTTTTACTTACATATGATTTTTATTTATAAATATCTAATTTCTGATAGTTTATGTAGCCATTTGTATAAAATATGTGAAATTAAGAGACCAAAGAGTTATATTAAGAAAAAAATACTTTAATTGTTACTATAATTTATTTTTCTTACAGTAGTTTTAATATAATACAAATTTATAGTGAAAATACTAATATCACAAAGGATATATAATTTCCGTATGAAGTATAGAAAATAATTTTGGAAGTTTATGTATATCAAATTATATAGCAAAATAATTAAGGGGTAGAACGAAGGTATCAACATTTGAATGTTTTACCACCTGTCATTATAATAAGAGATCACTTGTCATACTGTTATGCATGGGTCTAATTTTTATATAAATACATACATAGTTAAGATAAGATAAAAATAAGTGCAATAACTTTAAATAAGCACACATATATAATTTTATTTTATTTTATTTTTTTATTTTAAAAAAAGAATAGGTCAAGCATTAAGCAATGAGTTGATAAGTCCATGAGTTATAATATTTGTGTTTAGGGAGTTTCTTTTTTGAGGATGCTTTGGATGGAAAGATGAATTAATTTTTTGAAAGGGAGAATGGAATAAGCTTTTGACATTGGGTGAGGAAAGTCGAGGAGATGAGAGGTTCTTAACTAATTAATTAATACTTTTATTTTTTTTAATCTTGAAATTTGGTTGTGCTGTTTTTCCTACCCTCCACTTAGTGTTTGGTGCTTGTCCTTGTAACCATCACCATCTCCTCCATACTTTCTCTTTAGCAAATTCAACCCTTGATATATATATATATATATATTCAAATACATATATTATTTATAAACATAAAAAAGCATTCTCTTTAAGTTTTATTCTGGATTAAACTAAACATATATTCTCATACGTGATTAATGAATATTAATCTAATTTAATTATGATAATTTATATTATATACCTAGTAATTTGCCCTTCTAAGTTTGTGTATGATCTAACCTAAATATATGGGGGCTAAGACTTAAATTTAGCAATAGTGTAAGGTTCTTTTGGGAAAAAAAAAATATATTGGTTCTCGTTCTTTCTTCTTGCTTCTCATTGTTTACCACTGAAATTTTCTTGAGAACAATTCTGCTAGGCCAAACCTCTTACAACTCTGTGGGTTTGCACTTATTTAATCAAATCAAATAAGACATTTCTTTGCTTTGGGATTGAATAAAACTTTTATTTTCTCTATGATGGAAAAATTTTTAGAAAATTTCTCAAAAAATGATGCAGAATAATTTACTTTGAGTTTATTCAAAATGATTCAAACTAACAAGAAAATTAGAGAAATTATCACGTATATAAAAAATCAATATAAGAAATAGAAATCGACAGGGAATTAAAAATCAATTCCATGTGTAACCTTTTATTACATCATGATTTGTTACTAATTTAATGAAAAATAAGCATAAAAAAGAGTGATTGATTAAGGAAACAATCTTCCAATCTCATTAGAACATTTCATATCGAGTTTAGAGGACTCCTTTTTATCATACTGGAAAGCTTTTTGGAGTGATTAAAACATTAAATGGACTCCTTAAATAATTACCCATTACAATTTATTTAAATTCATATATATATTTTTTCACTTGAGGGCAAGAATTTGGATAATGAATTATATAAATTTTCTATTCTATCATTATTTTATTTTCCATTAGTTTAAAAGTTATAATAAATAAATAATCATATAATTTATAAAAAATTATATAAATTTCCTTTTTGTAGTTCTCTCTTGCTCCGAGTATCCTCTCCTCATTGAAGTCCCTCACAGTTTCATCTGAATCAATTTTTCTTAAAGGAACATCCTTCTTACTCAATGCCTTACCTATTGTCCTATCCGAACATTTACCTAACACTTTAGTAACTCTAACCACCAACACTCTACCATTAACTCACTCGTCAAACTTCTTTTTACTTTTAGCATAGCTCCATTTCCCCACATACTCTATGCAACTTGCAATCATTTATGACGCGGGAGGGTAAGGGGAGAATTGAATAAACTCTTATAACCCATTCAACGTTATGCAATACTAAAACTATAACCGTCTAGATAAACTCTTCCCTCTAATTAAATCTACAATCTTAAAAGGAAAGAAAAAATAAAGATTAGGAAAAATAAATGAGGAAAAAAAAAATACAACAGACTTATCAATAAGTTGATCCCTGCTCATTAACTCAATAAGATTTCTGAAGACTCCTGCTTTTCGAAGAACTTGAAGAAGTTAATTTAGCAAAAAATACTAAAAGAAGAAAAGTCTAACCTTTCAAGAATTCTCTCAAATTGATTGTAATTGGGTGTGTTTACATCCTATGGTTAAATGTCTATTTATAATCTTTTTCGGACAATTTAGATGAGTACAAACACTTGAGATAATTTAATAAAATAATACTTTAGATAAAATTCTATCTAAATCGAAGATAAATACATAAAAAAGTAATTATTTTATTCCAAATAAATTAATTAAATAATCCTAAATGATAGACTTACAATACAATAATAATTAAAATAATATAATATTTATCCCATGTGAATTCCATGTAAAACACATATAAAAATTATTTTAGGCATGTGAGATTTTAATTTAAAATAAGGGTAATTTTAAAAGTGAGTCTCAAATTTTTTTTAAAATTTTAAAATAATAGAATAAATAAAAAAATATTAAATAGTTAAAAAGGGAAGGGTCGTCCAGGTTCGGGTCACCCAAATGGGCCGGGCGGCCGATTCGTGCGGGTTACACGGGAAAAGACCGGTAGGAGTTGTGGGCTGGTGGGCTTGGGCCAATTGGGCCGTCCACGGGCCTGTCCGCTCGGGGTACGCGTGTTCGGACCCTTGGGCCTGCGCGTGCGTAGTCGATTCCATACGGGCCTAGAGGGCCGCGTACGAAGGCACTCCTGGGCGTTTGTGCGCACAGTCTGTACAAGCACGCGTGTATGTTCGTGGGCTGCATATTCGGTGCACTTTGTCGACCTCCTGCTCAAGCATGGGTTTTCTTACAATTCTTCAAGCCCATTAATCTTACTTGGGCCTTAAGCCTTCTGGCTTGGACAAACTTGGCCCATCTCTTAGAATAATCACAATTAAGAAAGTAGTCCGAGATGAAATTACTTTCCTATTCTAGGCGTTCACGTTTAGGGAACTAGAACTTACTTTCCTATTTGAGTTGAGACTTGCTGAATACCTCCTCGATGTAGATTAGAGTCCTGGACACCAAATTTGGGTTATCCAATATCACATCATCTCTCCTTTTTAAAAAGATTCATTCTCGAATCTTGACCTTCATCAAAAGTAGAATGGTTAGTGATAACAATAAAAAACACACCATACTTCACTGATACGTTTACTTTGTTAATGTATGTCATGACTGGATTCACAATTCCTCCAGGATCTGGATCAAATCTTCGTAGCCCACTTAGTATGATAATTATTTAAAAGAGAAAAACAGTACGACTATGTAAAAAGTGGTTAAGGTCAAAATGAATCTCCCTGTAGATAAGTACAATCAAACTTTCATTTTCACAAGAAATATTCCTTAACATTCTATCTCTGTTATCAGGACACACCCTTATTTTTTCTTTTTGTCTTTTTTGTAGTGGACCATCTTTAGCTGTCTGTTGGGCAACCTTTATGTTCAATGGGCCATTGACTTTCTCTGTGGCCTTTTTTCTCTCTTCGGCCCTTCTTAAGTATTCATCAAAGGACCATTTAATTCTGACCTGATCTTCATATGCCTTTTTTTGTGATAAGGGCGTAAGGACATGATTTAGACCGTCCTTTCACAATGCATATCGATTGGTGCAGTCGTAATGTTGTACATTTCTATGAAACTGCCAAGATCTCCCAAGTATAAAGTGACTGGCATGCATAGGTATGATATCACAACATGCCTTGTCGTGATATTTTTCGATGGAGAATGGTACTAGGACTTATTCGGTAACTTGGACTTCGCCACACTCATTCAACCACTATATCTGGTAAGAATTTGGATGCTTGATGCATGTCAATCCTGCTCTTTCTAAGAGTAAAGTTCTTGCCACATTAGCAGAATTACCATTGTCAATGAGCATTCCACATACCTTACCATTAATAAGATATCACGTGTGGAAAATATTCTTCCTCTACTCGTTGTCTTCACTCATAACTTGCACGTTGAGAGCTCTTTGGACAACAAGGACATTACTCTCAAGTGGAGTATCTTCGATGGATTGAGACATAGTATAGTACCTGCATGAAAGGTTAATGAAAATGATACTTTCTCTCCCTCACCTTCACTCGTGTTTACCTAACAATCCCTCAATTGACAAAATCATCTATCGAGTTGAGCATTTTGAATTAGAATCGCTTGAATAAAGTCTTCATGTCAATTCTTATAACACAACAAGGAACCTTAAAGGATTCTGATTTCTACTAAAGCTCAGAATTAAGCATACAGAAAAAAAATGGTTTGCTTTCAATGTGGTAAGCAACTAAAACTGATTAGTCACTTAATAATAATAATTTTTTTAATGGAACAAAAGTATAATGAACAATAGAAACATAGATCACAAAGAATGAAAATTTGAACTGATGCGTAGGGATCCGATCAATCTTGATGGATATAATCGGCAAGTGTATCTTTCTATACTACCCCTAATTTATCAGCTATGATCTACGACCGATCAAGTTTCTTCATGCAATGTTGATGCAGATTATAAAAATGTAATACAAAAATTAAATGTTGATAATGTGTGGAATGAAAATAAAATTTTTCCCTCACACCAGTTAGGTAACGTACTTTGTCTTTGATTTCTCATAGGATTTTCTGTCATAAGTTAGACACTGTTATGCTTTTGTGATGCAAAATGCAAACAATGTGTCAATTGCCTTATAGGATGCAATTGGGTATTTTTTGGTATTTTATATATATATATACTTTCTTTTTGAATAATAAACACGAATTACTTGAATTAAAAGGATAGATATAAATGTAAGTAGGATGCAATACGAACAAATCAAAAATTAATTTGAATTGTTAATGAACAAAATGTTGAAAGTAAATAAAGATAGATTTAGGTTTCTAGGAGGCTAAGCTCTGATACTAGATGACGCGGGAGGGTATGGAGATGATCGAATCAACTCCTATAACCCACTCAATGTTATGCAATATCGAAACTATAACTACCTAGATAAACCCTTCCCTCTAATTGAATCTAAAATTCTAAAAAGAAAGTAAAAACAAAGATTAGGAAAAATAAACAAGGAAAAAAAAAAATGCCACAGACTTACTGATAAGTTGATCTTCGCTCCTTGTCTCAATAAAACTTCTAAAGGCTCTTGCTTCCTGAAAAACTTGAAAAAGCTATTTAGAAAAAAAAATACTAAAAGAAGAAAAGGCTAAACTTTCAAGAATTCTCTCAAATTGATTATAATTGGGTGTGTTTACATCCTATAGGTAAAGGTCTATTTATAGTCTTTCTTAGACAATCTAAATGAGTACAAATACTTGAGATAATTTAATAAAATAATATCCTACATAAAATTCTATCTAAATCTAGGATAAATATATAATAAAATAATTATTCTATTCCAAATAAATTAATTAAATAATCCTAAGGGATAGACTTATAATAAAATAATAACTAACATATATAATGTTTATCTCATGTGAATTCCATGTAAAACACATGTGGAAATTATTTTAGGCATGTGAGATTTTAATTTAAAACATGGATAATTTTAAAAATGGGTCCCAAAAGCCTTTTAAAATTTTAAAATAATAAAATAAATAAAAATATTAAATAGTTAAAAGGGAAGGGCCGACTAGGTTTGGGTCATTCGGATGGGCTGGGTTGGTCGATCCACACGGGCCAATGGGTTTGGGCCGATTGGGCCATCCACGGGCCTGCCTACGTGGGGTGCGTGCATTCGGCCCCATGGACCTGTTCGCATGCAGTTGGTTCCCCGCGAGCCTAGAGGACCGCGTGAGTGAGTGCTCCTAGGCACTCGTGCGCACAGTTTGTGCGGGCACGCATGTATGTTCGTGGGTCGTGCGGGCTGGGTTGTATGTTTAGCACTTGTGTGGGCGACCCTGCTCGGGCGTAGGCTTTCTTACAATTCTTTAAGCCCATTAATCTTACTTGGGCCTTAAGTCTTTTCGCTTGGACAAACTTGATCCATCTCTTGGAATAATCCAAATTAGAAAAGTTGTCCAAGATAAAATTACTTTCCTGTTCTGGGCATTTTTGTTTAGGGAATTGGAACTTACTTTTCTGTTTAAGCGGGCACTTGCTGGATTCCTCCTCGATGCAACTTGGCATCTTTGACTCAAAATTTGGACTATCCAATATCACATCAGTTTATCATGAATGAAAATCACAAAATGCTACAAAAGGCAAGTGATTTAATGCAAGAAAAGATTATTTGTCGAGTGGATTCTTTAGAGCAAGAAGAAAATATATGGAAGTTAACATCAATTGCTAAACTTTTCACTTTCAAAAGGTATATAAAAAAATGGACCACTAAATTCCTATCAACATATGTAAGCCATCAAAACATATGTCCATTAAAAACTTAAATAAAGCTTATTTATATTTAAGTTTTAGCATTAAGCTGATATGAAAAGGATTATGGATAGGTATGGGTGGAATATTCAAGGTGCACTGTTGGTTCTCATAACATGCCAACTTGAGCTTTCACTTGATGAAATTGATTTTCAAACTAATTATTAGTGGGTGCGAACATTTGATCTCAATTAATAAAGACAATTTAATGCATGAGGGACTTGGAAGGATCATAATACTCTTGGAACCTCACACCACATAAAATTAGAATGATTTATCGCCTAATTCACCATCCCTACTTGATTTTACACCACCAATAAGGAATGCCAAAAACAAGATAATCAGGAAAATAAAAAAGAAAAGGAGGGATGCTATGACTTACCCGATAAGTCGATCCTTGATTACGTGGCTCAACAAGACTTCAAAAGCTCTCTAACTTGAAAAACTCTCACAAATTAGTAAAGCTAATTTCAAAGAAAAGGCAAAGCTTTAATTTTATTGAATACTTGAATTGTTGAACTACATCTTAGGGACTAAAGTCTTTATATAGGCTTTTATTGACTAATTCTAATCTAAATAGGATTACAAATTCCGATCCAAACTCATCGACTATAGTTAAGTAGAAAATAAATACATAAATAATTAAATAATTAATTCGTATCCTTATGTAATTAAAATAATATAAAATAATTAAATTAAATGATAAAATAATCTAATTAAATTATAAAAGAATCTTCTCTTCTCATCCAAATCTCCATGTGGATTGATCTTCCTTAGACTCCTAATTTGGGTAGAAATTCTTCTCCACTTTTGCACTTTGAATACATGTAAATTTTGTAGAAGTCCCTTGTTGTAGGAATCCTAGGAAAATTAGGAAAAGGAAGAGAAAATGAGTCCTCTTCGAATTCAATATGTGTTGTGCTCGTGAGGTAGGCATGAAAGCTTCCAGGCGCGCACGACAATGGGAGCGTGAATGGTGGAAATAGTTCTGACAAATACACTATAGGCACACGGGCTCTTGTAGCACCTTACACCTTCGTGCTTCATGTGGTATTAAGACTTCATTTTATTCGGGCCTTTGGCAATTAAACTTCTGTGGTGTAATATTATTTTATTTTAGTTTCAATTTATGTTATTTTTTCTTATTTTTAAATATTATCAAAAATTTTATTATATTATTGTAATTTATTTTATGTTATGAAAGACGTTAAAAAAAAGGAGAAAAAAAAAGGGGAGAGGTTGATGCTGCAGGAAAGCACGACCGTATGAGACGCTCGCACGCCCACGCAGAACTGCTCGTAGGATGTGAACGTAGGCGCACGTCCCATGGACCAGGATGCCCATGACCCACCCAATCTGCACGTGAATCCTACGCGCAGATGCACACGTCAAGTATGCTGCTTAGTACTCACCTAGCGCGTAGATCCCGTGCATAGACACTTAGCATCATGCGCGTGGCTCTGCGCGCACTTGTGCGACACGACGGCACAGGACGGCCTGCGACACGGACCACACCGTGCATGCTCATTAGCATGCTGTCTGAGCGCATAGAGTAGCATACTGTGCTGTAGAATTAGACAGCATGTGTGACACCTTGAGCCCCGCACATCGCCCTCTTAGAATTCATGCCTCCTTCTTTGGCCAGTTGACTTAGATGACGCAATGATAACGTAATCATTTTCTCTATCCTCATGGTTTGTGACACTTGTTACAAATCCAACAATCTTTTTTTTTTATAAATAAGGACCTTCTCTACCTTTTTTCCTCACCCATTTTCACCCTTAAGACCGAAATTCTAGAGAGAGTGAAAGTTAGAGAGAGAAAGAAGAAAAAAAGAAAAAAAGGGTGGAGAGTCGTCAGTAATCGATAAGGAATTCAGTATTTTATTGCACATTCTAAGAGGCATTTCTAGAAAAATATAAAAGTAAATATTGATTTTATTGCATGATTTGTGATATGATTTTGAGGGTGTGATGAGTTATTAATTATAGTGATGTTTTAAATACATGCATTGTGTAAAGTCTTACCTTGTTATTTCATGAACAAGAATTGAAATGAAATTGAAACAAGAAGGGATTATGTGAAATTGTTGATGTGGCATAAAACCATGAATGGATACATGAAACATAAATTAATCTGTTAGACTATTTTATCTACTTATGTTGTCCCTGCTATGTCTAAAAAGACGTGAGATTACCACTCCGTGTGGATGACGGTGTGAAAGTGCATAGGAAATCTTAGGACCACTGTGGTGAAGAATTGCCGTGGTCATAGTCTTTAGGACTACAATGGTTGGCACGGCTATGGTCATAAATCGTACTATGGTGCGATGAGCCGTAAATCTACTATAGTGTGAGGAGCTACGAATCAGCTATGGTGTAACGAGCCGCAAATCTGTTGTGGTTGAGCAAGCCATAAATTATCGATAGTGTCACCATAGTAGTAGTTGGGAGTCTATATTAGCTAGTAGATAAAAAGTCGTAACGAGTTTTGTATGGAGTATGGTAAAAGATTTAATCATAGTGATTATATTGATTTATTTAATTTTCATTCTTGGTGTGTTATCTGTATTATTACATTGTCTTGATATTTCTAAATTAGTGTTTTCTTACATTAATCCTACTCACATGGATCGTTGCAATGGTAGGTGGGAAAAGGTATTTCTTAAACACTTATACTTTTATAAAATTCTTAGTTATGTCAATTTAATACTACATGCCTTACTGAGTTTTATAGAACTCACCCATTATATGCTGGGGCCTTCAAGATGACATTGAAGAAGATGTTTGCGATGAGTTATCTGCTAATTTACCTCTTGAAGCTTTTCTGGATCCAGTGGATCCATGATCATTGATGAGTGCATGTCTTCTCCCACACTCTGAAGAGTCAATTTACATGATGATGAAGTGACCTTTCTTTTGTATTTTGTTGCCACTTCTGGCCTCACTTGTATATGTATTTGGGAACTCATATATTTTGTAAGAGATTTTATGTTAAATTTTTTTAGTGTATATACTCTATTTAAATGCACTCATATTTTGTATCGGTATCTAGAACCTTTATACTATAATTAGTATTGAGGATGTTATAAGTGGTATGAGAGCAGAATTAGCAAAAAAATCCCTTACACTAATGCCAATCTAGAGTTAGAAAAAATCTTAGAGTATAGGAAACTTTCTTCTAGAAACCTTATTTAGAAACTTCTTTGAAATCCCTACTTATTGTCTCCTTTTCATTTTGTAGGAAATGACACAGGGGCAGACCATCAGTAGAGAGAATCGAGGCCCATGACACACTGACCAGGGTCAAATTTACTGAGCTATTTTAAGCCATTAAGGGCTTAATAGCAACTGTCGTACACAATCAGACCAATATTGGTCAGCCTCTCCCACCTCTTGAGTGTCGTCCCCTTAATCATCCCATCTCCTAGCACATCATAGAGTTTAAAAGGTTGAACCTTCCTCACTTGATGGCAATCTTGATTCCATGGTCGCTAAAGCCTGGATCTGGGAGATAGAGAAGCTCTTCATAGTACTGGATGTGACAGAAGAGTAGAATATTTCTTTGGCTACTTTTATGGTTATTGGAGAAGTGACTCACTGGTGGCAAGTGAAGAAGGATTTATTGCCAACTCCCACCACCTGGGAAATATTTATGGATGCCTTCTATGAGAATTTCTTCCCAACTTGTATACAAGATAAGAAGGAAGATGAGTTTATAGAACTCCGACAAGAGAACTTGACAGTTAGCCAATATGTTGCTAAATTTATTCAATTGTCAAGGTTTACTCCACTATTAGTATCCACCGAAGCTCGAAAGGCACATAAGTTCTTGAAGTGTCTTCGCCTATATATTTTTGATTGGGTTGCCATGTCCAAGCCCAGTTCCTATGGTGAGGTGCTGGAGAATGGCCAGTTGGCTGGAGACCTTATCTCAGCCTGCAACCAACGCATCACCCACTTCCACAGTCAGCAACAATAGCAGCAGAAGAGGAGAATTCCTAACCTTGGCCCTGACTGGTCAGATAAAAGACCTCGTGTTGTTCCACCACCTACTATTTGGACTTCTCCCCCTTGTGATATTATGGTCCCTACCATAGTGACCAACCCTGTCAACATTTGAACCACTCCTGTTACAAGTATGGGAGTACACAGCATTTGGTGAATAATTACCCAAAAAGGCCCAAGGACCTCACCAGATTAGCTGCTCAGGGACATGTTTACCACCTGGATAAGCCTAGTGTCCCCTCTACTCCTGCTATCATTCATGGTATGCTTTTTGTTCATAATTCTATCGCACGTGCTTTGATTGGTATAGGTATCACTCACTCTTTTGTATCTTATAATTTTACTTGTAAATTAGACCTTAAGCCAGAAATCCTAAGAAAGCTTTAAGTTGAAGAGACACCCTCTAGGGGATTATTAAAAGCTTCTTGTGTATATAAAAATTGTAAAGTACATGCCTCAAGGAAAGAATTCACTGTAGATAAAATACTATTAGATTTTTTAAGGTTTGATATAATCCTAGTGATGGACTGGTTAGAAAAATGTAGGGAAATTATTGATTGTGAAACAAAAATTGTAAAACTACGTTTACCTAGGCAGTAAACTTATTTTGTTTTATAAAAAAAATTATAAAGAAGTGTTTTCTTTTGAAAATTTTTGTCTCTTTGCTCACCTTGTGTTGGATAGGAACATGGACTATGACCTGACAATTTCTTCGATCCCCGTTATATGTAATTTCCTAGACGTATTTTAAGAGGAGCTACTAGGCCTACCTCCCAAACGAGAGATAGGGTTTCAATTAACTTGATTCTAGGTACCCAACCAATTTCGAAACCCCCATATTGCATGAGTCGTGCAGAACTTGCAGAATTGGAGCACCAGCTTTCTAAACTACAAGGACTGAGGTTTATCCACTTCGAGTCATTCCCCTTGGGGTGCGCCTGTCTTGTTTGCCAAGAAGAATGATGGATCCCTCTGCATGTGTATTTACTATCGTGAACTCAATCATGCATGTGTATTTACTATCGTGAACTCAATCAGGTGACCGTAAAGAGTAAGTACGCTCTACCCCGTATAAATGAGTTATTCGATTAGTTATAGAGTGCTTATGTGTTTTCAAAGATTGATCTCTAATCTGACTACTATCAGTTGAGAGTGAAGGAAGAGGACATTCCTAAGACGATCTTTCGTTGCAGGTATGGTCAATTTGAGTTTAAAGTTATGCCCTTTGGACTGACATGCCCCTGTAGCATTTATGGACTTGATGAACAAAGTTTTTCATCATGCACTGGATTAATATGTCATTATCTTCATTGATGATATCCTACTATACTCAAAGAGCCCAAAAGAGCATGCTGATCACCTGACCCGTGTCATGATCACTCTTCATGAACACCATCTCTACTTCAAGTTTAGTAAGTGCTTCTTTTGATTGAACTAGATATCTTTTCTTGGCCATGAGATTTCTGGTGATTGGGTTTCTATTAATCCTTCTAACGTCGAGGCAATAGTGACTTGGAGCCAGCCGACCAATATCGCTAAGATCCTTAGCTTCTTGGGTTTGGCTAGCTATTACTGGTGTTTTATTGAAGGTTTTTCTAAATTGCAGCCCCTTTGATTCGCCTTACCAGAAAGGGATTAGTCTTCAATTAGGACGAAGAATGTGAAAAATCTTTTATGGAATTGAAGTGTTGACTCTGCACTGCTCTAGTGTTGATCCTCCCTGACAACATAGGAAGGTTTCAAGTATTATATGATCCTTCCCATGTTGGTTTGAGTTATGTCCTTACGCAACATGGGTGGGTAGTCACATATAGTTCCAAATAGCTCAAAATCCATGAGTATAACTACCCCACTCATGACCTTGAGTTGGTGGCCATTGTATAAATCTTGAAGATTTGGCGTTATTATCTCTTTGGTCAAATCTTTAAGATCTACACCAACCACAAGAGCCTAAAGTATCTGTTATCATAAAGAGAATTAAACATGAAGCAAAGGCGCTGGATTGATTTATTAAAGGATTACGACTGTAAATCCTTTATCACCCTGATAAAGGTAATGTAGTCGTTGATGACTTAAGTTGGGAAGAATCAACCATGTTGGCCCAGATGATGATGTCCAGTTAAAAGTTAACAAAATCAATACAGTCTCTCCATCTAAATCATTATGGTAATGGTGCTTACCTTGCCCAGATTTGTGTCCTGCCAAATCTTTTCATGAAGATTTAGGAAGTTTAGTTTATCGATCCTGAGCTCGCACAAAACCTCAATAAGTTCACCTCAGATGAATTTTCTAATTACATGATGTCTGAAAATGGCCTATATCTGTCCCAAAACTGTGTTTGAGTTCCTCCTACAGTCAGGAAAGATGTTCTTCAGGCAACTCATGCATCCAAGCTATCTATCTATCCAGGAAGCACAAAGATGTACTATGATTTGAAGCATCAATACTGGTGGCCAGGAATAAAGAGAGACATCATGAATTATGTCTCTCGATGCCTCATTTATTAGAGGGTTAAGGTTGAACATCAGAGACTTGGTGGGTTATTCCATAACTTCCCATTTTAGAGTGGAAGTGGGAACACGTGACCATGGACTTCATCATTGGTCTACTAAGGAACAATAATGGTTGCGATACAATACCTCATTATGGATAGATTGTCCCATTTCCTTGTCATTAAAACCACTGATCTTGTAAATAAGTTATTCCATTTGTATATTAACTAAATTGTTTGATTCCATGGTGTACCCTCCTCTGTTGTGTCGGATAGAGATCCCTGGTTTAGGACAGTTTGTAAGAGGCCCTACACACCAACTTGCATTTTAGTATTGTCTATTATCCCCAGACTGATGGGCAGTCAGAGTGTACAATCTAGACACTAGAAGATATATTGTGTGCTTGTATTCTGGATTTTAGAGATAATTGGAGTAAATACCTCCTTCTCTATGAATTTGCCTATAACAACAATTACCACTCCAGTATCTGTATGGCTCCATTTGAGGCTCTTTATGGTAGGCCATGCAGATCCTTACATGCTAGAATGAGATTGGGAATAGGCAGTATACAGGGATGAACTTTATCTAGAAAACTATTGACAAAGTGGATCTTATCCGTAAGAATCTCCTTACTGCCCAAATTCGCCATAAAAGTTATGCTAACAACCGCAGAAGATCTTTAGAGTTTGCTGTTGGCAACTGAGTATTTGTTAAGGTCTTTTCCTTCAAGGGAGCAATGAAGTTTAGAAAGAAAAAAAAGCTGAGCCCTCGATATATCGTCCTATGGAGACTTTGGAGCATGTTGGTCCTGTGGCATACCACCTTATGCCCCAAGAGTTTGTCGGTGTGTATGACATCTTCCACGTCTCCATGTTAAAAAAGTACCACCCAAACCCATATTAAATTGTCCCAATTTAGGAAACTCATATCAGCTCCAATTTGGCATACGGAGAGAACCCAACAGAGATACTAGGATAGACTGACAAGGTACTGCGCAACAAGAAGATTTTGATAGTGAAAATACAGTAACAGCACCACGCCCTAGAGGAGGCTACATGGGAGTTGGACAATGAAATGCGGAAGCAATTTTTGCACCTATTCATGACAATTTAGGAGGACCAAAATTTTTAAAGGTGGGGAGAATGTAGCACCCCACACCTTAGCACTTCATATGGTATTAAGACTCTATTTTATTCGAGTCTTTAGCCATTAAACTTCTGTGGTGTAATATTATTTTATTTTATTTTATGTTATGAAAGCTGTTTAAAAAATTAAGAAGAAAAAAAAGGGGAGAGGTTGATGCCGCGAGAATCACACCCACGTAGGACACCTGCACGCCCACTCGAAACTGCCTGCGTGCTGTGTGCCCACGTGTACAAGTGCTAGGCCAACAAGACATGCGTTGAGGCGCACGTCCCATTGACCAAGGTGCCCATGACGCGCCTAATCTATACGTGAATCCTACGCATAAATGCGCCGTCGGGTGTACGACTTAGTGCTTGCCCAACTCATGGATCCTGCGTTCAGACTCGTTGTGTTTGGCGTGCGGTTCCTCATATGTCTGTACAACACGACAGCGTAGGGCAACCACCCCACCTTGTGCGCACGATGCCTTGAGCCCCGTGCACTGCCCACTTGGAAGCCGTGCATCCTCCTTTGGCCAGTTGACTTGGATGACACATTGATGACATCATGATTTTCTCTCTCTTCATGGATTTATGACACTTGTCTCAAATCCGATGATACTCTTTTTTTATAAATGAGGACCTTCTCCACCCTTTTTCCTCACCCATTTTCACCCTCAAGACTGAAATTCTAGAGAGAGAGAGGAGAGTTAGGGAGAGAAAGAATAAAAAAAAGGGGGGATTAGCTTATAAAGAGTGATCGGTAATCAGTAAGGGATTCAATATTTTCTTCCACATTCTAAGAGAATTTTCTAGAAAAATATAAAAGTGAATATTGATTTGTTTGCATGACTTGTGATGTGATTTTAAGAGTGTGATAAGTTATTAATTATAACAATGTTTTAAATACATGCATTGTGTAAAGGCTTACCTTGTTATTTCATGAACAAGAATTGAAACGAAATTGAAACAAGAAGGGATTATATGAAATTGTTGACGTGGCATAAAAACATAAATGGATACATGAAACATAAATTAATCCATTACACTATTTTATCTACTTATGTTGTCCTCAACCTGTCTAGAAAGATGTGAGTTGACCATTCCCTGTGGATGACAGCGTGAAAGTGCGTGGAAAATCTTAGGACCACAGTGGCAAGGAACGACCATGTTCATAATCTTTAGGACTACAGTGGTTGGCACGGTCGTGGTCATAGATCGTACTATGGTGTGGCAAGCTGTAAATCTATTATAGTCTAGGGGGCTGCAAATCAGCTATGGTGTAACGAGCTACAAATCTATTATGGTTAAGCAAGCCGTAAGTTGTCGATAGTATCACCATAGTGGTAGTTGGGAGTCTGTATTAGCTAGTAGATAAAAAGTCATAATAGATTTCACGCGGAGTATGATGGTAAAAGACTTAATAATTGTGATTATATTGATTTATTTGATTTTCTCCCTTACTGTGTTATCTGTATTATTACATTGTCTTGATATTTCTAAATTAATATTTTCTTACATTAATCATTCTCTCATGGATCACTACAATGATAAGTGGAAAAAAGTATTTTTTAAACACTTATACTTTTATAAAATTCTTGGTTCTATCAATTTAATATTGTATGCCTCACTAAGTTTCATATAACTCACCCTTTCTATGCTGGGCCCTCCTAGATGACGTCAAAGAAGATGTTTGCGATGGGTTGCCCACTAAGTTAGCTCTTAAAGCTTGCATGGATTTAGTGGATCCATGATTGTTAACAAGTTCTTGTTTTACACTCCGATGAGTTCATTTACATGATGGATGAGGTGGCCTTCCTTTTGTATTTTATATCTTGTATTTTGTTACCACTTCTAACCTTAGTTGTATATGCAATTTGGAACTCATATATTTTGTAAGAGATTTTGTATTGAAAATTTTCGTTGTATATACTTTATTTAAATGCATTCGTATTTTGTATCGGTATCTGGCACCCTTATGCAGTAATGAGTATTGGAGATGTCACACTGTTGTTGTGCATGTGCAGCAGCTCTGCACATGTGCTGCTTGCTGTAGGCACCTTCAGTTTTCCCGTATGCTTCCAAACGTGCGGGCTTGGCTGGGTCATGAGCTACTCACCCCACGCAAGTGGGCTTACACATGCCCACCAAATGGGCTTCCAAGCCCATGTCTTGGCTCTAGTTTCTCCCCTTTGGTGCTTCCTTGACTTGGTCCTCTCTCGGGTTGGGCTAACACTCGGACTTCCTTATAATTCTTCAAGTCCGTTAATCTCACTTGGGCCTTAAGTTTCCTTTGGATAAGCTTGACCCAATTCCTTGAATAATCCTATCTAGAAAAGTTGTTAGAGATGAAGTTACTTTCTTGTTCAGGACATTTTCATTTAGAAAACTGGAAGACACTTTCTCATTTGAGTCGATCCTATTTACAAAATAAAAGGATGTTAGAATTACTTGTCTGTTTGGGACGGGACCTACAGGAATTCTTGCAAAAAAATAATTTTTTTCTTTTCAGTGGACTCATAAGAATCCGAATCTCCATGGGATTCTTCCTTAATGCTGGATTGCATCTTTGAAACTAATTTTAGACCATTTAGGATCACATCATCCCTTTCTTCAAAAAGAATTGTTCTCAAATCTTGACCTTCATCATAAGAGAAAAGATTACTGATAATAATAGAAAACACACCATACTTGCCTGCCTTGTTACTTCTTCATTTATGTGGTTCATGGCTGGAATCACACTTTCTTTTGGATCATGTAAGATATCATTACTGGAAATAAAAGAATTAACAACTAAACATGGCTCATCTTGGTGGCTAGCTTCCTCTCTTTCTTGTGTATCTTCCATGATAGGGTGCTCAAATTCTGGGGGAGCTTGAATTTTTTCTTGAATAAAAATGTTTTCTGTCACATTATTATATGGTTAAGCCATCTCTTTCCCTTAATGCTTCTCTCACTAAGTCCTTTCATGCATCGAATATATATTAGATTTTTTACATGTCGTGTTGTAGTTGTGTACTCTTCGCAAAAACTCATTGTGAAAGATTCCTACAAGAAAAGGTTAGTGGAAACAGATAAATTCTTTCTCTCACCTTCACTCGTATTTACCTCACAGTTTCTCACACTACAGCTTCTTCCGTCAAATTGAACATCAAGAATCAAACCCACTTAATCAGATTTACACGCTTAGTCCCAATGGTTATTGCAAAGAATCAATGGTGGTTTCATTTTGTTAGTGGATGAAGGTCAGAACAATTTCACGTGATGAATAAAATGAAAGATAATGTATATCATAATTTGTTTAATTTTCTCTATCTTCAGCATGATTGATTTGATTGACATGATATGACTATGATATGATAGATTTGATGTTTTCTTTAATAAAATAAAGAACCCTAATATGACTCTTGATAATAAATAATGATGGTACTTTTAATTACCCTTGAAATCTTATGATGTTATTTAAATACTATTTTTTTTACTAAGTATATGAAACTCACCTCTTTTCATGCCCCTCTTAGATGAGGAAGATAATGAGAAACCGATCGCTGACCTACCCCTTGAAGTCTTTGAGGATTCTGTAGATTCATAAACCTTTATGAGTGCATAATTATTTCGCACTTTGATGAGTTCATCTTTTATAGAGGCTTGTAATTAATTTTATTTCCGTCTCAGTAATGTATAGAGCTCTATTATTATTTTGTAAAGGATTGTATTTATTTGTTCCGCTATATATGTTTATCTATTATGTACTGGTAATCTGTTTCTATATCTAACACCCTTATGCCTTAATATTTGGGATGTCATAGAAATGATGGTGTAATGCAGTTGCAACACAAAAAATAAAAGTGAAGCAAACAGTTTTCACTCAACAAATGTGAGTTAATCTTTCTTTACTTTTACAACAGAATGAAACAAATTTTTTCACACACACCTGGTAGGTGATTAACCTTCTTATGACGAATCTAAGGTTTTCATCACACTGATAGACGATTAATCTTTTTTTTTCTTGTTTTAATGCAAACAGAGCGCCAATTACCTTATGATGTGCAATTGGGATATTGTAACACCCTAATTTTATTTTTATTATTATTATTGAAATTATTATAATTTTATTTTATTTTAATTTTTTTAATTGATTTATTTAAGTAATAATATAATTTTTTTAATTTAGTTTAATTTAATTTAATAGAAATAAAAATAATAATAATGATAAAAATGGGTAAAATTATTTTTAGGGTTTAATTGAAAACAATTTTGAAAAAAAAGGTGAAAATTCAGATTCTGGGAGTGTTTTTGAAAAGAAAATCGAAAACTGATGGTCAAAATACAATTTAAAAAAATTACGCCATGTTAGCAGCCACGTCAGCAGTCCGGTCAGCAGCTCCGGTCAACCAGGA
Organism: Carica papaya; assembly: GCF_054855325.1. Taxonomy (NCBI): domain Eukaryota; kingdom Viridiplantae; phylum Streptophyta; class Magnoliopsida; order Brassicales; family Caricaceae; genus Carica; species Carica papaya. Next base: position 23,865,532 of record NC_142314.1, read on the forward strand.
CACGCCGCGTGGGAGAGACGCTGACGCGGGAAGGACACGCAGAACGGGCCACGTGGGCGATCCGCGTACGCGCGATCGGACAGCTGAGATCCGTTCCCGCGCGCACGGATGGCCCAGATCAAACGCGCACGCGAATGACCCAGATTGAATCACGTACAGACAGCCCAGATCGCATCGCGATGGACGGTCCATATTCATTTCTAATTTAATCACGATCGGACGGTCCAGATTAAATCGTGATGGACGGCTCATATTAAAAGGAGAAGGTTATAAATAATCTCATCCACACCCAACCCCAAACCCTAGCCACCAGAGCCCTCGCCGGAGAAGACAGCTCAGCCACTGAAGGAACCGACCGCCGCCACCCCTCATCGCACCGGAGCACTTTTCTGCCACCAAACGAGGTAAAATTTCTCCAATTGGCTCGGATTTCGATGCAAACAAATTAGTAATAGAATGATTTAATTGCTAATTTATGTAGAAACAAGAATGCTAAAGTAATTTAACATAGAAAGCTCACTAGGAGTTTAGCTTTGATATCAACTGATGCGGGAGGGACTTAGAAGGATCATAATAGTCCCAGAACCTCACTCCACGTAAAATTACAAAGCTTTACTACCTAATTTCACTCTCCCTACTTGATTTTACACCCATCAATAGGGAATACAAAAATAAAAAATAATCAAAAAAATAAAAAGGAAAATGAGGGACGCTATGACTTACTCGATAAGTCGATCATTGATTCCCCGGCTCAATTGTCCGTGTGAGCTAGGCGTGACAACTTTCAAGCGCTTGCGACAATGCGCACGCCAGTAGCAGGGACAGTCTGCACATGTGTTGCTTGTTGCGTACGACTTCAGCTTTCTCGTGCGTGCAAAATGCTTCCAAGCATACAGACTTAGCTGGGCTGTGGGCTGCTCACCCCTCATAGGTGGGCCTTCATGTGCGTACCCAATGGGCTTCTAAGCCCATGTTGTGGCTTGGGTTTCTCCCCCTTGATGCTTCTTTAACTTGGTCCTTTCTCGGGTTGGGCTAACACTTGGACTTCTTTATAATTCTTTAAGCCCATCAACCTCACTTGGGCCTTAAGCTTCCTTTAAATAAATTTGGCCCATTCCCTTGCATAATCCTATTTAGGAAAGTAGTTAGAGATAAAGTTACTTTTCTGTTCAGGGTGTTTATGTTTAGGAAACTGGAATCTACTTTCCCATTTGAGCCAAACTTATTTAGGAAACAAAAAGATGTTGTAATTGTTTGCCTGTTTGGGACGGGATCTACAGGAATTCTTGTGGGAAAATGATTTTTCCTTTTTAGTGGACCTGCAGGTAATCATTCTGCAGGAGTTCGAATCTCCACGGGGTTCCTCCTTGATGGGGGATTGCATTTTTTAACCTAATTTTAGGCTGTCTAGGATCACATCACAATTTAATTGCTAATAACTAATAAGATAGGAAAATGTATGGACTTAGATTTGGTGGGCTACAGAGGCCTGTGGATGAACAATCTCAAAATCAAGGTTGAGCTAAACATGGGTAAGCCCCTACTACTAGGTTTTCTTATAAGGATTTCAAAACTATATCTAAAATCTAAATAACCAAACTTATATCAAATCAAATATATTAGATTTCTAACGGAAGTATACCTAAATCTATAGCATAAAAAATCTGCACGTTTTGCAGTAGATCTTTCAAATTAGCACGTACACTTTTGATGTCTCACACTCTCCCTATTTTTAGTGATAAAATATCATAATAGAAAATTTTTTACGTGTAATTTAAGTACCATAACCGTTTATTTATAAGCAAACACTACCTGTGAATTTTTTATATTCCTAATTTGATATATTACAAAATTAGGAATTATAAATTTAGTTTCTGCACATAAAAATAAAACTCATAGTTTAATTTGATGTATTAAGACCCATTATATCCTTTACCGTATTGGATCACTTTTAACTAGACCTAATTAATTTAATAGTCTTTTATGCACAGTAATTTACACATATAAGCTCACATTATAAATTTAAAATCCAACATTTCTTGCCTAAATATGATAATAATAATTTCTATTGGATATAATTGAGATATATATGTTGATTTTATGAAGTGACAAACATTTAATTAATACTAATATTATTTTAAAATTATGTTTCATGCAATGTGCTGAAAAATGTACATGAGCTGGAGGAAAAAAATAAGACATGAATATATGACCTTTAGAGATCTTAAGGAAGAGGTCTAAGAAGAAATTAAAAATTGAATCTTTAAGTGTCCTCCAAAGAATATGTATAAAGAAGAAGACCATTTCATATCGCACAATCATGTTTTTATAAGAAAAAGATTTTGCAAAGAATTTTATAGATTAAATATTTTACAACAAAAGTCGTCCTGAATCACATTAAAAACACACTTGAGGCTCACTCGATTCATGTTAAAATTTGATTACAAAGTTAAAATATTTTTCACTATTTAAAAGAATAAAGACATAATTTTAAAACTTTTCATCTCAAATGATTAATTTTCTGTCTATTTTATAAATATGAATCGTCTAACTCGAAAAAAAAAAAAAAAGAGAAAGAAAGGAAAGAGAGAATGTAGGAAAGTGAGTGATAAAGAAGTATTCAAGTAGAAAACTAAAGATCTTTTTCAAAATATTCTCTCTAGTACATCACCATCTCCTCATTTGGGCTCTACGGACAACATAGACTTTTGTAAAAGGAGCTTTGAAGTGAGTTTTAAATTTTTTTTCTGAATAATTTTTTATGAAGTGTGCTTATTTTCTCTTAAACAATCATTTAGGAAAGTAACCAAACAAAAAAAAAAAATTTCTTTAAACAAAAATAAACGTCCCCAAGTTTGTGCTTTTAATATTTTATTTCTTTTATCATTGAATACTTAGAATTACTTTGTGGAAAGATTTTTCAAATGAATCTTCAGTTGCTTTTCAAGAGAAGATTATGCATGTGTTGTTAAAGAGCAAAATATAGAATGTTATTAAAGCCTATGTGATGATCAAAGAACTCCTATTTTGTTTCTTGCTCCCGACCACTTCTATTTCTGCATTGTTCTTCATGCTCTAGACCGCATTTCAGCCTCAGTCCATGCCTTACATACCCACACTCCCCTTTTCTTCCATCCTCAATGGGTTTCTTTTTGATTTGAACATATGGAAACCCTAAATCAATTGCAGCTACACATATAAAGAGGATTGACTGGGTTAGCAGCACTTTTTATACTCAATATAGAATGTTATTAAAGCCTATGTGATGATCAAAGAACTCCTATTTTGTTTCTTGCTCCCGACCACTTCTATTTCTGCATTGTTCTTCATGCTCTAGACCGCATTTCAGCCTCAGTCCATGCCTTACATACCCACACTCCCCTTTTCTTCCATCCTCAATGGGTTTCTTTTTGATTTGAACATATGGAAACCCTAAATCAATTGCAGCTATACATATAAAGAGGATTGACTGGGTTAGCAGCACTTTTTATACTCAATATAGAATGTTATTAAAGCCTATGTGATGATCAAAGAACTCCTATTTTGTTTCTTGCTCCCGACCACTTCTATTTCTGCATTGTTCTTCATGCTCTAGACCGCATTTCAGCCTCAGTCCATGCCTTACATACCCACACTCCCCTTTTCTTCCATCCTCAATGGGTTTCTTTTTGATTTGAACATATGGAAACCCTAAATCAATTGCAGCTACACATATAAAGAGGATTGACTGGGTTAGCAGCACTTTTTATACTCAATAAGCCATTGTTTTGTTTGAACTTCAGCCTATCCACTCGTAAAGTCAACATAGTTTAACTTGGCATGTGATTAGAATTAATTGGCGGCTCATAACCTTTTATGGTGGGCTATTATTAGGGTGAAAAACTCATAACTATGTGAAATAAATTTTTTTAATTAATATATTTTTACAAAAAAAAAAAAAAAAAAAAAAATCAAATGTTTTAATAACATACCTTGGAAAAATCTTAACAATTGTTCGTCTCTTTAACAAGGTCAAACAAATTAAATATCTATTATTTATTGGATGGATATCTAGTAAATATTTTTTATTTTATAATTACAAAGCTTATTTTTTTATTTCAAATAAATTATAATATTTCATAGTGACCTAATACTTTGCCAAACGCCAATCATTTTTATCTCCATTTGGTCATACACAAAATAGAAATTAAATTTTTTAGCAAAATAAAGTTTTTTTAAAAAGATGGTATGAACCGACCCACCAGCCAATCGGAGAATTCGAAGGTCTCTTAGTATTAGAATAATAAGAAGGTTGTACGCGTTGAAAAATATCTGCAGCAAAACGAGTGGAGAGTCGACATGTGTAATGGGGCTGCACCGCGAATTGATTATGAGCCACAAGATTAAAGTTTTTTATAATTAGGAAATTATTATTTTTATATGACTTAAAAATAAAGGTATCGTCTGTTTTAATTTAATCATTTCATTTATTTATAATTATCTTCCTAAGGTCTGCATTCTCCCTCTGTAAAGTTTTTTCTGTCTTCTTTTTAATTCTTTGATATTTTGTTTATGTATATAATTAGTCAGCTACCAAGTATCTTCTTTATCAAGTGCTTTAAATATATTACATAATTTTATTTATTTAAAGCAAATTTATCCTCGAATTGTTTATTTTTTCTTAATTTTTACGAAATTGATTGATAAAATTAGTTGTTTTTGCTAAAAATATAAATAAAGTAATTCATCAAAATTAATTAACGTGTTAAATAAGTATAATTATGCTTTACAATTCTAGACCATTCCTGACAAATTTAAAGTCAATAATTTGGATTTGTACTCTGCAGCATTCTCTCGTTTATTTTATGAAATTATTTTTTTAATATATACATATATATAATTATCTTGCTAGGGGTATTTGTTATTTTTTTTCGGCTGTTTTTGTTGTCTTGTTTGTAAATTCGTTGATTCGATCAAATTTAAATGCGTCATAACATAGTGGCTGCCGCACTTGTGCTTTAGACTTTTCTACTTTTCATTAGATGCGCCCTATTGTTACTCTCTCTCTCTCTCTCTCTCTCTCTCTATATATATATATATATGTGTGTGTGTGTGTGTGTGTGGTTCAACAACTTATTCATAGCCCTAACCACAACCATAACCAAGTTGGCCTTTCGCTGGAAGAAGCTCTAGTATATCAGAATGACTAAAGTTTATCCAAACGGCGTCGTTACCAAGTCTAGCAACAACGATTTCCCCTCCGCCTCCGCCTCCGCTTCCGCGTTTGACAGAAACGGCGCCGTATTGACAGTATGGAAGAAATCCCTCCTTTTTAACTGTAACGGTTTCACGGTGTTCGACGGCAAAGGTGATCTGATTTTCAGAGTGGATAACTACATGGAATTCAGTAAAGGCGAGATCGTTCTCATGGATGCCGCCGGCCGTCCCCTCCTCACCATCCGCCGTAAGGTACCTCCTACGCATCACCCATTTAATCAGAAACACATATATATGAATATATATATATATATATCTTACTGTAAACGAATCTTGATTGTAACCATTTTGATTAACTGATTAATTGGTTAAACAGAGGCTGAGTCTAGGAGAGAGCTGGATGGTGTACGACGGAGAAACGGCTGTAAATCCGCGATATTATGTGAGGAAAGCGGTGAAGATTTTAAAGAACAAGTGTTTGGCTTACGTGAGCTGCGATGGGAAGAAGGTGATGTATGAGATTGAGGGATCGTATACACAACGATGTTGCGCAGTTTACGACGAGAAGAAGCAGAAAGTGGCGGAGATCAAGAGGAAGGAGACGGTGGGTGGAGTTACTTTAGGTGGTGATGTGTTTCGTCTCATCGTTCAACCTGGTTTTGATTCTGCTTTCTCCATGGCCCTTGTCATCCTCCTTGACCAAATGTTTCCCTTCTCCTCTAATATATAATTATATTATACACCTCTATTCGACCATTCCATTTCATTTTCTTCATCATCACTTTCATCTCATGATCCATTTCTGCATTTCCAGTCCCCACTTCTCCTTCTTTTTGGATTTTTTTGGTAGGACTTGGTTTTTTCGTTTTAGATAAAGAACCAAGGTCCATGTGAGTGGGGATGTACATATTTTGCTTTTGAAGGTGTGGATTAAATCATTTGATATATATGTAGTATGCATGGACGATATTGGATTATCTTGTAAGGAACAAAAAATTCCTAATGAAATGAAACGTTATACCACTAATTTATTAATTATCTTTTTCGATAGGGTTATGAGATATGTTTTTGAACCTACTTAATAATTTTTAATATGCAAACTTGTAAGGTCTTTTACTATAATCTAAAGAAAAATTATAAAACTTTGAAGTAATCTTTCTATAGAAATTATAAATATATATTATATAAGAATATATCAGAAAATACTTTTCGTATTTTGAGACTAATAAATTATTTACCGATGTACTAGTTGATGTGAAATTAATTATTAATAGGATAAAGTTAATAGGAAAATAGTTGCGGTAGATCCTTACAATACAACATTTGTAGCATCTCAAACTAATTCATCACAAAAATTTGTCCGAAAATAATAAATTTCTTGGCGGGAAGCCTTTTTAGCAAGGGAAAAACAGATTCATTCGCTTATGGTGACTAAATTTTAATTGCACAATTCTTTTTATTTGGACTCTAAGTACTTGTCGCGATAAATTTTATAAGTTTTTATTTTTCAATTTCAAAATTACAAATAATTTATTAAGAAAATAAATATCATATTCCTTATCACCCAAAACGACCTAGTTTATTGCTAAATAAAGCATTTCATCTATATTTTCTTTCTCCCATTAGAAAAAAAAAACATATTGCAGCGAACAATTAGATGATATTTATGATCATAAACAAATTTACCAAAAAATATTGGTATTTAGAGAAAAAAAAATAGAATTAGTAATAAATTAGATTTTTTTATGAAAAATCTGTGATGTCTTGGTAACCGAAAGGTAACGGTGTTCGATAACAGAATAGATACGAGTGCATTAAAATTATTTATACAATGGAAGTTAAGTCATCCATTACAAAATACACGAGTGTATATCACTGAGACAAAAGAATTAGCTACAAATTTATAAAATATTATTCAACTAATCCTACAAAATAAAAAATAATGTTTATCAGAGTACAACATATCCAAATACACTCATCATCTACTGGTTCGAGAACTAATCAAAGCAAGCTTCTAATGGTAGCTCAAGGAGCGAATCTTTATTTTCCACATCATCTGGGGAGATGGATTTAGAGTGAGTTCCATAAAACTCAGTAAGAAAAATAATATTTAAATTATGCCATTAAAGTTGCATTAAATTTTAAGAAAATGCTATTACCTCTATAGTTAGCAACACCTAACATCAGAGACCACTGAAGATTTTATAATATAATTATATTTATTTTAAAAGATTGCTGAAAACTTTATATTTTTTTTTAATTTTATGAAATTCATTTTGAAATACATGTCTCAATCCATAAGCAACATAACAAATCAATAAAATTACAATCAACCCAAGGAAAATAATTTAGAGAACATTGCATGATAAACAACAGTCCTAATTATACCAATCATGTTACTTGATTTAGTTTCACTGTTTATAAATTCTCGCACAAAACCGTTTATAGCTATGTTAACAAAGGGAAGAGGGGATCCTCGACTACCATTGTGAATGGGGTAATAATTTAATTCAATATACGATAGTCTGATCAAATACTAGGATCACGACATTACATCACCACTGTGATCTCTACAATCAGTCACAATTTGCTCTCATCAAAGCAAAAAATACTACCTTTCATAGGGAGTAGTTCACCAACGGTCGATAACAGTCATATTAGTTACCTGTCAGTGATAGCGGTCAAATAGATTTAAAAACTTTTCTTTATTTTTAAATTGAGTATGGGACCATAACCAAATTTTGATCTACAGATCTTTGTTCGACCCATTGAGTCCATCAAATCCTTTTTAAAGACTCACCGGCCCATTAGGCCCAATTAAGACCCTAGGTCCAACAAGGTTCATTAACTAAACCCAGACCCAATAGGGGTTCATTAACCAAACCCAGATCCCAATAAGGGTTCATTAACCAAATACAGACCCAATAGGGGTCCATTAACCAACTTGGGCCATTGGGCCTCCTTCCGAGATGAGGCTTAAATGGGAAAACCCTCTCTACCTTTGCTCGCGAGGCATGGCAGAGGCCAATCCACATAAGCCGCCTCGTACACGGGCGTGCCTAGTAAAGCCTCACAGGATAGCAATTCGCATGAGCGGTGTACTCGGGCGAATTGTTCTGACACTTGGGTGTGTTAGGACAGGCCCTCATACGTGCAATGCAGGCTTGCTCACTTGGCAAGGCAGTACGATACGGGCGTGCTCCACATGCCCCTCTGCACTATTTCCTCCCATGCAGGCCTGTTGACATGCGGATAAGCATGGCAGGCCACGCACGCACACACACACACATACGCACACATGCATGCATGTACATATGCACACCGATACATCACTCATACATCAAGTCCTCTTGGTATGCTGGCATGCTTGACAGGACATGTTCACCAACGCACAGTTGCTGTGCATGGACAGCAAGCCAGTGGCCCTGCCCTAGCACTTAGGTGTACCGAGCCAACGTCTCTAGCACACGTAGACACGACACAACCGTGTGCTGCAGTCCCTTTTGGGCACCTTGGTGCCTTTACTTGTCTCAAAACCAATTTCTTTCTCTTATTTTTGTACATTTTCCTATTTCATGCACTCTTTCTCATTCACAAGCATGCACCAACATATAAATTTAGGCATTAAAATCATTTCAAAATATCATCAAACATTCGATGAAATAACATTTTAGAACACTCAACACGCGTACACATAAAAAATAAATCCAACATGCATGCATACATTTGAATTTTAAACAGCTAAAATCCTTTAAAACTCATTATAAGCATAGGAAAAAAAATACTAAATTCCTTATCCCACGACAGACTAAATCAGTTTTTAAAAGAAATAAGGAGTTATCGAGTTTGAAGCAAAATAATAGTTGCAGTAGCAGTCCCAGGAGTTATAGATCTTGTTCCAAAATTGAAGATGAAAAGGAAAACTTGCATGTGAGGTGCATTAACACCGTAAGGAAGGAAGAATCAAGAATGAAGATGCGTATTGCTCGAAGATAGGAAGAAAGGCTCAGTGGCAAGCTTACAACAGCGAAGAAGGAAGAGGTAACTTACGGTGACTTTTCCTCGCTCTTAAGTTCACTATTTTCGCTCAAATTTTCTTCTTTTTTTTGGGGTTACAGTAGAGGAGAATGAAGGAAATGAAGAAAGAAGAGTTTAAATACCTAAACATGAAGAAATGTGATATGTTAGATCACATGCAATAAGGGAGGGCCGTTGATCGGCTTGGTGGCCGACAGGCACTTGTGGAGCATGCTGCATGCATACCAAGTGGTAGGAAAGATCAATGGAGGCCTTATCTGATTTGACCTTGGCTAGTGGGAGGCATGCAAAAATTGTTTCCCAGGTGTGTAGGCATGTGAGAATCCATGTGGGGGGTAGGGAGGGAGTCTCCTATTTGCGCATGCATGCTCGCACGCATACCTGTGGGTTATTTTTTTGCAAGGCTTGCCTGCAGGGTATTTTCTCTTCTTTTATTTTTGTTGTTGTTATTCTCCTTTCATTTTAGGTTTTCAAAAAAGTGTAAAATAATTTTAAAAACATAATTACGTATATAAAGTTTAACCATCAAATTAAAATTCAGAATTTTAAATACATGCATTCGATGTTTGATCAGGGATGTCATATCCTCCCCTCCTTACAAAAAATTTGGTCCTTTCATTAAGACATGAAAGACATTGTATAGAACCATGAATTTTGGTGGTAAAGCAATATGGTAAGCCACTGGGCCAACACGTTCCAGTATCTCAAAAGGTCCCACAAAACGAGGATTTAATTTTTTTTTCCATATTGCATGCTTCCTTTAGCCGGAAAGATTTTAAGAAAATCATAATCACTTACGATGATGGCAATATTATCTATTGTCTCCTAAATGAGATCTGTCCCTAGGAGACGTCTATTCCCAACTTTATTCTGACAAGTTGGGGATTGGGATGGCCTGCCATAGAGTGCCTCATAAGGAATCATATCAATATTAGAGTGATAGCTATTGCTATAAGCAAACTTTAGTAGTGGTAAGTGTCTATCCTTGCTAGCATCGAAATCCAGTACACAGACTCTTAACATATCCTCTAACATTTGAATGGTCCTTTTGGACTGACCATCAGTTTGTGAATGATAGGCAGTGCTAAAGAAAGGGCTGGTGCCTAGAGCTTCTTGAAAACTAGTGTAAAATCGAGAGGTGAAACGAGGGTCCTTATTGGACACTAAATAAACTTGAACACTATGGAGTCTAATTACCTCCTGAGCATATAACCCAGCTAATTTGCTAACCAAGTGTTTGGTCTTTACTACCAAGAAATGGGCTACTTTTGTGATAGCTTGAAAATACCTCTGAGTTAATTTCTTATATTTGATATTTTTGATTTAGTTTGAAAATATATAATAAGGTTAAAGACATAATTTAGAGTCAAACGGTAAAAGGATGGATAAAGATGAAGGAGCTAGAATAAGCATGAAGAGGCACGAAAAAAAGTGAGAACCTTTTAAATAAAATGGTATAATGAAAAGTGGTAACTACTAGATAAAATGACATAATAGAAAGTGACAACTTTTAGATGAAGTGACATGTGAAAAGTAGTAACATTTAGATGAAGTGACATCACAGAAGTTACAACTTTTATATGAAATGACATGTGAAAAGTGGTAATCTTTAAGATAAAGTGGCATGTGAAAAGACATTTTAGATAAAACGGCCTATCAAAACTGGTAACCTTTTAAGTGAAATGATAGGATGAAAGGTGGCAACTTTTAGATGAAATGGTATGACGAAATGATGGCAACCTTTCTCTCGTGGCTCTCCATTCCTATAAATAGGGAATTAGAGAAGGGAAGAAGAGACATTCCAAATGAGAGAAAAATAATGAGAAACATAAAGGTGAAGGAAGAAGAGAGAGTATGAAGTGTGTAATTTTTTAGAGTATTTTGAGATTTTAGATAAAAAACTTGGCGAAACTTTACTAAACTTGTGAGAGCAGAGGAAGAGAAAGAGAAGAGGGAGAAGGCTCACGATCAAAAGGAGGTTATAAATCATTACGAAGGTAAGTCTTTTCTTAAGTTTTGAAGTTTTTTCAAAGAAGCAAGGGATGAAGGAGAAGAGTTTTAATACTGAAATCGATGAACAAAACTAGCTTAACTCCTAAACTACCTGAACTAGAGGAGTGGTACAAACTAATAGCCTTACCACAAAAGAAAGGCTATTTGAGATCCTTTTTCAAGGTTTAGAACACATTCGCTTACATAAAAAGGAAGGGGAACTCATTCCAGATATTAATTAATTGCTTGCCAACCTATCCCTAGACCGACGGATTGACCTGCTGACATCGCTACTTCATTGACTTCACGGATCTTGCTTTCTCTTTATTTTTGGGATTAGTTTTTAAGTATTGTGTTAGATATTTTTGAGTTAAGAAAGTGATCAAAAATCATCCTGAAACTCTGCCAAATTTTTAAAAGGAAAAGGTCATAAATAAAGGCGAAACTCCGTTGGAATTAAGATTACGACTACTAAGGACCTAAGGTAAGTGGATATTATAGATTCATAACCTACATAGTTTTGAAGTATTTTGTATATTTTTGGTATAAAAATGTGCACGTGTTTAATTTATCTTCCGTATTTTCTAAGTAAGTATTGTTAAAGTTTTACTTTGATATAAGTGTTACTTCGCTTTGTATTTTCGAAATGTAATTTTGAGATATGTACATCACTCATTATGGAAATAAATTATTCCAAAAGCACTTGCATTATGCTAGACTTTAATATGACCGTATATAACCTTTTTGTGTTTAGATATATTAGCAAAGTTATAAGTGTGTACCCATATATAACCGTTCCATGTTTAGGTGTATGGGGAAACAATTTGGTCTGCATGCCCTAACAGTTCCGTGTTTGGGGGGTACTAGTGTTTCAAGGTACTTATGTATACCGTTTCATGTTCGGGTACATGGGAAACTAATGATAAGTATCTGTGCCTACGCATAATGTATGGTAACTGATTGATCCTCCATAATAGTGATGAAATATACAATATGAATATGTTTTTTGATTTTTGCTTTCGTCTTCTGATTTATATTTAGTTTGGAAAGATTATTTGATATATATTTTGTTGTATGTAAAGAAACAATATATTGCATGTACTATGCTGTGATTTCATAGTATTGCTTATTTAGATATTTTATCTTACCCCTATCACCTTTCAGATACTGAAGGTACCGTTATAGAGTGAGAGATGATATGGAGGAAATTTTTGAAGCTAGACTCTGATATTAAGGTTGCTGCTTTGTACTTTTATTTATTAAAGTAAGAAAATTTAGAGCCTCATACATATGTTTATGTTTTACATTTAAGGGATGTAATACCTTTGCGACTCTTTTATGATTAATAAAGTTAAGTAATTTTACTTAACTCGAGTTTATGTGATTTAAGTAAGTATGCTTCGGTCATTACCCTATAAGACGGAGTGTGGTCCCTAACAGATTTGGTCAGTCTATCAACTACAACCAAATCGCATTGTGGCTTGAACTAATCCATGGTAACCCTGTAATAAAATCCATGGTCACATACTCTCACTTCCATTATGGGATGGGAAGGCATTGTAGAAGACCACTGGGTCTCTGATGTTCTACTTTGACCTGTTGACAAGTAAGGCACCTAGATACAAAGTTAACTATATTATGCTTCATACTTGGCCACAAAAAATGGAGCCTTAAATCCCAATACATTTTTGTGCTTCCTGGATGGATAGCTAACTTAAAGACATGAGCTTCCTTTAAAATATCCAATATAATTTCAGGGTCGTTAGGTACCCATAATCAGTCTCGAAACCTAAGGGTTCCATCATAAAAAATTCTAAGGTTAAATGATCCTCTGTTTCCAACTTTGTTTTTTGTTTCTCTACCTCAAAATTTGTATATTGGGCTTCCCTGATTCTCTGAATGAGAATGGACTGGATTAAAATTTTGGCAGAAAAGATGCCCTCACTATAATGGTTTAATCGGAGATCTTAAATTGTCTCAAACATCATCCATTTTGAAATCATCATTTGGGCCAATAAGGTCAAGTTCTTTCTACTAAGAGCATCGGTGACTATGTTACCTTTATTTGGATGGTATAGTATCTTATAGTCGTAGTCTTTTAAGAGGTCCATCCAACACCTTTGTCTCATATTGAGTTTTTTTTGGGAGCACAAGTACTTCAAACTTTTATAATCGGTGTAGATCTCAAAGATTTGATCGTATAAGTAGTAATGCCATATCTTGAGGGCAAAAACTATGACTGCTAACTCAAGGTCATGAGTGGGGTAGTTCCGTTCATGTAGCTTCAATGGCTTGAAACTATAAGCTACTACTAGACCATTTGCATAAGCACACACCCTAAACCAATAAGAGATGCATCATAAAAAACTTGAAATTGATCAGTACTGTCAGAAAGAATTAATATCAGGACAGAAGTTAGTCGACACTTGAGCTTGACAAAATTCTCTTCACAGCTGGGGCCACAATAAAAAACAACAGCCTTCCTTGTAAGGCAAGTCAAAAGGCTAGCAATGCAGGAAAAATCTTCAATAAAGTGACGATAATATTCCACCAAACCCAAGAAGGTACGGACCTCAATGAAATTAGTTGGTTGACTCTAATTAATAACTGTCTTGACCTAAGATGTGTGACATCCTGGTACCCTGTGGGTAATGGTGTCTGATAACATAATAGATATGAGTGCATAAAAGAATTATACAATAGAAATAATATTCATCCATTACAAAATATTATATTCATACACATCTGAGGGCAAGAAGTTGGCTAACAAAAGCATATACAGATGTTGTTGTAGCCACTTTCTTCATTACAAAAATATAGGTTTCATCATAATACAATCATCCATATTGACTGAAATGCCCACTATAGGTATGTGAAGAATCTAAACAAGCTTTAAGGGGTAGTTTGGGGAGTGGTTTTCACTTTTCTCATTGTATGGGGGAAATGAATTAGAGTGAGTTCCATAAAACTCAATAAGAAAAATAGTATTTAAAATTATGTTACAAAATTTTCAAGAATTACATTCATTTTTAAAAAGTGTTGTTACCTTTACAGTCAATGGTTTTTACCATTAGAGACCATTGCATATTAGGTTCATTTAAAATAACGTCAAAAACCTTGGGTTTCTAATTAATCGAAATCCATTTTGAAATACCAACCTTAAACATAAGCAGTAAGATAGAATAGTCAGAAATATAATTGATATAAGTAAAAATATATAAGCATGACATAACAAAATGGAACAGTCAGAAATATAATAAGCTCAAACTGTCTATCTAAAAATAGGTGACCAACAATAGTTCCACTTAGATAGTCAAGTTATTCGATTCAGTTACAGTTTTTTGTAGATCTTCACGTGAAGCTGTTTTAACTTATATCAACAGAGGGTGGAGGCGATTCTTGACTACTATTGTAAATGGGGATTAGTTCAATTCGATATATGGTACTACAGTTAGAAACTATGACCATAGCTGTACTTTACCACTATGGGTCCTACAATCAGTCACAATCTACTCTCTTTAGAGGGAAGGCTAGTACCATTCATAGGGAACGGTTCACCAAAAGTCGATAATAGTCATATTCAATCACCCCTCAATGATAACAGTCAAATGGATTTCAATCATTTTTTTGTTTCTTATTAGTTGTGGAATCACAGTCTAAGTTACCATTCATGGCATTCATTTTGGCCCATTGGGGTCCATCAAACCAGCCCTACAAACTTACTAGATTCCCTATTTCCTAAACTACCTTGATTTCAAATTTCCTAGGTCTATTCAGGCCTAAGCAATGAACCAGAACCCAACAAGGGTCCTCTAACCAAAATCAAACCTGAACAAGGACCACTAAACACACACTAGACTCAACAAGGGTCCATTTACTGACCCAGCCCAATAAGGGCCTAACACCTGAATCAAACTTAGTAGGGGTCCGCTAACCAACCCACCATATTGGGCCCATTAACCCAACTTGGACCGGTGGGGTCCCTTCAAATTGAATCAGATACTTGTTGGGTTGGGCTGTCGGGTTCCCTTCTTGGGCTAAGGCTTAATTGGTGTAACCCTCCTGGCCTTCGCCCAAATTGGTGAGGCAAGGGGCCTAGCCCACATGATATGCCTATCATGCAAACATGCCAAGCAGCCGCACTGCATAGTATACCACGTAAGCGACGTGTTCTGGATAGGTTGCGCCGCCCGCGTTGGGGGGAGCAAGGACACACCCTTGCACCCATTGCATACATACGTGCACGTGTGCTCGGCAAGGGAGCATAACATAGCATGTTGTGCATGCAAGCCCTTCTCTTTGTATATGTAGGATTTTTGGCATGCGGGCACACACACATGTTGGCTTGCACACACACATACGTACAACAGGCCCCCTTGGCATGTTGGCACTCCTAGCAGGGTCTGTGCTCCTGTGCATGGCTACTGCGCGCACGCAATAGGCTGGGGACTGTGTCTTTCACATGCATGGTCGTTACAACCACAAACTGTGACCGATCCTAGAACCTCAGTGCCCAAAACCAAATTTGAAGCTATTTTTACTGTTTCAATATGCACATTTCTAGCATTTCAAACCTTCTTCAAACATACACGACCATTTTAACTTTTAACATTCAAAAATCATAAAAAAACCCATCAAATACTAGATGAAATTCAAATAGCTTAAAATACATAAATAAGCATGTAATTTGATTTTTAAATAGTTTAAAATCTTAGAAAAGGTCTTAGACGAATAAATAAATACTAAAACCCTCACCTCAATTGTCAAGTTCTCGGGTCCGAAAGAAAAAAATGAAACTTCAAGGTTTCCGAGGGGAAAATAACTATTACTGGTTGTCCAAGAAGAGTGCATAATGTTTATGTAAATTTGAGGAAGAAGAAAGGTTTAAGGATGAGGTTTTCGGCTCCCTAAGTGGAGAAAAATCATTAGGAAGGAGGCTTACCTTTCAGGTAAGAGAGGTGGCATGAGAAAGCTCAAGGTGGGGGAGGAAAAACTTGAAGCTTCTTAATTGGCATTCAACTCTCTCCCTCCCTCTCAAGCCTCTTATTCTCTTAGTTAAGTGAAGAAGAAGAGGAGGATAAAAAGTAAAGAAGAAAGTGAAGAAGTGAGAGCGCAAATTGGGTTTAACCACCCAAGGAAAATGTACACCATGTGGCGACCATGATTTCATGTTGTAGTGGCATCGCAAACGGTCCTTGTAGCAGGTAGATTCTATCCCCCATGTGCGTGTGCAACACTGCTCCGCATACAAGCAGGCTCGTATGTCTTCGTGGGCATCCGCAAACAGTTTCCCACAAGGCTTGCCTTTAGGACATGTTTTCTTTTTATTTTGTTTTTCTTTGTTGTTTTTGGACTTTTAAATATTCATTTTCAGATAAAATTAATTTTTAAAACCATGCACAAAATAAAATTTTAAATGGAAATATAAATTATAAAATTTAAAAATTATGGGTAGTTTAGATTAAGTAGGTCCAGGGGTGTCACATCCTCCCCTTACAGAAAATTTGGTCCTCCAAATTTGAAAGTTTAAAACAAGTCGAGATGCTTATCCCATATTTCATCTTTGAGTTCTTAAATAGTTTGTTCAAGAGAGTGGTATCACCATATCACCTTGACCATAGGAATTCTCTTGTTCCTCAGGACCTTTTTCTCTTGACCAAGGATCTCAATATGATATTCTGCATAGGACATGTTTGAACGAATTGGAAGTCGTTGATGTACAATGATGTGAGAATGGTTGTGGTGATACTTCCTGAACATTGAGACCTGAAAGACATCGTGTAGAGCCATGAATTCTGGTGGTAAAGCAATATGGTAAGCCATGGGGTCAACACACTCCAATATCTCGAAAGGTCCTATAAAACAAGGACTTAGTTTTCCTCTCTTCCCATTCTTTTTGGAAGTTTTTTCAATCAAATTACCTGGTCTACCTCC
Source organism: Carica papaya (assembly GCF_054855325.1). Classification (NCBI taxonomy): domain Eukaryota; kingdom Viridiplantae; phylum Streptophyta; class Magnoliopsida; order Brassicales; family Caricaceae; genus Carica; species Carica papaya. Next base: position 23,882,692 of record NC_142314.1, read on the forward strand.
CCCACCAGAGATAGAGTTTTCTATCGAATTTCTTTTTAGAACCTAACTAATTTTAAAACCTGCCTATCGCATGAGTCATGCTGAGTTTGTAGAACTGGAAAACCAGCTTTTTGAGCTTCTTGGTAAGAAGTTTATTAGCCCCAGTCACATCCCTTGGGGCACTACGTTGTTATCCTCTACCTCGAATCGATAATCTTTTCAACCAGTTGTAAGGAGCTACAGTCTTCTCTAAGATTGACCTCAGATTGGGATATTATCAGGTGAGAGTAAAAGAAGAAGATATTCCAAAGATGACTTTTTAGTGTAGATACGGCTTGTTCGAGTTCAAGGTGATGATGTTAAGGTTAACTAATGGCTTTGTTGCCTTTATGGATCTCATGAACAAGATTTTTTGGCATGCATTGGATCAGTACATCATCATATTCATTGATGACATTCTAGTGTACTCTAAGAGCCCGAGGGAACATGCAGTCTACCTGTTTAAAGTGCTGGGGACACTTCGTTGGAACCAACTATTTGCTAAACATAGTAAATACTCATTCTGGTTGGATCGTGTTTTCTTTCTTCGTCATGTGATTTCAAGTGAAGGAGTTTTCGTGCATCTAGCCAAGGTTGAAACGGTGATCATGATCAACTGGAACCTACCCATTAGTGTAGCTCAGGTACGTAGTTTCCTTAGCTTGACAGGTTGCTATCGATTATTCATCGACAGATTTTCTAAGATTACTGTTTCGTTGATTCGACTTACTCGAAAGGATGTACCTTTTATCTAGGATTACGAGTGTGGTGAAAGCTTTATGGAATTGAAGCATCGCCTTACCTCTGCTCCAGTGTTGATCCTCCCTGACAACATTGAAAGATTTCAGGTTTAATGTGATGAATCTCATATTGGTTTGGGATGCATTTTGATGCAGCATTATAGAATGGTCACCTATGGATCTAGACAGTTGAAACCTAATAAACAAAACTACCCTACTAACAACCTGGAGTTGGCAACCATTATCTTTGCCTTGAAGATATGGCGTCGTTACCTGTTTAATCAAACCTTTGAAATTTATACTGACCACAAAATTTTGAAGTACATTTTCTCATAGAGGGAGTTGAACGTGAAACAGAGATGTTGGATGGATCCCCTGAAGGACTATAACTGCAAGATCATCTACCATCCCAGTAAAGGGAATGTAGTCACTTATGCGCTAAGCCGGAAAGAGTTTGCAGTGTTAGCCCAAACCATGACCTTCAGATGGAAGTTAGTAGGTGCTATGGAGGTGCTCCGCCTCAACAACTATGGCAATGGTGTGTATCCCACTTAGATTTGAGCTTTACTAGATCTTTTCATGAAGATTTGGGAAGCTCAATCCACCGACCAAGAAATCACCAAAAATTTAAGTAAGATCTCTTCTGATGAGTTTCCTAATTTCAGGCTCTTAGATGATGGGTTGTGTAGATTTTGGGACTGAATTTGGGTCCCTATTGCTGCCATGGCAAATGTTCTCAAGGCTGCCCATGCCTTCAAACTATCAATCCACTTTGGGAGTACTAAGATGTACCAAGACCTGAAGCATAAATACTGGTGGTCGAGAATGGAGAATGACATTATTGACTACGTCTCCTGATGCCTCACTTGCCAGTGAATTAATGTAGAACACTAGAGACTTGATAGTTTGATACGATGCCTTCCGATTTCAGAATAGAAATGAGAGCATGTAACCACGAATTTTTTTCACCAGCCTACTCAAGACCTGTTCTGGTCGTAATGCTATTTGGATCATTGTTGACAGACTAACCAAGACCACCCATTTCTTACCCATCAAGACCATTGACTCCACTAACATATTAGCCCACCTTTATGTCGATGAAATTGTTTGACTCCATAGTGTTCCTTCATCCATTATATTCGATCGAGATCCTCGATTCACCTCTTACTTTTTGGATAACTTTTAAGAAGCACTTGGGTTTGGATTGTACTTCAACACTGCTTATCATCCCCAAACTGATGGTCAGTCTAAATGCACTATCCAGATGTTGGAAGACATGTTGTGTGCTTGTGTCCTCGACTTTGGCAATAACTTGTATGAGTATCTTCCCTTGTGTGAATTTACTTATAAAAACAATTATCAATTCAGCATTGGCATGGCTCTGTATCAAGCCCTGTACGGTAGGCCCTACCGTTCTCTCACTTATTGGAGCGAAGTAGGAAAGTAGTGTTATTTGGGACCAGACTTCATCCAGGAGACTATTGAGAAGCTTGGGATCATCCGTAGGAACTTAGCTACTGCCCAGAGTCACCATAAGAGTTACGTTGATAATCGTAGAAGACCTTAAGAATTCGCTGTTGGAGACCAAGTCTTTCTCAAGATTTTTTCCTAAAAGGAAAAAATGGGGTTTAAGAAAGGAGGAAAGTTGAGCCCCCCCGTTATATGAGACCTTTTTAAATCATAGAGTGTATTGGACCTATAGTATATCAACTTACTTTGCCTCTTGAGTTTGCAAGTCTATATGATGTTTTTTACGTCTCCATGCTCAAATGGTACCACTCTAACCCTTCTCATATCATTCCTCATGATGAGACATAGATATAAGCCGATATCACTTATGAGGAATGCCCCAAGGAACTCCCCATTGTGAAGGTGCAGTGGTAGCACCACACTCCAGAAGAGGTGACGTGGGAGTTGGAGAGCGAGATGAGAGAGAAGTTCCTAGACATATTCGAAACAAATATAGGGGACAAAATTTTTTAAGGTGGGGGTGATGTAACATCCTGCTCACCATCGCACTAAATTTGTACTTGAAAATCCCTATTTATTCGGGACTTAAGGCCACTTGAACTCATTTAAATTTATCTTATAGTTTTAAATCGTGTTTTGTGATTTAAATTCGTAATTTTTTTCGATTTTAATATTTTATTTATTTATTTTTTATTTAATTTTATTTATTATTATTATAATTTTTATTTATTTAAAAATAATTTTCAAGAAAAAAATGGGAAAACACTAAAGAGAAAGGAATGCCCGTACGGGAATCACACGCTGTGTGCGTGCATGCGCACGCAGTAGCACAAGATGTGCTCATTATACCCACGTCCAGTCTGCGTGGGACACGAGGCTGGTCTGCACGCACATCCCATCATGCACATAAAAGCCTGTCCGTGCGCGTCACATTACGCGTGGACAGGGCCAGGCACCATGCGCCCTGTGCGCATGCTGTCTGCGTAGTAAGCATGTTCGGATAGGTCTGTGGGCAGCGCCCTGCGCACTGTAGGCCTTGTGCACGACAAGATTGGCCACCTTGAGCGGTGTGCCATAGCCGCCTTGGGTGGAGAGCTACCGCCAATTAAGGATTCTTCCCTTATTTTTTGCGCTGCGATCGCGTAATGTCAAATCACTCATCTTCCACTCAACTTTCTCTCTTCTCACTAGATTTTGCCACTTGGTGCAAATCCAACGGTCTCTATTTTCTATAAATAGGGATTTCTTTCTTCTATTTTTCTCATCACTTCCATTTCATTCTTCTATCCTCCAAGAGCATAGAGAGAGGAGAGGAGAAGAAGAAGAAAGGTGTATAGGAAAACTTCAAAGTTTCGGTAAGGAATTTAGTATTTCCTCAAACATTTTAAGGAACATTTCTAGAAAATAAAAAATTATGAAATTTGTGTTTTATTTTTTGGAAGATTTATGCTTAATAGTTTCAATAAAGTGATCTTATAGGCAGTTGAGAATTTACATGTAAGTTAAATAACATGAATATGATGATAATTGTCTAAAAAATATTAAAAAAAGAAAAAAAATAGAAAGTGAATGAGCCTAAAATGATCCAAAAAATAAAGGTATCTGTATTAACTAGCATAATGCATTAAGTGACTTGTTAGGCTTTTTATCTTTGAAGATTTTCTGTTTCCCCCTCCTCTATCTGGTCTGGAAAGACGTTAGAGGACCGCTCCTTGTGAATGACAACGTACTTTCTTACGAGAGCGATGACGCGAATATCTAGCAAATATCTATTATTGATCACTTTTACCTAAGTATTGTCATGACTATAGAATATCTGATAGGACCATTGTGGTTGGTACGACCATGGTCATAGATCGTACCATGGCTTGGCAAGCCAGAAATATGTCTGATCAAATTGTTAATATATATCTGATCTGGTCATCCCACATGGGTAGTCAGAAATCTGTATATGCTCTTAGAGATGGAAGTTAGAATGACTTCGCGAAGCATGACACAAAAATCTGAGCATTTCATGATTTGTTTGATTTTCTCTATTATTAAGTATGATTTTGATTTGGTTGTTGTGACTATGATATGATGGATCTGATGTTTCCTTTAATTTTTATAAAGTAAGAAAAGACACTAACGTGACCTGATGATAAGTATTAATTACATAATTATTCACTTTTAAAATCTTATGATATTATTTAAATGCTATTTTTCTTACTGAGTATATAGAACTTACCCTTTCCATGCCCCCTAGATGAGAAAAATAGTGAGGAACCGATCGTTGACCTACCCTTTGAAGTTTATAAGATCTTGTGGATCCAAAAACCTTGAGTGCATGACTTGTCCTGCACTCTGATAAGTTCAATCACATAGTGAAAGAACTGGCCCTTTTGTATTTTGATATTTTGTATTTGGTTGCCACTTAGGCCTCAGTTATATATATATATATATAATTGAAAATCATATATTTTGGCAAGGAATTTATAATAATTTGCTCCGCTGCATACATTTTTTATCATGCACTCGTTATTTTTTTATGTCTCTAGCACCCTTATGCCTTAATTTCAAATATCACACCAAACATCTAGTTCATCAAAGCTTAGATCGAGTAAGATGAATCACCGACACCATCAAGACCGAGAAGTCTTATGGATTGCCAAGACAACTGGCCCAATGAAGCATCAATGACGATGAGTTGTGGGCTTTAAGATTAATCCTAGAAGACAAAGATGGCATGTCTGAGGCTACGCATGGAGGAAAGGCACCTGGGGGCGAGCGACCCGAGTCTTCTGACCTGCTACTCGGCCCGCTACACCCAACCCACAGGCCAATAAGCTGCGTGCCCAAGAAGAACATGCGGTCCAGGTAGCACATCCCTACAGATGAGCTGATAAAGGCCCATCGGGAGGACCGGAGGGCCGACCCTTATCCTGAGGCTTGACCCAGCAGACCCGCACCTGAGGGAGAAGAAACTGGGTCGAACACTGACCCAGTAAGCCGACCTAGCAGCCGTTGCGGCCTAGCTAAAGAGAAACCCAGGCGGGCTGTAGAGCTGTATAACTTAAGGGCTGCGCATGCAGGGGCCCGACCCAATCCCAGTGTCCACATGTGGGCATCCCTAGCCCACACGGGTGAGGCGTGTGACGTTTGTGGGAGAAGGGAAGAAGTTGCAAGCTTTTTGGACTTATTTTCACCACATATCCCAAATTCAGCAAATTCACATGGCAATTATCCCCATAATATTTAATTATTATTATTTAATTTAAGTTTATCCAAGGGCTAATTATATAATACTTTAACCTTAGAATTATCCCAAACTATTATTTTATTATATAATGTTAATCCTATTATTATTTTGAATTAATTTCTCCATGTGTTTTACATAGAAATTACATGAAATAAGTATTATATTATCTTAATATTATTTTATTATGTAAGTCTATCCCTTAGGATTATTAAATTAATTTCTTTGTATTTCGATAGAATAGAATAAATATGCTATTATGTAATTATCCTACAATTAGATAGAATTTTATCTAGGATATTATTTTAGTATTTTATGCACTAGTTTGTACGCATCTAAATTGCTCCATAAAAGGCTATAAATAGGTCTTTACCCACAGGTTGTAAACACACAAATTACAATCAATTTGAGAGAATTCTTGAAACTTTAGGCTTTTCTTTTATTATCTTTTTGCTAAGTTAGCTTTTTCAAGTTCTTTGAGAAGCAGAAGTTTTCAGAAGTCTTGTTGAGCCAAGGAGCGGGGATCAACTTATCGGTAAGTTCATGGCATTTTTTTTTCTTTATTTATGTTCTCTAGTCTTTGTTTTTGCATTCCTTTTAGGATTGTAGATTCAATTAGAGGGAGGGATTTATCTAGACAGTTAAAGTTTTGCTATTAGATACGTTGAATGAGTTATAAGAGTTGATTCAATCCTCCCCATACCCTCCCGCGTCAAGTTACAAAAAAGAAAAAAATAAATTTGAAAGGATTTAGGAGAGGCAAGAAGCTCGGGCTACCTTTAGGCTACTCGGGCTGGGCCTGGATCACACAGACGGCTTGGCAGGCCGCGTGCTATTGCTGCATGGGCATGGGCCCCATATGTGCACCCCAGCTAGGCGTGGGCCTTGCTACCTACGAGCATGTAGGTTGTTGCGTGCATGCGATGCACTTTTTGCACACTTGCATACATGTGTCGAGGGTACGAGATTGTTTGTTTGCATGCCTCGCGTTCTGTCTCAAGCGGGCAGTGGACCTGCATTTACATGTGGGTCTTCCCGCATATGCGACGGGTTGCACTTGTGTATGAAGTTCGTCACATGCGTGGCACCTACCATCACTTAGCTTTCCAATTCGAACTACTTCCTCTGGGCTTTCTCTTTGGGTTTGATGGTAATTATCCATTCGTGAATGAAAAGGTTAAAAATAATTGGTAACTGTTTGGCCTAGCTTCAGGTAATCAGCCTTGTGGACAGTTGGATTTGACTTCCTATCGGTCCCAGCTCCTACCTTGAAGACACTTGAAGAACTTAAAAATTAGTAGAGCTAATTTAAAGTAAAAGCTTTATTTTTTGAATTCTGAAGATTTGTGATTTACATCCTATAGTGAGGACTTTATATAGGCTTTCACCTGATTATTTCTACTAGAATACAAATACTTCAAAAATAATAAAATAAAACTCCATCCCAATTCTTGTCCTAAAAATATTAATTAAATAATCATAAGAGATAGATTTATATTAAAATAATAATAAATAAAATAGTAAAATAATTGCAACTTTTTTATCCCATGTGAGTTTTAGATAAAAACACATGGAAAATATGCAGAAAAGAGTCTCAAATTTTGCCAACAGCTGCATATTCATGCTAAGCATGCCAACTGTGCAGGAGACATGCCCTCATGTGTGTTAGGTTGCGAACATGCAAACAGCTTGTGTGCGCACTAGATTACACGTCTGAGAAAGTCTCGCTCATGCTGCACGAGTATTTGCTTCCTGTAGGTGTCGTGCGCGTGTGTGTAGGGCCCTTGATGTGTGTGCTTGCCCCACCTATTTATAGGTAATAGAGAAAATCAAATAAATCATGAATTGCTAAGATTTTCGTGTCTACTTTGCGAAGTCGTTTCGACTTTCATCTACTGAGGGCAGATATGGATTTTCAACTACTCATGTGGAATGACAAAATCATATATTTAATAGTAATTTGCTCATGATACATTTCTGGCTAGCCAAACCATGGCATGATCTATGACCACAATCGTGCCAACTACAATGGTCCTATCAAATATTCTATAGCCACGACAGTACTTAGGCAAATGTGACTCCCAACAGATAATTCGCGTCACCACTCTCGTTAGAAGGTATGCCATCATTCACAGAGAGCGGTCCTCTCATATCTTTCTAGACTAAATGGGGATGGAGAAACAGAAGTCCCTTAGAGTTAAAAAGCAAAACGAGACACTTCATGCATTATATATGTCAATACAGATATATATTTTCCATACAATTTCATGCTCATTCTTATTTTCATATTTTAGAAAATTACCACCAAAATCATGTCATTTAAATTACATGCAAATCACCAAGTGTCTATATAATCTTATAACATGCTTTATCAAGAAAAAAATATTTCATTTGAACAATTAAATAAAAAACATGCAAATCATAAATTTCAACCTTCCAACTTTTACTTTCTAAAAATACTCCTTAAGATGTTCAAGAAAATACTAAATTCCTTACCAAAACCTTGAAGTATTTTTACATCTTTCTTCTTCTTCTTCTCTCCTTCTTTCTCTAGGTCACTCCCTCTCTCTTTAAGCTCTTGGAAGATGAAAGAATGAAATGGAAATGATAAGGAAAAATGGAAGAGAGAGGTCCCTATTTATAGAAAATGGAGACCGTTATATTTGCGCCAAGTAGCAAAATCTGGTGATGAGATAGAAAGTTGAGTGGAAAAGAGTGATGTGACACAACGCAATGGCAGCACAAAAAATGGAGGAAGAACCTCCCAAATAACGGTGGCTCACCGCCCAATTTGATGCAAGGTGCTCAATGGGTCATAACACACTGCCCGAGGCAACAACGTGCCTCCTTAAGTCGGTCGCGCGCGCAGGGCGCTGCACACATAGGGCGCATGGCTCCTGGCCTATCTGTATGCGATGTGATGCACGCAGACTGACCTATCTACGAGCGATGGGATGCGCATGTAGACCGGATTCGTGCCTTGCGCAGATGGGAATTGTGCACGTCCCAAGCTGGCTGCGGGCATGCGTGGCGTGCAGCGTGGGATGCTTGGGCGGGTGGATTTTTACCACAGATGTTTCCCACGAGTTTCCGCTACTTTTCCATCTTTTCTTCTAAAAATTATTTTTAAACAAAAATAACAAAAATAATAAAATAAATTTGACAAAAATAACCAAATTATAATTTTTTAGAATAAAATTAAAATCACTAACTAAATTTACGAAATACGATAAAAAATTTATGAGATAAATTTAAAAGAGTTCATGTGCCCTTAAGACCCAAATAAATAGGGGTTTTCATATGCAAATTTAGTGCGAAGGTTAGTGGAGTGTTACATCGAGACTTCGGCAAGCTCACCTAGCTTGGAAGAACTTAAAGAGAAAAATTGGCACAATGCTAATAAAAGCTCAAAACCTTTATATGGGCTCTTAATTACTACTTCTATATGGAGTAGGATTTGAAAATCCTATTCAAATTTTAGGATTATTTTAACTACAAAACAAATACTTAATTAAGAAAATAATTAAATCCTATCCTAATTAAAATTTAAATACATAAATAATCTAATACTAAATGGAATTAGAATTAAACACAACAATTAATTAATTAAAATAATAAATTCCTCTTCATGGTCTATTGGCTCATCTCTATGATCTTGGACTTCCAGTTGACTTTGGCTTCATGTTCCCCTTTCTTTAATAAGTCTCCTTAAATTCAATTTGCTGTAAAATATATTTCTTGGGCTGTAAATTGAATGGAACAATTTTTCTTGAGGTCTTGATTGAATTTAGAATGACTTTGGAGTTCTTCTTCTGGTTGGAATTCATCACTCCTTTCTTGAGTGCTCTCTTCCATTTTGTGTTCTAAATTTTGCAGCAAGGTTTTTTCATTATTCAAGTCTAATTCTTCTTATTTTTGGATTCCCAACGAGTGTAGGAGGTGGACTCCTTCATGGATTCCAAGTCCTTATTCTTCTCCTCTTTTCCTTCATGATATGTCACTTCAACTAGGATTGGAATATTTATGTCTATTTCCTCCTTAAAGTTTTCTTTCTTCTCCTTTTTCTTGTTAGAAATAAATTAGTTCAGTTTTCTCATCCTCATGGGATTCAAAAACAATAAGTCTTCTCCTCCTCTTGCCGCTAAACCATTCCCATCATGGTGGTGTGCGGCTAGGGATTTCGGGATGAGAAGTCGTGCATAATTAGCCTTTTTTGGCTTCCTTGGGGTATGACAAAGGTGTCTTAGGCCTTCTAGAATGAATTTTGGGCTCAAGGCCCTCTTTCTTTCTTGGGTTGGGTTGTTCACGGTCACACGGGGTTGGTTTGGGGCCATTCAACCCATGGCCACTAGGGTTGGCTTGTTGGGCCTCCACAATTTAGCCTAGGGGCTCAGAACATGAGTTTGACCTTAGAAAGACTTGGGCCACTCGTCTTTGAGCCCACAAGGCCTCAGCCTTGGGCTTGGGCCAGCATGGCATGGGCCATGCAGGCGGGTACCCGCGCGAATGGGTTTGGGGATGTGCGGGTGGGTGACCTGCAAGTTGGTTAGTTCCCGCGAGTTTCCTTCATGTCTTGGGACTCCTTTCCTAAATGGATTTTGATGCTTCTGGATATGACATCAAGTTAATAATAATAACATGTTATATCCTAGGATAAGTCATAATACCATGTGATAAAAAAAAAGTGTTCATCATCCATGACAAACCCAAATCACAACAAACATAGGAAAATCAAAATACCATGAGTACTAAAGGAAACATAGTGTTTCATAAACGTTATAAGCTCAAATATTTTATAATTATTTTAAGCTAGCTTAGTAAGTACTTATGATATCCCTGATGTCTTTAGCCATCTAACTATTTGCATCCTATACTTGATATGGTTGAGCACGGAGGAATTGACTTTATTTTAGCAAATTTTGAATATTTACTTATTTAACATTGGATGTGGAGAGCTGTGAGGCTTTTTGGCTAGAGTTGAGGGATTTTTCCCATTTCATGTGAAGAAGAATTAGGCTTTAGGTCTCATAATAGTAGTGGCGACTAATGGAATCAAGGATCCATAAAGGAGAAGAGTAAAATTCATCTTTGTTTCCTTCATTATATTCATGATAATATACTATACACACCAAGGGTTTTCTTTGAAGTAGATGTCAAAGAATAATAGTTCCCACTACTATAAATTCTTATAAAGGCATATGAATTGAGCATGATATTGGTTATAATAATATGGTGTAAGAATCAATTTTCCTGAGGTAATGTAAAGGCTATAGTTTGAGAGTGGTCGAGACAATCATCATTTCAATAGTAATTTTTAAGGCCTCAACCTTATCAATACAAGAGATGGTACTTGACGAGTGCTTAATTTCATAAAAATGAGCTCCTCTAAGAGACATTTTCATCCATTTGGCCAAGCTTTCTAAAGTCATTTTTACATCATTTTTTTTCCGTTTGAGTTTGTAGGATTTCATGAGAAACTTGTGCCAAATTTACATAAAATATTCGTACTATTATAGGGAAATTTTGTTAATATACTCTAGAAGTTAATCCACCTTTGAAGATTTATGAGTTTATTTATCTAGTAATTATGAGAAAAAAGATTTGGAGATTTATTTAGCTGAATAGAAGTCTTTGAAATCTATATGGATAATGTTTTCCAATGCTCAAGAGAGAAACACTCGATTACGTTAGTTGAATCATCACCTCCTATCTAAGGTTCTTTTAGCACAAGGAATAGTTCCTTTTCTTTTTTCTCTTTTATTGGAATGGGAGAAGGTGGTTGAGAAGTAAGGCTCCAAATTAGAGATGAATGGAGTAGGTGTCTTTTCTTTAATTAAAAGAATGATTTTTCAAATCAATTGAGAGTGCTTTTTGCACTTTTTTCAATCTAACTATAGTGTAACAAATGTAAAGAGGAATGATTGAGAGAAGATGAGATCTAAAGAACGAGAATTTTCCATGTGCATTAAGAACACTAAATAAAGAAATAGTTTAGGAGTCAAAAAATTAAAGAAATTTATGAAAAATTTACAATTTAACCTGTCCACTAACAATGTTCACTTGGTTACCCCTTTTTGAGTTACCTATCAAATTAACTTTTGTAAAATCTAAAATTTCAATATTTATCCCAGTTTTCTCTCTAAATTGTACTCAATTAGATAAGTCATGTCAATCTCTTGATGTGTTGATCAATTTTGGACAATTTTGTATAATTTGATGGAAGGTTCACTTATTATAGTGACTTTAACGTGTTTATATATTGTATCATCATTGTATCACATGATGAACACATTGCTGGAATTAGGTTGAAATAAGTTCTCAAAATATTATCAGATCCGGTGCTATATTTCTTACATGTGTGCTAAAGGATATGATCAGATTGTGTGCTTAATTTGTGCCATGAGATGCGATTGTTCCAATTAGTTCTGAACTTTTATTGAAATACGCAATGTTAAGTTGAAACTTGTGATGTGATAACAGATGTGATGAGTTGAACCACATCATGATGTATTCGTTGATTGTTAGAATGTGTGAAGTGCTGAAATGTTTAATCATACAATCACCTAAGATATTTTCAAACTTTTAAATTAAAAATTTAAAGCACCAAAAGATTTCTCTAAGTAGAGTGCTTGTTTTGTTATTAACTTAAAATATCAAGACCCTAACTTTCAACATCCAAAAGTCATACATCCTCTATGTCTCCCTTCCCTATCAAACTCACCAGCTCTCTATCAAATGTCTCTCTTACCTCATTTACTTTGTAAATGTCACATCATTTCACTTAATCCCTTCAACTACCGATTCACCATTTATATAACACCTCCCTCATCATCCCTTACATAAAGTCATAAACTTAACCTCCACATTCCCTTTCATCAGGTACTTCACTCTTCTTCTCCTCCATCATCATGGGACACCAAAAAGAGGTACCTTACTTAAAGAGAAAGAAGCTTTAAGAAGCACTAGTACCATAAACCTTGCCTCTCTTCTAGTTCAACTTCAGCCTCACATGTTCTAAGTCTTGAACCCCTTTCTCCGCCATTAATAACCCAAGCTCTATTTTTTAAAACCCAATGTAAGCCTCCTCTCGCTATAAAATCGATTACTCACATGGGCTCTCCATCTGTTAAAAATTAATCTATAAATTAGAATATAATTAATTACTTTGTTAGTAGTTAAACTTCATAAATTAAAGTCTCCATATATCTTTTGCTTTGGTAGTAGTTGTGAGTCATAAATTAGATTTATTATGTTTGTTGGTGATTATAATTAATTCTAGTAGTTGTGATAGTGCCTATAAATAGGCATGTACTGTAAACTTTTTTATAAGAACCATAATAGAAAAACTTGAGTCTTCTCATTAGTCTCTCTAGCCTCTTCCTCCTACCTCTAACAAAGTGGTATCAGAGCTTGATTTATTGTTAAAATTTTAGAGACGGCTAGTAATAATCTATTTTCTTTCTAATTTTCTTATTTTACAAAAAAAAAACTATGAGAGTTTGTATCTTCGTATGAAAGCCATACTTAACTAATAAGATGTGTGAGATATTGTAGAAAGAAGCTTTACTCCACTCGAAGATGAAGGATCCTTGACTCAAAATGATAAGGATGCTTTTGTAAGAACAAAGAAGAAGGATCAATAAGCTCTTGCACTCATCCATCAAGGTTTGGATATATCTATGTTTTTAAAGGTGGCTGATGCTACCAATGCAAAGCAAGCTTGGGAGATTTTGAAGAATTCCCTCCTCCTTGGACAAGGTGAATAAGGTACGACTCCAAACTTTACGAGGCAAGTTTGACGCTTTGCAAATAAAGGATGTTGAATCCATTTCAGATTTTTGCCCAAAGGTAAAGTCTATAGTAAGCCAAATGAGAAGATATGGTGAGATAATGGAAGATGTTTGTGTGGTGCAGAAAATTCTTCAATTGTTGCCACCAAAATTCGACTATGTGGTTTGTGCCATTGAAGAATCAAAGGATCTAGACATTTTGACATTTGAACAATTAGAGGGATCTCTACAAGCTCATGAAGAAAAAATAAAGAAAAGACAAGAAGAGCCTTTAGAACAAGTTCTTAAATCAAAGGCATCTTTAAATGATGGTGGAAAGCAAAGAGGACGTGGTTGTGGTCGTGGTCAAGCATTTAAAAGAAATGAAACTCAAGATGATGCCAGTAATGAAGACAAAAGTCAACCATCAAATAGAGGCTGTGGAAGAGAAAGAGGTAACTATAGAAATTATAACAAATCAAATATTGAATGTTACACTTGTCACAAATATGGACATTATGCTTGGGAATATCATAACACTTTAAATGAGAAGGATGAACAAGCCAAATTTGTCAATGATAAACATGACGAGGAAGAAACAACTTTATTGCTAGCATGTAAAGAGGGAGATAGTGATACCCATAATTCATGGTACTTGAATAATAGAGCAGACAATCACATGTGCAGCAATAAAGAAAAATTTGTGGAGTTTGATGAGAAGATTAATAGCAATGTTTCTTTTGGAGACTCTTAAAAAGTTCAAATTTAAGGGAAAATTAAAATTCTAATCTCTTCAAAAAATGGTGGGCATAAACTTATTACTAATGTTTACTCTGTGCCAAAGTTAAGAAGTGATATTTTGAATTTGGGCCAACTTCTTGGAAATGGATATGAAATTCACATGAAAGATTATCGTCTTTGGCGTAGAGATCAAAGAATTTGATTACTAAGGTGCATATATCAAAGAATAAAATGTTTATCTTGAATCTTAAAACTATTGAAGTAAGATGTTTAAAGGCTAATGCGGAAGATGAAACATAGAATTAACATATGAGATTTGGCCGTTTGGACTTTGGCGCACTTAAGGCGATGGGAGACGAAAAAATGGTGAAAGGGATGTCATTAATCAACCATCCTAATCAATTATGTGAAGCATGTCTACTTGGAAAGCTTTTAAGAAGGAGTTCCCCAAAAAAATCTATTATAAGAGCAACCAAGCTACTTCAACTTGTGCATGCCAATGTGTGTGGGCCAATCAATCCACTCTCATTTGGTAAAAACAAATACTTTCTATTATTTATTGATGATTTTAGTAGGAAGACTTGGGTATATTTTTTAAAGCAAAAATCAAATGCTTTTGTTGCTTTTAAAAATTTCAAAGCTCTTGTAAAAAAAGATTGTGGTTGTGAAATAAAGTCTTTGAAAACAAATAAAGGAGGTGAATTTACTTCCAAAGAATTCCATGATTTCTATGAATCTAATGGAATTTGTCACCCTTTAACGGTTCCAAGACCACCATAACAAAATGGAGTTATAGAAAGAAAGAATAGAACTATTTTTAATATGGCTAGAAGTATATTGAAAGCAAAAAACATGCCCAAGGAATTTTGGGCCGAAGTAATTTCTTGTGCAGTGTACTTATCTAATAGATCTCAACATCAAGTTTGAAAGACATGACTCCCCAAAAAGTATAGAGCGGAATAAAACCTAATGTCAACCATTTGCGAGTTTTGAAAGTATCACATATGCTCATGTTCCAGAACAAGAGATATTTAAGCTCGATGATTGAAGTGTCAAACATATTTTTATTGGGTATGATGCAAACTCAAAAGGCAATAAATTGTATAATCCAAGCAATGGTATGACCATGGTAAGTAGAGATGTTGAATTTAATAAAAAAACGACTTGGAATTGGGAAAAAAAGAAGAAAATGCTTATGATTTCTTTTCATACATTGAAGAGAAAAACCAAGAGACCATAGTACTTTTGCAAGAGGTAACTCCACCTCATTCTCCAAATCATGTTGTATCTCCCATTTCTCAAGAAAGTTCAAGTAAAAGGCCATGAAAGTTGAAGAGCATTCAAGATCTTTATGATGAAATTGAGAAGATCACTAATTTTGATATAAATGATTTGTTTTGTCTTTTTCTTGACAGTGAATCAAAAAGTTTTGATAAAGCCATCAAAGATGCAAGATGGAGACAAGCCATGGAGGAAGAGATCAAATCCATAGAAAATAACAAGACATGGGAGCTATCCACTCTTCTAAGGGACATAAAGCTATTGGTGTCAAATGGATCTATAAAGCTAAAAAAGATTCTCAAGGAAATGTGAAAAGGTACAAGGCAAGACTTGTGGCTAAAGGATACAAGCAAAAACATGGGATTGATTATAATGAGGTTTTTGCACCAGTTGCTCACATAGAGACTATTCACTTGCTCTTAGCTACTTCATCTCAAAAGAAGTGGAAAAATTTACAACTTGATGTAAAATCGGCATTTCTCAATGGCTATCTTAGTGAAAGGTTTATGTAGAACAACAATTGGGTTTCGTTGTTGAAGGGCATGAAGATAAAGTGTTAAAATTGAAAAAAGCTTTATATGTGCTAAAGCAAGCGCCAAGAGCATGGAATAGCCGTATAAATAAGTATTTTAAAGATAATAGATTTGTTTGTTGCCTTCATGAATGTGATCTTTATGTGAAGTATCATCTTAATGGTGATATTCTATTTGTGTGTCTATATATGGATGGTCTCATCTTCACGAGCAACAATCCAAGTTTGTTTGAAGAATTCAAGAAAATATGTTACATGACTTTGAAATGACTGATATTGGGCTCATGTTTTATTATTTGGGCCTTGAGGTGAAGCAAATGGAAGATGGTATTTTTATTTCTCAAAAAGGCTATGTAAGAAAAGTCTTAGAGAAATCCAAAATGCTTAATTTCAATCTTGTGAACACGCCTATGGAATGTGGAGTCAAGTTATCAAAGTTTGATAATGGGAAAAAAGTAGATCTCACTCTCTTTAAAAGTCTCATGGGAAGTTTGAGATACTTGACATTTATAAGGCCTGATATTCTTTTTGCAGTTGGACTAATAAGTCATTTTATGGAAGCTCCTACCACCTCCCACATGAATGTTACTAAAAGAGTTATATGTTACTTTAAAGGTACTATTGATTTTGGGTTATTTTATTCATCTTCTAATGATTTCAACCTTGTGGATTTTGTGATTGTGATTTCTCTAGAGATATTGATGATAGAAAAATTACAACTTGTTTTGTATTTTTTATGGGTGATTATATAATTACATAGAGTTCTAAGAAGTAAGCCATTGTTATACTATTACCTTGTGAATCTGAATATGTGACAGTAACCTCTTGTGCTTGTCATGCCATATGGGTCAGAAGATTATTGAAAGAACTTTATTTAACACAGGACGAAGCTACTAAAACTTTTATTGACAGTAAGTCTACATAAGCACTAGCCAAGACCCCGGTATTCTATGAATGAAGCAAACACATAGACATAAGATATCATTTTATTAGAGATTGCATTGCTAAAAAGGAAGTGGAGCTCAAGCACGTAAAGACTGAAGATCAAGTGGTGGATATTTTCACCAAACCGCTCAAGTTTGAAGTCTTTCAAAAGCTACACGCTAATTTTGAATTGAAAAGAAGATTTGTAAATTAAGTTAGAGTGTTAAAAATTAATTTGAAAGTTAGAATATAATTAATTAGTTTGTTAGTAATTGAACTTCATAAATTAGAGTCTTTATACATCTTTTTGTTTGGTAGTAGTTGTAAGTCATAAATTAGATTTATTATGTTTGTTGGTAGTTATAATTAATTCTAGTAGTTGTAATAGTGCCTATAAATAGGCATGTACTTGAAGTTTTTTTGTAAGAACCACAATAGAAAAACTTGAGTCTTCTCATTAGTCTCTCTAGTCTCTTCCTCCTATCTCCAACCATCTCATGCTCTTCCACCAACCATAATACCCTTTGAATATAATAAAAACACCTCTAATTCGGAGTCCCAACAGCCCTATGTTAACATGGAGCTTTCTCCTTCCGAACAATCTAATGACCGAACACAGAAAACACCTCATGCATAAGTATTTGAGAAAATAGAAGATATGGATTTTGAATTTGTTGGTGCCAAGTCTATGTACCACAATTCTAGTGTTTTCCATTTTACTTTATAGAATCATCAAAATATCTCACTTTAACTTCCCTAGTTTTTTTTTTAAATGAAAGAACAAGATTACTTTTTAACAAATACACATAAAATATATCTTAGGATTGTTCATTTATTTTATCCAAACATGAGGGTTGATGCCTTAAGGTACATCAAAACTAGAATAGGAAAACATATATGTGGAGGTGGCTATTAAAAAATTATTTAAGTGGATGCTAAATACATGTGAGGGAAGCAACATTCTATAAAGTTAGATGATGCTTGATTTGGGATCAACACATGCAATCCATACTCACCTGGGAAAGATAAAAAATGGAAAGATTAGAAATAATAAAAGTAACGGACACTCCATACTCACCTGAGAGATCAATCTTGTAAGTGGTGTTGTTGATGCGCTCCAAGAGTTGCAATGGTCTATCACCTCTTAGATCCAACTTAGATTTCTGTTGCCTGGGAAATCTTTCTTTTCGCATATGAATTTGAACCAAATTTCCTGGTTGGAATATAACTCGTTTCCTTTCGTTGTTGGCATTACATGCATAAGATTCATTTCGCTTTTGGATGTGCTGTCTAGCTTTCTTATATATTGTTTTAATGAGCTCTGGTCTCTGCTGTCCATCTGTATTTTTAATTTTTTATAAAGATAAATGTGTTAGATCAAAAGATGAATGACTCTAAAATTAATCCATCCCTAACTAAACTAATATAAACTTTCTGATTTCCAAGAGTGTTAGATCAATTAGAGAGGTAAGCGCCCACAATAAGGGAGACTCTCACAGGAATGAAGAATCTTGCTACTTGGTGAATTCTTGCAACCTAGAGGAATCTCGTGACAATTAGGAGGTCCATGGTTTTAACCCAAAAGTCCACACACTTTAGCCCAACGAAAACTTCAACATTGAACATGAAAGATGATGGACTTAGACCACTTGGGAAAGGAATTATGATGTTTAAGGGGCCAATCACAAGATCAAGATCCAAAAAGCTCAAACAAGCCCTCCAATTATTTGTTCAAGAGTGGATTAATAGAGGAGAAAAGTTTGAGTCCAAAAGAGAGGCCCACAAGAGAGGTAAGACAAGCACATTAGGGCTTAAGGGCCCATGGCGTGAGCAGCCACATGTGAATCTTATTTTTCACATTTGTGGCCTAAAGATGGAGGAAAGAAGAGTCCCACCTACATAGGAATCCCTATTCCGCGAAGATTTTTCTCTCTCATGGGTTTTCTCCTTCAAGTCGGCAAGGTGAGTCCTTTAAGAACTATGAGCTGCGACAAAAGTAAAGTTCAAGTTGGATTTGGATTTAAAAATCACAAAAAGATTTTTCTACTTTAAATAATTAATAATTCAATTGTTATAATCATAAAAGAAAAAGGAGAAATTAAAAAAGGAGGAATTTTAGTCATAGCTGAATTTGCCTTCCTTAATTCCCTTGTGGATAAAGTTCAACTTCTACTTTAATTAGAAGACTTTTCAAGCTTCTTCAAATCAACTTCTACACCATAAATTAATTTAAACATACAAGTCAAAACTGAGAATGAGAATGCATATAGAGTTTGGCCACAAGTTATCTTCCACTTCAAGAGAAAAAACTTTTAGTTCTATTTAACTTATGTAATTTTAATTATTGTTTTATTAGTTTTCTAGATTGAGGTGTATTAAAAATTACACTAAGAATTTGCTTTCACAATTCAAGTAGAATTAGTCTTCTGAATGCCTATATGAAGGCCTCACCCTTAGCTTGTTGATCATCACTTTTCAAATCAATAAAATTTAGATTTATTTTCTTTTACCTTTGCTAATTGTAAGTGCTCTTTGGGGAGGTTCTTCAACTGCCTCATTGGAATTGAATTTACGTGTTGAGGTAATCTTGTGGCATCTTTTTAATTCTATTTCTTTATTCCCAATCACCTTAGTTCACCTTCATGTGTTGACTGTGGATTAAGTAGGATATGGTTTATTTAGGGATTTAAATTTTTGCATGCTAATTTTATTTGCGGGATTTTGGATTGCATGTTTTTGTTCCTGGGTTCTGTATCACAAACTTATTTATCAATGTTAAGTATGTCAAAGATTATGATTTATCAATGTTGGACCCGTATTCTGCATCCCAAATTTTAGACACCTTAATGAAAGTTAGAGTTAACAAAGATATGATTTTCACAAATCAAGTCAAAGATAACGTTGATTTAAAAGTAGACTATTTTTTTGTGTAAGTGTGATAGGCAAGAGCACCTCATTTAGAAAGTCCTAGATTATTAAATATTGTGATTTCAACTCTCTTAAATGTCAAATTTGATTTTGAAAAACCCTCTAAGGGCTATCTTTGATTATGATACATCTAAATAATTCATTCACACAGATTTTATGAAAGTGAGGAGAGAAAAAATCAATTTGGAAAATAGAAGAAAAAATCTTATTCTCTTTATCCACCATTGAGCTTTAACTGTGCTTATTACAAATCTATTCTTTAAGAGAGAAAAGTTGTAAATGTTTTATCTATACGCTTTAAGCATTGTAAGAAATGTTTAAGGAGAAATTTGGGAATTTTAGTGTTTGAGGGAACACAAGTCATGGTTGAGAATGACATATTGATAAACAATCGAGTTGATAGGGGAGAGAATGGAAAGGATCATTTTGACTCCCAAAACCTCAACTAATGCATGTAATAGGAAGACTTAACCACTTAATCAAGCCTCCTTAATTGAATCTACAATTACCTATGTGACATGCAAAAATAAGATAATAGGGAAAAATAAAAGAAGGAAAAAGGCCACGTGATGTGAAAATCCCCGAGGAAAAGATTTGCGAAAAAATAGGTCCTTGAGACTCCTTGATGTGATCCTTAGCATCCTAAATTTGTTCCAAAGATGAAATTCCGCATCAAGGAGGTACCCTTGGAAAATTGGACTCCTGGAAAATAATTATCTGCAAGTCTGTTGTAACACCCTGCTCATAATCATGCTAAATTTGTACCAAAAAATCCCTATTTATTCGGGCCTTAAGACCACTTGAACTCATTTAAATTTATCTCATAATTTTATATCGTGTTTCATGATATAAATTTGTAATTTAAATTTCATTATTTTAATTTTTACTTATTTTTTATTTACTATTATTTTATTATTACTTTTTATTAAAAATGATTTTTAGGAGAAAAGTGGGAAAAAGTGATAAAATCCTACAAGAAAACGCCTGCAAGAAAGGGTCGCCCTTGCGGGCACTGCACGCGGTGCGAGTGCGTGCGCACGCGGTGCGAGTGCGTGCGCACGCGGCCAGCGTAGGACGTTCTCACTATGCGCACGTCCCATCCGCGGGGGTGCAAGGGCAGTTTGTGTGCGTGTCCCATCGCGCGCAGACAAGAGTGTCAGCGAGCATCACATCTCACGTGGACAGGGCCAAGTGTTGTGGGCCCTGTGCATGCACTGTCCACGCAATAGGCCTGCGTGCATGGGCCTACACGCAGTCAGCTGACAGGCAGTGCCCTGGGCACTGTAGGCCCTACACGCACGCACACTAGACACTACACGTGGCAAGATAGGCCAGCACTTGCAGGCAAGGCCTGTAGTGCACGGCTGGCCTGGGGAGGAACACTGTTGCTTTGGATAGTGTACCGCCACCTCTTAGCACCGTGCACTACCCTGGGCGATGTACTGTCATCGCCTTAGGTGGAGAGCGGCTGTCATTTTAGGATTATTCTTTCATTTTTCGCACCGTCATTGGGTCGCGTCAAATCACTCATCTTTCACTCAACTTTATCTTTCCTCATTAGATTTTGCCACTTGGCGAAAATCTAACGAGCTCCATTTTCTATAAATAGGGACCCCTTTCTTCTATTTTTCTCATCATTTTCATTTCATTCTTCTATCTTCCAAGAGTTTAGAGAGAGAGGGGGTGTGATCTAGAGAGAGAAGGAAAGGAGAAAAAGAAGAAAGGTATAGGAAAACTTCAAGGTTTTGGTATAAAATTTAGTATTTCCTTAAACATCTTAAGGATCATTTATAGAAAATCAAAAATTATGAAATATGTGTTTTGTGTTTGGCATGATTTATGTTTAATAATTCTAATAAGGTAATTTTTTCTCTATTTCTAACATGCTATGATTTTATAGGCACTTGATGATTTGCATGTAAATTAAATAACATAAATCTGGTGATAATTGTCTGAAAAATATAAAAAAAAGAAAAAAAGAAAGAGAATGAGCCTGAAATAGTCCAAAAAATAAATGTATCAGTATTGAGATGCGTAATGCATCAAGTGTCTCGTTATACTTTTTATCTCTGAGGGGTTTCTATTTTCTCCATTCCCATTTGGTATGGAAAGACGTGAGAGGACCGCTCCCTGTGTATGATGGTGTACCCTCTAACAAGAGCGACGATGCGAATATCTATTAGGGATCACCTTTGGCTAAGAACTTCTGTAGCTATAAAATATCTGATAGAACAACTATAATTGGTACGGCTGTGGTAATAGATCGTACCATAGTTTGGCACGCTAAAAATGTGCCTGAGAAAATTGTCGTTATATATCTGATCTGGCCATTCTACATGGGTTGTCAAAAATCTGTATCAGCCCTCAAAGATAGAAGTCAGAATGATTTCATGAAGCATGACACGAAAATTTGAGCATTTAATGATTTATTTGATTTTCTCTATTGTTAAGTATGATGTTTAATTTGATTATTGTGATTATGATATACTCACTCTAATTTTTTTTTAATAAATAAAATTATTTTCATAAAGTAATAAAAGACCTTGACGTGCCCTGATAGTAAGTATTAATGACATAATTATTCACTTTTAAAATCTTAAAATGTTACTTAAATATTGTCTTTCTTACTAAGTATATAGAACTTATCCTTTCCATGCCCTTCCCAAATGAGGAAGATAGTGAGGAACCGATCGCTGACCTACCCTTTGAAGTCTATGAGGATCATGTGAATCCACAAACTTTGAGTGCATGACTTGTCCCTCACTTTGATGAGTCCAATCGTATAGTGAAAGAAGTGACCTTTTGTATTTTAATATTTTGTATTTAGTTGCCACTTTTGGCCTCGGTTATATATATGTGTAATTGGAACTCATATATTTTGGTAAAGAATTTATAATAATTTGCTCCTCTACATAAAATTTTTATCATGCACTCGTAATCTGTTTCTGTATCTGGCATCCTTATGTCTTAATTTGCATTAAGGAGGTCACAGATGGTATCAGAGCAATTATGCAGACTAAATCGCTTACAATTGAGGCTATAGGTAGAAAGACCCTTAGGACATCTAGAAAGATGACTCATCTTTTCCAAAATTAGACCACCGACTCGTGTCTTCCTTTTCTTTTATAGGAATGACACGAAAAAGACCTTATGTAGAACATAATGAAAGACCCAAGACCCAGGATCATCTGACCAGGGCCGAGTTTTTTTAACTCTTCCGAGCTATCCAAGGATTAACTGCAACTGTAGGGCAGAACCAAGCCAACCTTTGTCAGCACCATGCCCTAGAATACCGAATAGTCAAAAGGTCTATCTCTCATAATATAGTAGAGTTTAGTAAGCTTAACCCGCCACACTTTGAAGGTGGCTATGATGCCTTAGTAGCCGAGGCCTGGATCTTGCAAATAGAGAAGTTTTTCTTTATCCTAGACTTAACTAAGGAATAAAAGGTCCCCCTAGTAGCCTTTATGCTGACCTATGAAGCAGAACACTAGTGGCAACTTAAGAAGGAAGTCATGCCTATCCCTACCACTTGGGAAGTTTTCATAGATGCGTTCTTTAATAACTTTTTTCCAACGTATGCCCAAGAAAAGAAGGAGGAGGAATTTTAGGACCTCCACCAAGGAAATCTTACAATTGCCCGATATGCAGCCCAATTTGTCCAACTGTCTAGGTTTGCTACTCTAATGGTCACCCCCAAAAGTCGTAAAATTAAGAAGTTTCTGAAAGGCCTTCGTGCTAATATCTATGATCGGGTTGCAATGCTGAGACCCAACTCGTATGCCAAGGTGCTAGAACATCAGTTGACTGAAGACCTCATCTCGGCCATGCACTAACACGTTACCCAAGTTTGAACCCAACAACAATAACCTCAATAATCTAGAAGAAGATTACCCGACCCAGTAAGTAGTCACCCCGATAAACGAACCCGAGTTTTCCTTTCCCCTACTCTACCTCCACCTATTGTACAATTTGCCTAACCTTCCTAACCATGTCAGCATTGTGGTTGCTTGCATGGTGAATTACCCTGTCAGCGTATCAATCACGCCTGCTATCAGTGCGAAAGCACCCAACATCTTATAAAGGACCACCTTCAATGGCCGAAGGACGTGGCTAGACCTATAGCCCAGGGTCATGTGTACGACCTTGATGAACCCAATGCCCTCCCCACTCCTATCCTTATCTAGGGTATGTTTTTTATTCATAATACTTTTACCAAGGCTTTAATCGATATAGATTCTACCCATTCTTTTATCTCTTGTGGTATTTACTTGTAAATTAGATATTAAACTTGAACTTTTAAAAGATATATTAATTATAGAGACTCCTTCTAGGGGAATATTAGAAGCTCACTGCGTGTATAAAAATTGTAAGATAAAATCTTCAAAAGCTTAAGTGTTTGTAGACTTAGTGCTCTTAAATTTCTCAGAGTTCTAAGAAATGATTAGTTATGAAAATATAGGGCAATTATTAATTATGAAAGTAAAGTTATAAATTTCTGAACTCCAAAAGAGAAATAAAATCTCTTTTACACTCTAACAATTGAATAAATAGGAATATGGATGTTGATTCTACTGTGTATTCCATTCCCATTGTTTGTAACTTTCTAAGAGTTTTTTTCAGTTGAATTACCTGATTTATCTCCCCTGCGAGAGATAGAGTTTTTTATCGAACTGCTTCCTAGAACCCAACCAATCTCAAAACCTACCTATCGCATGAGTCGTGCTAAGCTTGTAGAATTAGAAGACTGACTTTCTTAACTTCTTGGCCAGAAGTTTATTCACCCTAGTCACTCCCCTTGGGGCGCTCCAGTGTTATTTGTGAAAAAGAAGGATGGATCCCTCAGACTATGCATAGACTATCAAAAACTCAACCGAGTAACAATAAAGAGTAAGTATCTCTTACCTCGTATCGAAAATCTCTTCGACCAGTTGCAAAGAGCCACGATCTTCTCCAAGATTGACCTCAGATCGAGTTACTACCAGCTGAGAGTTAAAGAAGAAAATATTCTAAAGATCACTTTTTGGTGTAGATATAGCTTGTACGAGTTCAAAGTGATGTTGTTCAGGTTAACTAATTCCCCTGCTGCTTTCATGGATCTCATGAACAGGGTTTTCCAGCATGTACTGGATCAGTATGTCATTGTATTTACTGATCACATCCTAGCATACTCCAAAAGCCTGGAGGAACATGCAGTCCACCTATCTGAAGTAGTGGGGACACTTCGTCGGAACTAGTTGCTTGCTAAACTTAGAAAATGCTCCTTCTGGTTGATCGAGTTTTCTTTCTTGGTCAAATAATTTCAAGTGAAGGAGTTTCTGTAGATCTGGCCAAGGTTGAAACAGTGATCAACTGGAACCCGCTCACCAATGTAGCTAAGGTACGTAGTTTCCTTAGTTTGGCAGGTTACTACTGATGGTTTATTGATGAATTTTTTAAGATTGCAACTCCGTTGACTAGACTAACTCGAAATGGCGTACCTTATGTCTTAGATTACAAATATGGTGAAAGCTTTATGGAATTGAAGCATCATCTTACCTCTGGTCCGGTATTGATCCTCCCCGACAACACTGAAAGATTTCAGGTTTACTGCGATACATCTCATGTTTGTTTGGGATGTATTTTGATGTAGCATTATAGAGTAGTTACTTATGGATCTAGACAGTTGAAACCCCATAAGCAGAACTATCCTACTCACGACCTGGAGCTGGTGGTCATTTCTTTGCCTTGAAGATATGGTGTCATTAACTGTTTGATTAGACCTTTAAAATTTATACTGACCATAAACGTTTAAAGTACATTTTCTCATAGAGGGAGTTGAACATGAGGTAGAAATGTTGGATGGACCTCCTGAATGACTACAACTAGAAGACTGTATACCATCCTATTAGAGGGAATGTACTCGCTGATGCGCTGAGCCAAAAGGAGTCCACTGTGTTGGCCCAAACCATGGCATCCAGTTGGAAGTTAGAAGATGCTATGCAGGCACTCCATCTCAACTACTATGGCAATGGTGCCTATCACACTCAGATCTGATCTTTTCATGAAGATTTGGGAAGCTCAGTTCATAGATTAAGAAATGACTAAAAATTTAAGTAAGTTCTCTTCTGACGAGTTTTCGATTTTAGACTCTCAAATGATGGGTTATGTAGATTTCAGGACCAAATTTGGATCCCTGTCGTTGTCAGGATGGATGTTCTCAAGGTTGCCCATGCCTCCAAACTATCCATCTACCTCGAGGGTACCAAGATGTACCGGGACCTAAAGTGCCAATACTAGTAGCTAGGAATAAAGGACATTGCTGACTATGTCTCTTGATGCCTTACTTGCCAAAAATTAAGGCAGAACACCAGAGCCCAGGTGGTTTGTTATAGGGCCTCCCAATTCTGGAATGGAAGTGGGAGAATGTAATTATGGATTTTGTCATCGGCTACCTAGGACTTGTTCTGTTTGTAATTCTATTTAGGGTATCATTGACAGATTAACCAAGACCACCCATTTCTTGCCCATCAAGATCACTAATTCCACCTGTAGATTAGACTGCCTTTATGTTGATGAAATTATTCAACTCTATGGTGTTCCCTCATCCATTGTATTCGATCGAGATCCTCAATTCACCTCCCACTTTTGGGATAGCTTTCAAGAAGAGCTTTGTTTGGACTGCACTTCAACACTGCTTATCATCTCCAAACTAATGGTTAGTTTGAACGAACTATCCAGATGTTGGAAGACATGTTTGCTTGCATCCTCAACTTTGGCAATAACTGGTATGAGCATATTCCTCTGTGTGAATTTATTTATAATAATAGTGATCACTCCAGTATCGGTATGGCTCCGTATAAAGTCCTGTACAGTAGGCCTTGCTGTTCTCTCACTTGTTGGAGCAAAGTTGGAAACTAGCGTCATTGGGACCAGACTTCATGCAGGAGACTATTGAGAAGGTTACAATCATCTATAGGAACTTGGCTATCACCCAGAGTCGCCATAAGGGTTACGTTGATAATCTTATAAGACCTCTGGAATTTTCCATTGGAGACCAAGTCTTCCTCAAGATTTTCCTCTACAAAGAAAAAATACGGTTCGAAAAAAGAGGGAAGTTGAGCCCGCTATATGGGACTTTATTGGATCGTGGAACTATAGACTCGTAGCATACCGCCTTACTCTGTCAAGAGAGTTCGCGAGTCTACATGATGTTTTCCACATCTCCACGCTCAAAAAATACCACCCCGACCCTTCTCATATCATTCCTCAGGATGAGACACAGGTACAAGCTTACATGACTTACGAGGAACTCCCTGCAACAAGACGATCCCCATGGTGAAGGTGCAATGGCAGCACCACATTCTAGAAGAGGCAACGTGGGAGTCGGAGAGCGAGATGAGAGAAAGTTCCCAAACCTATTCAAAAAATATTTAGGGAACCAAATTTTTTAAGGTGGGAGGAATGTAACACCTCGTTCACCATCGCGCTAAATTTGTACTTGGAAACCCTTATTTATTGGGGCTTTAAGACCACTTGAACTAATTTAAATTTATCTTATAATTTTATATTGTGTTTCTGGATTTAAATTTGTAATTTTAATTTAATTATTTTATTTATTTTTATTTTTACTTAATTTTTATTTACTATTATTTTATTATTATTTTTTATTAAAAATGATTTTTAAGAGAAAAATGGGGAAAAAATCGCAAAATCCTGCAAGAAAGGCTCACCCACACGGGCACCGCACCCTGTGTGCGGGCATATGCGCGCATCCAGTGTAGGACGTGTGCATAGTGAGCTCGTCCCATCATGGTTAGGGCGTGGGCTGGTCTACGCGTGCGTACCATCATGCGCAGATAGGCCAATCCCCGCTCTTCACATTAGTCGCGGATAGGGCGAGGTGCTGTGTGCCGTTCGTGCAGTAAGCCTGCATGGATAGGCCAGCGTGCATGGGCCTACACGTAGTAGGCCTGCATGCTGTAGGCCCTGCGTGCACCTAGCCTAGCCTTTAGACACTGTAGAATAGGTTGGTTCCTGCCCTCTAGGCCTATAGCACACGACCAACCGAGGGAGATTCACTACCGCCTCAGGCGGTGTGTCGCCACCTTTGGCAGTGTGCGACCGCCACCTTGGGTGGAGAGCCACTGTCGGTTAAGGATTCTTCCTCTATTTTTTGCGCCGCCATCGCATGGTGTTAAATCACTCATCTTCCACTAAACTTTCTCTCTCCTCACCAGATTTTACCACTTGGTGCAAATCCAATAGTCCCTATTTTCTATAAAGAGGGACCCCTTTCTTTCATTTTTCTCATCACTTCCATTTCATTCTTCTATCCTCCAAGAGCTTAGAGATAGAAGAAGTGATCTAGAGAAAGAAAGAAATGAGAAGAAGAAGAAAGGTGTAGGAAAACTTCAAGGTTTCGATAAATAATTTAGTAGTTTCTTAAACATCTTACGGAATATTTCTAGAAAATCTAAAATTATGATGTGTTTTGTGTTTTGCATTATTTATGTTTAATAGTTCCAATAAAGTGATTTGTTCTTGATTTTAAATATGCTATGTGATTTTATAGGCAGTTGATAATTTGCATGTAAATTAAATAACATGAATCTGGTGATAATTGTCTGAAAAATATATAAAAAGGAAAAAAAAAAGAGAAAGGGAATGAGCTTGAAATAGTCCAAAAAATAAATGTATCTGTATTGATATGCATAATGCATCAAGTGTCTCGTTAAACTTTTTATCTCTAAGTGGTTTCTGTTTCCCCCTCCTCCATCTGGTTTGAAAAAATATGAGAGGATCGCTCCCTGTGGATGAAGGCGTACCTTCTAATAAGAGCGGTGACGCGAATATCTGTTACGGGTCACTTTAGCTAAGTATTGTCGTGGCTATAGAATATATGAGAGGACCACTGTGGTTGGTATGACCGGTCGTAAATCGCACCATAGTTTGGCAAAGTGAAAATGTACCATTATATATATGATCTGGTCATGCCACATGGGTAGTTTGAAATCCGTATTTGCCCTCAAAGATGGAAGTTGGAGCAACTTCGCAAAGCATGGTATGAAAATCTAAGCATTTCATGATTTATTTGATTTTTTCTATTGTTAAATATGATGTTTGATTTGATTGTTATTATTATGATATGCTGAATCTGATGTTTTCTTTAAAAAATAAAATTATTTTCATAAAGTAAGAAAGGACCTTGACATGCCTTGATATTAAGTATTAATGACATAATTATTTACTTTTAAAATCATACGATATTATTTAAATACTGTCTTCCCTACTGAGTATATGAAACTCACCCTTTTCATGCTTCCTCTAAGATGAGAAAGATAGTGAGGAACCAATCGCTAACCTACTCTTTGAAGTCTATGAGGATCCCGTGGATCCACAAACATTGAGTGTATGACTTGTCCTACACTCTGATGAGTTCAATCACATAGTGAAAGAAGTGGCCCTTTTGTATTTTGATATTTTGTATTTTGTTGCCACTTCTTGTCTCAGTTGTATATAGGTGTAATTGGAACTCATATTTTGGTAAGAAATTTGTAATAATTTACTCTGTTACATACAATTTTTATCATATACTGATAATCTATTTCTATATCTGGCACCTTTATGCATTAATTTACATTGGGTATGTCATATCCATTGTAGCACAACAGACATGCACACATAAATCCTGTAGGTCTCGTCCCAAACAACAAAGTGATGCCAACAACTTTTTGTTTTCTAAATGGGATTGCCATAATAGAAAAGTAATTTAATCCATAACTACTTTCCTAATTGAGATTATTACAAGAGATGGGTCAAGTTTGTCCAAGCAAGAAGGCTTAATGCCCAAGTAAGATTAATTGTCTAGCGCGAGTGTTAGGTGTGAGGAGCGCATTACTGAAGAAGAAGAAGCAAAGCACCTGTTGGGTGGACCTGATCTGCGTGAGGTAGACCACAGTGCGACATTCAAGATCCGTTCAAGATCCGTGCGAGGCCAAAAATCAGGGAACTGGAGAGAGAGACTAAAACTGCACTCTTTCTGGTAGAAAGTCCGAATTCGACAACGATTTCAGTAAAATTTCTTCCACCTTACATTCGGTTATTACTTTAAATTAAATTTTTAATCATGTGTATCAAATTTTTAAGGAAATTGGGAATAGGAAACTTAAAAGAGAGCCGATTGCATGGAACCAAAGTTATTTGAAAGCTTTTCGATTTCTTCTTTCCTTGGAGTATCTGGTAAGAATTAAATTAGTTTTCATTCGAGAATTTCATGTTTTCGTAAAATAATTTATTGATTTCAAAATGATGGAACCAAGTTTAATGAATTATTTTAGAATGTGTTTCTTACAAATTATCATTTGTATATGAAAGTATGTGAATGAGTTCCTACGATTGTGTTTGTGTAATTAAAATTAATGTTGAAGCTATATGAATACATAACTGAGTATGTTTGAATGTATGTGCATGTGCCAATAGATACACATATAGGAAATAATGGTTGGGAGTGTATGTTTATAGATTATATGTCTTGATATACATATACATATGATTATATGGATAACTATTTTGAACGAGCAGTATATGATTTCGTATGGATATGTGTGATATATGTTAAATATATATGATATATAGGTAAGATGAATGCATGTGTGCAGGATGGCATGTGCATAAATTATGTGCATACACATTTATGTGTGCGTGTGTGCTGACTTATATGTAATGAAAGTCGTGTGGTAGTGTGCGTACATATATAATTTAATTGTGCAAGCACAAGTAAATATATCTATATATACATATATTTACTTGTGTATGGACATTATTATATAAACATATATGCATATGTGAAAGAGACTGAAGTGCATAGGTGTCTTAATACGCATATGTATGAGTGTTTGGATGTGTATAGGTGTATATAAGTTTTCAATATGTGTTGTGTATGCTGATAATGAGTGCAAACATATGTATATATTAAATTTATGTATACACACGTAAGAATATGTCGATAAATGATGTGTATGAGTGAGCTTACATAATATAGTGTATGTATCGATAAGTGATTAAAGCTATTGCATTAGTGTGGGTGTAAATCTGTAAGTTTTTAATGCCAGGTATGATTACATGCGAAATATGTGTAGGGGTAGTTAAGATATATATTGTTGTGCGTGTATGTATATAAAATATGAAATGTGCTACATACATATAAATTATATGTACAATGGATATGCGAGCAAGTCACTAAGTGTAGAAATGTGAGAATATGTATGTTTGTGATTGGTGTTTGAGTGTCTGAAGTTGAAATATGAAATAGAGATAATTTTTGAAGAGGGAAAAGCTCATCAGGTATCATGGTAGAGAGTGTACAGACTTTGTACATGGGGTAAACTCTATTATAGATGTGTCCTTAGTCGTACGAGGCTGGGAAGTCCCATACCAAAAGGGATTAGGAATTGGTTTAATTATGCTCATATCAAATTGGGTATTGAGACAATTTATAATTGTGGCACTCAGTATCGGATGGAGTATTGAGACAGTTTATAATTGTGGTGCCCATTACCGGACGGAGTATGGGGACAATCGGTGAATTGTAAAAGAAATGTTTTATACATCCACGTATAGAAGAGACCCCTATGGGCCCTTAGTGATACTGATGATGGAATTTAAAATATGTAATGGAAATGAAAATGATCTGGATACTTATCTAGTGTGTGGTTGATGATATTTGTGAATGAAACGAAATTATTTGAATATGAATCTAATATGATATGATGATATTTATGAATAAGAATGATATGTACGGTACCTAGATCTAAATATGTTGCAATGGGTAATGAAAAAGATGTGGTTCTTGATTGTTTTTTTGTTATACTTTGCGATAATGATGATGAATATGATTGTCTTGGAAATTGGATTTCTATAAATATAAAATTTGCACTTATTTTATTAAACCTCTATGAATGTACGTTTGCATATCTCTGTTTTGAGCACTACTTTATTTTTACTGAGTCCGTGAAGCTCACCCTAATTCACACCCTCTAGTACAGATTAGTTCGGGTCAATAGTAAGTTCAAGATTAAAAGAAGACTTCAAATAATCTTTTAGCTATCAAGACTTCAAAGAATCTTTTAGCTATCTTGGACGTTTATTGTAAATTAGATATGAATATATTATTGTGATGTAATTTCAAAAGATTGTTGTGAGTCTCATGAATTGTGACTTCGTAAAAGAGATATATTGTTGATTTATAGAGATTAACATAATATTGTGCAAAATTTATCAGGTTTATATGTGAAGTAATGCTCTTTTCTCTCCAGAGAAAGTGGTTCGTGATAATAAAATTTTAGCTTTTGCTGCTTAATTAGTTATGGCTAATTTTTGCGTGTTCTTCAAGCATATTCAAGGTAGGGAGTTTCAGACTATCTTGTTGAGCCGAGGAATCGTGAATCAACTTATCAGGTAAAGTATGGTGTTTTTTTAATTCATTTTTTTTTCTATTTACCTTGAGAAGCTTTCAATACGTTGATTATGACTCAAGTAGGAACGATTTAAATTAAGCAATTAAGTTGCTACATGCTTATTATAGTGGGTTTATGATCTAGGTATTTTCAATATGTGGAGTCATCCTACTCTACCTCGCGTTAATTACCTTCATTATGAATAAATTATTTTGGTTCTTACATGCTCCTACTTTTGATCATGGCCTCTAACTAAAAAGATACGTGGGTATCTTAAGGTTGTATTCTCCCTTGTTTTGTATTTTAACCATTTAAATTAAGCCTCTAGTGCTTTTACGATGCTGAGTGGGCAGTCACCTTAATGATACAAGATTTGCTAATCAATTTTTTATTTACCTTAGAAGTGAAGTAATCACGTAGCAAGTAAAGAAATAAGCAAGCATTACAAGACCATCCATATAAAATTGAATATATTCCAATACAGTAACAAAAGTTTTCTGGTTACAATCTTTGTTTAAAGAGCATGGGGTCTCACTATGTTCACTTCCCATTATTTGATATCATAATATAAGAGTAGCACACCTCATGGCAAATTCAATATTTCATATACGAACAAAGAATGTAGAAATTGATTTTCATTTTATCCTTGAATTGGTTTCAAGTAAACAAGAGTAGGTTCAATTTATTTATTCAGGTGATCATATTGTTGATATTATTATCTAAGTTTTATGTCGGGACACCTTCATTAACTTTAGAGACAAAACTTAGTTCTTTTCACTATTTTTAGGTTTTGAAAAAAGTTAGATAATATAAAAAAGGTTTAAAAGAACTAAAGAGAATTTAAATCCAGAAAGGAGCCTAACATTAATGCCATTTTTAGCATTTGAAATGACAAGAAAAAATGAAAACAATCAGAAAAAGGAAGTTTGTGTATAAGATGAGACTATAGATGTGACAAACAAGGATAATACCTTTAAAAACTCTTTAAAACTCACTCCATAATCTACCAAAGCATGCAGAAAACATGCTTTTGAAGTCTCAGCATGTAAATCTTACTCATATAAAACTCAGGCGAGGTGATAAGGTATGGAAAAGATCGTTTTGACTCCTGGAACCTCAACCCAATGCATGCAATTTCAGAAACTTAATAGCCTAATTAACCAAGAATATGGCATATAAAAAAGAACTATAGAACAAAAATAAGGAAAATAAAGACGCCATGGACTTACCCGATAAGTCAATCCCAACTCCTCAGCTCCACATGATTTGAAAAATCTCCTTAGCTTTGAAGAACTTAAAGAAGAAAAATTAGCATAAAGCTAATTTAAAGAAAAGCTCAAAGTTGTTAATTTTACTAATTCTCAAAATTGTGATTACAAAGCTTGAACTTAAGCCTTTATATAGGCTTTTGTTTTCTATTTCTACTTAGAATAGGATTTAGGATTCCTATCCAAAATTTAGAACTTAAATTAACTAGAAAATAGATACTTAAATATTAAAATAATTAAATTTTATCCTAAATTTAATTTAAATACATAAAAATAATACAATAAAATATTAAAATCATATTTTATCCTTATCCAAATCTCTAAGGAGCTTTATCTTCTTTGTTCTTCACTTTTGAGTAGATCAATTTTGCATATCAATCACATGAGATTTATTTTTGTAGAATTTACTGCAACTTGGAGTACCTAAAGAAGTCGGAAAAAAAGAAAGAAATTAAATTCGGAAAGACTTAGAAGAGGCAAGCTGCACTAGCTGCCTTTGGGCCACTTAAGTTGGGACTGGCTTACGCATATGGCTAGGCAGGTTAGGCACTATTGCTGCATGGGCTTGGGCCGCACGTGTACACTCTTGCTAGGCATTAGCCTTGCTACCTTCATGTAACACCCTGGAACCTTCGTACTTAAATGTGGTTGTGTAAAACTCTTATTTATTCGAGTTCTAAGGTCATTAACTGTTTAATGTGATGTTTTAATTTTGCATATTTTTAGGATTTACTTAAATTATTTTATTTATGTGATTTATAACTAAGTTTTGATTTTCAAAAAAAATTGAGATAAAATGGCTAAGAAAATCTGCAGGAACTGCAGGAAAAATCCTAGCCTCTGCGTGTTGCTCACATGCGCGCACATTGCCAACTCGACGCATGCCTATGCACTTGTCCTATTTGTACGATGCGCGAGGCACACAGTGTGCGCACTACTCCATGCATGCCTGTACGCATGCCTACATGCAGTAGGCCTTACGTAGTGCATGCAGCCCATTGGCAGTTGGTGCCACCCTTACGCAGCGCACACTACCCTCCGGGAGTGTGCACCACCCCTTACGAGGCGTGTATTGTCCTTTGGTCAGCGTGCCCTCAATTTTTGTTCCGAGTCATCATGTTGCTGTTGTCTCATCGACTATCTGTCTGTCACATTCCTCAGTCATCATGTCTCGTCGTTCAACTTTTCCTCCCTCTCTCCTCATGAATTTGTGCCACTTGGTAAAAATCTGACGACCTGTTTTCTCTATAAATAAGGGCCTTCTCCCCACCATTGCTTCACACTTCCTCTTCATTTTACTTCCTTACAAGCTTCTTAAAGAGAGAGAGAGAGAGAGAGAGAGAAAGAACTAGAGAAAAAAAGAAGGGAAAAAAGAAGAACGTAGGAACTCTTCAAACCTTCGGTAAAGGAAATCTTAGTATTTTCTCGTACATCCTAAGGAGTATTTTTAGAAAAATTATTTTAGAATATTGCATGATTGATGTGAAATAGTAATTGAATGTTTTAGTAAACTTTTAAAGTTTGAAATTCAATTATTAAATGATATTGCTATGATGGAATATTAGTGATGCATGAGATATTATGATTTTCACTTTAAGATGCATGGATATTTTATGAAAATGGACATGTAAGCCTGACATCATAATATTTATTCATGGCATTTATAATGATATAATCCATTAGGCTATTATCTTTGAGGGGTTCTGTTTCTCCCTCATAGCATGATTTATATTTGTCTTGATGTTAACAATTTTTAAAGAAAATAAAAATGTTTTCTTTTTCATTAAAATGGACTCACATGCAACAATCTTCAACGGTAAGTAGTTAGCGATATATTTTTTAAAAGTTTAAGTACCTTTAAAATCTTAATAATATCGTTTAAATTCTATTTTCCTTACCGAGTTTATGAAATTCACCCCTTTTTATGCCCCCCAAATGAGGATGATAGTGATGACCCGTTCGTCAATTTGGCAATCAAAACTTTTAAGGATCCCATGGATCTATGAGATGATATGAGTGCATGTTTTTATTATGTATTCTGATGAGTCCAATATGCAGAAGAGACTTATATATTATTTTAGCCAAATTTTTTACCTAAGTGATGTAAAATTTGGAACTCAAATTTTATTTTGTAAAAGATTTGTAAAAATTTATTATGTTGCATTTAATTTATTTTAATGCACTTGTACTCTATTTCTGTATCTGCCTTCCTTATGCTACACTTAGTATTTAGGATGTTACACTCTGCGCATGCAGGGCACTTCTTGCGCACTTGTGTGCGCAGGCTGGGCTCGCAGGATTGTACTCACGCCTCAAGCCGTGGACCTGCGTGTGCAGGAGGGTCTTCCTGCACATGTGATGGGTGTTACACATATGTGAAACTCATAATGTTTGTGGCACGTGCCATCACTTGAATTGTCAGTCTGAATTGCTTTATATGGGCTTTCTCTTGGGCTTTAACGGTAAGCTCATTATTTACCCATTTCTGAACCAAAAGGTTAAAAATATTCTAAAAATTGTTTGGCTCGACTTCGGGTAATTAGCCATATGGGCAGTTAGATCTGATTTCCTATCGGTCGCAACTCATTGCGGACTTTGTGAGATGACTTGTGTTCTGCTTGAGTGTCTGATATCACATCATCCCCCCTTTTTTAAGAAGATTAGTCCTTGAATCTTTACCTATATCAAAAGGAGAAAGATAAAAAACATTAAAAATAATTGATACTCCATACTCACTTGGTGGGTCAATCTTCTATGCATTGTCGTTGACACGCTCCAAGACTTAGAATGCTTTGTTTCCTCTAGGGTCAAGTTTGGATTTTCTTTCTTTAGGAAATATGTCCTTCCTCATATGAACCCAAACCCAAACCCAATCTCTAGGTTGAAACACGACTTGTTTTCTAGCCTATTAGCGTTGCAGGCATAAGATTCATATTGTTTTGACATATGCTGCCATGCTTTCTCATGTATTGTTTTAATAAGTTCAGCTCTCCGTTGACCATTGGTATTTTTAATAATTGTCACAGGAACAAGCATGAGATCTAACAAAGTTGAAGGGTTAAAATCGTAAAATACCTTGGAAGGTGAAAACCCAGTAAAAGGGTTGATACTACGGTTATAAACAAACTCCATCATAGGTAAACAATCCTCCCAAGTTTTCAAATTTTAACTAACCACAATTCTTAATAGGGAGCCTAAGGTTCCATTAACCGTATTTGTTTGAGTATCAGTTTGGAGGTGACATGCCACAGAGAACAATAGTTTTGTTTCTAACTTACCCAACAACACTTGCCAAGAATGGCTAAGGAACTTGACATCCCTATCACTCACTATTATTTTAGGTATACCATGAAGTATCATGATAACTCAAAGAACAGGTTCAAGATGCTAGTTACATCACTGGTTTTATGACAGGTAATGAAATGGGCCATTTTACTAAATCGGTCACCTACAAGAAATGTGTTATCATTATCCTTCCTAGTCCTGACAATCCTAACATGAAGTTCATAGAAATATCTATCCATGGTGCCATAGGTACAAGTAAAGGCATATAAAGACCATGATATAATACTCTAGACTTGGCTTGTCTACATTCAATGCACTAGCTACGGATGCGCTCCACATCTCTTTTTATCTTCGGCTAGTAGAAATGTTTATTGAAAATATCTAAAGTTTTAGGTACTCTAAAGTGTCCCATGAGTCCCCCACTCTACACTTCATGCACTAAAAATTCCCTAACTGAATAGTTGGGTGCACATAATCTGCCTTCTTTAAGACAAAATCCATTACTCCTGTGGTATTTATGGAAGGCATCATGCTCACATGCATGATACACAGTTAAAAAATCCTTATCATTTGTATATATCTCCTTAATATATTCAAAACTTGAGAATTTAAAACTTAGGTTGGATATTAAAGCATAGCTTTGGAATAATACATATGTGACAATGTTATTTTTTCCCTGCTTATACTTAAATCAACGATTCTATAAACTCTACCCACTTACTATGTCTTCGATTGAGTTTACCTTGGCTCTTTAGGTGCTTAAGGGAGTTGTGATAGGTATGATTCACAAACTTTTTTGGCAGCAGGTAATGTTGCCATGCTTCCAAGGACCTTACCAAGGCGCACAACTCCTTATCGTAGGCTACCAAGTGCTTTTCTTGCATCAGCACGCTCCTATGCTTACTCCTGAAGCATTACATTCAAGCTCAAAAATTTTATTAAAATTAGGCAAAATAAGAATAGGTGCATAACACAACTTATCTTTTAACAAGGTAAAAGCAACCTCCTGTTTTTCAGTCCATGTAAACTTTACATCCTTTTTAACCAACTCATTCCAGGGTGCCATTATAGAGCAAAAATCTTTTAAAAACTTGTGGTAGAAGCTGACTAATCAGTGGAAACTTCTTATTTTGCTTGCAAATATTGGCGTAGGTCACTTACTAATGGCTTTTACCTTTTCTTCATTTAACTTAATGCCTTTAGCACTCACAACAAACCCTAAAAAGATTAGTTTGTCACTGTAAAAGGTGCACTTCTTGGCAGTGGCATACAACTGTTCTTTTTAAGAAACTAAGAACAAAGTAGATATGCTAGAGGTTGTCATCTAAGTTTTTACTGTAAATCCGGATGTCATCAAAATACACCACTATAAATTTTCTATGGAATTAACGTAGGACATGATTCATAAGCCTCATGAAGGTGCTAGGGGCGTTAGAAAGACTGAAGGGTATTATTAACCACTAGCACAAGCCATATATTATTTTGAAGGCAACTTTTCATTCCTTTCTAGGATTCATCGTAATTTAGTGGTAGTCACATTTTAAATCTATTTTGGTAAAGATAGTCACTCCACTAAGTTCATCCAGCATGTCATCCCACTCGGGAATAAGGTCCCTATATTTTACTGTAATCTTGTTGAGGGCTCTACAGTCGACACACATACTCCAGGAACAATCCTGATTGGTTACTAGTAAAATAGGAACAACACAAGGGCTTATGTTTTCCCTAACATGTCCCTTTTCTAGTAACTCCTCAACTTGTCGTTAGAGTTCTTTGGTTTCCTTCGGGTTGCTCCTATAAATGGACCGGTTAAGAATGGTAGTTATGGGAACAAAATCAGGTCGGTGCTTGATCCTTCGAATGGGTAGAAGACCATCTAGGATTGCTTCTAGAAAGGCATCCTTGAACCCTTGTAAAAGAGAGAAAACACCACTAGTGATGTGGGAGGGTATGGGAGGACGTTTTGACTCCCATAACCTTAACCCAATCGCATGCAATATCAAAACTCAAACAACCTAATTAAAATCCCTCCCTCTAGCTAAATTCATAGCCTTAAAAATTAGGAATGTAAAAATAAAAATTGGGAAAACAAAAATGAAGAGAAGAAAGATGATACAAACTTACCCAATTAGTCGATCCCAACTCCTCGGCTTAATCAAGACTTTGGCAAACTAACCTGACTTGGAAGAACATGAAGAGAAAAATTAGCACAATGCTAATAAAAGCTCAAAACTTAATTTTATTAATTTTTAAAAGATTGTGTTTACAATACTTGAGCTAAGACCTTTATATAGGCTCTTAATTACTAGTTCTACATAGAGTAGGATTTAGAAATCCTATCCAAATTCTAAGATTTATTGTAACTAGAAAATAAATACTTAATTAATTAAATAATTAAATCCTATCCTAATTTAAATTTAAAATACATAAAATAAATACCTATCCTTATCCAAATCCTAAAATAATAATTAATTAATCTCAAAGATAAGGCTTTCATTAAAATATTAATAAAATAATATTAATTAATGTTCTCCTCATCCTAATTCTTTAAGAACATCTTCTCTCCAACCTTGAGTAGAATTCCACCTTCATAATTAGCATATTTTGCACATGGAAATATTAGGAATCTTGGATACCTTGTAAAATTATGAAAAGTTGTGATTTAAAGTCCAAAAAGGACTAGGGAAACCCAACCGCAGGGGTAGGCCAGCCTGTGTGCGGTTTAGGGCATGGGCCATGCAAGCCGGGCCACAGGCCATGTGGTTGGGCTGGTTCGGCCCCGTGAGTTAGCTGGTTGTGCTTGGGTTGTGCACGTGCAAGGAGCAGAGTGTGTGACCCGTTTGTGGCACGCATGTGTAGGGTTGCGCCCATGTTGCACATACTCGGCGGGCGGGCCAGTGCGCTTAGGGTGTGCGAGTTGATTTGCCAACGCATGCCTATGGGTGGTGCATGCAGCTTGTGTTGAGTTCTCTCAGGCGTAGACAGAGGTGTGTGTGGCCGCTGCTGCTTGGGTGCCCATGGTGTTGGGATGTGTTGGTTATGTGTCAGTATGTGTGGGAACAATGTGTCATATAGATAAATGCCTACCTATGTGTAAACTATGAGAACCCACCACCACACCATTCTTTGGGCTTTTTCTTGCACCAGGATTTATGGGTCGAGTCTTTCTTTGGCTATTTGACCTAGTAACTTCCTATTTTCTCATCTCTTTCGATGCCACCTTTTTTAAGACCGAATTCTTGGTGTGTCCAATTTAGATTTGCAGTCTAGAACTTGTATTGGTTTATCTTGGTCATTGTTTATTTGGGATTGCTTACGGATATGTTAAGGATGGTCGTCTTTACTTAGCCTTTTTCTTCCTTCGGAAGTCTCATGGACCTCTTATTTTCTACAAGGTTTTTCCTTGGTATTTTCACACCAACTAGGTAAAGATTGGTCAAGGTTAGATAAATTTAAATAAGCCTCTCTGTATCGTAGTTTGACTAGGCTCTTCTACGCACACATCACTTGCCTCACCTTTCTCTCACTCACATAAAGACTCTCTTTTCTTTTTTCTCTCTTACTTTCTAATTTGGCCTTGTTTATTCTTTTTTCGAGCCTCTTTTCTCTTGTTTAATCTTTTTTTCTCGAAATATCCCTCATTAGCCCTTTTGAACTTTAGATAGTCCTCATGTACCTCTTGTGGTGATAGAGG
Organism: Carica papaya; assembly: GCF_054855325.1. Lineage (NCBI taxonomy): Eukaryota > Viridiplantae > Streptophyta > Magnoliopsida > Brassicales > Caricaceae > Carica > Carica papaya. Next base: position 23,923,014 of record NC_142314.1, read on the forward strand.
TGTGAGAACATAGGTAAGGTCGTCTTTCTGCAATGAATAGTGGTTAGTGTAACCATGGTGTTGGACTTGCCTATCAAACTGCCAAGGTCTGCCAAGAATTACATGGCTAGCATGCATAGGCACTATGTCACAACATACTCATCATTGTACTTACCAATAAAAAAGGGTACCATGACTTGCTTGGTTACCTTCACCTTACGACATTCATTCAACTATTGCAATCAGTAGGTGTTGGGATGGTTTATACATGCCAATCCCAATCTTTCCACAAACAGGGTGCTTGCTACGTTGGCACAGCTTCCAACATCGATGATCATGCTGCACACTTCATCATTGACTAGGCAGTGGGTGTGGAATATGTCCTCCCATTGTTCATGGTCCTCACTTTTGACTTGTAAGTTAAGAGCTCTTAAAATAACAAGGACATTAATGTCTTACAATATAATGAAGTACCTACAAGAAAAGGTTAGTGAAAACAAATGAACTCTCCTTCATCTTCACTTATGTGTACCTCACAATCGCTAAAACTACAGCTTCTTTTGTCAAGTTGAGCATTCAAAATTTGATTCAGTTTATATCAAGATCTGCACATTAGTCTTTCTGACACATTAAGAATCATAAAGGAATCTGAATTCTATAGAAGCTTAAAAACAAGCAGAAGGAAGAAGGAATAGTTTGCTTTTATTTATATGCTAAGCAACTAGGAATGATTCGTCACTTAGTTATGTAATGGAATAAAAGCACAATGAAAAAATGGAAACATAGACCACAAAGAAAATAGGATGGACTTTATAGCATAGGTCCGATCAATCTCGATGGATATAACCGGAAAGTGGATCCTAATTATACTATCTAATGTCGGCTATGCTATATGCATGATCAAATTTCTTTATGTAATGTTAAGCCAAAATTACAGGGATGCAAAATAGAAATTAAACATGAAGCAGAAAAGGTTTTCGCTCATTGTGGCTAAGTTAATCATTCTTTTTTGCTTTATGCAATTGAATGAAGATCAAAAGTGTTCCTATTAGGTGAAGTACTCTTCTTTTGGCTCCTCAAAGGTTTTCCAGTCTACGCGAAAGGGAAAAGATGCAAACAACATGCCAATTACCTTATGGTGTGCAATTGGAATATTTTTGGATTTTTAATTTTGTAATTTTTTTAATCATGATAAAAACACGAATCACTTGAATTAAGTAGATAATTATGAATTCAAGCGGGATGCAATGAGTTAATAATTCAAAATAAATTTAAATGTTAATTAATTAACAATAATGCTAAAGTAGTTTAGATAAATAGGTTTACTAGGAGCCTAAGCTCTGATACCAGCTGACACGGGAGGGTATGAAAAGGATCTCTTTGACTCTCAGAACCTCAGCCCAACATATACAAATTAAGAAACTTAACCATCTAATTAACCCCTCCCTCTACTTCAATGTACAACCAAGAATATGGCATGGAAAATCAAGAACTAGGAATAAAATTGAGGAAAAGAAAGACGCCATAGACTTACCTAATAAGTCAATCCCAACTCCTCAGCTCAACAAGATTTCAAAAAATTCCTTAGCTTTGAAGAACTTGAAGAAGAAAAATTAGCGAAAAGCTAATTTAAAGAAAAGCTCAAACCTTTAAATTTTATTAATTCTTAAAGTTGTGATTACAAAGTCCATATAGGCTTTATCCTCTTAAGCATTCATATAGGCTTTTATTTTCTATTTCTACTTGGAATAAGATTTAGGATTCTTATCTAAATTCTAGGACTTAAATTAAAGAGAAAACAAATACTTAAATATTAAAATAATTAAACCTTATCCTAAACTTAATTTAAATACATAAAATAGTCTAATAAAATATTAAAATAATATTTTATCCTTATCCAAATCTCCAAGGAACTTTATCTTCTTTGTTCTTTAATTTTGAGTAGAATTCCTCCAATTTTGCATATTAATCACATGAGATTTATTTTTGTAGAATTTGTTACAGCTTGGAGTCCTAGAAGAAGTTGTGACGTGACCTTAGGAGGGTTTTCCAGTTACCCAGGAAGTAACTATTAGATTTTGTGCCAATTCAGATATGAGACCCAGGAGAAGCCTAGACAAAGGAAACAAAGTCAAGATTCGACGACAAGTCCCGATCACATGAAGTCTAAGGATCCAGTTTTTTCAAGTTTAGACTAGGTAAGATGGATCCTCGATGCCATCAAGATTGGGAAGCCTTATGGGCCACCAAGACAAATTTCCCAAGGAAGCATCAATGACGATGAGTTGTGGGCTTTTGATTGATCCTAAAAGATGAAGATGGCTTGTCTGAGGCTACAGATTGAGGAGAAGCACTTGCGAGCGGGTGACCCGAGTCATCCAACCCACTACCTAGCCTGCTAGGCCCAACCCGCAAATAAGCAGACTGCGTACACAAGAAGAACGTGTGGCCATGTTGCATGTCCCTGTAGATGGCCTGATAGAGGTCCATTGAGAAGACTAGAGGATCAGCCCTCGTCCCGAGCCTCGACCTAGTAGACCTGCACCTGAAAGAGAAGAAATCAGGCTGAACACTTAACCTAGCAAGCCAACCCAGTAACAATTGCGGGCCTAGCTAACGAGAAACTTGGGTAGGTTGTAGAGTTGTAAGGCCCGATGGTTGTGGGTGTGTGGGCTTGGCCCAAGCCGCACTCTCACAGGAAGGCTTCCCTAGCCCACACAGGTGAGGTGTGTGACGTGTGTGGGAGAGGGGAAGAAGTGGCAAGCTTTGTGGGCTCCTTTTCACTACATGATTGATGTGATTTTTCATCCCAAATTCAACAAATTCACATGGTAATTATCCCCATATTATTTAATTATTATTATTTAATTTAAGTTTATCCAATGATTAATTATATAACATTTTAATACTAGAGTTATTTTAAGCTATTATTTTATAATATAATTTTAATATTATTATTTATCCTATTATTATTTTAAATTAATTTCTCAATGTGTTTTACATGAAAATCACATGGGATAATTATTATGTTATTTAAATATTATTTTATTCTGTAAGTCTACCCCTTAGGATTATTAAATTAATTTCTTTGCATTTAAATGAGATAGAATAAATATTCTATTATGTAATTATCCTACAACTATATATAATTTTATCTATAATATTATTTTATTATTTTATGTAATAGTTTGTACTCATCTAAATTGCCCCAAAAAAGGCTATAAATAGGTCTTTACCCATAGGTTATAAAAATACAAATTACAATCAATTTGAGAGAATTCTTGAAAGTTTAGGCTTTTCTTTTATTAGTTTTTTATTAATTTAGTTTCTTCAAGTTCTTCAAGAAGCAGAAGTTTTCAGAAGTCTTGTTGAGCCAAGAAGCAAGGATCAACTTATCAGTAAGTTTGTGGCATTTTTTCTTTATTTATTTATTTTTTTTAGTCTTTATTTTTGTATTCCTTTTAGGATTGTACATTTAGTTAGAGAGAGGGGTTTATCTAAACAGTTAAAATTTTGTTATTGCATACATTGAGTGAGTTATAAGAGTTAATTTGATCCACCCCATATCCTACCGCGTCAAGTTAGAAAAAATAAAAATTAAATCTGAAAGGATTTAGGAGAGGCAAGCCATAGGTACCTTTAGGATGCTCTGGGTGGGCCTGGATGGCATGGATGGCTTGGCAGGCCGCGTGCTATTGCTACGTGGGCATGGGCCACACTTGTGTGCCTCAGCTAGGCGTAGGCCTTGCTACCTACGAGCACGCGAGTTGTTGTGTGCATGCGAGGCACTTCTTGCACACTTTCATACATGTGTCAAAGGAACGGGATTGTTTGTACACATGCCTCGCGTGTTGTCTTAAGTTGGCAGTGGACTTGCATTTACAGGTGGGTCTTCCCACACGTGTGATGGGTTGAACTCTTGTGTGAGTTCATCATATGCGTGGCACCTACCATCACTTGGCTTTCTAATTCGAACTACTTCCTGTGGGCTTTCTCTTTGGCTTTAATGGTAATTATCCATTCTTAAATGAAAAAGTTAAAAATATTCTGTAACTATTTGGCCTAGCTTCTGGTAATTGGCCTTGTGGACAATTAGATCTGATTACCTATCAGTCCCAGCTCATTATGAACTTTGTGAGACAACTTGTCTTCATCTTGAGTGTCTAATATCACATCATGAGGCATATACTAAAATTGTAATCCTTAGACACGTCAAGCTTTCTCAACTCATAACTTATGCAATGGTGTGTTAAATTTTCCATTGAAGTTAATGATAATGATGAAATTTTCTCCTCAAAGGTGACCCGAGGTGAAGAACAATTACTCCATGGATTGAAAACAACTTGATTGTGAACCTGCTATATTCAGCAAATAAAAATTTAATTACCTAATTAAAACTCTCCCTATTGGAATCGCAATCAACACTTGAAGGCTTATCTAGGTAACTTGAGAAATAAAAACAATAGAGAAATATGTCATAACTTTCTCAATAGGTTGATGTTGATTCTCTACTCAACGAAGTAGTCTGAAGCTCCTATCTTGAAGACACTTGAAGAACTTAAAAATTAGCAGAGCTAATTTAAAGTAAAAGCTTTATTTTATTGAATTCTAAAGATTTGTGATTTACAGCCTATAGTGAGGCCTTTATATAAGCTTTCACCTGATTATTTCTACTAGAATACAAATACTTCAAAAATAATAAAATAAAACTCTATCCCAATTCTTGTCCAAGAAATATTAATTAAATCATCTAAAAGAATATATTTACATTAAAATAATAATAAATAAAGTAGTAAAATAATTGCAACTTTTTTATCCCATGTGAGTTTTGGGCAGAAAGGAGTTTCAAATTCGGCCAATAACTACATATTCATGCTAAGCATGCCAACTATGCGGAAGACATGCCTACATGTGCACTATGTTTTAGGCATGCGGCCAGTTTGCATGTGCACTAGCTTGCGCGTGTGATAGAGTCTCAATCATGCTGCACGGGCATTCACTTTCTGTAGGTGTCGTGCGCATGCGCACAGGGCCCTTTGTGTGTGCGCGCCACACCTGGGCATGCCACCAGCTCCTGCGTGCGTGCAACTTGGGTGCTACGCACATGCGCGCGGCTTGGCATGTGGGGGAAGGATTACCCCCACATTTTGCTCGCCTTTTACTTGTGCCCAAAAATCCCCCGAGCATGGATTTTTCCTAAATTCCTATTGCCACAAATAATCAGCAAATTTCTCGAACATGCTGGCATAAGTGTACCCGATAGGTATCCATATCCACACGAGGTTCTAACACTCCTCTCAAGGTAAAATTCTCGAACCTGGCCTCTCCTTGGTTGTGACACCAAATAACTTCCTTATTTTAGGCACCTTTCAGTTCTTCCTCCTTAATCGATGCCTGAGTTTAGTCACTGATTTTTGGCATTGGGCAAGACCTTTAGGAGAGTTTTTTTTTATACTATTGGGTAGTCGCTTTTTATCTTTGGGTAGACAGGGTTGTTCTTCACTCTGTATCACAACAAAAGGTTTCAATACATGAGAATATGTTAGGTCATTATTTTAGTTTAGGATATTGATTTTAGTTCTCTATTAATTGTGAGGGTTGGTTTAAATCAGTTCTACACATATAGATTATACTTGTAGCTAGTGGAATCTTATGCTTATAGGTAATACTAATGAATATTTTATTATAACTTTTTTCTACATTTAGTAAATCTTGTTTACTTGTATTAGATTTTCATTCAATAGACTTTTAGAAATCTCTTTTCCCTCCTTGACTTGTGACAATTTTAATTAAAGAAGGCCAATAAATTCACTTGAAGCTCATGCTAAATGAGAATCAATACTTAATACAACCATTTCTGAAACTCTTGTAGTGTTTTTGCTTATATTATTACTTAATTTCTTTACATGCAAATGTGTAGTTACTTTTATGAATGAGAGGAAAAGGGGCAACTTGTACAACATTTTTAAGAACACAAAGTTTTAAGAGACAAACTGTTAGTATTACCTTAAATTTCATGTTTCTTTATGTTGGTTCAAATGATAATGAGACCCAAGAGGGAGGTAAATTGGGTTATATATATATATTACTATTGTAACTATTTTTTCATGACCTATTAATGAACTTTGATTGTGATACTAATGTGCTAGAATATATGATGATATATTAAATACTGTCTAAAAATGCACAAATACAGTAATGTAAACAAGAAAAAAAGTAAGAGCACGTAGAAAGAGAGAAAGACAATGCAAATTTACAAAAGTCTACATGTACTTATATTCTTTCTTCAATTCTCTACTTGAGAATTTCTACTACATTATCGTTTATCAAGTTGTCAAGCTCAACTTGTTATACAACTTGTTTTTCACGAGGTACCAAGCTCCACCTTCTATATGCCTTGATTATCAAGGTGACTAACTCCACTTTCATAAGTGTTTCATCAAACATTTCTCACAACCATGGAAAACCCACTACTTTATATAAATAGCCTTTTTAAGGTTATGAATTTGGAGTAGAAAAGTTTTCCTTTTCCCTCTCAAGAGTATATAATACAATTTTATCTTGTAAGAGAAATAAGCTTTTTAGCTTATCAAGATGATGAAGAATTGTCATTTTGATTGATGAACCACTTTTTGAAGAATAAAAATTTGAATATCAAACTTTCCTCAAGGAAATTTTTAGAGGGCTATATAAAAACTTGAGTCATAATTATCCATTACTTTGTTAGCTGGTAGGTAGAAGCATTAAATGCGTACATGTAACACCCCACCTATCACTGTGCTAAAATGATTTAGACACTCTACTTATTTGGGCCTTTGTTCGTTTTGAACTTAATTAATTTATCATGTTTAACATTTATCTTGATTCCTAATTTTGGTTGATTTTTATTTATTTAATTTTTAGTTAAATTTTATTTTAAATGATTTTAATTTAACTAGATTAAATTGAAAATAAAAATTTAGAAAAAAATCAAAAAACGGCGAAACAAGAAAAAATTTATCGTGAGAAAAATCCCGCGAGAAGGATAGTTGCCTGCGCGGGTGCTGGGCATTGTGCGCACGTGCCTACACGCACAGAGGCCGCGGGATGTGTGCATAGTGTGCACGTCCCATCCGCAAGCACGCACGCATGGGACTTGCGCACAACATGCACGTCCCTTCCCCGCACATGGCACGGGGTAAAAACCTGCACGTGCATCTTATCGCGCGTAGGAGGGCTGTCCGCGCGTCACCTCACGCGCGGATTGGCACCGTACACTATGTGCACACTGTCCACGTAGTAAGCCTGTGTGGATTGGCCCTATGCGCCTAAGGCTTGTGTGCAGTAGGCCTACGCACGGTGCCTAGCTCGCCAAGGCCCTGCGCGCGTGTAAGCTAGCCCTTGCACGCGCGACAGGAGACCTGTGAACCTGCAGGCTAGCTTACAATGCGCCGACCGGAACATTGCCACCTCGGATAATGCAATACTGCCACCGCTAGTGGAGGAGGTCCACCTCCCTCGTTTTTCATACCAAACATCTTTTTCTCTTCTCTCTTTATCACAACAAAAGCCACTTGATGCGAATATAATGGTTTCAAAATTCTATAAATTGTCCTCCCCATCCATTCCTCTTCACACTTCCATTCTTTAAATTTACAACGATTTAGAGAGAGAGAGAGAGATAGTAGTCTAGCGTGAGGAGAAGAGAAAGAAAGGAAAATGGTGAGAGAGAAAACATCAAGGTTTTGGTAAGGAATCTAATATTTCTTTCGATGTCTTAATGAGTATTTTTAGATAAGTTAATTTAATATGATTGTGATTTTATCTATTACCTCTGTGTTTAGATGAGTCGAATTGTTCTTGTTTTCAAGCATTCTATGTGAATTGCTGACACTTGATGAATTTGTATGTAATAAATATAATATGTAATCGGTAAAAGTAAAAAGTATAAAAGAAAAAAAAAAGAGAAAAGTGGAATGAAGCTTGTATGGTCTGAAGTGTATCTGTATTGACATGCATATTGCATCAAGTGCCTCGTTAGGCTTTTTATCTCTGAGGGGTATTTGTTCTCCTTACCATTCTGGGTATCTGTTTTTCCCCCCCTATGAAGTCCTTGATGAATTAGGCCCAATGGAAAAATAAGCCCAGTTGCCCATAGGCCCAATCACCCAAAATTAGGCCCGCAAACTTCAAAGAATTTTCAATCTACTGGTCCAAGATTGGGTAAGCGACACAATCAATGATGAAGCACAAAGGAAGGCCCAAAGTCTAGCGCGAAAATGGAAGACACATGCGACATGTGACCTTTGCCACATGAGTAACAAGCATGGCAATCCACCCATGCAAGTGGATAACTCGCACACATGAAGTAGCATGGGAGCATATGGCCGAAATAGCCTGCATGGCCCACACGTGCCACATATGTGCATGGCCCGAGCGGCACGTGCGCAGCCCTGCGTATGTGCGTAAACTCGTGGCCGCACGCCCCGCGCTCAACTTGTGGTATGGGATTCCCACTTGGCTGCCTATGTAGAAAAGCTCGCAGACAAGCCTGCAGATGGCCAAATGGCTTAAGGCCAGCTCGCGGCTCTCGTGGTCCTTCTCTCGCGCAACCCACACGTGGCGGTCAACCCGACCGGCCCCCATTTTCCTTTTTTAAATAATTAAGTTATTTTATTATTTTACATTTTAAAATACTTGGGACCCACTTTTCCAATTACTCATGTTTTAAAATTAATTTCCACATGTGTTTCTATGGATTTCGCATGGAATAAATATGGGTTTATTTTAATTAATATTTTATTTGAATTCTATCCCTTAGGATTATTTAATTAATTTACTTGGGATAGAATAATTATTTTATTATATATTTATCCTAGATTAAGATGGAATTTTATCTAGGGTATTATTTTATTAAATTATCTCAAAATTTTATAATCATCTAGATTGCCCGGGAAATGGTATAAATAGAACTTTGCCCCTAGGATGTAAACATATCTTTGAGAATAAATTTGAGAGAATGCTTGAGAGCTCCGGCTTTTCTTCTTTGAGCATTTTTGCTAAACATAACTTCTTCAAGTTATTCGGGAAGCAGGAGTCTTCAGAAGTCTTATTGAACCAAGGAGTGGGGATCAACTTATCGACAACTCCGTGGTATTTTTTTTTTCTTGTTTTATTTTTCTAGTCTTTATTTTTGCATTCCTTTTAGGATTGTAGATTCAATTAGAGGGAGGAGTTTAATTCTAAGTGGTTATAGTTTTGGTATTGCATACATTGAGTGAGTTTTAAGAGTTAATTCGATCGTCTCCAAACCCTCTTGTGTCATCTAGTATCAGAGCTTTGGCTCTTAGAAATCCAAATCTATCTTTATTTGCTTAAGTATTTTGTTCATTAAAATTTCAAATTAATTTTTGATTTATTTGTATTGTATACTACTTGAAATTTTATCTATCTATTTAATTCAAATAGTTCGTGTTATTATTAAAAAAATTTATATATCCAAAAATACCAAAAATATCCCAATTATACCCCTTAAGGCACTGGGCACATTGTTTGCATCTTGCATCACAAAAGCAAAATAGTAGCCTAATTGGTGACCAGAAATCCGTTGAGAAATCGAAGGCAAAGTACGTTGCCTAACTGGTGTGAGTGAAAACTTTTGTTTTCATTCCACACACTACCCACATTGAATTTTTTAGTTGCATTCTGTAATCTGCATCAACATTGCATAATGAAACTTGACTGGTCGTAGAGCGTAGCTGACAAATTAAGGGTAGAATAGGTAAATACACCTTCCAGTTATATCCATTGGAATTGATCGGATCCCTATACATCAGTTCGAATTGTCATTCTTTGTGATATACGTTTTGTTCTTTATTTTATACTTGTTCCATTACATAATTAAGTGACTAATTGTTAATAGTTGCTTAATGCACAAAGGACACACTATTCCTTTTTTTTTTGCTTATCCCTGAGCTTAAGTAGAAATCAGAATTATTTAGGATTCCTTGTTGTGTCATAAGGATTAACGTACAGAGCTGACTTAAGTGATTCTAATTCTAAACACTCAACTCGATAGATGAACCTGTCAGTCGAGGGATTGTGAAGTAAACACAATTAAAGGTAAAAGAGAGTTTTATCTTCACTAACGTCTTCTTGCAGGTACTTTGGCAGGTTTCAACTCGTTGAAAAAACTCCCAATTAGAGTAGTAACCTTATTTTGTGGAGAACCCTCAACTTGCACATAAAGGACAAACCATGAACAATGGGAGAATATATTCCATACCTGCTGCCTGGTCAACAGTAAGGTGTGTAGTGTGATCGTCGATGGAGGAAGCTGTGCCTACGTGGTAAGCACCCTGTTCGGTGGGAAGGTTGGGACTAGCATGCACTGCCCATCCCAACCCTCACCGACTGCAGTGGTTGAATAAAAGCGATGAAATAAAGGTAACCCAGCAGGTCATGGTACCCTTCTCTGTTAGTAACTACAAAAATGAGGTATGTTGTGATGTTGTTCCTATGCATGCTAGCTATGTAATACTTGGCTAGCCCTGACAATTTGATAGATGAGTCTAACACTATGGTTGGGCCAACTGTTATTTTTTATAGAAAGACGGCCTCACTCACATCCTCACACCCCTCTCACCCCAAGAGGTGCACGAGGATCAAGTGAAGGTCAAAAGGGCCTTTGAGGAATACTTGGAGAGAGAAAGGGAGAGAAAAAGTTGGGAATTCCCAAAAAGGAGTAAACATAACCCAATAAAGACCCAAGAAAAAAATGGAAAAGTGAGTGATGCAAATAAGGTAGGATACAAGAACATTGATCCAATTCAGCTACCTAATAGTCTAATTATAAGAGCGAGGTTGAAGAAATTTAAGGACACATTAAACAGGGTGATTCAAGGCTTGGGAATAACATTGACAAAATTCAAGAATGCAAGAAGGAAACATGTATAAGGTTTAGGCTGAATAACATATATCAAAGCTTGGTCACATTAACACAAATTGAAGTTACACCAGCCCAATATGAAGTTCAACCAGTTTGCTTGGATGGGTCATAACTTGGGCTTCTGATGTCCAAATTAGGTAATTCAAAATCCTAAACTTATCTAAACATTTAGGCCTAAATTTTCTTGAAGAAATCAAGTCCAAGTTTGGATTTTATTAAATAGATAATTGGCTCTTAAGTCTCCAAACGAATTTTGACTTATATACATTAGACCTAGTTGTTTTCATCATTTGTATCTAGACTTTTGCTTTTTCTTATTAAATTGAAATTTTTATTAGTAATATAAAGAGTTATGACTCTTAAAAGTCTTGAAACTTATCTTGGAGAGTTGCTCCATCTATAAAATAGGTAGTATTCTCTTTTGTAAACACAGACAAGTTGATATATGAATTTGCTTAATGCAATGTTTCTTAAGATATTTTTTTCTTTTGTTTTGATTCTTGTTTGAATCAAGGTTCCTACAAGTAAAGCTAATTATTTTGTGAGTAGTTTATTCCAAGGTTCCCTTTAAGGGTTGAATTTGGGTTGCGAACTTATTCCAAAGTTCTCTTTCACAAATTGAATTTGGTCAAGGAATTAATAAATCTGATTTAGCTTTCCAAGGGGTTGCTTTCAAGCGTAAAGATATTGGGCCTCGGGTTTACTATACCTCTGGTTAATATCTGTTTGGTATCAGAGCTTAGGCTCTAAATTAGGTTATATCCTTTGTGTTTCATCTCTTTGATTCTATTTCATTGTTTTAAGTCTTTGTTTCCATTTCAATCCTCCATATCCATTTGTTATTGTTTAAAATTTAGCACATTAGTTTAGAGTCCTTTCGTTTTCCATTTGTTGAAACTCGTTTTTCATTGTTATTTTTCATTTGTTGTTCTCTATCTCTTTGTGATATGTTTATCACCCTAAAGTTAGTACATTCAAGTTTATTTTTGTTGTGTTATATAAAACAAATAAAAAAAAATCAAAATAAAGTGAAAAGAAAAATAAAAAAAAGGAAGATCAAAAAGCAAAAGAAAAAAAAAAGAAGAAAAGGGCACTCCGCGCAAGCTTACAGCGCAGGTCTACTGTGTAGATGGCGCACACACAGGGCGCACAAGGTTGCACCAGTCAGCACATGATGAGACCGCATAGACTGTGCCCGTCTGTGCACGATGGGACACATGCACAGACTGACCTCGCACCTCGCACAGACAGGACATGCGCAAAGTGCGCACATCTTGCTCTAGCCACGCGCACGCACACGTACATGGCATGCATTCCTCCTACAGTAGGGTCCTTGCCCACAAACGTTTTCCCATTGGATTTTTGCCCTTTCTCCGTCTTTTCTCCTAAAAATTTATTTTTTAATAAAAATAATAAAATAATATGGACAAAATAATAAAAATATGTATTTTAAGAATAAATTTAAATAAATTAAAAATACAAATTTAATTTACAAAATACAATATTAAAAACTACAAAATAATTTAAAGAGTTCAAGTGGCCTTAGGGCCCAAATAAATAAGAGTTCTCAATTATAAATTAAGTGCGAAGGTTTGTGGGGTGTTACACTCTCTATAAAGGCATATACTCTTCCTTGAGTTCATGGCCTGGTCTGCTCTTTGTTGATATAACACTTTTCAATCCAATGTTAAGTACTACCACATCTGAAGTATCCATTTGCCAGCTTGTAGCAGGGTCTGCTACCATGGTTCTTTTCACAATTGGGGCATATCTGATCCAACCCTTGTGCTGGGACTATGAGACCCATCTTCTACTTTTTATTAGGTTGTTATGGCTCTTGAGTCTTCCTCTTATTTTTTAGTATGAATGGTTGAACCCGCTGGATCTATTGTGGGACTAGGCTTATAGCATCTTTTGCAATCTAAGCTCGTTTCAATGTTTCTTGGTAGTCATATATTTTCAGAACTGAGATTTTATCCCAGATTTTCTTACGTAGGCTATGACATTTCAAATGCTAATTAAAGCATAAGGGTGTTAGATACAGAAAATATATACGAGTGTATATAAGATAAATATATGCAGGGGAATAAATAATTACAATCCTTTACAAAATAATAATAGAGTTCCATACAATGCTGAGGCATAAACAAAATTAATTATAGGCCTCTACAAAAGATGGACTCATTAGAGTGTGGGACTACTATGCACTCATAACGGTTCACGGATCCAAAGGATCTTTAAAGGCTTCAAGGGGTAGATCAACGATCGGTTCCTCACTATCTTCCTCATCTCGAGGGGGCATGGAAAGGAGTGAATTTCACATACTCAGTAAGGAAAATAGTATATAAATAATATCACTAAGATTTCAAAGGTAATTAAAATTGAAATAAAGTACCATCATTACTCACCATTAGGAATCATGTCAGGGGTCCATTTATTAAATATGAAAATAATTTATTTTATAAAAAAAATATCGAATCCATCATATCTTAGTCATATCATGTCAATCAAATCAATCATGCCAAAAATAGAAAAAATCATACAAATCATGACATGCTCTTTCGTTCATTTTATTCTTCGCGCGAAGTTGTTCTGACTTTTATCTACTGAGGGCAATACGGATTCCTGACTACCCATGTGGAATGACCAATTCATTTCATATTATACCAATAATTCGCTGCTTGCCAAACCAACAGCACATTTACGACATGCCAAATCATGACATGATCTATGATCACGGTTGTGCCAACCACAATGGTCCAACATGTAAACTATGGTCACGATTGTACTTCATCAAAGGTGACCCCTACAATCATATCACGTTACTATTCTCGTTAGATGGTACACCGTCAACCACGGGGATCGGTCCTCTCACATCTTTTTATACTAGATGGGGAGAGAAATAAAAACTTCTCATATATAAAAAGCCTAACAAAAATATTTTGTGAACCACGCATACTAGTACCAATACACATTTTTTATGCTTAAAATATAACATCAAGCTTTATTACTTCACCATCGTACAATATATCGTGCATTAAAAATCATCACATGCAAATAATTGATTTCTATACGTTTATATAAACATGCATTAACATGTGATAATTTTAGTTAAGCATATAAAAATTAAGCACGCAACCATTTAATTAAAATTTTATTAATTTAATCTAGAAATACTCCATAGTATGTTAAAAGTAAATACTAAATTTCTTACTAAAACTTTTAAGTTTTCCTACGTCTTTCCTTCTTTTTTTTCTTCTCCTTCTCTCTCTCTCTAAAATTCCTTGGAGGATGGAAGAATGAAGTTGGAGTGGTAAGGAAATGGTGAAGAGGGGGCCCCTATTTATAGAAAATAGGGACCATTAGATTTAAGCCAAGTGGCAAAATCTTATGAAGGGAGAGGAAAGTCAAAGTGACTTGATGTGACGTGACAACTAACAGATGGACGATGTGACAATAGTGATGTAATGGCGATGCAAAAATCAAAGGCACGCCCCCCAAACGATGTTTGGGCGGTGCACGATGCCCTAAGGGTGACGTGTTTTGTTCGAGGCAATACACACTGCCTCAGCTAGCTGTGCGTGCACATACTGCGTCTTGCATCTCATCCACAAGGGACGTGTAAGCAAGCGTAGGCCCCGTGCTCATCGCACGCGCAAGAGCACGAGCAACATGCGGGGCTCGCAGGAGCGGGGTTCCTGCGGGCATTTCCATGGGATTTTTCCACCATTTCTCCTCTATTTTCCCTTAAACCCTTTTAGGAATATTTTAAAAATAAATTCTTAACAAATAACAAATAAAAAATAAATTTTTTTAAAAATTATTTAAACTCAATAAATATGTTAATTGAAAAATATTAAATTTCATTTGGAAATTAAAGCAAGAAAATTTTAAAGAGTTCAAATGGCCTTAGGACCCTAATAAATAGGGGTTCATAATACAAATTAAGCACGAAGGTTTTTGGGGTGTTACATTCCCCTCACCTTTAGAAAATTTAGTCCCCTAAATTTGTCATGAATAAATTTGGAAACTTCTCTTGCATTTTACTCCCCAGTTCCTATGTTATCTATTCCGGAGTGTGATGCTGCCACTGTACCTTCACCATCAGGATCCTTTTCTGGCGTAAAACTTCATCGGTCCAAGCAAGGATTTTTGCAAGGAGCTCCTCATAGGTCATGTCTGCTTGAACCTGCATTTCTTGGTGAGGAATGATGTGAAAATGGTTAGAGTGGTACTTTTCGAGTATGGAGACGTGGAAAAATATTATGCAGACCCACAAACTCTGAGGGTAGAGCGAGGCAATACGCCACGGGTCTAATATGTTTCAGGTTCTGAAAAGGTCCCACATCATAGGGGCTCAACTTACCCTTCTTACCGAACCGTATTTTTTTCTTATAAGGGAAGATCTTAATAAAAACTTGGTCGCCAACAGCAAACTCTAGGGGTCTTCTACAGTTGTCAGCAAAGCTTTTATGGTGACTCTGAGTAGTGACTAGGTTCCTTCGAATAATGGCGACTTTTGCAATAGTTTTGTGAACATAATATGGTCCCAAGTGATGTTGGTTCCCAACTTTATACCAGCAAGTAGGAGAATGGCAAGGGCTACATACTAGACTTTATACGAAGTCATGCCGATGCTAGAATGATAACTATTATTATAAGTAAATTCACACAAGAGAAGGTACTCATACTAGTTATCTCTAAAGTCATGAACACAAGTTGTGTAACATATTTTCAAGTGTTTGGATGGTATGTTCAGATTGACCATCGATCTGAGGATGATAGGCAGTACTGAAGTATAATCCCAAACCAAATACTTCTTAGAAACTATCCCAAAAATAGGAGGTGAATCGAGGATCTCTGTTTGACACAATAGATGAAGGAATGCTGTGAGTTGAACAATCTCCTCAATGTTCAATCGGGCTAACCTGCTGGTGGAATTTGTTGTTCTGATAAGTAGAAAATAGGTCGTCTTGGTCAATTTGTCAACAACGGCTCATATTGCATTACGATTGGAACAAGTTCTGGGTAAACTAGTGACAAAGTTCATAGTCAATTACTCCCACTTTCATTCCGAAATAGGGAGGCCTTGCAATAAATTATTGGGTCTCCGGTGTTCAGCCTTAACTCGCTGGCAAGTAAGGCATCAGGAGACATAGCCAACAATATTTTTCTTCATTTTAGGCACTAATATTGATGCCTCAGGTCCCGGTATATCTTGATACTTTCAGGAACACATCTAATGCTAGCCGCGCGCGTGCACTCGCAGGCGGCGTGCAATGGCCGCGTGGGTGGGACCCTTCCCGTGGGATTTATGCCTTTTTTTCGTCTTTTTCTCCTAAAAATTTATTTTTAAAAATAATAGTGACAAAAATAAAATTTTATATGATGAAATAATAAAAATATAAATTTTAAGAATTATTTAAATAAATTAAAAATACTAATTTAAATTAAGAAATACGATATTTATCATAAATTAAAATTATGAGATAATTAAAGAGTTTAAGTGGCCTTAGGTCCTGAATAAATAAAGGTTCACAATTACAAATTAAGTGCAAAGATTTTGGGGGTGTTATAAATATATCTATAATCCTTTAATTTATGGGATGTGGTTGAAATTGATGGTGAACTCCCATCGTTGCCATCTCATCCAATTGGAGCTCAACTAAAGATTCACAATGAAGAAAAATCCAAGAAGTGCAAAGAAAAAACTTGCTTGTACTCTTCAGTTTCTGAAGTGATTTTCACTAGTATCATATCTTGTGAAACTATAAAAGATATATGGGATTTACTTAAAACTGAGTATTTAGGCAATGACCAAACCAAGTTGATGCAAGTTTTCATTCTTAAGAGAGAATTTCATATTCAAAGGATGAAGGAATCATAAGGAATCAAGACATATGTTAACAAACTCATGACAATTGTTTGTAAATTAGATTATTTGGTGAATAATTTTTTGATAGTAGAATTGTTAAAAAAATTCTTGTGAGCTTAGTAAAAAAGTTTGAATAAAAAATTTCATCACTTGAAGATTCTAAGGATCTCTGAAACATTACAGTTGCATAATTAATTAATGCTTCGCAAGCCATGGAGCAAAGAAGAGCAATAAGAGATGAAAAAACAATTTAGGGAGTTTTCATTGCCATAATATCAAACAAGCCTTCATTAGCATCAAAGAGAAGAAAATTGTCACCATGCGGAGTATGCAAGAAAAACAATCATGATGAAAAAAATTGTTAGCATAAAGGTAAATCACAGTATTTTTATTATAAAATATTTGGGCATATACAAAAAAATTGTAGGTTGAAGAATGAGTAAACAAATGTTGTTGAAGAAGAAGCTCTTTTTTAAAATTTGGAGAGAAGTACTCCAAAAAGTTTTGATGAGAAGTGCATAAAATAGTTGAAGACTGATGAGAAATGCATCAATAATCGGAGGTTGGTGAGAAGTGCATCAACAATTGAAGAGAAGTGCATCAAAATATGAAGTCAAATAAGAAATATTGGAGAGAAGTGCTCCAACAAAATAAATTTTGTGGTTATAACTTCTACATTAAGGGAGAGTGTTGAAAATTAATGTACAAATTATATTTTATTTTATTTTATTTATTAGTTTAAATTCAAATAGGATTTATCTTTAGTTAGATTTAGAACATATTTATTTTAAAAAAATTATGTTATTAATTGAGGTTTATTTTTTAGGAGATTATTTATATTTATCTCTTACATAGTGGTACATTATTTTTAAAAAATTTAAATCTGATGCAATCCTATTTAAAGGTACTTTAGGTTCTTGACTTTGAAGAGAGTGAAATCAATGGAAGTTTATATTTTCTTTCTTGAGAAAAGCCCAACATGTGTAACTTATTTATTTAACTAAATTAATTTTTATTACAATAAAGCTTTAACAATGTGTTGTAACTCCTAAAAGATATTGAAGTTGATCTTAAAACTATCAGTAACAATAATCTCCTAATAGTCTAAGGTATGAACAATGTCAAAATCCATATGATGTGTACATGTTAGATTAATTTTATCTTTCAAAAACTCATTTCCTGACGGTTAAATAGTCATTGATTTCCACAGATGACTAAAATATATTGTTATTGGATAACCATCACTCTTTTATTGAGAGCAATAAATTTTTAATTACCATTCAAGTCAATGATAGACTTAATAATTAATCCAACAAAGACACATAAAAATAACTTTTATCTATTAATATTAAAACATAACTCTATTTGCATAAATCATCAATTGCGGAACTAACCCCAAAAAATAATTCTTCATATTTATAGTTTATACAAATTCTTTTTATATATAGTAAAAACTTCATACTAAAATATAATTATAATGTTATTTTTAAACTTGTTCATGTAATAATCACCTACATAATTGTTTATGGTTTCATCCACGTTGATGTTTAATGAGAACAAACGCATTCCTGAAAAGTAGCATATTATGTACTATTTTATACAAATTTAATAATGTAGATATCATGTTCATCATATAACAATGAACTTTATAAACTTTGCACAATTTATTATAAAATTTATTACTTTAATGATTTTGGTTATTCAAATGATAGCACAATAATAATAAAACAAGAAAATTTTTATTATTGTCGAAAACAATAATTATATTATATTTGAAATAAAATCATTACAATAATATCTCTCATATATTATATTACATAATAGATAAACACACATTATGTTCATATTAGAGATATAATGATCTCATTAATTAAGTTTGAAAGTCCTAATTCCATAATGAGTTTATTAAACTCGTGCACATAGGTTCCTCTCATAAAAATTCACTTTTATATCAATGATATGATCTATCATGTTGTGATATAAACTTGTTGTTTGACTTAAGATGACCATATTCACCTTATAGGTGTTCCATCAGTACTATTAATTTATTGACAATCTTATGCCATACATAGTGAATTTTGTATATAGTTTATCTTTCAAACAAAAAAATCTTCTATCTTATGCCATACATAGAAAACTTCAAAATTTTTTACCGACATATTGCATTCTATGAAAATTCGAAAAGATTATATATTTACTAGTTACTATACAATATACTAACAATAAATTCTAGATATGTGCTAATTTGGAGCTTTAATATATCAATATATGTCCATGTATTTTTCATATAATAAGGAGAAAATGAACAAGTTGTAAAGTTTCCTTGCAAAAAAAAATGCTTACCATTTAAACACTATTTTAACAAAAATTTACTTGAAAAATTTTCAAAATAATTTTTGAACTTCAAATGATTTTAGGACAAATTATCAAAAAATTAATCATTGATGTCTGATAATTGTTCTAGTTTGGTCTCTAATATTTTTCTAGTACTACGTGATTCCTGATTTTTTTTATTTGTTTTATACGCACATTGTTTTCTATTTTTTAATTAAAAAAGAAAAATAATTAGATCATATTTAAATGCTTTAAAAGTAATTAAAAAATAACTTTAACTAATTAATTAAATTAATAAATTAATAATAGTAAATTTATTTTAAAATCTAAAACTGTAAAGATCAGTGATATATTATGAAAGTAGTGATATGTCGAAAAACACATTTAAATAATAGTTATTTATACATATTATAACTAATATAATGACTGATAATAGATATTAGAATAATATATTTTAAATAAAAAATATATATGTAATAAATATTAATTTTTGTAATTTATGAAATTCACCTCATTTTAAATATTCCCTTAACTGTAAATTTTTTTCTTCCTCACAATATAATCTCCCCAGCTATTGATTAGAATTTAATTTTACAAAGGTTACAAAATTTTTAGTTAGTTTTAAGGTAACAAATTATAACTAAAAAAAAAATAGATGCATGAAAATGAGTGGAGTGCCAAAGACAAGAAATCTATTATATCATCTCATTCATATGTTTTAAATGGAGAATTATATAACATTTGATTAAGCGAATTAAATTAGTTTTATGAATATTAATAATCACTTATTTATTTATTATTTAAATAATTAATTTATTGTAACGATCCGAACTCTTATCTAAAGTTCTTAGCACAAGCACACAATAAAATAGTAAAATAACATAAAAATTATATTCTTGCACAGCAGTCTAAATTAAAAATTATATCCCTTGCAACGTTGGATCTAATTATCTCATCTTCATAAGGTATATCTAATATCAAAAAATAAACTTACAACAAAATAAATAAATAACCTTAAGTTCTTAATAAAAGAAATTAAATAAATCTCCTACTAATTCTTTCATAGTTCAGGAGCGTGATTCTGGGTATTCTGATATGAAAAAGATAAATGATGAGTATAGTGAAATAACGCACTCAGTAAGTGAGTAACTTCCAAAAATAATATAGTAACTCATCTAAGTTGGTAGAAAACATAAAACTACCGATAAAGAGAGTTTGAAAACTCTTCTTTTTTCATTTTTTCAAACACATATGATATTTAGTTTATTCATATATTTAAGCAGTAAACAGTTCAGTAACATCAAAATTTAGTATTCAGTGTAATAATTTAAGATACAAACAATTCAGTAAACATTAATTCAGTATTTTAGTATTTTAGTATCATAAGTTTTACACATAACTTTATATTTATTCCTACGATCCTATATCTTATTAAAAATAATTTCATTTTTGTGATGTTATTTCCACCGATAACAACGAGGCTAGTAAAGATCCCCTCTACCACATGGACACATAATAGTTCACAGTTCATAATTCATAGTTAATAATTCATAATTCACAATTCATAATACACAGTATATAATTCATAATTCCATAGTACTTATCGCTTAGGCACATCTGGCCGAAGCTGTATGTAACACCCCGAGTCTTTGTGTTTTAGCATATGGTAAAAATTCTATTAATTTGGGCCTAATGAATATTTTAAATTTTGATGAGTAATAAATTTCTCTGTATTTTAAATTATAATGTTTCCACATTTTAATTTTTACCTTGTTTTATTTTATTAAATTTGGTATTTGTTTAAATTTGATATTTGTTTATTAAAATTGGTATTTCTTTATTTAAAATATTTAAATTTGATTTTATCTTTAATTTACAATTATAAATTTTAAAAAAAAATAGGTATTTGTTTAATTAAAATGTTCAATTATGATCTTATTTTTAAATTATATTTTTTAATTTCAAATAAAATAAGAGATGGAAAAGAGAGAAAAGAGTGAAAGGAAAGAAAAGAAAGGAAAACTGAAAAGAGGAGAAGCCCCATCCCCGCCCATGCCTCCCCCTTATGCCTTACAGGTCCCGTAGACATCCACTCCTCACCACCTCACTCACCTTTACTCTTTCTTCGTGGATGCTTGCCATGTGGTGCACATCCAAGCCTTCTCCATGCCTATTTAAAGGCTCTCTTTTTTCCTCATTTCCCACACTTCATTTCTTCTTCCATTTTTACTTTCAAGAGAGAAGTTTTAGAGTGAGAAAGAGAGAATTTTAGAGAGTTAAAGAGCAAATGGATTTCCATGATTAGAGTTTAGATGGAAAAATGATAAGGACCGGGGGATGGGTCGGTGGTTCGCAGAGGTAGTTAGGGATCCCTTCTACCCTCAATGGATATATGTTGTAACAGCTTCATGTGAAGATCAGTAAAAGACTTAATAAAACATACATATGGTTAAGGATATTATTTGAAACTCTATAATGGTTTGTATGATACTTCTTCTGTTTAGTAAGTATGTTGCTTATACTAGTTGAATCTCTATAATGATTCGTACGATGCTT
Source organism: Carica papaya (assembly GCF_054855325.1). NCBI lineage: Eukaryota > Viridiplantae > Streptophyta > Magnoliopsida > Brassicales > Caricaceae > Carica > Carica papaya. The sequence continues at coordinate 23,944,685 of NC_142314.1, forward strand.
CTTTTATTTACTGAGTATGCTGTTCGTACTACTTGAATCTCTATAATGACTCGTACGATATTTCTTCTATTTAGTAAGTATGCTACTTGTACTAGTTGAATCTCTATAATGATTCGTACGATGCTTCTTTTATTTATTGAGTATGCTGTTCGTACTACTTGAATCTTTATAATGACTCGTACGATACTTCTTCTGTTTATTGAGTATGTTGCTCGTACTTGTTGAATCTCTACTATGATTCATACGATGATTCTTTTGTTTATTAAGTATGCTGCTCCTACTAGTTGAATCTCCATAATGATTCATACGATGATTTTTTTAATTATTGAATATGTTGCTTATACTAGTTGAATCTCTATAACAATTTGTACAATTATTCTTCTATTTACTAAGTATGTTGCTCGTACTAGTTGAATCTCTATGATGATTTGTATGATAATTTTTCTATTTACTAAATATGCTGCTCATACTAGTTGAATCTCTATGATGATTTGTACGATGGTTCTTTTTTTACTAAGTATGTTGCTCGTATTAGTTGAATCTTTATGATGAATTGTATGATGGTTCTTCTGTTTACTGAGTACACTGCTTGTAATAGTTGAACCTCCATGATGATTTATACGACAGTTCTTCTCTTTACTGAGTACGTTGCTTGTGATAGTTTAATCTTCATGATGATTTATACGATGGTTCTTCTCTTTACTGAGTAGGTTGTTTGTTTGATTTCTATTAGATATTTGGTATGTTTGGCCATGCTGAATGTGACATAAGATACTTACTTAGATCTTGAATAATGGTGCTTTTAACTTGGTTATGTAACTTTTTAATTGGATTTTCTTAGTAAAGAGAAAAGAGTTTTCTAAAGAATTGAATATCCTCATCCCGTGATGGTTCTACGAGGTAAGAGGTACATAAAGTATTATTCAAATTGTTTACTTTTAAACCTTAGTTGTGTGGCATATATACTATTTTCCTTAATGAGTTTACATGGAACTCACTCCTAATCCGTGCGCCCCAGATATTGAGAAAGTTGAGGATCAACCCTCCCAAGTTATCTTGAAGTTTGTTTAGAACCATTCATGGATCCTTGGTAATGCTTTAGGACATAATTCGAGTGCAATAATTATTCCACACTCTGATGTAAAGTTCTGTAAGGAGCACACTTTGTATTCAATTATTTAAGATTGCCAAATAATGGCATTTGATATAAGTTCCTAAAACTTACTTTTTTTTATAAGGGATCTTAAATTTCCACTTCAATCTCAAAAATATTTTTTGCACTCGTAACTACTCAAGTAGTTGGCTCCCTTCTACCCATTAGGTATTTGGGATGTCACATCATATGCACTAGCAGGGTTCACATAGTCACACGTTAAAAGGCTACACACATACCACCTCTCAATGATACTGGTTAAATCAATTTTCATGTCTTTTAATATTTTTTTGTACTGTATTTTTAAATTGTAGTCTATCCACCATCCTATCTAAAATTCCTTAAATGCATTCTTCTCTAATTTTATTTATTAACCTACTGGTTTCCTAATTTTGATTATTACTTTATTTTAACAATCTAATCCACTTAACCGCACATATTATACATACTCATCAAACTAGACTCTTCTAGGTACCTTCAATATCCTTACAGTTCATACCATAACAACCAATACATATACGAACTCAATTACAAAATAGAGCATAACAAATCATCAATAATTTTCATAACAAATACAAGAAAGACACAATAAATAATAAATTCCTGTTAGATCCACACCAATTTATAATCTAAAATAAAGCAATCAATTATTAGATGCCATCATTTTAATTTCTTAAACAGATTAAACTATATTCATAAGCACTTATGCACTTACCTTTTTCCACTTTTAAATCTAATTCCTAGAAAATTCTCTGAATGCAAAATCTTCAATGTCACAGTGTATTCTACTTTAGTCAACGACGATCCCAAATTGGCTCTTAACTCACATTCTAAATGGTCTAAACGAATTATTAACCTATGTATAAGTAAAAATTAATTAAATTTAAAGCATTGAAGGTTCCCGAGTTTTGAAACTCACCATGTATAATAATCAAAATCTCTACTCGTGCCTCCACGCACGACCACAGGTCATCACTAGTGCTCACATATGCCACCACTGGACCACCATGTGTCATTGTTGGAACCACCACAAATCGGCCAGAAATCACCACAAAACTCCTCATGCACTTAGATCTAGTACGGATCTAGTGAGAACGTGTCAGAAACAGATCTAAAATCATGAAATTGTGTGACTAGCCATCGTGCGTAATATCGGTTCCTTCTTCTTCTTCTTTTCCTTCTTTTTTTCTTTTTTTTCTTCATCTTCTCATCTCTAGGCTGCCGATCGGTATTTGATTCTCTCTCTCTCTTCGTAGATCTCTCTCTCTCTCATCCTCATAGATGTCCTTTTTGTGGGGAGAAGCGAGAGGAGTCCTGAATGTCTCTTCTTCCTCGGCATGCAGGTCTCTTATTCCTCTTTGTTTGGCTGAGGGAAGAAGCGTACATGCCTCTACCTCTTCCTCTTCCCCGACTAGAGGGGTGTTCACCTCTGATATGTTTTTTTTAATTATTTAAAATGAAATTATTGCAGGGTTTTCCCAAAATGAAGTCGTTTTGGCCTTTTTCTTCATAAGCCTAATTTTTTGCTAGGTTCAGTTTTTCCTTAGGCTTGGGTATTACAATCTCCCCTAGAAAAATGTGGTCCCCCAAATTCATTTTATTAATATAGATGACATTAAATAACACTAATTTAAATTAGAATAGGTTAATAAATGGCCTACTTGACTAAAGATCAATGACAAATTCCACTTTTTGATCTACAAGAAACCCTGGTAAGTCATTAAGGAAGACATCTAGGAATTATCTAACCCCTGAAATCTCGTGGAGACATTTTCATGATTAAATCAACCTCAGATTCTCTACCTGTGATTTCTATAGCACATGACTTATACATTATATTGGTTGTCAGGTTACCACTTACAGGCGTAGATATTACTAAAGTAAATTCAAGAAACATTGGAGAAATATTTAAGTACTTGGTAAATACATGAGAAATAAAAAAATGTATAGATCCATGGTCAATTAAAACATGTGCTAAGTGCTTATAGATAGAGGATGTATCCTGAATCACATCAGGAGTAGCTGCAGAATCTTTGGCTGTGATGGCAAAAACTCAACTTGGATCTACTGGCCTAACTGGCGGCTAAGGCTAGGAATAATCACTGACCCAATGCTAACCTGACCAGTGAAGACCGTAGTGGGATAGGTTAAGCTACCTTGGGTCTCTTATTTTGATGGTCCTGACTTGGAACTGGCTTCTCGTAGGGTATTGGAGGTTTGGAACTACCTTTCGTCGGTGTGGGGCTCCTAATAATACTCTCAATGAGTTGCGCCTTTACTAAAACCTACTGATAGATATAAAGCTTAAGTACTATAAGTGGGTTCCTAATCTCTAGATGGAGACCCCATTGAAATCTTCAGACCATCTTCCCTTCATCATTACTATAAATGGGTTCCTAAGCTCTATGAATCTTCTGGCATAATCAGCAACTAAGAGGTTCCCCTGGGTGAGCTGGACAAACTGTATCTCTTTCTGATGGCGAATGTGCGCAAGGAAGTATTCAACATTGAACGCCTCTAAAAATTATTCCCACATGGTGGGAGTTAGTAGGGTAGTCTACTTAAGTTCCCACCAATGCTCTATCTCTCCCTCAAGCATATAGGTGGTAAGGATAACCTTCTGCTCATTAGTCACCTTTAGAACTCTAAAGGACTTTTCAGTTGCCTTTAGTCACTTTTCAGCCTTATAAAAAGTAGATGCTTCTGTAAATAGAACTGGATTCAGCCTTTTATATTTTTCAATATAATATGGGTTCATTATTAGTGGAGCTGGGCCCTATGAGGTGGAGCTAGAGGCGGAGGATCTGAAAAATCTCTCATTGGAGGAACGGGGGGAGGATCATGAAGGTACCTTATTTCTTCCCTAGCCTGCTGATCAACAATGAACATCTCCACCAATTTGTAAAGACGATCTACCTCTTCCAATAAAGATTCCACATGAGAAACTCTATTCATAGGGGGTCTTCCTTGCCTCATTTTCATTTTCCTATATCACTAAACAAAAATTTAAGATTTATTTTTTTAAGTTCTATCCTTAACTATAGTCTTATCCTAAGTCTCATGTGCAAGGGATGGTTCTGAGAAATGTAAGCTCTTGTACCAATTATAACAACCCAAATTGTTATCTAGAATACTTATTGCATGTGTGACATCTCAAATGCTAATTAAGATATAAGGGTGCCAGATACAAAAACAGATTACGAGCGCATAGTAGTAAAATATATACAAGGGAACAATTATTACAAATCCCTTACGAAATAAATGAGTTCCCAATTTATATATATATAAAACTAAGGCCATAAGTAGCAACAAAATACAAAATATCAAAATATAAAAAGAGCCATTTTTATCATTACGTAAATGGACTCATCAGAGTGCAGGATAAGTCATGCACTCATCAAGGTTTATGGATCAAAAGGATCATTAAAAACTTCAAGGGGTAGGTCAGCGATTAGTTCCTCACTATCTTTCTCATCTGGAGGGGGCAATGGAAAGGGGTGAGTTATATATACTCAGTAAGAAAAATAATATCTAAATAACATCATAAGATTTTAAAGGTGATTTAAACTATCAAATAGAGCTTACCATCATAAGTCATGTCAGGGTCCTTCATTACATTATGAAAATAATTTATTTATTAAAGAAAATATCAAATCCATCATGCCATAGTTATGTCAACCAAATCAATCTGCTAATAATATAGAAAATCAAATAAATCACGAATATGCACTATCTTTCGTGTTACTCTTCACAAAGTCATTCCAACTTCCATCTACTGAGGGCAATACAGATTTCTGACTACCCATGTGGAATGACCAATTCATTTCATTTATAACAGCAATTTGCGGCTTGCCAAACCAACAACATATTTATGGCTTGCTAAACCAACAGTACATTTGCAGCTTTTCAAACCATGACACGATCTATGACCACGGTCGTGCCAACTACAGTGGTCCTACATGTTAATTATGGCCACAACCGTACTTCTACAAGGGTGACCCCTACAATCATATTGCGTCACCACCCTTATCAGAGGGTACACCGTCATTCATAGGGAGCAGTCATCTCACATCTTTTCTGGTTAGATGAGGAAGAAACAGAAACTCCTCAGAGATAAAAAGCCTAACGAAATACTTTATGAATTATGCATGCCAATATCAATACATATTTCTCATATCTATCTATCATTTCATGCTTAATCATTTTTCTACCGTTAATAGAATCACATATCAACATTTATTTCGAGCATCAGATCATATAAATTACACATGCAAATTAACAAGTTCATACATGGTTATAAAGCATGCATTATCACGTAAAATTACTTCATTTAAGCATAAAATTTGACCATGCAAATCATAAATTTAAACCTCATTAATTTTTATTCTAAAAATGCTCCTTAGGATGTTTAAAAGTAAATACTAAATTTCTTACTGAAACCTCAGTATTTTCTTACACCTTTTCTTCTTCTTCTCCTCTCCTCTCTCTCTAGATCACTCCCTCTCTCTCTAAGTTCTTGGAGGATGAAAGAACGGAATGGAAGTGATGAGGAAATGGTGAAGGGAGGGTCCCTATATATTGAAAATAAGGACTGTCGAATTTGTGCTAAGAGACAAAATCTAGTGAGGAGAAAGAAAGTCAATGGAAAAAGAAGTGATGTGACGACTGACAAATGTGACCAACAAATGGACGACATGACGTGATAGCGACATAAAAAATGAACGCACGCCACCCAATAGACAGTGACAGGTCGCCCAAGTGACGGCGGCAGCTCGTCGCCCAACTTACGGCGCACAACGCCCAAAGGGGCAACGCGAACTGCTCGAGGTAGTCACTTGCTGCCCTAGCAAAATGAACGCTATAGGCCTAGCCTATAGAGCGTGCAGGCCTATTGCATGGACGGTACGCACACTGGGCACCTGAAGTTGTGCTCGTCTGCGCGCGATGGGGTGTACATCCTATGCTGGCCACGTGAGCGACATGCGGAGCTTGCATGGGTAGGATCCCTCTCGCGAGCACTCCCACGGGATTTTTCTGCTTTTTCTCTATTTTTTTCCTGAAAATCATTTTAAAGAATCAATATAATATAATTTTTCTTACAATAAAATAAAATAATAAGTTTTAAAACTTATTTAATTGACTAAAATATGAAATTTAAAGTACGAAATACGATAATTATTTGAAAAATTAAATTACGAAATATTAAAGAATTTAAGCGGCCTTAGGGCCCGAATAAATAGGGATTCACATTACAAATTAAGTGCGAAGGTTTTTTTTTGGGTGTTTCAGCATGCATGCGATAAAATAGTAAAATAATATAGAAATTATATTCTTACATAACAATCTAAATAAAAAATTACATCCCTTGCAAGTTTGATCTAATTATCTCGTGGCTCCCCACTCCTATAAATAGTGGATATAAGAATGGAGGAAGAGACATTATGGATAAGAGAAAAATAGTGAAAAGCATAGAGATGAGGGAAGAAAAATGAGTATGAAGTATGTGATTTTGTGAGGGTATTGTGAGGTTTTTAGATAAAAACTTTGGAAAAACTCTGCTAAATTTGTGAGAGTAAAGGAAGAGGAAAAGATGAGGAAGAAGGCTCATGGTCAAAAGGAGGTTACAAACTGTTAGAAAGGTAAGACTTTTTTTAAGTTTTGAAATTTAGTTTCTCTTTATTTTTTGGAGTTAGTTTTTGAATATTGTGTTGGATATTTTTAAGTCAAGAAAGTGACCAAAATCATCAAGAATTTTGACAGATTTTTGAGAGGAAAATGCCATAAATATTGTTGGAACTTTGTCAAAATTAAGATTACATGCTCCACAAGGGAATTGAAGTAATATAAAGGGAGACTCTATTTGAGTGGATACATAAAGTGATAGATAAAAGGAAAGGTTTGAAGTACAACTGCTAAAGACCTATGGTAAGTGGATATTATGGATTCATTAGCCTATGTAGCTTTGAAGTATTTTAAGTATTTTCAGTATAAAAATATGCGAGTAGATGTTATGATATCATGGTTTACATATTTTTAAAAAATGGTTAATTTATATTTTCATAGTTGTTAAGTAAGTATTTATTAAAGTTTTACTTCGATATAAGTATTATTTCACTTTGTGTTTTTTAAATATGATTTTAATATGTGTTCATCACTCATTATAGAAAAAAGTAGTTCCGAAAGCACCTACATTATGCTAAGCATCAATGTGGTGATATATACCATTTTGTGTTTAGATGAATTAGTGAAGTGATAAGTGTATACTCGTACATAACTATTTCGTGTTTGGGTGTATGGAAAATAGTATGATCTATGTGCCTTAACCGTTATGTGTTTAGGGGTAGCAGTGTTTCAAGGTACTCATGTATGCCATTTTATATTTAGGTACATAGAAAATTAGTGATAAGTATGTGTGGATACACATAATATATGATAATTGATTGATCCTCCATAATAGTAATGAAGTATACAATGAAGCATTTATGAATTTGTTTTCTGATTTGTGCATTCGTCTTCATATTTGTATATATATTTTTTCAAAAAAGTATATGATATATGTTTTTGTTGTGTATAAAGAAAATTATATATTGCATGTATTATACAATGATGTCATAATATTGTTGATGGGTGTCAAATTCACCAAAAACAAATTCCTAATTAACTAATAAAATAAAATTGTAATAGTAGTAAGAAGGGTCGAATCCACATATTAGAAACCAATTTTCTTCCTTGACCAACGAATAAAAAGCAAACAAGGGGAGTTTCATAAAATCCAATACATAAAATATAAAATAAACAATTAGCAGAGTAGTATTAAACAAACTCTTGGCTGTAAATTAGAAAATAAAATAATTATAAGAAGAATTACTAGTTGATGAAATAGCTAGCTCCAGTAACGTAATTGATCATAGATGCAAGAATTGATTTTACTTAAATTATAGCAAACCAATTATAGTTGTTAGAAATATTCTAACAACCAATCCTTCCTTATTTTTAAAGCAACCAAGAAACATTTATTAGTTGGTTCTTTGTTGCCAAATAGTCCTGGAAACATTTACAGGATTTAACTTATTATCGACCTTGAGAACTAGAATGATTCAAGTTGCTAGATTCATTCTAGTGAACCGAGTAACCAGATTATTTACCCCCTCAGTGCGACACTAATTTCTACTAGGTACTGGAACCACTCAAATGATTACGGGTTTTAGAGGTTTGACTAGCTACTTGCTGCCTCTCCAACGTTCAATGCGCCCTATTCAAACAAGTTCAAGAACACAAATATGTATAGGTGCATAAAATAAATAAATACCAAGATTCAAATAAAAAATAGATTAAACAAATTTGATCTTACAAATACATCACTTGAGTTTACTAAATCTCAACTAGGGAAAGGAAAATAGATTAGCTACTCATGGTGGACTTTTTAACATAAATGAGTTCGTAGAGAGTAAAAGAAACAAGAAAGCTTAAGAAGAAAAAATTACAGAAGCAATAGAAGCTGTCGTATGCGGCATCAGGAAGAAGAGAGGTGAAGGATCTATTTGGCAGTTGCCCTCTTTATAGAAAAAGAGCTATAGTTTTCTTTTTTTGTTGATTATGATCATTTTCCTTGATTTTCAACTTGTCCCAAGCATTGTAGAATATTCTTTTCTTGATTTTTGGCCTCAGATCTTGGCTATATAGATATCTCTTTCTAGATTTAAAAAGTGCACATTTTAATTTAAGTCAGCTACTGTGCGTGACCCTTAGCCTTGCCCAAGGCTAAGTTGTCTAGGACAGGACCTGATATTGACTATTGAACCCAAGCCTTGCCCAAGATTTGTTTCTGAGCTGATGCCATCAAGTCTAACAATTCAAAAGTGGATGATAATGATGTCATTATTAGGGATTATCAATCACTTATTGGAATATTTTATCTCACCCCCTATCACCCTCTAGATGCAGAAGGTACTGCTGTAAAGTGAGCAGTGATATGAAGAAAAGTTTTTGAATATACACTCTAAGATTAAATTTATTATTTTATTCTTTTGTTTTCTAATGTTAGAAAGAAAATTTAGAGGCTCGTACATGTGTTTATGTTTTACATTTAAGGGATGTAATGCTTATGTAACTCTGTTATGGTTATTAAAGTTAAGTTATTTTACTTAACTTGAGTCTATGTATTTTAAGTAAGTATACTCAAATCATTGCCCTATAGGAAGGGTATGGTCCATGACAAGTGGTATTAGAGCACTATTCTAGGACATCCTTTGAATATGAGGCTTAGAGTTACATGAGACTTAGATAGAGTTATGAAACATAGTGACATGCCTTTAAGTTTAAATTTCATGAATGTAGGAAATGACAAGGATACCGAGAGAGTAGACACGTCAGATTTTGGAAGATCAGATCGAGTAGAGTCTAGATAGACTCGTGTGCATAATCGAAGGCTTGGCTACAATGGTAGGTCAACATGTATAGTCAAAGTCTGCTAACAATAATAATGCTAGTACCAATAACACCCAGTCAGTGGAGGAAAAAAATGGAAAATTCATTGAAAGATTCAAGATGATGAACCCACCACCATTTGCTGGAGCAATCAACTTGATATTAGCCAAGTAATGAATCATGGGGTTAGAGAAGATGTGTGAGGTTCTCAGCCCCACTTTAGAGCAAAAGGTACAATTAGCCACATTCATGTTCAAGGGAGTTGCAGAATACTAGTGGCACCTAAATAAAGGATCTTTAAGGTCACTGATCCTTTGAGAAGCATTTGGAGTGGCATTCTACGAAAAATATTTTCCTGACTTTGTTCGAGAATAGAAGCAACTAGAGTTTCTAGAGTTAAAGCAAGGGAACATGAGAGTGGTAGAATATGCAAAAAAATGCATAGAGTTGGCTCAGTTTGTGCCCAACTTAGTAGCAAATGAAAGCCTAAGAGCTACCAAGTTTCAAAGAGGCTTGCGTAAGGAGATCTGGGATAAAATATAAGTTTTAAATATTAATAACTACCAAGAAGCATTGGAACAAGCTCAAATTACAGAAGAGGCTACAAGCCTAGTCCCATAACAGATTAACGTGCTCGACCATTCATACCAAATAATAAGAAGAAGGCCCAAGATCCACAATAACTTGATAAGAGGCAGAAAGCGAGTCTCATAATTCCAGCATAAGAGACATAGAGGATTTAACCCCATTGTGGAAAGAACCATGATAGCAGACCCTCCTATAAGTTGACAAATTGATGTTTCAAATGTGGCAGTACTCAACATCATATTAAAGAGTGTCCTATCAATAAAGAGCAAACTAGGCCAAGAACTCAAGGAGGAATATATGTTATTACAGAGAGAGATGTTAAAGCCTCCCAAGATGTGATTCAAGGTACACTCACTATCTTTAGTACCTTGGCTAAGGTCTTAATAGACCTAAGATCTACACACTCTTTTGCATTACATGAGTTTGCTCAACATTTAAACATTGAAAAGTCACCTTTAGATTATGTATTAGTAGTCTCTACCCCAGCCAATAAGGACTTGACCACTAGTACAATCTGATGAGCATGTATTATAGAGATTGCCAACGAAGAGTTAGCAGTAGATCTCATACTCTTAGATATGCATGATTTTGACAGAATACTAGGAATGGATTGGTTGGCAACATACCATGCCAATATATATTGTCATGGGAAGACAGTGACCTTTAATTTTCCTAATGAAAAGGCCTTCAAATTTAAAAGTATTAGAGAGCCCCAACATCCATGTCTTATATCCTCCATTCAAGTTTAATGATTATTGAGAAGGGATGTGCAGGATATTTAGCTTATGTAGTGGAGGATAAAAGTAAAAAAGTCAATCTATAATAGATACCTATGGTGAAGGAATTTTTTGATGTTTTCCCATAAGATCTTCAAGGTCTACCCTCATATTAGGAGATCGAGTTCTTTATTAACCTAATTCCTAGTACGAGCCTTATTTCTAAGGCTCCATATTGAATGACGAACTAGAGGAACTCAAGAAATAACTGTAAGAATTATTGGATAAGGGTTTCATTAGACCAATTGTATCACCATGGGGAGCCCTAGTACTAACTGTAAAAAAGAATGATGATACCATGTGACTCTATATTGACTATAGGTAACTGAACTAATTTAGCATAAAGAATAAATATTTGTTGCCTTGTATCGATGATTTATTCAACCAACTTCAAGAAGCCAAAGTATTGTCAAAGATTGATCTACATTCTGGATACCATTAATTAAATATTAAGAAAGAAGATGTTCCTAAGACTGCCTTCAGGACATGGTATGATTATTATGAATTCTTAGTCATGCCTTTTAGTCTAACAAATGCTCTCGTAGCATTTAAGGATTTGATGAATAGAATCTTCCAATTATTCTTGGATAAGTTTGTCATCATCTTCATTCATGATATATTGATCTATTCACAGAGGGAGACTCAACATGCAAAGCATCTTGGTATAGCACTTGGGATACTTAGGAAAAAAAGTTGTATGTCTAGTTTAAGAAGTGTGAGTTTTGGTTAAAGAAGGTTTCCTTCCTCGAACATATAGTTTCAAAGGACGAGATATCAGTAGATCCAGCTATAGTAAAAGCGATAGTAAACTAGAAAAGGCCTACAATAGTGGCTGAAGTTCGAAGTTTCCTCGGTCTACTTGGATACTACAGGAAGTTTATTGAAAGTTTTTTAAAGATCACTACTCCAATAACTCAGATCACTTTAAAGGACACAAAATTTGAGTGGAATTAAAGTATGAACATAAGTTTCCAAAAACTGAAGAAGTGGTTCACAACAGCTCCAGTATTGACTATTCCTAATCGTACTGGTGGATTCTTTATCTACAGTAATGTTTTGTTGGGATGCGTTATAATGCAACATGGGAAAGTGATAGCTTATGGTTTCAAATAGTTAAAAAATCATGGACAGAACTATCCCACCCATTACTTAGAACTAGCCGCCATAGTTTTTGCCTTAAAGATCTTGTGCCATTATCTATATGGCGAAAGTTTTGAGATTTACACAGACCATAAGAATTTGAAGTGTTTGTTCTCACAGAAAGAACTTAATATGCACCAGAAGAGATGGATGAATTTAGTTAAGAATTATGATTGTAAGATCCTATACCATCTGAGAAAAAGCAATATAGTTGCAAATGCACTTAATGAGAAGAGTACTTACACTCTTACCTACATGATGGCCTCAGAATGTAGACACGTAGAAGAGTTCAAAAAGTTGAACCTGAATGTTTGACATATGAATGGAGACACGTAGAAGTCCATCACATGTACTTTGATATGAACCCCTTGCACTTCATGGCAACCTATCCTACATTGAGCTTCCTATGCAATAGTGAATCGTAAAGAAAAAATATTACGGTGCAAATTGATCTCCTTAGTAAAGGTACTCTGACAACATCATTTGATTGAAGAAGCCACATGGGAGCCAGAAAAGGAAATGAAGGCCAAATGCCCTCATCTATTTGTGACCACTTGTAAGTCCAATTTGGAAGACCAAATTTCTTTTTTAAAGGGGGAGGATGTCATAGGTCCAAATATCTCCAAGTTAATTTCTTATGTTTAAAATATTTAATTTAGCCTTTATATGTGTTTTAAAATATATAATAAGGTTAAGGACGTATTTTAGAGTCAAATGAAAAAAAGATGGATAGGGATGAAAAAGCTACAATAAGCATGAAAATGTATGAAAAAATGTGGGAACCTTTTAGATGAAGTGGTATAATAAAAAATTATAACTTTTAGATGAAGTGACATAATGAAATGTGACAACTTTATATGAACTGGCATGATGAAATGTGACAATTTTTAGATGAAGTGGCATAGTAGAATGGTGGAAACCTTTCTCTTATGGCTCCCCACTCCTATAAATAGAGGGTTGGAGAATGGAGGAAGAGACGTTGTGGATGAGAGAAAAATAGTGAGAAGCATAAAGGTCAGGGAAGAAGAAAGAGTACAAAGTGTATTATTTTATAAGAGTATTATGAGATTTTTAAATAAAAACTTTTGAAAAACTCTATTGAATTTGTGAGAGCAAAGAAAGAGGAAGAGAATTAGGAAGAAGGCTCACGATCAAAATGAGGTTATAAACCATTAGAAAGTAAGCCTTTTCCTAAGTTTTGAAATTTTATTTTTCTTTGATTTTTTCGATTAGTTTTTTATTATCGTCTTGGATATTTTTGAGTTTGATCACAATTATGCCAAAACTCTGCTGAATTTTTTAGAGGAAAAAGTTATATATAGAACTCAAACTCTGCCAAAATTAAGATTACATGCTCCATAAGAAAATTAAAGCAATATAAGGGGAAATTCTATCCGAGTGGATACATGAAGTGATGGATTAAAGAAAAGGTTTAAAATACAATTGATAAAGACCTAAGGTAAGTGAATATTATGGATTCATTAGCGTATATAGCTTTGAAGTTCTTTATGTATTTTCAGCATAAAAATGAGCAAGTAGATGTTGTGATATTATGGCTTACATATTTTTGGAAAATGTTTAATTTATACTTTCGTATTTGCTAAGTATTTGTTAAAATTTTACTTCAATAGAAATGTTATTTCACTTTGTATTTTTCAAATGTGATTTTGATATATATGCATCACTTATTATGGAAAGGAGTTGTTCTAAAAGCACATACATTATGCTAGGCTTCAATGCGGCCATATATACCATTATGTGTTTGGGTGTATTGACGAAGTGATAAGTGTGTACTCGTAAATAACCATTTCGTGTTCAAGTATATAGAAAAACAATGTAATTTGCGTACCCTACACTATCTCGGTTGTAAATCACTTGGGCCCACTAAGGCCTAATAACTTATTCTGGACCCAATAGAGGCCCACTAACCAAACGCAAACCTTAACGAGCCCACCAACCAAACCCAGACCCAGTAAGGGTCCATTAAATCGACCCAACCCAATAAGGGTCCAACAACCCAAACCCAGTGGGGGTCCATTAACTGACCTAACTTGATAAAGTTCCAAAAAACTCGACCCAAACCTAGTGGGGGTCCACTAACTGACTCGACGAGATAAGGGTCTAATAAACCAAACCAGGCACAAATGGGGACCCATAAAATGAATTAGGCCATTGAGTTCCCTCTTGGGCTAAAGCCCAATTAGGAACCCTCTTGCCCTTTGCCAAATTGGCGAGACAGAGGGGTGCCAAGTAGAACCATGCAGCATGACACATCGCATAAGAAATATACCTTGGGTGAGCTGTCTCAACACTGGGGCATACTGAGACAAGCCATCACGTACGCAAAGGGGCACGCATATGCTCAGCAGAGTAGCACAACATGGCGTGCTGTGTATTTCCCATTGCGCACCTCGCGCGTGCATACTCGCCTCGAGGTGCTAGTACACCTGGTGGGACTTATGCTCCCACACATGGCTATTGCATGCGCACATCAAGCCGGGGGCCCTATGCATGCACTTAGGCATGCTAGAACAGTGTCCTTTGTGCATGCAAATGCGGCACAGGTGCGAGTTGCAATCATCCTTCAGCACCTTGATGCCCAAACCTACCCAAATTAAATTTTCTTCATTTCCTTTATACATTACATGCATTCCTTCTCATTTTTAAGAATGCATTAACACAACAACATTTAGGCATCCAAAATATTTCCAAAACTTCATCAAACATTCGACGAAATGCGATTTAAAGTATCAAACACACACATGCACAAAATAAATCAACATACTTGCATGCATTTTGATTTTCAAAAAATTTTAAATCTTAAAAAGCATAATAAAAGCATAAAAAAAATACTAAATCCCTTAGCAATTGATGGATTAAAATAACTTCCAAAGGGATGAAAAGTTTTTAGGTTAAGGGGAAGAAGAATACAGCAGTAAATCGACCTTCTGAGGAGCTGCATGATGTTTTTCGTGCAGGGAATGGAAGAAAAGCATGGTGAAAGCTTTCCACAAAGGATAAAAGATGGCCCGTAATGCTCTTGGGCTAGTTATCTCTCTCAAGCTTTTTTTTTTTTTTTGAGTGGGGGGGAGGAAAATGAAGAAAATGAAGAAATGAATGTAAGAAGGGAAGCTTAAATACCAAGATAAGGAACAAATGTGATTATTTGATCACATACAAGAAAAAGGAGCCATTGATTAGCCTAAGTGGCTGACCAACCTATGGAGGAGGGCTTGCATGCACGCCAAGTGGCAAATGAAGCAAGGTAGAACGGTGGTGGACCAATTTTTTGTTTAGGCGAGGTGTGATAGCACTATTCCATGACCATGTAGGCGTGCGAGGGTGTAAGCATGCGGGCAAGGGACCTTTAGGCCCGAGGCTTACATGTCTGCATGCGTATCCGCCGAGCATTTCCCCCTACTTTTGCTTTTCTTTTAGTTTTTCTTTTATTTTATGTTTTTAAACAAATTTTTAATACAATTTTTAAATTATAACAACACATAAAATTTTTAATCATAAATTTAAAATTTAAAATATATGCATCTGAATAGGTTCAAAGGTGTCATATTAGTAGTCATAGTGGCGAAATAATTTCATGATCATAGAACTTTTCTAAATTACTGTCTTCTGAACTGAACTATTTTCCCTATTCAAAGTGGTAATTAAGAATTCCCTCTGCCCTCTGTTGATATAGCTTTAAATGGTTTCGTGTAAGGGTTTATAAATAGTAGAAATAATTATGATTTTACGTTTGGACAATTCCTCAATATCTTGTTCATTCGTAACAAAATATTTTCTTTGTGCGGTGATAAAAAAAAATGCTTTTTTTAAAGAGAGATAATGTTTCACCTTCACCAATCGGGTCATAGGTATCTAATAAATTCATATTTAATGATTTTCTATAAAGTGGTGAGGAAAGGTATAACTTGTACAAATCTTTGTATGTTGAAATTTGATATGATCCATTAGTTCATAGAGCGATTTACTCGATTGCAGACATTTCTAGAATGCCTCTAACAGAGGGACAAATAGTCAATTTCGAAAGAACTTATTGTCAACATCTTTCAGATATGAATATATTTGATTTAAAAGAGAAGAACTTGCATCAGTATCTCAACTTTAATTCAAACATAGGTTTGATTCACACTCCATGTTATGAGAAATATTTACCATCCAGAAAGAGGAAAAAATGGAGTAAACTGAGTCAAAATAATTAAAATAGTCAATATTGTCCAACTGTCCTATCATTGGTTAAATTGTTTATTTCTCTGAATGATTTGTTTTGCCATACATTTGATCATACTGTTAGGGATAGATTGAGGGCTGCCATTTTAAAGAAAAGTAAGTTAAGATTTTACCATAAAATTTTCAACAATCACTACCATGCAATACGATGTTTAATGGTAAATATGTTTTACTGATTACCCTAATGAACGTTTGAAATGTTAATAGCATGGTTATAGTGTTGTTTTTCTGTACTAAGTTTCATGGAACTAACCCCAATCAATTTTTCCCCAGATGATGTTGATAAAGATGATCTACCTCTTGACCTGCCCTTTGATGCTTGTTTGGATCTGTTTGTGGATCCTTAGATTGTTGAGTGCATAAGTGTGTCTTACTCTGAAGGATAATTATTTTATAAATTATATAAGTAGCTTAAACGTTGTTTTGTAAATATTTTGATAGCTAAATTTAATGCCTCAAACGTGTAATTATAATTGTTGTAAGGGATGAATGTAGCTTTCGTGTTTTGATTTAAATTTATTTGCACTCATATCTGCTATGTATTGGACATCGCTTCCCACCGGGTAGCGAGATGTCACATGAGGGGTTACAAAAAGTCAAACTTAATATTTTATAAAACAAGATATTACAGAGTTCTTGGTCTTGAATGGTTGTGACCAGTTTGTGAAAAATGCAAAGGCTCAAGGTACATGGTTGATTAATAAATGGAACCTAAAGGGCAAAACCAAAGGGGTAAAGAGATTACTGCACATCCATAAGAGTTTCTACACCAGCGACATCACAGTATACTGTGTGATAAATGTTGTTTAAGTGAACTTCGAGAAATAATCTTGGTGCATGAGATGTTTGGGTTTGAGGAATCGCACTCAGTACAAGATTAACTCTTCTTATAGAACCTATTTACGTTACTCAACCAAAACTGAAACAAAAAAAGCCTAAAAAAGGATTGACTAAAACAAAAAAAGCCGAAAAAAAGTTCGAAAGGCATTTTGTTCAACTGACCCGGTTATGAGAGATGATGCAAAGAGAATATCAATAGATTTTATTTATAAAGTTAATCTTGCACCACCAAAATGCTCCTTCTACTTCATCTTTTCATTTTTCATTTGTTAAATCAACATCATTTAACTTAATGAGTGAAATGACGTTGTTTCATGCTGCTTTTTTTTATTCTGAACAAGCTGAAACAACATCATTGTGTCGCAAGTAAGGTGCTGCACTAGGCACATAGTGGGTTAGGCTCGCTGTGTTCTTTTGGGCTTCATCTCTTTTATCTTTGTTTTCTTTTCCTTTTCTTTACTGTGCTAGGCGCGTCTAGGCTTCATTTTCTTTTCCTTTACTTTAATTTTTCTTTCTTTCTTTCTTTTTTTCCTATTTCCTCTCTCATTTTTTATAAAGACAAAATGAAATATAATAATAATAATTGGAATCAAAAATCTCATCAATTAATAGTTTTCTCTTATTTCTTGTTGAATACAAATAGATGTTTCGAATAAAGATTTTATATAGTGATTATATATGTTGCTAAAGTAATTAAATGATTTTAAACATCTTGTACTCTTAATAACTAAACTATGCTTACAAGGAGATTACAACATACATTCAATTTAATTACGTATAGAAATAAATAGAAATCAAGAAGAATTGAGAGTAATCGAGGAAAATGAGCACCATTTTGAAAGTTCAAGAGAAAATGAGAGAAGAGAGAATGAGCTTGTGAAATAAAGTGGAAAATGATTTATTATATTATCAAATATCGAAAACATGTATTTATACACAAATTTAATTTAGGACTATTTATAAATGTAAACCCAGATTTTTAGTATTTATAAATAACTCCCCACCTATTATTCTAATAGCCCCCTTCCCCTCCAAGCTAGAATATACAGAAATGGTAGTTCGAAGTTGAGAGGAAGCACCTTAATGAAGGAATCAATAAGATGACAGAATGAGGAGATTGGTAGCAATATGATAATTCCTTCAAAAATCTTTTGACGAATGATATGAAAATTGATTTGATATGTTTGGTTCATTCATAGAAAGCCCAATTTTTAGCAATTTTAATAGTTGATAAATTGTCACAATACAAAGCAGTAACATGACTAGTGAGGCAAAAATCATTAAAAAACAAAAAAGCTATTGTATATGCAAAAATGTTTATGCAGAATAGAAAAGACCTTAGCCTGGTGTCCCTTTTAAGTCCTTTAAAACTCGGGGTACAACCTGTAAACGTATCTTAATAAGAGCATCAAGAAACTAGGGAAGTTGTTGAACATAATAGCAAATATCAAGTCTGGTGTTGTTAAGAAACAAGAGTTTACCAACTAGCTAGCTGTATGAAGTAACATCTACAAGGGGTTAACGATTTTGCCAAGTTAATTTTTTTGAATCTAATATCTTTAAGTAAATCTAGAGTATATTTTCTCTAACTAATATAATACCTTTTTATGAGCGGACGACTTCAAGTCCTAAGAAAAACCAAAACTCACTATGATCCTTAATTTTGAATTCAATATGAAGAAAATCTTTTACTCTTTGAATTTTTGCCATAGTATCACTTGCTAAGATGACAACATCAACATATATAAGAAACTCATGAATGAGGAATCTGTACACTTATAAAATAAAAAGAGTCTTAAGTAGCTTTCACAAAATCATGCTTTTTCAATGCATCAGTCAATTTAAAATGCCACTATTACTTGTTTGCTTAAGACCATAAAGGATTTTAGTAAACTTAAATACCTGGTTACCCATTGCGTTAAACAAGGAGGTAGTGTTACCATGAAAAAAACATTATTAATATCTAGTTGATGCAGGTGTCATCATTTCACTGTAGCAACTACTAACAAAGTATGAATTGTTGCTAACTTAGTAACAGGAGAAAAAATAGAAAATCAATTTTGGATTACTGATTATACCCTTTGGAAACTAATCTAGCCTTATACCTATCAACAAAACTGCCTTTAATTTTACTCTATTCACCCACTTACAGCCAATTGGTTTTTTACTAGGAGATGAAAAAATTAATCTCAGGTTCTGTTCTCTTTTAGGGCCTTAATCTCATTAGACATTCCATCTCTTCGACATTGAAATTGTATTGTTTGATGATAGGTTTTAGGTTCAATATCTTGTGTGATGGAAAACATAAAGGGCTTATCATGGCATCAACAATATTATATGAAAGTGTGTGAAATGTAATGTGGAGTATAAATGGAATTAATGCAGGAATTAAGACCATATCAGTACTAATCATATAAATGAGATGGTTGCCTTGTGGACCTTGTAGACTTTTTAGTTTGTAAAGTGGAAGGCATATTTGGTAAAGATTTTGTATGACTAGGAAAATGGGAATGAGAAGCATAGGTTTCACTAGTGTTTATAGGTAAAATTTTAGAAGTATGATAAGAAGGAATAAAAGAATTATTTGAGGAATGTAAAGGAGTACTACTAGAAGGAATCAATTAACTAAAGTTGCTCGAAACTGCATTACCTTGATGCTGCAGAATCTGAAATTGATCACCATATGCTGCCATTAAATCATCAACACAAGGAAAGACAAAATTGTTGGGCTTTTTATCAGTAAGAGAAGAGAAAGAAAAAATATTCTCAAAGAAATGGATATCCTGAGAAATAAATACCTTGCTGGATTTAAGATCATGTACCTGATACCCTTTAATTTGGGAAGGATATATAATAAAAATGCATTTAAAATATCTATAATCAAGTTTAGATTCTTGGAACTAGGATTAGATGCCTAAGATAAGCATCCAAATGCTTTAAAATGATGATATTTATGAAGAGGATGAAATAAAAGTTCAAATGGAAACTTATTATTGATTACGAGAGAAGGTAAAAGATTGATTAAATAAGTTGAATGCAACATAAAAATCTACTTAAAATTTCTTGGGAAGATTAGCTTGAAGCATTAGTGATATTTCCACATAAACGATATGCTGATGTTTTCTTTTAACCACACCATTTTGTTGTGGTGTGTATAAGCAAGAACAAGGTGGTATTGCTCCTTTGGCAGCAAAAAATTATGTCATTTTGAACTCTTGGTTGTTATTAGTGGGGACACACTTTATTTTTGCATTATATGGAGTTTCCACATATGCAAAAAAAAAAATCATTATAATTGTTCTCACTTTTCCTGTTCCTTTCATGGGGTACAACCATGTGTATCGACTCTTTTCATCAACAATAGTAAGAAGATAGTGGTGACCATATAAAAAAAGAATGAATAAATGACCCTAAATATCAATGTGAACAATACAAAAGAATGCTTACTAATAGATTGACATATAGGAAATGAAAGTCTTTTTTTTTCTTGGCAAAATGACAAACATAAAAAATGAAGGCAATACAAGAAGAACCAAATTTATCTAGTTGATGAATTGATGAAAGGCTTAGTATAGAAGGATGAACAAGATGAAAGTGCCAAAGACTATGATTATTGACAACACTCGTACAATGATGAAAAACTAGAGTTTGTAAGGGAACAATCAAAAGAACAATAATTAATGGCATTTACAGTATTTATGCTTTTAATTCTATTTGCCTTAAGGTAATACAACCATTGCCTCTCCTTAGCTAAACTAATCCTCTTTTAAGTGTAAAAATCCTAAAGTAAGTAGTAATTATTGGAAAAATGTTAGACAATAAGAAGAATCTATTAATAATATGTTCATTGATGTCAAATTAAGGGAAAATTTTAGTGTATAGAGTGCATTATAAAGAACAAAGTGGGAGAGAGATATATACATCCCTAACATGGGTGACATGGACTGTTTCAGAGTTAGGTAATGTCACAAACATGTTGTCTCCTAGTCTACACAAGGAATTTTATAGCTAACTACATGATATGTAGCACCCAAATCAATGATTCATTTGTTTAATATAGTATTAAGAGGTAAAGAGGAGGAAGCAGTACTTGGTGTTGGTGTAGTTTGAAAGCTGACAGTATGGGTATTCACCTACAGTACTATATTTCTAGTTGATGTAGGTGCTAGAGGCTAGATCAAGGCTAATAATTTTTAGTGGTGGTCTTTTGTGGATGAAAAAGACCAGTCTCCTGAGTTATGGCCCTAAGAATTAAACTTAATCTGAGAATCCTTGAGTTCAGAATCTGTTTCCACAGTGTGAGTGCTTATTTGATTAATATTAGACACATTTCTCTTTCTCAATTTTTTGTTTGAAGGCTATCCATGCTTTTTATAACATTCATCCACTATGTGACTAATAAACCAACAATGAGTACAAATGGGCCATTTATTGTTCATTCTAGTATTCTTTTTTTAATTTCTTTGATTGTAATTGTTCATTGGCTTTTGTTGTGTTTCAAAAATTTTATTTGTATAAAGAGTGATTGACTCGTACTATTGTATATATACTCTAGTAGTGATGCTTATGTTGAATCACCAAGACAAACACCTTATTTAAAGGTGGCAATGGTTCCATAAGCAGTATTTGCGATTTAACAATTTTGTCAAATGATATATGATTTAGTTTAAATTTTAACATATTGCTATGTTATTTATAAAGTCCTAAATGTGTGGTAGCACTCATTTTTTAGAGGAGAAAGTGGGTCGTTACAGTTGTTATTAGAGCATACATTCTTTGAAAACATCTCTTGAATCATAAGGCCTAGGATTCTTATGAGGCTTAGGGCTAAAATAAAATAGGAAATATGCACATTCGAAGATGTTTTAGAACTTCCTCCTAAACATATATGAATTTGAGAAAGAAAGATTTTAATCTTAAAAGTCCAAAGAGATAGGAGTTACGGGGTTTGGAATGTGAAAAGGCTAAGAAATGAAATGTTAGGGCTTCATGCCGAGGCCAACTAGAGATGGCAAGTAAGGAACAAGGTATTTCTTACCACACCTCTTTTGCTTAGTCCACTAATCCACTACTTAATTATGAAACTATAAGAAACTTAAATGTTACCGAAGAAAATTATCCAATAAGAGCAAATGAATAAAGAAAATTTTTAGGAAGAGAACTAATTTCCGTTGAATTGGGAAAGAGATCTTAAAGAGGGGAAGATCCCCCAAAGTGAGGAAAAAAAATCCCCTAAAGTGGAGGAAAAACTCTAAAGTAGTTAAGCCTTGGGAAAAACTCTTCTAGGTTCAGAAGAGACTAAAAAGAAAGAGAAATCCTAAAGCAAGTAAACCTAAGATCATGCATGTTGGGAGACCAAATAAATATCAAGACCTTGGTTGCTTTTGGGAACTCATCATGAATACTTTATAGGAAGAATGGATACTCTAGCCATTCAAACTCCTGTTAAGGTTGTGCATAGGAATTAAGATAATAATTCAAAATTTTAAGTCATTAAACAATCACATGCTTAAAGGATAAAAACATTTTGGGAGCTTGAATAAGTCATGTGTTTGGTGAGTAGTAAACGCTTTTAGTAAATAAAACAAAGTACGCGTAATTAGATTTCTCTAAGTCCGTTATAATCCCTAAAGGAATATAACCCTTAAAAAAATCAATAGACCAAATATAAAAACGTTTGGATGATTGAATAACCATTCGAGAATTGGATAGGTCTTGAATAATAATAGTATTAATAAATATTCTATTCATATAAATTTCTATAGAAATGTCATATAGGAGTTATAATGATGATCTAGAAACCTTATATATTAAATCCTCGTATGCTTAGTAGATACGAATATTTTTGTATTGGATGAAACAAGGTATGCCAAATTAAAACTCTCCTTCCTGACACTTCTAGTTCTTTCCAAAGTAAATTTTTGAGGAAGAAAGAGAATGCCATAGGGACATGTTCTAATAACAAGTCATTACTAATATGATGATAGACCCAGAGTACGATTTCTTTGTCCCTAAAAGAAACATAAAATTAATGCAATATACTAGGGTAGGCCTCTAAAGTGAACACCATTATAATAACGCAATGGAAGCGTGGAGGACCTATAGTCCACATGTGGAAGATGTCTCTTTGAACCAATAAGAATAAATTAATGATGTAATAAATACGTAAATTATATCTTAAAATAATACATAAGCACGGTTACTTGAAAATTTTAGAAGCTCAAGGTATATTTACAAGAGCTAGAACCAAGTATAGCCACTCGAAACAAAACTAATAAATGAACCTTTTACCAAAGGAACTCCCAATGATTTTCGATAATAACTGTTGATTTCATAATTTAGTATGTACATATTAGAGGACTTTTGGAAAAAGTTAATATCGTATTAAGGTATATTAAGAATCAAACAGCCTGTAACATCCCATATATCGGACGGGTATAAGGGAGCCAACTACCTAAGTAGTTCCGAGTGCCAAAACATCATTCGATATACAAGCAGAAAAATAGAAATCCCTTATGAAGCAAACTAAGATTAAAACTTACAATAAAAGCCATAAGTTTGCAGTCCTAAGTATCAAATACAAAAAATAGGGTCCTTATAGGATCTTTAAATCAGAGTATGAAAAAATTATTGCACTCAAATTATGACATAAAGAATTACAAAAGATCCATGAATAGTTCTAGTTAGACTTCAAGAGATAACTCGAGGAGCCAATCCTCAACTTCCTCAACATCTAAGGGGGCACGGATTAAGAGTGAGTTTCATGTAAACTTAGCAAGAAAAATAATATTTAAAACCACACGGCTAGAGTTTAAAAAAGCAAACAACTTGAAAAATACCTTAGATACCTTTTACCTTGGAGAACCATTGCGGGATGAAGACATTTAATTATTCAGAAAATCCTTTTGTCTTTATTAAAAAAATCTAGTAAAGTCATATAACCAAGTTAAGAACACCATTATTCATATATGAGCAGAAATGTTATGTCTCATTAGGCATACCCAAATGTATCATATATCCAATGAAAATCAAACAAATAACATATTCAATAAACAGAAGAACCATCATATAAATCATCACAAAGATATAATTAGTATTTTTAATCATATGTGAGTTTTATTAAGTCTTTTACTGACCTCCGTGTGAATTTATTATAACATATATCCACTGAGGGCAGAAGGGATCCCCGACTACAGCTATGAATCACCAACCCATTCTTGGGCCAATATCATTTCCCCATCTAACTAACGACGACGGTCGTACGTCGCCACAGTGGCCCTACATATCTAATGCGTATCTTCTCTTATCAGAGGGATCGCCAATCATCACAGAGGGTGGTTCACCAACACTTTCTTAGAGGAGGGAGAAACAAAAATCCCTCAGAGATACTAGTCAAATGGATTTTCATTATTTTTGCTTGTTCATTTCATGTTCACAACAAATTCCATGTTCTTTTCTTTTGCTTGTCACGTGTTCAATACAACCACTTCTAAATCCAATAGGAATCCTGCAACATATCTATATGAAGATTCATTCTCATATATCCAGCCTGAAGACCCATTTTATGCATTTGGCTCGAAGGCCCATTTACCCAGATTTAACTTTCGGGTCATCCTCTTGAGCCAAGGCTCATGAGAATAACCCTCTTTACCATTACCAAGGTAAAGTGAATGGCCAAACTCGCATGCATTTTCCCATCATCATGATTTTCATACATCATGCTCAATATTTCCATAAATAAATAATGATCAATTGCCATATAGACACATTATATCATCATGTTCAATAATACCATGTCTCATATCAACATAAACAAACATCCATCTTTGTAGACTTCATGCATCATAGTCATTTTATCATATGGTACAACCAACCATCATGTATCATATCTGACACCATCATATTTAAGCAATTAATCACCAAACAAGCACATAAGTCCATGCGTCGAAATCATAGATATCCCAAATCATCATTATAACACATTCATCATGAATACATACCAAAACTTTAACCACCAAAGAAGCAGTGAAATCCATTTAAGCAATCTCTAATTTCACTAAATTAGTAAAACTAAAATGAGCACTTAGAAATGTAGATGAAAATACTAAAGAATTTCTTACTAAAATCGAGTCGATTTTGTCTTTTGGAAGGTGAGAAAAGAACTCCTAGCACCCCTTAGTAAAGTTCTATAAAGTCATATTTTTCTCCTTCTTTTTTGCCTCTTTCTCTCTCTAAAAAATTCCTTCTTCCTCTCTTAAAGTTTCTCTCTGTAGGAAGTGGAAAATGGAAGGGAAAATGAAGTGTTAATGATGTGAGTATGGACATAGATCAAGTTGGTAGAAAGGATATCTCAATGCCAAGTTAATCCATTATAAGGGAGAGAGATAAAAGATTACAACAAGCCTTTCAACTTTTTATTCAAGCATGGATCAATGAAGAAGATGGGCTTGGACTCATTAAAGAAGTCCAAAAAAAGAAGACAACAAGGCTATTAACCTAAGAGTATAATAATACAAACTATTCACCCCAAGTGCAAGAGGAAAATAAGCAAGAAAGGGGAAAAGTTCTGCAAGACATGAAAAAGAAAAATTCTCAGAGGATTTTATTTTCTAATCATGCGGAAAATCTTCACAATTAAAGATTAGCCAATAAGAAAAATTAGTCCTAAATTACAAGCTATCCTAAGAAAGATGAAAACTCCTTAAATGTTAAATCTTGTGGAAAATGAAAATACTTGAGAAAGAGAAAAATATCTTGGCATAATTTCTTTCCTTAAATCAGTCACAATTAATTAAGATATTCCCTATTAAAAAAGTTTTCCTCATAAGGAAATCATATATATCATATTTTAATTGTAATTTTCTTAATTTTACTAGTTTTTTCATTCTAATTTAGATTTAATTTCCTATATAATTTCTACAATTAATTAGGAGATTATTTTTTTCTTATTATTCGCATGACTTACACTATAAATAGACTTTCAATTTAGAGTTGTAATTCACTCATAAATTACAGCTTATTAATAAAATTCAGGTATTTTTATTTTAAGCCTACAAGCTTGCAAGAGTGAGTGAGTGGATTTTTGATCGATTTATTGTGTTAGAAATTAGAATCACTAATCGAGGTAAGTCTCGTGATGTCTTTTCAATTTTAGTTTTTTATTTCTTTCTCATTTATCTTGATTTTCACTCCTCTATTGAGTGCAGATCAAGTAGAGAGGATTTATTTAGGGTTTTGAGTTTTTAGTTGCTGATGTATATGCGGGGTTTTGGATTCCGTTGTTGATCTCGGGTTCCACACCAATTAGTATCAGAGATTATATTCTGGTACATCTACTATCTTTTTAATTTACTGTTTACATTTGTTTTCTTACATAAAATTAGCACTCATAATATAAAATGCTAATTCATTTAATTTATTTTCAATAATTTTTTTTAACGTTGTTATTATAATAAAAAAAAAGAGAGGCTTTGTGAAAAAAATAGAATCTGTGAGAAAAAACATAATCTATGAAGAAAAAAATAAAATATGTGAAAAAAGAGCAAAAAAAAGAGAGAGGTGTATGACTCCCTTATTTTCTTTTTTATAATATTACATTCAATATTTTGCATTAACATCTGCATTACAGAAACTCAAGTGAGTCATTGAGTGCAGATGTCATTGGGGTAGAATAATTAGGTATAACATTCCGGTTATATCTATAGGGATTAATAGGATCCTTGACACTTTACCTCCAGCATTGTCTTTTTCTACTCTTAGTTTCAATCTTTCTTAAATGTTTTAGTTCCATTATACATTTGAGTGGTTAATTGCATCCTAGCTACTTAGCTATAAGTATACGAGCATCATATATTCTTCTTCTGTGTGCTTATTTTCGAACTTTTAGAAAACAAGATCCTTTTTAAGATTCTTTGCAGAGTCTTAAAAGGCAACCTTGCTTGTCTTGATTCAAGAGATCCAATTCTAACACTCAACTTGATAGAAGAAGACAGGAGAGGTAAACACAAGTGATTCTGAGGGAGTGATTTCTTTTTTTTTTTTCAACTAACATCTTTTTACAAATATGTTATAGCTTAGTGAAATCAACTTACCTATGACCTTGGAAGAACGTATAAAGGCTAGAATGGATGACACGTACAACAGACTGAGCTTAGTCATTGAATGTATAGCAACAAAGATGGATGAAAGAGATGGAGGAAGGAACCATAGTCATCCTAGACATCGACACCACTAGGATGATGATGAGTGACATGGCAATAATAGTGAAGTTAGTAGAAGAGAAATCTAGAGGGAAGATGATGACATCAAATCCATCAAGATGTAGATACCTCCATTCAGAGGAAGGAATGATGCAGAGACCTATCTCGAGTGTGAATGAAATGTAGAGTTGATCTTTAACTACCACAACTACAGTGAAGCCAAGAAAGTAATGCTAGTAGTAGTCGAGCTCATAGATTATGCACTTGTTTGGTGGGACCAAGTGATCGCCCTCAAGAAAAGAGATGGAGACCAACCTGTATCCACTTGGAGAGAGATGAAGTCTATTATGAGAAAGAGGTTTGTCCCATCTTATTATGACAGAGAATTGCACTAGAAGCTCCAAAGATTAACCCAGGGATCCCTCTCGATGGAAGATTACCACAAGGAGATGGAGATGGCAATGATCAGGGACAGAGTTTACAAGAGTCCAGAAGCCACCATGGCTAGATTTTTGAGTGGTCTGAATAGGGATATTACCAATGTTGTGGAACTGCATCATTACATAAATTTGGATGAGATGGTACACATAACTATAAAGATTGAGAAACATATAAAGTATAGAGATTCCTCCAGAAGTAATTCTCAGTCTACCCTTCAATTAGTTCTAGATGGCCTAAAAAGGAAGGAAGGAAGAAAGAAAAAGATTTGAAGAAAGAAGGAACAAGCCCAACTCTACTGAATCTAAAGGTAACCCTAAACCACCTACTGCTGCTCAAATATCAAGTTCTATTAAGTGTTTTAGGTGCCTTGGAGTTGGACACATTGCGTTATGATGCCCCAATAAAAATATCATATTATTGCGAAGCGATGACGAGATAGAGACTGCTAGTGAGTACAGCAGTGATAGTAGAATATTAGTTGTCCGAAGAGCCCTAAATATATAATCTAAAGAGACAAAAAACGATTAAAGAGAGAATAACTTCCACACTAGATGTTATGTGAATGAGAAGGTATGCAGTTTGATCATAGACGGAGGCAATTGTACCAATGTTGCCAGTAGTTTGCTAGTTGACAAGTTATGGTTATCTTGTACTAAATACCCTAACCCTTATAGACTACATTATTTCAATGAGTGTGAAGAAGTTAGAGTACACAAGTAAGTTAGAGTACACAAGTAAGGCAAGTACAAAGATGAGTTATGTTTGGATGTCGTTCCCATGCACGCTAGTCATATCCTACTTGGATGATGGCAGTATGATAGATAGGTACATCACAGTGGGTTCAAGAATCAATACTCTTTACATCTAGATGATCTACAATATATTTTGATACCTTTATCCCTAAAGGAGGTTTATGTTGATCAAATGAAAATCAAGAAATCTTTTAAAGAATATTCAAAAAAAAAAAGAAAAAGAAAGAAAAGAGGCCGAAACGAATAAGAATGACCCACTTAGAGAAAAAAAAGACTTAAGAGATCTATGAGAAGTAAAGCTTAATTATACTTCAGTACAAAAAAGCTTATCTAAATTTTTCTGACCTTGACACTTCTTTACCTAGTTCTGTTTTCTCTCTTTTGCAGGAATATTAAGATGTGTTCCTAGAGGAGATTTTGGATGGTCTACCACCACTACGAGGGATCGAACATCAGATTGACTTTATCCTTGGAGCTTCAATTCTACACTACCTAGCCTATCAAAGTAATCCTGAGAAGACAAAGGAACTTTAGCAATAAGTGGAGGAGTTGTTAGGTAAAGGACATGTAAGAAAAAGTTTGAGCTCTTGTGCTGTTCTGGTATTATTTATGCCTAAGAAGGATGGATCCTGGAGGATGTGTCTGGATTGTCAAGCCATCAACAAAACTACGGTAAAGTATAGATACACTATTCCTAGGTTAGATGATATGCTAGATGAATTTAATGGATCTACTATTTTTATTAAGATAGATCTTAAGAGTGGGTACCACCAGATTATGATAAAACCTATAGATGAGTGAAAACTGTCTTTAAAATAAAGTACGAGTTGTATGAATGGTTATTAATGTATTTTGGCTTATCAAACACCCCAAGCACCTTCATGAGACGTGAACCATGTTTTATGACCTTTTATAGGTAAATTTGTTGTAGTTTACTTTGATGACATCTTCATTTACAGTAAGCCTTTAGATGATCACCTTCAACATATCAGGTATATTTTTGAGGTCTTTAAGAAAGAATAGTTGTATGCCAATGTCAAGAAGTGTACTTTCTGTAGTAAAAAATTTATTTTTTTAGGGTTTATAATTAGTCCATAAGGCATTGAGATAGATGAGGATAAGGTGAAAGCGATAAGAAAATGACCTATTCTAACATCAACCAGCAAGGTAAGAAGTTTTCATGGTTTGGTGAGCTTCTACCATAGGTTTATTGGGGATTTCAATTCCATAACAGCACTATTAAATGAACTGGTAAAGAAAAATATAAAATTTATATGGATTGAAAAAGAAGAGCACGTTTTTACTTTATTGAAAGAAAAATTATGTTCTGCACTTATTTTTGTTTTACCTGACTTTAATAAAACTTTTGAACTTGAATGTGATACTCCAAGTATTGGTATATGAGCAGTTTTGTCTAGGAAGGGCGTCCTATGTCTTATTCAGTGAGAAGCTTAGTAGCACATTGCTAAACTACTCAACCTACGACAAGGAGTTGTACGTTTTGGTCAGAGCATTAGAGGTATGATAACACTATTTAGTACTAATGGAGTTCATGATCCACATAGACCACGAATCCCTAAAACATTTGAAGGGCCAAGGTAAACTCAACCATTGTCATGGTAAGTGGATCGAGGTCATAGAATCTTTTCCCTATGTAATCAAGTATAAACAAGGTAATGATAATATTATTGCTGATGTATTATTTTGCATGTATACTTTGATTTCTATACTTAACTCTAAGTTGGTAAGATTTGAACATATTAAGGAGACGTGTACTAATGATAATAATTTTTTCATTGTTTATCATGCATGTGAGCATTCTGCATTTCAGAACTTTTATAGGCATGATGGTTTTTTCCTTAGGGATGGTAAGTTATGTGTGCCTATCTGTTCACTTAAAGAAATTCTGGTGCGTGAGGCTCATAGCAGGGGATTGATGGGGTAGTTTAGGGTAGCTAAAACTCTAGATATATTGAAGGAGCATTTTTTTTTTCGCCTAACATGAGGAAAGATGTTGAGTTCATTTGTAGTAGGTGCATTGCATGTGGCCAAATTTAGGATTCTATCTCATGGATTATACACACCTTTACCTACGCCTACAACATCTTAGATAAATATATCTATTGATTTTGTATTAAGATTGCCTACGACCAGGAGAGGTAGTGATAGTATATTTGTCATCGTGGATAGATTTAGTAAGATGACACACTTTATTGCATGCCATAAGACTGATGATGCGACAAATATCGTAAATCTATTTTTCAAGGATGTTATGAGACTCCATGACATTCCTAAGGCAATTGTGAATGATAGGGATATGAAATTCCTTATCATTTTTTGAGACTTTTGTGGGATAAATTAGGAACTAAGTTGTTATTCTCTACTATATGTCACCCCCCAGACTGATGGTCAGACTAAGGTCATTTATAGGACCTTAGGATCCTTGTTGAGAGCTCTAGTTGGCCGAAATTTGAAAACATGGGAGGATTGTTTACCCATGGTAAACTTTGCATATAATAGGAGTATTCATACCTTATTAGAATTTTCACCTTTTGAGATTATTTATGGGTTTAGTCCTTTAACTCTGTTGGACCTCACACCTTTAGCTTTGTAGGAAATTTAGGATACCGATCGTCAGTGGAGAGTAAAACTTGTTAAAGTCATACATGAGAAGGCTAGACACCATATCTAGATGAAGAATGAATCCTATGTACAACACACTAATAAAGGAAGAAAAGGAGTAGTTTTCTAAGCCAAAAATTGGGTATGGATTTATATGCAAAAGGAAAGATTTTCCAATCAGCAAAAATCTAAGTTAAACCCCTGAGGAGATGGACTTTTCAAGTTGTAGAGTGTATCAATGACAGCACCTACAAAATTGACCTCCCAAGTGAGTACAGTGTGTCTGCTACCTTTAATATTTATGACCTTTCCCTTTTTTATATAGGTCTACATTCAAGAATAAATCTTTTTAAAGAGGGAGGGATGATGTGAGCATGGACATGAATCAAGTTGGTGGAAAAGATATCTCAATGCCAAGTGGGGCCTATTACAAGGATGAGAGGTAAAAGATTACAACAAGTCTTTCAACTTTTTATCCAAGCATGAATCAATGAGGAAGAGGGCTTGGACCCATTAAAGAAGCTCAAGAAAATAGGACAATAAGGCCATTAACCCAAGGGTATAATAGTATATACTATTCACCCCAAGTGCAAGAGGGAAATAAACAAGAAATGAGAAAAATTTTACAAGACATGAAAAAGAAAAATTCCCATTTGATTTTTTTTTCTAATGCTGTGAAAAATTTTCATAATTAAAGATCAGCCAAGAGAAAAAATTATTCCTAAATTGCAAGCTATAATGAGAAAGAGGAAAACTCCTTAAATGGTAAAACTTGCAAAAAAGAAAAAAACTTAAAAGAGAGGAAAATATCTTGGCAAAATTTCTTACACTAAATTAGCCACAATTAATTGAAATATTCTCTATTTAAAAAGTTTTTCTCATAGAAAAATCATATTTATCATATTTTAATTGTAATCCTCTTAATTTTTGCTAGTTTTCTATTCTATTTTATATTTAATTTCCTATGTAACTTCTACAATTAATAAGGAGATTATTTTTTTTCCTTATTATTCGGATAGCCTACACTATAAATAAGCTTGCAATTCAAAGTTGTAATTCATTCAAAATTTATGGTTTATTAAATAAATTCAGGTATTTTTGTTTTAAACTTCCAAGCTTGCAAGAGTGAGTAAGTGGATCTTTGACCAACTTATTGTGCTAGAAATTGGGATCACTTATTAAGGTAAGTCTCACAATGTCTTTCTAATTATAGTTCCTTATTTCTTTCCCAGTTACCTTATTTTTCACTCCCCTATTGAGTGCAGGTCAAATAGGGAGGGTTTACTTAGGGTTTTGAGTTTCTAGTTGCTGATGTATATGCAGAGTTTTGGGTTTCGTTGTTGATCCTACGTCCTCCATCAGTTAAAAATAATAGAAAATAAAAGAGAATGAAGTGAAAGAAAGGGAAAGAAAGACTTTAAATAGATTTTTGGGGGCTTTCAAATGTGTGACAAGTGGCGAGCATTCGTGAAAGCAAGTGTTAAGGTGGCCCTGCTGCACATCGCGCATGCATAGGTTGCCTGCCTCATGTAAGGGGCAACCATGCTACACATTGTGTCGGCGTACTACGCCCACAATCGTGCACAATGGGTGCGCAGTGCATGCACGTAGTCTTGCTTGCACAAGCTGACCACGTGCAGGGTTGCGGTCATGCATGTGTGTGAGTCGGGGGCTAAGGGGATTTTTTGTTTTTTCCTTCGCCGACTTCACTGACTCCTATTCATTTCCCTGAAAATATTATTAAATCAAAAATAATTTTTGGGAAACAGAAAAAATGAATAAAAATTATTTAAATTAACGTGAAGCAAAAATATTAATAATTTTAAATACTAACAAAATTTAAATGGCAACAAGACCCAATTAGTGGAGTTTGAAACATGTTAAACACAAATTTATTAGAGTGTTTTTTTTAAATCAAATCGAGATATAAATCCTGCATCTCTTTTTCCTATTCCCACATCCCCTCTTTTGGAGTGTGGTATTGCCAGCACACTCTAACCATAGAAATCCTCTTGTTGCATAGAACATTCTCCATCCACTAAGTGATATCTATAGGATATTCCGCATAAGTGTTGTCTATACGAATAGGAGCTCTTGGGTGCGGGATGTTGTGAGAAGGATCGCGGAGATGTTTTCAGATCACAAAAACATGGAAGGCATTGTGTAAGGAAGTATATCCAAAGGTCAAAGCAAGGCAGTGCACCATAGAGCCTACACGTTATGCGATCTTCAAGGGTCCAATGTAAGAAGGACTTAGTTTTTTCTTTGTCCATATCGCAATCCTGCCTTACATGGAAAGACCTTGAGGAAAATGTGATCACCAATTGCAAACTCCAAGGGCCATCTCCACTTGTCTATGTAACTTTTCTGGCAACTATGAGCAATGAGGAGGTGTCTCCAGATAATGTCAACCTTCTTGATAACTTCCTGGATATAGTCCAACATAAGGAGATGCTTGTCCCCAACCTTATTCCAAAGAGTCAGAGATCGGCTATGATGCAATACCCGCTAAAACCACACCTAAACCAGAGGAGTGCAAGAAGTGAGCAAGTATAGATGAGCTTTCGAGAAACGAAAGAAGGCAATTGTGAGGTAACAATATTCTGAACTACTCTATTTCCGACCAAGTATTAAATAGCAAGGTCGAATACACTAAATAGAGTTCCCAGCCTAGGAAGAAACGACGCCAGAAGTTACCAGAAACCCGAAGGTTAACAGACCCTGCTAAGGAATGGTTTGGTCCGAAAATCCTTACCCAAGAACAAAGCCTGAATGTAGTATAGGTTTTGGTACCCATAGGGTAACATGTGTCGCAATACACGTATATGATACTTGGCTCACTCATTTGCGGGTGTTCCAAGATCCTACAATGAAGCAATCAAGCCAACTTTATACTCCGTAGGAAAATAGGAGATAGGCAACTTTTTTGACGCAAAGACCTGGATGCCCACACTCGAGCAAAGAGTCCCACACATATGCCGAACATGCGCCAAACATGTGGCCTAGCTCGCACAGCACACGAACACACACGCGTGCCCACACAGACCACGCGTACAAGCACTCAGGAGTGTCCACGCTCGCGACCCTCTAGGCCTGGGCGAAACAGACTGTGCGCGCATAGGCCAAAGGGGCCAAACGCACACACCCCACACAGATGGGCTTGCGAACAGCCACCTCAGCCCAAGCCAACTAGCTCGTACCTCCCGTGGGACTTTTTACGTGCAGCTTACTTGAACCAGCCTACCCGGCCTATCCGGGTAACCCAAACCCAACCGATCCCCTTATCCTTTTTTTAATTTATTTTATTATTTTAAATTAAAATCCCACATGTCTAAAATAATTTCCACATGTTTTTTACATGGAAATCACATGGGATAAATATTAAATTATTTTAATTAATATTTTATTATAAGTTTATCCTTTAAGATTATTTAATTATTTTATTTGGAATAAAATAATTATTTTATTATGTAATTATCCTAAAGTTGATAGAATTTTATTTAGGCTATTATTTTATTAAATTATCTCAAGAGTTTGCACTCATGTAGATTGCCTAGGAAATAATATAAATAGACCTTTGCCCATAGGTTTTAAACACATTTGACAATTAATTTGAGAGAATTCTTAAAAGTTTTTATTTTTCTTCTTTTAGCATTTTTACTAAAATTACCTTCTTCAAGTTATTCAGGAAGTTGGAGTTTTCAGAAATCTTGTTGAGCCATGGAGCGGGGATCAATTTATCGGTAAGTCCATGACATTTTTCCTTTCTTTATTTTATTTTTTTAGTCTTTGTTTTTGCATTCCTTTTCGGATTATAGATTCAATTAGAGGGAGAGGTTATTCTAAGTGGTTATAGTTTCGGTATTGCATACGTTGAGTGGGTTTTAGGAGTTAATTCGATCCTCCCCATACCTTCCCGCGTGAGGCTAAGCCTACCATAGAGGGTTTCAAATAGAGCCATATTGAGGCTAGTACAGGAACTTTACATTAGACTGTGAAATAAACTATTGCACTCAAATTATGTCCTAATCAATTACCAAGGATCGATGAATGGTTCTAGTCAAACTTCAAGAGATAACTTGGGGAGCCAATCGTCAACTTGCTCAACATCTAGGGGGCATGGATTAAGGGTGAGTTTAATGTAAACTAAGTAAAAAAAATAATATTTAAAACTACATAGGTAAGGTTTAAAAAGTAAACAACTTGAACAATATCTTAGATACCTCTTATCTTGGAGAATCATCATGGGATGAAGACATTTAATTATTCAAAAAACTCTTTTGTCTTTATTAAGAAACTCTGGTGGGACAGTTATATAACCAAGCTAAGAACACCATTATTCACATTAAAACAGGCATGTTATGTCACATTTGGCACACCCAAATATATCATATATCCAATGGAAATCCAATAAATAATATGCTCAATAAATAGAAGAACCATTATATAAATGATCACAGAGATAAAATTAGTATTCTTAATCATATAGGGGTTTTATCAAGTCTTTTACCGACCTCAGTACAAAGCCATTACAACATACATCCACTGAGAGCAGAAGGGATCTCTGGCTACTTCTGTGAATCACCGACCCATTCCTAGGCCATTATCATTTCCCCATATAAACTATGACCATGGTCGTACATTGCAACAATGGCCCTACATGTACCTAATGCGTATCATCTCTCGTCAACGAGATCGTTGATTATCACAAGGAGCCATTCACCAACACTTTGTTAGAGGAGGGAGAAACAGAAATCCCTCATAGATAACAATTGAACGAATTTTCCATTATTTTTGTTTGTTTATTTCATGTTCACAACAAATTCCATCTTCTTTTCTTTTGCATGTCACGTGTTCAATATAACCATTTCTGAATTTGATAGGGATCCTATAACATATCTGATCCAAAGACTCATTTTTACAGATCCAGCCGAAGGCCCATTTACCCAGATTTAACCTTTGGGTCATTCTCTTAAGCCAAGGTGCACAAGAATAACCCTCTTTACCATTACCAAAGTAAAGCGAAGGGCCAAAACCACATGCATTTTCCCATCATCATACTTTTCATACATCATGCTCAATATTTCCATAAATAAACAATGATTAATTACCATAAAGACTCATAGATTATCTCATCATGTTCAATAATACCATGTCTCATATCTATATAAACAAACATCCATCTTTGTAGAGTTCATGCATCATAATCATTGCATCATATGGTATAACCATCATGCATCATATCTCACACAATCATATTTAAGCAATTAATCACCAAACAATCACATATGTGCATGCATCGAAATCATAGATATCCCAAATCATCATTATAACACATTCATCATGAATAAAAACAAAATATTTAACCACCAAATAAGCATAGAAATTCATTTCAACAAATCTCTAATTTCATCAAATTAATAAAATAAAAAGAACACTTACAAATGTAGATGAAAATACTAAAGAATCCCTTACCGAAATCTAGTCGATTTAGTCTTTTAGAAGGGGAGAGAATAACTTCTAGCACTCCTTGGTCAAGCTCCGTAAACTCCAACTTTTCTCATTCTTTCTTGCATCTTTCTCTCTCTTTAAAACTTCTTCTTCCTCTCTCAACGTTTCTCTTTAGGAAGTGGAAAAGGGAAGGAAAGATGAAGTATTAAAGGACGTGGAAAATAAAAGAGAAAATGAAGTGAAAAATTGAAAGAAAGCCTTTAAATAGATTCTTAGGGGCTTTCGAATACGTAATAAGTGGTGAGTAGCCGTGAAAGCAAGTGGAGAGGTGGGGCCCACTTGGCATGGCCAACGGGACAAGGCAGCAGCTGTCCCATTGATGGGTGAATGTCAGCGCACAGCTGGCACTGCGCGCAGCCACGCAGCGCACTGTGTGCGCGCAGTTGGCCCCGCCATGCGCAGGGGGTAGCCATGCTCCACTACGGGCTTATTGCCAGCCGTGCGCAGGGGACAACCATGCTGCACATTACATGCTGCAATGCCATGCACTAGGCGTGTAGTGCACGCACAGTGCACATATGCAGTCTTGCCCCCTCGAGCTGACCACACGCAAGGTCGTGGTCACGGGAGTGTGCAGATTGTGGGCTACGAGGATTTTCTGCTTTTTACTTCGTCGATTTTGCTGATTTGTACCATTTTCCTGAAAATTTTATTAAATCAAAAATAATTTTTGGAAAACAACAAAAGTGAATAAAAATTATTTAAATTAACGTAAAGCAAACATATCGGTAATTTTAAATACATAATTTAAATGGCCACGAGACCTAATTAGTGGAGTTCAGCACATTAAACGCAAAGGTTTCGAGGTGTTACAGAATCTTTGATGGATTTAGAGGAACAATATGGCTTAGCTAAAAGATAATTCACATAGATATCAAGTCATTAAATATGGAATATGAGAAGATCTTGGAAACTCTAATGTCTTACCAAATTCATAAATAACATTTGGAAGTAAAAAAATCACCGCAATTATTAAATCTTAATGCTTGCCTATCCTAAAAGAGTTAGAGCGGGAAATGAAATACTAAGATTAAACCCTAATGTCAATAGATTTTCATGTTTAATTATAACCAAACAAAACATAGTTTAGAAACCCAAACCTTTAAGGAAAATACATGTGGTGTATTTAGAGAGTATAAAGGGATAAATTCTGCCTAATCACGTACTAATTTTAGAAAGTAAAAAATAAATAAAATAATTTGGACATATGAATTTTGGAAGACTCTAAATCTATTGAGTGACCACACTTATGGAAAATAAGAGGATATGATGTATGTTATTAAGAGATTGGAAACATATCATAGCATTGAGGTTGCTTAGGTAGTTAAGAATTCATTCTTGAGATGAATTTAGGATATGGTATATATGGGTCTTGAGAAATTTTTAGGGTGATGATTAAATTATGAATAATGTTCTCAAGCCATGTTGGATAGAAATAACAATCACATGCAATATAATGGGAAGATGTTAGACGTTGATTTTTTTTTTTGTAAGATGAGGATAGTCCCAGATGGTAATTAGAGATTATATTAAAAATCAATGATGGTATATTCTAAATAATCACGTATTAATTTTTAGAGTTGAAAAATAATAATTTAAATGAGACATATGAAATTCGGGAAATTATAAACGTGCCATGTCATTGAGGTTGTTTAAAATATTTAAAATTTATTATTGTGGTGAAATTAGAATGTGATACATATTGTTAGGAGATTCTTAGAATGATGGATAAACTAGAAATGATGTTTCCAAACTGCAATACCCTGACTTTTTGGCACTTAACGGATTTTAAAACTAAGATATTTCAGGCCCATTGCTGTGTGAAATTTTCGTTGAACTTACGAGCCCTTCTTATTTTAATTAGCTTTTCTAAAAATTTTATCCAAATTAACCCATTTTAGGAGAAAAACAACGAAGAAAAATGCTCAGAAAAACACAGACCACGACTCGTGAGCTAGCCCACGCAAGCAGGCTAGCACACTCGATGCACGCCTGCACCTATGACTATGCTAGTGGCAGACAGCTCGCGGTGTGGCCGCTTAATACTGCGCGCTATCATCAATGGGATAGCCTTGTCCCATTAGTCAAAGGTCATGTTTGGCCTTTCCTTTCTTCTTTTGGCCATGCTTGGTGGGCCTCAAGTTCACCTCTTAACTTTATTTCGCTGATTTTTGCAAGTGGTGCAAATCCAACCTTCCTTTTTTCTATTCAAACCCCTTCATCTCCATTTCCTCCATACCTTTCTTCCTTCTTCACTTCTCCAAAATTTAGACAAAGAAAGAGGAGAAACTCTTAGAGATAGAAAGATAAGAGACTTTAAAGAAAAAATAGGAGAAACTTTTGAGAAAAGTAAGGAGCAAGAAAGAAAGGAAAAGTTTAGAGTTTCACAAACTCATTCGATAGATTTTTAGAAGCTCTTCCTTTGCTACCAAAATATTAAGTAACCTGGTTATGGTAAAGGATTCCTTAGTTTTTATTTCTACACTTCTAAGTGATCTTTTTAAATAAACAAAGGAATGATAACATAAGATAGTTATGAATGTTTGTTTGGTGACATATTTTGACTTATGTTGGTTGATAAAGTTTTTGTAACTTTATACTTTATTTTGAACAAGTGATAAGAATAGAATTTTTATGGGTATTGATCCTTTGCTTTACTCTTAGCAAGAGCAAAGAGAGGTATTTTAAGGAGTCCCAGCTGTGAGAAATATCCTGATGGTCAGGACCGGAGATAATGGATTTTTGGGCAAATCGGTTGGACCCCCACCGGGTTCCAAAGTTGAGGTGTGATGCATCAGAGTTTGTTACATGATTGAGATGCATGAAATCTTGTGTAAAGTATTGCATGGTTGGACATGTTGATTTGATATTTAATGTCTCTGTAGTGTTTGATATCATTTTGTCATGAAATACTAAGCATACTACATGAAAACATAAAAATAAAAAGTTTTGCATATGCTTTATCCCTTTGCCTTACCTATGTAACGGTGAAGAGGGTTATTCTAGTGGATCTTAGTTCAAGAGGATGACCCAAAGGCCAAGTTCGAGTAAGATGAGCCTTTGGGCTGGATACATAAAATGAGCCTTTGGGCTGGATACATAAAATGAGCCTTCGAGCCGGGTATGAGCTAGCTAGATGGATTATGGAACCCCTGACAAGCTGAATACAATTCCATTGAACATGCAATATGCATATAAAGAACATAAAATTGTTATGACCATGAAATAAACAAGTGAAAAAAGCAAAAAAATTCGTACGACTGTTATCTCTTAGGAGTTTTTGTTTTTCCCTCCTCTGAATAAGTGTTGGTGAATCGCTCCATGTGATGATCGGCATTGTGACATCCCATATGCTAATTAAGGCAAACGGTTGTCAGATATAGATTCAAAATAACGAATGCATGATAAAATTTATTCCGCATAACAACTAATACAAATTTCTTACAAATATATATGAGTTCCAATTACATACATAAAACTGAGGCCTGAAGTGGCCACAAAATACAAAAGAAACAAAACACAAAAGAATACCACTTCTTTTACTATGTTGTTGGACTCATTAGAGTGTAGGAACAATCATGCACTCAACTTTTGTGGATCCACGGGATCCTCATAGACTTCCAAGAGTATGTCAGCCTGCGGTTTCTCATTTTCTTCTTCATCTGGGGAGATGGAAAGAGTGAGTTCCATATTATCAGTAAGAAAAATAATATTAAATTAACAACGTAAGTTTTTAAAGCTAAATTATTTTAACTTACAAACTTACCATTTGGTCACCTTGTAGACCGATCTTACATTATGAAAATAATTTATTTATTAAAAAAATAATACATTAATATAAACAAATCAAACATAGATCATGTCAAATAATAGAAAAAATCAAATAAATCATGAAATGCTTAGATTTTCGTGTCATACTTCGCGAAGTCGTTACAACTTCCATCTATGAAGGCAGATATAGATTTTTAACTATTCAAGT
Organism: Carica papaya; assembly: GCF_054855325.1. NCBI lineage: Eukaryota > Viridiplantae > Streptophyta > Magnoliopsida > Brassicales > Caricaceae > Carica > Carica papaya. The sequence continues at coordinate 23,985,358 of NC_142314.1, forward strand.
AGAATGACCAGATCATATACAAATACGATAATTTGCTCAGACCCATTTATAACTGGCCAAACCATGGTACGATCTACGACCACGGTCGTACTAACCATAGTAGCCCTCACGGATATCTACAGTCACAATATTATTTAGCCACGGGTAATCCCTACAGATATTTGTGTTACCACTCTCTTTAGAGGGTACGTCGTCATCCACTGGGAGTGGTTCTCTTATATCTTTCCAGACCAGATAGGGGAGGGAAAAACAGATACACCGAAGGGCAAGGGGAACATATACCTCTTAGAGATAAAAAGTATAACAAGACACTTGATGCAATATGCATGTCAATACAAATATACTTCGGACCAATCATGCTTCATTCTACTTTTTTATTTTCTCTTTTTTTGTAATTATTTTTACCAATTACATATTATATTTGTTATATGCAATTTACATAACATACTTGAAAACAACAACAATTCGATTTATCTGAACTATGAACACAAAGACATATAAAATAGGCAAAATCATAATCATAATATTTAATAATATTAGTTTATATAAAAATATTCGTTAAGACGTCGAAAAAATACTAGATTCCTTATTGAAATCTTGATGTTTTCTCCTTTACCGTTTTCCTCTCTTTCCCTCATCTCACTAGACTACTATCTCTCTCTCTAAATCTTGAAAAATGGAAGAATGGAAGTGTGGGGAGGTATGGAAGGGGAAAGGTCAATTTATAAAATTTTGGACCTATCCCCATGCCATGTGCGCGGATAGGACATGCATGAGAACGTGTGGATGGGACGTGTGCTCGGTGCACATGTCCTGTGACTGCTGTGGGCACATGCGTGCGCACAGTGCCCATCATCCGCGTGGGCAGTTTTGCTTCCCCACGAGATTTTTTCAGCAGGATTTCTTCTTGTTTCGCCCTTTTTTTTATTTCTCTCAATTTTTTAAAATTAATTTAAATAAGTTAAATGTAAAAATTAAATTAAATTAAACAAAATAATTGAAAATCAACCAAATTTTATGAATTACGATAGATATTATGCAGAAAAAATTAAATAAGCTTAATGCGGCCAAAGACTCAAATAAATAGGATTTTCCAAATCAATTAAGCATGGAGATGAGCTGGGTGTTGTAGGCATTCCCTCTGATGAGAGAGGATACGCGTTAGGTGAATGTAAGACCCCCATGGCGAGTGGATTGCCATGGTTAGAGTCTAGATGGGGAAATGATAAAGACCCGAGGATGGTTCAATGATTCATAGCGGTAGTCGGGGCCCTTAGTGGATATATGTTGTAACAGCTTTGCACGAAGGTGAGTAAAAGACAAAATAAAATTCAAGTATGGTTTAGAGCATCATTCTTGATCTGTACGTTGGTATTCATGTCGTTTGGTGCATCGTTTATAATTTTTGATACCCCTCTTATTGCCATTTTGTTAAACCTCTCTGCTTATTTTTGTTATCCATATGAGTATAATTGATAAAATATATCTGCTTAAGATGATACTTTTCATGGTTAAATATTTGGTCATCTTATTTTTATAAAGACAACAGTTTTCTATATGATTAAATTGCTCCATTTGGTGATGAAAGCGCAAGGTAAGAGGTACAAAGGCTTTATCTAAATTGCTTATTCTTTAAATTTTAGTTGTGTGATTTAAAATACTATTTCCCTTACTGAGTTTATATGAAGCTCACCCCTAAATCTGTGTCCCCCCAAAGTGTTGAGAAAGTTGAGGGTTCGCTCTTTGAGTCACCCTTTGAGGCCTACCTAGATCCAGTTCTATACTCTTGGTAATACTCTAGGACATAATTCGAGTGTAATAGTTACTCCGCGCTATGATGAGGTCCTATAAGGATCCTACCTTATATTTAATTACCATCTTATGGCCAAGTTGTAAGGAACTGAACTTAGAAGTTTGTAAGGTATTTCTTAATTTTGTTTCAATGTCAAAAGTTTTCTTCTGCACTCGTAATTGTGTAAGTACTTGGCTCCTTTTTACCCATTAGGTATTTAGGACGTCGCAAAATGGTATCAGAGCCCAATTCTAGGAGAAATCCCTCATTACTAGGTTTTTGAGCCCAACAATAGAAAGCTTTAAATATCAATCACTATCATCATTAGAGAGTTGTCTACTAATTAAATACGTTAGTAAATGTATTACCTCTATAAGGAGCCATTAAGAAGTGATTTAGAACTCTCTGATGCATACACATGTGCTATGAAAATTTAATTGTGTAAAAGTTGTTTTATTCTAACCACATACCATCCCTGCCATTAGAGACATTCCAAACATCTTTCATGGGGAACTAATACGGTTGCCGCCTAGACGAGGAATTGAGTACTCCATCAAGCTAGTTCCTGGAACCTAACCCATCGACAAACCCTCAGGCCAAATGGACTGGATCGAGCTTCGAGAATTGCATCTCCAACTTTTGGCATTGTGAAAGAAAATGTTTATTAGACGTAGCTCTTCTTTGCGGGTGCCTCGGTCTTGTTCACAGAAAGGAAGGATGGAACTAGGGGCCTTTGCATCGATTATCGAGAACTCAACCAAGTAACCACCAACAAATGATATCCCTTGCCTTATGTCAACAACTTGTTTAATCGACTTCCAAGCACTGCGATATTCTCTAAAATCTATCCCAAGTCGGGCTATCACCAAATAAGAGTCTAGACCGAGGATACGCTAGTGATGGCATTTTGCTATTAGTATAATCGCTTCGAATTTTGAGTCATTCCCTATGGGTTGACAAATGCCCTAATGATACTCTCAGGCCTTATGAACCAGATTTTTGAATTGTCATGGACCAGTACGTTCTTATTCACATTGATGATATATTGGTGTACTCGAGGAACTTCCAAGACCACGCCTATCACCTCACTCATGTGATGGAAACTCTGCATCAACACTGTATGTATGCCAAGTTCGAAAAGTACTCTTTCTGGATGGACCGAACGTCCTTCCTTGGCTATATGGTTTCTAGTGAAGGGGTTTCCATCGACCTAGTTGTGATTGAGAACATAATCAACTTGGGTTAACCCGTCAACACCAATGATGTTTACAAATTTTTTAGATGAGTTGGGTATTATCAGTGCTTCATCCAAGACATTTCTCACATTTTCGCTCGTCTAACGAACCTTGGCAAGAAGGGATTATACTTTAATTGGGATCCTGAATATGAAGAAAGCATTTTGGAGATTAAGCATCAATTTATCACCCCTCCAGTGTTAGTATTTCTCGATAACACCAACTACCTTTGAAGGGAAAGCAACGCGTCCCATAGAAGATTGGAAGGTGTGCTCATACAACAAGGCTGACTTATAATTTATGGATCCAGGCAACTGAAGCTGTATGAGTGCGACTGCACCTATGACTAACTCGAGCTAGCTGCCATCGTCTATCCTTTGAAAATATGGCCCTATTATATGCAAGGCTCGACCTTCGAGATTCATAATCATCAAAGCCTAAAGAAAATATTCTCCAAGGAGGAATGAACTAATAGAAGAGAATGCTAGATAGATCTTCTAAAGGATCGTGACTATACACTCCTATGACATCCCTATAAAGAAAGAAAACTCAACAGTTCCCTTGATCAAGAAGAATGAGCCTTGTTGAGATATCTGCTGATGTCTAGGTGGAAGATGTTGGAGATAATTCAGGAACTTTGAGTAAGTCAACGCAGCCACCATCTCTGCCTTGCTCAGATAAGGGATCAGTCCAACAACTTTGATAGACTTTGGGAAGCTCAGGCAATAAACCTGGAGATTTTGGAATATAGGAACAAGTTTTGCTCCATGGGTGGTAGTAGTAGTGACGGTCATTTCATAGTAACTGATGATGGACTATATCGGTTTTTCAATCAACTTTAGGTACCTAACAACCAATCGCTCTGAGCAGATATTCTGAGGGAGGTATATCCGTCTAAGCTACCAATCCATCCAAGTAGCACCAGAACATATTGCCATCTTAAGCACCAATATTGGTGGCCCAACATGAAGAGGGATATAGCTGAATATGTTTTTTGATGTCCCACATATCAGAGGATCAGGGCCGAGCATCTGACGCTCTATGGTCTTTTATAAAATCCTACCATCCCAGAATAAAAGTGGGAACACATCTCTATAAAATTTATCTTGGGTCTACTAAAAATTGATGTCAACCATGATGTTATTTGGATCATTGTAGATCAATTGATCAAGATAGCTCGCTATCTTGCCATTATGGCCACTAACTCAACTACGAGATTAGCCCGACTATTGATTGACTACTTCACGACATTCCTATCTTTAAAGTTTCAGACAGAGACCGTCATTTTGCATTGCACTTTTGGGATAGCTTCCAAAAAGCTATCGATTCTAGTTTGAACCTTAGCACTACCAGACATTCCCACATTGTTGGTCAAATTGAGCGCACTATTCTAACCCTAGAGGACATGTTACACACCTACGCTCTAGATTTCGATAGTTGTTGGGATCAACACATGTCCCTCTACAAATTCACTTATAACAACTATCACTAGTCTAGTCTTGATATGGCTCCCTTTGAGTCCCTTTATGGTAGTGGTAGACTTTATCGATCCCTAACACGTTGCAATCAAGTTGGAAACAGACGCCTTCTTGAGTGGGACTATGTCTATGGACACTTATCTAGAGACACCTCCATAGACACCTCCTTGTAGCTATAAGTCGTCAGAAGAGCTACAGAGACAATCAGATATGGCCCTTCGAGTTTGCAATCAAGGACCACGTTTACCTTAAGGTTTTCCCATGCAAGGTAGGATGGCGTGATGGGAAAATACTAAGACTAGGTCCTCGTTTTATTAGACCCCTGAAGATTTTAAAACGGGTAGGCCCCGTGGCATACCACCTCACTCTAACCCTCGAATATGCAACCTTGCATGATGTCTTCTATGTTTCCATGATCCGGAAGCATCTCCACAACCCATCTCATAACATTCCATGCCCGAGAGCCCCTATTTGCTCAGACAACACTTATGCAGCATATCATATGGAGATCATCGAATGAGCTAAGGAGATGATATGCGGTTGAGAAGTTTCCATGGTTAGGGTGTGCTGGCAACACCACACCTGGGAGGAGGTGACATGGAAGGATGAAAAGGAGATGTAAGATATATATCCCAACTTACTTTAAGAAACTTTTATAAATTTAGAGGACCAAATTTTTATTAGGTGGGAGGAATGTAACACCCTGACTTTTTGGCATTTAACGGATTTCAAAACTATGATTTTTCAGGCCTACTACCATGTGAAATTTTCATTAAAGTTACGAGCCCTTCTTATTTCAATTAGTTTTTTAAAAAATTTATCCGAATTAACCCATTTCAGGAGAAAAACAATAAAGAAATGGCTTGGGAAAACACAAACCTCGACCCTTGCCTCTTCACACCATTTCACTGATTTCTTCTAAGTGGCATAAATTTGGTCTTCCCTTTTTCTACTTAAACCTTTTCCTCTCCATTTTCTCCACACTCTTCTTCTTTCTTCACTTTTCCAAAATTTAGAGAAACAAAGAAGAGAGACTTTTAGAGGGAGAAAGAGGAGAAACTTTTAAGAAAAATAAGGAGCAAAGAAGAAAGGAAAATTTTGGAGTTTCACAAACTTGTTCGGTAGATTTCTAGAAACTCTTCCTTCGAAGCATATAAGGCTTCAGGCTTTTTCCACAAAGTTTTGGCATTTATTTCATTAATAATATGATTCAATGCATTGTCGAATAAAATCACATACTTGTAAATTCTCAAAATCCCAATCTTCATCGGATTCGAAACTCAAGCTTTTGAGAAACAAACACAGGTAAACGCAATCTTTTCACAACAAGAAGATCTCTCATTTTTTCTTTTCCACTTGTAATAATTTATTTCATTCAAACAAACCATTTTACTAACATTCACCTCCATCATTCAAACAAGCAAATGAAAATCCACAATCAACCCATGAATTAGTGAACCCGGCTCTAATACCACTTGTTAGGGAAGCACTTGAATGAATTTATGAGGAGTAAAAACTAAGTAAAAATTTACCCAAAATAAATATGATAAAATCTACCCCAAGGTACTAAAAAATAATCACACAAAAACACCAAACTTTTTAACTTAGAAAACTCCTTCAATATGAAGGATAAAAACCATGGTACCTCTCTTAATTCAAGTAAAAAGAGCTCCACTAACAAAATTAATATTTATAATAATAACCAATATAATTCTCAAACAAATACTCAACAACAAATCAACCGAACAATAAGAAATAAACAAGGGAATGGAGAAATATCACCAAAGTAACTACTTTTTATGTGAAACAGATGCGTTCTGATTGTTCAAATTCAACCTCACTGTTCAGATTAAAGAACAAGTTATCATGAGCATGCTTACCAAATTTCAGCCTCATTAGACCACAAATCACGGCCCGATCATCATAAAAAGTCAAACTGGTCAGTGTAGGGAAGAAAAATGTGAATAGTAACTTCGAACTAAAATTACCAAAAATTCAACCTTCGAAAATCCATCTCCACCGTTTAAAATGAAGAACAATGAGTCTTCTAAATATCCACCAAATTTTAGTTGGATCTGAATAAAGTCACTGTCAGGTCGTGGAAAGAAGCAGACACGTTGGATGTAATTTTTTAACAAAAATTTCCTTTTCTGTTCACTTTTTATTTTGGTGGCTAAAAACTTATTTTTATACTCTTCCTTAGGGTTAAAATGGTGTACCAAAAAAAAAACCCTAATAACCCTAATGGGCCAAAAATAAGTGGGCTCAAAAGTATTTGAGTTTTTCCACACAGGAGGGAACCCAAAACCCAACAGACACGGCATATCGAAGAGCTTTTCAGTGCCTGATAGTTGGTCCAAACATACCGAGCAGTCACTCCATTGTCCAATTTTACTGTTACCACTCTCTAATCTCCTCTCTGTTCTCAGCTAACCAAAAAAAATGTTGAGACGCCATTATTATTTCCCAAACTAGTATCTTCGATCACTTGAGTGAAGATAATATTAGTGTGTGCAATAAAGAGAATTAGCTATAATTATCTAAGAATGAAGGGTTATAGATCATCGAACTAGGATTTGGTCAGTTAAGAAATTGTAAAATTTTATTCTCCGAAGGTCATGATTGATTTGTGAAAAAGATTGAGACGTAAGGCACAATAAGTGACACCCAAAAGGAAAAAACAAAAAGATAAGGAGATTGCTGCACATCCATGAAAATTTCTACACCAACGACATCGCGATATCTTCTTCTTGAATCAGTTACAGATACCCACTCCTCACCTCATGACATCTCACAACTGAAAGAACTATAAAGCCGCAGCCACCATAGCTGCATAGCTTTATCCTTTCTTCAATCACAATCTTCTTTCTTCATACCCACCACATCACTCATCTCTCTCCCTTCTTCATTGATCGTGGAACTTCCCCTCCCCGCTGTCTCTTCGTTTTCTCTCACTTTCTCTTTTCTCCATCCTTTACATATATGTATGTATATAATATAATATATATAATATGTGCAAGAGTGTGTATATATATTTTGTATGTTTTATTATAATGCAAAAAATATATTATTTATATATACAAATAAATATCTAATTTTTGTGTGTTATAATGATATATATGTATATATAACTTTTCTTAATTAAATTATTTTTAGAAAAATTATTTCAGTTTTATACGTACGAATGAAATTTTTTTAATGTATTTTATCTAGACTTTTTCTTATTTAATTTTTATTTTGGTTTAAATCAATATGGTTCAACAATACTGAATTTATGAATATCGCTATTTAAAAGATTTCGTAAATTATTATTATTTTTATTTATTTAAAAACTATTTTTCATGGTTGGTAAGCAAGTAAATATATCAGCTCTTACCCAGCAACGAAACTTTTTGGTTAAATACAATATCACAACCTTTCGTTGCGTCAAGAAGACTTGCCCAAAAAGGTAAATAAGATTCTTAAATGTCTTACACCAAGGGTTGCAATTGATATGTTTGGACTAGTTATTTTGAAGTAATATAATTTTATTTGGGCTATTACCCCTACTTCTATTAATATAAATCTTAACATTTAAATAAATATATCCGTTTATTTTTAAATTTTTATTTCTATTTTTAATATTAATTTAGTGGAAGAGTCATTATATGAAGAAAACTTTTAAAATTATGATTATAATCATTTTCACTTGTGTAGGTCATTAGCTAAGGGAAAAATTGTAGTTCATAATATCAACTTGAATGTTGATTGCTTCTTAGGATGCTTCATTTGTTCATAGCAAACTTCAAATCTTTTTGATGGCATAATACATTTTAGAAAAATTCTAAAAGATTATAGATTTATTAGTTATTATGCAATCTATTAACAGTAAATTCTAAGTATGTGATAATTCAAGACTTCAATATATTAATTTATATTTAGATATTCTTCATATAATAGAATTTATGAACAAAGTTTTAAGTTTTCTCGTAGAATAAGATGCTTAACTATTCTAACACTATTTTAATAAAAATTCACTTGAAAATATTTTAAAATAGTTTTTGAATTCTAATTGATTTTAGAACAAATTATCAAATTAATCATTAAATTTGAAACTTTTTTATAGTTTGGTTTATAATGTTTTTTATTACTATTTGTTTTATATACTCAAATTTTTTATATTATTTAGCGCAAAAAGTAAAACAATTATATTATATTTAAATGGTTTAAAAATTAACTTAAAAAATGACTTTGAATCTAGTCCAGCATCTTGTTTGCCCTAAAACAGTGTTGTTTCCTCCTATTCTGAATACAAAAGAGGAGCGTGGAACAACGTCGTTTCACTTCATGTCGTTTTGGCAAACCAGAAGCCAAAAGATGAGGGAGGAGGAGCATTTGGTGGCGCAAGGAATGGGATGAATGAGAAAGGAAGGAGGGAAAAATATAGACGACTCTGAGGGCAGGAAAAAAAGAGTGGAAAAACAAAAAAAAAAAACAAAAAAGACAAATAAATAAGGGAAGATTATGCCTGGTCTGCCACCGTTTTCTCTTGTACTTTTTTTGTGCCCAAGCCCATTCCCCTTAAATTAGATGGCCCAGCTCTAAAATTAAATTCTAAGCCAGCCTATTACAGAATCATAACACCAAACTAGCCCAAATGTTTTCTTTCGTTCCCTAAAGCGACGGTGTTTTGAGGGCTTTAATAAGGGTACCCCTGCTTCTTCACCTGGAAGCAAGAAGGGGTCTCGGGTTATGTTAGCATAAAAGGGGAAAACTTCAGGCCTCAAAGACCCAAGTCAGGAGACTCGAATAAGCATGAGGAGACGTGATGGTTTTACAGAACGCGTGCGTGGAAGAGTTCCAAGGGCCATTCGGCTCTGCTTCGTGCTGAAATAGAAAGAGATAAAAAATCCAAGGCGAGTTCCAGTTAAGTTCTTGTTTTCTCTGTATGGGATATGGGCGATTAGTTGTGGCATCCCTGTATCTTTTGCTCAACCGAAAATGAATAATGTACGCCTAATTTGCTTTCCATCCAATACCCAAACCCAACATTACCACTCTCTCCACTGACAAATTTCCTCCAATAATACACAAATAAATCCTCAAGAACATCAAGGATAAGGACATTGTAAAACTTAGCTTCGCACACGACTTGCGGATGCTTCATTTTATTGTTTTCAGTCTTAACAACAACGATCTTGAACGTACCGATCTGCGTAGCAAGAAAAAATTCGTCAAGGGTCCACTTACGGTCTTGCGCCGGAGCTTGTATTTGCCACCGACGATGCGTTCCATGTCCGCAATTAATTAACTGTAACAAATCATGCAAGAGGATTACTGTTTATCTATAACTTCTTTTTGTTGAATTTTCTTTTTTTGAAAAAGATTCGATAGATTGAAGGAAAAAAAAATGACTTTTGTCTCTTGGCTCTGGAACAACTACAGAGAGAGAGAGAATCTTTTTTTTTTTTTCTGAAAAGAGAAGAGAGTGGAGAAAGGCTAATAACTAAAATATATAATCCAAATTTCATACGTTTTCACTATTTATCTAGAGCTTTATTTTCTTGAAATAAAAATAATAAGATTTGATAGATTGAATAACTAAAATATATAATCCAAATCTCATAATTAACCTTTTTTATGAATGAATTTTTCCATCACTAGTTACTGAATAGTAAAAGATACTTCTATCATATTATGTTCAAGATGAGTAATATTTTAAATCTTGTATCATCAATCAGTGTGTATCTTAATCCTATTAACTTAATTAGAAATTTAGTTGTAATAATTCATATTTTGGCTTAGAGAATCATTTGGATTAAATATTATTAATCATATATAATATATTATCTATTACATAATATAATGCATGAGAGACACGATTATAATTATCTCATTTTAAATATAATATAATATAATTATTGCAAAGTTTATCAAATTTATTGTTATATGATTAATATAATATGTATACTATTAAATTCATATAAACTAGTATTGTGATATCTCAGATGTTAATTAAGATATGTGGGTATCGAAATAGATTACGAGTGCATGATAAAAATTATATGCATTGGAGCAAATTAATACAAATCACTTACAAAATATATGAGTTTTAAATACACATATAACTGAGAACATAAGTGGCTATAAAATACAAATGTCAAAATATAAAAAGGATTACTTTTATCATTATGTTATTGGTCTCATCAGAGTATGGAAATAATCATACACTCAAAGTTTGCGGATCCACAGAATTCTCATAGACTTCAAATGGGTAGGTCAGCTGACGATTCCTCACTATCTTCCTCATCTGGGGGATCATGAAAAGAGTGAGTTTCATATGATCAGTAAGAAAAATAATATTTAAATAACATTGTAAAGTTTAAAAAAATAACTATATCATAGATACTTACTATTAGGTCACGTCAGAGTCCTATCTTACCTTATGAAAATAATTTATTTATTAAGAAAATATGTTATAGTCCCAACAATTAAAAATAAACAACATACTTGACAATAAAAAAAAATCAAGTAAATCATGAATGCTCAGATTTTTATGTCATACTTCGCGAAATCGTTTTGACTTTCATCTCTGACGGCAGATACGGATTTTCGATTACCCATGTGAAATGACCATATCAGATACAGATGACAGCAATTTGCTTAAACACATTTCCAGCTTGCCAAACTATGGTAAGAACTATTGCCACAGTCGTACCGACCATAATGGTCCTATAAGATGTTCTATAATCACGATAGTACTTAGACAAAGGTGACCCCTAATAGATATTTACGTCAACGCTCTCGTCAGAGGGTACGCCATCATCCACAAGGAGCTGTCCTCTCACGTCTTTGCAAACCAGATGGGAGAGGGAAAAACAGATACCCCTCAGAGATAAAAAGTCTCACGAGACACTTGATGCATTATGCATGTCAATATAAATATATACGTACTTCGGACCATTCAAGCTTCATTCCACTTTTCTTTTTTCTTTTCTTTTTTGTATACTTATTTTTCAGATAATCTTATTGGTTTCAAATTATTTTATTTATATGCAAACATTAAATGCCTACAACATGCTTGAAATCAATAACAATTTATTTTATTAAAAGTACTAAACATAAAACATGCAAATCACACAAAATCATAGATTTATTATTTTAATTTCTATAAATACTCCTTAAGATGTCTAAAGAAATACCAGATTCCTTACCGAAACCTCGATAGTTTTTCCAACACCGTTCTTCTCTTCCTCTCCTTCTCTCTCTTGATCACTTTCTTTCTCTTTATAACTCTTTGAATGTGGAAGAATGGAAGTGATGAGAAAATGAGAGGAAAGGCCCCTATTTATAAAAAATGGGGGTCATCATATTTGCGCCAAGTGGTGAAATCCGGTAAAAAGAGAGAGCGTAGAAATTGGAGAGATGCTTGATTTGATGCGGCACAAAAAATAGAGGAGAATCTTCCTCCACCAACGGCGACACATTGCCCGAGGCAGCCATGTGTCTCACCTGCCCAGCGTGTGTTGCAGGCCTAGCCGCAGGTGTTGGGCTACCTTGCCACACGCAAGGCCTATGGCGCGCTGGGGCACTGCGTGCAGGCCTACTATGTGGACGACAAATGCACAGTGTTCAGCATTAGCCCTGTCCACTCATGATGTGACGCACACGCAAGTTTTGCCCAGTGACTCGCGCAGATGGGACATGCGACTGTCTACGCCTATCGCGTGCGCACAGTGCGTGGTGATTGCGCGGGCAACCCCTCTCTCGCGGGTTTTTTCCAGCGAGATTTTTCCCCCTTTTTCGTTTTCTCTTGAAAATCATTTATTTAAAAAAATAATAAAAATAATAAATAAATAAAAATTCGATAAAATTAAATAAAATCAAAATAAAATAATTAAATATATACGTACTTCGGACCATTCAAGCTTCATTCCACTTTTCTTTTTTCTTTTCTTTTTTGTATACTTATTTTTCAGATAATCTTATTGGTTTCAAATTATTTTATTTATATGCAAACATTAAATGCCTACAACATGCTTGAAATCAATAACAATTTATTTTATTAAAAGTACTAAACATAAAACATGCAAATCACACAAAATCATAGATTTATTATTTTAATTTCTATAAATACTCCTTAAGATGTCTAAAGAAATACCAGATTCCTTACCGAAACCTCGATAGTTTTTCCAACACCGTTCTTCTCTTCCTCTCCTTCTCTCTCTTGATCACTTTCTTTCTCTTTATAACTCTTTGAATGTGGAAGAATGGAAGTGATGAGAAAATGAGAGGAAAGGCCCCTATTTATAAAAAATGGGGGTCATCATATTTGCGCCAAGTGGTGAAATCCGGTAAAAAGAGAGAGCGTAGAAATTGGAGAGATGCTTGATTTGATGCGGCACAAAAAATAGAGGAGAATCTTCCTCCACCAACGGCGACACATTGCCCGAGGCAGCCATGTGTCTCACCTGCCCAGCGTGTGTTGCAGGCCTAGCCGCAGGTGTTGGGCTACCTTGCCACACGCAAGGCCTATGGCGCGCTGGGGCACTGCGTGCAGGCCTACTATGTGGACGACAAATGCACAGTGTTCAGCATTAGCCCTGTCCACTCATGATGTGACGCACACGCAAGTTTTGCCCAGTGACTCGCGCAGATGGGACATGCGACTGTCTACGCCTATCGCGTGCGCACAGTGCGTGGTGATTGCGCGGGCAACCCCTCTCTCGCGGGTTTTTTCCAGCGAGATTTTTCCCCCTTTTTCGTTTTCTCTTGAAAATCATTTATTTAAAAAAATAATAAAAATAATAAATAAATAAAAATTCGATAAAATTAAATAAAATCAAAATAAAATAATTAAATATATACGTACTTCGGACCATTCAAGCTTCATTCCACTTTTCTTTTTTCTTTTCTTTTTTGTATACTTATTTTTCAGATAATCTTATTGGTTTCAAATTATTTTATTTATATGCAAACATTAAATGCCTACAACATGCTTGAAATCAATAACAATTTATTTTATTAAAAGTACTAAACATAAAACATGCAAATCACACAAAATCATAGATTTATTATTTTAATTTCTATAAATACTCCTTAAGATGTCTAAAGAAATACCAGATTCCTTACCGAAACCTCGATAGTTTTTCCAACACCGTTCTTCTCTTCCTCTCCTTCTCTCTCTTGATCACTTTCTTTCTCTTTATAACTCTTTGAATGTGGAAGAATGGAAGTGATGAGAAAATGAGAGGAAAGGCCCCTATTTATAAAAAATGGGGGTCATCATATTTGCGCCAAGTGGTGAAATCCGGTAAAAAGAGAGAGCGTAGAAATTGGAGAGATGCTTGATTTGATGCGGCACAAAAAATAGAGGAGAATCTTCCTCCACCAACGGCGACACATTGCCCGAGGCAGCCATGTGTCTCACCTGCCCAGCGTGTGTTGCAGGCCTAGCCGCAGGTGTTGGGCTACCTTGCCACACGCAAGGCCTATGGCGCGCTGGGGCACTGCGTGCAGGCCTACTATGTGGACGACAAATGCACAGTGTTCAGCATTAGCCCTGTCCACTCATGATGTGACGCACACGCAAGTTTTGCCCAGTGACTCGCGCAGATGGGACATGCGACTGTCTACGCCTATCGCGTGCGCACAGTGCGTGGTGATTGCGCGGGCAACCCCTCTCTCGCGGGTTTTTTCCAGCGAGATTTTTCCCCCTTTTTCGTTTTCTCTTGAAAATCATTTATTTAAAAAAATAATAAAAATAATAAATAAATAAAAATTCGATAAAATTAAATAAAATCAAAATAAAATAATTAAATATATACGTACTTCGGACCATTCAAGCTTCATTCCACTTTTCTTTTTTCTTTTCTTTTTTGTATACTTATTTTTCAGATAATCTTATTGGTTTCAAATTATTTTATTTATATGCAAACATTAAATGCCTACAACATGCTTGAAATCAATAACAATTTATTTTATTAAAAGTACTAAACATAAAACATGCAAATCACACAAAATCATAGATTTATTATTTTAATTTCTATAAATACTCCTTAAGATGTCTAAAGAAATACCAGATTCCTTACCGAAACCTCGATAGTTTTTCCAACACCGTTCTTCTCTTCCTCTCCTTCTCTCTCTTGATCACTTTCTTTCTCTTTATAACTCTTTGAATGTGGAAGAATGGAAGTGATGAGAAAATGAGAGGAAAGGCCCCTATTTATAAAAAATGGGGGTCATCATATTTGCGCCAAGTGGTGAAATCCGGTAAAAAGAGAGAGCGTAGAAATTGGAGAGATGCTTGATTTGATGCGGCACAAAAAATAGAGGAGAATCTTCCTCCACCAACGGCGACACATTGCCCGAGGCAGCCATGTGTCTCACCTGCCCAGCGTGTGTTGCAGGCCTAGCCGCAGGTGTTGGGCTACCTTGCCACACGCAAGGCCTATGGCGCGCTGGGGCACTGCGTGCAGGCCTACTATGTGGACGACAAATGCACAGTGTTCAGCATTAGCCCTGTCCACTCATGATGTGACGCACACGCAAGTTTTGCCCAGTGACTCGCGCAGATGGGACATGCGACTGTCTACGCCTATCGCGTGCGCACAGTGCGTGGTGATTGCGCGGGCAACCCCTCTCTCGCGGGTTTTTTCCAGCGAGATTTTTCCCCCTTTTTCGTTTTCTCTTGAAAATCATTTATTTAAAAAAATAATAAAAATAATAAATAAATAAAAATTCGATAAAATTAAATAAAATCAAAATAAAATAAAATAATAAAATCAGCATAATTTATGAATTACGATGTAAAATTGCGAAATAAAATTAAATGAGTTCAGTGTGACCTCAAGGCCTGAATAAATAAGAATTTTCAAATATATTTTAGTACGGTGGTGAGCAGGGTGTTATATCCCCCCCACCTTAAAAAATTTAGTCCCCAAATTTATCTCAAACAGGTCCGAAAACTTTTTTCTCATCTTATTTTCCAACTCCCACGTCACTTCTTCTAGAGTATGGTGCTTCCAATGCACCTTCACCATAGGAATCATCTTATTGCGTAAGACTTTTTCAGTCCATCCAAGAATCTTTAAGAAAAATTTTTCGTAAGTCATATCGGCTTGTACTTGCGTCTAATCGTGAGGAATGATATGAGAAGGGTCAGGGTAGTACTTTTTGAGCATGGAGACATGGAAAACATCATATAGACCCGCAAAAGCTTGGAGTAGAGTAAGGCGGTACGCTACGGGTTCAATGCGCTCTATGATCCAAAAAGGCTCCACATAGCGAGGGCTCAACTTTTCTCTTTTCTCGAATTTTCCTTGTGAAAAAAACCTTAAGGAAGACTTGGTCTCTAATGGCAAATTCCAAGGGTCTCCTATGATTATTAGTGTAACTCTTCTGGCAACTCTGGGTAGTAGCCAAGTTCTTACGGATGATCGTGACCTTCTCAATAGTCTCCTAGATGAAGTCTGGTCCCAAATGGCTGGTTTTCGACTTCACTCCAACAAATGGGAGAACAGTAGGGTCTACCATACAGGGCTTCATACGGAGCCATGCCAATGCTGGAATTATTATAAGCAAATTCACACAGGGAAAGATATTCATACTACGGAGTCGAACAATTTCATCGACATAAAGGTGGGTAATTTGCTGATGGAGTCAGTAGTTCTGATGGGCAAAAAATGGAAAGTCTTGGTTAGTCTATCAATAATGACTGAAATAGCATTACGACCATAACAAGTCCTGGGTAGTCTGGTGACAAAATCTATGGTTACATGTTTCCACTTTCATTCTGGAATTGGGAGGCCTTACAACAAATCGCCAGATCTCTAGTGTTTTATCTTAATCCTCTAGCAAGTAAGGCATCTGGAGATGTAGTCGACAATGCCCTTCTTCATTCCCGGCTACTAGTATTGGTACTTTAAGTCTCGGTACATCTTGGTACTCCTAGGATGGATGGACAGTTTGGAGACGTGGATAGCCTTGAGAACATCTATCTTGACAGTGATAGGAACCCAAATTCGGTTTCAAAATCAAGCAACCCATCATTTGAGATCCTGAAGTCAGGATATTCGTAAGAAGAGAACTTACGCAGATTCTTGGTGAGTTCATGTTCCCTGGACTAAGCTTCTAAAATATTCATGAAAAGATCAGACAAGGCTCGGAAATGAGCGAGATAGGTACTTTTACCATAGTAGCTCAGGCGGAGTGACTGCAGGACATCTACTAACTTCTAACTTGAGGCCATGGTTTGGGCTAATACTACAGACTCCTTTTGGTTCAGTGCATCAGCAACTACATTCCCTCTACTAGGGTGGTAGACGATCTTGCAGTCATAGTCTTTCAGGAGATCCATCGAGCGTCTCTATCTTATGTTCAACTCCCTTTACGAGAAGATGTACTTCAAACTTTTATGGTCAGTGTAAATCTCGAAGGTCTGACCAAACAGGTAATAATGTCATATCTCCAAAGCAAAGATGATGGCCGCCAAGTCCAGGTCATGAGTAGGGTAGTTTCCTTTATCGGGTTTTAACTGTCAAGATCCATAAGTAACCACTCTACCATCCTGCATCAAAACGCATCCCAAGCCACTATGAGATGCATCCTAGTAGACCTGAAATCTTTCAGTGTTGTTAGGGTAAATCAACACCGGAGCAGAGGTAAGATGACGTTTTAATTCAATAAAACTTTCACCACATTCGTAATTCCAAATAAACAGTATGCCATTTCGAGTGAGTCGGGTCAAAGGAGCAATAATCTTAGAGAATTCGTCGATGAATCGCTAATAGTAACCTGTCAAAACAAGGAAACTACGTACCTCGACCACATTGGTGGGTGGATTCCAATTGATAACTATTTCAAACTTGGCTGGATCTACAGAAACTCCTTCACTCAAAATTACATGATCGAGGAAGGAAACTCGATCCAACCAGAAGGAGTATTTGCTAAGTTTAGCATATAGTTAGTTCTGGTGAAGTGCCCCTGGCACTTCAAATAAGTGGACTGCATGTTCCTCTGGGCTCTTGAAGTACTGATCCAGTGCATGTCGAAAAACCTTGTTCATGAGATTTATGAAGGTAGCAGGGGCATTAATTAACCCAAACGGTATCACCCTGAACTCGTATAGACCATATCTACACCGAAAAGCGATCTTCAAAATACCTTCTTTTTTCACTCTTAGCTAGTAATATCCTAATCCGAGGTCGATCTTAGAGAAGACCGTGACTCCTTGCAATTGGTCGAAAATGTCATCGATTCGAGGTAAGGGGTACTTTCTCTTTACTATTACTCGCTTGAGTTCCCAGTAGTCCATATATAGTCTGATGGAGCGCCCCAAGGGGAATGATTAGGGCGAATAAATTTCTGGCAAAACAACTCGAAAAGTTGGTTTTCTAGTTCTGCGAACTCAATATGACTCAAGAGATAGGCAGGTTTCAGGATTTGTTGGGTTTTGGGTAGTAGTTCGATTAAAAATTCTACCTCTCATAGGGGAGGTAAACCGAGTAGTTCGACGAAAAAAACTTCTGAAAAGTTACAAATAACGGTATAGAATACACAACAGGATCAACATCCATATTACTATTTATTCAATAGTTAAGAAAGATAAAAAATAAATATTTTTAATTCTTTTTTGGAGATTGTAGGGTTAAAACTTTACTTTCACAATCTTTTTTTCAACCAGTCCATTTCTAGAATCACGTCAAATCCTGAGAAGTCTAATAGTATTAAGTCTATAAATACTTTTATTTCTGAAGCTTTTATCTTGCAATTTTTATATACACAATGAGCTTCTAGTAATCCTCTAGAAGGAGTCTCTACCGTTAATATTTTCTCTAAAGGTTTCAGTTTAATATCTAGTTTACAAACAAGTGCATAGGAGATAAAAGAATGAGTAGTACCTATATCGATCAAAGTTTTGGTAGAAGCATCATGAATAAAAAGCATACCCTGGATAAGGACGGGAGTGGGGAGAGCATCGAGTTCATCTAGGTGGTACACATGACCCTGGACCACAGGTCTGACCCCGTACTTTTGCCGCTAAGGACAGCCCTTTATAAAGTGTTGGGTGCTTATGCACTGATAGCAGGCGTGATTGATATGCTGACAGGATAAGTCACCATGCGAGCAACCACAATGCTGACATGGCTGGGAAGGTCGGGTAAACTATTCAGTAGGTAGGAGGTAGGGCAGGGGAAAGGGCAACTTGGGTTCGTTTATCGGGGTGGCTACTTATTGGATCAGGTAATCTACTTCTGAGTTATTAGGGTTGTGGTTGTTGGTTGCGAACTCGGGCAATGCATTGGTGAATGCCAAGATGAGGTCTTCGGCCAACTGGGCATGTTCTAGTATCTCTATATACAAGGTGGGTCTCAGCATCATAACCCGATCATAGATGTCGGCACGAAGGCCTTTCAAAAATTTCCTAACTTTATGATTTTCGGGGGTGACCATTAGAGGGGCAAACCTAGACAGTTGGACAAATTAGGCTACATATTGGGCAACTGTCAGACTTCCTTGGCGGAGATCCTGAAATTCCTCCTCCTTCTTTTCTCAAACATAGGCTGGGAAAATATTATCAAAGAATGCATCCATGAAAACTTCTCACGTGGTAGGGGTAGGTAGGACTTCCTTCTTAAGTTACCACTAGTGTTCTGCTTCACCATTCAGCATAAAGGCTACTAAGGGGACTTTCTGTTCCTCGGTTAGGTCTAAGATAGAGAAAAGTTTCTCTATCTGCAGGATCCATGCTTCAGCTACTAAGGGGTCAGGACCACCTTCGAAGTGTGACAAGTTAAGCTCCCTAAACTCCGCCATGTCATGAGAGATGGACCTCTCAGTTGTTCGGTGCTCTAGGGTAGGGTGTTGACAGGGGTTGGCTTGATTCTGTCCAACAGCTGTGGTCAATCCTTGGATAGCTCGGAAGAGTTCGATAAACTCGATCTTGGTTGGATGGTCCTCGGCCTCAGGTTTTTCAGTACGTTTTATGAAAGGTCTTCCTTGTGTCATTCCTATAAAAGAAAGGAAGACACGAGTTGGAGATCTAATTTGAAAATAATGACTTATTTTTTTAGATATCCTAAGGGTCTTTCAACTTACGACCTCAGTTGTAAGGGATTTGGTCTACTTAACTTCTCCGATACTATCTATGACATCACATATGCTAATTAAGGCATGTGAGTGTTAGATATAGAAACAAATTACGAGTGCATGATAAAAATTATATGCAGTGGAGCAAATTAATACAAATCCCTCATAAAATATATGAGTATCAAATACACATATAACTGAGAACATAAGTGGTTACAAAATATAAATGTTAAAATACAAAAAAGTCACTTCTATCATTATGTTATTGGTCTTATCAGAGTGTGGAAACAATTATTCACTCAAGGTTCACGGATCCACGGTATTTTTATAGATTTCAATGGGTAGGCCAGCTGACAGTCCCTAGTTATCTTCTCATATAGGGGGAGGGGCATGGAAAGAGTGAGTTCCATATGCTCAGTAAGGAAAATAATATTTAAATGACATCATAGGGTTTAAAAGGTGAATAATTATATCATAAACACTTATCATTAAGTCACATCAGAGTCCTCTCCTATTTTATGAAAATAATTTATTTATTAAGAAAATATCATATCATAGTCACAACAATAAAAAACAAACATCATACTTGACAATAGAGAAAATTAAATAAATCATGAATGCTCAGATATTCATGTCATGTTTCGCGAAATCGTTTCGACTTCTATCTTTGAGGGCAGATACGGTTTTTCGATTACCCATATGAAATGACCAGATCAGATATAGATAACAACAATTTGCTCAAGCACATTTTCGGCTTGTAAAACTATGGTACGATTTATGCCGACTATAGTAGTCCTATCAAATATTCTATAGTCATGATAATATTTGGTCAAAGGTGACGCCTAAGAGATATTTGCATCACCGCTCTTATCAGAGGGTGCACCGTCATCCACAAGAAACAATCATCTCACATCTTTCCAGACCACATGGAGCAGGAAAAAATAGATACCGCTCAAAGATAAAAAGCCTAACGAGACAATTGATGCATTATGCATGTTAATATAGTCACATACGTAATTCGGACTATTTAGGCTTCATTCCACCTTTTTTTTCTTTTTTTATATTTATTTTCCATAAAATCTTACTGGTTTCATATTATTTTATTTATATGCAAATCATCAAGTGCCTACAAATCACATAGCATGCTTGAAATTATGAACAATTTATTTTATTAAAACAACTAAATATAAAACATGTAAATAACACAAAATCACAAATTCATTATTTTAATTTCTAGAAATACTCCTTAAGACGTTTAAAGAACTATCAGATTCCTAACCGAAACCTTGATAGTTTTTTCTACGTCGTTCTTCTTCTCCTCCTCCCCTTCTCTCTCTAAATCACTTTTTCTCTCTCTTTCTCTAACTCTTGGAAGGTAAAAGAATGGAAGTGATGAGAAAATGAGAGGAAGGGCCCCTATTTATAGAAAATGGAGGCCATCGAATTTACGCTAAGTGACAAAATCTGATGAAAAAAGAGAGTCTAAAAATGAGAGAGATGTTTGATTTGACACGGCACAAAAAATAGAGCAAAATCCTCCTCCATCGGTGGGGACACACCCCAAGCTGTAACACACCACCCAAGGTGGGAGGTGGCACACTACCCGAGGCGACAGTGTGCCTCACCTGTTGGCGTTGGGCTACCCTACCACCTGCAAGGCCTACGGCGCGCTGGGGTGCTGTGCGCAGGCCCCAGCGTGCAGGCTTGCTGCAAGAACTGTGCACGCACAGTGTGCGGTGCCAGCCTTGTCCATGCGCAGACGGGCCTGCCTGTGCGCTCCAAGATGCGTGCGCAAGTCTGGCCCCGCGCCTTGCACGGATGGGACGTGCACACTGTGTGCTCATCCAGCACTTGTCGCGCGCGCGCGCGTGGTGCTTGTGCGAGCAATCCCTCTGCCACGGGTGTTTTCGTACGAGATTTTTCCTCCTTTTTCTCGTTTTCTCCTGAGAATTGTTTATTTAAAAAATAATAATAAAATTAATAAATCAAAACAAAATTCAGTAAAATTAAATAAAATAAAATAATAAAATCAACATAATTTACAAATTACGATTTAAAGCTATGAAATAAAATAAAATAAGTTTAGTGTGGTCTTAAGGCCCAAATAAATAAGTTTTTCAAATACATTTTAGCATGGTGGTGAGCGGAGTGTTACAAGTACATCATAGTCTATTTATCTAGAATGCATTTGTTATTAGTAAACATCAATGTGGATGACACCATAAACATTTATATAGGTGATTATTACATGAACAAGTTTACTAGAATGACATTATAATTAAATTATTGCATTAAGTTTTTACCACATATCAAACAATAATCTACATATAATAATTATGAATAATTATTTTATCGTATTAGCTCCAACATTGATGATTTATGCAAACACAGTTATGCTTCAATACTAATAGATATAAATCATTTTCCTTTGCTTTCATTAGATTAATAGTTGTGTTATCATTTACTTGAATGGTAGTGAGAAATTTATTACTCATAGGAAAAAAAATGGTTATTCAATAACAATTCATTTTTGTCATTTGTGAAAATCAATGACAATTGTAATGTTGAAAAACGAGTGTTTGAAAAATAAGATTTATCTAATATATACAAATTATATGGATTTTGACATGATTAATACCTTAGATTATATATGTGCTAAGTAATAGAAATAAATAAAAGTTAAAATTTTAAGCAATAACTCAGATAAGAAATAAAATTTAGTTTCTTAAAAAAGATTATGTTTCACATATAGAATTGTTGATCCTCGAAATATTAGAACCTAGAGTACTACTAAGCACACTTTAACCCTTACTACCATTTCACAAGAATAAGAGAGCATGTGGTAGGAGTATCAAGGCAAAAGGAGTTTTGGGGTTATTTTTAGGAGAAGTATTATATGTAGCAAGCTCAAAATGGCTAGTTGGTGAAGGCTATTATAGAAGCTTGATTAGATGTTATTGTATCCTATTGCAACAAGTCTAATGTCTAATGATAAAGCCGGTAAAAATCAGACTTACTTTATATTCATTAATCATATTTTAGTATGCTAGAGAAACAGAAAAAGAAAAAAAAAAGGATCTCACTCACAACATTCACATTCTCTTATACCCTTTGGATCTTTTTCTTTTAAACTTTTTCCTTTTCACTTGTTCTATCTCTCTTTCTCTATCTATCTATCTATCTATCTATCTCTCTCTCTTTCTCTAGTTCCAGTCTATATGTCTCCTTAGTTGTATATTAAAAAATAGAGCCATAGCCAAAAGTCATTTTTCTTCTTCAATCTATCAAATCTTTTTTTTTAAAAAAAATTAAATTCAATAAAAATATGTTGTAAATGAATAGTGAAAACCCAAGATCCTCTTGCATGATTTCTTTTGATAATCTCGGACATGGAATGCATCATCGATGATAAATACAAGGTCGACTACAAGAACAACAGTGGATCTTGGGGAAAAATCTTCCTTATTATACATTTCAATATGTTTAAAATCGTTGTTAAGATTGAAACAATAAAATGAAGCATCAACTTCTTCTGTAGGAAGCTAAGTTGTACAATATTCTTCAAGAAGGAAATGAAATTCCCAGAGTAAAATTGTTTGACATGGACTAGGAGGATAATGTCATTGTCTTTGATGTTATTGGGCCAAGACTTAAGGATTTGTTTATGTATTCTAGGAGGAAATTCTCACAGAAGACAGTGCTAATGTTAGTTATCAGTCTTGGATGAAAAGCAAATAAGGTATACATAATTGAATTAGAGCTCACCAAAAGATACCGAAATGCTGTAACTAATAACCATATCCCATGCAGCGAAAACAAAAACTTAACTGGAATTGAGCAAACTCCTTGTGATGATCTAGAATCACTTGGATATGTACTTGTTTATTTTCTTAGAGGAAGCCTTCCATGGCAAGGTCTTAAAGTAGCCAAAAAGAAGCAAAAATATGACAAAATTTGTGAGAAAAAGTTATGGACTCCTATTGAGGTTTTGTGCAAATCACATCCTATAGAGTTTGCATCATACTTCAATTGTTGCCATTCACTGACATTTGACCAGTGATATGATTATGAATTCATGAAGCGCTTGTTTCATGATTGTACTATATAGATTTGAGTTTGTCGATGAAGGATATGAATATGAATCTTTGATTGGACTATAATCAACTATCAACAGTCATAAAAATATAGAACTTAAACTATATTTCTACTAAATCTAATCTAGCAACACGAGCAAACGTGTCGAAATAATCAACACCAAATTTTTATGCATACTCTTTAACTATAAGTTTGGACTTGTATTTGTTAATGGAGCTATTTGTATCAAGTTTTTTCTTGAATAACAATTTTACTCCAATAACATTTTTGTTTCTAGCCTATCAACCAACTCCTAGATTTTATTTTTCTGAATTATTGACAACTCTTCCTCCATTTTTTGCTTCCATTTTAGGTCCTTAAGTGCTTCATCATGGCTAAAAGGTTGACATATTACCACATTATATCTTTTATAGCTGACTAAAAGTAGCCTTGTCCCTCTAATTGGAGATTTATCTTGTAGCTTATTCTGCCCTGGATATGTTCTTTTTTTTTAAGAATGTTTTCTTTTAGATCTTATTAGGATCCACTAATTTTGGTGTTGATTATTCCAGTCCCATTACTCATCCTCATTGGAATATACATCTTTATTAATGGTCATTTTTTCTTTTTTGTGGATGATCTATTTTGTAGGTTTTTGAAAGAGACCCACGATGATGGTTGTAATTACTTTCTTGCCACAGTCTTTCAGACTTAACCAGTGGAACATGAGTCAAACACAAACAGTTAAGTTCTTTAAGAAAGCTTAGTGAAGGTTTATACCCATACTAAGACTCAAATAGGGTTTCATATTCCAAGCCTTGGTTGGAAGTTGATTTTTGCATAAAAACTCTATGTTAGTTGTCTCTACCCAAAAGTTTTTTTGGCAACTTGTGCTCATGCAACATACATCTACTCATCTTGATTATTATTCTATTCTTTATTTTGCTAACTATATTTTGTTCCTGAGTTTAAAGAAGTGTGAGTTGATGTTTAATATTAGTTTCTTCAAAGAATAAATTAAATTTTACTGAGGTATATTCTTTTCCATTATCAGATCTTACAAATTGAATCATGTAACAATTTTAATTTTTTTACGATCTTCTATCACTTCTCAAATACTCTAGCCACTAATGACTTGAATAAAAAACAATCCAACTAATTCTTCTAATGAAAAGAATATAGTATAGGCTACCATGTAATGATGGTGTTTTCGAGGTCTTACTAAATTTATGTGAATTAATTGTAGCTTTTTGGAGGCTCCCTAAGTTGATATAGGAAATGCATCCTATTTTGTTAACCAAATTAAAAGCATTACAATTTGGCAAATGACAAAAAGCTTATTAAACCTCTCATTATGTCATTTTTCTTCATTTTTAAAAACATTTTGAAGATGATAATGACTAAGTCTCTTGTGTAAGATTTTTGTTGGATAAAATGAGAAGCTTTTAACCCTCAAATTAACCTTAAAATATCTGCATCGATAGTATCATAGATAAGGCAGTGTCTATCTTAAAAAGATACTTTGAATCCTTTTTTTAGCGCCTAAGTCACACTCAGCAAGTTTGGTCAATATCAACCATATAAAAGACATATGAACTTTTCTTTATACTAGAGTTTGTTGTAATTGTTGTGGAATAAATGATTCAAAATTGTGAAAATTATAAATTCTTAACTATAATTAAAACAAATTAGTGGTTATAAAAAATTAAAACAAAGTAACAAAAAAATAAATAACAAAATTTAAATAGTGATTAAATAAAATAAATGGTTGGTTATTAAGAGGAAAATTAATAGGTGATATTCGTTGCCTATATAAGCTATGTATTGTTGTTTAAGAGTATTCTATTCTTATTGAATATAAATTTTATATTTTTTCTTCTCAATATATCTTTAGAGTTATATTCAGTTTTTATATTTTTGCATCAGCAATAAACTCTTATCTTCAATTTATTTCTAATAACTGTTATCAAAACCTGGTTCGACTACTGGCATTAGTGAAGTAGTGAATTTACGTTAGTGAAAAAAGTATTCTGATTTGATGGCTTTAGATGTTAGCACAAATATGGCACTACTAGTGGTTCCCATATTTTTGACAAAAAATTATGATGTATCAAAATATGAATGTTGCTACTATCACAAGGATTATGGGATATATTTGAGAATGATTATTCTTAATTTGTTGCTAGACATCAACTAACACCAGCAAAAACAAAGAAGTTAGAGGAAAATCATATGAAGGATGACATACCCTTGTTTCTCATATAATAAGGTGTTACAAAGAGTTTGTTCTCAGATAATTAGTGCAACTAGATCAAAAAAAGTGTGAGATATATTACAAAAAGAGTTTTAGGGATTTGCAAAAGTGATTGTCTTAAAGTTGCAGACCTTGCGCAGACAATTTTAGAATTTACAAATGGAGTCAGAAAAAATAAAGGAGTATTTCACGAAAGTGATCAAGATCATAAACCAAATGTGGAACGATGGTGAAGATATTATTGATCAAAAGGTTATGGAAAAAGTTTTGATTAGTTTATCTAACAAGTATGAGTATATTGTTGCAACAATTAAAGAGTCGAAAGACTTGGCTATTCTTATAATTCAATAATTGATGAATTTATTAGAGTCGTAAGAGGCAAGAAAATTGCAGAGCAGGAGCAACTCTATTAAAAGTGATTTTAACATAAGTTTTAGAATTCAGACTTCTTTGACAAATCAAAGAAAGTCTAAAAAAAAAGGTGAACATGATATGCAGAAACAACAAAACTAAACTGAAAGAGAAGTAGGTTCAAGTTCAAATATGTGGTGTGATATATGTAACAAATCAAAATCATAGTACGTCGGGATGTTGGAAGAAGAAACATTGCAACAAATGTAAGCAGCATGGCCATATTGCAAAATACTGTAGAAGTCAGGTTCGTAATCATGCAAATTTCATAGAAGAAAATGAGAATTCAAAAAACATCTTTTTTACATGTCATCCTGCAACAAAAGAAAATGATGATATTTGGTATCTGAGTAGTGGCTGCAATAAACCACATGACAACTAACCAAAAATTGTTCGAAGATATAGATGCATTATACGAAACCAAAGTACGCACAGGAAATGGTCATTTGGTTCAAGCTAAAGGAAAAGGCAATATTGCTGTGCGAACTAAGATGGAACCTAAATTTATTCAAGATATCTATTAGTGCTAGATTTGAAGCATAAGTTATTGAGTATCGGACAACCTTTACAAAATGGCTATGTAGTTTATTTTGAAGATAGAGGTCGCAACATTTTTTATTAAAGAAATTACAATCATTTACTAACCAAAATTGACATAGAGAGGTCCAAAAAATTTCCTCTACAAATAAAGTATGCTTTAGAAAAGGCAGTACTAATAGAGAAAGTATTTCAAGCAAAGGGGGAGACATACAATTCAAGAGAATTTGACAAGATAACAGCAGAAAGAGGTGCAAAGAACTGTGATAGAGGAAGAAGCAGAAGTTTTGAGTATAAGCACTCTACCAATGAACAAAGAGGTAGCAGAAATGGAGTCTAATGTTACCAGTGTAAGAATGATGGATATGTTAAAATATATTATTGATATAAGGAGAAACAAGTTAAGTATGCGAAGATAACAAACGAAAAAAAATAAGTTGTTTATGACTTATTATGATACTAATGAAGTTGTAGATATTAGCTGTTGTAACCATATGTCAGACATGAAAACAATATTTAAAGAGGTTAATGAGATAACAAAAATGATAGTCAAGCTTGAAGATAATAAAAACATTCAAGTTAAAGGAAAAGGTTGAATAAGTAGCAGATATACTCACAAAACCAGCACTTTCATACCAAAAGCAATTTTGAATTAAAATTATAAAAATCATAAATTTTTAGTTAAGATTAAAATAAGTTAGTGGTTACAAAAAAATTAAAACAAAATAATGAAAAAATAAATAGAAAAATTTAAATAGTGATTAAATAAAATAAATGGGCAGTTATTAGGAGGGAAATCAATAGGTGATTTTCGCTGCCTATATATAGGCTATGTATTGTTGTATAAGAGTATCCCATTCTGAGTGAATAAAAGTTTTATATTTTTTCTTCTCAATATATCTTTATAGTTATCTTCAGTTACACATTTTTGCATCAACAACAATCTCTTTTCTTAAGTTTATTTCCAACAATTATAACTATTCTTCTTTTTTTCGTAGGAATATAGTCACTATTCCCTATTATGGCCTTTGTAATTGATATGGGCTTCAAATTCTTGAAGACAGTTCTACATCACTTATTTAGTTTATATAAACACTGTCACTCAGCCAACATTGTAGCATCTTTATCAAGTTTTTGAAGTTTTTTTAACAAATCATGACTTCATGTTGAAGTTGATTACACTTACTACACTATACATATGGTCTCTTCCAGCATTTGAATGGTCGATCACCTGCTTTGTCGCAGTGTTAACAAGGCAAGTAGTTTCTCTTTGAGTTTCTACCCTCATTTTTCGTTTGGTTGGTTACAAAGTTTTTACTATTTAACACATGCTTTTCGTTATTTTTTTTCTTGTTCTTTCTATTTTCCTGGTGTTTAGCCTGCAAGGCTCCTTTAACAATATGATCTTACCTTGTAAGCCTCCATTACTCTTGAGTTTACCAAGCATTTAACTGCTCACACCAAGTTGATCTTAGAAAAATCCCTTGTGTTCTCCAAGGTGGCTATAAATGCTTCATATCTTTCAGGCACTTTTATAAGAATATTTTTTACAATTGTGGAGTTAGTATGTCTAGTGCCAAGTAAACTTATTTAGCTAATAATGCGAAACAATCTATCTAAGTATTTTTTGTTCTTTTAAACTCTTTCATGTTTTGCAATTCAAATTCTCTCCTCAAATCTAGCATCTACATGCATCGCATCTTTTCATCTCCTATATATTCTCCATTCAAATAATTCCAAACTTTTTTTTTGCTATTCTGAGATATTGATTCTTGTAAAAATGGTTGTTGAAACCGTGACAAATAGACATATTTTCACTTGTTAAGTTCTTATTTTTTATTACCTTATGACAATGATCTAGTTCATGGTGGGATTATTGGGTAGTGGAGGAACTTTATAATCTTCTTCTACTGCTTTCCCAACATCTAAAGCCTCTAGGTAGGTCTAAATTCTTACTGCCCAAAGTTGATAGTTCTCTCCATCAAAGACATGAAAGGCAATTTATGGGAAACTAGTTTTATGCTTCATGATATAAATCCCTTAAAAAGAAAGCACTCGTACCAAATTAAAAATTTGAGATATATAAAATAATATAATTTGTAAATAATTCAGGGATATCTATTCTTCTCTATTAAAAGGCAACATAAAGGTGTAATTACATCATAGAAAAAGAAACAGAAATTATTACACAAAAAATCAGCTAATCAAATTCCTATAATTGTAATATTAGTCTAATAATTTACAACACTAATTTTACAATTAATATAATAATTTACAACACTAATTTTGTAATTAATATAATAATTTAAAACACTAATTTAGTAATTTACAACTCATTTCAACACTTCCCTTCACATTGGAACATAGATGTCTATCATGCCCAACTTGGTGGTCATTTCAGAGAATCTCCTTCTAGTAACTGCTTTTGTGAGAATCTTAGCTAACTAATTTTCAGATTTGATAAAGGAAAAATGTATAATCTTTTTATCTAACTTTTCCTTGATGAAGTGTTTATCAACCTCACCATGTTTAGTGCGATCATACTATATAGGATTTTGTATAATCACAATAGTAGTTGTATTGTCATAATAAAGACTCATAGATTTCTCATATTTAATTCCCAAATCTTTTAAAATACTCTTAATCCATAATAATTCGTATATTCCATGAGTCATTCCTCGAAACTCAACTTCTGCACTTGATCTTACCACAACCTTTTGTTTTTTACTTTTCTATGTGACCAGGTTACCTTTGACGAAAGCGAAAAAGCCAAAAATGGATCATTTAGTCGTTTGATCACCTGCCTAATCAACATATGTGTATCCTTCAATCATTGAAGAGTCATTTTTTGAAAATAATAAACCTCTATTGGGAGCACTCCTTAAGTATCTCAAGATTTGGTATACTGCATTGAAATGATCTTCGCTTGGTGCATGTATGAATTAGCTCACGACACTTACATCATAGGCTATATCTGGGCTTGTGTGTGTCAAATAAATTAATCTCTCAACTAGCCATTCATACCAACTAATGTCTGTTAAAGCCTGGTTTGAAAAAATTCCAAGCTTGTGATTCATTTCCATAAGGTGTCTACTGGCTTACAAGCAAGCATTCCAATTTCAGTCAAACGATCCAACACATAAATTCATTGTAAAAGGAAAATCCTATTTTTCGGTCTGGCTATTTCAATACCTAAGAAGTTTTTAAGTTGTCATAGGTCCTTCATTTCAAATTCAACAGCCAAATATTCTTATAATAACTTCATTTCACAAGAATCATCTCCTATTAAGACCATGTCATCAATGTACACAATTAAAGCCGTTACTTTCCCTTCTTTATTGCTTATAAACAAAAGTATGATTTGAATTACTTTACTTATAACTCAAAGCTTTCATTGCTACAGAAAATCTTCCAAACCATACTCTTAGTGACTACTTAAGTCCATACAATGACTTTTTTAATTTACAGACTTTATATTTGCTTGAAGAATTTCATATAAATCCTGGTGGCAGCTCTATATAAACTTCTTCTTTTAAGTTTCTATTAAAGAATGCATTCTTAACATCAAATTTGTCGCAAGGGTCAGTCTCGATTTACTGTTATAGACAAAAGAATGCGAATTGTATTTAGGTTAGTTACTGGTGCAAACGTCTCTTGGTAATCCACCCCATACTTATTGTATACCCTTTTGTAACTAGCCTCACTTTATATCGATCAATACTTCCTTCTGCTTTAAGTTTCACCTTGTACACCTATATACACCCGATAGTCTTTTCTCTATTGCGTAATGGAACTAGTTCCCATGTGGAATTTTTTTGCAAAGCCTCCATCTCCTCGTTCATTACCTTTTTCTATTTTGGATCCTGCAATGCATCTTGCACACTACTAAGAATAGAAACTTTGGATAATTGACTAATAGTAAGTACATATGACTCAGACAACTTATGAATAGAGATATAATTGTAGCTTTAAGATTAGGTTCATACTGCTTCTTTAGAACACCTTTGTTAGATCTTTGTGGATATCTAGGAATTATAAATTTAGAAGACATATTTGTTTCATTAGATATAGGATTTAGAATTATTTGAGGTGAAGTATTTTGGACATTCTGAGTTAATTCTTTAGTTAATGGTGGTGTCAAAGGCAAATCTGGAGCTACTGGTAATTCTGACATATTTTTAAAAAGAACCATCAATTCATTATCATTCTTTGTATAATTTTCTTGACTACTACTCCAAACATTTTCATGTATTTTTTCCACCTAAAAAAAAATCTTCATCTTCTTTATTGCTTTTTTGTTGTAACACATTCTCTACCTTAGACTTCTCCCCCTGAAGAAAAGCTACATGAACTCCCCCTGAGTAATAAGGTTCTGACTTATAAAAAGATGCATCCAAGTTCACATGTAATTTCTTGGTTTAAGGGTCATAACATTGATATCCTTTCTGAAAATCAGAATAACAAACAAAAACACATCTTTTTCATACGGATCAAGTTTATTTCAGAGATTATGAGGAATATGAATATAGACAGTACATCTAAAAACTCTTGATTCAAAATTTGGAACATGTGGAATGGAGAAAAAAGATTGCATCTTTTGCTATTGTGTTTGGAAAATTAATACTCTAGAAGGTGTCCGATTGATTAAATAAACATAAGATTTTACAACCTCACCCCAATAGAACTGAGGTATGTTCATACTGAAAAGTGATGCACGAACCACCTCCATTATCTGCCTATTCTTCCTTTCTACCAACCCATTATGTTGCAGAGTATATGTGCAAAAGGTATGATGTCAAATACCATTTTGGTTTAGAAAATTTTTAAACTTTGCATCAACAAGCTCTTTTGCATTGTTAGATTGCCAAACACCAGTTTGGCGTTGATATTTAGTTACTACCAAACTATGAAATCTTTGAAAAGCTATGAAAACATTACTTTTTCTCTAAGGCAAGGACACCCAAGTCATTCTAGTGCATTTATCAATGAATGTAACAAACTATAAAGATTTAGAGAGAAAAGGAAGTGTATGATAACAAAGGTTCATAACATTTTTTCATACTAGGTAAGTAAGGAATACGATGGTTTTTAGTCAGTTCACAAGTATCACAATGAAAATCAGAAACATCCAAGTTCAAAAACAAATGTAGTTACTATTTTTGAAGATATTTAAAAGAAATATTGCCCAATTTTCTATGCCATAACCATATAGTTGTTCGAGCTTTCTCTTTACTGCTAACTTTGACATATACGACTAACTTTTTATTCTCCATTTTCTATCAATTCCAAGTAGTAGAGTTTGCCTCGTTTAACACCATAACTAAGAATCTTTCGTATCAAAATATCCTGAAGTATACAAAAAAAAGGCAGAAAAAGTTACTGTGCAATCAAGGAATAAAGTAATTTGGCTCACAGATAAAAGGTTATATTCAAGAGATGAGACAATAAGAATTGTATCCAAAGTGAGTGTATTGGTCAAAATGACAGATCCTTATCCAGTAATAGGAGCTATACTCCTATTAGTTGTAGACATAACAGATTGAAAAGATGAGTGAATGGATTGTAACTTGCTAGGGTCTCTAGTCATATGATCATATGCACCTGTATCAATAATCCAAGTTGTATTCTTAGAAATTGTAGAAAACACATTTGTTTGATTGATAAAACCTAGGTGAGCAACATTTGCTATAGGCTGCAAATTATCCTCCGTATTAGATTCAACTTCTTTAGACGATGTCATCATAACTTTCCCTACAATCTTTTTCTGTGGTTTCTTTGAGAAATCCCACCATTCAAGATAACCAATGATTTCATAGTATCATTGTTTAGAATGGCTTGTTTCACCACAATGACTACACATAAAATTGTTGTACTTTTTAATGGATTGATTATTTCAAATTTTTGTTGATGTCGAGGATGATCCATGCAGTTTTCAGTTAGCAAGCATGGTTGAGCTTTCTGAGATCACTCAAGAACCTCCCATTATCTGTCGTTGCTGGTAGTATTTTTTTATGTATGCATATGCACTCTTTAAATCTAGTTTTGAATCTTTTTGCAAGATTTCTCCATGAAACTAATCAAACTCATAATCAAGTCCACTTAAAAAAAATATGAACTCAAAGTCTAGCAATTGCAGAATACAACTGGAGAACTCTTTCAATTGTTTCTGCTTGAGAGGCAATCCTATGATCAATTTTCTAAAAATAGGAATAAGTTCATTATAGTAAATCGATAATAGTCTATCATTTTACGTGATAGAAAAGTCTTCTTGTTTAATTCAAATAGATGGGTTTCATCTGATCCATCATAAAAAGTTCTTAATACAGCTTCCCATATTCCTTGGCTGTGGGAAGGCGAATAAATCACTGCATAAGGGATGGACTCATTGAGTCAACAAGCCAGCTCTTTACTTTATGATTTTCAGTGACCCATGTGTTGTATTTAGGGTCTTTGGGTGCAGGCTTTCTCATTTCTCTAATAAGATAACCAACTTTATTTTGAGCACCAATTTGCATCTCTATGAGCTGAGACCATAATGAGTAGTTCATCTCATCTAATATGGTATTATAGGAAATGTAGAGTTATCTTAGTGGATGACAGTCGGTGGTGTTTGGTTGTCAAATACGAATGCTCTAATACCATGTAAAACAATATAATTTGTCAATTGGAAGGGAGTTAGTTCAACAATTTGATTTTATAGACAGGAATATAAGATTTGATTCAAGAGGTCATTTAGGAAGAATGTTCTGATACCATGTAATACAATATAATTTGTAAATAATTTAGGGATGTCTATTCTTCTCTAGTCAGAGATAGTATAAAGGTACAATTACGTCACAGAAAAAGAAATATAAATTATTACATTAAAATCAGTTAATCTTTTTCCTAAAATTGTGATACTAATATAATAATTTACAACACTAATTTAGCAATTAATATAATAATTTACAACACTAATTTAACAATTAATATAATAATTTACAACACTAATTTAGTAATTTACAATTCACGTCAACAAGATATGACAAGTAGAGAACGAGAGTTGAGAGAAGGGAAAAAAAAAAAAAACCAACAAAAGAAAGGTGCAATATCTAGCATAAGAATACTATGCATTTATTTATCAACCATCCTTAACCTTTATAATACTTGGAATAAACAGAACCTTCTAAAGACTAGCAAATTAAGTGATGATCCATAAAATAGATTATTACATAAAGGATATGACAACTTATTGATTAAGATTGTTTATTTAGATATATGAACTAAAAATTTAAAGAAATATAATACTCTAATTTTATCGAGACTAATCTTCTTATTTTTTAAAATTAAAAATTAAAAATTTTATTATTATTATTTTGAATAATCATTATTAGTAGTATTATTATTGTATTAATCAAAACAAAAAAGAAAGAGAAAGAAAAGCTCAAAACATAGAGGACAAGAAAAGAAGACTAAAAGACAAGATAAATAAAACCCAATCAATTCAAAAACAACAAATCATTCTTAATTTACCAGACTCATTTTTACTCTTAACCCAAGTCCTTTCTTCTTTAGATTTAGCCCAAACCCATCACAACCCAAGTCCTTTCTTCTTGATTAACTTATGAAACATGTATCTAATATGGATCTTTTGGTCACTATTGATTATTTTTAAAAAATATGCTTTACTTCTCTGTGAGTGTTTATTGTAGGTGTACAAATCTATTTTCTTTTATTTAAGCCAAATTAAGGAAATTCGTTGTTATTTAATACTAACTTTGAATTTGGTTAATCATAGAAGAAAGGGGCATGATATGCTACAAATAATGGAAAGAAAAATGGAATAAAAGAAATCAGAATAACAAAAATGAATTAGTCTTGTTATCCTGAACAATTTAGCTTATAACTCTTTGTGTTAATTAGGAACAATGGAGACTTCTCGAAGAAAATGGGTGTTATGGAGTTAATTAGGAACAATTTAACTTATATCTAACTATTATGCAGATACATTTAGAACTTTAATTGATGGAAATATATGTAAAAGAGAAATTTGTATTCATTTTATAAATAAAATAAGAAGACAAAACATATTTATGATAATTAAATATGTTGATAACCGTATTTTTATAATAATTATTATATTTTAATTTTCATAAAATATAATAATTATATAATTAAAATATAATTATTGCATTTTAATTATCATAAATTATAATAACTCTATAATTAAAATGTAATTATATTATTTTAATTCTTATAAAATATTATAATAATTATATTTTATTTAATATTACTCGCTCCATCAAAGCGCATATTCTTTTATAATAGTTATATGTCATTTTGGTGTACTTTCAGTTAGTTTCAACAGTTATAAGTAGATGAGAAAAATAAAATACTATGTTAGTGGATCATTCACTTAACTACTAGAATTAACATTCTCTCATTTGCTCTACAAAATCAATTATAAAAACTATAATAATATATATAAATTTTATACTAAATATATTTGTTGATAAATGAATTCGATATGTGATCACGATAAAATCAGTCAAGCAGCCCAAAATTAATATACCATAATACTGAAATAACTTATAAATGTAAATCACAACGGTCACATGATGTCAATATCATATTTTCTTTTATGCACCATACATCAATAACTCTTACTAATTCAGTGTATAATAGAAAATAATCCTAAAATTTATCTTGTCAAGATATTTCCTGTTGATTAAATACTAAAATTGTGCACCCATAATTGAAAAATATTAAAAAACAAAAGTAAATTTTAATGCACAAAATGTCAATTATGCAACCACTAAATTATCTGTCATCATATATATTATGAATTACTCAAATGACTCATCCTTACAACATGATACGCATGTCTTTAGAGGTAGTCCTTTAGTCATTGAATCAACAATCATAAATGTTGTACTAATATTTTTAATTGAACCTTATTGTTTCTGAACTCTTTCTCTAATAGTTAAGTACTTTAAATCTATGTGCTCGGATCTATTGAAATATTTGCCACTCTTAGAGAAGAAAACAATTGTGGTGTTATCACAAGATATTCTTAACGGTTTAACAATATAGTCGACAACAACAAGCCCTGAGATGAAATTCCACAATCACAAAACATGACTTGAAACTTCAAAACATGTTATAAACTCTGCCTCCATTGTGGATGAGGCAGTAATGGACTATTTTTTACTCTTTCACGAGATTGCCCCATTTACTAGCATAAAGACTAAACCTGAAGTAGACTTTAAGCTATCATACCAACCATCATAATTCAAGTCTGAGTATCCAACACATCTAATTATTCTGATATTTTATATGTGTGACGTCCCCTTTCCAGCTTCCTGAGAATAGTTGCCTACCAATCGATCCAAAACATACAGGCAAAAAATTTCATTCATATGTAACAGACTATATAAAAATAAACATTCCTTAATTGGAAAAATTTCAAATACAATTGGTATTATATGAGACAGTTGAGCCATATAAATTTAAATACATAAATTTATAATAGCTCTTACTGAATAATTTACGCCCAACACTAGATGACCCTTCTCACACCGTTATTGCCTGCTAACCCTATTAGGGTTCCCTAACGTGAGAAGACAATCTGGACTGGGGTGAGTTCCAAGCAACTTAGTAAAAAACGCAGGACTAGTAGATCACAGTAATATTTTAAAATCTTTTTAATGCATTTTAGTGAAAACTCTTTACAAAATATGATCTTTTATGAAATCATTTTATTTAATAAGCAATAACAATCAATCAATCCATCCATCCATTCGTCAATCAATCCCTATCCTACAATCCTTACTCTACATTCGATAACATGCAATCTTTGATACCCTACTTGTTCCCATTTTCCAATCCCCAAAACCCCATTCAATTACAATCACAATCAAATACATGCAAGCTCTACACATGCACCTAGACTGACTCTGACATAATGACTCTAACTTAGGACTTACTCTGACTCTTCTTATTTATTAAGTCTTTTATGTTCATTTATATCTTTAATTAAGTTCATATTGTCAAACCCATGTGTATGTTCGTTCATACCTATGTCTAAGGAGACAATCCGTACTCGCCAAAGCCACAAGTGAGACATTAATCAAATAATAATGAATGCAATCACTCAATCTTTCCGGTTGCCATACATGAATCTAATAGTTCAGTTCTCCATCCCAAAAACACTGAATACTGGTTCTAACATGAAACCCAAATACCAGCACCTGTACTCTGATTGAGTCCCAAAACAATACAATCATGCCCTTCAAAAAAATTAGGCAAATCAGATTTTACCAAACTACTTGGTAGATTTAAGTTTTATTAGACACTTGACTCATCTTCTTTTTAGACACAACCCCTAAGATATCCTATACGTAATCAACCTAACTCTAGTTTATTTCCCCCCATTTCCCTTCTCTTGTTCTTTCCACCCTTACTTATCTTTCCTCGAGTCATAAGCTAAGTCTTTTCCATTTTCCATTTCAATTCATGCATTCCATTACAATTCATTTTACCCTTTACCAATATAACCCTTTTAATTAAATAAATTAAACAATACAATTTCATATACGTAAAATAAATAAAATTAACAAAAATACTTTTTTAATTAAGTCTAAATTCTTTTAACTGACCTTAATCTATTTATTTTATTTTCATATTATTATATTTTTAACTTATCCATTTGCTATTTAAATTCTTATTTTGGTTTCCTAATTTTATCTTTCTATCTATTTAATTACCTTCTTATTTTCTCTTATTATTTATTTTTCTAATTTTATTGGTTTCTATTTACTTCTTATTTTTAGAATTATTTTGTAACACCCAAAATTTTTTATTTTATTATTATTGAAATTTTATTTGATTTTATTTGATTTTAATAATTAATTTATAAGGTTTTAATTTAATTTAATTTAATTTAATAGAAATAAAAATAATAATAATAATAAAATGAGGTAAAATTATTTTTGAGATTTAATTGAAAATGATTTTGAGAAAAAGGGGTGAAAATTTAGATTCTGGGGGTGTTTTTGAAAAAAAAATCGAAAACCGGAGGTCAAAACGTAATTTAGAAAAATTGCGCCACGTCAGCAGCCCCGACCAACCAGGACACACCGCGTGGCAGGGACGCTGACGCGGGAAGCCACACAGGATGGAGCCACGTGGGCGATCCACGTGCGCGCGATCGGACGACTGAGATCCATTCCCGCGCACACGGACGGCCCAGCCAACGCATGCATGGACGGCCCAGATTGCACGCATGCGGACGGCCCAGATTTGATCACGCACGGATGGCTCAGATCGCATCGCGATGGATGGTCCAAATTTATTTCTAATTTAATCGCGATCAGATGGCCTAAATTAAATCGTGATGGACGGCTCAGATTAAAAGGAAAAGATTATAAATAATCTCATCCACACCCAACCCCAAACCCTAGCTGCCAGAACCCTCGCCGGAGAAGACAACCCAACCACCAGAGGAACCGACCGCCGCACCGGAGCACCTTCCGGCTGCCAAACGAGGTAAAATTTCTCTCACTGTCTCGTTTTTCGAT
This sequence comes from Carica papaya, assembly GCF_054855325.1. NCBI lineage: Eukaryota > Viridiplantae > Streptophyta > Magnoliopsida > Brassicales > Caricaceae > Carica > Carica papaya. The sequence goes on from NC_142314.1 coordinate 24,023,766, forward strand.
GCTGAACCTCTCTGTGGCCAAATCGGAACCAAACCACCGGTCAATTGGCCGAAAAACACCGCCGAAGTCCAGCGGCGCCGCCGCGGATTTCCTCGATTTTTGTCTTCGATGAGGCCCTTCCCGGTTCCCGTTCGATATAATTTTTACACCACTGTGATCATCATCCTTTTCTCTACAGGTTGACCTGAGCAAAACACCAAATCCTATGGGTGTTTTATCACAGGAACCAATGCAAATTTCGCCAAATCCGACCGAAAACGGTTGGAAACGGCCAACCCAAAGCGGATCACCGACGCGAGCGGCGGCGCCGTCGCCGGAATTCTGAAATTGGCCGAATAGGCCCTGGGTCTGATTTGGAGTTTATTGGGGACATGTCCAGGTACCGGAAGTGTGTTTTAGTTTCTAGAGAAATATTCAGGGAATCTAGGGACTGCCTGGAGGCGCAGTGAGAACCCGATTTCAGACTCTGAAACAAGTAAGTATCCCTCACTCTATTTCCTATCACGGCATTAAGGCTTAATAAATGATTAAACGGTATTTTATGAATTAATAGATATGTATAATTAATTAAGATTGCTAATAGGGCCCGAACCTGATGTATTTGTCGATATGTTCCTATTTGATGTATTTTACAGTCTAAATGTAGTATAGTATTTGATTGTTTATTCTGTGGTTTCGTATGCATGAATAACTATTTAATCTATTATGGTTTGAATTATTATGAACCCGATGTTGTGTTGCTTTATTTAGTGTGCGTTACTGATTTACGTATTCATGTTGATTGAGTAATTGAGACTAAGAAAAATAAGGATGGTATGTGAATTTATGAACGTTAAGTCGACAACCTCACTAGATATCTTGTGAGATGGTGGACGGACCGGGTCCATAGGGAACCCTACCGGGAACGTGGTCTTTCATATCGGACAAGGTATTGAGACTTTAAATATTTTGGTGCTCATACCGGACGAGGTATGGGGACGACCCGCTTCACCCTTATACTGGACGGGGTATGAAGACTTTAAATGTTGTGGCGCTCATACCGGACGAGGTATGGGGACGACCTTGGAATCAAGGTGAATGGTTCACGTGTAACGGGGACCCCTATGGATCCCCATGGATACTAGTAGGCTGATAAAAGAGGAAATTTGTTGCCTGATGATTAAAATACAAAAGTATGATATGTGTTATGTTACAGAGTGTGCATGATCTTATGATGTTTATAATGTTATCGTTTTCATAAGTTGTTTTCATAAATCTCACCGAGGTAAGTGGACCGTAAAGAGTTTTATTATTGATAAATGAATTTGTTATGAGTTATGCTCCATTGGTCGTTTTTGTTTTCTATCAATCTTTACTACTGTGACAGTGAGATAGTGTGATATCTTTACTGAGGTAGTGTAACTCATTCCTTACTTAATAATTTCAAATCAGGAGGACTTGGTTTCCGAGTCCATTTCGTAGGAAGACGGCGAATAGAAGCCTAAAAACTTATTAGTTTTTCTTATAGTATTCATTCATAGTATTTTCTTCAGTTAGTTTATTCTTTCATATCTTTAATACGTTTTGATTATTGTGTAAGGGATGTTAATCATAATCTATTTTATTTCGCTTCCGCACTTAGAATAAATATATACATTTCCTTTTAATTTCCGGGGCCGTTACATATTTACTAAATTATTTATTTAATTAATTATTTATAATTTATTGTTATAAATGATGAATTTGTTCCTAATTTATTGTTTATAATTTTCCTCATTTTATTCCCAAACCCTCATATTATTACTTTTTTATTTTCTAACTTTCTTTTATAATGATCTAACTTATCTCTAACATCTAGACACAACAATGAGCATCTAATAAAAGCAAACACAGAAGAAAATATCAATTTATTTTATCTAAAATCTCATAAAACAAATACCTATGTTTATTCAAAATCAAACTCATTAAAAGTGATCAAAAGAGTATTGCAATTCTTACCTCAACCATAGCGCGACATCGTACTAAATTCGAAGATCTCGCCCCAACCATATTACCTGATTCTATTCTACTTATACAAATTTAGAACTAATCGTTAGTATCTTTTATCGGAATCAAATCTTAGGAAAACTAAAATGCTTACCTTCATAATTTGGGTTTTGTTGTAAGCCTTTTGGGTTAAAGCCCATGGTATTGTTCTTAATTTAACCCATTAACCCTGGTTAAACTCCCTCGCAAATACTTTATTCTAACTTCTTAATCATTATTCTTTAATGTATTCCTATTTTTTTATATTTTTGAGATATTAGATTTGCATTTATTGCTAATATTATCATCCTACTTCCCTTCACTGTTTATTATAATTTTTCTTTGATTAAAAATTAATTTTCTGGACTATTAGCCCAATCCTAGCCTTTGTTTCCTTAACCCATAAATTTTTCCTTTCTTAGGTAGGTGAATATTCTATTCTAAATGGGTCTTGGATCAGAGGCCCAATAAAACATATTTCATTTTACTTATTTGTATGTATAAATTTATATATTTTTATCTAACCCGAATTATTTCTTTCCCCTGCAACCTGTCCATAGAAACTTTGGTGCTCCTTTTTTTTATTTTAATTCTGCTTTATTTACTTATTATAATATTTATTTTATTAATTTTTAATTTTTAATTGGACCCGAAGCCCAACTCTAATAGCCCAAATTCTATTTTCCTTATTATTATTATTATTATTGTTATTATTATTATTATTATATTATATTTTTTTCTTAATAGCAGACCCATCAGAGGGTTTATTGGGCTCGGGTTTGATATAAGACCACCATGGAATTGGATCTAAAACCCAATGGTTACACCGACCTGAACCAACCCAACATCAAAACTCCTTCCATCATCTTCAACCTTTGAAAATCCCAATGGTACTTTAGTTTTAATCCCAACCGCCATCTACATAACAGAACAGTCAACTCTTTCAAGTTTTGCTTATTTATAGCATAATACATCAACAATATTCACAACAGTCAATAGTTATTACAAATCAACAGCAAACAAAGAATCTAAATCAAATATATTAGCTTAGATCTAGGAATTTAGAGTATAAGCTACTCTTACCAGAATTTCAAATAGAAAAGAAGCTCGCTCAGATCAGAGGGCATCGCGTCGTGCACCAGGTCATCGTTCCTCATTCTCATTCTTCTCCTTTGCGACCAACGGGTCGCGCAGCACCTCGCGGCCATGCAACCCACCTCTCTTTGGCTGCCGGCTCAACACTCCTCGACCTCACATGCTGCGCACACCAGGCACAAGGATCTTTTCCCTTTCAGCCTCCCTCCTCCTTCGGCTGCTCGTTCCTCCCTCTTCTCCCTCTCTTCTCTCTCTCTCTCTATTTTGGCTCTCCTCTTCCGAATGAGAGGGAAAGTGGTTAGGGTTTCCTTTTTTATACCTTTCATCTTAACCGTCTGATCGTCCTAGATCCAATCTGAGCTGTTCAAGCATATCTGAATTGAGAGCTGTTGGATCGGCTCCAAACGTTGAGATCTTGGCCGTCCATTTTTTATCTTTGTATCTACCCCTTCTATTCTTTGTTAATTATGGTTTTAACCCCATTTTCCATGAAAATTATTCTTTTAGGTCTCATAAATTTAAAAGACCTCTAATTTTAAAAATTTATTCAGTTAAGCCCCAAACCCTTAATTTAATTTATTTAATTTCTAGATTTTAAATTTCTTCATATTTATTTAATTATTTACAATCTTTTAAATTTATATTTAATAAAAAATGGATATTACGACTTTCTAAATTTATCTCTTAATTAAAAATGAAGAGATAAATTAAATAACACTTAGAAAAAAAATTAAAATATTATAATATATAAGCATATAATCCTTTGTCCCTTAGAGTGCCTCATAACCGTCTTTACAACTTTCTAGTGTTTAATTCTTAGATCACTTTGGTATATTCCTAACAGAATAACAACATAACTGATATTTCGTTTAGTATAGGTTTGAGCGTGTATCAAGCTTCCCACAACAGATGTATAAGTATTTTTTTTCATCCATTCCCTTTCTAAGTCATTCATCGTCATTGATTTTTACTTAATTTGTCACCCTTCATAATGCGTGCAACACTTACTGAACATAATTACATATTAAATCTCTCTAAAACTCGATAATTATATCATTTCTAAGAAAAATTTAACAATCATCAAGATCGATCTTTGAAGATTTTTATTCAAATAACATAGGTTGTCTCACCCATATCAACCATATGAAAGTTTTCAGAGAGATACTTTTCGGTTTTGTATAACAAAGCAAAATATCATCAACATATAGTATCAAAAATATAAACTTACTTTCATTGATTTTTAAATAACGTACTGATCAATAGTATTTTCTTTAAATCTGAAAGATGTAATGGTATTATTAAACTTTATATACCATTGTCTGGAAACTTATTTAAGATCATAAATGAATTTTTTGTTTAATTTGCAAATAGGTGTTCTTTTCCTTTCTTTGTGAACCCTTTAGGTTGCTTCATATGGATATTTTCATCTAAATTCTCATTCAAGAAAGTAATTTTTACATCTATTTGATATCACTCTAAATCAAAATATACTACAAATACAATAACGATTTTAAGGAAACTATTTTTAGAAATTAGAGATAAGATATATGTGACATCTCAAATGCAAATTAAAGTATAAATGTGCCAGATACAAAAACAGATTACGAGTGCATAATAGATAAACATATGCAGCGGAACAAATAATTATAATCCCTTACAACATAGTAATAAAGTTCCATACAATATTGAGGTTGAAACAAAATTAATTGCAAGTCTCTATAAAAGATGGACTCATTAGGGTGGCGGCTCGCTGCCCAACTGGTGGTGCACTTCGCACATGGGGGCGACGCGCATTGCCTAGGGCAAGGGGCATTGCCCTTGGCCTACCGCACGAAGGCCTACCATGGGATTTTTTACTGTTTAACATTCGTTTTTTTGCCAAAATCTTTTTAATTAATTTTTTAAATATAAATTACCTATGAGAAAAATCAAATAAATAATTTTAATAATTATTTATCCAAATAAAATATGAAATTAAAATAAAAAATATGAAATTTACCCAAAAATTTAAAATACAAAATATTAAAGAGTTTAAATGGCCTTAAGACCCGAATAAATATGGGTTCATGTTATAAATTAAGCACGAAGGTTCTCGGGGTGTTACAATATCTCTATAATCTATAACTTCCTTTTTAAGTAAAATGTTTATTGACTGGTTTAAAATTAAGAAATGATTGGTTTTCAGAACATTTCCGATAACTAGAACTGATTTGCTGTATTTTAATAAAGTTGATTTTTACATTAGTGATCAATTGCATAATTGGAGCATAATTATTTCATTGACTACGAATGCTTGCATAACTGATTAATCTATAATTGTTTCCAACAATTTTATTTTTTTAAGTCTACATATATTTATATTAAATACTTCTTGTTACTTATTCCATTCAAAGAACAAAAACCCCCTAGTTTAATTCTGTTTAAACCACTCCAAAAAGGGAAAAGCAATCATCAGTTCCTTATGGAGTCGACTCTATTTGCCACTACTACAATTCATTGTTATTAGAAAATAGGAATTCATTTTTGGTAGATTTGGCACCGTTGCTGAGAAACTGAATAACTAATTATTTTTCTTTCTTTTATGACCAGGTCTGATTGTGATGAACCCCACCTCTACGACACAAAGATAGATTAGACAAATAAAATCTTGAGAAAATAAATTAAATAGAGAAAAAAGACACATCCACAAGATACAAGAACTGGATAAGACAATGGGACTACAAAAACTAAAATAGCATTAGAATTGATGGCATATGAATGTATTTTAAGGGATCTGACTGCTCCGCCTATGAACCAGTAGCCCCTCTGCATTACTTGTCTCCACTTAGATGTAATATTCGAGTTGAAGTTAGATTTGATTCATTTAATGCCTAAATTTAGAGGACTTGATAATGAAAATCCACACAAACACCTTAAAGAATTTCATATGGTTTGTTCTAGTTTGAAACCATAGGGAGTTTCTAAAGAGCAAATAAAGCTAAGGATATTCCAATTCTCTTTGGATGACTCGACTAAAGATTGGCTGTTTTACCTAGCTCCCGATTCCATTACAACTTGGGAGCAATAGTCACGTCGTTCCTAAACATATTCTTCACTGCTTCCCCAGTTACCAGGATAAGAAGAGAAATATGCGGAATCAAACTGAAGGACACCGAGAGCTTCCATGACTGTTGAAAAAGGTTTAAAAGATTGTGTGCTAGTTGCCTGCAGTATGACATATCTGAGAAATCAGTGATCAATTATTTCTATGAAGGATTGATCCTTATAGAAAGAAGAATGCTGGATGTAGCGAGCAGAGGCACAATAGTGAACAAGACTCCCCAAAAAATGAGAGAATTAATATCTATCATGGCAGCAACCTCACAGCACTTTGGAGCCTCACGAGACACTCCAAGGAGAATGAATGAGGTAAGTATTTCTTCCCGTGAGTCTCGAATTTCTGAGCTAACACATCTAGTACAAAATATAGTTGCAGAAAGCCAACCACGAGCAAGAGTATGTGGGATATGCGCACATACAAGATACTTGACGGATATCTGTCCCACACTTTAAGAAGATGACATGTAACATGTCAATGCCGTGGTAGGATTCTAGAATCAGCAATAAAGGAGATACAATCCTTACTTAGACACGTACAAACCTGGATGGAGAGACCACCCAAATTTTGACTATAGGGCAAGACAATAGAATTTTAAACCCAACCAGGCCTGGGCACCTCTCTAGCTGCAAGTGACTACCCCTAAGCAAGGTGTATCCCTCGAAGAAATAGTAAAATCATTTACAGCTAACATAACAATTCCAACCGAAAATGAGGGCCAGTATAAAAACTTGTAAACCCAGATGAGCCAAATCACAACATCTGTAAGCAGACTAAATTCGTAAGATAAATTGTCTTCTTAGACCAAAGTGAACCTGAGGCCTAACATGAGCGTGATCACTTTAAGGAGCGACAAAGAGCTATAAGGGATCCTTTCTCAGCCAAGTCTTGAGCAAAGCTCACATAGGGAGGCTGAATAAGAAGTCTTGGAAAAGGCTCCCGACCCAGCTTGCAAAGAAAATAGCCATGAAGTAGTATGGGATTTTGGTCAACCTAAGCCATTCGCAGTAAAGCCACCATTCCAGAAAGGTTTAACAAGGCAAAGGAAGAAAATAAAGATCGAGAGATTTTGGAAATTCTCCATAAAGTAGAAGTGAATCTTCCCTTTCTTGATTCAATCAAGAAAATATCTTGTTACGTCAAATTTTTGAAGGATTTGTGCACGCACAAGAAGAAATTGAGTTGTAATGAGAGAGTTAGTGTGGGGAAAAATGTGTTAGTTATCATATAGAGGAAACTGCCTCATAAATGTGAGGACCAAGTCGTGTTTGCCATTTAATGTAAAATTGATGCTTTAGGCATAAAGAAGGCTATGTGCACTTTGGGAGTCTCAATCAACATTATGTCATTATTCCTTTACTCCTAACTAAAAGCTTGACAGTTGAAGAAAATAGGAGTTATTATCTAGTTAGCTGACAGATCCATTGTCTATCCCAAAGGAGTGCTGGAAGATGTATTGATGCAAGTAGACAATCTCATCTTTCTGGCTTATTTCTATGTGCTAGACATAGAGGATGATAAGTCCCTAAACTCATTTAACCTTCTATTAGAGAGACTAAAATTGATGCGTAGGACAATAACCTCACCATGGAGTTTAACGTCTATGATGTTATGAAGTATCCAACAAAATTATCCTGTGTATACAGTGCTGACATCCTAGATTCCTTATAGTAGAGACATTTTGACTTGTGTTTTGGTGATGAGATGTATATAGAGGTCAATAATGCATTACACACTGATGATTTGGAGGACTTGGAAGAAGACTACATGGCTGATGGGAAGTTGTAGGAAACTGTGTTTAAATTGAATTCATTGAAACGACTTAAAGGTAACACTCTACAATTTAATCTTTCTATTTCTTACATCAAGATTTTTCTTTTCATTTTGTAGGCCCTTAAGTTGGAATTGAAGCTGTTGCATGGACACTTAAAGTATGTCTTCTTAGGAGAAGAGGATACACTTCTGATCATAAGCTCCAACAAACTAAGTAAGATAAAGGAAGAGATGCTAATTAGGATATTCAGTGAGTACAAAGAGGCAGTTAAATGGACCATTGTCGATATAAAAGGAATATCACCCTCCACATATATGTATCAGATACTATTGGAGGAAGACAACAAACCTAGCAAACAAGCACAGAGGTGTCTGAACCCGCTTGTGATGGATAGGGTGAAGAAGGAAATCCTAAAGTTACTGGATGCTGGAGTGATTTACCCAATCTTAGATAACAAATGGGTGAGTCTGGAGCAAGTAGTGCTAAAAAAGACTGGAATAACAATGGTTGAAAACCAGGATGGTGAAAAAGTGCCAACCAAAATACAAAATGGATGGAGGGTTTGCATTGACTACCAAAAGCTGAATGCTTCCACAAGAAAAGACGATTTTTCTCTCTTGTTTATCGATTAAATGTTATAAAGACTTATCAAAAGGACATACTATTACTGCCTGGATGGGTATTCAAAGTTTTATAAAATTTCAGTTGCTATAGAAGACCAAGAGAAGACCACATTCACTTACCCCTTTGTCACCTTTGCTTGTAAAAGGATGCCATTCAGACTTTGTAACGCCCAACCACTTTCTATAGGTGTATGATCAATATTTTTTTGATTTGTGGAACAGATTATTGAGATCTTCATGGATGATTTTATAGGCTAATTTGATGAATGCCTGGACAACCTCACTAAAGTGCTAAAAAAGTGCCTTAAAACCAACTTTGTCCTGAATTACGAGAAGTGCTACTTCAAGGTCAATCAAAAGTTGAACTTGGGTCATATAGTGTCTTTGAAAAGTATAGAAATGGACAAAGCTAAGTTAGGTGTGATCAAGTCCCTGTCTTATCCCAAAAGCATGTGGGAGATTCATTCCTTCCTTGGGTATGTTGGCTTCTATAGGAGATTCATCAAGGACTTTTTAAAAGTCACCTAATCTATGTAAACTGCTGCAGAAAGGAGCCAATTTTGAGTTTGATGAATCCTGCAGAAACGCATTTGACATGTTAAGGAGAGTTGATCACAACACCTATCATGCAGCCACCAAATTGGAACCTACCGTTTGAAATCATGTGCAATGCCAGTAATCAGGCTGTAGGTGCAGCTCTCGAACAGCGGATGGGGAAGGATCCTCATGTCATCTATTATGCTTATAGGACTTTAAATAATGATTTGGTGAATTACTCTACCACTAAAAAAGAGCTACTAGTTATTATGTTTGCACTGGAAAAATTTCATTCCTATTTGTTGAGAAATAAGGTTATTGTGTTCTCTAATTACGCGACATTAAAGTACTTATTGAGGAAGAAAGATACCAAGCCAAGATTGATCCAGTAGATTCTGCTACTGCAAGAGTTTGACATGGAAATAAGGGACAAAAATCATCTCAATAGTCTACCTCTAAATAAAGAGCCTATGCCATTAGAAGATTAATTCCCAGATGAACACCTTTTCTCAACACAACAAATAACATCGTGGTATGTAGATATTGTCAACTTCTTGGTCACAGGTACACTTCCAGGCTAATTTTCTAGGTCACAGAAAGACAAAATAAAAAGAGAAGCTAGGTAGTATGTGTGGGATGATTTATATTTATGAAAGCATCAGACAGATCAGATCATCCACCGATGTGTCCCTAAAGTGGAGGTCCCTTCCATTTTGAGCTTTTACCATTCACACGCTTGCAGAGGACATTTTGGTCCCAAGCACAAACCCAAAAGGTGTTAGAATGCGGTCTGTTTTCGCTTTCTATGTTTCGAGATGCATACATTTGAAGTAAAGCTGATAAAAATTACCAGAGGACAGGAACTATAAACCGTTAGGACCAAATGCCTTTGACACCCATTCTTGTATATGAAATTTTTTATGTATGGGGAATCATCTTCATGGGACCATTTCCCTCTTCTCTTGGAAACTCATACATTTTATTGGTTGTAGACTACGTCTCAAAGTGGGTAGAAGCTAAGGCAGTCCGAACAGATGATGCAAAAATCATTGTCATATTCATCAAATCTTATGGTTTTGTATGATTTAGGCTACCTCGTGCATGATTAGTTATAGGGGCACATATTTCTGTAACTGAGTTGTTGCAACATTCCTCAAAAGATATCATGTTACTCACTGTACTTCCACTACTTATCATCTGCATACCAATGGTCAAGCAGAAATTTCTAACAGAGATGTGAAATTTATACAAGCAGATAGTCAATCCAAACCGAAAGGACTGTAATTTACAGTTGAAGGATGTTCTCTGGGCTTACAGAACAACCTACAAGACCCTTGTTGGAATGTCACCGTGTGGACTAGTCTTTGGCAAAACTTGCCACCTTCTTGTGGAGTTAGAACACACAGCATACTGGGCAATCAAAAGCTACAATACGAAGATAGAAGAAGCTGGAGAATAGAGGAAGCTATAGTTATAGGAACTAGAGGAGGTAAGAAAGGAAGCCTATAAAAATACGTGCATCTACAAGGGGAAAACAAAAACTTTTCACAATCAAATGGTTTCAAGGAAGCAATTTTCTGTAAGTCAGAAGTTTTTGATGTATGACTCCCATCTGAAACTATTCCCAAGTAAATTGCATTCCAGGTGACTAGGACCTTTATTCTCACAACCATCTACCTCTACGGAGCTGTTAAAATTAAGAGATTAGACATGCACAAGATATTCAAAGTAAACGGGCACCAACTTAAACTATTTTATGAGGGATTCACTGAGCAACAAGTTGAAGAAATTATCCTAGAGAATATTGTAAATAATGACTGACAACCCACAGACTACGTCCAACCTAAGATAATAAATAAGGGCGTTTAATGGGAGGCAACCCATTTGGTTTCTTCCTTTTTTTTATTTCCTTTCTTCTTCTTTCTTTTATTATTTATTTTTTATCGACTGTTAATGCCACTTTGACTTATGTTTTTCTTCCTCGTCATAGGCCATTAAAAGACCTACACAAGACTGCTAAGTTCTTGAACAAGGATCATGTGAACCCATATTGAAATCACAAAAAGGAGAATACCCTTGCCCAAGGGTTATTCAAACAGTGATGCCTTGGCAGCAATTTGGCAGTAACCAACTAAGCCTTGCCCAAGGCTTACACTTCGGTCACCCATGTGCTTTCGCCTAAGCAAGCTGCATAAGCCTTGCCCTAGGGTAATGAACATTGAATCCTAGTCAAAATTTTATATAAGCTTTATCCAAGGGGTTATAAAAGTCAGTCAATTGCATTAACCTTACCCAAGGCTTACTTTCTAGAAGAGGGTCCTACCCGAGGCTTACCATAGGGTAAGCCACACCTGTTGCCTGTTCTCAATCACCTAAGCCTCGCCCAAGGTGGGAAAAAAATTTTTGTTTATGCCTTGGTCTTTAGGCACATGACACCTGGCACCCATTTTAAAATTCAAAAACTCTAAAATCTTTCCCACAACCACCCTCCCCACAATCACTCTGAAACCTTGCCCTAGCCTCTCTGAATCTTCCCCGATCTTCAACCCTCAAATTCTAACTCTTAACCACCAGCAATAGCAAACACCAGAACCATGAGGTAAAAGAGATTAGCCCGCAAGACCTGTGACCCCAGGCCTTACTTCGCCACTCGCCACATCACGACGGATGCTGTGCGAGAAGCACATAAAGCAGTATAGAGAGCAGCACAGAGTGTACCAGATCTGCTAATCTAGCCTGTGTAACCAATTAACCTCACGCTGTGAGTAACTCCATAGAAAGTGACCACCCACAAAGCAATCTTGTCATTAACATCCTTGACTCCTCACTAAAGGGGTCAGTGCCCAACAAGCTAGACCCTATTGCACCACCAAATAGCCATAATCACAACAACTCCACTCGTAGGAACCCACCACCAATGATACCGAGGTTATCCAAGTACGAAAAATGGCCTAAATCCAAAAGGATAAACACGTGCTTCTCCCAACGAGTCCAAACTAAGTGGTCACCTCGCTTTCCACGAAGACTCAGAGAAAGAGAGGTATACTCAGAGAAAAAGAGGTATGGGAAAATCTCTAAACTCACCATAGTGTCGGACAAGTGCTGTCACCTCCCTACCCTAGAAACCCTTAACATCAAAAAGGAAGTTTTGCAATTGATCAACAACATTGGCTGGTCTTCCTACTTTGAGAGCACACTACTAGCATATGTCGAATTGGTTTGTGAATTCTAATCGGGCAAATGTTGTCACCTCCCTACCCTAGAAACCCTTAACATCAAAAAGGAAGTTTTGCAACTGATCAACAACATCGGCTGGTCTTTCTACTTTGAGAGCACCCTACTAGTATATGTCAAATTGGTTTGTGAATTCTACTCAACTTTTGAATTTTAAAAATAGACCAATTTCACTCTGATGACATCCAACGTGGTCTTCCTCTAGTTGATGGGTCATTGGTTTAACTTTTTACTCACTTAGTTTGAAAATGCCTTGGGATTCTTTGACCCTTTCCTCGAGCACCCATTCTGCGAGTTTGGTGAGGATTTCAACCCAACTACTCTTTATGAAGAGCTCTGTGATAACCCACTTGACACCTACGACCCCACCAAATCCAAAGACCTCTACTTATGGGCACCAAGCATGAAGTACATCCATTATTGTCTGGTCTACTCCTTTGTCGGCTGCAAGGATGCACCAAGTATCCTATCCTAAACGGAGCTATATTTATTATGGTTCATGATGCACGAATAAAGGGTGGACCTAGGCTTCTAAATGGCCACAAAATTTCTAATGTCATCTATTCCTGCGACCACTGATCCTAGGATCTTTCATCACCTGGCTTGCTGTTAGCCTCACTAGTTTTGACCCTACAGATAATGACCTGTATATTGCATGTCTACAAGCACCCGTGGACTTAGGATCTCTAGATGCGATGGGTTTGCTACTGAACAAAGACATGATCCTCTGTTTTGCACCTCCCTAGCTCCCGTCCCAAGAGAGCAGTGCATATCGAGCAAAAAAAAGAGCAATGAGATCCTAAAATCCCCTATTCTCCACAAACCTAAACTAAAAAAATTCATGGACTTTGTCCTCATGCAATTCTGCTGGTTGGATGGCTGTATGAACCCCTTCTAGATATTGACATGAGATTTGAAGGAAAAAATTAATGCACTGACCTAGTTACTCACTAAAACAGGCGACCGCCAACGTGAACCCACACCATATGAGCCTCTAGGGGATTATTATGTCATATTTCTTTATTTTTATTTTTATTTATTTTGTGTTGCTCTTTCCTTTTGCTTATTTTCTCGATTGGTTATTGCATGTCTTGTATCACATTAGGGACAATGTTTTATTTAAGTGTAGGGGAGTTAGGTACATGCTGCAGCTTTAGGTTTTTAGGATAGCCATGTTTTGAGCACTCACTACTCCACATTCTTAGCCATGCCCAAATCACACACACATACACTTTCGGCAATCCTTACCCCAATTTTCTTCACAACTATTTCAATTATTTTGAAACAATGCAAATGTGATATTTTAAAAATGGAATTGTAAATTACAACCATCTTCTAGGAATTATAGCTCGTCTTTCATCCTTTTCATAATATAAACAGTTATCTTTAATTGCGTATCCTAAACATGACTTGTTTGAAGATTGTCATCAACAAAATTTACTTTTCTCTTACTTTCGAGTGAATGCCAATGCTTAGGAAGAAATCCACTACAACATTTTAGATTTGCATGTCTAGAATTATATGATTCATGTATGAGACTTTGAAAAAAAGAAGAAAAGAAAGAGAGAAAAGAGAGCACAAATAATCTACTCCTCTAATTACCTAAAAGTGTGACCAACTGAGTAACCGAGTGCATTCATCATAAATGTTTACCAGTACGTCAAAAGATTGGTGACAATTTAAGTCAAACGGTTATGAGTAATACTAGTAGCCACTTGAAACTGTGAGCAATTGAGTAACCGGGTGCATTCATAAAAAATGTTTGTTATCACGTTAAAGGTTGGTGACAATTCAAGCAAGTAAAAGTGCTCAAGTTAGCTACAAATAAATTTCTTGTTTTTAACATGAACTAATTACATGAAATCTTTATATTTAGATAGGTTTCATGGCTGTTCAAGTTGGTATTGCCTGTTTCTCTTAATGAAAAAAAAATATTTGTGTAAAAAATTTGCAAGACTCTCATGTTGTGTCTGGATATTGGTTAAAATGGTTGTTCATTTGTGTGGTTGTATGAAATTCTATTATATGAATCCCCTAGTTGATGGTTGTCCTTCCAAATTGAAAAGTCGAGATATAATAGATCAAATTATGATGGAATTGATGGGAATGGTTGGGTTGGAAGTGAAGGGTTGGGAATTGGTGATTTGTATTATGAAGTGCTTGAGGATAAACATAAGATAAGTGTGGGGGATTTTGATAGTGCATAAACACATCATCTTCATTGTCCATTTTTGAGTAATTGATTGGAATATTTGCTTCATGATTTAAGCTAGTCCATTCATTTTGATGCAGGATAGAAGATAAGATTGAAATGAAAAAAATAACCCAGAAAGAAGGTAGATTTCGTGAAGAAGCTATTAAACTAAGAATAAGACTCGGCCAAGGCTTAAGCCCAACAAGCAGTAGTAGACTCTAGTTCCCGTTCACTCAAGCCTCGAGTAAGGTTAAGGTATCAGCGGGATTATAACTCGTAGATTCATTCAAATAAGCATCTATCAAGGCTTACATCTTAGCAAAAAGAAATATGCACAATTAACCCTTGGGCACAGCTAACACTAAGGCATAAGAGGGAGATCCAATTCACAGGCAACTAAGCCTTAGTCAAGGCTTAGGTTGCGTGTGACAACCGACTTAGAAAAGGTGCGCTATTGAGATTCAAAAGAAAGAATCCCATTGCAACCAGTATTGGAAACCAAAAATCAAGGGGAAGATAATTTTAGAAAGCAAACAAAGTGCCATTTGGAGGAATCCCAAAGGGAAACACTAATCCTTTTTAGCTATAAAAGAGGTCACCGGAAAAAAAGACATCATCTTCTTCCTCACGTTGCACACTCTAACATCTGTAAATTTTCTACACTTTCCATCATTCAAAGAAACTTTGTGTTTATTAAACTCATCATAAGTGTCTAGACACTTCTTATTTTCCCAATTGACTGATTTAGTGAAACTCTAATATGTATTGTGAGATCGAATTGAGTTAATTCTGTTTTTCTTTGAATGTAAGTATTTGTTTATTTCTCTATGTATATATATATTTTCTATTGCTAACCATTTGAACAAGGCCTGTTATATGCAAACATAGTTGCATACAACCATTCAAAGCAGCTCAAATCCGTAATTGTTTGATTCGAAACAGTATCCTGTGGTCATTAGTTCTAAACTAAGGGAATAGACAATTTGGTTGACCAGTTCAGGCAGATGAATCTGGTAACTTGAATAAGGTCCTTCTTGTAGCACCCGGAAAGGAGGAAAAAAAAAAAAAAAAAAAAAAGAGGGGCCACGTCAGCAGCCACGTCAGCAGCCACGTCAGCAGGCCCGGTCAGCAGTCCCGGCCAACCAGGGCCTGCCACGTGGCAAGACCGCGTCACTCCAAAAGGAGCCACGTTGGCGATCCGCGTGGGTGCGATCCGACGGCCCAGATCAATCACGCGATCGGACGGCCCAGATTCAATCGCACGGACGGCCCAGATTCAATCAAAAACGAACGGCCCAGATTAAAACAAAATGAACGGCTGTGATCAAAAGGCAAGGGGTTATAAATAGAACCCCCACACCAGACCACAAACCCTAGCCGCCAGCCGCTCGCCGGAGAAGACGAACCAGAGGCCGACCGCCGCCACCCGCCGCCACTCGCCGCCGCACCGGGGAAATTTCCGACCGCCGATCGAGGTAAATTTCATACCCCCGACTCGTTTTTCCCCACTGATTCCTCCTATGGCCAAATCGAAGCCGAAATCCCGGCCAAACGGCCGGAATACGCGGCCGAAGCCCAGCGGCGCCGCCGCGCCCCCTCTCGGTTTTTGCCTCCGACGAGGCCTTTCCCGGCCTCCGTTCGATGTAATTTTTATATCACCGTGATCACCATTCTTTTCTCTACAGGTTGACCGGAGCCGAATTACCAAAACACGAACCTCGCCGGAGAGCCGCCGCACCCGAGAGCGCCGCCGCCGGTAAGCTCCGTTTTTCCGTGATTTTTTGGCCCCCCGAGGGCCCTAAGGTTGTTTTCTGACAAGGACCAATGCGAGTGTGGCCGAATTCGGCCGAAAACGGCCGAAAACAGCCAACCCGAGGCGACTCGCCGCCGCCAGCGGCGGCGCCGTCGCCGGAGCACGGCGGAGCCGCCTTGCCGGAGTTGCGATTTGGGCCGAAAGAGGCCCTGGGCCTAATTTGGATTTTTTTTTGGAACACGTGCAGGTACGGTTAGTGTGTTTCAGTTTCCCGGGAAAAATTCAGGGAAAATTAGGGACGGCCTGCAGGCGCACTGTGAATCGTATTCGGATCTCGAAAACAAGTAAGGACCCCTCACCCTATTTCCTATCACGGTATTAAAGTTCAAAATGATAAAACGGTATTTCTTGAATTAACGAATGTGTGAAATTGCTTAAGGTAGCTAATGGAGCCCGAGTCTAGTGTGATTGGTGGTTTACTGTTATTTGGCCTGTTTACAGCTTTAAATGCAAAATGAGGTTTGATGTGTTTATTTTACAGATTTGTGTGCATTTACTACGTTTTTATTAATCATGGGTTGAATGACTGAAAAACTGATACTGTATGTTGTCTGTTTGGCATGAATTACTGTTTGCTTGTTTGTATGTGAATTGATGATGCTGACTGAGGAAAAGGAAAATGAAAGATTGTGTAGACTGATAATTGTATTATGGGGGTCAGCCTGATTAGATATCCTGGGAGATGGTGGACGGACCGGGTCCGTAGGGAACCCTACCGGGATTGTGGTCTCACATGCCGGACGGGGTATGGAGATCTTATGGTTTTGGCGCCCATACCGGACGGGGTATGGGGACGGCCCGTTTCACCCTCATACCGGACGGGGTATTGAGGTTTATGGTTTTGGCGCCCATACCGGACGGGGTATGGGGACGACCCGTTTCACCCTCATACCGGACGGGGTATTGAGGTTCATGGTTTTGGCGCCCATACCGGACGGGGTATGGGGACGGCCCTGGAAACTGATTATGAATGTTAAAGGTTAACGGGTAGCGGAACCCCTATGGACCCCCACGGATACTAGTAGGCTGGTAAATGAGAAAAAGATATGTTGTACAATGATTGAATTACAAGAGGCGTGATAAGTGTTATGTTTTACAGCTTATATTATTCAATGATTATGATAATGTTATTGTTTTTCTTATATTGTTTTCATAAATTCCACCGAGGTAAGTGGATGGTAAAGGGTTTTATTACTGATAAACGAGTTTGTTGTAAATTATGCTCCAGTGGTCTTTTTGTGTTTTTCTACCCACCTTTATCTCCGTGACGGTGAGATATCGTGATGTTCTTACTGGGCTAGTGTAGCTCACTCCTTAATTAACCATTTCAGATCAGGAAGACATGGTTCCCGAGCCCGTTCCGCAGGAGGACGACGAAGGGGATGCCTAGAGACTCTGTAGTCATACGCATAGTTTATTTTCGAGTTTCTTTCTTAGTTAGTTTAATCTTTTATATTTTAAGTACGTTTTTGGTTTTTCGTGTAAGGGATGTTAACTGAAATTTTGATCTCGCTTCCGCATTCGATATATTTAAATACTCATTTCTTTTAACATTTCCGGGGCTGTTACACTTCTGGTTTTTAACACCATGGACATATTGAATTTTAGGTATCTTCCCAAGATTGTTTGATCAATGAGAACCAGTTAGTTAACATTTCTTGACTGGTTTAAAATTAAGGAAAGATTAGTTGTTGGAACATTTCTGACAACTAGAACTAACTGGCTGCATTTTAATGAACTTGAGTTTTGCATCAGTGATCAATTTCATAATTAGAGCATAGTTATTTCATTGACTGAGAATGATTGCATAACTGATTAGTCTATAATTGTTTCCAATGATTTTATTTCTGTAAGTCTAGATGTATTTAGATTAAATATTTCTTGTCACATATTCCATTCAAAAAAAGAAAAACCACTTGTTTTAATTCTGTTTAAATCGGTCACAAAAGAGAAAAACAATCCTTAGTTCCCTATGAAATTAACCTTGTTTGCCACTACTATAATTCAGTATTATTGAAAAATGGGAATTCATTTTTAGTGGATTCAACACCCATAAATATGCTTTATTTCACTCACTCAAAGCACTAAATATGATCATCAAAGAGATATGTGGGAGGTGTATGGTTGGATTAACACTGCATTATAAAAAGTTTTACTAGTAGAAAACTAATATAATTATAGTGTAAGTAGAATAGCTCATCTTCTCCATATAAGTATTAATTTTGAGGAATACGACATAAAAACTTGATTACTTAACATATTAGGATCATAAATAAGTCAAAAGCCTTGCTCATATGTCTCGACTGATCTCTTTATTGAATCAATTACATTTCTTTTCCTTTTCATCTTGTAGTTAGTAAATACTACTAGAAGAAGTCTTCTCACAAATTTTTAAGTACTTAATAAGAGTTTACATAAATTTAACTTTGAATGGAAGTTTGGCCACATGATCTTTATTTTTAAGAATAAAATAGGAAGTAATAATTGAACTGTTTTTAGATTAAAGGATTTGAAAGCAAGGTTATTGGATTGAAAGGTAATCTTTTAAGTTTCTTATATTGAAAAGTTACTTTGGAGATCTTAGTGTTTATGTTATTAGTGTTTGAATTTAAAGCTAGATAATTATTTGATATTTTAGTGCTAATAGTGGGTGTAAATGAATGTATATGAATTTGGAACAAGTTTCATTAAGCTTGAACCTTTTTGAATATCCATAATTTTTAATTACAGAATATATGTAGATTTATAGAATTTTAACTGTTTGATCAACCCTCGATTATAGGAACTATGAATAGTTATAATGCAAACAGTTGGAATGTCCAGAGTTGAAGTTCAGTTAGCCTGACAAGTTAAGAAGGATTAAATATTTCGAACATCTACTGTAACACCCCACCTCGCCATTGTGCTAAATTTGTACATGAAAATCCCTATTTATTCAGGCCTCAAGGCTACTTGAATTCATTTAAATTTATTTTGTAGTTTTATATCGTGTTTCGTAATTTAAATTCGTAATTTATTCTGATCTCATTATTTTATTTATTTTTATTTTTATTTAATTTTATTTATTAAAAAATGATTTTCAGGATAAAAAAGAGAAAAAATGGCAAAATTCCACAGGAAAATACCTGCGGGAAAGGCCCAGCGCGCAGCCAGTGCAGGACGTGCGCGCTATGCGCAAGTCTCGTCCGCACAGTAGGTTTGCGCGCTATAGGCTCTACGTGCGCGTAGGCTAGCCCTGTGCACGACAGGATAGGCCGGTGCCTCCAAGTTAGGCCTGCAGCACCCGACCGGCCTGAGGAGGTGCACTGTTACCTCAAGAAATGTGCTGCTGCCCCTTGGGTGTCGTGCGCTGCGTTGGGTGGTGTGCCACTGCCACCTTGAGTGGAGAGCCATCGTCGATTGAGGATTCTTTCTCTATTTTTTGTACCATCATCATGTTGCATCAAATCACTCATCTTCCACTCAATTTTCTCTCTCTTTACTAGATTTCACCATTTAGTGCAAATCCAATGATCTCTATTTTTCTCATCACTTCCATTTCATTCTTCCATCCTCTAAGAGCTTAGAGAAAGAAGGAGTGATCTAGAGAGAGAATGAGAGGAGAAGAAGAAGAAAGGTGTAGGAAAACTTTAAAGTTTTGATAAGGAATTTAGTATTTCCTTAAACATCTTAAGGAGCATTTCTAAAAAATAAAAAATTATGAAGTTTGTGTTTTATGTTTTGCATGATTTATGTTTAATAATTCCAATAAAGTAATTTGTTCTTGATTTCAAGCATGCTATGTGATCTTATAGGCACTTGATTTGTATGTAAATTAAATAACATGGATATGATGATAATTGTCTAAAAAATATAAAGAAAAAAAAAAGAAAAGAGAAACGGAATAAGCCTAAAATGGTACGGAAAATAAATATATCTATATTGACATGCATAATATATCAAGTGTCTCATTAGGCTTTTTATCTCTGAAGGATTTCTATTTCTCTCTCCACCATCTGGTCTGGAAAGACGTGAGAGGACTGTTCCTTGTGGATGATGGCGTATCCTCTGACAAAGCGATGACGCGAATATCTGTTAGGGGTCAGCTTTGACTAAGTACTGTCATTGCTATGGAATATATGATAGGACCACTATGCTTGGTACGACTGTGGTCATAAATTGTACCATGGTTTAATAAGCTGAAATGTGCTTGAGCAAATTATCGTTATATATCTGATATGGTCATTCCATATGGATAGTCAGAAATCCGTATCTGCCCTCAAAGATGGAAGTTAGAAAGACTTCACAAAGCATGACATGAAAATATAAGCATTTATGATTTGTTTGATTTTCTCTATTGTTAAGTATGATTTTGATTTGATTGTTGTGACTATGATTTGATGGATATGATATTTTTTTTAATAAATAAATTATTTTTATAAAGTAAGAAAAGACCCTGACGTGACCTGATGGTAAGTATTAATGACATAATTATTCACTTTTAAAATCTTATAATGTTATTTAAATACTATTTTCCTTACTGAGTATATGGAACTCATTCTATACCCTCCTCAAATGAAGAAGATAGTAAGGAACTAATCGTTGACGTACTCCTTGAAGTCTATGAGGATTACATGGATCCACGAACCTTGAGTGCATGACTTGTCCCGTTCTAATGTGTCCAATCATATGGTGAAAGAAGTGGCTTTTTTATATTTTGATGTTATATATATTGTTGCCACTTTTGACCTAAGTTATATATATATGTGTAATTAGAACTCATATATTTTAGTGAGAGATTTGTAATAATTTACTCTGCTGTATACAATTTTTAGCTTACACTCATCATCTATTTCTGTATCTGGCAACCTTATACCTTAATTTGCATTGGGGATATCACAGATGGTATCAGAGCAGCTATGCGGATGACATCCCTTAAAATTGAGGCTGTAGGTAGAAAGACCCTTAGGACATCTAAAAAGATGAGTAATCTTTTCTAAAAAGTAGACCACTAACTCGTGTCTTCATTTTCTTTTGTAGGAATGATGCGAGGGAGACCTTTTGTAGAATGTACCGAAAGACTCGAGGCCCAGGGCCATCTAACTAGGGTCGAGTTTACCGAACTATTTGAGCTATCCAAGAATTGATCGTAGCCGTAGGATAAAACAAAGCCAACCCTTGTTAACACCCTACCTTGGAATACCGAACAATAAAAAGGTCTATCTCTCACAACATAGCTGTTTAGGAAGCTTAATCCACCACACTTTGAAGGTGGCCCTGAACCCTTAGTAGTAAAAGAATTCCTATAGATAGAGAACCTTTTCTTTGTTCTAGACCTAACTGAGGAACATAAAGTCCCCTTAGCAGTCTTTATGCTGACTGGTGAAGCAGAACACTGGTGGCGACTTAAGAAAGAAGTCCTTCCTACCCCTACCACTTGGGAAGTTTTTATGGATGTGTCCTTTGATAACTTTTTCTCAGCCTATGTCTAAGAAAAGAAGGAGGAGGAATTTCAGGACCTCCACTAAGAAAATCTGCGGTTGCCCAACATGCAGCCTGATTTGTCCAACTGTCAAGGTTTGCTCCTCTAATGGTCACCCTGAAAGTTGTAAAACTAGGAAATTTTTGAAAGGCCTTTGTGTCGATATCTATGATCGAGTTGCAATGATGAGACTTAATTCATATGCCGAGGTGCTAGAACATGCTCAATTGACCGAAGACCTCATCTCAGCGAAGCACCAATGCATTGCCCGAGTCCATACCCAACAATAACAACACCAATAACCCAGAAGAAGATTGCCTGACCTAGTAAGTAGCCACCCTGATAAAATTAACAAATGCTCATTTTGCTTAGATCGAGTTTCCTTTCTTGGTCATGTGCTTTCAAGTGAAGGAATTTTTGTGGATTCGACCAAGGTTAAAACGGTGATCAACTTGAACCTGCCCACCAATGTAGTTGAGGTACATAGTTTCCTTGGCTTGGGAGGTTACTACCGACGATTCATCGATAAGTTTTCTAAGATTGCTGCTTCGTTGACTCAACTCACTTGAAAATGCGTACCTTTTATTTAGGATTATGAGTGTGATGAAGCTTTATGGAATTGAAGCATTATCTTACCTCTACTCTAATGTTGATCCTCCCCGACAACAGTGGAAGATTTCAGGTTTACTATAATGTATCTCATGTTGGTTTGGGATGCGTTTTAATGCAGCATTATAGAGTGGTCACTTATGGATCCAGACAGTTGAAATTCCATGAGCAAAACTACCATACTCATGATCTGGAGTTGGCAGCCATTATCTTTGCCTTGAAGATATGGTGTCATTACCTGTTTGTTCAAACCTTTGAAATTTATACTAACCATAAAAGTTTAAAATACATTTTTTCGCAGAGGGAGTTGAATATGAGACAAAAATGTGGGATGGACCTCCTAAAGGACTACGACTACAAGATTATCTACCATCTCGGTAAAGGAAATGTAGTCACTGATGCGCTGAGCCAGAAGGAGTCTGCAGTTTTGGCCTAAACCATGGCCTCTAGTTGGAAGTTTGTAGATGCTATGCAGGAGCTCCGCCTCAACCACTATGGCAATGGTGCCTATCTCGCTTAGATCCGAGTTTTGCTTAATCTTTTCATGAAGATTTGGGAAGCTCAGTCCACTGACTAAGAAATCATCAAAAATTTAAGTAAGTTCTCTTATGAAAAGTTTTCTGATTTTAGGCTCTTAGATGATGGATTGTGTAGATTTCAGGACCAAATTTGGGTCCTTGTCGTTGTCAGGGCAGATGTTCTCAAAGCTGCCCATGCCTCCGAACTGTCTATCCACCTTGGGAGTACCAAGATGTATTGGGACCTGAAGTGCCAATACTGGTGGCCGAGAATGAAGAAGGACATTATTAACTACGTCTCCCGATACCTTACTTGCCAGCGAATGAACGCAGAACACTAAAGATTCAGCGGATTGTTACAGGGCCTCCTGATTCAGGAATGGAAATAAGAGCATATAACCATGGATTTTGTCACTGACCTATCCAGGACCTGTTCTAGTCGTAATGCTATTTGGGTCATCGTTGACAAACTAACTAAGACTACTCATTTCTTTCCCATTAAGACCACTGACTCAACCAATAGATTAGCTCGCCTTTATGTCGATGAAATTGTTTGAGTCCATAATGTTCCCTCATCCATTGTATTCGATCAAGATCCTTGATTCACCTCCCATTTTTGGGACAACTTTTAAGAAGCACTTAGGTCTGGATTGTACTTCAGCATTGCTTATCATTCCTAAACTAATGGTCAGTCTGAACACACTATCTAGATATTGGAAGACATGTTGCGTGCTTGCGTCCTTGACTTTGGTGATAACTGGTATGAGTATCTTCTCCTGTGTGAATTTGCTTATAATAACAATTATCACTCCAGCATCAGCATGGCTCCGTATGAAGCCCTGTACAGTAGGCCCTGCTGTTCTCACACTTACTGGAGCTAAGTTGGATACAAACATCATTTGGGACTAGACTTCATCAATGAGATTATTGAGAAGTTTGCGATCATTTGTAAGAACTTGTCTACTACCCAAAGTCACTATAAGAGTTATACTGATAATAGTAGAAGACCTTTAGAATTTACCGGTTGAGACCAAGTCTTCCTCAAAATTTTCCCCTACAAGGAAAAAATATGGTTTGGGAAAAGAGGAAAGTTGAGCCCCCGTTATGTGGGACTTTTTCAAATCGTGGAGTATATTAAACACGTAGCATACTGCTTCACTTTGCCTTGAGAGTTTGTGGGTCTACTTGATGTTTGTTATGTCTCTGTGCTCAAAAGGTACAACTCTAACCCTTTTCATATCATTCCTCCTGATGAGATGTAGGTACAAGCTGATATAACTTACGAGAAACTCCCTGGAAAAATTCTTGGTTGGACTGATAAAGTTTTATGCAACATGATGATCCCCATGGTGAGGGTGCAGTGGCAGCACTACACTCCAAAAGAGGCGACATAGGAGTTGGAGAGCGAGATGAGAGAGAAGTTCCCAGACCTATTCAAAATAAATTTGGGGGACCAAATTTTATAAGGTGGGGGGATATAATACCTCACTCATCATCGCACTAAATTTGTACCTGAAAACCCCTATTTATTCAGGCCTTAAGGCCACTTGCATTTAAATTTATCTTGTAGTTTTATATAGTATTTTCTTATTTAAATTCATAATTTATTCTGATTTTGTTATTTTGTTTATTTTTATTCTTATTTAATTTTATTTATTATTATTATTTTTTTACTTATTAAAAAATGATTTTCATGATAAAAATGGAAAAAAAAGGACAAAATCCTGCAGCATTTCTTGCCCGCGTAGGAATGACACGTGGTGCACGTGCGTGTGCGTGTGGACAACGCAGAACGTGCACACTGTGCGCACGTCCCGTCTGCACGGGGTGCAAGGCCGATCTATGTGCATATCTTATTGCACACTGATAGGGCCAGGCTAGGCTTGCAACACGCGGTTGGCATGGGGAGGTGCACTACCGCCTCGAGCAGGGCATTATTTCCCCTTGGGCATCATGCGCTGCCTTGGGCGGTGTGTTGTCACTACCTTGGGTGGAGAGCTGCTGCTGGTTGAGGATTCTTCCTCTCTTTTTCACACTACCGTCGCGTTGTGTCAAATCACTCATTTTCACTCATCTGTCTCTCTTCTCACTGAATTTTGCTAGTTGTCACAAATCCATTGATCTCCTTTTTCTCAAGTTTCTTTTCTCGGTCATGTAATCTTAAGTGAAGGAATTTCTGTGGACCCATCTAAGGTGGAATCAGTGACCAGCTGGAGTTTGCCCACTAATGTGGCTGAAGTACGTAGTTTCCTTAGCTTGGTAGGCTACTACCGACGATTCATTGACGAATTCACCAAGATTTCTTACCCCATGACTCGACTCACAAGAAAGGGTGTACCATTCATTTGAAATTATGCATGCAGTGAAAGCTTTATAGAGCTGAAGTGCCATCTCACCTCTACCCCTATGTTGATCCTCTCGGATAATGAGGGGAGATTCCAAGTTTACTGTGATGCATCTCATATTGGTTTGAGGTGTGTCTTGATGTAACATGGTAGAGTAGTCATCTTTGGATCTTGACAGCTCAAAGTCCATGAGCAAAACTACCTTACCTACAAGTTGGAGCCAACAACAATTATCTTTGCCCTGAAGTTATAGTAGTATTACCTGTATGGCCAGACTTTCAAACTCTACACTAACTATAAGAGTCTCAAATATGTCTTTTCATAACAGGATTTAAACATGAGGCAAAGATGTTGGATGGATCTTCTGAAGGATTATAATTTTTAAATCATTTATTACCCCAAGAGAGGGAATATAGTCGTCGATGCCCTAAGTCGATGAGAGCCTACGATGCTAGCCCAAATCATGGCCTCCAGTTGGAAGATGATGGACACCGTGCCATCACTCTGCCTTAGCTATTATGGCAAAGGCACCTACCTCACCCAAATACAAGCCCTACCGGATCTCTTTATGAAGATCTGGGAAGCATAGGCCATAGACCCAGAACTCATCAAGAGCTTGGGTAAGTTTACTTTGGACGAATCTCTTGATTTTAGGACCTCTGATGACAGATTATTTAGATTCTGAAACCAAATTTGAGTCCCTGATGTAGTACGCACAAATGTACTTAAGACCGCCCATGCTTCCAAGTTATCCATCCATTTAGCCTGCAGCATGCCGGTCGGGCTCTGCCACCTCGGGCAATGCTTCATTGCTGTCGGTGGAGGAAAAATTTCTCCCTCATTTAGCATGCCAAGAATCTTTTTCTCCTCTCTCTTCATTGAATTTTTCCACTTGGGGTGAATCCAACGTACTAAAATTCTAAAAAATTACCCTCCCCTTTCCCTTCCTGTCCACACTTCTATTTCTTCCTTTTTTCAAAGGTTTAGAAAGAGAGATATAGTAAATTAATGAAAGAAGAAGAAAAAAAAGGAAAAATGATGAAGAAAAAAATATCGAGGTTTCAGTAAAGAATATAGTATTACTTTCAATGTCTTAAGGGGTATTTTAGATAAACAAATTTAATATGATAGTTATTTTGCCTGTTTTGCATGCCTCTATATTCAAATGAGTCGAATTATTCTGATTTTCAAGCATGTTGTGTGATTTACTGACACTTGATGAATTTACATGTAATAAATTTAATATGTAGCCCGTGATAATAAAAGTAAAATAAAAGAAAAAGAAAAAGAGAAAATTGGAATGAAACTTGTGTGATCTGAAGTATATCTGTATTGACATGCAAATTGCATCAAGTGTCTCGTTAGGCTTTTTTTCTCTGAGGGGTATCTATTCCCTTTGCCCTTTGGGGTATATATTTTTCCTCTCCTATCTGATCTAGAAAGACGTAAGAGGACCACTCCTAGTGGATGACGGCGTGCCCTCTGACGAGAGTGGTATCGTTAGGGGTCACCCATGGCTAAGTAATGTCGTGACTATAGACTATATGTTAGGACCACTATGGTTGGCACGATCATGGTCATAGATCATACCATGGTTTGGCTAGCTGGAAGTGGGTTTGAGCGAATTGTTATATCTGTATCTGATATGATCATTCCACTTGGGTAGTTGGAAATCTTTATCTATATATACCTTCAGAGATGGAAGTTTATATTGAGTTCGTGAAGCATGACACGAAAAATCTGTACATTTCATGATTTATTTGATTTTCTCTATTATTCGACGATATATGTATATTTGATTTTCTATGTTAGCGTACTATTTTGATATTCAAATAAATGATTTTTCCTAATGATGAGTTAGGTAAACGAGAAAGCTGAACGGTAAGAAAAATAATAAAATTTTGAAATCTTACAATGTTAATTTAATACTATTTTCCTTACTAAGCATATGGAACTCACTCTTTTCATCCCCCCAGATGAGGAAGAAAATGAGGAACCGTAAGCAGACCTACCCTTGGAAGTTTATGAGGATCCTGTGGATCCACAAGTCTAAGTGCATGTCTGTTTCTGCACTCTAATTAATTCTAGTAGCATAGTGAAAGAAGTGGCCCTTATATTTTGTACTTTGTAGTCACTTCTGGCCTCAGTTATGTATGTATTTGGAACATTATATATATATATATTTGTAAGGGATTTGTTAAGATTTAATTCCACTGCATAAATATTATTATGCACTTGTTATTCTAAATCCGTATTTGACACCCATTTGCCTTAATTGGCACTTGGGATGTCACAAGATGAGAGAAGAGAGGAGATCTCATGGCCGTGATCTCTACGTAAAGAAGGTGGTTTGTAGCAGCAATCGCGAGCTTGAGAGGAGAAGAAGAGATATCGCCTAGTGGCTATCTTGCATGGGGAAGAAGAAGGGAAAAAAAGGGGTCGAGAGGAGAGAGAGGGGGCACTACTCACGGTGGATGGCTGAGAGCGAGAAGAGAATTAGATGAAGAAGAGAAAAGAAAAGCAGAAGGAGAGGGAGTAGCCGCGAGCAGCATGGCACCGCGAGCTGAGAAGAGGAGAGGAAGAATGGGCCGTGAACAAGCCGAAGGAGTGAGATCTGCGATCAGGCATATTGCCTGTGAGCGAAGGAGCTAGTAGGTTGGTTTGCCCATAAGGGAAAGGGAGACCTATGAGGAGGATCCCTATGTGCGGCTGGGTCGTGAGCAAGGGCAGTTCTTGGCTCGGGTTCGCATACAGATGGCCTTTCCTACATACATGGGTAGTTGTGCTACAGGCTGGGTACAATATTTGCGGGAGCCCCTGTCCGGGGCTCTAATCGCATGTGGTGTTCTGCCATTGCGTGGGGGCAGCAGTTTTTGGTGGCCTTCGAGTTGAGTTATGCAAACTTTCCAAGGGCTGCTGTGTGCGGCTGCAGGTACCGACCGAGGTTGCATTCGTGCCATCTCCTGTGTCTATTTGTAAGTTTTATGTCTTTCTTTTCAGGTTGACCGTCCAATTAGGTTGACTGGTCTGAACTAGGCCCAAACTAGTTCTGTTGAACCTTTTCAGTTGTGTTAGACTAGTTTTAACTCAAATCGATTTTGTTTTACGTGCAGGCTTTAGATCTGACCCTAAACATCCCCTACGGTAAACTGTGATGCATTTCCTTTGGGATTTCGAATCCAGTTCAGGGTAAAATCCTTAGTTTAGTTTCTAAGTGTTATATTGAATAGTATGATTAGTTATTTTAGTTAGGATTAAAAATTAGGTAAGTTACTAAATAGATTTAATTCAATTTCAAATTTTGAATCATAAGAAAGTTTAATTTGAAATTCATATTATGACATCCCAAATACTAATTGAAGTATAAGAGTGTCAGATATAGAAATAGGTTGCGAGTGCATTTAAAATAATTATATGCAACAAAATAATTTTGAGTTCTAAATCTTACAATACTAAGGCGAAATAAAATAAATTTAAGCCTCATCAAAAGTTGGACACATCAGAATGTGAAACAAAATATGCATTTGTAACGATTCATGGATCCATGGGATCTTCAAAGGCTTCAATGGGTAGGTTAACTAGTGGTTCTTCACTATTGTCCTCATCTGAAGGGGGGTCATAGAAGGGGGTGAGTTCCATATACTCAGCAAGAAAAATAATATCTAAATGACATTACTAAGATTTTAAAAAGAGTTAACTTAGAAATAATACCTTATCTGTTTACCATCGAGGAATGTGCATGTGGGACCATTTCAATAATAAAGAAAACATTATATTTTATTTAGAAAAATGTCAACATCAAATTGATCATATCAATCATATAATCATGTCATGTAAATAGAGAAAATCAAACAAATCATATCATTAATGCTTTTATTTCATCTTTTATTATTCTTCGCATGAAGCCGTTCCGAACTCTATCTACTGAGAGAAATACAGATTCCTGACTACCACTGTAGAATGAAAAATTCATTTCATATCATTTTTAGCATTTTTGTGGCTTGCTAAACCACAACACATTTACGACTTGCCAAACCATGACACGTTCTATAACCACGACTGTGCCAACCATAATGGTCCTACATGTAAACTATGGTCACAGTTGTACGTTGCCAAAGTTGACCCCTAAAATCATATCGCGTCACCACTCTCGTCAGATGATATGTCATCATCAATAGAGAGCGACTCTCTCACGTCTTTTCAGACTAGATAAGGGAGAAACAGAACCCCTCAGAGATAAAAAACCTAATGGATCATGTTAATTTATAAACCATGCATACAAATATCTATAATCCTTTCACATGTTCATCAAAAAACATCATGCCATCATATTCATCATGTTTATTTATTCACTTGTTAGAACGATGCAAATCATGCAATATCATAGGATATTTACATAAACATATTTAAAACATAGCGATAATTAAACATATAACAAGCCATCTCATAATTTTAAGATATTTTGTTTTATTAATAAAAAAATACTCCTTAGAATGTGTAAAAAAAAAATCCAAGTTCCCTTACCAAAAGCTTGAAGTCTTTCCTAGCTCTTCTTCCTTCTATCCTCTCCTTCTCTCTCTATCTCTCTCTCTCTAAAATTTTCTTTGGTGAATGGAACAATGAAGATGAAATGATGAAGGAGTGGTGGAAAAGGTCCCTATTTATAGAAAAAGGGGACTATTGGATTTTCATCAAGTGGTGAAAATCCTTGAGGAGAGAGAGAGGGAAAAAAGTGATCGATGCGACATGACGACTGATGGACGTGATTGAGAAACAGTCGACGAGAAGACAGCGACATGGCAGAGGCATGAAAATCCAAGGTGTGCTACCCAAGCCTCCTGTGCGCGCCACCCAAGCCTACTGCGTGCGCCCAAGAGTGCATATAGACGTGCGAAGCTACTCACAGACTGCACGCCTCGTGCCTTGCACAGATGGGATGTGCGTGTAGGTGCATGTCTCGCGCTTGCCTCGTGTGCGCACATGTGCACGGCTCGCGGGGCTCGCACAAACGGGAAAATTTTCGTATGGCCTTTTCCACGAGATTTTTCGCTATTTTCCTTCTTCATTTTTCCTAAAATTTTAAAAATTAGTAAAATAAATAAACAAATACATTAGTTCACAAAAATATAAAAATTAAATTTTAAACTCGAATTCATTCGAAAACAAAAACATAAATTTATAGAGTTAATGGCCTTAGGGCCTGAATAAATAGAGATTTTACACAAGTATTAAGCACAAAGATTTCCAGGTATTATATTCTCTCCACCTTAAAAAATTTTAGTCCTCTAAATTTGTTACAAATAGATGAGGAAACTTCTCCCGCATCGCCTTTCTGGAGTGTGATGTTGCCACTACACCTTCACCATCGGGATCCTTTTGTTGCGCAGAAATTTATCGATCCAATCAAGGATTTCAGTGGGAAACTTCTCATAAGTCATGTTCGCTTGGACATGTATTTCTTGGTGAGGAATAATGTGAGAAGGGTTAGAGTGGTACCTTTTAAGCATGGAGACATGGAAAACATCATACAAACCTACCAACTCTAGAGGTAGAGCGATGCGGTACACCACGGGTCTGATACGTTCCATGATCATAAAAAGGTCCCACATATCGAGGGCTCAGTTTTTCCTTCTTACCAAGTTGTATTTTACCTTTGTAAGGAAAGATCTTGAGAAAGACATAGTCGCCAAGAGCAAATTTTAGTGGTTTCTTGCAATTGTCAGCATAGCTCTTCTAATAACTCTGAGTGGTGGTGAGGTTATTGTGAATGATGGCAAATTTCTCAATGGTTTCCTAGATGTAGTCCGGTCCCAAGTGATGCTGGTTTCTGACTTTGTCCCAGTAAGTTGGGGAACAACGGGGCCTACCATACAGGGCTTCATATGGATACAGAAATGATAATTATTGTTATAAGTAAATTCATATAAAGGAAGGTATTCATACCAATTGTCACCAAAGTCAAGAACACAAACATGTAACATATCCTCAAGCGTCTTGATAATATATTCAAATTGACAATCAGTTTAAGGGTGATAGGAAATGCTGAAGTATAATCCCAAACCAAGGGCTTCCTAAATACTGTTCTAAAAATAGGAGGTGAATCGTGGGTCTTTGTTTGAAATAATAAAAGAGGGGACACCGTGGAGTCGAACAATCTCCTCAACGTAGAGACAAGCTAACTTACTAGTAGAGTCTATTATTCTAATAGGTAGGAAGTAGGCGATCTTGGTCAACTTATCAACAATGACCCATATTGTGTTGCGATCAGAATTGGTCTTGGGCAAATCGATGAGAAAGTTCATGATCACATGCTCCCACTTCTATTCTAGAATGGGGGCCTTACAATAAACTATCGGGTCTTTGATGCCCAGCCTTAACTCGTTGACAAGTAAGACATTGGGAGACATAATCAACAATATCTTTCTTCATTTTAGGCCACCAATATTAGTGCCTCAAGTCTCGATACATCTTAATACTTCCAGAGTGAATGGATGTGAAATCCCAAATGCTAATTAAGGCAAATGGTGTCAGATACAAAAACAGAATAACAAATGCATGATAAAATTTTATACAACACAACAAATCAATACAAATCCCTTACAAATATATATGAGTTCCAATTACATACACATAACTGAGGCCAGAAGTGGCTATAAAATATAAGGTCAAAATACAAAAGAATGCCACTTCTTTCACTATGCTATTGGACTCATTAGAGTGTGGGAACAATTATGTACTCAGGTTTTGTGGATCTGGGTAGGTCAACTTGCAGTTCCTCATTTTTTTCCTCATCTAAGGGGGGCATGGAAAGAGTGAGTTTCATATGTTCAATATGGAAAATAGTATTTAAATAACATCGTAAGGTTTTAAAGGTAAATTATTCTAATATAAATACTTACCAGTTGCCTACTTTGTAGGCCTATCTTGCATTATGAAAATAATTTATTTATTAGGAAAATAGTACGTTAGTATAATCAAACAAACATACAACATGCCAGATGATAGAGAAAATCAAATAAATCATGAAATGCTTAGATTTTCATGTCATGCTTTTGCAAAGTCGTTACAACTTCCATCTCTAAAGGCAGATAAGAATTTCTAACTGCCCATATGAATGACAAGATTAGATACAGATAACAGTAATTTACTCAGGCACAATTTTCGCTGGGCAAACCATGGTACGACCTATGACCAAGGCTGTACCAACTATAATGTTCTATTATATATCTACAATCATGACAGTACTTAGTCAAAGGTGACCTCTAATAGATATTCGCCTTACCACTCTTGTTAGAGGGTACACCTCATCCACATATAACGGTCCTCTTACGTCTTTTCAGACCAGATGGGGGAGGGAAAAATAGATACCCGGATGGGTTAGGGGAGAAGATACCTTTTAGAGATAAAAAGCCTAATAAGACACTTGATGCATTATGCATATCAATACAGATACATACTTCGGACCATTCATGCTTCATTCCACTTTTTTTTTGTTTCTTTTATTTTTTTACAGGTAACAATAACGACTTCATATTATTTTTATTACACGCAAATAATCAAGTATCTATAAATCACATAGCATGCTTGAAAACAAGAACAGTTTAAGTTATTAGACTTACAAACGCAAAAACATGCAAAACAGGCAAAATCACAATTATCATATTTAATGATTTTTCTTTTATCTAAAAATACTCCTTAAGACGTCGAAATAAATACTAAATTTCTTATCGAAACCTTGATATTTACTCCTTCACCGTTCTTCTTTTCTTTCCCTCCTCTCTCAAGATCACTCTCTCTCTCTTTCTATCTCTCTAATTCTTGAAAAATTGAAGAATTGAAGTGTGGGGAAGAACTATTTATAGAAATTAAGAATCGTCGAATTTGCTCCAATTGGTGAAATCCAGTGAAGAGAGGGAGGAAAAATATGCTTGACACGAAAATTGAGGGAGAAAAGTCTCCTCCGCTGGTGGTGCGTTGCCCGAGGTGATGGCAACGCACTGCCCGAGTGGACAGTGTCCCGCCCAGCACACTGCAAGCGCACAAGCCTCCTACCGCGCATGCAGGGGCTAGCCTGCGCGTGCAAACCCCAAGCACACAAGGGCCTGTCCGTGCAGGCCTACTGCGCGAACGACATGCACATAGTGTGCGGCGCCTGTCAGCGCGTGAGGTGATGCGCAGACAGCCCGCTTGCGCTTGGCAGGACACGAGCAGGCTCTTACCATGCATTGTGCGTGCAGATGGGACGTGTGCACTGTGCGCTCATTTGTGCCTGCTGTGTATGCGTGTGCACACGAACAGTCCGCAGGCATCCCGCGCGGGCAACTCCTTTTCCCCATGGGATTTTTCTTATTTTGCCATTTTTTCGAAATTTCATCTTTTTTGTACTGAAATAAAATAAATAAAATTAATGCATTTAAATTAAAATTAAATAGAAATAATTAAAATTAAATAAAATTAAATAAAATCAAAATAATTAAAAATTAGCAAAATTCATGAATTACGATAAATAAATGCAAAGTAAATTAAATGACTTCAATGTGGCCTAAAGGCCCAAATAAATAGGGTTTTTCAAATTAATTAAGCATAGCGATGGGCGGGGTGTTACAATGGATAACTTAGAGGCATGAGAAAGCTTAAGAACATTTGTCCTGAATGCAGTAGGGATTGAAATACGATCCTAGAATCTACACAAAGCCTCATCGTTGAGCCTGAAATCAGGAAATTCGTTAAAAGTAAACTTACTTAGGTTCTGACTTATCATGGGATTAGTGGACTAAGCTTCTCAAAATTTCATAAAAAGATCAAGCAAGGCCCAAATTTGGGTGAGGTAGGCACCATTGCCATAAAGATTAAGGTGGAGTGACTGCATTGCATTAACTAGCTTCCGGCTGGAGGCCATTATTTGGGCCAACAAAGCGGACTCCTTTCGAGTCAAAGCGTCAGCAATCACATTAACTTTATCAAGGTGGTAGAGGATTTTGCAGTCATAATCTTTCAAGAGGTCCATCCAATGTCTTTACCCTATGTTCAGTTCTCTTTGAGAAAATATGTATTATTAACTTTTATGGTTAGTATAAATGTTAAATGTTTGGCTATACAAATAGTGGCACCATATCTTAAGGTCAAAAACTATGATAGCCAACTCTAGGTCGTGTGTGGGATAACTATGCTCATGGGATTTCAACTATCTAGATCCATAAGTGACTACCCAACCATGTTGCATTAAGACACATCGCAAATATACGTGAGATGCCTTATAGAAAACTTAAAATTGCCCAGTATTATCGGGAAGGATCAACATTGGGGCAGAGGTGAGGCAATACTTCAATTTAACAAACTGTCTTCACATTCTTTATCTCAAACAAAAGCTACACCCTTCTTGCTGAGGCGGGTTAAAGGAGTTGGGATCTTGGAAAATCTATCAATAAATCGCTAGTAGTAGCCGGCCGAACCCAAAAAATTGGTACCTTAACGACATTAGTTGGTTGGCTCCAATTATTACAACTTTAGCTTTAGAAGGATCAATAGACACTCCTTTGCCAGAAAACACATGCCCAAGAAAGAGACTAGGTCCAACTAAAAAGAACACTTGCTGAATTTTGCATACAAGTGATTCCGATGAAGGGTCTCCAATACATGAGATAAATGGTCTGCAAGTTCTTCGCGATTCTTCAAATACACCACGATATCATTGATAAACATGATGACGTATTGATCCAGTGTATGCTGGAAGACTATGTTTATAAGATCCATGAAAGTAGCAGGGGCGATAGTCAATCCAAAAAGCATTACCTTGAACTCGAGCTAACCGTACCGGCATCCAAAGACTGTCTTGGGAATATCTTCTTCCTTCACTCTCAACTGATAGTATCCCGATCTAAAGTCAATCTTGGAGAATACTGTAGCACCTTTTAACTAATCAAAGAGGTTATCAATACGAGGCAAGGGGTACTTACTTTTTACCATCACTCGGTTGAGCTTTTAGTAGTCGATGCATAGTCAGAGAGAATTGTTTTTTTTCTTTACAAACAACACTGGGGCACCCCAAGGAGAATAATTGGGGCAAATGAACTTTTGCCTAAGAAGCTCGGAGAGCTAGTGCTCAAGTTCAGTACAGCTCATGCGATAGGTAGGCTTTGGGATTGGTTAAGTTCTTGGAAGTATATCGATGGAAAATTCTATCTCCTACGGGGGAGGTAGATCAAACAGCTTTTTTGGAAAGACATCCAAAAACTTAGAACCCATAGGGATTATAAAAGCTGCGGGATCGATGTCCATGTTCTTGTTCACTCAAAGGTTAGAAAATAAAAAAATCGATGCATATATTGCAATTATAATTTAATGAATTGTATAACATATATATAGATTAATTTACATATTGATCAATTCAAATAAAAATTATTATAATTAAACTAATTAGCTCCCTAATTATTTAACGAATCCTTTGGCATATTAACATAGTTTTCTTCAATATAGATATGGGAATAAATTATTTCAAATTGTATATTATACATATGGTTTAATGCACTAAAATATTAGGTGTGTGTATATTTTCTTCTATATACGATTAGAGATTCAAATCAAAGATTCTGCATCCAGTATTCAATGTTAAAAAAAGTTTAATATATATATATATGCATATATAATTGCTATCCTTTTTAACTACTACCTAACTCAACTTTTAGGGAGATTTATTTTTGAATTCACAAGGTGCATTTGGAAGTCAAGCCCACAATCTGCTGAATAGGTTATAGAAATTTTTATTTTTATATATACAATAATTAGTCACAAGCAAGGAACTAGATTCATAAATACTTCCTTGATTTACCGTCACCGTACCACAAATATATACACGCACCTTTTCTTTTGGCTCACTTTATAAATATATATAAGAACTTCTCTCTAGCTAATTATAATGATTTGCATACATTTCAAATCAAATATGTCTTTGTTTTTATACTCCTTTAATCTGGACATACTAATAGTTTGTTCCCAAGTCATAACAAAGTTTTAAAGTAATCAAAGAACTGCCTAGTATTTTCTTCGATCTTCACAAGGCCCATAAACCAAAATTAATAACACACGTATATAAATACAAAAATAGATTTCATTTCATTCTTTATAGATATTATACTCCTTTAATCTGGACATACTAATAATTTGTTCCCAAGTCACAACAAAGTTTTAAAGCAATCAAAGAACTGCCTAATATCTTCTTTGATCTTCACAAGGCCCGTAAATCAAAATTAATAACACACGTATATAAATACAAAAATAGATTACATTTCATTCTTTATATCTATATATTTAATTTATATATCTTGTCAATTTCAAAATAAAATCATATATATAATTTATCTTTTTACAATTAGTCACTATATTAAGATCTTATACAAGTAGACAAAAAAAGTTATATATATACTTTAATAACTTTCGTAATTCTTCTATAGCCTTAACTACCACCAATCCCTTTCATTTTCTTTTCTTGAAAGAAAAAACTCCATGTATTAGATCTTTGTCGCAAGCTTGATGCCACGTTAAGTCACCAGCTTAGTGAACCTGTTCTGACCATAAACAATTGAGAATATCTACCTATTCTCTTAGGTATAAGTGTAGAAAATAAAGAAAATGACCATATTCAACATGCTCAATAATTTATCCCCTACATTAGGTTCGATTATCACTTATAAGAAAAATTAAAAACTTGAAATTTGTCAAAGTAAGCATCATACAATAACATAAGTGGAAAAGTAAGAACAACATGTGTAACTTTTAAAGGTGAAACAATAGCTAGACAAACAAAGTAGAAGAATCGTGTAAAACATTGTTATACGAGAACTTATATACATCCACTAAATAGCATCTTTCATTGCCTAATTAGAACTAAATGTTACAGCATAATAATGCTAGCCAAAGAGCTAAAGAAATGGTCAGAACTAATAAAAAACCCTCCTATTTAATGTGATACTCCAAGACTAATACAATTCATCTTAAATCACTCCTTGGTAACTATCATGTCTTGATTCACCACTAATCTGAATATCCTAGGTAAAGCTATCATAAAAGCTTTATCCTTACCAATTAATTATGAATGTTTTCGAGATTCTTTACCTACTTAGGCTTATTAATTCACCAAGTTATTAAAGTCTTTAATCTTGAAGTTGAGTTTAGCTATAAGTGAAATCATTTTTAGTAGTTTTGATGTCAAGACTGTTGATATTTTTTAGATTTGTATCTTACTTAGCTTATCAATTCACCATGTTAAAGACAAAATTGTGTAAGGAGGCATGTATTTTTATTCTAATTTTGTTTTATTTTATAATATTATGTGAAAAATTGATCTTTTTAAGATGTCGTCCAACAAATATGAGAAATAGAAGCTTCTATTTGTTCAAATAACAAATACATCTCTTTACTCAAGTTGATGATGAAATAGGGAAGACGATTAGTTTAGTTTGCAGCAAGTGACTACGTGCTTAATTAGATATTTAGAAGATTGATAGTGCATGAAAACAAGATTTTCATTATCTATTTGTGAGTGTTTAATTGAATAGCTTATTATCTAATTTGAACTATTTTGTCCATTTTAACACAGGATAGACATGGAGCCTAAGATATGGAAAAATAGTGAAAAAAGGAGTAGCGATTGAAGAATAACTATCTGTCACGGTTCGAGCCTTGGGCAAGGCTTAGACTTTGCAGTGACAACATACTTTGGTTATTATACACTAAAGTCTTGGGTAAGGCTAAGGCATCAGTGGAATTATAATTTACAGACCCAATTAGATTAGCCTCGACCAAGGCTTACGTCCAACAAAAGGAGGAAACATAACTTACCCTTAGGAACAATTGACCTCAAAGCATTAGGAGGTATGCCCAATTCACACTCGACAAGCCTTGGCTAAGGCTTAAGTCATGTATAGCTGCTGACTTGAAAAAAGAGGTGCACTTTTTGAATCTGAAAAAGATCCCATTTTAGCAGAGATATGAGGATCAAAAATCAAGGGAAGATTATTTTGGAAAGTTGAGAGTGAACCGAAATCATTGGGAAAGATCCCAATCAAAGAAAGAAAAAATCCTAGCCTCCTTAAGTTATAAATATTGGGAATGCCAAGCAGAAGAGGCATCTCTCTTCCTCTTGACATCGCTCACACCAGCATCTATAGCTTCCGTATTTTTCCTTCATCTTTTTCGTTTTCTTTAATCTTTAAGAAACTCATTTTTTATTAAATGTTCACCATGAGTGGCTGATTTGCTTTCTTTTCCTTGTTGAAAGATTTAGCAAACTCCAGTGATGTATTGTGAGGTCGAATTGAGTAAATCTAAGTTTTATTTGAATCTTGATATTTATTTACTTTTTGCACCTATATATATTTGTTGTTTTTGAATCGGTTTGAACAAGACTCATCGGACGCGCGGATAAGTAGCACAAATTGTTTGTACTACTCAAATCCATAATTATTTGAGTGGTTCTGGTACCTAGTGGCCATTAGTATTTCATTGAAGAGATAAGTAATCTGGTTGACCAATTCATGCGAATGAATCCAGCAACCTAAATCAGGTTCTTCTAGCTCTTAAGGTTGTCTGAAGATTAAATCCTGTGGATATTTCTAAGATTGTTTGTTCAGAGAAGAGCCAACTAACGAAGTTTTCTTTGTTGGTGGAACATTTCCAACAACTATAACTAGTTTGCTATATTTTTGAATGAGACTAATCTTTGCATCTATGATCAACTATATAACTATAGTTTAACTATTTCGTTAACTAATAATTTTTCTTATACTCGATCCACTTTTCAATTTGTAGCTAAAGGTTTTGTTGATTGTTCTGTTCTATTTTTATTTTATATCTTTGCATAATTCATTTTGATTTTGGTTATTACAAAAGCCCCCCATTGTTGCTTTTTATTTGTTGGTCAAAGAAAAAAGCCAAGCTCCAAGTTTCTGTGGATTCAACCCTGCTTACCATTACTACAATTCAGCTTTATTGGTTAATTAGAATTTCATTGTTAGTGGATTTGATAACCATTAAATTTTGGCATCATTGTCGGGGAATTAAAGTAACTAATTCTTTCCTTTTTATGACTAGGACTAATCGTGGAGAACCACTTATTTACAATCCTGAGATTGAGAAGACTGCCAAGAGTTTAAGAAAACAAACTAGACAAAGAAGACAAACCTACCAAGACGATAACTCATTTGCAGCAACCAAATCAGAATAGATGGAACAAGAATGCATAATGAGGGAGCTAGTAGCCCCACCTACAAACCAACAGCACCTCTACATCACTTGCCTAAATTTATATGTTTCTTTTGAGTTGAAATCTCGATTAATCCATTTATTACCTAAGTTTAGAGGTCTAAAAAATGAGAAGCCGCACAAACTTCTCAAAGAGTTCTATGTGGTTTGCTCAAGTATGAAACCACAAGGAATATCTAAAGAACAAATCAAGCTGCAAGTATTCCTGTTTTCCTTATATGAAGCAGCTAAAGAATAGTTGTTTTATCTGCTCCCAGATTTATCACGACTTAGACAGAGATGGTAAAGTTCTTCTTAAATCGCTTCTCGAGCAATCGGTATAAGAAGAGAAATATGTGGGATCCAATAAAGGGATTTTGAGAGCCTTCACGACTATTGGGAAAGGTTCACACGCCTTTGTGCAAGCTGTCCACAACATGACATATCATATCAGCCGCTGATATATTACTTTTATTAAGGATTGCTCCTCTAAAAAAGAAGGATGCTATATGCAGCCAACGGAGGTGCCATCACGAACAAGACACCACGATAAGCGAGAGAGTTGATATCGATTATGACAGCCACTTCCCAATAGTTTAGTGCCACACATGATAACCCTTGTAGGATGAATGAGGTAAGTATCTTTTTTCTTGAATCCCAAATTTATGAACTAACCCCTTTGGTGCAAAATATGGTTGCAAGAAATACCTAGTGAGCAAGAGTTTTTGGGATTTGTGTGCATTTAGGGTAGCTCATGGATATGTGCCTAACATTCCTAGAAGATGACCAATAATAAGTCAATGTTGTGGGTGGATTCCCAAACCAACCAAAAATGAGATACGACTCTTTTTCCAATAAGTACAATCCCGATTGGAGAGACCACTCAAATTTCAGCTATGGGTAATGACAACAAAACTACCAATAATACCCGATTAGACCACCACCACCACCACCGTCACAAATAACAAACTCTAAGCCAGTATGTCTCTTGAAGACATAATTAAATCTTTAGCCATTAACACCTATAAATTCTAATAGGAAACTCACCAATTATAGTAGGAGACTAAAGCAAACACACAGAATTTGGAAACTCAAGTTAGTCAGCTAGTAACATCCATGAGTAAGTTGGAGTCCCAAGGTAAATTACCCTCGTAGATAGAAGTAAAACCACAACCAAATGTCCGGACAATCACCCTACAAAACAAAAAAGAACTATAAGAAGCCCCTGGTTGCATAAGCCTTGGTTGAGGCTCACAAAAAGGAAATAGAATCAGAAGCCTTAGGCAAGGTTCCCAACGCAACAGTAGATGGCAACACCTATCCATAAAAAATGAGTACTGATCAGCCCACTTCATTGGAAATTAAACTACCCTTCCTAGAAAGGTTTACCAAGATGAAGAAATAAAAAGAAGACAAGGAGATTTTTGAAACATTTTGCAAGGTTGAGATAAACCTTCTCCTACTTCAGGCCATCAAATGAATACCTAGGTAAGCCAAGTTCTCGAAAGAGCTATGTATTAAAAGAAGAAAATTGAGCAACAACAAAAGAGTAAGTGTGGAGGAGAATGTTTCAACCATCATACAAAGAAAATTACCTCTTAAATGCAAGGACCAAGGTTTATTCACCATTTTATGCAAAATAGGTACTTTGGGCATAAGAAAAGACATGTTTGAGCTTGGGGCCTCCATAAACGCGATGCCCACGTCTATTTACTCCAAGTTAAGTGCCAAATGGCTGAAGGAGACTGGAATCATCATCCAACTGACA
Organism: Carica papaya; assembly: GCF_054855325.1. Taxonomy (NCBI): domain Eukaryota; kingdom Viridiplantae; phylum Streptophyta; class Magnoliopsida; order Brassicales; family Caricaceae; genus Carica; species Carica papaya. Next base: position 24,065,076 of record NC_142314.1, read on the forward strand.
TATAGATTTGTTGTCTACCCCAAAGGTATCTTGGAGGATGTGTTATTTCAAGTGAACAACCTTATTTTTCTTGTTGACTTCTATGTTAGTAGATATGGAGGATGATAAATCTCTAAACTCCTCTGATCTCTTACTAGGTAAACAATTTCTCAGCACTGCTAAAATAAAAATAAACATCCAAGTCGGCACTCTTAGCATGGAGTTTGACAGTGAAGTGGTAAAGTTTAGTGTATATGATGTAATGAAATACCCTTCCGACTTATCTTATATATACAACATGTACGTTGTAGATGTTTTGAACCAAAAATACTTCGACCTGCGCCATGGTGATGAGATAAACATTGCACTTTATAACGCTTTAAATGCTAACAGGTTAGGGATCCTAGAAAAAGACCATGTTGCTGACCAAAAATTGTAAGAGGTCGTGTTTGAGTTGGAGTCATTTAAACAGATAAAAGGTACGACACCACATCTTGATCTTCCCATTTCTCACACAAAAATTCCACCATCTGTTTTGCAGGCACTCAAACTAGAACTAAAGCATTGCCTGAACACCTCATGAACATCTTTTTGGGTGAAGGAGAGAGACCCTTCTAGTGATAACCTCCAATAAACTCCACTAAACAAAAGAGGAAAAATTGGTCAAGGTACTCTGTGAACATAAGGAGGCAGTAGGTTGGATGACAGCAGACATAAAAAGGATTCACCCTCCACTAACATGTATAGAATTCTGTTGGAAAAAGACAACAAGCCCAACAAATGAGCACAGGGGTACTTAAATTCGCCGATAATGGAAGTGGTAAAGAAAGAGGTTTTGAAGTTGTTGGACGTTGGGGTCATTTACCTAATTTCAAATAGCAAATGGGTGAGTCTCGTTCAGGTCATGCCAAAGAAAATTAGAGTCACAGTGATAAAAAATCAGGAAGGGGAAAAAGTTTCAACCATAGTGTAGAATGGGTGGAGAGTTTGCATGGACTATTGCAAGTTGAATGCTTCCAAAAGAAACGATCATTTCCCTTTGCCCTTCATTGATCAAATACTGGAAAAGTGGCTAAGAGAACACATTATTTTTGTATAGATGGTTATTCTAGATTCTACTAAATTTCAATCACACCTAAAGACTATGAAAAGACCACATTCACCTACTCCTTTAGGACTTTTGCCTACAGACGGATGCCATTTAGGCTTTGCAATGCCCTGACCACCTTCTAGAGATGCATGGTGAACATCTTTTCTAACTTTATAGAGCGAAGTATAGAAGTCCTCATGGATGACTTCATGGTTTATAGGGATTCTTTTGATGAGTGTCTTGACAACCTCATAAAGGTGTTGAAATGATGCCTTGAATCCTATCTTTTTTAAACTATGAAAAGTCTCACTTCATTATGGATCAAGGGCTAATCTTGGGATGTGTGGTGCTCTCAAAAGGAATAGAGGTTGATAAGGCAAAAGAGGATGTCATCAAATTACTGCTTTATCCTAAAAGCATACGGGAGATACTCTCATTCCTTGGGCACATTAGTTTTTATAAGAGGTTCATTAAGGATTTCTCTGAAGTCACCCAAACATTATGTCGGCAGTTGCAAAAAAAAATGGAGTTCACATTTGATGACTCCTGTAGAGAAACACTTGAAGCGATTAAAGAAAAATTGGTAACAACACCCGTCATATAGCCACCGAATTGGGAGCTAACATTTGAAATTATATGTGATGCAAGTAACCAAGCAGTGGGAGCAGTCCTTGGACAGAGAATGAAAAGTGACCTACATGACTACACTTCCCGAACCCTTGATAATGCCCAAATGAATTACTCGACCAATGATAAAGAACTGTTAGCTATTGTGTTTGCTTTAGAAAAGTTCCATTTGTACTTGTTGGGAAGAAAGGTGATTGTGTTCTCAGATCACGCAACATTGAAGTATTTGCTCAAGAAAAAAAAAGCAAAACTAAAGTTGATAAGATGGATATTTCTCTTGCAAGAGTTTGATATCGAAATAAGAGATAAAAAGAAAATGGAGAAATTAGTAGCAGATCACCTTAGTCGACTGCCATTGTGTGGGGAGCCTTCCTCATTGAATGACGAGTTTTTAGATAAGCATCTGTTCTCTGTTCAACAAGCAGCCCCCTGATATGCAAACATCGTCAATTATCTAGTTACCCATGTACTACCACTTGAGTTACCAAGGGCCAAAAAGAAAAAAAATCAAGAAAGAAGCAAGACAATACGTAAGAGATGACTCGTACTTATAGAAACACTATGCAGACTAAATAATTAGGCAATGCATTCTAGAAATCGGAGTGTCCTCTGGGGGACACTTTGGATCCAAGTGAATAGCCTGAAAAGTGTTGAAGTGTCCTTATTTTAAGATGTGTACACTTACTGGAAGACATATGAAAATTACCAATGCACTAAAAAATATCAGTCGTAAAGATCAGATGCCACTAACACCCATCCTAGTATGCAAAATCTTTGACATGTGGTGCATCGATTTCATGGGGCCATTCCCATCTTCTTTTGGCAATCCATACATATTACTACCAATTGATTATGTCTTCAAATGGATTAAAGTGAAGGCTATAAGAGCTGATGATGCTAAAACCATCATAAACTTCCAAAAAACACGAATCTTTGTGAGGTTTGGAGTCCCTAGGGTTGTGATAAGTGACAGAGGAACACATTTCTACAATAAGGTAGTAAAAGCTCTTTTTAAAAAGTATCACGTTACCCACCATACGCCCACCGCCTACCACCTGCAAACTAGCAAAAAGGCAGAAGTTTCTAACCAGGAAATCAAATCCATCCTAGAGAAAATGGTTAACTCGAATAGAAAATACCAAAGTGTAAGATTAGACGATGCTCTATTGGCATATCAGACAACATTCAGGACACCTATTGGGATATCTCCATGGCGACTAGTTTTTAAAAAAACGTGTCACTTACCCGTTGAGCTAGGAGGCCTATGAAAATTCTAAAGTCTACAAAGAGAAGACAAAAGCCTTCCATAACCACATGTTTTCTAAGAAGCAATTCTTTATTGGGCAAAAAGTCCTTTTATATGATTCTCGGCTTAAGCTGTTCCTTGGGAAGCTTCAGTTGAGATGGATAGACTCATTCATCATCACCAACATCTTACTTTATGGTGCTGTTGAAATTGAAAGTGTCAACACCCATTAAATCTTTAAAGTGAACGAACACCAACTTAAACCTTTCTATGAGGGATTTTCCACACAAAAAATTGAAGAAATCACCTAGGACCCACCTAAGGAAAAAATCTGAAAGCAAACAAGACAACCCAACCTTGGAAAATAAACAAAGGCATTTGATGGGAGGCAATCCATCAATTTTTCTTCCTTCTTTTTCAATTTTCATCATTTGCACTAGTACTTTCAATAAATTTACAACATTTTTATTGAGTTAACTAGAGTCTCTTTGATGATTATTGAGCAGGAATAAGGAATTCAAGTGGTAGAGTCAGAACAGATGAATACTGGAACAATCGAACAAGTCTTGCCTAAGGCTTGTGCCGAGCCCACAACACTCTACTCACACAACCCTTGCCCAAAGGTTGGGAGGGGCCCCGAGGTCAAAACAGTGATATGATAATTATTGAGTGAGCCTTGCCCAAGGCTAAAACAAGAAGCTAGTAGGGGATCACTTTCAGTTGACCATGTAAGCCTATGCTATCCATAAACCTTGTTCTAGGCTTACCCTTCAATAACAAGATCTACACAAGTCATGCTCAAGGCTATATATGACACAAATAAAAACATCCCATTTACACTCGGCCTCAATGCTCGATACCAGATGCCCTTTTAAATTTTAAAAAATCCCCAACCATTATCATAACCCTTATGAATCTTCCCTGATCTTCAACCCTAACTCCTGAATCCTTAACAACCAATTACCACGGACACTAAAATCATGAGGCAAAAGCGCTTCAACCGCAAGACCTGTGATCCTCGACCCAGTTTTGTTGCTTACTAAGCCAAAAAGGATACAGAATGAGTTGCACGAATGGTAGCACAAAGAGCAGCACAGAGTGCACTAGATTTGCTAGTTCAGCCTACTTAGCTAGAACCACCACATCCAGCGAGCAGCCCCACATTGAGCAACCACCCACCAGGCAATTCCATATCAACATCGTTGACTCCCCAATAAGAGACTCAGATGCCCATTAAGTCGGACCCAGTCGTGCTGCCAAACAACTTGACTCGCGATAACCCCACTCACCGAAACCCACCACCAAAGATGTTGAGGCCACACAAGACTAAAAAAGGGCACAAATCTAAAAAGCCAAATGCGTGCTTCCACCCAATGAGTCTGGACTGAGTGGCTACCTCACCTCTTATGAAGAATAAGAGAAAAAGAGGTATGGAGAAATCTCTAAACTTTCCATCGTGGCCGGCAAGTGTCGTCACACCCCTACCCCTAAAAATCTTTAACATCAAAAAGGAGGTTTTACAACTAATTAACAACATTGGTTTATCTCCTTACTTTGAAAACATCTTGCTGACATATGTGGAATTATTATGAGAATTTTACTCCACTTTTGAATTTTACAAACAGACCAATTTCACTCTGAAGATGCCTAATATGATTTCCTTTTGGTTGATGGGCTAGCACTTTAACCTTTTCCTCATGCAGTTCGAAGATGCCTTAGGATTCTCCAACCTTTTCCTCGGGCACCCATTATGCGATTTCAGTGAGGATTTTAACCTAGCCTCTATTTATGAGGAGTTTTGTGATAACGCACTAGACAGCTACGAACCCGACAAATCCAAAGAGCTCTACTTACATCCACCACTTCTTGGCCTACTCCTTTTCTGGCCATAAAGACGCACCGAGCATCTTATCCAAGAGACGGGTAAACTTAGACTTTTGGAGTGCCACACAGTTCTCAAATGTCATCACATCCAATGACTACTGATCCTAGGATCTGTCATCACCAGGCTTATTGTTGGCCTCACTGATTTTGACACCACAAATAATGATCTACATATTTTCTATCTACAAGCACCCCTAGACTTGGGTTCTCTTGATGTAATATTGAGTGAATACCAATATTTAAAAAGAACTCTATTGCAACTTATCTGGATTTGCATGTTTAGAATTCTATGGTTTATGTCTAGGACTCCATTAAAAAAAAGAGAAGAAACAAAAAAAGGAGCATAAATAGTAAATTACTCTCCTAATAACTTAAAATTGATACTAACCAAGTAACTAAGTGCATTCATTACAAATATTTGTCCTCGTGTCAAAAGGTTAGTGGCATTTTAAACCACTACGAGTAATGCTAAAAGCCACTTGAAACTGTGACTAGCTGAGTAATTGGGTGCATTAATCATAAATGTTTGCCCTCACATCAAAAGGTTAATGAATTTCAAACAAGCAATAAAGGTTCTCAAGTTAGCTATAAATGGGTTTTTTGTTACCAATCACATGAAATTTCTATATCTGGACATGTTTGGTAGTTGTTATACTATATATTGGTAATTGCTCTTAATGAAATTTATGTGTGCTAGAAAAGAAATTTTTTTGCAAAACTCTATCATGATTGTGCTTGGATATTAGTCAAAATAGTTATTCGTTAGTGTGGTTCCATGAAACTCAAACCTACAAACTACTAGTTGATGGTTATTTTTGCAACTTGAGGGTTTTGATGTAATAAACGAGTTATGATGGAATGACTGGGAATAGTTGAGTTGAAGGTGAAGAAATGAGGGCTGGTGGTATGTACCACAAGATAACTGTGGGAGAATTTGATAGTTCATAAAACCATTTCCATTATCCATTTTTGAGTGCTTAATTGAATATCTTATTATCTAATTTGAACTATTTTATCTGTTTTAACGCAGGATAGAAAATGGAGCCTAAGGTGTGGGAAAATAGCAAAAAAGGAGCAAATATAGTAGAATAACTATCTGTCATGGTTTGAGGATTGGGCAATGCTAAGATCCTGTAATGATAGCATATTTTAGTCTTTATACACTCAAGTCTTGGGCAAGGCTAAGGCATAAGTGGAATTATAATTTACGAACCCCTTCATAAAAGCCTCGACCAAGGCTTACGTCTTAATAAAAGAAGGAAGCATAACTTACCCTTGGGCATAGCTGACACCAAGGCATTAGGAGGCAGGCCCAATTCACACTTGACCAAGCCTTGGCCAAGACTTAGGTCATGTATAAATATTGACTTGAAAAAGGGCACATTTTTTTAATCTAAAAAGGATTTCATTCCAACCGAGATTTAAGGAAAAAAAATAAGGCAAGATTATTTTAAAAAGCTAAGAGTGAGCTGAAATCATTGGGAAAGAACCCAATCAAAGAAAGAAGAAACTCTAGTCTCTTTGGGTTATAAAAATCAGGCCTGCCAAGCAGAAGGGGCATCTTTCTTCCTCCTTATGCCACTTACAGTAGCATCTACAGCTTTTGCATTTTCTCTTCATCTGTCTCCTACTCTTTAATCTTCAAAAAATTGTTTTGTATTAAAAGTCCACCATGAGTGGCTGATTTGCTTTCTTTTCCTAGTTGACAAATTTAGCAAACTCCAATGATGTATTATGAGATCGAATTGAGTAAATCTAAGTTTTATTTGAATCTTGGTACTTATTTACTTTCTACACCTACATATATTTGTTGTCTTTGAATCAATTTGAATAGGGCCATCAAACGCATGGAGAAATAACAAGTAGCTAGTCATACCACTCAAATACGTAATTATTTCAGCAGTTTTGGTACCTAGTGCGATTAGTGTTGCACTAAGGGGGTAAGTAATCTTGTTGACTGGTTCACGCGATGAATCTGACAACTTGAATCAAGTTCTTCTATCTCTCAAGGTTGTTGGCATATTAAATCTTGCAGATGTTCCTAAGACTGTTTGTTCAGCGAAGAGCTAGCTAACAAATGTTTCTTGGTTGGTTTAGGAATAAGGAAGGATTAATTGGCGGAACATTTCTAACAACTATAACTAGTTTGTTGTATTTTTAAATGAAACTAATCTTTTCATCTATGATCAACTATATAACTGGAGCTTAGCTATTTCGTCAATTAGGAATCTTTTTTATAATCCATCCACTTTCCAATTTAATGCTAAAAGTTTTATTGATTATTCCATTATATTATTATTCTATATCTTTGCATAAATTCATATTAAAATTGGATCTTACAAACATCCCCAATTGTTGCTTTTCATTCACTAATTAATAAAGAAAGTCAAGCTCCAATTCCCTATGGATTCAACCCTGCTTACCATTCTACGATTCAGGTTTATTGGTTAATTAGGATTTTATTTTTGGTGGATTCGACAACTATTAAAGATTGGGTTGTGTTTTAAGCCTTTGCAATCTTCATCAATTGACTATCTCAAATGTACATTAGCTCTAATATTCTTCCATTCACTTTCTTTTATAATTTCTAAAATATCGAAATAGTTCATTGTTACAAGATAAACCAAATTAAATTATTTTAGAAATACGCAAGATAAAAACATAAAAATCTCAGTATAAGTACATATAAGCAAATATATATATATAACTAAAACATAAAAAACTATATCTAACTCATGAAAGAATTCTTTGTTGAACTGTAACTTACCTTCTGATGTATCTGTATCGGGTTATGAAGGGGGATCATATAACAGATATTTTAAGAATATGTTCTTTTCGCATTTAAATTCTATTTTGAATCACTTATATTACCATATAATTTTATTCTTAAATTGTGCTTTTCATTTTTTAAAACCTGTTGTTTTGTGTTTTCTTGTAATTCTCTCTTTAATAAAAATGGAACTATCCTTATTGATAAAATTATTTTTTATTTTTCAAAGAGAAAAGGACATATGACTACCTTTTTATTAATAAATGTATCTTTTACTTAATAAAAAATATGCAATATGTAACCTATAGCCAAACCCTTAAAAAGATTAACCCCCAAAGAAATTGTAGGTTACTTTACCAACAAAAAGCTAATTATTTGGCATTAATTAACAATGTCCTGTATAAAATGAACTAATAGAGTAACATAATAAGATGAATAAAGATTAAGATGATGTTGTATGGCTATTTTCTTTGATAAATAAAGGTTATCTTACATTTCTAAAAGATTCACGATAATTAAAAAATTATGAAGTGCTATAATAACAAACATATATATATACTTCATTATTTATGTAAAATAGTGATGAATAGCTAAAACCTATAACACGAACTATTTATAAGAAGATACTTTGAAATTATATTTCCTAAATATAACATCTTGAATCTTCTGGCTAAGGAAGTTAAGGCTAATTTTTGCATCCCAAATTTTATGATCGATATGTACACATGAGGGAGCTTCACATGAAAAGCAACCCTACAAGCAATCTAACATTTAAAAATATGTTTCCTAGAACTTCCAATACCACTTTTTTTTGTTTTTTTGTGTATATAATAAATTTTTTTATTCGCCTAAGATAAAATATATTTATATTACATTTATTAACTAAAAAATAACAATCTCGTGCAAGAAGAAAAAATATTTTTTTCAAAAAAGAGGATAAAGAGAAGTTTATTGAGAAAAAAATCATACATTAAAGGTCACATATATAGATAGAAAAACAAGGCCAAGAAAAAAGTGAAAACACTAAGGATTAATTAAAGCCATGTAAAATTAAAGACATTAAAAAAAACTACATAACAATGCCACCTCACCACTATGAAGAGCCGAAAAAATTGACGTGCATCATATATACAGTTGGTAGTCCAGGTAATCACAAAGCTAGAAAAACCCAACAATAAATTAAGAGCACGAAAGAAAATCAACATGGAGAAACCACCAAAGATTCTGCTATAATCAGTTGCATGCATCAACTCAGACCTATTTATGAATTAGCCTCCTCAAAGCAGAAATTTTGAGACCACACAAGCCCTTATTCATAGGAGGATTGAAATTACTACTAAAAATAGTACAATCATTAAATTATAGATGAAACATTTATCTTAAAATTTTAAACTAATAGGAAATAACTCAATTAGTTATTTTTATTCTAATACATCTTTAAGTTATAAGTCTACTTAGAGTAAAAGTGTGAATCATACACATGTGCACTAAATATTGTGCAAATATAATTATAGCTATTAGAGCCATATTTTGATATAACTTCTCCCTCATCCTTTTCACAAACCAATCCAACCATGTTTCACATTTCCTCATCCTCCACACTGCTCTCTGCAACCATCTCTCATTATTTATTTTCTATCAAACTCACCCCTATTCATAATTTTTTTATGGAAAACACAATTTTTTCATATATTAGCTATCTAAATTCTTCTAGATATAGTAACAATCCTAATACATGTTATCTTGTGAGAATAAAAAAATTATGTTTTATTATTGAGATATCACTTTTTATAGGCATATGTGTATAGTTTTACAAAGAAAAAATTAAATGATAATTAAATACACATATACACCATAAATGCATTAAAAATTTTAGAATAATAAAGGAGATAAGAATTTATATTGTTGGCAATAATATATTACGCTCTATAAATTATTGTATTATTGGATCATATTGGCTACTTCTAGCTAATAAAATTTCAAGCATTTTCATAAAAAATGATTAAATTATAGGTAGTTTCATATATCACTAATGAGTTTTTAGCTAATAGGTAGCTTCATATATTATTAACCAAATTCTACATGCTACCAAAGATGTGTAATAGGAAAGATGTACGGGAGGTTGTGTTGAGATGGTGATGTTGACGATAGCGGGAAAACAAGCTGGCTAGTCGTAGTGGTGTGGGATGAGGTGTTAATAGGAAAAGTGAATTAGAATTTATAGAGTTGTAAAGCTCTAATAGGAATGAATTATTTTCATGTGCCTTTTAATGAATGAGAGGGAGTAATAGAGCTGCGTGGGAGAGAGAAATGAATAGGTTTTAGAGGATATTGGTAAAAGCTTGGAGATCTTTGGTGGGTATGGGTGATATACCTACTTTTAGTTGTTTTTTTTTTCTTTTTAGTGGATATATAGCCAAAGGAATGCTTGTTCCTATTCTCATAATCCATAAGCTAGCCATTTACTCATATAAATATGAGCTTCTATACATACAATATGAAATTCATGCACAACCAAAGTTAATCAATTATATGTCATTTAGTTTAAATAGTTAGGTGTCTTGAATCACCCTTTCATATTGTTGGTAAACTTCCTTAAAGAGGTATATCATCACACATATACATATAAGAAGTTGTTTTAGATGTGTAATGTAGTGTTTAGACTATGTTGTGGTTGTTTATGCCTTTTTTTTTGCCTGTCTTATGCTCCAAGGTCTCATTTATTTTAGATGATGTTAATGGTTGATTTTCCTATATAGGAATGCATTACGGTTGGTTTTATAAATCTACTTGTTATTGATAAAAGCTATATTAATTTTAAGAAAAATATTACTTTTAGAAAATAGAAATGAATTTTAGGATTTAGATTTTAGTAACAGTTCATACATTTCATTAGTTAGGTGATACAATTTGAAGAAATACTAATCATATTGTTAAGGGAAGATTAGTATGATTCGATTTTAAAATGTATATATGAATACTTTTGTACTAACTTTAGTAATAGCCAAAAAATTCTTAAAGAAATCAAAGATATATTTCCTGCCAATTTTATGAAATAAAAATATAAAGGCATTATCTCTCTTCTAATAAAATGATACTAGCCTGGTCCTAATATATGTCTTCTCTTTGACACTCTATATTCGCCTTTAAGGTAATTATTTTTTTTCAAAATGGAATGAAATTTATCATTAACAATTGATCATTATAAACACAGCGGAAGTACCATTAAATAATACATCCAATTAGAAGGAAACAATTCATCATCTATTACTGATTCCAATCTTTAAGATAATCATGGTATGATATAAATTACACGTTGGTATACATATAAATAACTAAAACCAATTATGGATGAGCGAATTCGCAAGTGCACAAAATCATTCAAGTAATAAAATGATAAGTAGAGTATCGTCCCACAGGAATCGTGTGTCAAGTACCAAAATTTGTAAAAATTCTATTATTATCTATAAATCAAAATTTAATAACAATTTAATCGAAGCAAAATAATTAAATTAATAAAAACTATCGATGTAAACCCATTAGAGTAATTGATTTCACCTTAATCTTAAGTATATTAGAGTTTTAGTTTCACAATTTATTTAATCTAGTATGCAATAATCAAACTAATCTAATGTACTTTTAGTTTCCCTCCTAGTATTCCCTAGGGCTATCATTTAATAACTACTAACCTGTTATAGAAATTATTAATTTGATTCAATTAAATATGTGATAATTCAATTTTTTCATGTTTACTCGATTATATTACTCTAGTTCAAATCACAATTAATACTTAACAATATTTGTTTAATTAATGGAATTTCACTCCCGTTACTCTAAAACTAGCAATCACAAATCAAGCCATGAGTTGGCCAACTCTCATAACCGAATTAAGTTCGATATTGTTAAATTGTAACCAAAAGAAAGCTAAAAAATTAAAATTTAAATGTACTTTTGATTCATGCTACATTAATCACTCCAGTGAAGAAGATTTAATTAGACATGGTAGATTGAACAATAAAACTTATAATTAGAAAATATAACCATGTAATGATCAAAAATAAATTTCCAACAAATTTGAAACACAAGTTTTTTTCAAAAAATCATGAAAAATATTATACCAAAAATTTGTAATTTGAATACAAAAATATAAAAAATAAAATAAAATACTTGATTAATTTTTCTTAATTTTTCCTCCTCTGCTCAGCTCCAAGTATGTTTCTGTTTTCTGTTTTGGCTTCTTCTCCACTAGATTTGGGTTCGCATCGGCATCCCACCATATCTGAGTTTGTCTTTGCCCCTCCCTTTTCACGTTGTAGATCTGATCCCTTTTGTAGGTGACAAGGAGAAAGAAGATAGGGTTTGCACGCCTCCCTTTTGAATTTTAGTTGCCTCCTTTTTTCCTTTCTAGAGCTGCTCATTTTTCCTTTTCAGAGTTGCTTACTTTTTCCTCTTCAGAGCTGCTCATTTTTCCTCTTTATAATTGCTTCCTTTTTCCTCTTTTCTTCTTCTCTATTTAGCCTTTTTTTTTCTCTTTTCTTTATAAAACCTGTATTAAGAATTTTGTTCATTAAGTGATTTTTAACTCAAAATTAATTAAAAAATTCTTCTAAATTTAAGTAAAAAAGGTATAAAAATATAAAAAAAGTCAAATACATCAATGTACATCTGTGTATGCATATAAAACAATACTTATTATACTTGCTACGTAGGCAATCACAATAATATCACATATAGAGTAAATTATACAAGATATTGTCTAAACTACTTAAACGAGCTAGTAGCCAGTGTACACATGTACTTTTCATCAACACTCTAAATTGGTAGTATATGTGTGAGTGTAATTTTTTTGTTCTTTAAAACATAGGGAATAAAGATAGATTATTCTATATATATATTAATTAGTTAAAAGCTGATTTATAACTTGATTTAACCTTTATTTCCAAATACATGTATAATGCTCATATTAATCAAAATATTAATTGTTTTAGATGCCATTACTAGATCAGAATTTTCTTTGAGGAAAATATTATCCATTAATGCCATTAACCCAGATTTTAATTCCAAGATCCGAAGAGCGTATCCATATCTATTAATTTTTTTATAAAAATCTCATTTTAAATCTAAACAAATTTAAGTAGCTAGTTAGATTCATCTTCTTTATAACTAGATTGAATTTCTACATGTACTACATCAATAATGCTTTTATCCTCGCTCCATTGTGTGTAAAAAAAAAAGAAAAGAAGAGAAAAGAATATTCTAATAGCTTATTACATTAGGCATCCAAGTATTTTAATAAATAACAACAAAGTCACATTAAGCCGAGGCAAGAGAGAAATTAAAGAAGGAAGAGTAGTACTAATATTCGAGATATATAATATTGAAGAGAAGATTAATTTTAAGAAAATCATAATGCAAAGCAATCCAACTACATGCGTGCATGTAACATGACACGTGCATGTAACATGACACTACGACTATCATGACAACAACTACAACTATTAAGACAACAACTGCGATGATTAAGAGTTTGATGACATATCTTGCAATATGATTAGTTATTTATAAGTATAACACCACCAACATCAAAAGCATTTAAAATTAAACATCCTAATACTCGATTCCTAAGGGTAATTAAACCCATTAGACCATATCAACCCATAATTCTAGTTGTTATGATCCATGAATGGCACCATCATCTCTGCTTATTCCCCATTAGAAGACTTTACATGAGGCTACTACTGTGCTTGGGGGTTCATCCCATCAAAAACTGGAGAAAAGATGTCACTATAATCTATACCTTCCTTTTGAGTGAAACATTTGACCACTAGTGTGATTTTAAATTGTTTTATATTACATTTAGCATCACATTTGATCTTGAAAACCCATTTACAGCTGATACTTTAAAATTATCAAGAAATTTAACAAGATTTCAAACACCATTATGGTCTATAGATTTTAACTCTTCTTCATAGCTTCTATCCATTTGTTAGAATAATCACTTTCCATGGCTTGTGAAAACGAAACCGAAATTTTTTCTTATCTCAATATCAAAATCCAATTCTTGTATTTATACAACATAATCATCTAATATTACATAGTTTCTTTCCTTTTGAGATCTTCTCAAAGACATTGATTGAGGTTGTTATATAACATTTTCAATAACAACATCTTCTTGTGGAAATGATCCATTTCCATTATATAGCTCATTTTTCATAATTTGCTGAGAAGGTTGAGCAACAATTATTTCTTAAGGCAAAAAGGGTGGTGGGATATGCATTCTTATTTCCTCAAAGTCTATTTTTCTTGGTTTATCACTCCCATTAATTTTGTCATTCTCTAAGAATCTAGCATTACTGGTTTCAATTATTCTCGTACTATGGTTAAGAGAGTAAAATCTATATCCTCTGAACTTATCTGGATAGCCAATGAAATATCCAGATACTGTTCCTGAATCTAGTTTTTTCTCATGAGGATTGAATATTCTTGCCTTCCTTGGACAATCTCATATATGTAAATATTTCAAACTAGGTTTCTTACTAGTCCATAACTCGAAAGGAGTTGCAAGAATTACCTTACTAGGAACTTTGTTCAAGATATACATTGTGATCTTTAAGGCTTTACTTCATAAAGAAATAGGCATAGAAGAGTAACTCATCATACTTTTAACTATTTATATTAAAGTACAATTACGCCTTTTAATAACACCATTCTGCTATGGCATACTTGGTATTGTGTATTAAGCATGAATGGCATGCTTTTCTAGGAATTTGGCAAAGAGTCTAGGATTTTGTCGTGACTCATCATATCTACCATTGTATTCACAACCTCGATTTGATCTAACAATCTTAATGTTTCAATTTAATTATGTCTCAACCTCTGTAGTGTACACCTCAAAGATATTAATTGCTTGAAACTTATTATGCATTAGATATACATAACCATATTAAGATAGATCATCTATAAAGGTGATAAAATATCTTGCTCCAATGAAACAATGAATGAAAAATGGTTCGTAAATGGCCATATGAATTATCTCAAGAAGTTCATTACTTCTTATGACACCTTTCTTTATATTCTTAGTTTGCTTTCTTTTTATGCAATATACGTATACTTGAAAATTAATGAAGTCAAGATTTTGTAAAATTTCATCCTTCACTAATCTCTTAATTCTTTCCCTGGAGATATGCCCTAACATTGTTTGTCACAAGAATGAAAACTTTTCATTAATTAAGCCACATTTTGAACTAATATTTGAATGCAGTGTAACTTAAGGTTATGCAAATTCATGATTCAGGAAAATTTTATATAAACTATGTGACATTCCAAATGCTAATTAAGGCATAAAGGAACCAGATACAGAAACAGATAACGAGTGCATAATAGTTAACTGTATATAGCGGAGTAATTTATTACAAATCCCTTACAAAATATATGAGTTTCCAATTACATGTATATCTGTGGCCAGAAGTGGTAACAAAATACAAAAGATCAAAATACAAAAGGGACACTTCTATCATTATGTAAAAGGACTCATCAGAGTACAGGACAAGTCATGCATTCATAAAAGTTTATGGATCCACAGGATCCTTAAAGACTTCAAGGGGTAGGTCAGCGATCGGCTCTTCACTATCTTTCTCATCTAGAGGGGCGCATGGAAAGGGGTGAGTTCCATATACTTAGTAAAGAAAATAATATTTAAATAACATCTTAAGATTTTAAAGGTAATTAAGGGTGTCATCATTACTTACCATGAAGAGTCATGTTAGGTTCCTTCATTAAATTATCAAAACAATTTATTTTATTAAAGAAACCATTGAATCCATCATATCATATCAATCAAATATATCATGCTAAAAATAAAGAAAATAAAATAAATCATGATATGCACTATTTTTCGTGTCATTCTTCGCGAAGTCGTTCTGACTATCCATGTGGAATGATCAATTCATTTCATTTATAATAGCAATTTGCGGCTTGTCAAACTAAAAGCACATTTACGGCTTGCCAAACCAACAACACATTTTCAACTTGTCAACCAACAACATATTTACTACTTGTCAAACCAACAGAACATTTATGGCTTGTCAAACCATGACATGATATATGACCACGGTCGTGCCAACCACAGTGATCCTACATGTTAACTATGGCAACAGCCATACTTCGTCAGAGGTGACCTTTGCAGTCATATCACATTACCACTCTTGTCAGAGCGTATGCCGTTATCCACAGGGAGCGGTCTTCTCATGTCTTTTCAGGGCAAATGGGAAAGAAACAGAAACCTCTCAGAGATAAAAAGCCTAACGAAACACTTTTATGAATTATGCATGCCAATACTAATACATATTTCTCATGTCATACATCATTTCATGATTAATAATTTTTCACCATCAATTTCATCACATATCAATATTTATTTTAAGCATTAAATAATTTAAATTACATGCAAATAATTAATTCATGTACATTCATAAAACATGCATTAATCACGTAAAATTATTTCGTTTAAGCATATGATTTAATAATGCAACCATAAGTTCAAGCTTTGTCAATTATTAATCTAGAAATGCTCCTCAGGATGTTTAAAAGTAAATACTAAATTCTTTACTAAAACCTCAATGTTTTCTATTCTTTTTCTTATTCTTCTCCTCTCCCTCTCTCTAACACTCTTGGAGAATGTAATAATGGAAATGAAAGTGATGAGGAAATGGTGAAGGGAGGGTCCCTATTTATAAAAAATGGGGACATCCAATTTGTGCTAAGTTACAAATTCTAGTGAGGAGAGAGAAAGTTAATGAGAAAGGTATGATGTGACGACTGATGGATGTGACCAACGGATGGATGACACGACGTGATGATAGCGTGAAAAATCATAGGCATGCCACCCAAATGATGGCGGCACGTTGCTCAAGCGACGGCGGCACGTAGCCCAAGCTGGCGGCAGTGCGCTGCTTTAAGATAGCTCAAGGCACCCAAGAGGGTAGCACGAACTGCCCGAGCAACGCATGCAGCCCTAGCCAGCTAGGCACTGCAAGCCTAGCTAGCTGCGTGCACCAACCTAGCCTGCAATGCACAGACCTATCGCGTGCAAGCCCGTGCGCATAGGCCTACCACGCAGACGACGCCTGAACAGGGCACACAGAGCCACGTTCGTCTGCGCACGATGGGACGTGCGCACTATGCGCATGCCTTGCATTTACTGCGCGCATGCACACACAAGCAGCGTGCAGAGCCTGCGTGGGTGAGACCCTTCCCGCGGGTGTTCCCGCAGGATTTTCTGCCTTCTTTTCCATTTTTTCTTAAATTTATTTAAATAGATAAAAACATAATTCTTTCTTATGAAAAAATAAAAAAATTAATTTTAGGAATTATTAAATCAAGTAAAGTACAAAATTTAAAAATATGAAATATTAAGGAGTTTTAAATGGCCTTAGAGCCCGAATATCTAGGGGTTCACATTACAGATTAAGCGCGAAGATTTTCAGGGTGTTACAAACTATCATATAAAATACCAGAATCAACAGCCGCTTCTAATTTGAGATAGTTTTCCATAAAAAGGAACTTTTCACTTTCTTTTAGTTTTCAGGTTGTAAAGAATCCATGCATTAAATTAGTAACATTAGTTATGACTCTGAATTAGTCCACCAAGTATTTGAAGGAACTTCAACAATATTTGATTTATAACATACAAAAGAAAGATTTATACCTCTCTTTTCGAACAAAGCCTTATGCTTATTACATTCCTTCTTCACATGACTTTTATTGCCATAAAAGTAGCAATTCAAAGTGAATTTTTCATCATGACTCTAGTTATCCTCTACAGGTCCACTATTTTTCTTTTGTGGAATGTTCTTTAATTTGATGGATTTGCCTTTATTCTTCATAGCTCCATGAGTTACGATAAGGGCAAAATTATGTCAATTTTTCTTTAATCTCATTTCCTCCTAAATACATTTACTAGTAAGCTCATTTATGTTCCACTGCTCAATATTAGTGTTATACTAGATCTTGAATGGAGCAAACTACGAAGGAAGTGAGTGAAGGATAAACTGTACTAAGAATGACTAATCTATGTCCATACCTAATGCCTTTAGTTTTGCAGCATTTTTAACCATGTTCAGGATGTGTTGTTGAATTTCTTTATGAACATCATATTTCATTATGGTCAATTCAGCTGTTAATGTGCCTGTAAGAGGCTTATCGGTACGTTTGAAATGCTCTTCCACATATTTCAAAAATTCTGAGGCTATCTCAGTTTGAGGGAGGGAGGTCTTGATGTTTGTGGCAATAGTCATTCTCATAAACATAAGACTGAGTCTATTTAACCTTGTCCAAGCTTTCAATTGTTCTATATGCTCTGGAGTACTATCATTGGTAGCTTTAGGAGGTTTTTTAGTTAGTAAAGCCAGGTCAAGATCTAATATACCTAGGGAGGATTGGACACTTTCATACCACTATAAAAAAACATTATGATAATGCTCAAAATAAGGCCTCAAGTATATCCATAATATAGAATTAAAATTTATAAATGATGAACTATTGATATCACTATAGTTTTTCCTTTGGGCAAAACATTAGCATATCTAATGTTCACTCAAAGGGAGCTTAAAATACTTACTATTTGGTGTCATTTATATGTTCCTTTAGATATCCATCTAAATAATATAAAATAAATCATCAGTTTATAATTAGCAGAAAATGAATCCTTTGGGCTAGTCTCAGTCCTCTAATTATGAATAATAATATATATATTATTCCTTTATAAGTCTCCCTTAATTTTTTAATGTAGTTTAATTAACGCAAGACTCATCAACCTAGGTTACTTTGGTAACTATTTAGGTTAATAAATCTTAAGTCATCAAACTACTCAACCATAATTTGTATAAAAATATATACATATAAATATTTACATTCTAGAATTGATTGTTAACGTAAACCACAATGTCGTTTAAAACAAACTCCACATTTAATAGGTGGCATAATCCAATTTAATAATTCTATATAATTTATGCATGTTATCGTCATATATACAACCATGATATATAAACATAAGCTAAGAGTCATAAAATCACAACATATTAACATGTCTTGTTTTCTAGAAATAAACATGTTAATTGACAACAATATTATAATAAAGCCATAATTCTAAATGTACAAATTCAATAAGCTCTAATACCAAAAGTTAGAAAATTTGATGTAGAAGCTAATTTGCCCAATTTTATTCAATTCAACACATCTTAATAAAAACATAAAATTAGAGTTACAAACTATTCAAATATAATGCAATCATAGTGTAATTGAGAGATTCCTTTGATAAAAGTCTTAGTTCTCTGACTCATTTCTTCTCTTTAGGTAACTATTTTGCATAGATGTTCAAAACTTTAGTTGATGAAAGCATACTATGATAAAGGAATCTGTAATCCTTTTATAAATAAGAGAAGAGGGCAAAACGCATTCATGATAATTCAATGTATTCATAACTATTTTTCTGTAATAATTATTATATTTTAATTATCATGAAATATAATAATTTTGTAATTAAAATATAATTATTATATTTAATTACTGAGTTGTTATTAAAATAAAATAATTATATTTTATTTTAAAGTTATCCACTCCATCAAGGCATATTTTTCTTTACAACAATTATCTATTATTTAAGTCTACTTTTAGTAGGTTCCAATTGTTATAAGTGGATGAGAAAAATAAAAATTTAGGCTAGTGAGTCATCTATTTAATTACTGTATTAATATAATAAATTATCAAAGTTAATAAATAAATAGTTGATTATTGATATTTATAAAACTAATTTAATTCGCTTAAGCTAAATATTGTATTATTCTCTATCTAACATATATGAATAAGATGATATAATAGATGTCTTGTCTTTGGCTCTCCACTTATCTTCATGCATGTAATGTTTTTAATTACTTATTTTAATTTTATTTTTAAACTTAAAACTAATTATCAATTCTGTAAGCTCTGTAAAAAATAAGCACTAATCAATAGTTGAGGAGATTAGATTATGAGAAAAAAAGGATTTAAAACTAGACAAAGATTTAAAGAGATGTGAATTTCATAAATTACAAAACTATATTATTTTATTGTGGACATATTATTCTAATGTCCATTATCACCTGTTGCATTAGTTATACAATCTAGAAGTGATCATTAATTATATGTTGTTTATACATATGAGTAGTCTTCATAATATGTCATCAATTTTTGTGATTTTAGGTTTTAAAATAAATTTATTGTTACTAACAATTTTTTTTCTGTTAAATAATAAAAAATAATTGAGCATCAAAAACAAACAAAAAATATTATGGAGCAAATAATAATAATAAACGTTAGAAGACTTCAATGATTAATTTGATAATTTGTCTTAAAATCAATTAGTGCGCAAAAATTATTTTGAAATGTTTTCGAGTGAATTTTTGTTAAAATAGTGATTGAATGGTTAAGCATATTGTTTTGCAAGAAAACTTAAAATTTTATTCATCTTTCCCCTATTATATGAAGAAAACTTGAATATAAATTGATATAATGAAGTCTCGAATAAGAACGTGCCTAGAATTTACTATTAATAGATTGCATAATAACTAATTAATATATGGTCTTTTATAAATTTTCTAAAATTCAACATACCATTAAAAAAATTTAAAATTTGATATGAACAAGTGAAGCATCCTAAAAACCAGCCAACATTTCAATTGATATTATAAACTACAATCTTTTCTTTATCTAATGACCTATACAGGTGAAAATGATTAAAACCACAATTCAATAGTTTCCTTCATAAAATGACTTTGCCACTAAATTAATATTAAAAAATAGAAGTAAAAAGTTAAAAATAAATTGAGATATTTAATTAGATGTTAAGATTCATATTAATGGAAAGGGGGCCTTGACCCAAGTAAAGTTATATTACTTCAAAATATCTAATCCAAAAATTTTCAGTTGTAACCTTGATAGGAAATTGAATAGAAGATTAACTTTATAAATAGAACCCACTGACACTCTTTTCCCATCATCTCTCAAAATTGTGCCTGTCACGCACATACCTTTTGACCTTTCTTGCGTCTTTCTATGTTTTGATTATATTAGTGCCTTCGTTAAATAATGCAAATGAGTTCTACAAGACTAATTGACCTTGGATTGAGTGCACTTCCTCACACCTGAACATCTCTCGAACTAGGTTTGTCACACACATAAAGCTTTTCATATCATCTCAACTTGGGTCAGTTGCATAGATATTATTCAATCTTTTTGTCACTTTCTTTTGTTTTAGTCTTTGTTGAATAAAGTAAATATGTTATATAGGAAGAATTGATCCTGAACTGAATGAACTTCTTCGCACAAGGATATCTCTTAAACTAGGTATGTCGTGTACATAAAACTCTTTGTATAATCTTAAACTGGGCAAGCTGCACACGTACCTTTCGATCTTTCTTATAGCTTTCCTTATTTTAGTTTTTGTTGAATAACGTAGATGGGTTATACAAGAAGAACTGATCTTGAGCTGACTACAATTCCTAGCACCTAAACATATCTTGCACCAAAAGTATTTGTTGAAGTTCATTTAAACAACATCCATCATGATGCTACTGGTGTAGACAGTCTCATGGATGTGAAGAAATCTCTTTACCCTTTTATTTTTGCTTTTTAGGTGCCATTTGTCAATCAACCTTGTGCCTTGGGCCCCTGCATCTTTCACAGACTGGTCACGACCATTCAATACCAACAACTCTGCCATATCTTGACTTACCAAATCCTATATTTGATGTTCTATAACCTCTCATCCTTAGATAATTATAGCTTACTCTCCATCATTGCACACACTAACATTGTCTTGATGCACGTGATTGAAATAGTGGTTCTGCAAATAATAACAGCATCTTGACATCTTTTCTTGGTTGGCTGAGAACACAAAAGTGTTGGACGATAATAGTAGCAAAATTGGAGAATTGGGTGACTATTTTATCTATCTAGATTAAATTATCAAGTGTTGAGGAGATTATCGACATATTGTGTCATCATGTGTTTTATGAAGCATGCATCTTCATTGGTTAAAGAACAACTGATGTAATCAATCCCGAAAGTCCAACCTGAGTTCACCCTTGTAGGGGCCAAGAATCCTAGCCCAAGAAGAAGTCTAGTAAAGGAGCGTGTCTTAAATTTACCTAAAGAATGACTTGAAACTCAATCTAAGTTTAAAAGAGAGAAAAATTTAAAAATCTTGTGCATGGGGCCAAGTACTGACCCAATGAGTACACAAAGAGGTCCAACCTTGTGATCAAGATTTGGTTAAAAAGGGGATAGCCTTGGAGGCCTAAAAGTTGCCAAAAGAAAGGTCTAACCTAGATCTAATTGAGCTAGGAGATCTAAGGCAAGATAAACCAAATGGGCTTGAGGCCTATGAGAGCACCCGTGGGTTTGAGGAATTGCCAAGAAATATGGCAGATCGACCTCTGCCTAAAAAGAGATGGGTTCGAGGCCTTTTCGGCCAAGGCAACATTTGGCTCAAGAAAAGGTTGAAGAAAAGCTAATTAGTCTTGTGGAGAATGACAGACAACATGTGCTGCACATGTGACTTGGCTTCAACACATGTGCAGACCATCACTGCGCAGGAAAGCACACTCGAAAATGCAGGACCACTTTCCACAGTACATTGCACGTGCACGTGTGGACAGCCAACTCCATATGCCTAGTGTGGAGTAAGTATGCACATAGACAACATATGCACATACACCGTAAAGCCCACAAACAAGCAGTCCAATGTGTATTCACAATCAAATTGAGCAACAGATCTGCCCGCACAACCCGATAAATAAATGGGCTCGCATGCACGTGGACCCAACAGACCTGCCCGCATGGCCAAGTAGGTTGAGTGCACGCTTGCACCCAACAGACTTGTGGCCCAGCCCCACATGCGGGTCTACAAAGCTAACTCGTTCCTACAGCCCTCACACGTAGCCCGTGCATGGCTAGCACACTGCTCGCATTGCAGCTCATTTTCGTGAGTTTTTTTTAATTTTTTTTTTCTTTTTTGCTCTTCCACAAGGACTTTTTTTTTAATTGCATAATTTCCACGTGCTTTTATCCAAATTTCACATGGGATAATTTTGTAATCATCTTATTAATTTATTTACTTTTAATTTAATGTAAATCTATCCCTTATGATTAATTAATTAATTTCTTTATATTAGGATTGGGATAGATTATTATTTTATTATTTATTCTAGGATATAATTTTATCTTTCACGTCTTTGAATTTGTCAAGAACTATCTAAGAAAAAGCCTATATAAAGGTCTTTGCCAATAGGTTGTAAACACACATTGAGAAGAATACAATTTGAAGCTTTTGCTTTCTTCAAGAATTAGCTTTGCTAATTTCTTTAACATCTTCAAGTTCTTCAAAGCTAAGGAGCTTTCTAAAGTCTTATTGAGCCGAGGAGCTGGGACTGATTTATCGGGTATGTTCATGGCACCTTTCTTTTCCTTGTCATTATTTTCCTAGTTCTTGTTTTTGCATCCCATATTCTTGGTTATAAATTCAAGTAGAGGGAGGGGTTAATTAGGTTGTTAAGTCTTTATCTTGCATGCATTTTGAAGGTTACAAGAGTTTATTCGATCCTCCCTATACCCTCCCGCATCAACAACAACACCTCCTGTAACACTCTAGAACCTTCGTGTTTGATATGTTGTGTAAAACCTTTATTTATTCGGGCTCTAAGGCCATTAACTATTTAAATTATATTTTTAATTTCTATATAATTTTTAAGTTCATTTAAAAATTATTTTATTTATGTAATATTTTGATTTTTTATTCTCTATTTTTTAAATTTTAGGAAAATAGAGAAAAATGGTAAAAACATCCTACAGAAAAGTCGTGGGAAATTTTCCCCACCCGTGCAAGTCTTGCGTGCCACGTACACACGTTCATGCCCCATTCGCACAGGGCACAAGGTGCGGAATCTGTGCGCACGCCACATTACATGCAAACGGCAGCGGCCTACGCACATTGGCGCCTTGGATAGCGGATGCGGCAGGCCTTGGGCAATGTGCGCCATCGTTTTGCCAGCTAGCTGCCGCTGTTTGGGAGGCATTTACCGTCCCTTGGTTGGTAACCGCTCAACTTTCATCCCACTGTTGCATCACCATTGTATCATTGGTCGTCTGTCAGTCGCGTCCATCAATTGCCACGTCGTGTCAGTCAACTTTTTCCCTCCCTCTCTCCTCATGGATTTGTGCCACTTGGCCAAAATCTAATGGTTCAATTTTTCTATAAATATGGACCCCTTCCTACCCTTTTTCCTCACCAATTCTTCTTCATTATTCACTCACCAAAGAATATTAAAGAGAGAGAGAGCTAGAGAGAGAAAAGGAAAGGAAAGAAGAAAAGGGACGTAGGGAAAACTACAAGCTTTTTATAAGGAAAATTTTGTATTTATTCGTACGTTATAAAAGTAATTTTGGATTAATAAATGAAATATTATATGATTGTGAATTAGCATGATGCGTGTTCAATATTTGCTACAATTTGAAAATATATGGACCTGTAAACTATGATTTTACATGATTAATAACATACTAATGCTTAAAAAAGATAAATGAATAAAGGATATGATCATGATGATATGATAAGAAATAGTACGTAGTAATTTTTATCTGAGAAGCATGATATTATTTGGCAAGCATGTGAAATGAACAATTATATATGTATGCATGGCATTTAAATTAACATAATCTGATAGGTTTTTATCTTTGAGGGGTTCTGTTTCTCCCCCATCTGGTATGAAAAGACGTGAGAAGACTGCTCCTTGTAGATGACGACGTACTCTCTGACACTGTGGCGACGTACGACTGTGACTATAGTTTACATGTAGGACCACTGTTGTTGGCACGACCATGGTCATAGAATATGTCATGGTTTGGCAAGGGTTAAATGTATTGTGGTTTAGCAAGCCATAAATATGCTGAAAATGAAATGAAATGAACTTAGTCATTCCACAGTGGTAGTCAAAAATCTGTATTGCCCTCAATAGTTATAAGTCGAAATGACTTTGCAAGAAGAATAGGTAAAAGATGAAAAGAATTCATGGTATGATTTGTTTGATTTTCTCTATTTTATACATGATGTGATTTATGACCATATGTGATTGTTTTGATATTGATTCTAAATAATATAAAAATTATTTTTCTTAATTTTGAATGAACTCATGATATTACCATGCGACGATAAGCAATTAACAGTATGTTTTTACTTTAATGAACCTTTAAAATCTTAGTAATGTTGTTTAAATACTATTTTTCTTATTGAGTTTATGGAATTCACCCTTTTCCATGCCATCCCTCCAGATAACGACGATAGTGAGGAACCACTCATTGACTTACCCATTGAAGCCTTCGAGGATCCCGTGGATCCATGAACCATTACGAGTGTACGTTTTGTCCTGCATTATAATGAGTCCATTTTTGGATAGGTTTATATTTATATTTTATTCTACCTCAGTATTGTAATATTTGGAACTCAAACTTATTTTGTAAGGGATTGTAATATATTTTCTCCCCTGTATATAATTTATCTTGATGCACTCATAATTTGGTTTTGTATCTTGCTCCTTTATGCTATATTTTAGTATTGGGGATGTCACTCATGTCCTCTCTATAGCCAAGTTTTCTATGCTGATACACAACTTTTGTCATCTATGCCAACAACCACCTAACCAAGTTTCTTTTTGTATGTAATGAAATTGAATATGTCACAGCCATCTCTTATAAGGTGTCCAGAGCACACTGCACTATACACTTAGTTAAATAAAACATAACAAGCTTTCATTAATAGAAAAGTGTAGAAGCATTACATCCCTTGATATATGTACATTAGATACATGCAAAATGAGGCTTTAGAATTTTTTTCTTTCTTACATTACAAAGGAAAATTACAAAGTAGTAACCTGAGTTCTTATAGAGCCTAACTTTCAAAAGACTTCTCTATTATTACTGCTTACTACTCAATGGTCTCTGCAGGATCAGAAAATGATGAGGGAGTGAGATAAACTATCCTAATAAGAAGAAATCATGATACACAACATAATACATGCAATATATATAGTTTTTGCATATGTCAAAATATATGTCTTATACATTTGCAAATAATAGATAACTGAATCAGAAAATAGATAACTAAATCATCACATTCACTTGGTTGCATTGTACAATGAGCTATACTACATCATCATTATGGAGGGTCATTCACATCTTCATACTACCATGCATGCATAGGCACACACTTAACACATCCCTATGTACCCAAAAACAAAACTGTTATGCATGGGCACACAGAAGCCTAGCATCATGCAAGTATTTTCAAAACAACTTAACCTCAATAATGATCAATGCACACTTACTAAAATCACTTTCTAAAACACATGGACAAAATAACACTTAAAATACAATAACACTTTCATAAAACACTTGCACTTTATATATGAAAGTACGCATAAAACACTTGCACTTTATATATGAAAGTACGCATAAAACACTAATGAAAACACTTGAAAACTATGTATGTTATGCGATCACGTTATCCACTTACCTTGGGTCCTATGCAACCTTGATTTGGGCGGAGTCCCCTCTTACACAAGCTTTAATCACTCTACTCAATCTGGCAGATTTTCCCCTTATAAAACTTCTAAATTTTTTTATTGACGCTGGTAGAGTCTCCCCTTATCAAAACCTTAATTTCGTGGTTGTAAATTTGCAGAATCTCCCCTTAGTTTATCTTAATTTTCTACCAAAATTTTGGCAAAGTCTCCTTTTAGTAATACTGATAATTTTTAAGCCAAAAATACCCTCTTCATATGGAAATTACATTTATATGAAAAAGAGGTTTAAAGGGGGTTACCTTAACTCCAGGAGAGTTCCAGCTTAATTTGGAGCCTTTTTCTCCGAAAAATTTGGCAACATTCTTGGATGTTTTTAAGCTATTTCTAACCTCAAAATATCCCTTACAACATTTAGAAACTAACCTCAAAATTTCAATAGAAACAGAATAAAATTGATGGAGAGACTTACCTTAAGCTCGTAGGTTTTCTTGTGCTGGTTATGAGCTTTCTTCCTCTTTTTATCTCTTTTCTTTTGGTTTCTTCCTTCCTCTCCCTTTTTTTCACAATTTGGGTAGAGTTTCCTCAAGGGAAAACTCCCGAATTGCTTCAAATTCCCTCACTTCTCTTAGGTAGGCACCCTTTTTCTCTATTTTTCTTCTTTCTCTTTCTAACTTTGCTCACCTTCAGTCCAAAATGAATTTTCCATATCCCCACCTCGATTTATAGGGGAGGGAAGCCCAAAGGGTCAGCAAGTGGGGTTTAGGTGGCAAATGGTGAGGTTGCCACCTTAATTCCTCAAGCTTATCCATTTTTCTCTCTTTTTCCATCTTCCTTCACCATTAAGTAATTCTAGAGTATTCCATCCTTATTCAAATGCTACACACATTTTTATCCTCCTTTGAGGAACTTCCATACGAGATTTAGGCCCTTTATAAGTTGTTTTAGACTGCCTTATGTCCACCTATACCCGTACGGCCCAAAACTACACTTCATGCATATGCCTTCACTTCAAAACTCCATAACTTGCTTCATTCTTAATCGTCTTGGGAAAGCTTATGCTTCATGTGTTCCTCAAGAAGGTAGCTATTACATGGTTTTTTTGGGCTTCATTTTAGTCCATTTGGCCCACTTATGGCCCAAATAATCCCAAAAGGTCAAAACCATCTTCCATGTGCATGCCTCTCAAGTTTGGCCTCATTTCTCCCAAATTTTCTCCTATGGATATTTTTCTTTTTCCACACTTCTTCTTTAATGTCTTGGCTATTATTCAATCAAATTTGAGCATCCAATTCCATGTAGTTTGGTTTCAGTATACAAATCAACCCAAAAGGGTCAATTAGGGCTTCTTAGATAACTTCCTCCCTCACATGAGGGATTTCTCTCTTGATTCTTCACCTAACTATTTTATTATGTTCCCAAGGTATTTTCTTGTCTTATGATATTTTTCTAGTTCGAGAAGCATTCTTGGTTCTAGAAAACTCAGTTTCTTCTATTAAAAAAAAACTCTTCTTAAGGAATTTTGGCTCTCTGAATCTCATCGATTTCATTCAGTTAGGCTTGAAACTTGGTATATGAACTTAAATTATGATTCTAATCACATGTACGCATACAATTATACATATCATATACTTGAGATAAACTTAGGAGAGAGTCGGGGTATCACATTCTCCCCCCTTAAAATAAATTTGGTCGTCCAAATTTGTACTTACCAAGATTCTTCAAATAAGTACGGGTATTTGGCCTTCATCTCCTCTTCTGGCTCCCAAGTGGCTTCCTCCATTGAGTGATGTTGCCATAGAACTTTTACAAGGGGAATCACCTTGGATCGAAATACTTTCTCTTTTCGATCCAATATCTGCATAGGAACTTCAATATAGGATAGGTTGTCTTATAATGGAAGAGGTTCGAACCTTATAACATGTGATAGATCCGGTTGATATTTCTTCAACATGAATACATGGAATACATTGTGTATATTTGCTAATTCTGGTGGCAGTGCTAATTTGTAAGCAATTGATCTGACCTTCTTCAAGGTCTCAAATGGTCTACTAAACCTGAGACTCAGTTTCCCTTTCTTCCTGAACCATATCATCCCCTTAATTGGAGAAATCTTCAAGAATACATGGTCGCCAACTTCGAATTACAGATCCCTTTTTTTGTTGTCTGCATAGCTCTTTTGTCGGCTCTATGTAGTTAGGAGATGCTTCTTGATTAGCTTAATCTTTTCGGTCGTCTCTTCCACCATCTCTAGTCTAAGTACTTTCTTGTCTCCTACCTCCTCCCAACAAATAGGCGATCTACAGGGTCTTTCATATAATGCCTTGTGTGGTGCCATCTAGATATTGGCTTGATAGTTGTTGTTATATGCGAACTCGATCAAAGGTAAATGGTCGTCCTAGCTCTTCCCCAAGTTGATCACACATGCTCGCAACATATCCTCAAATGTCTGAATCGTGCGCTCTAATTGGCCGTCTATTTGAGGGTGGAGAGTTGTACTGAAAGATAACTTAGTTCCCATTGCTTTTTGTAAGCTCATTCAAAATTTTGATGTAAATTGGGGATCTTGATCAGAGATAATCGTCACTGGAATGCCATGCAGCCTTATGATCATCCTTATGTAGAGCCTAACCGTCTTGTCTAAGGAATCACTGATCTTGACATCAAGGAAGTGAGTTGACTTTGTTAGGCAATCCATAATCACTCATATGGCATCGTGATTTAATCTAGCCTTGGGTAGTCCTACCACAAAATCTATGGTGATTTTCTCCCATTTCCACTCTAGTACAGGTAGAGGTTGCAGTAGTCCTGCTAGCTTTTGATGTTCTGGTTTGATTTGTTGGCAAGTAAAGCATCGGGACACAAACTGAAAAATATCTTTCTTCATCCTACTCCACCAATATATGGGCTTCAAGTTTAAGTACATCTTCATGCTTCCTCGATGCATCGCAAACTTGGAGCAGTGTGCTTCTTCTAATAAGTCTTCTTTTAGTTTATTGTCATGGGGCGCACATAACCGATTTCCAAATCTCAATGTACCATCCTCTGCAAGGTTAAATTCTTGCTTGAGTCCAATATATACATATATATTTACATTCTAAAATTGAGTGTAAATGTAAGCCATAATGGCGTTCAAAACCAACTCCACATTTAATAGTTAGCAGAATCAAAATTCATAATTCTGTATAATTTATGCATGTTATCATCACATATACAACCATGATATATAAACATAAACTAAACGTCATAAAATCACAACATATTAACATGTCTTGTTTTTCAGAAATCAACATGTTTATTGTCAACAATATTATAATAAAGCCATAATTCTAAAATGTACGAATTCAATCAGCTCTGATACCATATATTAGAAAATTTGAGGAAGAAGTTAATTTTCCAATTCTATTGAAATCAATACATCTTAAGAAAAACATAAAATTAGAGTTACATACAATTCGAAGATGATGCAGCCATAACGTGATTGAGAGATTCCTTTGATAAAATTTTTAATTCTCTAACTCACTTCTTCTCTCTATCTAACTATTATACACAAATATTTAGAAATTTAGTTGATGGAAGCATATCGTGATAGGGGAATTTGTGATCTTTTTATAGATAAGAGAAGATGGCAAAACATATTCATGATAATTGAATGTGTTGATAACTGTTTTTCTGTAATAATTATTTTATTTTAATTCTCATAAAATATAATAATTTTGTAATTAAAATATAATTATTATATTATAATTCTCATAAAATATAATAACTTTGTAATTAAAATATAATTATTATATTTTAATTGTCATAAAATATAATAATTATATTTTATTTTAAGATTACTCATTCCATCGAGACACTTTTCCTTTACAATAGTTACTATTATTTTGATGTACTTTTAGTTGGCTCCAATTACTATAAGTGGATGAGAAAAATAAAACATTAATTAGTGAGGCGTC
This sequence comes from Carica papaya, assembly GCF_054855325.1. Classification (NCBI taxonomy): domain Eukaryota; kingdom Viridiplantae; phylum Streptophyta; class Magnoliopsida; order Brassicales; family Caricaceae; genus Carica; species Carica papaya. The sequence continues at coordinate 24,095,236 of NC_142314.1, forward strand.
CACTTAATTACTAGAATTAACATAATAAATTATCGAAGTTAATAAATAAATAGGTGATTATTGATATTTATAAAACTAATTTAATTTACTTAAGCTAAATTTTGTGTTATTCTCCATCTAAAATAAATGAATAAGATGATATAATAGATGTCTTGTCTTTGGCTCTCCAGTTATCTTTATGTATGTAATGTTGCCTTTTACTTGTTTTAATTTTATTTTTAAACTTAAAACTAATTATCAATTCTGTAAGCTCTGTAAAAATAAGTTCTAATAAGTAGTTTAGGAGACTAGATTATGAGAAAAAAAGGATTTCAAGCTAGACAAAGATTTAAAGAGATGTGAATTTCATAAATTACAAAACTATGTTATTTTATTTTGAACATATTATTCTAATGTCCATTATCACCCATGCTCTAGTTATACAATCTATAAGTTATCATCAATTATTTGTTGTTTTATACAAATGAGTTGCTTTCATAATATATCATCAATTTTTGTGATTTTAAGTTTTAAAATAAATTTACTGTTACTACTTATTTTACTTTTCCTATTAAATAATAAAAAGAAATTGAGCATCTAAAACAAATAGAAAAATATTATGGAGCAGATGATAATAATAAACATTAGAAGCCAAACTTTAAAAAGTGTCAAACTTCAATGATTAATATGATAATTTGTCTTAAAATCAATTAGCGCTAAAAAATTATTTTAAAATGTTTTCAAGTGAATTTTTGTTAAAATTTACTGTTACTATTTATTTTACTTTTCCTATTAAATAATAAAAAGAAATTGAGCATCTAAAACAAACGGAAAAATATTATGGAGTAGATAATAATAATAAACATTAGAAGCCAAACTTTAAAAAGTGTCAAAATTCAATGATTAATCTGATAATTTGTCTTAAAATCAATTAGCGCTCAAAAATTATTTTAAAATGTTTTCGAGTGAATTTTTGTTAAAATAGTGATTGAATGGTTAGGCATATTGTTTTGCAAGAAAAATTAAAACCTTATTCATCTTTCCCCGATTATATGAAGAATACCTGAATATAAATCGATAGAATGAAGTCTCAAATTATCACATACCTAGAATTCACTACTAATAGATTGCATAATAACTAGTAAATATATAATCTTTTATAAATTTTTTAAAATGCAACGTGCCATTAAAAATATTTGAAATTTGTTATGAACAAGTGAAGCAGCCTAAGAACCAACCAACAACTCAATTGATATTATAAACTACAATCTTTTCCTTATCTAATGACCTATATAGATGAAAGTGATTAGAACCATAAGTTAATAGTTTCTCTCATAAAATGACTCTGCCACTAAATTATTATTAAAAAATAGAAGTAAAAAGTTAAAAATAAAATGAGATATTTAATTAGATGTTAAGATTTATATTAATAGAACGGGGGCCTTGCCCTAAGTAAAATTAAATTACTTCAAAATAACTTCTAACATCTCGCTCACCACTGTGCTTAATTTATATTTGGAAAACCTTATTTATTCGGGCCTTATGATCACATTGAACTTATTTATTCTATTTTGTAATTTACTTTCGTGATTCATAAATTTTTCCAATTTTTATTTTATTTTATTTTATCTAATTTTTTTAATTTAATTATTTAATCCTTAAATTTTGAATAAAATGATTTTCGAAAAAAAACGGAAAAACAGGGAGAAAAATCCCGTGAGAAAGGGCTGCTCGTGCGGGTGCCCATGTGCTGTGCATGTGCATTCGCACGCAGCAAGGGCAGGATGTGTGCACAATCCCCAGGATTGACCCCGTGCCGTGTGCAACAGGCCTGGGTAGATAGGCCCCTACGCGCTTGGGGCCCGCGCGTAGTAGGCCTACGTGCACACAAGTTAGTTCTTGCACGTGCGATAGGATAACCCGTGGGCCTACGTCCTACCCCTGTAGTGTGTCGAGCAGGTGAGTCCACTGTCGCCTCGGGTAGTGTGCCGCCGCCCACCTCAGGCGACATACCGCCACTCTTGGCATCACCGCCGGTGGCAGATGTCTTCCTCCTCTATTTTTCGTGTCGAACATCTTTTTCTCTCTATCTTCACTGAATTTCACCACTTGGCACAAATCAAACGGCTCCCATTTTTTATAAATAGGGGCGCTTCCTTCCCATTTTCTCCACACTTCCATTCTTCCACCTTTCAAGAATTAGAGAGAGAATGATCTAGAGAGAGAAGGAGAGGAAGAAAAGAAGGACGGTGTAGAAGAAATTATCGAGCTTTCATTAAGGAATTTAGTATTTCTTTAACGTCTCAAGGGATATTTTTAGACAGAAAGAAAAGATTAAATTGATAATTATGTGATTTTGCATGTTTTGCATGCTTGTGTTTCGTAGGCTTAATAAGTTCAATTTTTTTTAATTTCAAGCATGCTATGTGAGTGATAAACACTTGATGATTTGCATATAATTATAATAATATGAAACCAGTGAGGGTATTTGAAAAATAAAAAGAATAAAAAAAAGAAAAGAAAAGTGGAATAAGACATGAATGGTTCGAAGTATGTATCTATATTGATATGTATAATGCATAAAGTGTCTCGTTAGACTTTTTATCTCTAAGAGGTACCTGTTTCCCTATCCCCATCTGGGGTATCAATTTTTTCCATACCCCATATAGTTTGGAAAGACGTAAGAAGACAGCTCCCTGTGGATGACGGTGTACCCTCTGACAAGAGTGGTGACGCGAATATCTGTTAGGGGTCACCTTTGGCTAAGTATTTTGGTGACTATAGAATATCTAATAGGATAACTATGGTTGGTATAGCTATGGTCATAGATCGTGGTATGGTTTTGCAAGCCAGAAATGGGTTTGAGCAAAATAGTGAAGAACCGATCGCTGACCTACCTGTTGAAGTTTATGAGGATTCCGTGGATCCACAAACCTTGAGTGCATAACTTGTCCCGTACTCTGATGAGTCCAAATCACATAGTGAAATAAGTGGCCCTTTTGTATTTTGATATTTTGTATTTTCTTGCCACTTATGGCCTCAGTTATATATATGTGTAATTAGAACTCATATATTCTGGTAAGGAATTTGTAATTATTTACTTTGCTACATACAATTTTTATCATGCACTCGTAATATGTTTCTATATCTTGCACTCTTATGCCTTAATTTGCATTGAGGATGTCTCGTTTTCTTTTCCTCATCTTTGTTTTTCTAGTTCTTATTTTTGCATGCCATATTCCTGGTTATACATTCAAGTAAAGGGATGGGTAATTTAGGCGGTTAAGTCTCTATATTGCATGTGTTCTGAAGATTACAAGAGTTTATTCGATCTTTCCCATACTCTCCCACGTCAACAATAATACCTGTTCTCTCTACCGCCAAGTCTTCAATGCTGATACGCAACTCTTGTCGTCTATGCCCATAGCCACCTGACCAAATTGAATATATGTTGCAATCTCCTTGTAGGTATGGTTTAGTAATTAAGAGCACAAGATGTTGAAAACAATCTAACTATTTAAGCAACATATATAGTAATTGTAGGACATCCTTCTTTTAAGACATTTTTTTCTATTCATGAAAAAATAAGAGAGAGTTGTTAACTGATGAGATTCCTAATTCCAATTATGGCTAAAATGTAATGTGTTCTTACATTGGGCTTTAAATTGGTTTTGTTTTGATTAAAATGATTTTGGGCTAAAATAAATTATTATTTTTTAAATGTGTTAGTTTGGGTATATGGGATTGAAAGTATTAGAATAATAGTTTGGGAGTTATTTGTAAATACTAGAAATTCAAGGCTATATTTATATATAGTCCTAAATTAAATATGTGTATTAATACCTACTTTCAACATTTGTTATATAATACATCATTTTCTAGTTTATTTCATGAGCTCATTCTCTCCTCTCTCACTCTCTCACGAACTTTCTAAATAGTGCTTATTCTGCTCGATTACTCTCAATTCTTCTTGATTTATGTTAATTTCTAGTTCAATATTTCTACCTAATTTGACATAGTACCAGAACTGAGAAAATTTTCTTGTAATCTTTTATCATAAAATTATTTTGAAACCCTAGCTTCTGTCTGTTAATCATCCAACTACCATGGATGCTTTTCGGACTTCAACGTTGTCAAATCATGAAAAATTTATTTCGAATCCATATTACCTTCATCTAAATGAGAATCTAACGCTTAAGCTCATAACTACCATTCTTATAGATATTAACTATCACTTATGGTCTCGTTTAATGAAGTTAGCATTAATTGAGAAAAATGAGAGTTTCATAGATGGATCGATTCTTGTTTGAAAAAGGAACGATCCTTCGTACAGAGCATGGAAAAGATGTAATACTTTAATCCTGTCCTATATCATGAAGTCTGCATCTCCTCCAATAGCTCAAAGCATAATGTAGATTGATTATACTAAGGATCTTTAGAATGATTTATCTCACTGATTTGCACAAGGGGATTTGGCTGAAGTTTTAGATTTGTATGAAGAAATTAATTTTTTAAGACAAAAAAAAAATCAGTCACTAAATACTTCACTCAGTTGAAGATTTTGTGGGACAAGTTGTCCAACCTGTGGTTGACTTATGAATGTCATTCAGAACGTGTAAGTAGAAGATATTATGAAGAGGGCAGAATCATAAAATTTCGAAAATGACTGAATTAGTCTTTTAATGTTGTTAAATTGCAAATACTACTTATGGAACCATTGCCACCTTTAAACAAGGTGTTTGCCTTAGTGATTCAACATAAGCACAGCCTTAATACTAAAGTATATGCACAACAGTATGAATTTAGCATTCTTTATACAAATGAAATTTTTGAAATAAAACAAAAGCCAGTGAATAATTAAAATCTAGGAAATTCAAATAAGACTACTAGAACCAATAATAAATGGCAAATTTGTACTCTGTAACATTCCGCCTATCACTATGCTAAAATGATTTGGAAACTCTATTTGTTTGGACCGTTGGCCGCCTTAAACTTAAATTAATTTGTACTATTTAAAATTTTTCTAGATTCGTGATCTTGATCTATTTTTATTTTATTTTATTAATTTTATTTTTAGTTTATCTTAAAATATTTTAAATTATTTTATTTTATTTCGAAGGAAAAATTTAGAAAAAAAATCAAAAAACAGAGAAACAGGAGAAAACATGCTCACGGAAAAAATCTCGTGAGAAAGCAATTTGCCTGCGCGGGTTCTGGGCACTGTGCACGCGTGCCTGCAAGCACACTGGCTGTGGGGTGCTCGCACAGCGCACACATACCATCTGTACGCACACACGCATGGGATGTGCACACAACGCGCATACACAGGATGTGCACACAACGTGCACTCATGGGTTGTACCCATAATGCAGACGTCCCTTCCGCGTGTGTGGTGTTGGCTCAGGACCTGCACACGCATCGCTTTGCAAATGGACTTGCGTCGCATATTATGCACATGCCATCCGCAGAGCAGGCTCGCGTGGACAGGCCCTGTGCGTCTGGGGCCTACGCACGCGGCGCCCAGTACACCTAGGCTCTGCGTGCATGGAGGCTAGCCCCTGCACGTGCAGCAGTAGGCCTGTGTGCCTGCAAGCTAACCTACAATGCGCCGACCGGGCACTATCACCTCAGGCAGTGCACCGCTGCTGCCTTGGGCGGTGCACTGTCGTCACTAGTATAGGAAATTTTCCTCTCTCATTTTTCGTGCCAAGAATCTTTTTCTCCTCTCTCTTCACCTGATTTCATCACTTGGCACGAATCTAACGGTTCTAAAATTTTATAAATATCTTTTCCCCTTCTATTCCTCTCTAGACTTCTCTTTCTTTCATTTTTCAAAGGTTTAGAGACAGAGAGAGAGAGAGAGATAGTAAAATAGTGAGAGAAGAAGAGAAAGAAAAGAAAATAGTGAAAAAGAAAATATCAAGGTTTCAGTAAGGAATCTAGTATTACTTTTGATGTCTTAAGGAGTATTTTTAGATAAACAAATTTAATATGATTGTTATTTTGTTTGTTTTGCATGCTTTTGTATTCAAATGAGTCAAATTGTTTTGATTTTCAAGCATGCTATGTGAATTATTGACACTTGATGAATTTGCATGTAATAAATGTAATATGTAGTCCATAATACTAAAAGTAAAAAGAAAAGAAAAAGAGAAAAGTGGAATGAAGCCTGTGTGGTCCGAAGTATATCTGTATTGACATGCATATTACATCGAGTGTCTCATTCGAGGTATCTGTTCCCCTTGCCCTTTGGGATATCTGTTTCTCCCTCCCCTATCTAGTTTGAAAAGACGTAAAAGGACTGCTCCTAGTGGATGACGGTGTGCCCTCTGACAAGAGTGGTATCACACTATCGGTAGGGGTCATCCATGGCTAAGTTTTTGTGACTATAGATATCTGTTATGACCACTATAGTTGGTACGGTTGTGGTCATAGATTGTACCATGATTTGGCTAGCCGGAAGTGAGCCTGAGCAAATTACCGTTTCTATATCTCATCTGGTTATTCCACTTGGTTAGTTGGAAATTTGTATCTGCCCTGAGAGATGGAAGTTTGTAATGACTTCGCGAAGTATGACACAAAATATCTGTGCATTTCATAATTTATTTGATTTTCTCTATTATTTGCCATGATATATGTATATTTGATTTTCTGTAGTAAAATACTATTTTGATATTCAAATAAATGGTTTCCTTTTCTAATGATGAGTTAGGTAAAAAAGGAAGCTAAACGGTGAGATAAAATTATAAACTTTTAAAATCTTACGATGTTAATTTAATATTGTTTTCCTTACTAAGTATATAGAACTCACTATTTCCATCCCCCTCCCTCCCATAAGATGAGGAAGAAAATGAGGAACCACACTCTAATGAATTCCAGTAGCATAATAAAAGAAGTGGCCTTTATGTTTTATATTTTGTTGCCACTTCTGGCTTCAATGATGTATGCATTTAGAGCATTATATATATTTGTAAGAGATTTGTTAAGCTTTGATTCTGCTGCATAAATATTATCATGCAGTCGTTATTCTAAATCTATATCTAATACCCATTTGCCTTAATGGGCACATGGAATGTCACATACTCACTATTGGTTTGTTAGTCAAATTATAGACAAATGTTCCAAAAATCATGGATATCTTCCAAACAACAAATCGAGAGAGAGAAATGTGTCTTATATTAATCAAATAAGCACTCATACAATGGAACAAATTCTGAACTCAAGGATTCTTAGGTTAAGTCAAATTCTCAGGGCCATAACTTAGAAGACTTGTTTTTTTCATTCACAAAAAAAAATACCAGAAATTATTAGCCTTGATCTAGCCTTCAACACCTACATCAACCGAAAATATAGTACTGTAAGTGAATACACTTACTGTTAGCTTTCAAGCTACACCAACACCAGGTACTACTTTTTCTTTTTTACCTCTCAATACTACGTTAAACAAACAAATCATTAATTTAAGTGCTACAGATAATGTAATCAGTATAATTGAGATGTTTACCTTGTGTAGACTAGCAGAAAACATGTTTGTGACATTACTTAACTCTTAAACAATCCCCATTACCGATGTTGATGATGTATATATCTCCCAACCTTTATTCTTTATAATGCTCTCTATACACCAAAATTTTCCCTCAATTTGATATATGTGAGCAGATTTTTAATAGATTCTTCTTATTGTCAAACCTTTTTCCAATAATTACAACTTAATTTAGGATGTTTACACTAAAAAAAGAGGATTAGTTTAGCTAAGGAGAGGCAATGGTTGTATTACCTTGAGGCAAGTAGAATCAAAAGCATAAATACTATAAATGGCATTAATTATTGTTCTTCTAATTATTCACTTACAAACTCTAGTTTTTCTCATTGTACTACTACTGTTAATAATCATAATCTTTGGCACTATCATCTTGTTCATCCTTATACACTAAGCCTTTCATCAATTCATCAAATTGATAAATTTCTTTCTTCCTGTAACCTTCATTTGTGATGTTTGTCATTTTGCTTGGAAAAAAAGACTTTCGTTTCCTATATGTCAATCTATTACTAAACATTATTTTGATATTGTTCACATTGATATTTGGGGTCCTTTATCCTTCCTTCTTTGTATGGTCACCACTATCTTCTTACCATTATTGATGAAAAGAGTCGATACACATGGTTCTATGCCATGAAAGGAAGAGGAAAAGTGAGAACAATTATAATGAATTTTTTTGTATATGTGGACACTCAACACAATGCAAAAATAAAGTGTGTCTACACTGATAATGGCTAAGAGTTCAAAATGATAAAAAAAATTGATGACATAATTTTTTGCTACCAAAAGAGCAATACACTAGTGTTCTTTCCTATACACTACACAAGAAAATGGTGTGGTTGAAAGAAACCATCAGCATATCATGAACGTGGAAATATCATTGATGTTTCAAGCTAATTTTGGGTAGATTGTTGTGTTGCATTCAACTTATTTAATCAACTTATTACCTTCTCTGGTCATCAACAATAAGTTTCCATTAAAACTTTTATTTCATACTCCTCATAAATATCACCACTTGAAAGTACTTAGATGCTTATATTATGCATCTAATCCTAGTCATGAGAAATCTAAACTTAATTATAGATATTTTAAATGCAATTTTATTGGATATCCTTCTCAGATTAAAGGGTATTAGGTACATAATCTTAAATCTAGCAATGTATTTGTTTATCGGATGTCCATTTATTTGAGAATATTTTTTCTTTCTCTTCTCTTACTGATAAAAGGCCAAACAATTTTATCTTTCCTTATGTTGATGATTTAATGGCAGCATACGGTGATCAATTTTTGAATCTATGACATCAAGGTAATGTAGTTCCGAACGACTCCGATTAACTGATTCCTTTTAGTAATACTCTTTTACATTCCTCAAATAATTATTTTATTCCTTCTTATTATACTTCTGAAATTTCACCTTTAAACACAAGCGAAACCTATGCTTCTCATTTCCATTTTCCAAGCCATACAGAATCTTTACCAAATATGCCATCCATATTAGAAATAAAAATGTCTGCCAGGTCCACAAGGCACCATATGTAAGATTAGTACCTATATGGTCTTAAGTCCTGCATTAATTCCATTTATACCCCACATTGCATTTCACATACACTTTCATACAATAATGTTGATGCAATGGATAAGCTCTTTATATTGTCCATCACACAAGATATTGAAACTAAAACCTTTCATCAAGCAATAAATTTTCATGCCAAAGGGATGGAATATTTAATGAGATTAAGGCCCTAAAAGAGAATTAGTTGATTTGTCTCCTAGTAAAAAACCAATTGGTTGTAAGTTGGTGAATAAAGTAAAACAAAAGGCAGTTCTATTGATAGGAACAAGGCCAGATTAGTTTCCAAAGGGTGTACTCACTAATCCAAAATTGAGTTTTTTGGATACTTTTTCCCCTATTGCTAAGTTAACAACAATTCGTACTTTGTTAATAGTTGTTGCAGAGAAAGGATGACACCTTCATCAACTATATATTAATAATATTTTTCTTCATGGTGACACTACTTCCTCATTTAACATGATGGGTAACAAGGTACTCAAGGTTACTAAAAGCCTTCATGGTCTTAAGCAAGCAAGCAGTGGCATTTTAAATTGACTGGTGCATTGAAAAAACATGATTTTGCGTAAGCTCCATTAGACTCTTTCTTATTTTACAAGTATACAAATTCCTCGTTCATTGTGCTTCTTATATATGTTGATTTTTTCATCTTAGCAAGTGATAGTATGAAAAATTTAAAGAGTAAAAGATTTTCTTCATATTGAATTCACAATTAAGGATCTTAGTGAGCTTCAGTTTTTCTTGGGATTTGAAGTCATCCGTTCATCAAAAGGTACTAATATCAATTAGAGAAAATATACTCTAGATTTCCTAAAGATATTGGATTAAGCAAAACTGACTCGGCAAAATGGCTAACCTCTTGTAGATGTTACTTCTCATAACCAGTTAGTTGGTAAACTCTTTTATAACCTAATATTAGCTATTTAGTTTAACAACTTTTGCAGTTTCTTTATGCTCCTATTAAGATACATTTATAGGTTACACACCGAGTTTTAAGGTACCTAAAAGGGACACCAGGCTAAGGTCTCTTATATTCTGCATAAACTTCTTTACATCTCAAGGCCTTTAGTGATCTAGATTAAGGCTCTTGTGTTGATTCTCACAAATCCTTTACTGGTTTCTATGTTTTTTTTAGTAACTCTCTTATTTCTTAGAAGACTAAAAAGAACTTGTTGTTTCTCACTCTTTATCCGATATTGAATATCATGCTTTGACTACGGTTACTTGTGAAATACAATGTGTTTTTTTTTGCTCAATGATTTATGCACCACTACTCATGTTACTACTTTGTATTGTGACAATTTATCAACTATTAAAATTGTTGAAAATTTTATCTTTCATGAATAGACCGAACATATCAAATCGATTTTCATATCATTCACCAAAAGATTTCTGAAGGACTTATTAGATTGCTACCAATCTCCTCATCCTATCATCTTGTTGATTCCTTCACTAAGGTGCTTCCCTCCTCTTAACTCCGAACTACCATTACCAAGCTTGGTATATAGAATCTGTATACTTCAGCTTGGGGGGGCTATTAGAATAATAGGTGGGGAATTATTTGTAAATGCTAAAAATCTAGGTTTATATTTATAAATAGTCTTAAATTAATTTTTTATATAAATATATGTTTTTGACATTTGATAATATAATGCATAATTTTCCATTTTATTTCACAAGCTCATTTCTCTCCTCTCTCACTCTCTTTTGAACTTTTGAAGCAGTGCTCATTTTGCTGGATCACTCTTAATTCATCTCGATTTATATTTATTTCTACATGTAATGAAATTGAATGTATGTTGTAATCTCCTTGTAAGCATAGTTTAGTAATTAAGAGCACAAGATGTTTAAAACCACTTAATTAGTTAAGCAACATACATAATTACTATACAAAATCTTTCTTTGAAACAAATGTTTATATTCAATAAGAAATAAGAGAAAACTATTAATTGATGAGATTTTCGATTCCAACAATTATTATTATATTTCATTTTATTTTTATAAACAATGAGAGAAGAAATAGGAAGGAAAAAGAGAAAGAAAGAAAAATGAAAGTAAAGGAAAAGGAGATGAAGCCTAAACGTGCCTAGCATAGTAAAGAAAAAGAAAAGGAAAAGAAAGCAAAGAGAAAAGAGATGAAGCCTGTAAGAACATAGCGAGCCCAAGCCACTATTGTAACACTCGACCCATCACTGTGCTAAAATGATTTAGAAACTCTATTTATTTGGGTCTTTGGTCGTTTTAAACTTAATTAATATTTTTCGTGATTCGTGATTTTAATTTATTTTTATTTTTATTAATTTTTATTTAAATTTTAAATTATTTTATGCTTTTTAAATTATTTTATTTTATTTTAAATTAAAAGAAAAATTTAGAAAAAATTTAAAAAAAGGGCAAAACAAGAAAAATTGCAGAAGGGAAAAATTCTGCGAGAGGGCAGTTTGCCCGCACGAGTGCTAGGCACTGTGTGTGCGCACGTGCAGGTGTTGAGCACTGTGTGCACGCACGCATGGACAGTGGCCGCAGGGTGTGCGCACAGCACGCACGCCGACCCGCACGCCAGCACGCACGGGACGTGCGCACAATGCGCACGCCCCCACTGCGAGCACGACACAGGGTCATGATCTGCGTGCACATCCTATCATGCACAGGCGAGTCGTCTACACATAACCTCATGCAAGGACAGGCTTCGCACACTGTGTGTGCACTGTCTATACAATAGGCCTGGGGCTTGCAATGCTTGAAAACCAGAACAATTCAATTTACTTGAATACAGAGGCATACAAAATAGACAAAATAATAATCATATTAAATTTGTTTATCTAAAAATACTCCTTAAGACATCGAAAGTAATACTAGATTTCTTACCAAAACCTTGATGATTTCTTCGTCACCATTTTCCTTTCTTTCTCTTCTTTTCTCACTAATCTACTATTTCTCTCTCTCTCTCTCAACCTTTGAAAAATAGAAAAAATGGAAGTGTGGAGAAAAAGGGAAGGGGAAGGACAATTTTTAGAATTTTAAAACTGTTAGATTCGCAAAAAGTGGCAAAATCTGGTGAGGAGAGAGGAGAAAAAGATGTTCAGCACAAAAAATGAAGGAGGAGGGCGTCCTCCACTTACGGTAGTGGCGCGTCACCCAAGGCAGCTGTGGCACACTGCCCGAGGTGGCAGTGCTCCAGCAAGCGCTGCAGGCACACAAGCCTACTGCTGCGTGCGCATGGCCTAGACACGTTGGACGTAGTGCGCACAGGCCTACAAAAAAAGAAAAAGTGGAATGAAGCCTGTATGGTCCGAAGTGTATCTATATTAACATGCATATTGTATCAAGTGTCTCGTTGAGCTTTTTATCTCTGAGGGGTATTTGTTTCTTCCTCCCCTATCTGGTCTGAAAAAACGTATGAAGATCGCTCCCAGTGGATGACGTCGTGCCTTCTGACAAGAGTGGTATCGCTCTACCTGTAGGGGTCACCTGTGGCTAAGTAATGTCATGACTACAGATGTCTGTTAGGATGACTATAGTTGGTATGACCGTGGTCATAGATCTTACCATGGTTTGGTCAGCCAGAAGTGGGCTTGAGCAAGTTGCCATATCTGTATCTGATCTGGTCATTCCACTTGGGTAGTTAGAAATCTGTATATTCCCTCAGAGATAGAAGTTTGTAACGACTTCACGAAGCATGACACAAAAAATCTATGCATTTAATGATTTACTTGATTTTTTCTATTATCTTGCATGATGTATATTTAATTTTCTGTGCTAATGTATTATTTTCTTAACAAATAAATAGTTTTCATAATGGTGAAATAGGTAAATGAGGAAGTTAAATGGTAAGATAAAATAATAAACTTTTAACATCTTACAATGTTAATTTAACATGTTTTCCTTACTAAGCATATGGAACTTACTCTTTCCAACCCCCCTTCCCCCCCCCCTCCACAGATTGGGAAGAAAATGAGGAACTGCGAGCAGACCTACCCTTGAAAGTCTATAAGGATCTCGTGGATCCACAAGTCTGAGTGCATACTGTTCCCACACTCTCATGAATCCAATAGCATAGTGAAAGAAGTGGCCCTTATGTTTTGTATTTTGTAGCCACTTTTGGCCTCAGTATATTGTATTTGGAACATTATATATATTTGTAAGGGATTTATTATGATTTGATTTTGCTGTATAAATTTTACCATGTACTCATTATTCTAAATGTGCATCTGACATGCATTTGCCTTAATTAGTACTTGGGATGTCACAAATAGTATCAGAGCAAATTTATCGCGGAACAAGTCCCTTGCATTGAGGCCTAGGGTAGTTAAACCTTTTAGAGTGCCTAGGGAAGAGATATGTCCTCTTTTCAAAGATTAAACCTCCAATTGGTGTCTTCCTTTCCTTTGTAGGAGTGACGTGGGGAAGACCATCCGTAGAGCGTACTGAATGACTTGAAGCCCTGAATCATCCAACTAAAGCTGAATTTGTAGAACTTTTTTGAGCCATTCAAGGATTAACTACAGCTGTAGGAAAGAACCAGAGCAACCCTTGTCCACCCCCAGCCCCTGAATTCCAAAATACATATCGGTCTATCTCCCACAATATAGCAGAGTTTAGGAAACTTTTCTCCCCACTCTTTGAAGGTGGTAATGATCCTTTAGTAGCCGAAGTCTGGATCCTATAAATAGAGAAACTCTTATCTGTACTAGACCTGACCGAAGAATAAAAAGTCCCTCTTGTAGCTTTCATGTCAAACGGCAAAGCCGAACACTGGTGGCGACTTAAGAAAGAAGTCCTGCCTACCCCTATTATCTGGAAAGTTTTCATGGATGTTTTCTTTGATAACTTCTTCCCATCTTATGTTTGGGAAAAGAAGGAGGAGGAATTCTAGGACCTCCGCCAAGGAAGCTTATCTGTCGCCCAATATGCAGCCCGTTTTGTTCAATAATTTTGGTTTGCCCCTTTGATGGTCACCCCCGATATCTAAAAAGCTAGGAAGTTTCTCAGATGCCTTTGTGCCGACATTTATGATCGGGTTATGATGCTGAGGCCCAGCTTGTACGCGGAGGTGATTGGACATGCCAGTTGGTCGAAGATCTTATCTCGGTTAAGCACCAACGCTTCACCGGAGTTCGTGCCCAATAATAATCCCAACAGCTTAGAAAAAGATTGCCTAACCCAGTAAGTAACCCTCCAGACAAATGAACTATAATTTCCCTTCCTCCTGCCTTGCCCCCACCTACAGCTCCACCTTTCCGAGCTAATCAACTTGTGAACATTTTGTTTGCTCACATGATGACCTACCCTATCAATATATCAATAACGCCTGCTATCAGCGTGGAAGCACCAAGAACCTTATAAAAGACTGTCCTCAGTGACCAAAGGATGTAGCCCGACCTGTAGAACAAGGTTGACTATACCACTTAGATGAATCTGATGTCTTTTCTGCTCCTGTCCTCATCCAAAGTATGTTTTATATTCATAATACTTCTGCCAAGACTTTGATCGATACTAGTGCAATTCACTCTTTTATTTCCTATGCATTTGCTTGTAATCTAAAATTTAGACCAGAAGCTTTAGGAAAAATATTAGTTATGGAAACTCCCTGACTACTAGAGGCTCCTTATGTATATAAGGACTATAGGATAAATATTTTAGGGATAGAAGTATAACTTAATACTATTAGATTTTATAGGATTTGATGTAATATTATGAATGGATTAGTTGGAAAAGTATAGAGCTATAATAGACTGCAAAAGTAAAATTGTAACCTTACAATCTCTGAAAAAAAATAAAAGTTGTTGTTATCATTTTCTAACAATTGAACGAACAGGAATATGGATGCTGACCCTGGTGCGTTTTCCATACCAATTATTTGCAATTTTCTGGATGTCTTTTCCATCGAACTCCCTAGTCTACCTCCCCCACATGAGGTAGAGTTCCTTATTGAATTATTTCTTAGAACTCAACCAATCTCGAAGCCTGCGTATCGCATGAGCCACACTAAACTAACAGAGTTGTAACGTCAGCATTTTGACCTTAGCACCCAGAAATTTATTCGCCCTAGCCGTTCCCTTGGGGCGCTTCGGTGTTGTTCGTAAAGAAGAATGATGGTACCCTCTGACTCTATGTGGACTACAGGAAACTCAACTGAGTGACTGTTAAAAAAAAATACCCCTTACCTAAGATCAATAATCTCTTCGATCAACTGCAAGGAGCCACAGTCTTTTCTAAGATTGATCTCAGGATTGCGTATCACTAGTTCAGAGTTAAAGAAGAAGATATTCCAAAAATTGCCTTCTAGAGTAGATATGTTTTATATGAGTTTAGGGTGATGTTGTTCAGATTTACCAATGCCCTAGCAGCCTTCATGAACCTAATGAACTGAGTTTTTCGACACTCACTAGATCGTACGTCATTGTTTTTATTGATGACATTTTAGTGTATTCCAAAAGCCATGAGGAACACATTATGCATTTTGCTGAAGTATTGGAGACTGTCCGCCAAAACTAACTGTATGCGAAACTAAGAAAGTGCTCCTTTTGGTTAGATCAAGTTTCTTTTCTCTATCATATAATCTCAAGTGAAAGAGTTTCTGTAGACAAGTCTAAGGTGGAATTGGTGATCAGCTGGAGTCCGCCTACAAATATGGCTGAGGTACGTAGTTTTCTCATTTTAACAGGCTACTACCGATGATTCATTGATGGATTTGTGAGGATTGCTACCCCTATGACTCAACTCACCAGAAAGGGTGTGCCCTTCCTTTGAAATTATGAGTGCAGTGAAAGCTTCATGGAATTAAAGCATCATCTCACCTCTGCTCCTGTGTTAATCCTCCCTGACATTGTTGGGAGATTACAAGTTTACTGTGATACATCTCATATTGGTTTGGGATGTGTCTTGATGCAACATGGCAGAAAGGTCACCTTTGGTTACCGATAGCTCAAAGTTCATGAGCAAAACTACCCTACCCACGACCTAGAGTTGGCAGCCTTTATCTTTGCCCTAAAGATATGGTGGCATTACCTATATGGTCAGACTTTTGAAATCTACACTGACCATAAGAGTTTCAAGTATGTCTTTTCTCAATGAGAGTTAAACATGAGGCAATGACATTCGATGAATCTTCTAAAGGATTATGATTGCTAGATTATTTATCACCTCGAGAGAGGGAATGTAGTCACCGATGCTCTAAGTCGAAAGGAGCCTGTTGTGCCTGCTCAAATAATGACCTCCAGTTGGAAAATGATGGACACTGTACAATCACTCTGCCTTAGCTATTATGGTAAGGGCACCTATCGCACCCAGATCCGAGCACTACTAGATCTCTTTATGAAGATCTGGAAAGCACAGTCCATGAATCCGGAACTTATCAAGAGCTTGGGTAAGTTTACTTTTGATGAATCTCCTAATTTTAGGATCTTCAATGACGGACTGTTTAGTTTCTATAACAAAATTTGGGTCCCCATTAGTATACGTAGAAATGTACTCAAGACTGCCCATGCTTCCAAGTTGTTTATTCATCCCAGGAGTACCAAAATATACCGAAACTTGAAACAATAATACTAGTGGCAAGGAATGAAGAAGGATATAGTTGACTATGTCTCCTGATGCCTTACTTATCAACGGATAAAAACAGAACATCAGAAACCTAGTGGCTTACTACAAGGTCTTCGAATTCCTAAAAGGAAATAGGAGCATGTGGCTATGGATTTTATCACCGGATTGCCCAAGACTTGTTCTAACAAAATGTCATTTGGGTCATTGTGGACAGACTGACCAAGACTTTCCATTTCTCGCATTTTCGAACCACAGAGTCCACTAGTAAGTTAGCCCACCTATATGTTGATGAGTTTGTTTGACTTCATGGAGTTCCCTCATCCATTGTGTCCGACTGCGACCCCTAGTTCACTTATCACTTTTGGGACAGTTTTCAAGAAGCTCTGGGGTCTGGGTTGTACTTCAGCACCATATATCATCCCTAAACGGATGGTCAATCAGAGCATACGATCTAAACATTAGAAGGCATGTTACGTGCTTACGTTTTTGACTTTGGTGATAACTGGTATGAGTATCTTCCTCTTTGTGAATTCGCTTATAATAATAGTTATCATTCCAACATCGGTATGGCCCCATATGAAGCTTTGTATAGAAGGCCTTGTCGTTCCCCTACTTGCTGGAGTGAAGTCGGGAACTAGTGCCACTTAGGACCAGACTTCATTCAGGAAACCATTAAGAAGGTCACAATCATCCGCAAGAATTTGGCAACTTTCCAAACCCGCCAAAAGAGCTACGCCAATAATCGTAGGCGACCCCTGGAGTTTTCCGTGAGCGATCAAGTTTTCCTAAAAGTCTACCCCTACAAAGGCAAGATGTGGTTTAAAAAGAGAGGAAAGTTGAGCCCTCATTATGTAGGACCTTTTTTCGATCATCGAGCGCATTGGACCTGTGGCATTCCATCTCACTCTATCCTGAGAGTTTGTGGGTTTAAACGATGTCTTTCATGTCTCGATGCTTAAGAGGTATCCCCCTAATCCTTCTCATGTTATTCCTCATGATGAGGTGCAAGTACAGGCCGATATGACCGATGAGGAGGTTTTTGTGAAAATTCTCGGGTGGATTGATAAGGTCTTACATAACAAGACAATCCCCATAGTGAAGGTACGATGACAGCATCATACTCCGAAAGAAGTGACATGGGAGTTAGAGGACGAAATGTGGAAAAAGTATCCAAACTTATTTGAGACAAATTTTGGGACTAAATTTTTTTAAGGTTGGAGGGATGTAACACCCCGCCCATGACTCGCTAAAATAATTTAAAAACTCTATTTATTCGGGTATTTGGCCACTTTAAACTTAATTCATTTACGTTCATTAATATTTTTCGTGATTCGTGATTTTAATTTATTTTTAAATTTTAATTTATTTGAATTATTTTATGTATTTTAAATTATTTTATTTTATTTTAAATTAAAAGGAAAATTTAGAAAAAAATTGAAAAAATTGCCCGCGGGAAAAATCCTGGGAGAGAGCAGTTTGCCCATGCAGGTGATGGCCACTGTGCGAGTGCACGCGCGTACAGTGCACATGACCCATTCACATGCTAGCACGCATGGAACGTGCGCACAGTGCGCACGACCCATCCCCATGCTAGCACGCATGGGATGTGCGCACAGCGCGCACGACCCTTCACCACGTTAGCACGTATGAGATGTGCGCACAACGTGTACATCCCCTCCACTCGCACGCACGCATGAGACGTGCACACAGCCTGTATTTCCCCTCCCCGTGCACGATGCAGGGTCAGAACCTGTGCGCACACCCTATCACGCATAGGGGGCCGTTCGCATGTCACCTCGCACACAGACAAGCGTCGCAAATTGTGCACGCGTCGTCCACGTAGTAGGCCTGTGCGGATAGACCATGTGCACCTGGGGCCTGTGGGCATGGCGCCCATCGCGCCCAAGCTCTGTGTGCGCGGCAGTAGGCCTGTGCGCCTGTAAGCTAGCCTGCAGCGCACCGGCCGGAGCATTGCCACCTCAGGCGGGGCATTGCTGCTTCCTTGGGCTACGCACCGTCACTGCCGATAGAAGAGACCCTCCTCTATCATTTTTTGTGCCTAACATCTTTTTCTCCTCTCTCTTCACTGGATTTTGCCACTTATCATGAATCCAAAGGTTTCAAAATTTTATAAATTGCCCTCCTCGTTCCCTTCCTCTCCACACTTCCATTTCTTCCATTTTTTAAAGGTTTAGAGAGAGAGAGAGAGATAATAGATTAATTAGAGAAGAAGAGAATGAAAGGAAAATGGTGAAGAAGAAATCATTGAGGTTTTGGAAAGGAATCTAGTATTACTTTCGATGTTTTAAGGAGTATTTTAGATGAACAAATTTAATATAATTATTATTTTGTCTGTTTTGTATGTCTCTATGTTCAAATGAGCCCAATGTTATGGTTTTCAATCAAGCATGCTCTGTGAGTTTTAGACACTTGATGAATTTACATATAATAAATGTAATATGTAGTCAGTAACAATAAATAAAAAAGAGAAAAGTGGAATGAAGCCTGTATGGTCCGAAGTGTATCTGTATTGACATGCATATTGCATCAAGCATCTTGTTAAGCTTTTTATCTCTGAGGGGTATATGTTCCCCTTGCCCTTCGAGGTATCTGTTTCTCCCTCTCCTATCTTATCTAGAAAGACGTAAGAGGACCGCTCCTAAAGGATGATGGCATGCCTATGATAAGAGTAGTCTTGCACTATCTGTAGGGGTCACCCGTGGCTAAGTAATGTCGTGACTATAGATATCTGTAAAGATCACTATTGTTAGTACGATTGTGGTCATAAATCATAATATAATTTGGCCAACCAGAAGTGGACGTTAAAAAATTGTCGTATCTGTATCTGATCTAGTCTTTCCACTTTGGTAGTTGAAAATCCATATCTGCCCTTAAAGTTGGAAGTTTATAATGACTTCGCGAAGTATGACATGAAAAATCTGCACATTTCATGATTTATTTGATTCTTTGTGTTAATATACCTTTTTCGTATTCAAATAAATGATTTTCATAATGGTGAGTTAGGTAAACGAGGAAGTTAAATAGTAAGATAAAATAATAAACTTTTGAAATCTTACGATGTTAATTAATAATATTATCCTTATTGAGCATATGGAACTCACTCTTTCCATGCCCCGCATGATGAGGAAGAAAATGAGGAGCTGCAAGCATACCTACCCTTGGAAGTCTATGAGGATCCAATGATCCACAAGTCTGAGTGCATGACGAACTGGATGTGAGGGTCTCCCCTCATCTGGCTCTACAGGAGAATCTCCACTCACTGTGTTCCCACACTCTGATGAATTCTAGTAGCATAGTGAAAAAATGGCCCTTATATTTTGTATTTTGTAGCCACTTCTGGCCTCAGTTTATGTTTGTATTTAAAACATTATATGTATTTATAAGTGATTTATTAAGGTTTGATTTTGCTGCATAAATTTTATCATGCACTTATCAATCTGAATCTGTATCTGACACCCATTTGCTTTAGTTAGCACTTGGGATGTCACAGAGGGTATCAGAGAAGAATTTCGCGGAACAAATCCCTTACACTGAGGCTTAGGGTAGATAAATCTTTTAGAGTACTTAGGGAATAAAAATGTCCTCTTTTCAAATATATAACCTCCAACTCGTGTCTTCCTTTTTTTTCTAAGAACGATGCGAGAAAGACCATTCGTAGAGCGTACTGAACGACTTGACGCTGTGGATCATCCAACCAGGGAAAAATTTATAGAATTTTTTCAAGCCATTCAAGGATTAACTGCAGTCATTGGACAAAACCAGACCAACCCTTATCAACCCCTCCCCTTGAATTCCAAAACATATATCAGTCTATCTGCCACAATATAGTGGAATTTAAGAAATTTAACCCCCCCAACACTTTGAAGGTGGTCCTGATCCTTTTGTAGCCGAAGCCTGGATCCTATAAATAAAAAAGCTCTTTTTTGTACTAGACCTGACCGAAGAATAAAAAGTCCCTTTTGTAGCTTTTATGTTAAATGATGAAGTCGAACACTAATGGCGACTTAAGAAAGAAGTCCTGCCTACCCCTATTACTTGGGAAGTTTTCCTGGACACTTTCTTTAATAATTTCTTCCCTACTTATGTTCAGGAAAAGAAAGAGGAGGAATTCCAAGACCTCCGCCAAGGACGTTTGTCTATAGCCCAATATGCAGCCCTTTTTGTTCAACTATCTAGGTTTACCCCTTTGATGGTCACCCTCGAAAGCTAAAAAGTTAGGAAGTTTCTCAAAGGCCTTCATGCTGACATTTATGACTGAGTTGTGATGCTGAGACCCAGCTCATATGCAGAGGTGCTTGAAAATGCTTAGTTTGTCAAAGATTTTATCTCAGCTAAGCACCAATGCTTTGCCCCAATTCGTGCCCAACAATAACCCCAATAGCTTAAAAAAAGATTGCCTGACCCAGTAAGTAACCCTCTAGACAAACGAACTAGAATTGACCTTCCTCCTACTCTGCGCCTGCCTACAGCTCCACCTGCCTGAGTTAACCAACCTTGTCAACATTGTGGTCGCTCGCATGGTGACCTATCCTGTCAACGTATCAATAATGCCTGCTATATGTGCGGAAGCACCCAACGGTTTATAAAAGATTGCCCTCAACGACCGAAGGATATAGCCCGACACATAACACAAGGTCGAGTGTACCACTTAGATGAATCTGATGTCCTTCCTGCTCTTGTTCTCATCCAGGGTATGCTTTCTATTCATAATATTTTTTCCAACACTTTGATCGATACTGGTGTAACTCACTTTTTTATTTCCTATGCATTTTCTTATAATATAGAATTTAGACCAGAAGCTTTAGGAAAAACACTAGTGGTAGAAACTCCCTCTAAAGGACTACTAGAGGTTCATTGTGTATATAAAGACTATCTGATAAAAACTTCAGGGATAGAGGTATGTATAAAGCTGATACTATTAGATTTTATAGGATTTGATATAATATTAGGAATGGATTGGTTGGAAATGTATAGAGTTATAATAGATTGTGAAAGTAAAATTGTAACCTTATGATCCCCGTAAAACAAATGAAAGTTGTTGTAATCATTTTTCTAACAATTGAATGAACAAGTATATGGAAACTAATCGTGCTGTATGTTCCATACCAATTATTTGTAATTTTTCTAATGTCTTTCCCATCGAACTTTCTGGTCTACCTCCCCACGTGAGGTAGGGTTCTTGATTGAATTATTGCTTAGGACCCAGCTGATCTTGAAGCTTGTGTATCGCATGAGTCTCATTGAGTTGATAAAGTTGGTACATTAGCTTCCTAATCTTATCACCCATAAATTCATTCACCCTAGCCGTTCTCCTTAGGGCACTCCGGTGTTGTTTGTAAAGAAAAAGGATGGTACCCTCCGACTCTGCGTGGACTATAGTGAACTCAATCGAGTAATCGTTAAAAGCAAGTATCCCTTACCCTGAATCAACGATCTCTTCAATCAACTGCAAGGAGCCATAGTCTTCTTTAAGATCGATCTCAGAACCAGGTATCACGAATTGAGAGTTAAAGAAGAAGATATTCTAAAAATTGCCTTTTGGTGTTGATATGGATTGTACGAGCTCAGAGTGATGTCGTTCAGATTGACCAATGCCCAGCCGCTTTCATGGACCTAATGAAACAAATTTTTTGACACGTACTGGATTGGTACGTCATCGTTTTTATTGATGACATTCTGGTGTATTCCAAAAGACATAAGGAAAACATTATGCATTTGGCTGAAGTATTGGAGACTCTCTACCAAAACCAACTATATGCGAAACTAAGCAAGTGCTCTTTTTAGTTGGATCGAGTTTCTTTTCTCGGTCATGTAATATCAAATGAAGGAGTTTCTGTAGATTTGTCTAAGGTAGAATCACTGACCAGATGGAGTCCACCCACCAATATGGCTGAAGTATGTAGTTTCCCTAACTTAGCAAGCTATTAGCGATGATTCATTGATGGATTTGCCAAGATATCTACCCCTATGACTTGACTCACCAGAAAGGGAGTACCCTTCGTTTGGAATTATGAGTGCAGAGAAAGCTTCATGGAACTAAAGCATTGTCTCATCTCTGCCCCTGTGTTAATCCTCCCTAATAATGAGGGGAGATTTCAAGTTTACTGTGATGCATCTCATATTGGTTTGGGGTATGTCTTGATGCAGCATGATATAGTAGTCAGCTTTAGATCCCGACAGCTCAAAGTTCATGAGCAGAACTACCCTACCCATAACCTGGAGCTGGCAACCATTATCTTTGCCTTGAAGATATGGTGGCATTACCTGTATGGTCAGACTTTTGAAATCTACACTAATCATAAGAGTCTTAAATATATCTTTTCGTAATGGGAGTTAAACATGAGGCAAAGACACTTGATGGATCTTCTGAAGGATTATGATTGCCAGATCATTTATCACTCTGGGAGAGGGAATGTAGTCGCCGATGCTTTAAGTCGACGGGAGCCTACTATGCTGGCCCAAACCATGGCCTCCAGTTGGAAGATGATGGACACTATACAATCACTCCACCTTAGCTATTATGGAAAAGGCACCTACTTTGCCTAGATCCGAGCCCTACTAAATCTCTTTATGAAGATCTGGGAAGCACAGGCCACGAACTCGAAGCTCATCAGGAATCTGGATAAGTTCACTTCTAACAAATCTCCTGATTTTAGGATCTCTGATGATGGATTGTTAAAATTCTGGAATTGAATCTAGGCCCCCGATGTTGTACGTACAAATGAACCCAAGACCACCCATGCTTCTAAGTTATCCACTCATCCCGAAAGTACAAAAATGTACCAGGACTTAAAATGACAATATTAGTGGCCAAGAATGAAGAAGGATATAGTTGACTATGTCTTTTGATGCCTTACTTTTAAATGGATAGAGGTAGAACATCAGAGACTCAGTGACTTTCTACAGGTCTTCTAATTTTCAAAAAGAAATAAGAGCATGTGACTATGGATTTTGTCACTGGATTGCCCAGGACCTGTTCTAGTTAAAATACAATTTGAGTCATTGTGGATAGGCTGACCAAGACTGCCTATTTCCTACCTATTTGAACCACAGACTCCACCAATAAGTTAACCCACCTATATGTTGATGAGATTTTTTTACTTCATGGAGTTCCCTCATCCATTGTATCCAACCGCGACCCCCGATTCACTTCTCACTTTTGGGATAGCTTCCAAAAAGCTCTGGGATCTGAGTTGTACTTCAGCATCACTTACCATCCCCAGACGGATGGTTAGTCAAAGTGTACGATCTAGACATTTGAAGACATACTACGTGCTTGCATTATTGACTTTGGTGATAACTGGTATGAGTATCTTCCTCTTTGTGAATTTTCTTATAATAACAGCTACCATTCCAGCATCGGTATGGCCTCATATGAAGCTTTGTATGGGAGGCCTAGTTGTTCCCCTACTTGCTGGAGTGAAGTCAAGAACCAGCGCCACTTAGGACCAAACTTCATTCAGGAGACCATAGAGAAGGTCACAATCATCCGCAAGAATTTGGAAACTACCCAAAGTCACCAAAAGAGCTACGTTGATAATCGTAGGTGACCCTTAGAGTTTGTCGTGGGAGATTAACTTTTCTTAAAAGTCTATTCCTACAAAAGCAAGATGCAGTTTAGAAAGAGAGGGAAGTTGAGTCCTCATTATGTGGGACCTTTTTCAATCATCCAGCACATTGGACCTGTGGCTTACTACCTTATTCTATCCCAGGAGTTCACAGGTTTGCATGATGTCTTCCATGTCTCGATGCTCAAGAGGTACCACCCTGATCCTTCTCATGTTATTCCTTGTGATGAGGTACAGGTATAGGTTGATATGACCTATGAGGAGGTTCCTGTGGAAATTCTTGGATGGACTGATAAGGTCTTACATACCAAGATGATTCCCATGGTGAAGGTACGTTGGCAGCATCACACCTTGGAAGAAGCAACGTGGGAGCTGGAGGATTAAATGAGGAAAAAGTATCCAGAATTATTCGAGACAAATTTGGGGACCGAATTTTTTAGGTGGGAGGGATGTAACACCCTGCCCATCACTGTGCGAAAATGATTTAGAAACTCTATTTATTCGGGCCTTTGGCCATATTAAACTTAATTAATTAACGTTGTTTAGTATTTCTCATAATTCGTGATTTTGATTTATTTTAATTTTTATTAATTTTTATTAATTTTTATTTTATTTTAAATTATTTTACATATTTTAAATTATTTTATTTTATTTTGAAATTAAAGGAAGATTTAGAAAAAAAAATCGAAAAACAGCGAAACAGGAAAAAATTACCCGTGGAAAAAATCCCACGAGAGGGTGGTTTGCCCACGCGGGTAGTAAGCACTATCCTCGCACGCATGTGCATAGTGGTCGCGGGGCATGTGCACAATGCGCATAACCCATCCGCACGCATGCCTGCACAAGACGTGGGTATAGTATGCACGACGTTGGTTCAGGACCAGCATGCACGTCCTGTCGCACGTAGGCGGTCCATCCGTGAGTCACTTTACGCACGGACTGACGCCGCACACTGTGCGTGCATCGTCCGCGCAGCAGGCTTGTGTGGATAAGTCCTATGCTCCTGCGGCCTTTATGTAGTAGGCCTGCTCGCATGGCGCGCAGGGGCTAGCCCCTGCGGTGCTATAGTAGGCCTATGCACCTATAGGGTAGCCTGCAGCACACCGCCTAGAGCACTGCCACCTTAAGTAGTGCGTCGCCACTACCTTGGCCAGCACGTCGCCGCCGCCGGTAGAGGAAGCCCTCCTCCCTCAATTTTTATGCCAAAAATCTTTTTCTCCTCTCTTTTCACTAGATTTTGCCACTTGGCACGAATCCAAAGGTTTCTAAATTCTATAAATAGCTCTTCCCCTTCCCTTCCTCTCCACACTTCCATTTCTTCTATTTTTTAAAGGTTTAGAGAGAGAGAGACAGTAAATTAGTGAGAGAGAAAGAGAAAAAAAGGAAAATAGTGAAGAAGAATATATCAAGGTTTTGGTAAGGAAAAAAATATTACTTTCGATGTCTTAAGGAGTATTTTTAGGTAAAAAAATTTAATATAATTGTTATTTTACCTATTTTGCATGTTTCTATGTTCAAATGAGTCAAACTGTTCTGATTTTTAAGCATACTATGTGAAATGCTGACACTTGATGAATTTGCATGTAATAAATATATATGTAATCAATAACAGTAAAAATTATAAAAGAAAAGAAAAAGAAAAAAGTGGAATGAAGCTTATATGATCCAAAGTGTATCTGTATTGACATGCATATTACATCAACTATTTCTTTAGGCTTTTTATCTCTGAGGAGTATCTGTTCCCCTTACCCTTAAGGGTATTTATTTTCTCCTCCCCTATCTGGTCTGGAAAGACGCAAGAGGACCACTCCTATTGGATGACCCGTGGCTATAGATATCTGTTAGGGTTACTATGGTTAGTACGGTAGTGATCATAGATTGTACCATAGTTTGGCTAGTTAGAAGTGGGCTTGAGAAAATTATCGTATATGTATCTGATTTGGTCACTCCACTTGGGTAGTTAGAAATCTGTATTTGCCGTTAGAGACAAAAGTTTGTAATGACTTCGCGAAGTATGACATGAAAAATTTGTTTATTTCATGATTTATTTGATTCTCTCAGCTAACGTACCATTTTTGTATTGAAATAAATGATTTTCATAATGGTGAGTTAGGTAAAGGAAACTAAATGGTAAGATAGAATAATAAACTTTTGAAATCTTACGATATTAATTTAATACTATTTTTCTTACTGAACATATGAAACTCACTCTTTCCATGCTCTCTCCCAGATGAGGAAGAAAATGAGGAACCACAAGCAGACCTACCCATGGAAGTCTATAAAGATCTCATGGATCCACAAGTCTGAGTACATGACTGTTCTCACACTCTAATGAATTCTAGTAGCATAGTAAAAGAAGTGACCCTTATATTTTATATTTTGTAGCCACTTCTGACCTCAGTTTATGTATGTATTTGAAACATTACATATATTTGTAAGAGATTTGTTAAGGTTTGATTCCACTACATAAATTTTATCATGCATTCATTATTTTGAATCAGTATCTGACACTCATTTGCCTTAATTAGCACTTGGGATATCATAGTGGTGGACCTGCATGTGTAGGTGGTGGACCTGCATGTGCGGGTTGTCCTTCCCACACAAATAGTGGTCCACACATGTGTCAAAGGGGTCACATGCACAACACATGTTATCCATGGATCTTTTTTTTGAGCCTTGGCGCACTTTGGCCATGAGGTCTTTGGGCCAACTTTCGTTGGGCCATAAATGGGCATTTTTATTGCTTGTAACTTCTCTAAGCCCATGAACCGCTTGCAGTTCAAGCTTTCTTTGGAAAAATGTGTCCCACTCTTTAGAATAGTCCCATTTAGGAAAGTAGTTAGGGATTAAGTTACTTTTTTGTTCATGGCATTTCCATTTAGGACACCGTAATTGATTTTCCCATTTGAGCTGATCCCATTTAGGAAACAAAAGGAATCTACGCTTGCTTTCTTGTTTAAGATGAGACTTGTAGAACTTGTATGTGCATGTTTATTGGGTTGCATGAACATGACCTCGTGCTGCAGTGAACTCGTGGGTAATTATTCTACAAGAATCTGGATTTCTATTGGATTCCTCCTAGTTACAGGATTTCATCTTTGGAACTAAATATAGGCCATCTAGTATCACATCATCTATCATCTCAATGACCTTCATCATCTTATTCTTAAATTCTTAAATTCTTCAATTTGCACAACATTATCTCCGATCAGAAGTAAATCATCTGCATAAAGAGAAATGATAACTATGTTAGAGCCAACTTTCTTGATATAAAGAGTTGATTCACTTAAGCTTTTTTCAGAGCCTAAGTTGAGAAAATGTTCATCTATCCTGCTATAACAAGCTCTAGGAGCTTACTTTTTTTCCATGAAGAGCTTTATTCAATAAATGAACATTTTTTTCATGTCTTGGTACACTAAAACCTTGTGGCTGCTCAACATAAATTTATTCTTGTAGTAAACCATTCAAAAAGTTAGACTTCACATCCATTTGAAGAACCTTCCATCTCTTTTGTGCTGATAAAGCCAAAGCATTCTAATTGTATCCAATCTGGCTACTGGTCAAAGGTTTTAGAAAAATCTATGCCCCAAACTTGTGCATAAACTTTCATAACCAGCCTTGCTTTGTGTTGGTTTACTGAGCCATTAAGATTCAATTTTGTCCTGAATACCCATTTAACCCCAATTACCTTTTTATCTTAAGGCCTCTCCACTAGCTTCTAAGTCTTATTCTTTTCTATCATAGCCAACTACCCATTCATTGCATATATCCATTTTTTATATGCTTTTGCTTCATCATATTCTGCAAGCTCAAAAATAGCAATATGGCATCTTTGATAAATATCCGAAAGTGATCTTGTTCCCTTTATAGTTTGTTCATCTTCTAATTCATCTGGATCTAGTTGTAGGATTTAATGTTTGACTTGAGAATCCTCATTCCACTCCCATTGCTCATGTTCAAGGAATTGAACATCTCTATCTATCACAGTCTTCCCTTATTAAGGTTGAAAATTTTTGTAGACTTTGGAAAACAAACTATAGCCAATGAATATCCCAGGTTTAGTCTTCTCATAAATTTGTCTCTTTTAACCTGTGTAATATACGAAAAACAAAGATGTTCAAATATTTTTAGATTTTTTAAAATAGGTTTAACGACATGCCAAGCCTCAAATGGAGTTTTCCTTTCCACTACTTTTGTAGGCAGTCTATTCAGCAAGAAAACAACAATATTTACTACTTCTGTTTAATTTCTTTGGTAGATTATTCTCATGCAGCAAACATCTAGTCATCTCCATGATTGTCTTATTCTTCGTCTCACTAACCCCATTTTGTTATGGAGAGTAAGAGTAAGGGACAGTGAGTTGGTACTCAATTCCAACTTCTTCACAAAAGGAATTCAATTTATCTGATGTGTATTTAATTCCATTATCTGATCTAATTACTTGAATCTTAAAGCCACTTTGGGCTTTCAATCCAATTTTTGAACTTCAAAAAAATTCCAACAACTTTTGACTTGAACTTCATAAAATAAATCCAACATATTCCTATTAGATCATCAATGAAAACTATATAATACCTACTGCCATTTAGTGATAGAGTTGTTTGTGTTCCACAAACATCAGTATGGATCAGCTGTAACTTCTCTATAGCTCTTCAAATAGACGTTATGAATGGAAATCTGATTTGGTTTCCAAATAGACAAGCCTTACCACTTAAAAGATGCTCCTCCAACTTTAATAGTCCTTTCACCGTTTATTCTTTGCATAAACAACAAGGCTTTGTGATGAAAGTGTCCCAGCCTCTTGTGCCATATTTCTGCACTAGTGAGTTCACTAGAAAATGCCACTTACTCCTCCTGTAATGGATTCAAAGAAAAGCTTTTACCCTTCATCTTAATTTTGAATAATTCTTGACCATTTGGATAAATGATTAGACACATTTTTTTTCAGATAAACATTTGAACCCTTTTTCTAACAATTGTCCAACATTAAGTAAATTTTGATCAATTTCAAGAACATACAAAACCTCATAAATAAGTTTGGTACCTGTAAAACTCTCAATTGCGGCAGTCCCCTTTACTTTTACTAAGATGTATTCACTTTTTCCATTTCTGACCCTTTATGTTGCTGATTTATCAAGTTTTCTAAAGAACCTTTCATAACTGGTCATGTGGTTTATACAAGCACAATCAATAAAATAACCATTATTATTATCAGTCTTTTCATGATCCTTACCTCTCTCTTCTTATCTTATAATATATATATATATACACATGCTAATTTTTTCATTAGTTCGTAAATTACAAGATTAAGAGATTTTTCCCAAGCTAAATAGATGAAAGCACGTAGCTGACTGTTACACAAGAGAATAAAATGAAGTGGGAACTGTACAAATAAGATAATACTCACAATAAGACTTCAAGTATATCCATAATATAGAATTAAAATTTATAAATGATGAACTATTGATATTACTATAGTTTTTTCCTTGGGCAAAACTTTAGCATATCTAGTGTTCACTCGAAGGGACTAACTTTAGCATATTAGGTATAAGCTTTTAACACATACTATTGTAATGGAACTTTCGGATGTTTCATAGAGATTTACTTTTTATCTCACTTATCAACAATGAATTTGGTTTATTTATAAAAAATGTAATGTGTTAAGTTTTTTGTTTAATCTTTTATTTTTTTTTTGTATTCTTAAATATTGTAACTTGATTGTCGCATAAAGAAACTTTTTTTATATATTTACGATGATGAAAGAATGGTTCATCCAATACCACTAACCATATTTGTTTCCCTTTATTTTATAATGATGATACTTTATTAGTATGTTGTATTTGCATTAATTGTATAATTAATTTTTTTAAAAAATAAAAATTATACTAACTCTTTAATTAATAATTTTTTGTAATATCCACTTATGTAAATTAATTTGTATAAATTAATAAAATGACGTATTCTATATATTTTATTTTATTCCAATTTAAATTGTATTTTAATTTAACTAATTATGTGTAAATTAATTAAAAGAAAGGAAAGCAATTGAAAAGAATTAAAAAAAATTCTAAGAGTGAAGAGATTGATTCTATCGCTTAGGGGAAACCTAGGCGATGAGGCCTGCTGCAATTAGCTTTCCAGCCAACTGTTCCATCAACCAGTCTTCTTCCTCCAGCTAGCTGCTCACATGGTAGCAAAGACACGTACCATGCGCGAGTGAGCCGAAAGAAGAAAATGGATGGCGATTGCCATTTAAAAGGCTTCCCCATTTGTTCTTCCTCTTCCCCACTTCGTTTAAGAGAGAGAGAGAGAGAAAGAGAGAGAGAGAGAGAGAGAGAGAGAGAGAGAGCTGAAGTTAGAAAGAGAAAAAGAAGAGAGAGAGAAAACTAGAAAAAATAAAAATAAAACAGAGGGTGTGTTGCGTACGCCTCTGCTGAGAGAACCCATCTTCTTTCCATGTCTAGATGAGTTTCTTCCCTTTCTAATGATTCATATATGTCTTCCCCAGCCTCTTATCATCTTCTGTAACCATTTTAGAGGCCCAGAATAGTGCAACAACTCTAAAACATGAGAATTCTTCCTCTGCTGCACCTGAATGCGTTGCAGCTTGGGTGAGTGTTTGTTTTCCTTAACTACATCTTCTAGCTTCAATTCCTAGCAATTTTCAAGTTCTAGATTAGTTAAATGATGTCTTAGGATGATTAGGAATTAATTTCCCGTGATAGAAATACCCAAGAACTCGAGTTCGACATAAATTCGTCACTGACTCCGCACCACCAATAGGTGAGCTGCAGACTATTTTTCTTGTTGCAGATGTCTTCCATTCGTGCATTTTGAATCATTCTTGGTAAGTCAGTGAGTAAGAAAGACAGTAATCTGGTTTATACAAATTTAGAGTTTTATAGATGCATGTAGAGGGTAAAAAGTGCATGAAAAGAGGCTATGCTTGCCGTTTTAATTAAAGTAGAAGAGTGGATGTGTGCATGCATGTCTACAGTGTTTAAAATTGTGTTTTTATGTTTAATGAATGAATTACAATGTTTATTAACATGCCTACTTGAATTTAAATGCATCATAGAGGTAAAAATGCAAGAAAAGTTGCTAACAGTGTTTTGAATGCAAGAAAATGGGAAAGTTGGGGAAATTGGAAAATTGGGAAAATTCGAATGAAAAATGGAATTTTTGATAAAATGGAGAAATTAGTGAATTATTGAGATTGGGGAGAAATCAAATAAATAATTAAAAGTTAAAATTAAAATTAAAATTAAATAAATAATAAAATTCCCTAAAATTTAACTAATTAAGTAAAATCAATAAAATGAATTAAAATAATAAAATTATTAAAGTTAACACTTTAAATAAAACTTAACAAAAAAAACGAGGGTTTAAAATTTAAGATTTAGAAA
Organism: Carica papaya; assembly: GCF_054855325.1. Taxonomy (NCBI): domain Eukaryota; kingdom Viridiplantae; phylum Streptophyta; class Magnoliopsida; order Brassicales; family Caricaceae; genus Carica; species Carica papaya. Next base: position 24,126,865 of record NC_142314.1, read on the forward strand.
TAAGGATCAGAATTAAGAAGCAAGAGAACAAATAAAATTAAGAGTCCAAGACTTAATTTACACAGAGTCTGGTAAAATGTGATTCGTTTAATTTACCTTGGAGGGCCTGATTGTATCGTTTTAGGACTTGATCAGAGTATGGGTGCTGGTTATTGGGTTCCAGGTTTAGGACCGATGTTTAGTGTTTCCAAGATGGAAAACTGAACCATTGGACTTATGTTATGGCGACCAAGTGAAATAGTGTGGTGGCGACAAGAGTGGTTGAGCGATTGTATTTATTGATTGATTGGTGCCACCACTCGTGACTTTGGTTGATGTCCATATTGCCTCATTGGGAAATAGGTATAAACGATCATGCGTATGGGATTGTAAATAGTGTAATTAAATTAAAGATTAATAAATTGTAATAAAACTCAAAAGAAGAGTCTAGTCCAATGTGCGTGCATTCTTTAGTTGTGTGCATGCATTAGGTGATGGAATATGGTATTGAGCACTGTTTACATTTTTAAATTATGCGGGTTATGATTGAATATGGTATTCAACATCTTTAGAATTATTGAATCAGACATGGGCATCATGATTAAATTGCTATGGTTAACACAAATAAATAATATTATTTTTTTAATTAATTGCATTTAATTAACTATTTTTAGACATGTTTCTATGACTTTAATATTATCTCTCTTATTGCCTTTTTGGAACTCATTTCTAATCAAAATCCCCCATATAATGACTTGGAAAGCCTCCCTAAAGAGCTTTGTTTGGATCCTCTTTAGGATAAGTAGGAGAAGAGAGGAGATCCTTTTAGTGTATTGTTTTGTGAGGCTAGTTTATGTATTTTTTTTGTATAGGTTATCTTTGTTGTACAGATAAATGTGATAGCCTTATTTGCCTCAGTGTACAACATATGTATATATGTATGAGATATTTCTTTCAGTATTTTGTCATTTAGTTCTCTTTTATCTGTTTAATGGAATGTTGGTGTTGTAATTAGCACTAGGACGTCACAGGTGGTACCAGAGCGTAGGATCCTAAGGATATCCCATACAACTGAGGCTTAGGGTATAGGTTTGATTAGATTAGAACATCATTTCCTAATTAACTTAAAGCCTTAGGTACTCCTAGAATTAATCTTATTGTCTTTGAACATTATTTTTCTTTATGTAGGCAATATGCCACGTGGAAAGCCAGCTGTTGAGAAACCTGACTATGCACCTACTTGGACAGAGTTTACTGAGTTATTTAGGGCTATTCAGGGTCTTACTCAGGTTTTGGACCAACAAACTCACATGCTGCAGAATAATTATCACTCCTCTCCTGTAGATGATCAGACTCGCCATAATAGAGCTATTGCTATTAACATTTCTGAGTTTAGAAAGCTGAATCCTCATAACTTTAAGGGCGGTCCAGATCCTACGATCGCTGAGAGTTAGGTTATGTAGATGGAGAAGATCTTTTCTATTTTAAAGGTGACTCAGGAGTAGAAAGTCCTCTTATTGCTTTCACTATTGATAGTGAGGCAAAGCATTGGTGGAGGCTAAAGAAAGATTTGTTAACTGTCCCCACTACTTGGGAACACATTCTTAAGGCTTTTTAGAAGAATTTCTTTCCAACCTAGGTCCAGGATAAGAAAGATGAGGAGTTTCAGGAGCTCTATTAGGGTAATCTATCAATCAGTTACTATGCTGCTAACTTTGTACAACTATCCTGGTTTGCACCAAAGTCGATTTCCACAGAGGCCAAGAGGGCTAGGCAATTTCTTAAGGGATTGAGGCCATAGATTTATTATCATGTGGCAATGTTTAGGCCAACCACTTATGTCTCGTGTCTTGAGAATGCTCACCTTGCAGAGGAGTTGATTTTTGCCAGGTTGAGACAGGCTGGTAGTTCCTGGTTTCCTAACAAGCTAAAGAGGAAACCACCAGTTGTTCAGGGTCTAGTTGATAAATGACCCAGAATTGCTCTTACTATTATTATTCCACCACCACCCAGTATTGTTGCTCTTGCTAGCCCTGAATGTTAGTTTTGTTGTCATAGGCATGGTAATCAACCCTGTTACAAAACAACCAACGCCTGGTTCAACTGTGGATAAAAAGGCCACCATGCGAAGAACTATCCTCAGAGTGTTTCTAGGCAAGTTACCAAAGGATGTGTGTATCAATTGAATGAGCCAAATGCTAAGGCTAGACCAGCATTCATTGAGGGTACACTTTTTATTTTTTATTCTTTTGCGCGTGCAGAGAGTGCTGAATTCACTCACTTACTTAATCAGCCCCTTCTTCCTTTTCTTGATCATGGCTTTTCTTGCAGAGTCATTTGTGATATAATCAAGCTTTACCTTCTTTCTCGTCATGGTATTTTTTCGTGTTTTACCAAGGAGTGGGAAGGATTATATATAGAATGAGATAAGGGTTGAAGAGTTATTAGTATGAAATGAGGAATTGAGCTTTGTAATATAGTAAAATATACCATGTAATGTAAGATGCGGCGCATTTTAAAACAACAAGTAGTACACCCAAATTATCACTTAATGATTTGTTAAGTAGACATGTTCCTCATTAATGTTAATTTTTTTATATAAAGTTAACAAATCATATAAAAACTAATACATTATTAATCTTCGATTGAATTTATAAAAGTTCAAGGATTCATATTAAAAGGTATATAGGTGGCATTAGTTATGTGTTTTTAACACGTTAAAACAAGGGAACTTCCATATGATTTACAAAGATTTACTTTGTACTTCACTTATTAACTATGAATTTGGCTTATTTATAAAGAATATAATGTGTTATGATTTTTTTATCTTTTATTTCTTTTTGTATTTTTAAATATTATAATTTTGTTATCTGTACCTTATTTAGTGAGATATCATATATATATATATATATATATATTTATGATGATAAATGAATGATTCATTGAATACCATTAACCATGTTTACTGTCCTTTATTTTGTAAAGATGGCATTTAGTGAGATATCATATACATATATATATATATATATATTTATGATGATAAATGAATGATTCATTGAATACCATTAACCATGTTTACTGTCCTTTATTTTGTAAAGATGACATTTTATTAATATGTTGTATTTATATTTATTGTGTATTTGAATTTTTAAAAAAATTAAAAATTATGCTGATTATTTAATTAAAAATTTTACTACAATTAAAATTAAATATTAATGTAAACAATTATGTGAGAAAATGAAATATTACAATTAAATATCAATATAATTAATTCTATAATCCATACATAAAATGGGTTATAAATTTAATTTTAAACAAAGTAACTAAACTTAACTACTTTATATATCACTAAATTGATATATTCACAAAAAACTAAATATATTTAATATATTTTTAATAGAAAATGGCTGATATGAGAAGTTAACATATTATATAAAAAGGTATACAGGTAATAATTTAGTTGATTTGTTAAGTTTTTATATAAAATTGCAAGTAGACATGTTCCTCATTAATGAAAACTGATGTCGTCCCTTAATGATCGAGCCAAAAGTTCAAAGTTTAGATTCTAGGATCTTTACTTAATTACCAACCGCCTTAATAGAAATCAATCCTCTTAAAAGTTAAATATAATAAATGCATGATAATACCTAACTTTTAAAGCAAGTAGTACTTCTCTACCTCCACAAAAATAAGAATTGAAGATTCAATTCTTATGTTACATAAAAATAAATATATAATGTATTGTACTTAAAAAATAATAAAAATAAATTCTAATAACTCTATCATATGTTAAAATTAATTATAATGTAACCAGATGAATAATTGAAATTTGAATATTGGACTTAATATTGGTATTATACACTTTGACAGTAGAGGATAAGTGGTTTTATTGTATTATTAAATTCATCTTTATTTTTAAAAATGTACTTATATTGTGTCTTATGAATTTTTGAAACTTCTATAATAAAAGTATAAATTAGATATGAATAAGTGATCCTACTAATAAAGGTTAAATATTGGTCATTACAATGTTATAGATATTATTAAATATTTATAATCTTAATATGTTAGTGTTTTTAAGAATTAATTACAACATCGATATACAGATACTAGAGTAAACAAACCACAATGTTATAAAAATTTTAATGTTGTAATTTGTGTCAATGGAGTTAAATATGGTCTCGCTTTATATTAGTAAAATTTTTTAGTAGCGAAAAACTTTATATCATTGATTTTTGAGTATTTATATATGTAAAAGTCATAACACTAATTATTGAAAGTGTTCGAAACTAGCTATCAAAATTATTTTATGTACTTATTATTCTATATGATTGTATGTATTTAAATATATATATATATGTATATATTATACATTTCTTCTTGTATAGAGTATTAGTTATTCACATATTTTTGAATTTGAAAAATATTTATTTCAATTTTTTTTATATTTTGAACATAATAATTACGTCGTGAAATTTTATTTACGATCAACAGAGATTTTTCAAGATATTTGAGTTATTTAAAATATTATATGTTGTCACTAAAAAAAATTTAGAATTATATTTAAGTTTCAAATTAATCAAAACATTATTTATTTTAGATGTTCCAATTAGATCAAGATTTTCTTTGAGGAAAATATTATCCTTTAATGCAACTATTCCAAATCTTAATTCTATGATCCGACTAACGTATCCATATCTATTAAATTCTATACAAAAATTTCATTTGACATCTAAACAAATTTGAGTAGCTAGCTAGCTTAATCTTCCTCCTAACTAAAGTAAATTTCTACATATACTACATCAATCATGCTTCTGCCTACACTCCATTATGTACAAAAAAAAGAAGAAAAGTGTAACACTCTGAAACCTTTGAGGTTAATTGTATTGTAAAATCTCTATTTATTCAGGCCCTACGGCCGTTAGCTTTTTAAATTTATGTTTTAGTTTTCGAATGAGATTAGGTTTAAAATTTCATTTTTATATACTTTTTTCAAACTAATGAATTTTTTTATTTTTTTAATTATGTAATTGTTTATTTATTTTAAATATTTTACTAATTTTAAAGATTTCAGGAAAAATAAAGAAGGAAAAACGGTGGAAAAATCCTGCAGAAAGGGTCACAAGAAACATTTCCTGTATGCGCAAGCCCGACAAGCTGCACCCCCATGCAGACGCGGCCAACACGGGACGTGCGGCTGCGCGCATGACCCATCTGTGTAGGGTGCGTGGCGCATAGTCTGCACTCGTCACATCGTGCGTTGACAGGCGCATGCTGCCCCTTGTGGGTCATGTGCCACTATTCAACCAGCATGCCACTACAATTTTTGTATTGCCTTTGCGTCATCGTCGTCTCATCAACCATCCATCAGTTACATCTATTAGTCGTCACGTTCCATCAGGTGACTTTTTGTCCTCTCTCTCTCCTCACAGATTTGCGCCACTTGGTATAAATCCAATGGTCTCTTTGTTTTATAAATAGGGACCTTCTCTATCACTCCTTCATCACTTCACTTTCATTCTTCCATTCACCCAAACAAATCTTAGAGTGAGAGTTAGAGAGAGAAAGAGAGGATAAAAGGAAGAAGAGCTAGCAAAGACTTCAAGCTTTTCGTAAGGAAACTTGGTATTTATTTTGCACGTTCTAAGGAGTATTTCTAGGTTAATGAAAAAACATATCGCACATATATGAGATGGCTTGTTGCATTTTTAATTATTGCTATGATTTAAATATATTTACATAAATATTCTATGATATTGCATCATTTACATTGTTCTAACAAGTGAATAACTAAACATGATGAATATGATGGTATGATAAGAGATAATGAAGCATGATGTTATTTGATGAACATGTGAAAGGATTATGGATATTTGCACACATGATATTTAACCTAATATGATTTGTTAGGCTTTTTATCTCTTACGGGTTCTATTTCTCCCCTATCTAGTCTGAAAAGATGTAAGAGGACTGCTCCCTGTGGATGGAGGCGTACCCTCTGATGAGAGTGGTGATGCCATATGATTGTAGAGGTCACCTTTGGTGGCATATGATCATGACTATAGTTTATATATAGGACCATTATGGTTAGCATATCCGTGGTCATAGAACGTGTAATGGTTTGCCAAATCGTAAATGTGTTGTAGTTTAGTAAGGCGCAAATAAGCTAAAAATGATATGAAATGAATTGGTCACTCCATAGTGATAGTCGGAAATCCGTATTGCCCTTAGTAGATAGAGGTCAGAATAGCTTCGCACAAAAAATAAGTAAAATTAAATAAAAGAATGTTATAATATGATTTATTTGATTTTATCTTTTAATATGACATGATTATACGATTGATATGATTGATTTGATTTTGATATTTTTCTAAATAAAATATAATGTTTTATTTATTATTGAAATGACCCATCATGCACATTCCTCGATGGTAAGCGGATAATGTATTATTTTAAGTTAATTACCTTTAATATCTTAGTAACATCATTTAAATACAATTTTCCTTACTGAGTTTGTGGAACTCACTCCTTTCTATGACCCCCCTTCAAATATGGACGATAGTGAGGAGCCACATGCAGACTTACCCATTGAAGCCTATGAGGATCCCGTTTATCCATGAAATGTTATGAGTGTATATTTTGTTTTGCACTCTAATGAGTCCAACTTTTAAAGAAGCTTGTATTTATTTATTTTTTTACTTAGTATTGTAAGATTTGAAAATCAAACTTATTTTGTAAGGGATTTATAATATATTTTATTCTGTTGCATATAACTATTTTAAATGCATTCGTATATGTTTTTGTATCTGGCACCCTAATGCTTTAATTAGTATTTGAGATGTCATAAATGATATTAGAGTAGTTACATAGAATAATTTATTATGCTAAGGCTATAGTCTAGGAAAAATCACTCTAGGTACTTAGGATGTTTCTTTTCTTGAAAACTAGTCCACCAATTCGCTGTTGCCTTTTTCTTTTGTAGGACCAAAATGACTCGAGGGAGATCTTCTATAAAAAGAACTGAGAGACCTAAGTCATATGATCAATCAACCAGGGCTGAGTTTATTGAGTTTTTCTGAGCCATTCAAGGTCTAACCATAGTAGTAGGTCAAAACCAAGTAAACCACTGTCAACACCCTCCTGCCCCTGACTATTGCTAAGTTGAAAGATCTATTTCCCATAATATTGCCGAGTTTAGGAGATTCAATCCACCCCACTTAGAATGAGGCCCCGACCCCTTAGCTGTGGAAGTTTGGATCCTACAAATAGAAAAACTTTTCTCTATCCTCGACCTAGCTGAATAACAAAAAATTCCCTTAGCAGCCTTTATGTTGACTAGAGAAGTTGGGCACCGGTGGCGACTTAAGAAAGATGTCTTACCCTCTCCTACCACTTAGGAAGTTTTCATGGATGCTTTCATTAAGAACTTATTCCCCGTATACGTCTGAGAAAAGAAAGAGGAGGAATTTTAAGACCTCCACTAGGGAAATATGATTGTTGCCATACGTGCAGCATGATTTGTCCAATTATTTAGGTTTGCCCCTTTGATGGTCACTTGTGAGAGTCGCAAGGCCAAGAAATTTCTAAAGGGCCTTTGTGCATATATCTAGGACCGAGTAGCAATGCTGAGACCTACCTTTTATAATGAGGTGTTTGAACACGCATAGTTATTGAAAACCTTATCTCGAACCGACACCAACGCATTGCCCAAGTCTGCATTCAATAGCAGTAACACCCACCTCAACCACAAAGAAGAAGGTTGCCCAACCTCGTCAATAGCCACCTCGATAAGAGACCTCGAGTTGTCCCTTCTCTTGCCTTACCACCACCTATTGGAAATGCCACCTGACCTGCCCAGCCATCTTACATTGTGGTTATTTTCATGGAAAAGAGCCTTGTCGGCATTTAAACAACTCCTGCTATAAATGCAGGAGCACTTAGCACATGGTGAGGGATTGTCCTCAATGGCTAAAAGATGTGGCCAGACTTGTAGCCTGGGGACATGTTTATCATCTTGATTAGCCCGGTGCCCTTACCACCCTACTGTTATCTAAGGTATGCTTTCTATATATGACACCACTGCCCGAGCTTCGATTGATATAGGTGCTACCCAGTCTTTTATTTTTTATTCTTTTGCTTATAAGTTAAATATTAAGCTTGAACCTTTGAGTGAAATATTAATAGTAGAAACTCCTTCTAGAGGACTTTTGAAAGCTCACTGTGTGTACAAAAATTTTAAGATAAAAGCCTCAAGAACCAAACTACTAGTAGACCTTGTATTTTTAGATTTTTCAGGATTTGATATTATTTTAGGTATGGATTGGTTAGAAAAATATAGGGCAATCATTAATTGTGAAAATAAAGTTGTAACCCTTTATTCATAAAAAATGAAATAAAAAAATTTATTTGTTAACTTAGGAAAAACTCATATGCATGGATTTTCTTATTTTCTAACATTGAATGAATAGGAATATGGACACTGATCCTATAGTTTTATAATCCTTATGGTTTATAACTTTCTAGATGTCTTTCTAGAAAAGTTTCCTGGTCTACCTCCCCCATGAGAGATAGAATTCTCTATCAATCTACTTCCAGGAACTCAACCAATCTCAAAGCCTGCCTATTGCATGAGTCACACTGAACTAGCTGAACTTGAGTACCAACTCTGCAAAAATCTTGGGCAAAGATTCATTCAGCCCAGTCATTCTCCATGGGGTGCCCTGGTGCTATTTGTAAAGAAGAAAGACGGTTTCCTTTGACTATGCATTTGCTACAGAGAACTCAACTGAGTGACGGTTGAAAGTAAGTACCCTTTGGCCCGTATTGGCAACTTCTTTGACCAGTTACTAGATGCTATATTCTCCAAGATCGATCTCATATCAGAGTACTATCAGTTGAGAGTGAAGGAAGAAGATATCCCTAAGATAGTCTTTCAAGCCAATATGATCAATTTGAGTTCAAGGTAATGCCTTTTGGATTGACTAATGTGCCTACTGCTTTCATGGATCTTATGAACAGAGTTTTCTAGCATGCACCAGATCAATACATCATCATGTTCATTGATGACATCCCGGTATACTCTAAGAACTATGAAGAACATGCTAACCACTTGTCCTGAGTATTGGAGACCCTTTGCCAAAATGACTTGTACATGAAATTCAATAAGTATACTTTTTGGATGGACCGAGTCTCTTTTCTTGGTCATGTAATTTCTAGCAAAAGATTTTCTGTTGATCCTTCTAAAGTTCAAGCTGTAATTAATTAGAGCTAACCAACCAATGTCACCGAGGTATATAGATTTTTTGATTTGGCCAGCTACTACCGATACTTTATTAATGAGTTTTCTAAGATTGCAACTCCTTTGATATACCTCTAAGGAAGCGTGTAGCTTTTTTTTTAGGATGAAGAATGTGAAGGAAGTTTTGTTAAGTTGAAATATCACCTCATCGACCCTATTGTTGATCCTCCCAGATAATATTGGGCAATTTCATATTTTCTACGATGCATCTCACATAGTCTTGGGATGTCTTTTTATGCAACACGGTCAAGTAGTCACTTATCGAGCAGACACCTGAAACCATATGAGTGTAATTACCCCATACATGACCTAGAGTTGGCTGCCATAGTCTTTGCCCTAAAGATATGGCACCACTATCTATATGGTCAGACATTTGAAATTTATACTGATCATAAAAGTTTTAAACATATATTTTTTAGAGAGAACTAAACGTGAGGCAGAGGCGTTGGATAGACCTCCTGAAAGATTATGACTACAAGATTATGACTATAAGATCCTTTACCACCCGATAAAGGTAATATGATTGCTGAAGCTTTGAGCTGGAAGGAGTCTGTTTTGTTGGCCTGGATGATGGCCCCAAGTTGGAAGCTAGTTCATGCAATGCAAGCACTGTGCCTTAACCACTATGGCAATGGTGCCTACATCGCTCAAAATCAGGCCTTACCCGATCTTTTCATAAAGATTTGTGAATCTTAGTCAACTGAACCCAAGATAACTCAGAACCTAAGTGGGTTTACTTTTAATGAATTTCCTAATTTTAGACTCACCGATGATGGTTTGTGTCCATTCTAGGATCGTATTTGGGTCCCTGCTGCAGTCAAGACAAATGTTCTTAAGGCTACTCATGCTTCCAAGTTATCCATTCAACTCAGAAGTACTAAAATGTACCAAGACTTTAGGCATTAATACTGGTAGCCTGTAATAAAGAAAGACATTGTTGATTATGTCTCTTGATGCCTTACTTGTCAATGAGTTAAGGATGAGCATCAGAGATCCAACGGTTTGTTATAAGGCGTCGCTATTCTGGAATGGAAATGGGAGCGTGTGACCATGGACTTTGTCACCTATTTGTCCAAAACCTATTCTGGTCTTAAGGAAATATGGGTCATCATTGACTGATTCACCAAGACCACCCACTTCTTGCCTATCATAACAACAGACTCTACTAGTACGTTAGCTCGTCTCTACATCGAGGAGATTGTTCGAATCCACATAATTTCCTCTTCTATTGTTTCAGACATAGACCCCCGATTCACCTCCCACTTATGGGACAGTTTTTAGAAAGTCCTTGGTTCTGGATTGTACTTCAGTACTGCCTATCACCCTCAGACAAATGGTTAGTCTAAACTTACTATATAGACACTCAAGGATATGTTGCACGCTAGTGTTCTTAACTTTGGTAATAATTGGTATGAGTACCTTCCTTTATGTGAATTTGCTAATAATAATAATTATCGTTCTAGCATCAGTATGGCTCCATATGATAGCCCCGATCGTTCCCCAACTTGCTGGAACGAACTTAGGAACTATCGTCACTTAGGACTAGACTATATTCAAAAGATCATTGAAAAAGTTGCCATTATTCAAAAGAACCTCACCACCACTTCGAATCATCAGAAGGGCTACGTTGACAACCATAGGAGGCCACTGGAGTTTGCTGTTAGTGACTATGTCTTCCTTAAGATCTTTCATTATAAAGGTAAAATGTTGTTTGGTAAGAAGGGAAAGCTGAGCCCTTGACATGTGGGATCATGGAATGTATCGAACCTATAGCGTACCGCCTCGTTCTACCTCCAGAGTTTACAGGTTTGCATGATGTGTTTCATGTCTCCATGCTTAAAAAGTACCAACCTGACCCTTCACACATTATTTCTCACCAAGAAATGATGTCTAAATGGATGTGACTGACGAGAAGTTTCTTGCAAAAATCCTTGATTAGACCAATAAAGTTCTGCACAACAAAAGGATTCCAATGGTGAAGGTGCAGTGGCAACACCACACTTCAGGAGAGGCAACGTGGAAACTGGAGAGTGAAATGCGAGAGAAGCTTCCTCATCTATTTGTAACAAATTTGGAAGACTAATTTTTTTAAAGGTGGGGGGAATGTAACACCCCGAAAACTTTGTGCTTAATTTTCGGGAGAGGTGACTTGGGAACCGGAGAGTGAAATGCGAGAGAAGCTTCCTCATCAATTTGTAACAAATTTGGAGGACCAAATTTTTTAAAGGTGAGGGGAATGTAACACCCCAAAAACTTTATGCTTAATTATTGTATAAAACCTTTATTTATTTAGGCCATAAAGCCATTAAATCTTTAAATTTATGTTTTAGTTTCTGAATGACATCGGATTTAAATTTAATTTTTATATTTATTTTTGGAAACTAACGAATTTGTTTATTTGCTTGCGCGCGTAGGGCCTCGACCATCATGCACTGCAGGCTTGGGTTATACACGTTGCCCTCTGGAAGCGAGCGCTGCCCCTTAGGCGGTGTGTGCTACCCCTTGGGTGGCGTGCGTTGCCGTTCGAGTGGTGTACCTTTGGCTTTCATACCACCATCGCATCACTGTCATTTTGTTGGCCATCCACCAGTCACGTTTGTTAGTTGTCACGTCGTATCAAGTCACTTTTGCCCTTCCCTCTGTGTGACATCCCAAATGCTAATTTTGGCATAAGGGTGCCAGATACAGAAACAGATTACGAGTGCATAATAATTAAATGTATGCAGTGGAACAATTTATTTTAAATCCCTTACAAAATATATGAGTTCCTAATTACATAAATATCTGACGCCACAAGAGGCAACAAAATACAAATGATTAAAATACAAAAAAAGGGCCACTTCAATCATTATGTAAAATGACTCATCAGAGTACGGGATAAGTCATGCACTCATAAACCTTTATGGATTCACGGTGTAACACCCTGCTCATCACCATGCTAAATTATATTTGGAAAAAACCCTTTTTATTTAGGCCTTAAGGCCACTTGAAACTCATTTAAATTTATTTTGCAACCTTATATCGTAATTCATAATTTCAATTTTATGTTGATTTTGTTATCTATATTTTAATTTCATTTAATTTTATCTATTATTTTTATTTTTATTTTATTTTGATTTATTATTATCGTAAAAATTATTATTGTTATTATTTTAAATAATTAATTTTTAGGAGAAAAAGAAAAATGGGGAAAAAATCCCGTGGGAAAACACCAGCGGGAGAGGGTCGCCCGCGCGCTGTGCACGAGTGTGCGCACGTTACCAGGTGTAGGATGTGCGCACAGTGTGCACGACCAATTCGTGCGAGGCATGGGGCTAGTTCTGTGTGCGCATCCTGTCGTGCACAGACAAGCCCATCCACCCGCGTCACATCTTGCGTGAACAGGGTTAGGCTCCGCACATTGTGTGCGCATCGTCCGCGCAACAAACCTACAGAGATAGGCCTAGACGCGTGCAGGTTAGCTCTTGCCCACGGCAGGGGAGGCCAGCGCCTGCAAGCTAGGCCTGCATCGCATGCTGGCTGGGAGAGGCGCACTCTCTAAATCACTTATGTTATAAATGCAAATTAACAACTTCATAGACGATCATAAAACATGCATTAACATGTAAAATTACTTCGTTTAGGCATAAAAATTAATCATAAAATCATTAATTTTAACTTTATTAATTTTACTCTACAAATACTCCTTAAGTCATTTAAAAGTAAATACTAAATTCCTTACTAAAATCTTAATGTTTCCTACGCCTTTTCTTCTCTTCTGCTCTCCCTCTCTCTCTAAATTATATTTGGAAAAAACCCTTTTTATTTAGGCCTTAAGGCCACTTGAAACTCATTTAAATTTATTTTGCAACCTTATATCGTAATTCATAATTTCAATTTTATGTTGATTTTGTTATCTATATTTTAATTTCATTTAATTTTATCTATTATTTTTATTTTTATTTTATTTTGATTTATTATTATCGTAAAAATTATTATTGTTATTATTTTAAATAATTAATTTTTAGGAGAAAAAGAAAAATGGGGAAAAAATCCCGTGGGAAAACACCAGCGGGAGAGGGTCGCCCGCGCGCTGTGCACGAGTGTGCGCACGTTACCAGGTGTAGGATGTGCGCACAGTGTGCACGACCAATTCGTGCGAGGCATGGGGCTAGTTCTGTGTGCGCATCCTGTCGTGCACAGACAAGCCCATCCACCCGCGTCACATCTTGCGTGAACAGGGTTAGGCTCCGCACATTGTGTGCGCATCGTCCGCGCAACAAACCTACAGAGATAGGCCTAGACGCGTGCAGGTTAGCTCTTGCCCACGGCAGGGGAGGCCAGCGCCTGCAAGCTAGGCCTGCATCGCATGCTGGCTGGGAGAGGCGCACTCTCTAAATCACTTATGTTATAAATGCAAATTAACAACTTCATAGACGATCATAAAACATGCATTAACATGTAAAATTACTTCGTTTAGGCATAAAAATTAATCATAAAATCATTAATTTTAACTTTATTAATTTTACTCTACAAATACTCCTTAAGTCATTTAAAAGTAAATACTAAATTCCTTACTAAAATCTTAATGTTTCCTACGCCTTTTCTTCTCTTCTGCTCTCCCTCTCTCTCTAAAGCTCTTGCAGGATGGAAGAATGGAATAGAAGTGATGAGGAAATGGAGAATGAAGGGTCCTTATTTATAAAAAATGGAGACCATCGGATTTGTATCAAGTGGAAAAATCTGGTGAAGAGAAAGAAAGTCAATGGGAAAGATGTGATGTGATGATTGACGGATGTGACCGATGAATGGACGACGCGACATGACGACAACACAAAACATAGAGGCATGCCACCCAAATGACGGCGGTAAATCACCCAAACGGCAGTGGCATGCTGCCCAAGCCGATGACAGCACGTCACATAATTGGCAGCGCACACTGCCCGAAGGCGGTATACGACACCCAATGCGGTGGTGCGTGCTGTCCGAGGCAGTGCTCGCAGCCCTAGCTTGCTGGGCACTACAAGCCTAACCAGCCATGCACAGGCCTATCTTATCGCCCATGTAATCCTACAGCACGTAGGGCGCTACGCACATGCCTACCACGCGCAGGCCTGTGCGCGCATGCCTACAGTGCAGGCCCACCATGTGGACAGCGTGTGCACAAGGCTCATGGAGCCGCGCCCATCTATGGTCGATGGGATGCACAGGCAGACCGTGCCTCGTGCCCCATGCAAACTGGATGTACGCACAGTGAGCACATCCACCACTAGCTACACATGCAACAAGTAGAGCCTACGCGGGTGGGACCTTTACCCCGGGCATTCCCGCAGGATTTTTTGCCTTTTTCTCCATTTTTCCTTAAATTTATTTAAATCAATAAAAATATAATTTTTCCCTATGAAAAAAATAATAATTAAGTTAAAAAGTTATTAAATCAAATAAAGTACGAAATTTAAAAATACGAAATACTGTATTCATCTAAAAAATTAAAAATATGAAATATTAAGGAGTTTTAAATAGCTTTAGGCTCGAATGAATAGGTGTTCACATTATAAATCAAGCGCGAAGGTTTTCAGGGTATTACATTCACTTCTCACGAATTTGCACCACTTGGCGAAAATCTAACGGTCCCCTTTTTCTATTAATAGGGACCTTCACCACCAAACCATCACTTCACTTTCATTCTTCCATTCACCAAAGCAAATCTTAGAGAGAGAGAGAGAGAAGAAAAGCATAGAAGGAAGAACAGCTAGGAAATACTTAAGCTTTTGGGAAGGAAACTTGGTATATTTTGCACATTCTAAAGAGTATTTCTAGATTAATAAAAAGACATATGGCATGAATACGAGATGGCTTGTTACATGTTTAATTATTGCTATGATTTAAATATATTTACGTAAATATTTTATGATATACATGATTTATATCGTTTTAACAAGTTAATAAACAAACATGATGTATATGATGGCATTATAAGAGATAATGAAGCATGATGCTATTTGACGAACATGTGAAATGATTATGGATATTTGCATGCATGGTATTTAAATTAATATGATCAGTTAGGTTTTTTTTATCTCTAAGGAGTTCTTTTTCTCCCCTATCTAGTCTAAAACGACATGAGAGAACAGCTCTTTGTGGATGATGGCATACTTTCTAATAAGGGTTATGACACGATATGATTATAGGGGTCACCTTTGGCAACCTACGGTCGTGGCTATAGTTTACATATAGGACCACTATTGTAATACAAAACAAATCTTCACACTTAAATTGTAGTTGAGAACACCTATTTATTTAGGTCTTAAGGCCAGTTGAATTCTTTAAATTATTTTGTAGTTTTTAATATCATATTTCATAAATTAACATTTTTATTTTTAATTTATTTAAATTTATTCTAAAAATTTGTGTTGTTAATTTTTTCAATATTATTTTATTATTTTTATTTAAGAATAAATTTTTAGGAGAAAAGATGGAGAAAGGGCGAAAATCCTAGGGAAACACCTGCGGCAAATGACCTGCCTGCACGGGCATCACACACCGTGGCTACACATGACGTGCGCACTGTGAGCAAGTCCTGTCCGCGTGGTGCACAAGGCTACTTTGCAAGCGCCCCCATCGCTCGCAGACTGGCGCAGCCTATTCGCCCTGTGCGCACGCCATCAATGCAGTAGGATTGCATGGTAGGCCTGCGCGTATGGGCCAGCTTGCAGTAGACCTGCGCGCAGGGGCTAACGCACAATAGACTTGTGCGCAGTGCCCTACGCAATGTAGGTCCTTTGTGTGACAAGATAAGGCGGCTCGCCTGCAGGCTTGTCTTGCAGTGCATGGCCGACACTACCCCCTAGGGCTTCGTGCACCACTTTGGGTGGTGTGCGCTACCGATTGGGTAGTGTGTCGCTGCCGTCTTGGGCGGTGTACTATTATCGTTTGGGAGGCATGCCTCTTTTTTTTTGCACCCCGGTCACATCATGTCATTCATCCATTAGTCACATTCATCAAACATCACATCACTCGTTTTTCATTAACTTTCTCTCTCCTCACCAAAATTTTGTATCTGCCCTCAATAGATGAAAGTTGGAACGATTTCGTGAAACATGACATGAAATCCTAAGCATATCACGACTTATTTGATTTTCTCTATTATTAGCATGATTGAATTGATTGTTATGACTATGACATGATGGATGTGATATTTTTATAAATAAATAAATTATTTTCATAAATTATAAAAGGATCTTGAGATGACCTCTGATGGTAAGTGTTGATGACATAATTATTTACTTTTAAAGTCTTATGATGTTATTTAAATACTATTTTTCTTACTTAGTATATGAAATTCACCTCTTTCCATGCCCTCCCCTAGATGAGGAAGATAATGAGGAACCGATTGCTGACCTTCCCCTTGAAGTCTATGAGGATCCTGTAGATCCACAAACCTTGAGTGCATGACTAGTCTCACACTCTGATGAGTCCATTCACATAGTGAAAGAAGTGACCCTTTTTGTATTTTGATATTTTGTATTTTGTTGCCACTTCTAGCCTCAGTTATATATGTATAATTGGAACTCATATTTTGGTAAGGGATTTGTAATAATTTGCTCTGCTGCATATAATTATCTATTATGCACTCGTAATCTGTTTCTATATCTGGCACCCTTATGCCATAATTAGCATTTGGGATGTCACAACTGTGGTTGGCACGGTTGTGGTCATAGAACGTGTTATGGTTTGGTAAGTCATAAATGTGCTATGGTTTAGTAAGCCGCAAATATGCTGAAAATAATATTGAATGAGTTGGTCATTCTATAGTGGTAGTCAGGAATCCGTATTGGCCTCAATAGATAGAGGTTAGAACGGCTTCGCGTGAAGAATAAGTAAAATGAAATAAAAGCATGTTATAATATGATTTTTTAAAAAAATTTCTCTATTTATATGACATGATTATACGATTGATATGATTTATTTGATGTTGACATTTTCCTAAATAAAATATATTATTTTCTTTATCATTGAAA
Organism: Carica papaya; assembly: GCF_054855325.1. Classification (NCBI taxonomy): domain Eukaryota; kingdom Viridiplantae; phylum Streptophyta; class Magnoliopsida; order Brassicales; family Caricaceae; genus Carica; species Carica papaya. The sequence goes on from NC_142314.1 coordinate 24,144,142, forward strand.
TGACCCCACATGCATGTTCCTCTATGTAAGCTGATAAGGTATTATTTTAAGTTAATTACCTTTAAAATCTTAGTAATGTCATTTAAATACTATTTTCCTTCAAATGAGGATGATAGTAAGGAGTCGCATGTAGACTTACCCATTGAAACCTGTGAGGATCCTAGGGATCCATGAACCGTTACAAGTGCATATTTTATTTCACACTCTAATGAGTCTAACATTTGAAGAGACTAGTATTTATTTTTATTTTCGCCTCATTATTTTAAGATTTAGAACTCAAACTTATTTTGTAAGGGATTTGTAATATATTTTATTCTACTGTATATAACTATTCTAAAGGCACTCATATCTGTTTCTGTATCTGACACCCTTATGCTTTAATTAGTATTTGGAATGCCACAAAAAGAAAGAAAAGAAAAGAGCATTCTGATAGCTTAAAATTACATTGAGTGTACAAGTAACAAATAACAATTGGGACACGTCAAGTCAGGGAAGAGAGAAATTAAAGAATGAAAAGTAGCACTAGCATAGGAGATATAAAATATTGAGAAGAAGATTAATATGAAGAAAATCATAACAAAGCAATCCAAGTACATGCGTACATGTGACCCAACAACTATGACTATGACGATCACAACTATAACTATCTAGACGACAACTACGATGAGTAAGAAACTAATAACATATATATGTGGTGGAATTTAATTGGTAATTAAAGTACATCTCCAACAACAATCCAAAAAATTCAAAATGAAATATCATAATACTTGATTCCTAAGGGTAATTAAATCCAGTAGACCATATCAGTGCATTATTCTTGTTGTTCTAATCTGTGAACGACACTATCATCTCCGCGTGTTCCTCGTTAGTAGACCCAACATGACGTTGTCACTGTGCTTGCAGACTCAAATCAAATCCTCATTGATTTGAGCACAAGTCTCTCCGTGACCTTTCCTCACTCCTTCAACTGTGGCCTTCTAAGGTTGAGGTGAATTGTTGAGTGTTTCCATCCTCTTATGGACTTCTTTGAGGTGTTGTTCGATGAACCAACCTAGATCATTGAGATCAATGAGGTTGAATTGGTGGAGGGACTTCCCAATAAGATTCTGGAACATGATATGTGTGATCTATTTCTCGCAATTTTTATTGCTGTTAATCTATAAATTAGTAGAAGCAAACAAAAATTGTTTGGAAGTTTGGATTTTTTTTCAATTCCAGCTTCAAATATATAGAAGTACAAGAAAATTGAAATACAAAGGAAATGGAAAAAACAATAGGCTAAAATCACTAGGGAATAGCAACAAACTGATATTTACATTTTGCAACAAAAAGATAAAATCAAATCTCCTAATAATTAGCTAAAGACTAGGACTAAACTTCAAACAAATTTTCAAGCAGCTCTTGAGATAATCAACATCTCCTCCTGTATCAAGAGTTGCAAACTCCCAACTTTTCTTTGAGAAATTCAAGTATGTTAGCATGAAATGACTTGGTAAATATATTTGTTACTTGAATTTTTGGTACTTGTAGCATTGGTGTTGTTCTCAGTTGCTATAGTTTCAGAGTTGCTAGCACTCCCCTTTTTCCCTTTCCATTTCTTACTTCTACCTCCAGAATTTAGCTACAACTTGGCTTGCAAAGCTCCTTTAATAGCTCCTTCTTGTTTCATCATCCTTTTTTGTCATGTTCTTAGAGTGCACTTAAGAATTCTACCAAACTAATTTTTGATAGATCTTTAAAGTTTTCTAAAGAAGCAATAGTGGCCTTAAATCTTTTAGGCAATGATACAAGTATTTTTTGAACTATTCTCCTATTAATGAGTCTTGCTCCTAGTATTATCACCTTATTTACAATGCTAGTCAACCTATCTAAATAATCCTTAATAGTTTTTGCATCCTTCATATGTTGCATCTCAAATTCTTTGACTAGATTCAACACCTTCATTCCTTTAATTCATTCATCTCTTGATACTCATTCTTAAAAAAATCCCATATGTGTTTAGTGGAGCTACATATCATTATTCTGCTAAAAATGGTTGGAGAAACTACTGTAAAAAGACAAGCCTTAGCTTTGGATTTTTTTGTCTTCTTCTCCCTGCAGATTTTGATATGAGCGATGGTTGGATTTCCTGGTAGAGGAGGCACTTCATAATCTTTTTCTATAACCTCCCACAAGTCACATGCATCTAAATAAGCTTCCATTTTCACTGCCCACACTTAGTAGTTTTCTTCATCAAACACTGGTGGAGCCATGGCTTGAAAAGAACTCTCACCTTCCATTATTTTAATTGTATTTTATAGAAGCATGTTTGGTTATTGTTTTGGGAAAACATTCAATCAAATAACCTCACAAGCCTCTCACAAGTCCCTTAAGAAAAAGGGCTCTGATACCACTATTAATTTGTAAATTAGCATAAGCAAAAAATTATTTGCAAAGTCTGGATTTTTATTGAATTCCAACTTCAAATATATAGAAGTACAGCCAAATGAAATATAAAGAAAATGGCAAAAAAACATATTAAAATTGTTGGAGAATAGCAATAAACTAATAACTACTTTTTGCAACAAAAAATATAAAATCAAATCTCCGAATAATGAGCTAAAGACTTAGATGAAACTTCAATAGAAATTCCAAACAACTCCTCAAATAATCAATAGTTGCACTGCGTCTTTAGTTGGTCAGTTGCCTTGGTGATTCTCTGGCACAGGAAGCTCTCTTGATTCACCATCTTCTTGCTCTGCTCCATCTTAGACATCCTTTAAAATTGGTAAGCACCCTGTAGATAATGGTGTATGCATCACATTTTGCATTATGCGTCAGTGTGCATAGCTATTTTTTTATTTTTTATTTTGCTTTTAGGTTGTTAGGTAGTTTTTCAGTGCTGGTACCTTTCTATTATTCCTTTTTTCAGTTGGTTCTTTTCTATTTTTTCCTTCACAACTATATATATATGTAAACTTCTTCAGCATTGATTTTTAAAGAGAAAATTATAATAAAGATTTTTCCTCTTAATTGGGTCTATTTGCTTTGAAACTACTCATGGTATCAGAGCATATACGATCCAAAATCATAAATAGATTCCTTGTTTTAGACTGATAAATTTGTGAGAGATAGAAATATGGAAAAGGCTAGCAAAAATATTGAGAGTTTAGCTAGAAACACACAGGGTGTGTTCTATTATACTGTTGATAACAATGATGGTCCATTATATCTCCAATCTTCTGATCATTCAGGTATGGTTCTTGTTTCTACACTTTTGAATGGAAACAATTATCTTACATGGAGTCGTTCAATGAGAATAACACTTAGTGCTAAGGTCAAATTGGGGTTTATTGATGGGAGATGTTAGAAACCAATGTTGGGATATGACAATTATGAGAAATGGACTATAGCTGATTGTAGGGTGCAAACCTGGATTTTAAATTCTATTTCTAAAGATATTGTAGATGTTTTTCTTTATACTACTTCAACTAAAGAACTTTGGGAAGAATTGGGGAAAAGATTTAGAGAGTCTAATGGTCCTCTTTTGTACCAATTACAATGAGAATTAATTCTATATCTTGGGGAAATAAATCTGTAGTTTAGTATTTTACAAAACTTAAAAAACTGTAAGATGAGCTTCAATATTTACAGCCATTAGCTAAGTGTAGTTGTGGTGCTGTAAAAAATATGACAAATTACAATTGTTCTAGTAAATTGATACAATTTTTAATGGCATTGAGTGAAGGGTCTGATCATATAACGAATAATATTCTTAGTATGCAGCCTCTACCGACAGTGAATAAAGCTTACTCAATGGTTTTAAGAGTAGATAAATAGAGGGATGTCCATACAGCTTACATAAACAACATTGATAATGTAGCAATGTTAGCAAGTAATCAAGGTAACAAGAAACTCTCTACTGATTCATGTAATGCTAATCAGGGAAAATAAGAGTAGAAAAAAATTGACAGATCTACTTTATAATGTGTACACTACAATTTAACTAGCCTCACTAAGGAAACATATTTCAAGCTTCATGGGATGCTGGTTGGTACAAGGATCTTGTGAAAGCTAGAGGGAAATAAAGTATTAAACAAATTGTTGATTGTGCATAGGCAACACTGGATATAGAAAAACAAGAGATGGTTCATTATCTATGGAGTTGAATAGTAAAATTAAAGAAATAATTCAAAATAAGATGAACAAATTGTTGAAAGAGAAGAACATTACTGATGGTGCAATGGTAAACCTTGCACACTTCTATAACTTTGCAGATACAACTATTCATAACTTTGCTTTTAATATACTTAGTTTATTGGAGCATGGAAGTTGGATTATAGATATGGGAGCTTCAAGTCACATGTGCATTGATATGAAACTCATTGAACAACCAGAACCAACAAAAGCCATAACACTAGTTCATTTACAAGATGGATCAATCAAAACTACTTAACATATAGGCAAAGTGCAATTCTCAAATAACATTGTTTTAACTGAAGTTTTGCATGTTCCAACATTCCACTATAATCTGTTATCAGTAAATAAACTTTTAGATACATCCCTGATTAAATTTATTTTTTGTCCCAAATATTGCATACTACAAGACGTATAGAATGAAGAAATTTTGGCAGTTGGAAAGGTGATTAGAAGACTTTACATGATACGAAAGCTATACAAAGGATATCCCATTAGAAAAAGAAGACGCGCAGGGCTCTAAAGTCTTTGAAAAACTAGGCCCAATGGGAAAACAAACCCAGTTGCTTGTAGGCCCAATCACTTGAAGCCGGACTCGTAAGCTTCAAGGAATCTTCAATATGCTAGTCTAGGATTGGGTAAGTAACACAATCATCAATGAAGTACAAAGGGAGGCCCAAAGTCTAGCGCGAAGATAGAAGACACGTGCTGTATGCATAAACTACCTTTGACACATGAGTAACGAGCATGGAGGTCCACCCATGCAGGTGGATAACCGCACATGTGAAGTAGTGTGTGACTAGAATAGCCCGCACGCCCCACACACGCAGCATGCACGGAAGACTCGTGCAGGCCCTGTGCACATGCACAAATTTGGGGTCGCATGCCTCATCCATGAACGTGCGACCCGAGATTCCCACTTGGCCACCCCATGCAGACGACCCAATCGGCCCAAGCCCACTAGCCCAAGACTCTTACAGACCTTTTCTCGTGCAGCCCGTGCGAACCAGTCGACGTGGCCCATCCAAGTGACCCAAACCCAACCAACCCTTTCCTTTTTTTTTAATTATTTAATATCTTTAATTTATTTTATTATTTTAAAATTTTGAAAAGGATTTTTGGACCTCCTTTTTAATTACCCATGTTTTAAATTAAAATTCTACATGCCTAAATTTCCACATGCCTAAATTTCCACATGTGTTTTACATGAAATTCACATGGGATAAACATTAGAATACTTTAATTATCATTTTATTGTAAGTCTATCTCTTAGAATTATTTAATTAATTTATTTTGGATATAAAAATTATTTTATTATGTATTTATCCTAGATTTAGATAGAATTTTATTTAGGATATTATTTTATTAAATTATCTCATGAGTTTGTACTCATCTAAATTACTCAAAAAAGGTTATAAATAGACTTTTCCCATAAGATATAAACACACCAATTACAATCAATTTGAGAGAATTTTTGAAAGGTTAGGCTTTTCTATTTTTAGCATTTTTGGTAAAATTAGCTTCTTCAAGTTCTTCTGGAAGCAAGAGTCTTCAAAAGTCTTGTTGAGCCAAGTAACGGGGATCAACTTATCGGTAAGGTTGTGGTATTTTTTTTTTCCTTGTTTATTTTTTCTAGTCTTTGTTTTTTCATTCCTTTTGGGATTGTAAATTAAATTAAAGGGAGGGGTTTTGATGTGATCCTAGATAGCCCAGAATTAGTTCTAAAGATGCAATCTTGTATCAATGAGAGACGCCTAAAATAGGAAAGTAATTTCATACCTGAAAACTTTTTTAATTGGGATTATTCCAAGAGATGGGCCAAATTTGTCTAAGCTAGAAGGCTTAAGGCCTAAGTACAATTAATGGGCTTGAAAAATTATAAGAAAGTCCATGCCTGAGTAAGGAGGCCCACACGTACGCCGAACATGCGACCTAACCTGCACAGCCCACGAACATGCAGCCTAGCCTGCACGACCCACGAACATGTAGCCTAGCCTGCACGGCCCACGAACACGCACTCGTGCCCGCACGGACCGCGCACACGAGCATTTGAGAGCGCCCACGCACACGGCCCCCTAACCCTGCGAGGAACCAATTATGCGTGCGCAGGCCTAAATGGTCAAGTGTGCCCACCTCATGTGGACAGGCCCGTGGACGGCTCAAAGGACCCAAGCTCTCGCGTGCCTTCTCCTGCGCAACCCGCGTAGACCAGTTGGCCCGACCTATTCGGGTAGCCCAAACTGGCTGGCCCCTTTTTCCTTTTTTTAAATTAGTTAATATTTATTTTATTATTTTAAAATCTTTTAAAAAGGCTTAGCACCCACTTTTAAAATTACCCATGTGTTAAAATTAATTTCCACATGTTTTAAATGGATTTCACATGGGATAAATATGGATTTAAATTAATTATTATTTTAATTATAACTCTATCCTTAGAATTATTTAATTAATTTATTTGGGATAGAATAATTATTTTATTATTTAATTATTTTAAATTAAGATAAAATTTTATCTAGGTTATTATGTTATTAATTATCTCAAGATTTTATGCTCATCTAGATTGACCGGGAAAGGCTATAAATAGACCTTTGCCCCTAGGATGTAATTATAATATTTAAGAATAAATTTGAGAGAATTCTTGAGAGCTTTAATTTTTTCTTCTTTTAGCATTTTTGCTAAAATTAGCTTCTTTAAGTTTTTTGAGATACAGAGTCTTCAGAAGTATTATTGAGCCAAGGAGCAGTGATCAACTTATTGATAAGTCCGTGGTGTTTTTTTTTTCCTCGTTTTATTTCCCTAGTCTTTTTTTTTACTATTCTTTTAGGATTGTAGATTCAAGTAGAGGGAGAGGTTCAATTTTAGGTAGTTATTGGTTTGGTATTGCATATGTTGAATGGGTTTCAAGAGTAGATTCGATCCTCTCCATACCCTCTCGCATCAGGTTTATTCTAGGTAGTATAGTTTCGATGTTGCATATGTTGAGTTGGTTTTAAAAGTTGATTCGATCCTCCCCATACTCTCCTACGTCATCTGGTACAAGAGCTTAATTAGTGACTAGAAATTCTTTGAGAAATCGAAGGCAAAGTACGTTGCCTGACTGGTGTGAGCGAAAACTTTTGTTTTCATTCTGCACACTATCCACATTTAATTTTTGAATTGCATTTCTATAATCTGCATCAACGTTGCATGAATAAACTTGACCGGTCGTAGTGTGTAGCTGACAAATTAGGGGTAGTATTGGAAGATACACTTGTCAATTATATCCATTAGAATTGATCAAATCCCTAGGCATCAGTCTAAATCGTCATTCTTTGTGATCTACATTTTTTTTTCTTTATTTTAAGTTTGTTCTGTTATATAATTAAACAACTAATTATTACTAGTTGCTTAACACACAAAGGGCACACCATTTCTTTTTCTATGTGCATAATTCTGAGCTTCAGTAGAAATCAAAATCCTTTAGGGTCCTTTCTTGTGTTGTAAGGATTAACGTGTAGATCCAATTCAAGTGATTCCAATTCTAAACGCTCAACTTGATAGATGAAGCTGCCAATTGAGGGATTGCGAGGTAAACACGAGCGAAGGTAAGGGAGAATATTTTTATCTTCACTAAAGTCTTTTTACAGGTACTTCAGCATGTGTCAGCTCGTCAAAGAAACTCCCAACTGGAGTAGTAACCTTGTTTTGCGAAGGGCCCTCAACTTGTAAGTCAAAGACGAGGACCATGAACAATAGGAGAATATATTCCACATTGGTTGCCTGGTTAACGATAAGGTGTGTAGTATAATCATTGATGGAGGAAGTCGCGCCTACATGGCAAACACCCTATTTATGGAAAGATTAGGATTAGTATGCATTGCCCATCCCAGCCCCTACTGGTTGTAATGGTTGAATGAGAGTGGCAAAGTAAAGGTAACACAGTAGGTCATGGTATCCTTCTTCATTGGTAAGTACAAACATGAGGTATGTTGTGATGTTGTTCCTATGCACGCCAGCCATGTGATACTCTGCCAACCTTGGCAATTTGATAGATGAGTCCAACACCATGGTCAGGCCAACTGCTATTCTTTATGAAAGGACGACCTCACTTATATCCTCACACCCCTCTCACCCTAAGAGGTGCACGAAGATCAAGTGAAGGTCAAAAAGCCTTCGAGGAACACTTGGAGAGAGAAAATGAGAGAAAAAGTCAGGAGTCCCCGAAAAAGAATAAACCTAGCCTAGTAAAGAGCCGAGAGAAAGAGAAAAGGAAAGTTAATCTTTATATGAAGGGGTGACAGATGAGGCAAACAGTTTATGAGAGAAAAAGCCTCATAGTATTGCAATATAGGGGAGTCTACCTAAACCTATCCGACCTAGACCTAGCCTTACCTCAAGGTATTGTTTCCCTCCTCCAAGAATTCAAGGATGTTCTGCAGAAGGAAATCCCGGATGGATTTCCACCATTAGGGGGAATTGAACATCAAATTGATTTTATCCCAGGAGCCACCATTCCCAATCTCCCTTTTCATAGGAGTACTATGGAGGAAGGAACTCCAACGTCAAGTGGAAGAGATGCTAGCCAAGGGGCATGTTAGGGAAAGTTTGAGCTCGTGTGTTATGCTTGTCCTACTAGTACCCAAAAAGGACAATTCTTAGAGAATGTGTGTCAATTGCTGGGCTGTCAACAAAATTACCATAAAATACAAACACCCTATCCCCTGGTTAAGACGACATGCTAGATGAACTTAATGGCCCAACTATCTTCACCAAAATTGATCTCAAAAGTGGGTACCATCAAATTAGGATGAACCCCAGAGACGAGTGGAAAATAGCGTTCAAAACCAAGTACGACCTTTATGAATGGCTTGTAATGCCTTTCAGCTTTTCGAACTCCGCCAGCACTTTCATGAGACTTAAAAACCACATCCTATAACCTTTTCTAAAAAAATTCGTAGTTGTGTACTTTGATGATAACCTAATTTACATTAGGAATCTAGACGATTACATCTAGCATATTTGTTATGTTCTCGAGGTTCTATAGAGGGAATGGTTATATGCTAATGTGAAGAAATGTACCTTCTGTAACGACAAACTGATCTTCTTAGGATTCATGGTAAGTGCCCGTGGTATAAAGGTTGACAAAGAAAAGATAAAAGCCATTAAGGAGTGGCTCACACCGACAACTACAAGTTAGGTGAGAAACTTTCATGGGTTAGCCAGTTTGAATTACAAGTTTGTCAAAGATTTCAGTTCCATCATGGCACCCATAAACAAGTTGATAAAAAAGGATGTCAAATTCATGTGGACTGACAAGCAAGAATTCGCCTTCACCCTATTAAAGGAAAAATTATGCTTTGCCCCTATACTTGCTTTATATGACTTTAGCAAAACATTTGAGCTTGAGTGTGATGCTTCAGGAATAGGTATAGGAGCTACACTGAGGCAAGAAGGATGCCTAATAGCCAACTTCAGTGAGAAACTCAGTGGCACACTGCTTAATTACTCGACCTAAGACAAGGAGTTGTATGCCTTGGTATAATCCTGGGAAGTGTGGCAACATTATTTCCTACCAAAAGAATTTGTAATCCACATCGATCACAAATCCCATAAGAATTTAAAGGGCTAAGGTAAGCTCAACCGTCGACACGGTAAGTGGGTGGAGTTCATAAAAATGTTCCCCTATGTGATCAAGTATAAGTAAGGGAAAGACAACATCACTTCCGATGCATTATCTCAAAGGTATGTGCTCCTCTCCACTTTAAACTCCAAATTTTTAGGGTTTGATCATATAAAGGAGATGTACACCAATGATAAAGATTTTTCCCTTATTTACCAAGCTAGTGAGCACTATGCTTTCCAAAAATATCACCAGAGCAATGGGTTCCTCCTAAGGGAAAACAAACTCTGTATACTAAGTTGTTCTATCAAGGAATTATTGGCATGGGAAGCACATAGTGGGGGACTCATGGGACATTTTAGGGTAGCGAAAACCTTAGACATGTTACAAGAACACTTTTATCAGCCAAATATGAAGAGGGATGTCGAACGTATCTGTAGCCAGTGTATCATTTGTAGATAAGCCAAATCCAGAGTAATGTCTCATGGTTTGTACACCCCACTGCCTCTACCCACCGGCCCCGTGGGCAGACATCATTATGGACTTTGTGTTAGGGTTACCTAGGACAGGAAGAGGTCATTATAGTGTATTTGTTATGGTAGACCGTTTTAGCAAGATGGCCCAATTTATTGCATGCCACAAAACATATGATGCCATAAATATTGTCAATTTTTTCTTTAGGGACATCATCAAAATTCACGGTATACCTAAAACCATTGTGAGTGACAGGGACTTTAAGTTCCTTAATGAATTTTGGAGAGTGTTGCAGAAAAAGCTACCCTATCACCCCTAATTTGATGGGCAAACTGAGGTGGTAAATAGGACCCTAGGATCCCTTCTAAAAGCCATGGTAGGCCATAACTTGAAGACCTGGGAAGACTATCTACCTATGATTGAGTTCGTCTACAACCGAAGTATTCATACATCCACCAAGATGTCACCTTTCAAGGTAGTGTACGATTTTAATCCTTCGACTCCATTAGATCTAACCCTTGTTCCTATATAGGAAGTAAATAGTACAGATGGACAACAACGCGTTGAACTCATTAAGGCCATATATAAGAAGACTTGGCAACACATAAAAAAACAGAATGTAGTCTATGCCCCCAATGCTAACAATGGATGGAAACGCCTCATTTTTCAACTAGGAGACTGGGTATGGGTTCACCTAAGGAAAGAAAGGTTCCCCAGGCAGTGAAAATCTAAGTTGAATCCTCGAGGCGATGGATAATTCCAAGTTTTGGAGTGTGTCAAGGACAATGCCTACAAGATCGACCTACTAGATGGGTATGAAGTGTCCGCTACTTTTAATATATCTGACCTACCTCCTTTTGATGTAGGTGAAGATTCGAGGATGAATCTTTCTGAAGAAGAAGGGATGACGCGAAAGCATCATGAAGGATATCCCGATAAAAGAAGAAAATGTGCAAGGCTTTGAAGTCCTTGATGAACTAGGCCCAATGGGAAAACAAGCCCAATAGCCCGTAGGCCCAATCACCCAAAGCCAGGCTCATAAGCTTTAAGAAATTTTCAATATGTTAGTCCACGATTGGGTAAGCAACACGATCATCGATGAAGTACAAAAGGAGGCCCAAAGTCCAGCTTGAAGATGGAAGACACGTGCAGTATGCGTAAACTACCTTTGGCACGTGAGTAACGAGCATGAAGATCCACTAGTGCAGGTGGATAACTCGCACATGTGACTCAGCATGCAAGCATGCGACTGGAACAGCTCGCAAGCCCCACGCCTCAACATGTGCGCCAGACCAGCGTGGCAGGGGCGCTTCCTCATGCACATATGCAAATCTAGGGTCACATACCCCCTTTGTGCGCCCACGACCTGCAGCCTAGGATTCCAACTTGGCCACCTCCTACAGATGAGCCTGCAGACAGACCAACCAGCCAAAGCCCACCAGCCCACCACTCCTGCAGGCCTTTTCCTATGCAGCCTGTACAGACCGGTCATTCTAGCCCATCCAGATGACCCAATCCCAGTCGATCCTTTCTTTTTTTAATTATTTAATATCTTTAATTTATTTTATTATTTTAAAATTTTTAAAAGGCTTTTGGGATCCACTTTTTAGTTACCAATGTTTTAAATTAAAATCCCACATGCCTAAATTAATTTCCATATGTTTTTTACATGAAATTCACATGGGATAAATAATAGAATATTTTAATTATTATTTTTCTATAAGTCTATCACTTAGAATTATTTAATTAATTTATTTGGAATAGAATAATTATTTTATTATATATTTATCTTAGATTTTGATAGAATTTTATTTAGGGTATTAGTTTATTAAATTATATCAAGAGTTTGTACTCATCTAAATTGCCTGAGAAAGGCTATAAATAGAGCTTTACCCATAAGATGTAAACACACAAATTACAATCAATTTGAGAGAATTCTTGAAAGGTCAGGCTTTTCTTTTTTTAACATTTTTGCTAAAATTAGCTTCTTCAAGTTCTTCAGAAAGCAGGAGTCTTCAAAAGTCTTATTGAGCCCAGGAGCAGGGATCAACTTATCGGTAAGTCTATGGCATTTTTTCTTTCCTTGTTTATTTTCTCTAATTTTATTTTCGAATTCCTTTTAGGATTGTAAATTCAATTAGAGGGAGGGGTTTATTCTACGTGGTTATAGTTTCGATATTGCATATGTTGAGTGGGTTTTAGGAGTTGATTCGATTCTTCCCATACCCTCCCATGTCATTACATCTTGGATTTTAGTAGTCTAAACCCAAAATTAATATCTTATCAATAAAAATTGTTACTCCAAAATAGTACTATAAGTTCCTTTCATGTTTTGTGCAATAACAATACTGAATTAGTTTTTAATGAGAGTTCTTTGCAATCTGCCTCACTTTAGCATAAGAGACTTGGGCATATTTCACCCACAATTATGTCACATTTAAATTTCGTTAATCAAAAAGATTGTTCATTAGGTCTTCCTTGCGATGTTTGTCCATTAGCTAAGTAACACAGCTTACCTTTTCCAATTAGCAAAACTAAGTCCACAATACCTTTTTAACTGCTTCACCTTGATGTTTGGGGATCCTATCACCAAAAATCTTTAAAAAAAACACAATATTTTCTTACCATTATTGATGACTTCAGTAAAAGTGTTTGGACTTTTCTATTAGCACATTAGTCTCAAGTCACTCACATATTAACAAATTTTTTCAAGTTCATTGAGATCTAATTTGATTTTGTCATATAAAGTGTAAGATCTAATAATGGGACAAAATTCAACCAAGAGTTTCATAAATTTTTTACTTAAAAAGGCATTTTACACCAGAAAATGTCTCCTTATGCTCCCCAACAACATGGGGTTGTAGAAAGAAAACATAAACACCTTTTTAAGATTGGAAGCACCCTAATCTTTCAATCTCATTTGCCCAAAAGTTTTTAGGGGGAGTTAGCTTTATTTGCTACCTACATAACTAACAGAATGCCTACTATTTCACTTAATTGGAGGACCCCTTTTGAACTTCTTTTTGCCTACCCTCCTTCGTATACTTCATTAAGGTGCTTTAGTTGCTTATATTATGCGACAAACACCATCCCACACAAAGATAAATTTGATCGTAGGGCTATAAAATGTGTGTTTCTTGGTTTCAACATAGGAAAAAAAGCATGTAAGCTGTATGACATTCAATTTAAGAAAGTCATTGTTTCCAGGAATGTCATTTTTCATGAAAATATTTTTCCATATTATTCTACCTTTTAGTCTACGCCATCATCTCTTGTCTCTAGCACGAATGATGTCCTAGAACCAAATATTTTTCCATCTTCTGCACATGATATTCCTAATGCATCTTCACCCAATCTACATTAAAGTGTATCTCCAGTTATCATTGATTCTCATACTGCTCCTTTTATTCAATCACTTTGAAGAAGCATTAGGACTAGACATAAGTTAACTTGGTTATCTGACTTTATTTCCCTATTATTCAATCATCATCTACTGCCATAGATGATAATTCATTTTTTGTAGTTTATGCAGGTTGCCCTTACCTCATCAACACTTACCCTTACTCCACTAATGCATGTTTCAGTGATTAGTACATGAGTTTTTTAGCAAACATATTTACATGTTGAAAACCACACTCTTATAAACAAGCCTGTATAAATTCAAGATGGGTGAATGCTATGCAAAATTAATTGGATGCTCTTGAAAATAACAACACTTGGGTTTTAACTACTCTGCCTGCTGGTAAGAAGGTTATCAATTGTAAGTGGATTTAAAAAATAAAATATATAGCAAATGGCACAATTGATAGGTTCAAGGCAAAAGTTATTACAAAAGGATACAACCAGGTAGCAGGAGTTGATTATTTTGATTTTTTTCTCTAGTAGCCAAAGCTGCGACAATCAGAATTTTCTTGGCATTAGCAAGTGCAAGAGCTTGGCCAATTTATTAGTCAGATATTAACAATGCATTTCTTCATGGCAAATTGCATGAAGAAGTGTATATGATTCTTCCAGAATGTTACATTAAGGTAAAAAATGGTCAGGTTTATAAGTTGATTAAATATTTGTATGGATTGAAGTAAGCTTCTCATGAATGGAACTATGAATTCTGCTTGAAATTATAATAATTTAGTTTTTTCTGATCTAAAAATGATAACTATTTATTTGTTAAGAACACTAAACACTCCTTCACTGCTTTAATTATATATGTTGAGGATGTTTTGGTTACAAGCAATAGTGAGCAAGAAATTAATGCTATCAAAGCATTTCTTGATACTAAGTGTACAATTAAGGACTTCGGCCTTGCCAAATACTGTCTTGGTATAAAAGTAACTTCTTCAGAGGCTAATACCCACTTAAATAAAAGAAAGTATATTTTAGACATTATTATAGATGTTGGTCTACTTGGTACAAGGCCATCTCGTACTCCCTTGCCCAAAGGTCAATCCTTAGTTGCAGACATGGAGAATTTATTTTTAGAACTTAAGAAATACAAAAGATTGATTAGATGACTTCTATATCTAAATTTCACAAGGCTTGATCTTACTTATGTTGTTCAATAGCTCAACCAGTATGTTAATGCCCCATCTCAGTCTCAGTAGAATGCAACACTGCATGTCTTGAAGTATTTAAAGAATTCACCTTCCAATGGTCTTTTCTTGCTAATAGAGAATAATTTTCAATTGTAGGCCTTTTGTTATGCAAATTGGGTTGCATGCGATGATACAAGGAAATCATTTTTCTTGGATCATCCTTAATATCCTAGAAAGTAAGAAGCAGACAACCGCCTTTTGTTCATCTGTAGAAGTTGAATATCGCAGCATGGCTACCACAGTTTGTAATTTAAAATGGGTTATATACTTGCTGTGTGATTTTGGCATTTTTGTTTCTTGTCTTATTCCATTTTTTCTGTGATAATAAGGTAGCTCTTCATATTGCTTCTAATCCTTTTTTTCACAAATTCACCAAGCACTTGGAAATTGATTATCATTTGGTGTGCCATGAACTTAAGCAACGTTTCATTCTCCCTCAACATGTTTTTAGTCAGCAGCTGCTAGAAAATATCTTCACTAAATCTCTTCCTTCTCCACAGTTTCATTATCTCCTCTCAAAGTTGGGATTGGTAGAGTTTCACCGATCTCTAACTTGAGGGGGGGATATAAATTATGGTATATATATCATGTTTTGCATGATGCATCAATTTGCATAGCTATTTTTTGTAAACTTTTTGCTTTTAGGTTGTTAGGTAGTTTTTTAGTCCTGGCACCTTTTTGTTATTCCTTTTGCCAGCTGGTTATTTTTTATTTCTCCCTTCACAGTTGTATATATATGTAAACTTCTTCAGCATGCATTTTTAGATAGAAAAATATCAAAAAGTTTTTTCCTCTCAATTGGATCTATTTGCTTTCAAATTGCTCACACCTACTGGGCTTTGAGAAGGGAAGGCCAAACCTCTAGTTAGAAGTCAGAAGGGCTGTAAATTATTGCACAGGTTTTAACATCGCAGAGAATGTCGAGTTCACTCACTTTATTTATCAATCCCTTCTTTCTTTTCTTGAACATGTCTTTTTTTGCAAAGTCGTTAGTGATAGAGGCAAGCTTAACCATCTGTCTAGTCGTGGTGTTTTCTTGTGTCTCACCAAGGAGTGGGAGGGAATATATATAGAATGAGATAAGAGTTCAATAGTTATTAGTAAGGAATGGAGAGTGAAGTATTTTAATATAGTAGAATATACCATGTAAGATAAGATATGGTGCATTCTAAAACTTCAAGTGGAATGCCCAAATTATCTCTAAAAATGTTGTCTTTAATAGGGGATATGAGAAAATCTTGTGATCAAAGGTAATGTAATTCACAAAATTTAATTAGTAAATTGTTGCAAGGCTCTACTTATATAAAATCATTTAATCTTGACCATCGTTTTTAATTAAAAGCTATTGCTTCACTATAATACATGTATATGCCTATTATCCTGCATTATCTCGAGCATGCATTCACACTTGAAATCAATCATACATGGTAACCATACCCACCTCCCTATCTTACACTCACTCACAGATATTATCTCTTAATCATCAACTAATATGACCACCACCTTCCAAATCCAACTTAATTGTATGTTTTGATCTCCTACACCTACCACTATTTTATTTTTTCATCTTTTAAAAAAGAAAATACCAAAACTATAGATATCTTATGTTTTTTTTTTCTATTAAAGTTCACATTACGTACTAACAATAATTTAAATTTATACTTTAAAAAGTCAATGGCAATAATCAAAAGTTATTGAACTAATAGTTGAACTTGAAAAAATACAATTGGTTAATAATATACCATTACTTTATAAATTAGTAGAGGATTTGTGAAGTTAAAATACTCTTTTTTAATGGACTAATGTTAGTAGTTATGATAAATAAGAGAAATGTATTTAGCTAAATTAGAATTATCTCTTATTATTTACTTTGAGTCCTTATAATTATTCTATCAAATCTAAATAATAATAATAATAATTTTTTTTTAATTCTAAATTTCTAAAATATATTGTTTTGTATGCTCTCATGTTTTTTCTCTACTTTTATCGGCTTCATCATTAGATTGTTTATATGATTTTTTCCCAACTAAATTGGCTTATTTATTTCACAACACAAGAATAAATATTAATCATAATATATATATTATATATAGATATATCATGTGTATATAATCATAACTAAATTTTTATGGTATTAGAATACCCTAGGAGTGTGTAATTAGTAATTATGCTTTGCACAGAAAATTTCCAACTCTTATAAATAAAAGTACAGCGCAAATTTAGCTATAAACCAATGGCGGGCCGAGTGTTTGTTGTCTCGTCCGGTTGATGTATACATACATATATATGTATATACACACATGTAATATATACGGTAGCAATAGAGTGAATGCATGTTAAGCTAGGTAAATATATATTGAGATGTTTGTATAGATGTATGGGATGGTGAACAATCTTAACTGTTAATAATCATTAATCTATTTTTAATTATTATATATCCTCAAACTAATTTGTTTCTCAATGAATTATATAATCATATATGTTGCAATTACAATTTAATTAATTGTATAGCATATATATAGATTAATTTACATGTTGATCAATTCAAATAAAAATTATTATAATTAAACTAATTAGCTTCCTAATTATTTAACAAATCCTTTGGCATATTAACATAGTTTCATCCAATATAAATATAGGAATAACAAATTGTATACTATAGATATGGTTTGATGCACTAAAATATTATATGTCTGTGTGTATATTTTCTTCTATATACTATTAAAGATTCAAATCAAAGATTCTGCATATGTTCAAAAAAGTGTAATATATATATATATATATATGCATATATAATTGCTATCCTTTTTGACCGCTTGCCTAACTCGACCTTTAGGTTGATTCATTTTTGAATTCACAATGTGCATTTTGAAGTCAAGCCCACAATCCGATGAATAGATTATAAAAATCTTTATTTTTATATATGCAGTACCTAGCCACAAGCAAGGAACCAGATTCATAAACACTTACCTTGATTTACCATCACCGTACCACAAATATATACACGCACTTTTCTTTTGACTCTTTTTATAAAAATATATATATATATTAGAACTCTCTCTAGCTAATTATAATGATTTGCATATATTTCATATCAAATCCTGTCTTTCTTTTTCTACTCCTCTAATATGGACATACTAATAATTCGTTCCCAAGTCACAACAAAGTTTCAAAGTAACCAAAGAACCGCCCAGTATCATTTTCGATCTTCACAAGCCCGCACATCAAAATTAATAATACACACATAAATGCAAGAATATATTACATTTCATTCTTTATATCTATGTATTTAATTTATATATCTTGTCAATTTTAAAATAAAATCATATATATAATTTATCTTTTTACAATTAGTCACTATATTAAGATCTTATACAAATAGACATAAAAAGTTAAATATATATTGTAATAACATTCATAATTCTTCTATAGCCTTAACTACCACCAATCCCTTTCATTTTCTTTTCTTCAAAGAAGAAACTCCTCATATTAGATCCTTATCGCAAGCTTGATGCCGTGTTAAGTCACCAGCTTAGTGAACCTGTTATGACCATAGAAAATTCTGAATATCTACCTATTCTTTTAGGTACAAATGTAGAAAACAAGAAAAGGACCATATTCAACATGCTCATTAATTTATACCCTATATTAAGTTCAATTATCACTTATAAGAAAAAGTAAAAACTTGAAATTCGTCAAATTAAGTATCATACAATAACATAAGTAGAAAAATAAGAACTGCATGTATAACTTTTAAAGGTAAAACAATAGCTAAACGAACAAAGTAGAAGAATCATGTAAAACATCATTATACGAGAACTTATACACATCCACTAAATAACAACTTTCATTGGCCAATTAGAACCAAATGTTAGAACGTTATAACAAAAGCCAAAGAGCTAAAGAAAAAGTCAAAACTAATAAAAAAAAACCCTCCTATACAATGTGATACTCCAAGACCAGTACAATTATTCTTAAATCACTCATTGGCAACTATCATATCATGATTCACCACTAATCCAAATATCCTAGGTAAAGCTATCATAAAAGCTATATTGCTCACCAAGATCACTAATACATATCTTATAAAGGTCCTTATCCAACTAAGTATGGATGTTTTTGAGATTCTTTACCAACTTAGGCTTATTAATTGACCAAGTTATTATAGTCTTTAATCTTGAAGTGGAGTTTAACTATTAGTGAAATCATTTTCAGTAGTTTTGATGTCAAGACTATTAATATTCTTCATATTTATTTCCTATTTAGCTGATTAATTCACCATGTTGAAGAGAAAATTGTGTAAGGAGGCATGTCTTTTTTTGCATGTCTTTTTTTTTTCTAACTTTGTTTTATTTTATAATATTATATGAAAATTTTAAGTATTTATGATGTTGTCGAACAAATATGAGAAATATGAGCTTGTATTTGTTTAAATAGCAACTGCATCTCTTTACTCAAGTTAATGATGAAATAGGGAGGACGAATAGTGTAACACCCCGAAAAAAAAACCTTTACGCTTAATTTATAATGTGAACCCCTATTTATTCAGCTCCTAAGGCTGTTTAAACTCTTTAATATTTGGTAATTTTAATTTTTTAGATAAATATTACATTTCAAACTTTAAATTTCATATTTTATTTAATTAAATAATTTTTCAAATTTATTATTTTATTTTTTCGTAAGAAAAATTATGTTATATTGGTTATTTAAAATGATTTTCAGGAAACAACAGAGAAAAGGCAAAAAAATTGCGCCCGCGCAGGCTTTGTATGCCGCAGGACGTGCGCACTATGCGCACGTCCTGTCCGCATGGGGCATGAGGTGTGGTTTGTGCGTGCATCCCATCACGTGCAGACGAGTGCGTCTTCGTGCACCCTGTGCGCGTGTTGTCTGCACGATAGGCCACATTGTCCATTTTTTGCACCGCTGCCACATCACATTGTCCATCTGTCAGTTACATCTGTTAATCATCACATCACTTCTTTTCTTATTGACTTTCTCTTTCCTCACAAGATCTTGCCACTTGGCGTAACTTTGACAGTCCCTATTTTCTATAAATAGGAACCCTCCTTTCACCATTTCCTCATCACTTCCATTCCATTCTTCCATCCTCCAAGATCTTCGAGAGAGAGGGAGTGATCTAGAGAGAGAGAGGAGAGTAGAAGAAAAAGAAAAGATGTAGGAAAACATCAAGATTTCAATAAAGAATTTAGTATTTACTTTTAAACATCCTAAGAAGCATTTCTAAAATAAAAATTAATGAAGTTTAAATTAATGAGTTTTAAATTTATGATTTGCATGGTCAAATTGCTATTATAAATGAAATGTATTGGTCATTCCACATGTGTAGTCGAGAATCCGTATTACTCTCAGTAGATGGAAGCCGGAACGACTTTACGAAGAATAACACGAAAGACAATGCATATTCGTGATTTGTTTGATTTTCTCTATTATTAGCATGATTGATTTTGTTGACATAATTATGACATGATGGATTTGATATTTTCTTTATTAAATAAATTATTTTTATTATTTAGTGAAGGACCCTGCCATGATTCGTGATGGTAAGCTATAATGATACTTTAAATTACCTTTAAAATCTTATAATATTATTTAAATATTATTTTTTGTGAGTATATGGAACTCACCTCTTTCCATGCCCCATCTAAATGAGGAAAAAAGTTAAGAACTGATCGCTAATCCACCCCTTGAAGTGTTTGAGGATCTCGTGGATCCACAAACCTTGATGAGTGCATGATTTGTTCCGCACTCTAATGAGTCCATTTACATAATAATAGAAGCGACTCTTTTTGTATTTTGATATTTTATTACCACTTCTGGCCTCAGTTATATATATGTAAATTAGAAACTCATATATTTTGTTAGGAATTTATAATAATTACTCCGCTGCATGCATTTAACTATCATGCACTCGTAATCTGTTTCTGTATCTGACACCCTTATGCTTTAATTAGCATTTAAGATGTCATAATTAGTTCAATTTATGGTAAGTGACTACGTGCTTTATTATATATTTAAAAGATTGTGCAATGTTTTAAGCTTTTGTAGTCTTCATCCATTGAATATCTCAAATGTACATAAGCTCCAATATTATGCCATTCACTTCTTTTTACAATTTATAAAATGTTGAAATGGTTAATTGTTACAAGATAAACCAAAATAAATTGTTTAGAAATAAGCAAGTTAAAAACATAAAAATTTCAGTATAAGTACATATAAGCATATATATATATATATATATATATATATATATATATATACATAGCTAAAGCATAAACAACTATATCTAACTCATGAAAGAATTCTTTGTTGAACTGTAACTTACCTTTTGATGTATCTATATCAGGCTATGAAGAGGGATCATATAATAAATGTTTTAAGAATATGTTCTTTTCATGTTTAGCTTCTATTTTGAATCACCTATATTACCATATAATTTTATTCTTAAATTGTGCTTTTCATTTTCTAAAATCTGGTGGTTTTGTGTTTTCTTGTAATTCTCTCTTTAATAAAAATAGAACTATCCTTTTATAAAGCTAATTTTTATTTTCCAAAGAGAAAAGGACATATGACTACCTTTTTATTAATAAAATTATCTTTTACTTAAGAAAAAATATGCAATACTTAACCTATAGCCAAACCCTTAAAAAGATTTCCCCCAAAGAAAATTGTAAGTTACTTTATCAACAAAGAGCTAATTATTTGGAATTAATTAACAGCGTCCTGTATAAAATGAACTAATAGAGTAACATAATAAGATGAATAAAGATTAAGATGATGTTGTATGCCTAGTTTCTTTGATAAATAAAGGTTATCTTACTTTTTTAAAAGTTTTATGATAATTAAAAAATTATAAATTGCCATAACAATAAACATATATATACTTCATTGTTTATGTAAAATAGTGATGAATAGCTAAAACCCATAAAACAAACTATTTATAAGAAGATACTTTGAAATTATATTTCCTAAATATAACATCTTGAATCTTCTAGTTAAGGAAGTTAAGGGTAATCAATGCATCACAAATTTTATGATCGATATGTATGCATGAGGGAGATTCACATGTAAAGCAACCCTACAGGCAATCCAACATTCAAAAATATGCTCCCTAGAACTTCCAATAACACTTTTTTTTTCTTTTTTTTACGTATATAATAAAGTTTTCATTAGCCTGAGATAAAGTATATTTATATCAAATTTATTAATTAAAAAATAACACTCTCGTGCAAAAAGAACAAATATTTTTAAAAAAAAAAAAGAGGATGAAAGGAGAACTTTATTGAGAAAAAATTCATAGCTTAAAGGTCAAATATATAGATAGAAAAACAAGGCCAGCAAAATAACGAAAACAAAGTTACAAAGAAGCGAAGGTCACACCTGAGGATTAATTGAAGACATGCAAAATTAAAGACACTAGAAAAAAATTGGGGTTTCGCCACTATGAAGAGGCAAAAAGTTCACATGCATCATATATATAGTTGGTAGTCAAGCTAATCATGAAGCTTGAAAAGCCCAACAATAAATTAAGAGCACGAAAGAAAATCAACATGGAGAAACCACTAGAGACGCTGCTAGAATCAGTTACATGCATCAATTCAAACATATCTATGAACTAGCCTCCTTAAAGCAAAAATTTTGAGACCACACAAGCCCCTATTCATAGGAGGATTATAATTACTACTTAAAATAGTACAATCATTAAATTATAGATGAAACGTTTATCTTAAAATTTTAAACTAATAGGAAATAACTCAATTACTTATTTATATTCTAATATACCTTTAAGTTATAAGTCTACTTATGTTAAAAATGTGAATCATACACATACGCAATAAATATTATGAAAATTATATTTTTAATATAATTATAGCTATCAGAGCCATATTTTGATACGTCTTCTCCCATATCCTTTTCACAAATCAATCCAACCATGTTTCGCATTTCCTCTTCCTCCATAATTTTCTCTGCAACCATCTCTTATCATTTATTTTCTATCAAACATACCCTTATTCATTATTTTTTACAAAAAACACAATTTATTCATATATTAGCTATTTAAATTCTTCTAGATATATTAACACCACTAATACCACGTTATCTTGTGAGAATAGAAATTGTGTTTTATTATTGAGATACCACTATTTATAGGCATATGTGTATAGTTTTACAAAGAAAAAATTAAATGAAAATTAAATACACATTTACACCATAAATGCATTAAAAATTTTAAAATGATAAATGAGATAAGAATTTATATTGTTGGCAATAATATATTACGCTCAATAAATTGTTGTATTATTAGATCATATTTACTAGTTCTAATTAGTAAAATTTCAAGCATTTTCATAAAAATGATTAAATTATAGGTAGCTTCATATATCACTAATGAGTTTTTAAATAATAGGTAGCTTCATATATTATTGACCAAATTCTACGTGCTACCAAAGATTTGTAATAAGAAAGATGAATGGGAAGTTGTGTTGAGATGGTGATGTTGGTGATATAGGAAAAGTCTCTGATGAATCGCCTATAATATCCCACTTATTTCAAGAATTGGCGAACATCATCAGTATTGACCGGTCCCAATCAATAACATCCTCGACCTTGGCAGGGTCAATGGAAACTCCCTTGCTAGATATCATGTGGCCAAGGAATTGTCTGACTAGAAGGAACTCTTTTTTATCATGGCATAGAGGTGGTGCTGATGAAGAATCTCCAATACATGAGTGAAGTGGATGGCATGGTCTTGAGAGTCCTTTAAATATACTAAGATGCCATTAAGGTAGACGATGATTTACTGATTCAAGGTTGGCCTAAAAATTTAATTCATGAGGTCCATGAAAACCATTAAGGCATTTGTCAGATAGAAGGGCATAACCCAAAACTCAAAGTGGCCATACCAACAGTGGATTGTCATTTTCGATAGATCCTTGGCTCTAACTTCCACCTAATGATAACCAATCTTGAGATTAATCTTAGAGAACATTGATGAGCCTTGAAGCTGATTAAATAGATCAATGATTTGGGGCAATGGGTGCTTATTCTTGATGGTTTCTTGGTTTAGCTTCCTATAGTCGGATGCTAAGACGAAGGATTCCATCTTTCTCCTTTGTGAACTACACTGGAGCACCCTAAGGAGAGTGGCACCAGTATCAATCAAGGCACGAACAGTAGAGTTATGAATAGAGAGCGTACCCTGGATGATGGTTAGGGTAGCTCTCGCACCATGTTCATTAGGATGAAAGACTCTTCCTTATGTGACGGGGCTCACAACATCACGGGGCTTCGGAGGCAATCCCTCATAAAGTGCTAAGTGCTGCCACACTTGTAGCAAGCATTGTTCAGGCAGTGGTAGGGTTGATCACCATTATTTTAGCCACAATGTCTACATGACTAGATAGGTGAAACTGTTTTACTAGGAAGTGGGGGGTAAAGCAGGAGTAGGTTTAATACAGGGTCTCTTCTCAATGCGACCGTGGCCAAGGTTAGTAACCCTTCTTTTCTATTATTGTTGGGCACAGATGTGGCTAAAGTGCTTATGCCAGACTAAAATGAGATCCTCGGCCACCTGGGCATGTTCAAGGGCCTCAATGTAAGCACTAGACTTCAAAATGGCAATGCAATCAAAGATATCAACCCTAATTCAGAAACTTTCGAGCCTTCCAACTCTTAGTGGGCACTAACAAAGGGGCAAAACAGGATAATTGGACAAAACGGGTAGCATACTAGTTACAGATATGTTTTCCTGACGGAGGTCTTATAACTCTTCCTCTTTCTTCTCTCGAACATAGGCTGGGAAGAAGTTATCTAAAAAGCATCCATAAAAATGTCCCACGTGGTGTGGTGTCGACAAAATATCCTTCTTAATTCGCCATCAGTGCTCAGCTTCACTTGTAAAATCTAGACTTCTGCAACAAAAGGATCAAGTTTACTATCAAAAGAATGAGGGTTCAGTCTCTTAAACTTAGAGATATTATAGAAAATGGATTTTTTTATTGGACAAAAGTCAGGAGCAAGGGGTGGTTGGTGTTGGTTCTGACCTACAGCAGTAGTTAGTCCCTAAATGGCTTAAAATAGTTCGGCAAACTCAGCTCAGGTTAGAGCATCCTAAGCCTCAAGTCTTTTTACAGAAAGTCTACCTCGAGTCATTGGATCATACAAAAAGAAGAGAACCAATGGATGACTAGATAGAAAAGGTTACATCTCATTCTAAGAATTTTTATAAGGTTGTTTTAAGTCTGAACTATAAACCTACGTGTAAGGAATTTTCCTAGGATCATGCTCTGATACTAATTGTAACATCCTAGATACTTAAAGAGTAAAAGGGAGCCAACAACCAAATAGTTACGAGTGCTAATAACAAGTTTATTATTGAAGTAGAAGATAGAAATCCCTTATAAAGCAATATAGGGTTAATATTTACATCAAAGGCCCTAAACTAGCAAACTTAGATATCAAAATAACTAGATCAGAGTGCGGATTAAACTACTATACTCAAATTATATTTTAGAGATTCACTAAGGATCCGTGAACGGGTCTAAACAAGCTTTTAGAGGCAATTTGGGGAACAATTTTACAACTTCTAGATCATCTAGGGAGCAGGAATTAGGGATGAGTTCCATGTAAACTCAATAAGGGAAAAAGTATTTAAACCACCTAGCTAAGGTGTAAAAAATAATTAATCTAAACAACACTTCCATATAAACTACTTACCTAGGAGGATCATTACAAAATGAACATATCCAAGTATTTAGAAACTCTTTTGTCTTTCTTAAGAAAATCTAATGGACAGATTATAAAACCAAGCAAAGGACAAATAACAAATGTCATAAGCAGGCATATTAAGTCACATCAGGCATATCGAAACGTGTTAGGTATTCAACAGAAACACAATAAAAAGAATATTCAATAGTCTTAGAATAAGTAGAAGAACCATCATATAAAATCATCCTAGAATACTAACTAAGTATCATGGCCGTGTTTTATTTAAGTCTTTTATTGACCTCTGCATGAAACTGTTCTTAACATATATCTATTGAGGGTAGAACGATTCCCAACTACCACCGTTAATGACATTCAATTTCCATTTCATATCGGTATAAACTAATGACTACGACCGTACGTCGCCATTTTGGCCCTATATACCATCACGAATCCACTCTCATTAGAGGGAACACCAATTCCATTTCTATATAATTACCATGATAGTACATCATTACCATGGCCCCGATACATATAATTGCAAATCCACTCTCATCAGAGGGAATGTTATCATTCACAGGGAGCAATTCACTAATCTTTTCAGATCATAGGGTAAGGAGAGACAAAAACCCTTTAAAGATAATAGTTAAATAGATTTTCATTCTTTTCACTTGTTTATTCAGTATTCATATCAATCATACGTCACGAACTTGATCAATGACATATCCTGCCCAAGGGCCACATTCATGATCACATATCCAGAACCTGATGGTGGTCCATTAATATATCCAACACAAGGCCAATATTACTCAGACTTGACCATCGGGATATTCCTTAGAGTCGGGGCTCCTAGAATAACCCTCTTCACCATTACCAAAGGTAAGGTAAAGGGCCAACCCCACATGCATTTCAGAATCATATTTTTATAATCCTCATGCATATCAACTCACATTTCATTTTCAAATAAACTAAGCATCAACAAACATAGCAATTCATGCATTAAGTCAAGCAATATTTGAATATAATTTATCTTGAAAGTGCACTTAAAAATATAAGAGAAAATACTAAAGAATTCCTTATCGAAACTGAATCAATTAGTCTTTTGGAAGGGGAGACAAGAATTTTAATAATCCTCAAACAAGCTCTTAAAATTCCTATTTTTCTTTCTTCTTCCTTGTCTATCTCTCTCTCTTTAATCTTCACTCCTTTCTTCCTCTAAAATCCTAATAATGCAAGAATGAAAAATAGTGGAAAAAAGAGAAGAAATGGATGTGTATGACAAATGAGGAGAAGATGGGGCTTTAAACAGATTTTGGAGGGCCACAGATGCTCGTCATATGGCAGAAATCTGATGGTACACGTGGCGGGTTGTTGAGGAGAGAGTGGCCGGTGATGGGACCCGCACAGCATGGGAAAACATGACGCGAACAGGACATGTCTGCGGCTGACAGTTCACAACTGCTCACGTGGAGGAGGCCATGTTGCATGTTGTACGCGCGCAATTGCGTGGGGTGCGTGCACTAATGCGGCTAACACGTGGGTTCCCATGTGAGGTGACCGCGAACAGTGTCACAGTCAATTCCGTGTGTTTTTGGGGATTTGTCCCCTTTTTTTTATGGTTTTCTCATTTCCTTATATGTTCTCTCATTCTCTGAAAATACTAAAATAATAATTAAAACAATTTCAAATTTAACAATATACTAACACTAATTTAAATATGATAAAATTAAAATGCAAAAATGTTAAAAAATCAAAATATTGAGAAATAAATTACCGATAGAAATTTAAAATAAAGTTTAACCATTTCGCTAAAGTGAAAAGGTTTATGTGTTACAAAATCTATCTTATTCTTCAGAAAAATATTACTTTGAAAAGATGAAAACGAAATTAAGGATTTAGATTTTTTAGTAACAATTCATACATTTGGTTATTTAGGTGACAACCTCTTAAAGATAATATACAAGAATGCAGAATTTGGATTCAAAATCTCTTTTAAAGAGAAGAAATACAAATCATGTCGTTAAGAGAAGATTAATATGATTCAATTTTAAAATAGTATAATAAAAGTAATGTACATGAATACTTTTTTATTAATTTTTGTAATAGCTGAAAAATTCTTAAAGAAATCAAAGATGTATTTCCTGCCAATTTTATGCAGTAAAAATATAAAGGTGTTATCTCTCTTCCAGTAAAAAAAATGATACTAGCCCAGTGCTAATATATATGTCTTCTTCTTGACAAGCTATATTAGCTTTTAAGATAATTATTTTTTATTTCAAAATGAAATAAAATATAACAATAACAATTAACCATTACAAACACAATGGAAGTACTATTAAATAATACATCCAACAACCATAATATAGATTGAAAAAAAAAAGAAGGCACATCCATGTCCAAAAAATAATTAGAAGGAAATAATTCATCATCTATTACTAATTCAAATCTTTAAGATAATCATGATATGTTATAGACTGTATGCTGGTATATATATAAATAACTAAAACCAGTTAAAGATTATATATATGATCGGCATATTTGCAAATGCACAAAATCACTCAACTAATAAAGTGATAAGTAAAGTATCGTCCCACAGTGATTGTGTATCAAGTACCAAAATTGTAAAAATTCTATTATCATCTAGGAATTAAAATTTAATAATAATTTAATCAAATCAAAATAATTAAATTAATGAAAACTATCGATGTAAACCCATTAGAGTAATTGATTTCACTTGAATCTTGGGTATATTCGAGTTTTAATTTCACAATCAATTTAATCTAGTATGCAATAGTCGAACTAATCTAATGTACTTTCAATTTTCCTCCTAGTATTCCCTAAATCTATTAATTAACAACTACTGACCTTTTAGAGCAATTATTAATTTGATTCAATTAACAACTACAACAAATTAGTCGAAGACTCACTCTCTCACTCTTGCAAGCTTGGAAGCTTAAAACAAGAATACCTAAATTTTATTAATAAACTAAAATTTGTGAATGAATTACAACTATAAATTGAAAACCTATTCATAGTGCAGGCCATGTGAATAATAACAAAATAATAATAATCTCCTATTAATTGTAGAAATTACATAGGAAATTAAATCTAAACTAGAATGAAAAACTAATAAAAATTAAGAAGATTATAACTAAAATAGGATCAATATGATTCCCATGTGATGAAAACTTTTTGAATAGGGAATATCTTAATTAATTGTGCCTGATTTAGGGGAAGAAATTCTGCCAAGATATTTTCTTTTTTTTATTTTACTTTTCTGCGAGATTTGACATTTAAGGAATTTTCCTCTTTCTGAGGATAGCTTGCAATTTAGGAGCATTTTCTCCTCTTGGCTAATCTTTAATTGTGAAGATTTTCCACATGATTAGGAAATAAAATCACATGGGAATTTTTCTTTTTCATGTCTTACAGAAAATTTCCCTTTTCTTGTTTATTTCCCTCTTGTATTTTGGGTGAATGGTATATACTATTATACCCTTGGGTTAATGGTCTTGTTGTCTTATTTTACTGGACTTTTTTAATAGGTCCAAGCTCATATTCTCATTGATCCATGTTTGGATAAAATATTGAAAGATTTGTCGTAATCTTTTAGCTCTCCCTCTTGTAATTGGCCCACTTGGCATTGAGATATCCTTTATGCCAACTTGATCCATGTCCATGCTCACATAAACATATTTAGTAAATTATACAAGATACTCTATAAACTACTTAAGGGAGCTAGTAACCAGCATATATATGTACTTCGCATCAACACTCTAAGTTTGTAGTATATGTGTGAGTGTGATTTTTTTATTCTTCAAAATATAGGGAACAAAGATAGGTTATTTTAGATATTTATTAATTAGTTAGAAGTCAATTTATAACTTAATTTAACGTATTTTTCTAGAAACATGTATAATATTCATATTAATAAAAATATTAATTATTTTAGATGTTATGATTAGATCAAAATTTTCTTTAAGGAAAATATTATTCGTTAATGCCACTATCCCATATTTTAATTTCAAGATCCGAAGAGTGTATCCATATTTATTAAATTTTATACAAAAATCTCATTTTAAATCTAAATAAATTTGAGGAGCTAGCTAGCTTCATTTTCCTCCTAACTAGATTGAATTTCTGCATATAGTACATCAATAATGCTTTTATCCTCGCTCCATTGTGTATAAAAAAAGAAAAGAAGAAAAAAGAAAATTCTGATAACTTAAAATTACTTTGGGCGTGCAAATATTTTAACAAATAACAATGAAGTCACATCAAGCGGGGCAAATAGAGAAATTAAAGAAGGAAGAGTAACACTAATACAGGAGATATAAAATATTGAAGAGAAGATTAATTTAAACAAAATCATAATGCAAAGCAATCCAACTACATGCATGCATGCGACCTGACAAATACGACTATGATGACAACAAAAACTATTAAGATGACGACTACGAAAATTAAGAGTCTGATGACATATCTTGGAATGTGATTAGTTATTTAAAGTACAACTCCAACAACATTGGAAAAAGTCAAAATTAAACATCCTAATACTCGATTTTTAAGAGTAATTAAACCCACTGGACCATATCAACCCATCATTCTAGTTTTTCTTATCCATGGATGGAACCATCATCTTCGCCTATTCCCCGTTAGAAGACCCACATGAGGCTATTGTTGTGCTTGTGGGTTCATCCCGTCAACAAACCACATATGTTGTTACTGTAGCTTCTGCACTGAAGAATCCTTCTTGATTTAAGCGAACGTCTTCCCTGGACCCTTTATCACTCCTCCATCTATGGCCCCAAGATGTTGAGGCAATTTGCAAATGTTTCCATCTTCTTTTGGATTTTTTTGAGGTGTTGTTTAATGAGCCAACCTAGATTATTGAGATCAATAAGGTTGAGTTGGTGGAGGGGCTTCCCCATAAGACATTGGAACATGATATGTGTGATCTCCTTCTTGCGATTGTCTTTGCACTAGTTCTTCAATTGGTCAATTGCTTTGGTGATCCTATGTTGTAGGACACTCTCTTGATTCACCATCTTTTTGCTCTACTCCATCTCGGGCATCCTCTTAAAGTTGGTAAGCATGTGTTGGACTTTAAGAGGGGAAGGCCAAACCTCTGGTTACGAGTCATAGGGGCTATAAATTATTGCACAGGCTTTAACATTATAGAGAGTGTTGAGTTCACTCACTTTCTTTATCATCCCCTTCTTTCTTTACTTGAACATGGCTTTTCTTGCAGAGTCATTAGTGACATAGGCAAGTTTACCATTCAATAAAGCATTTCCACATCCATTAGATGTAACTCTAAGTCCAAATGTGCTATAAGTGTCATAATGATTTTAAGTGAGTCCTTTTTAGAAACTAGAGAGAAGATATCTCTATAATCTATACTTTCTTTTTTAGTGAAACATTTGGCCACTAGTTTTGTTTTAAATTTTTTTATTTTGTATTTAGCATCGCGCTTGATCTTAAAGACCCATTTACAGTCAATACTTTTATAATTATTTGGTAATTTAACAAGATCCCATACACCGTTATGCTCCATAGATTTCAACTCTTATTTCATAAGTTACATTCATTTATTAGAATAATTACTTTCCATGGCTTATGAAAAAGAAACTGAATTTTTCTTATCCTGACATCAAAATCATATTTGTGACATCTTGATACATGATAGGGTAACAATGTCCAGTACTAAAACAGATATAAGTACATAAAAGAATTATACAGAGGAAGTAAAATTCATCCCTTACAAGAAATGATGTTCATACACATCTGAGGCCAATAAGTTGGCTAATAAAAATATAGTCAGACATTGTTCTAGCCACTTATTTCATTAAAAATAATTCTTTATCAGAGTATAAATTTTCCCATGCACTGAAACATCCACTACTAGTTCATGAACAGATCCAAACAGGTTTTAAGGGGCAGTTTGGGGAGCGATTCTTCACTTTCTACATCGTCTGGGGAAAAATGGATTAGGGTTAATTTCATAAAATTTAGTAAGGAAAATAGTATTTAAACTATGCTACTAAAGTTTCAAAAGTTATATTTATTTTAAAGAAAAGTGTTGTTACCTTTACTATCGATAGTGCTCACAATTAGAGACCAATGCAGATTTTGTCATATCGTTACGTCTATTTAAAATTTTGTTGAAAACCTTAGTTTTTAATTATTCAAAACACATTTTAAAATGCAAGTCTCAAACACATTTTAATTATCATGGCATGATATGACGGAAGAGTGAGAAACATAACTAAGACAAGAAAGGCTTATCTAAAACATAGAGTATAAATAACAATCCTGGCCATACCAAATCAGGTTTCTCGATTTAGTTTCAATGTTTAAAGATCTTCGCGTGAAGCTATTTTAACTTGTATCAATAGAGAGTAGAGGGAATCCTCGACTACCACTGTGAATGGAAACAGTTCAATTTGATATACGGTAATACAGCTAGAGATTATGATGATAGTAGTACTTCACCATTGTGACCCCTACAATCTGTTGTGATCCATTGATTAGCCTAGGTGGCCGATTGACAGGTAAGAGAGATAATGCTTGCATACTAAGTGGGGGCAACAGCAAATGGCCACTATAGTAGGCAATTTTTATCATGTGCAAGGCGTGTGATAGTGTTCCACAAGAGTGCGGACACTGTTCCATAGACGTGCGGACATTGTTTTGCAAGCGCGCAAGCGAGTGAACTTGCGTGTTTATGCACATATCCGTGGGTTATTTCTTGTGAGACTTGCCCATGGGATGCCTTCCATATTTTTTTTGTTCATCATTTTTGTTTTATACCTTTTTAAATAAGTTTTTTAGAACAAGAATAAATATTGTAATTACGCATGTAAATATTTTAATTATCAAAATAAAATTTGAAATTTAAAACGCAAGCATTCTTTCATCAAACAGGTTCAGTGGTGTCATAAAATTCTTATAGATATACTACATAATCATCTGATATGACATACTTTCTTTCCCTTTGAGATCTTCTCAAAGCCATTGATTGAGGTTCTTCTACAATACTTTTAATGACGACATCTTCTTATAGTAATGAACCACTTTCATTATATAACTCATTTTTGTAACTTGCTGTGAAGGTTGAGCAACAATTGTTTCTTAAGGCAAAAGGAGTGGTGGGATATGCACTCTTATTTCTTCAAGGTCTATCTTTATTGGTTCATCACTCCCACTAATTTTTCCATTCTCTAAGAATATGGCATTACAAGTTTTAACTATTCTCATACTATGGTTAAGAGAGTAAAATCTATACCCTTTGAACTTATCTGGATAGCCAATGAAATATCCATATATTGTTCTTGAATCTAGTTTTTTCTCATGAGGATTGAATATTCTTGCCTTCGTTAAACAATCTCATATATGTAAATATCTCAAACTAGGTTTCTTACTAGTCTACAACTCAAAAGGAGTTATAAGAATTGCCTTACTAGGAACTCTATTCAAGACATATATTGTGATCATTAAGGCTTCATCCCATAAAGAAATAGGTACAAAAGAATAACTTGTCATACTCTTAACCATTTATATTAAAGTACGATTACACCTTTTAATAACACTATTATACTATGGTGTACCTGAAATTGTGTATTGAGCACAAATTTCATACATTTCTAGGAATTTGGCAAGGAGTCCATGATTTTGTCATGATTCATCATATCTGTCATAGTATTCACCACCTCTATCTGATCTCACAATCTTAACCTTTCAATCTAATAGTCTCTCAAACTTTATAATGTACACCTCAAAGATGTTAATGGCTTAAGACCTATTAGGCATTAAATATATGTAACCATACCAAGATAGATCATCTATAAAGATGATAAAATATCTCTCTCTAGTGAAACAATGAATGGAGAGTAGTTCGCAAATGTCCATATGAATTATCTCAAGAAGTTCATTACTTCTTGTGGCACCTTTCTTTGTATGCCTAGTTTGTCTTCCTTTTATGCAATCTATGCATATTTGAAATAAGTAAAGTCAAGATTTTTCGAAATTTCATCCTTAACTAATCTCTCAATTTTTTTTCCTAGAAATATGCCCTAACCTTTTGTGTCACAAGAATGAAAAATTTTCATTAATTAAGCCATGTTTTGAACCAATATTTGAATGCAGTGTAACTAAAGCTCATGCAAATTCATGATTCAAACAAATTTTATATAAACATCATATAAAATACCAAAACTAACTATCATTGAATTAAACACCAAACTTTGTTTTCCACAACCAAAATAAACTGAATATCTAATTACATATAATTTGGATAGAGAAATTAAATTTTTAAAAATCAAATGAACATAAAAAGTGTTTAAAAGATCCATTTGATGATCAGTCTCTAATAGCAAGTGATAGGTACCCACAGCTACCACTTCTAGTTTGAGACAGTTCCCCATAAAGAAGAACTTTTCACTTTGTTTTGGTTTTCAGGTTGCAAGGAATCTTTGCATTGAATTAATAACATAAGTTGTGACTCCAAAATCAATCCACCAAGTATTAGAACGAACCTAAGGAACCTCAGCAATATTTGATTCGTAACATACAAAAGAAACAGTTATACCTCTCTCTTCAAACCAAGCCTTATGTTTATCACATTCCTTCTTCACATGACCTTTATTGCCACAAACGTAGCAATTCAAAGTGAATTTTCCATCATGACTCTGGTTATTCTCCCTTGGTCTACTATATTTCTTTGTTGGAATGTTCTTTACTTTTCTAGATTTACCTTTATTCTTCATAGCTCCAAGAGTTATGGTAAGGAAAAAAATTATGTCCATCTTACTTTAATCTCATTTCCTCTTAAATACAAGTAAGCTCCTTCATGTTCCACTATTCATTATCTATGTTATACTATATCTTGAATGGAGCGAGTTGCGAAGGAAGTTAGTGAAGGAAAAAATGTACTAAGAAAGACTCATCCATGTTCATGCCCAATGCCTTAAGTTTTGTAACCATTTTAGCCATGTTCAGGATGTGTTGTTGAATTTATTTCTAAACATCATATTTCATAATGCTAATTCAGCCATTAATATGCCTGCAAGAGACTTATTAGTCCGTTTGAAATGCTTCCCACATATTTCAAAAATTCTGAGGCTATCTCAGTTTGAGGGAGGGAGGTCTTGATGTTAGTGGTAATGGCCATTCTCATAAATATAAGACTAAGTATGTTCGACCTTGTCAAAGCTTTCAATTGTTCTATCTGCTCTAAAGTACTATCATCGGTACCTTCAGGAGGTGTTTTAGTTATTAAAGCCAAGTCAAGATCTAATACACCTAATGAGGATTGGACCCTTTCATACCATTTCAAAAAATTCGACCCATCAAAACTTGTCATTCCATCTGCAAGAGAATACAATGAAGTGGGAACTGTACAAATAGGATAATGCTTAGAATAAGGTCTCAAGTATATCCATTATGATATAGAATTAAAATTTATAAATGATGAACAATTAGCATATCTAGTTTTCACTCGAAGGGAACAAAAAATATTTACTATTTTATGTCATTCATATGTTACCGTTAGGTATCCATCTAAATAACACAAAATAAACCATCAGTTCATATTTAGTAGTGTGACATTCCAAATACTAATTAAAGCATAAGGGTACCAGATACAAAAATAGATTAATAGTACATAATAGATAAATGTATGCAATAGAACAAATAATTACAAAAGCCTTATAAAATATATCAGTTTCCAATTACATATATATATGAAGCAAGAAGTGGTGATAAAATACAAAAGAGGGCCACTTCTATCATTATGTAAATGGACTCATCAGAGTGTGGGACAAGTTATACACTCGTAAAAGTTTATGAATCCACGAGATCCTCAAAGACTTCAAGGGGTAGGTTAGCAATTGGTTCCTCACTATCTTCCTCATCTGGAGGGGGCATAGAAAGGGGTGAGTTCCATATACTCAGTAAAAAAAATAATATTTAAATAACATCATAAGATTTTAAAAGTAATTAAATGTACTATTCTCATTTACCATCAAGAGTCACGTCATGGTCCTTTATTAATTATGAAAAAAATTTATTTTAAATAAATCATGATATAAGTTGTCTTTTATTTTATTCTTCGCGTAAAGTTGTTCCAATTTCCATTTACTGTGGGCAATACAGATTTTTGACTACCCATGTTGAATGATCAATTTATAACAGTAATTTACAGCTTGCTAAACCATGACAGATCTATGACCACGGCCGTGTCAACCACAATGGTCCTACATGTTAACTATGACCACAACTGTACTTTGCCAAGGGTGACCCCTACAATCATATAGCATCACCACTCTTGTCAGAGGGTACTCCATCATCTATAAGGAGCGACCCTCTCACGTCTTTTCAAACCAGATGGGAGGAGAAATATAAAGCCCTTACTGATAAAAAGCCTAAGGAAATACTTTATGAATTATGCATGCCAATACCATTACATATTTCTGATGTCTATACATCATTTCATGCTTAGTCATTTTTTCACTGTTAATTGCATCATATATCAATATTTACCTCGAGTATTTAATCATTTAAATTTCACATGCCAAAATAATCAGTTCATATTTGTTCCTAAAGCATGTAATTAACAATGTAAATCATTTCCCTCAAGCATATAAAATAATCATGCAAATATAGTTTAACCTCGTTAATTTAGTCTAGAAATGCTTCTTAGAATGTTAGAAATAAATACTAAATTCCTTACCGAAACCTCGACATTTTTTTATGTCTTTTCTTCTTCTCCTCCTCTCCCTCTCTCTCTAAAGTTCTTGGAGGATGGAAGAATGAAAATAGAAGTGATGAAGAAATTGTGAAGGGAGGGTCCCTATTTTTAGAAAATGGGGACCTTTGGATTCGCACAAGTGGTAAAATCTGGTGAAGAGAGAAATAGTCATTGGAAAAAGTGAGATGTTAAAACTGACGGATGTGACTGACAAATAGATGATGCAATGTGACAGTGGCACAAAAATTAGAGGCATGCCACCCAAACAACGGTGGTACGTCGCCCAAGCGATGGTGGCACACCCCCCAGTTTCCAGCAGCTCACTTCCTAAAGGCAGTGAATGGCGCCCAAGGGGACAGTGGGCGAAGGCATACCACGTGAACGGCGCACTCACAAGGTGCACGTAACCACGCCCGTTGGAGCGTGATGAGTTGCACGCGCAAACCTTACCTCATGCCTCATGTGGATGGGACGTGCAAATAGTTTACACTCATGCATTGACCACATGTGCGCATGGGCAAGTGGTGTTCGATGCCCGTATGGGTTGGATACTTTCCACGGATGTTCCCGTTGGATTTTTCTGCCTTTTTCTCTGTTTTTTCCCTGAAATCTATTTAAATAATAAATATAATTTTCCTATAATAAAATAAAATAATTAATTTTGAGAATTATTTTACCAAATAAAATACAAAATTAAAATACAAAATATAATATTCATTCGAAAAATTAAAAATACAAAATATTAAGGAGTTTTAAACGGCCTTAGGGTCCGAATAAATAGGGGTTCTCATTACAAATTAAGCGCAAAGTTTTTCGAGGTGCTACATTCCCCCCACCTTAGAAAATTTGGTCCCCGAAATTTTTCATGAATTTATCCGAGAACTTCTTTCCTATCTTGCTCTCTAACTCCCACATTGCCTCTTCTAGGGTGTGGTGTTGCCATTGCACCTTCACCATGGGGATCCTCTTATTGCACAAAACCTTATCAGTCCATTCAAGAATTTATGCGAAGAGCTCCTCATATGTCATATCAACTTGAACCTGCATCTCCTGGTAAGGAATGATGTGAGAAGGGTCAGGGTGGTATCTCTTGAGCATGGAGATGTGGAAAACATCATATAAACCTATAAACTCTCGGGGTAGAGCAAGTCAGTACGCAATGAGTTCAACGAGTTCTACAACTTGAAAAGGTCCCACATAATAGTGGCTCAACATTCCCTTCTTGCTGAATCACATTTTTCCCTTATAAGGGAATATCTTAAGGAAGACTTGATCGCCAACAGCAAATTCTAAGGGTCTCTTATGATTATCGGTATTGCTTTTCTGACAACTCTGGGCAGTGGCTAAGTTCCTTCGGATGATATAAACTTTCTCGATAGTCTCTTGGATAAAATTAGGTCCTAAATGATGCTGGTTCCTAACTTTATTCTAACAAGTGGGAGAATGGCAGGGCTTATTGTATAGGAATTCATACAGAGCCATGTCGATGCTGGAATGGTAATTGTTATTATAAGTAAATTCACACAAGGGAAGATACTCATACCAATTATTACCAAAGTTGAGGATGCAAGTGCACAACATTTCTTCCAGTGCCTAGATAGTACGTTCAGACTGGCCATCAGTCTAGGGACGATAAGCAGTGCTGAAGTATAATCCTGAACCAAGTGCTTCTTGAAAGTTGTCCCAAAAATAGGAGGTAAACTAAGGATCTCAGTTGGACACAATGGATGAGAGGACATCATGGAGTCAAAAAATTTTAATGACATACAGGTAGGTTAATCGACTAGTGGAATATGTGGTTTTGATTGGTAGGAAATTGGCGGTCTTGGTCAACCTATCAACAATTACCCATATTTCATTTCGACCAGAACAGGTCCTAGGTAGACTAGTGACAAAGTCCATGGTTACATGCTCCCACTTTTATTCCAGAATAGGGAGGCCTTGCAATAAATCACCTGGTCTCTAATGTTCTACCTTAACTTGTTGGTAAGTAAGGCACCGGAAGACATAGTCAATAATGTCCTTCTTCATTCAAGATCACCAATATTGATGCTTCAGGTCCCGATACATTTTGGTATTCCTAGAGTGGATGAACTGTTTGGAGGCATGGACAACCTTGAGAACATCCGTACTGACAGTGATAGGGACCCAAATAGGATCTCTAAATCTGTACAATCCATCATCTATGAGACCGATATTAGTAAACTCGTCAGAAGTAAACTTACTTAAATTTTTAGAGAGTTCCAGGTTAATAGACTGAGCTTCTCAAATCTTCATGAAAAGATTAGGCAAAGCTCGGATTTGGGCGAGATAGGCACCATTTCCATAGTGGTTAAGGGAGAGTGCTTGCATAACATCAACTAATTTCCAACTGGTGGCCATGGTTTGGGCCAACAAAGCAAACTCCTTCCAGCTCAAAGCATCTGCGACTACATTACCTCTACCGGGGTGGTAGATGATCTTGCAGTTGTAGTCTTTCAAGAGGTCCATCTAATGTCTCTGTCTCATGTTCAATCCCCTTTGTAAAAATATATATTTCAATCTTTTGTGGCCAGTGTATATTTCAAATAACTGATTATATAAATAACGACACCATATCTTGAAAGCAAAGACTATGGCTATCAACTCCAGGTCGTGAGTAGGGTAGTTGCGCTCATGGGACTTCAATTATCGGGATTTGTAAGTAACCACCCAACTGTGTTGCATCAAAATGTAACCCAAACCTACATGAGATGCATCACAGTAAACCTAAAATCTTTCAGTATTATCGGGGAAGATCAACACCAGGGTAGAGGTAAGACGATATTTCAATTCAACAAAACTTTCACCACATTCATAGTCCCAAATAAAAGGTACACCTTTCCTAGTAAGACAGGTCAATAGAGTAGTAATTTTGGAGAATCCATAGATGAATTACTAGTAAAAACCTACTAAACTAAAGAAACTACATACCTTAGCTATATTCGTTGGTAGGTTCCAATTAATCACTTATTCAACTTTAGATGGATACACAGAAACTCCTTTGCCCGAAATTAAATAGCTAAGGAAGGAGACTCAATCCAACCAAAAAGACCATTTGCTAAACTTAGCATACAGCTGGTTCTGACAAAGGGTCATTAATACTTGAGACAAATGGACTGCATGTTCTTCTGAACTCTTAGAATACACCAGGATGTCATCAACGAATACGATGACATATTGATCCAGTGCATGCTAGAAAATCCTATTCATAAGATCCATAAAATTAGTAGGGGCATTAATTAGTCTGAAAAGCATAAGTTTGAACTCATATAGATTGTATTAGAATCGAAAGGTAGTATTTAGAATATCTTCTTCTTTGATCCGTAACTAATAGTATCTTGATCTGAGATCAATTTTTGAGAAGACCGTAGCTCTTTGCAACTGATAGAAGAGGTCATCGATATGGGGTAGGGGATACTTACTTTTCATTGTTACCTGATTGAGCTCTCTGTAATCTATGCATAGTCTGAGGGAGCCATCATTCTTCTTTAGAATTAACACCAAGGCATCCCAAGGAGAATGATTGGGCCAGATGGATTTTTTACCAAGAAGTATAAACGGTACAACTCATGCGATAGGTAGGTTTGGAGATAGGTTGTGTTCCAAGAAGCAACTCAATATAAAACTCTATCTCCCGTGGGGGAGGCATACCAAATAGATCATCTTGACAGACTTCCAAAAAGTTACAAAGAGTAGGAATGGTGTATACAGCGGGATCAACATCCATATTCCTTTTTATTCAAAGGTTACATAATAACAAAACTAAATTTTTATTTCATTATTTGGTGATTGTAAGGTTATAACTTTACTTTCACAGTTAATGATTGCCATATATTTCTCTAACCAATCCATCCCTAAAATAACATCAAATCCTAAAAAATCTAAAAATATTGGATCTACTAAAAGTTCCACTTCTGAAGCTTTTATTTTACAATTTTTATACACACAATGAGCTTATAATAAAACCCTAGAGGGAGTTTCTACTACTAACACTTCACCTAAAAGTTCAGGTCTAATATCTAATTTATAAGCAAATGAACAAGAAATGAAAGAGTGGCTAGCACTTATATCAATCAGAGCTTTGGCAAAAATATCATAGACAGAAAGCATACCTTGGATGAGGATAAGAGTGGTGAGGGCATCGGGTTCATCAAGGTGATACACACGACCCTAGGCTACTGGTCTAGCCATGTCCGTCGGCCGCTAAAGGTTGTCTTTCATAAAGTGTTGAGTTCTTCCACACTTATAGCGGGTGTTGTTCAAACACCGACAAGGCTGGTCACCATGCAAGCAACCACAATGCTGGCATGGTTGGGAAGGTGGGGCAGGTTATCTAGTAGGTGGAGGTAGAGCAGGGGGAGGGGTAACTCGGGATCGCATATTAGGATGGCTATTAGCTTGGTCATGTAGTCTTCTTTTGGGTTATTAGAGTTGGTGTTATTGTTATTAGGTACGAACTAGGGCGATACATTGATGTTTGGCTGAGATAAGGTATTCGGCCAACTGGCATGTTCTAGCACCTCGGCATACAAGATAGGTCTCAGCATCGCTATCCAATCATAGAGATATCGGCACGAAGGCCTTTTAGAAACTTTCTAGCTTTACAACTCTCAAGCGTGACCATTAATGGGGTAAACCTAAACAGCTAGATGAATCGAGCTCCATATTGTGGGCAACAATTAAGTTTCCCTAAGACAGGTCCTAACATTCCTCCTCCTTCTTCTCTCGGACATAAACTAAGAAGAAGTTCTCAAAAAATGCATTCATGAAACCTCTCAAGTGGTAGGGGTAGGTAGGACTTTCCTTTTTAAGCCACCACCAATATTCAACTTCACCAGTTAGTATGAAGGCTGCTAGGGGGACTTTTTGCTCTTCAGTTAGGTCTAAGATAGATAAACGTTTCTCTATCTGCAAGATCCAAACTTCTACTACTTAGGGGTCAGGACCTCCATCAAAGTGGGGTGGGTTAAGTTTCCTAAATTCTACTATGTTGTAGGAGATAGACCTTTCGACTGGTCAGTAGTCAGGGGCAAGAGGATGTTGGCAAGGGTTGGCTTGGTTTTTTCTTATAGCTACAGTTAGACCCTAGATGGCTCAGAAGAGCTTGGTAAACTCAGCCCTAGTTGAATGATCTTGGGCCTCAAGTCTTTTGGTACACTCTATAGAAGGTCTTCCTCATGTCATTCCTATAAAAGAAAAGGAAGACATGAGTTGGCAGTCTAGTTTTTGAAAGATGACACATTTCCTAAGTATTTTAGAGGGGTTTTTAGCTACAGCCTCAATTGTAAGGGGTTGTTCCATATAACTACTCTGATACCATTTGTGACATCCCAAATGCTAAATAAGGCATAAGGATACCAAATACAGAAACATATTAAGAGTGCATAATAGATAAATATATGCAGTGGAACAAATAATTACAAATCCTTACAAAATATTTGAGTTCCCAATTATATATATAACTGAGGCCAAAAGTAACGACAAAATACAAAATAATAAAATACAAAAGAGAGCCACTTCTATTATTATGTAAATAGACTCATCAGAGTGTGAGACAAGTCATGTACTCATAAAAGTTTATGGATCCACGGGATCCTTAAAGACTTCAAGGGGTAGGTCAGCAATTGGTTCCTCACTATCTTCCTCATATGAATAGGGGCATGGAAAAGGGTGAGTTCCATCTACTAAGTAAGGAAAACAGTATTTAGTTAACATCATAAGATTTTAAAACAATTTATTTTATTAAAAAAAACATCATAATTATCATATCAAAGTCATATTAGATCAATCAAATCAATCATGGTGAAGATAGAGAAAATCAAACAAATCATGATATGCACTGTCTTTTATTTTATTCTTCGCGCAAAGTCATTCTGACTTCCATCTATTGAGGGCAATACAGATTCCTAACTATGACTACGATCATGATCTATGACCACGATCTTGATCATTTATAACAATAATTTGTGGCTTGCCAAACCAACAGCACATTTACAGCTTGCTAAACTATGACACGATCTATGACCACGGCCGTGCCAAACACAGTGGTCCTATATGTTAACTATGGGCACGACCGTACTTTGTTAAAGGTGATCCCTACAATCATATCACGTCACCACTCTTGTTAAAGGGTACACCATCATCCATAGGGAGCAGTCCTATCACGTCTTTTAGACCAGATGGGGGGAGAAACAAAAACCCCTTAAAGATAAAATGTCTAACGAAATATTTTATTAAATATGCATGCCAATACCATTACATATTTCTCATGTCTATATATCATTTAATGTTTAATTATTTTTTCACTGTCAATTACATCATATATCAATATTTACCTCAAGCATTTAATCATTTAAATTTCACATGCCAAAATAATCAGTTCATATTTGTTCCTAAAACATGTAATTAACAACGTAAATCATTTCCCTCAAGTGTATAAAATAATCACGCAAATATTTAGTTTAACCTTGTTAATTTAGTCTAGAAATGCTCCTTAGAATGTTAGAAGTAAATACTAAATTCCTTATCGAAATCTCGATGTTTTCCTATGCCTTTTCTTCTTCTCCTCTCCCTCTCTCTCTTGATCACTCCCTCTCTCTCTAAAGCTCTTGGAAGATTGAAGAATGGAACTGGTAGTGATGAGGAAATGGCGAAAAGAGGGTCCCTATTTATAAAAAATGAGGATTATTGGATTGTGCCAAGTGAAAAAATCTAGTGAGGAGAGAGAAAGTTAATGGAAAAAGTGAGATGTGATGGCTGACGAATGTGACCGATGGATGGACAACGCGACGTGACGGCGGCACAAAAACCAAAGGCACGCCACCCAAAAGGCAGTGGCACATCACCCAAGCGATGGTGGCACACCGCCTAGGCCAACAACAACACAA
Source organism: Carica papaya (assembly GCF_054855325.1). Lineage (NCBI taxonomy): Eukaryota > Viridiplantae > Streptophyta > Magnoliopsida > Brassicales > Caricaceae > Carica > Carica papaya. The sequence goes on from NC_142314.1 coordinate 24,187,366, forward strand.
TGCCCAACTAGCAGCGGAGCACGCCTGAAGGCAACGCACGGTGCGCAAGGTAGCGACATGCTTTGCCTGAGGCAGTGCACAACACCCCAGCCTGCCGCCAGCCGTACGCAAGCTTACCGTGTGCATATGCACACGGAACCGCGCCTATCTGTGTGCAATGGGACGCGTGCGCAAACTGTACCTCGTGCCCCATGTAGATGAGATGTGCGTACAGTACACACATCTTGTGTTGGCTGCTCGCGTACACGTGCACGCAATTTGCGGAGCCTATGCATGCAAGATCCTTTCCATGGGATTTTTCTGCCTATTTCTCTATTTTTTTCTAAAATCTTTTTAAATAATAAATATAATTTTCTTATGATAAAATAAAATAATTAATTTCAAGAATTATTAACCAAATAAAATACAAAATTAAAATACGAAATATTAAGGAGTTTTAAACGATCTTAGGGTCTGAATAAATTGGGGGTTCTCATTACAAATTAAGCGTGGAGGTTTACAGGGTGTTACAAGTAGAAAGTAGTCTCGTTTGGGCTAGTCTTAGTCTCCTGATTATGAATATTAATATATATTATTAATATATGTATTATTCCTTTATAAGTCCCATTTAATTCTTTGATGTAGTTTAATTAATGCAAAACTCATCAACCTAGGTTACATTAGTAACTATTAAGGTTAATAAATCTTATGTCATAAAAGTACTCAACCATAATTTATATAAAAATATATGCATATATATTTACATTCCAAAATTGATTGTTAATGTAAACCACAATGTCAATCAAAACTAACTCCTCATTTAATAGTTGGCAGAATCAAAATTCATAATTCTATATAATTTATGCATGTTATCATCATATATACAACTATGATATATAAAAATAAGCTAAACGTCATAAAATCACAACATATTAACATGTCTTGTTTTTCAGAAACCAACATGTTAACTGTCAACAATATTATAATAAAGCCATAATTCTAAATAGTATTAGAATAAAACCGTAATTCTAACATATACAAATTCAATCAGCTGTAATGCCAAATGTTAGAAAATTCGATGCAAAAGTTAATTTTCCCAACTTTATTCAATTTAACACATCATAAGAAAAACAAAAAATTAAAGTTATATACCATTCGAAGATGATGCAACTGCAGCATAATTGAGAGATCCCTTTGATAAAATCCTCAGTTCTTCAACTCGCATTTTCTCTGTATCTAACTATTATACACAAATATTTATACTTTAATTGATGGAAGCATACTGTGATAGGGGAATATGTGATCCTTTCATAGAGAAGAGGAAAAAATGCATTCATGATAATTGAATGTATTGATAACTATTTTTCTATAATAATTATTATATTTTGATTCTCATAAAATATAATAACTCTATAATTTTATCATAAAATATAATAATTATATTTTATTTTAAGATTACCCACTCCATTAAAATATTTTTTCTTTTATAACAATTATCTGTTATTTAGATGTACTTTTAGTTGGCTCTAATCGTTATAAATGGATGAGAAAAATAAAATATTATGTTAGTGGGTTATCCACTTAATTGCTAGAGTTAACACAATCCATTATCAAAGTTAATTAATAAATAGGTGATTTTTTATATGCATAAAGTTAATTTAATTCACTTAAGCTAAATATTGTATTATTTTCCATCTAAAATAAATAAATAAGATGATATAATAGATGTCTTGTCTTTGGCTCTCCACTTATCTTCATGCATGTAATGTTTTTGTTTACTTGTTGTAATTTTATTTTTAAACTTAAAATTAATTATCAATTCTGTAAGCTCTGTAAAAATAAGCTCTAATCAGTAGCAGAGGAGATTAGATTATGAGAAAAAAAAATGATTTATAACTAGATAAAGATTTAACGAGATGTGAATTTCCTAAATTACAAAACTATATTATTTTATTTTGAACATATTATTTTAATATTCATTATCACTCATTGCATTAGTTATACAATCTATAAGTAATCATTATTTATATGTTGTTTTATACATATGACTAGTTTTCATAATATATCATCAATTTTTGTGATTTTAGGTTTCAAAATAAATTAATTGTTATTAATTATTTTACTTCTTTTGTTAAATAATATAAAGAAATTGAGCATCTAAAACAAACAAAAAAATATTATGGAGCAAATAATAATAATAAACATTAGAAACCAAACTTTAAAAAGCATCAAACTTCAATGATTAATATGATAATTTGTCTTAAAATCATTTAGTGCTCAAAAATTATTTTGAAATGTTTTCAAGTGAATTTTTGTTAAAATAGTGTTTTAATGGTTAAGTATATTGTTTTGCAAGAAGACTTAAAACTTTGTTTATCTTTCCCCTATTATATAAAAAATATGTGACACCCCTGAACTTGTCTATCATATAATCAAGGGTGATATTTTAATTTCCTGCTTTTATAGTTTTATTTTTATTTAATATTAAAAATAGATTAATGGTTTTAATTAATTTACTAGAAAAAATGAGAAGATATTAATTTATATGTTATTTTTAGGATTTACTTATTTTTGTTTATGTACTATTTTTGTAAGCTCCTCATAGCTATATAAGAGGAGTTCATTGTAAGGATTGAACATAGAAGAATGAAAGTTATCTTATCTTCTTCAAAGATAAACTTTTTCTTCATTTTCAGTTAATATATGTTTGAGAGTTGTCAAGTTCTATCACTCCTGTACGGATCATATTGGTATCAGAGCATTTTGATACTACCTATATATGGTTAAGATTAGAAGTGGTTACAGGGAGGTAGGAGAACCATTTTCTATTCTCAACGTTTACCGAAGACCCTCAAGACGAACCATAAGTTTTAAGTCTATTATAATGGCATAAGAGTCTTATAGTCGACTTCGCCAAGTAAATTGCTAATATGTTTGAATAGATGGAAAAAGTTATGTCTTGGATGAAGGATCAATCTCATGATGATTCTGATAAAAATTCTACAGAGACAATTAAAAGTCCTGGTCTGAGTTTAAGAAAAAAGAAAAAAGATCAGTCTTCTTAAGAAGAGGAAAAAGAGAGACTGCCAAGACTTTTTAAGGTGGAGCTGAAAATTGACATTCCATTATATGATGGTTTAATTGATGTTGAGAAGTTAGATTCTTGGATCATTCAGTTGGAGACTTACTTTACCTTATATAGGTATAGTAATGAAGACAAGTCTCATTATCAAGACTAAAAATGACAAGTCATGCCTTAGCATGGTAGAATTCATATATAAAAACCCATGAGGGTAAAGAAATTACTTGAGATAATTTTTTGAATCTCATTCGAAAAGAATTTTATCCAATGGGCTACCAAAAAGATCGATGGAGGCGATGGCACAACCTACACCAAAATCGAGACCAATGAGTGCAAGAATATACCATTGAGTTTAGACGTCTAACTGTGGCATTAGGAGTTCCAATGGATTCATTTGAGATGTTCATGAAATATACCTCAGGACTATTGCTATGTATAAGTACTGATCTCACTTTATAAACCAAATGATGTGTCTAGCACAAGTATGATAGCTATGACTATTGAAAAGAAAAATAGCTGTAACAAGTAATCCTTTGAAGGCTCAAAATCAGGCTCCTCGAAACAGAGAAAGTTTAAGAAGGCTACTTTAGCCTTATCGTTCCCATCATCAATATGTCAAGTGCTAGAAAGTACTGTGACCATTGTAAGATCAAGGGTCATACAAAGGAGAAATGTTATAACTTGCACCCATAGTTGCACCCGAAAAAAAGACCAAAGGGCAAGACTGTGGCAACAACAACCTGTGATAATGAACCTATAGTAGTTGATTAGGTTCAAAGAGCATATCTAAACTTATCTCTAATGGCAATGCCAAAAGTTATGGACTCGGAATCACTTACCAAGCCTAACAAATAAAAGGAGTTATTTGTCATAAAAATCCAAATAAAACAAGAGGTGATTACTACAGTGGTGGATAATGAAAGCTAAAGAAATATCATTTATGAGTAATTACTCCAAAAGCTAGGATTGTCTACAATCCCTCACCCTAAGCCATACTTGTTAGGTTGGATTCACAAAGATTTAGGACATCAAGTTAATCAACAATGTACTTTTGGATTTGCTGTTATCAGTTAGTTTATCGATGAGGTGACTTATCATGTAATCTCCCTTTATATATGCCACGTAATACTTAGAAGTCCTTATTTATGGGGCCAAAATGCCATTTATTATCGGTGAGCTCAAAGCATTCAGTTTACTAAAGAAGGAAGGAAATATCTCTTTTCTGATGAAAAGATGAAAAAAAAATTGATTTGATCACTGCATGTCAAGGCAAGTAGATTATTAACTCATCAAAGAAGTTTGTTTTACTACTTATACAACCTTCTAAAGATGAGGGACGCATAGAGGTAACCAATATTATTAACCCAACTCATGTGGCTATCACTAAGCCATCTCAAAACAAAGAGAGAAATGAGTTAACAATGTTGTATGGAGAATTTCTTGACTTATTTTCTGGAGAACGAGGTTTACCACCAAAACAAGAAGTGGAACATGAGATTCAACTCATTTTAGATTCATCACTTCCAAATTTAAGTATTTATCAATATTTTGTAGTAGAGAATAAAGAAGTAAAGAATCAAGTGTCTGATTTGTTTGAGAGTGGTGTTATAAAATAAAGCAATTCACTTTGTGGATCACCAGTGGTTCTTGTTCCTAAAGAGGATATTGGTTGGTGTATGTGCATTGATTATTGTGCCTTGAACAAAATAACAGTGAAGAATTGATACCCTCTTCCCAAAATAGATGATATTCTGGATCAATTAAAGCATGCCTATTATTTCATAAAGTTGGATTTAAAATCTGGTTACCATCAAGTATGAATCCAAGAAGAAGATTCTTAGAAAATGATCTTTAAGATAAGACAATGTTTGTTTGAGTGGCTATTCATGCCATTTGGACTCTGTAAGCTCCTGCTACATTTATGCGGTTGATGAATGATGTCTTGCAAACTTTCATCGATCAATTTGTCGTTGTTTATCTTGATGATATTCTCATCTACAACCGTACTTGGGAGGAACACTTAGATCATTTGAGAAGAATATTCGAGTTGCTAACGAAAATATAAACTCCACCTTAATAAGAAGAAGTGTGAATTTGGGAAGAGAATATTATTATACCTTGGATTCATTGTGGGTAATGACGAATTATAAATTGATCTAGAAAAAGCTAAAGGCTATTCGAGAATGGCCTTGGCCAACAAATGTCACTGAAGTACGAAGTTTATGGGAGCTTGTCAATATGTTAAAAACTTTATTTAAAATTTCTCTATGATAGCTGCTCCCTTACATGAAAATGAAGGCAAATCGACGGTTTGAGCAGACTCATAAATATAAGGACACGTTTTAGCTTTTAAAAATGAAGATATGTGAGGCACCTATTTTAGTTCTACCAAATCTATAAAAGCATTTTGAACTTGAGGGTGATGGATCTAGATATGCAATGAATGCTATTCTGATGTAAGAAGGAAGAGTTATTGCTTACTACTCTAAATTATTTTAAGGGTCTCAAAAGAACTACCCAACTTATGATAAAGAGTTGGTGCCTTGCACCAAGCCATAAAACATTAGCATGTGTATCTTTTGGGTAAAGAAATGGTAGTGTACACTGATCATTGACCCTTTTAATACTTTAAACACAATCTAAATTACAACAAGCCCGTCACATGAAATGGATGACCTATCTTCAACAATTTAACTTGATCATCAAATACAAAAGTGGAGTTCATAATAAATTAGCTGATATACTATCTCAGCCACCAATAATAACATTTTGCTTGTTTATTGTGATGGAGATTCTGCCAAGTGTACATAAAGAATATGTCAACATGTATGACCATGATCCCGCTTTTTGTGATATAATGATAATGGTGAAAATGGAGAAACCATCAGAGTTTACATTGTGAAATGGATTACTCTACAAAGGATCCTAACTATGTGTTCTAAAAAAAAGTAAACGTATACAATGGATGCAAGAAACTCGTACTTCAAATGTAGTAGGACACTTTTGAATAAATAAGACTGTACAAAATCGTCAACGCTATGTCTACTAGGCCCTGGATGCAACAAGATGTAACACATTTGGTTACAGCGTGTGTGCTATATAACACTTCAAAGCCATCAAATAAAAAGATTGGGTTTTATACACCATTACCAGTTTCGAGTATACCATGGAAAAGTATCTTTGTGGATTTCATAGGAGGTCTACCAACTACTAAATGAGGATATGACTACCTATATGTAGTAGTAGATAAATATTTCAAGATGATAATACTTATACCATGTAAGAAGACCATCACAGGAGAAGAAATAACAAAACTTTTCTTCAAGAATGTTTGGACATATATTGGGTTACCAAGGTTTATTGTTTCAGATCGTGATAGTCGTTTTCTTGAAAGCTTCAAGAGATTATTATGGTTTATGATAGATACGAAGTTGAATAGAAGTACAACTTTTTATCCACAAACTGATAGTTAAACTGGAGTTGCCAATTAGACCATTATACATCTTCTGCAGGGGTATAATGCTTGATACCCTGAGAGTTAGGATGATAGTTTACCATATCTATAATTTCCCTTTAATCGAGCTATTCATAGCTCCATTAATAAGTCACCATTTGAAGTTTATCTCAGTTAATTACCATAAAATTCATTTGACATTGAGTTTACACATAAGTCATCATCAAAGGAAGTGCAAGATAAGAATGGTCCCAATAAGGCTCAAAAGTTCTTAGAACGCATTCGACAGGTCCATGGTTAAGTAGAAAAGCAATTGCAGAAAGCTAAAAAAAAATATATAAGCTTAGACATGATCGACATAGCGTAAAATACAAATTCCAAGAGGGAGATCTAGTATGGCTACATTTGGGAAAAGATAGGCTAAAAGGAGAAGGCAAGAAGTTAAAGCCTATTTATTATGGTCCTTTTAATATCCTTAAAAAGATTGGTGATAATGCATGTCAACTAGAATTACTTAGCTACATAAAAATATACTATGTGGCCAATGTCGAAAATCTGAAACCTTTGGAATCATCAATGTTAGATGATGAACCTAGAGAAGTTATGCCTTCAGTGGAGGATTTGTATACCAACAATGAGACTTTATTACTGAAAGATACTATCTTTGAAAGAAAAGTCATAGAAACCCGTAGAGGAACAAGAGAAGAATTTTGAATGTACTACATTAAAGTGGTTCATTAGAGAAATAGGAGAATCTACGTTTTCCAATATCAAATTTTAAGATCCAATAGGAGTTCGATTCCTCTAAAAGAAAGGGGAGTAATGATGGGGGTGATCTTTTAATTTTTAATTTTTATAATTTTATTTAATATTAAAAATAGATTAATAGTTTCAATTAATTTACTAAAAATTGAGAGGATATTAATTTATATGTTATTTTTAAGATTTATTTTATTTACGTACTATTTTTATAAACTCTTCATATCTATATAAGATGATTTCCTTGTAAAGATTAAACAGAGAATAATGAAAGTTATCTTATCTTCTTCAAAAATAAACTTTTTCTCTATTTTTATTTAAGAATTGTCAAGTTCTATTACTTTGATACGGATGAATATAAGATGTCGTATGCTTAAATTTTAATGGTAGTTTGGTAATTTAAAATATTATTAAGCATGATTTAAAAAATTATTTTAGTCAAAAAAGTGTTCGAAATTTTTAAATCAAACAAAACAAAAAAAAAATGATGAGGAAAAAGCCTCACAAGAAAACGACCCGCAGGGATACCCCCGAGCCTGCAGCACTGCACGTGGAGGAACAGTGCCGCACATCCCTTTATGGACTAAAATCTAGTCTGTCTGTAGTCGCAACCTGCCACGACTGCCACATGGCGTGCATGCACGCTATGACGTGATTGCCGGTCGGCCACTATGGTTGATCAATGACCAAATTTGCGTCGATCACATGCATCTCTCCTTGGTTATTTAAAGCTTGATTAACCCTCTCTCTTCTTCCTTTTCTTCTCTTTTCTTCTCCTTCTTCACTTGACTGAAAGTGTGAAGCTCGAGAGAGAGAGTTTGATTGAAAGTGAGGGTAACCTAAGAGCCACCGCAAGCAGTTCTTCTCTCCTCTGGCCGTGGAAGCCTGCCACCGTGCCTTCTTCCCTTCTACATATGAAAACACTTTGTTAGCTCAGAAACAGCTGCTGTAACTATCATTCTCGTCGGACAGCTGTCTCCTTCCTTCGAAACCACAAACAGACATCATTTTTTTGGGAACTAGATCATTAGACAGTAGATAAGGGTTTTAGGATTTATTCCCACACTTCTGAAGAGATTTTTATGATTATGAAACCATTAAAACTTGAAATGTATACAAGTTTATTTCTGGTATGGTCGTGTGCGTGATGAATGTTTGATGTGGTTTTTGTTTTATGACCAAATGATTTAGTCTCTTGTTGTTAGTTGTTTGAATGTAAATTACAAATGTTTCATGGAAGCTGATTTTGAGTTGAAATGGTTGCACAAAGGAATGTTGGTGGATTTCCTTGAAGAAGGCACTACAGTGCCAATACAGAATTGTTGTTGTGCAGCAGAGGTCATATGCTGCGTGGCCCCACCTGGCACACCCTGTGTGCTGGGCCAGCCATATGGTTTGGGCTTTCCGCCTCACCCATGTGGTCAAGTGTAACATCCAGGACCTTTATATTCGGTATCGGGTTTTAAAATTTCCCTATTTTGCATGTTTAAATTTTAAATTGCCATTTAAATTATGTTATGCATAATTTTATTATTGTTTTAATTTTAATATACATTTAAAATATATTATCAATGAGTTTGTTTTTAATTTTTAATTTTGTTTTTGCCTAAAACAATTTGGAAATTTTTTAAAAAGAATAAAAATAAAATGAAAACGAGAATCGTCAGCGATGCGACAACCTCGCGTGAGCAGCTGGCACGTCAGGTTGCGCATACCTGCGTGTCTACACGTGCCTGTGCACCTGCGCAGGCTGTCTTGTCAGCCTAGGCGCGCGTCCTGCCCGCCTGCTTCACACCACTGTGCGCAAGGGCGCGCCTTACGTGACCCATTGACTGACGGGCTGTCCTGTCCGTCCCTTCAACTACTGTAGGGCTTGCATGGCTACCACATGGTGTGCATGCCTGCCTTATGGGGGTGGTCAGACAGCCACATGGCTGATCAACAACCACCGTTGATTTCGGATAACATGCATTTGGGAAGGCTATTTAAAGCCCTTCCCTTCCATCCTCTTCAGAAAAAAAATTCTTCTACAGTTCTTAAAGTGAAAATTAGAGGAAAATTTGTGAGAAGAGATAGGAAGTTTAATTTTCTTCATACGATTTACGGATCATGGAGCAACTTTTCCATCTTTTCAAAATCACCAACAGCCTCCTTGAAATAAGAGATTTCTCAGTATTTTTCTTACTCTCCTAAGTGAAATTTATAGAAAAATTAAATTAATGAATATTAATTTATTTTTAATGCATGCAAATGAATATTGTTTGCGAGTAAATTATTAAATGTTTGATGAGTTGGGATACATGTCTTTGATCTTCATTCAAGTGAAAATGATTGATGTGTATCTACGGCTTGGCCCTCTATCAATTATCATAATTGGGCCTCATCTCAAAAAGGTGATCCGATGGTGAAATAAGAGTGTGAAGGTTTCTGTAGGCTAGAATATGCTATTTGATTTTTACCGTGTTTTAATTGTAAGATTATCTATGACTCTAAAATGTTAAAGGAAAGAGGAAAGAATTGAAAATTTGTTTGACTGTTTTCACTGGGGGAAAAGTTGTATATGACTAAAAATGACTGTTGATGAACCACTCCCTATGAATGGTACTGGTGTTTTCTCTTATAAGAATGGATTCGTAATTGATTGTAGGGGTCACAGTGGTCTCTTATAAGAATGGATTCGTAATTGATTGTAGGGGTCACAGTGGTGAAGTATAGGGGTCACAGTGGTGAAGTATGGCTGTGTTCATCAGTTTTCACTAGTATTGTAGAGGTCATAGTCACGAAGTATGACCGTGATTATTAATTTTTTTTTTTTGATAAGAGTGGATTCGCAATTGATTGTAGGGGCTACAGTGGTGAATTACGGCCGTGTTCATCAGTCTTCACTAGTATTGTAGAGGCCATAGTCGCGAAGTATGACCGTGGTCATTAAGTTTTTCTCTGATTGATTTGATATTGAAATTGATCTGTTTGCTCATTAAAAGTTGTGATATCTTGATACCTGGTGAAGTAAATGGTCCTTGATAACAAAATAGATACAAGTACATGAAATATAAACATATATATTAAGCAGAAAATATCATCACTTACAAAAAATTGAGTTTCAAATTACACCTGAGGCAAAGAAAATGGTTGCCAAAATACATATATACATAAAAGTTATGAAGAGCCACTTCTTTCATTACAAGAGTTTTTCATTAGAGTGTGGACATATAATGTGATCTGAGCATGGATATTTTTCAAGTTGGTGGAAAGGATATCTCAATGCAAAGTGGGTCCATTACAAGGGGTATAACTAAAAGATTACAACAAGGCCATTAATCCAAGGGTATAATAGTATATACTATTCACCCCAGTGCAAGAGGAAAATAAGCAAGAAAAAGGGAAAAACTCTGCAAGACATGAAAAAGGAAAATTCTCATGAGATTTTATTTCCTAATCATGTGGCAAATCTTCACAATTAAATATTAGCCAAGAGGGAATATTGCTCCTAACTTGCAAGCTATCTTGAGAAAGAGAAAAACTCCTCAAATGCCATATCTCGCAAAAAAAAAATACTTGAGAAAGAGGAAAATATCATGACAAATTTCTTTTCCTAAATCAGCCACAATTAATTAAGATCTTCCCTACTCAAAAAAGTTTTCCTCATAGAAAAATCATATCTATTCTATTTTAGTTGTAATTTTCTTAATTTTTGCTATTTTTCCATTCTAGTTTAGATTTAATTTCCTATGTAATTTCTACTATTAATTAAGAGATTATTTTTTTCCTTATTATTCATATGGCCTACACTGTAAATAGGCCTTCAATTCAGAGTTGTAATTCATTTAAAATTTTTATCTTATTAATAAAGTTCAGGCATTTTTGTTTTAAACTTCCAAACTTGCAAGAGTGAGTGAGTGGGTTTTTGATCGACTTGTTGCACTAGTAATTGGGATCAAGTCTCATGGTGTCTTTTCAATTCTAGTTCTTTATTGTTTTTCTAGTTACCTTTGTTTTCACTCCCCTATTGAGTGCAGGTCAAGTAGGAAGGGTTTACTTAGTGTTTTGAGTTTCTAATTGTTAATGTATATGTAGGGTTTTGGATTCCACTATTGATCCCAGATTTTGCATAAGTTGGTATCGGAGTTTAGGCTCCGGTAAATCTACTATCTTTCTAATTTACTGTTTGTATTTATTTTCTTGCATATAATTACCACTCGTTATATAAAGTGCTAATTCATTTAGTTTGTTTTCAAAAAATTTTTTATGGTGTTATTAAATTAAAAAAAAGAGAGAGAGATTCTGAAAAAAGAAAAACAGAGAGCAAAAAAAATAGAGGTATGTAACTCCCTTGTTTTTTTTTTACAATATTACATTCAATATTTTGCATTAGTATCTGCATCACAGAAACTCAAGTGACTCACAGAGTGCAGCCATCATTGGGGTAGAATAATTACGTATAACATTCCAGTTATATCCACAGGGATTAATAAGATCCTTGATGCTTTAAGTCCATAACTGTTTTTTTCTACTACTAGTTTCATTTTTTCTTAAGTGTTATAGTTCCATTATACATCTACGTGGTTAATTGAGTCTTAACTACTTAGCTATAAGCATAAGAGCATAACATATTCTTCTTCTGTGTGCTTACTTCTGAACTTTTAGAGAACAAGATCCCTTTTAGGATTCTTTGCAGAGACTTGAAAGACAACCTTGCTTGTCTTGATTAAAGAGATCCAATTTCGACATTCAACTTGACAGAAGAAGATAAGAGAGGGAAACACAAGTGATTGTGAGGGAGTGATTTTTTTTTTCCATTAACATCTTTTTGTAAATATATCATAGCTTAGTGAAACCAACTGACCTATAACCTTGGAAGAATGCATGGAGGCTAGGATGGATGACATGTACAATAGACTGAGCTTAGTCATTAAAGGTACAACAACAAAGATGGATGAGAGATATGGAGGAAGTAACCATAGCCATCCTAGATGCCAACACTGCCAGGATGATAATGAGTCACACGACAATAATAGTGAAGTCAGCATAAGAGAAATCTAAAGGGAAGATGATGACATCAGATTCATCATGGTGCAAATTCCTCTGTTCAGAGGAAAGAATGATGCAGACACCTATCTCGAGTGGGAATGGAAGGTAGAGTTGATCTTTGATTGCCACAACTACAGTGCAAACAAGAAAGTAAAGCTAGCAGCAGTCGAGTTCACAAATTATGCACTTTTTTGGTGGGATCAAGTGACCGCCCTCAGGAGAAGAGATGGAGACGAACCTATATCCACCTAAAAAGAGATGAAGTCTATTATGAGAAAGAGGTTTGTCTCATTTTATTATGATAGGGAATTGCACTAGAAGCTCAAAAGATTAACCACGGGGATCCCTCTCAGTGGAAGATTACCACAAGGATATGGATATGGAAATGATTAGGGGCAGAGGTTATGAGAATCCAGAAGCTGCCATGACTAGATTGCTGAGTGGTATGGACAGGGAGATTGTCAATGCATTGGAACTGCATCACCACATAGATTTGGATGAGATGGTACACATGGCTATGAATATTGAGAAACATTTAAAGTATATAGGTTCCGCCAGAAGTAATTCTCGGTCCACCCCTCAGTTTCGTTCTAGATGGCCTAAAAAGAAAAATAAATAAATTTAAAGAAAGGGAGGACAAGACCAACTCTATTGGATCTAAAGGTAACCCTAAACCACCTACTACCACTCAAAAACTAAATTCTATTAAGTGTTTTAGGTGCCTTGGAGTTGGACACACCGCATCACAATGCCCTAACAAAAACTTCATGTTTTTGCAAGAAGATGGCAAAATAGAGACTGCTAGTGAGTACATTAGTGATGACAATAATAGAACTTCACTAGACGATTGTGAAGACAATTCAGCAACCCTAGTGCAAGGTGAGATATTAATTGTCTAGAGAGCCCTAAATATATAATCCAAAGAGAAAAATAACTATCAAAGAGAGAATATCTTGTACACTAGATGTCATGTGAATGAGAAGGTATGTAGTCTAATCATAGATGGAGGCGGTTGTGCTAATGTCGCTAGTACTTTACTACTTGACAAGTTAGGATTATCTTGTACTAAACACCCTAACTCTTATAGACTACATTAGCTTAATGAGTGTGGAAAAGTCAGGGTACACAAGAAAGTTATGATTCCCTCCATAGGCAAATACATAGATGAGGTATGCTGTGATGTCATTCTCATGCATGTCAGTCATATCCTACTTGGATGACCATGACAATATGATGATAGGTACATCACAATAGGTTCAAGAATCAATACTCTTTACGTCTAGATGGCCTAAAACACATTTTGACATCTTTATCCCTAAAAGAGGTTTATGCTGATCAAATCAAAAATAAGAAATCTTTTGAAGAATATTCAGAAAAAGAAAAAAAATGGCCCACTAAGAGAAAAAGAGGCTTGAAAAATAAAGAAAGGCCACTTAGTGTAAAAGAGGTCTAAAAGAAGAATAAAGAAAACTCAATGAGAGAAAGTGAAAGAGAGAAAAAAAAAGAGTATTTATATGTGAGCGAGAGAGAAGTGAGGAGAGCGATATATAAGAAGCAAAGCTTAATTGTTCTTCTATACAAGAAAGTCTATCTAAATTTTTCTGACCTTAACACTTCTTTGCCTAATTTTATTTTTTCTCTTTTGCAGGAATACGAAGATATGTTCCCAGAGGAGATTCTAGATTATCTACCCCCACTACGAGGGATCGAACATTAGATTGAGTTTACCCTTGGAACTTTAATTACCAATTGTCCAACCTATTGAAGTAATCCTAAGGAGACAAAGGAACTTTAGTGGCAAGTGGCATAGTTGTTAGGTAAAGGACATGTAAGATAAAGTTTAAGGCCTTATGCTGTTCTAGTGTTACTTGTGCCTAAAAAAGATGGCTGTGGAAGATGTGTGTGGATTGCTGAGCTATAAACAAAATTACGATAAAGTATAGACACTCTATCATTAGGTTAGATGACATATTGGATGAATTGAGAGGATATACTATTTTAACTAAGGTAGATCTTATGAGTGGATACCACCAGATTAGGATGAAATCTGGAGATGAATGGAAAATTGTCCCTAAAACCAAGTATGGGTTGTATGAGTGGTTAATAATGCCTTCTAGATTATCAAATGCCCTTAACACCTTCATGAGACTTATGAACCTTGTTTTACGACCTTTTCTAAGTAAATTTGTGGTAGTTTACTTTGATGATGTCCTAATTTACAGTAAGTCTTTAGAAGATAACCTTTAAAATATCAGGTTTCTCCTTAAGGTCCTTAGGAAAGAATAGTTGTATGAAAATGCCAAGAAGTGTACTTTCTTGAGTGAAAATTTGATTTTTTTAGGGTTTATAGTTACTACACAGGGCATTGAGGTAGATAAGGATTAGATGAAAGCAATAAGAGAATGCCCTACTCTGACATCAACCAGCAAGGTAAAGAGTTTTCCTAGTTTGGCGAGCTTCTACTGCAGGTTTGTTAGGGATTTCAGTTCCATAGCAGCACCATTGAATGAACTGGTAAAGAAAAATTTAAAATTTTTATGGACTAAAAAACAAGAGCATGTTTTTACTTTATTGAAAGACAAATTATGTTCTACACTATTTTAGTTTTACCAAACTTTAATAATTTTTGAGCTTGAATGTGATGCTTCAGGTGTAGGCATAGAGCAGTTCTGATGTAGAAAGGGTATCTTGTGGCTTATTTTAGTGAGAAACTTAGTGGAGCATTATTAAACTATTCAACCTACGATAAGTAGTTGTACACCTTGGTGAGAGCATTAGAGGTATGGCATCACTATTTATTGCCAAAGGAGTTCATGATCCATACAGACCATGAATCCCTAAAACATTTGAAGGCCAAGATAAACTCAACCATCATCACGGTAAGTGGGTCAAGTTCATAGAATCTTTGCCCCTATATAATATCAAGTATAAATAAGGTAAGGATAATATTATTTTTGATGCATTATCTTATAGGTATTGTTTGATTTCTACAGTTACCTCTAAGTTTTTAGGATTTGAACATATAAAGGATATGTATGCTAATGATCATGAATTTTCCACTGTTTATCATACATGTGGGTATTTTGCATTTCAAAAATTTTATAGGCATGATGGTTTTCTCCTTAGGGATGGTAAGTTATGTGTGCCTAACTGTTTAATTAGGGCATTACTGGTGCGTGAGCCTCATAGTGGGGGATTGATGGGGCACTTTGGGGTAGCTAAAACTCTAGATATATTGAATGGGAATTTTTATTGGCCTAACATGAGGAAAGATGTTGAACATATTTGCAGTCGGTTCATTGCATGTAAGCAAGCCAAATATAAGGTTCTACCTCATGGATTATACACACCTTTATATGTGCCTACAACAACTTGGATAGATATATCTATGGATTTTATATTTGGATTGCCTAGGACTAGGAGAGGTAGTGATAACATATTTATCATTGTAGATAGATTTAGTAAGATGGCACACTTCATTGCATGCCATAAGATTAATGATGTGACAAATATCGAAAACCTGTTTTTAGGGATGTTGTGAGACTTCGTGGCATTCCTAAGACAATTGTGAGTGATAGAGATGTGAAATTCCTTAGTCACTTTTAGATAGTTTTATGGGGTAAATTAGGAACTAAGTTTTTATTCTCTACTGAATGTCACCTCTAGATTGATGGTCAGACTGAGGTCGTTAATAGGACCTCAGGATCCTTATTGAGAGCTATAATTGGCCAAAAATTGAAAACATGAGAGGATTGTTTGCCTATGCTAGAATTTACATATAATAGGAGCATTCACACCTCTATAGGGTTTTTACATTTTGAGATTATTTATGGTTTTAATCCTTTAATTCTGTTGGACCCCATGCCTTTACCTTTGCAGGAAACTCAGGACACCGATGGTCAGTAGAGAGCAAAACTTTTTAAAGCCATACATGAGAAGGTCAGGCAGTGTATCTAGAAGAAGAATGAATCTTATGTACGAAACGCCAATAAAGGAAGGAAACAAATATTTTTCCAACCCGGTGATTGGGTATGGGCTCATATACGAAAGGAAATTTTTCCCAATTAGTGAAAATCTAAGTTGAACCCCCAAAGAGATAGACTTTTTCAAGTTCTAAAGCATATCAATGACAAAGACTACAAAATTGATCTCCCAAGTGAGTATGGTGTGTCTACTACCTTTAATATTTCTGACATTTCCCTTTTTGTTATAGGTACAGATTCAAGGACAAATCTTTTTGAAGAAGGAGGGGATGATATGAGCATGGACATGGATCAAGTTGGCAGAAAAGATATTCAAATGCAAAGTGGGTCCATTACAAGGGGGAAAGTTAAAAGATTACAACAAACCTTCCAACATTTTATCTAAGCATGGATCAGTGAGGAAGATGGGCTTGAACCCATTAAAGAAGCTCAAGAAAAGAAGACAACAAGGCCATTAACCCAAGGGTATAATAGTATATACCATTCACCCCAAGTGTAAGAGGGAAATAAGTAAGAAAAAGGAAAAAATTTATAAGACATGAAAAAGAAAATTTCCATGGGATTTTATTTCCTAATCATGTGGAAATCTTCACAATTAAATATTAGCCAAGTGCAAAAATTGCTCCTAAATTGCAAGCTATCTTGAGAAAGATGAAAACTCCTTAAATGCCAAATCTTACAAAAGAAGGAAAATACTTGAGAAAGAGGAGAATATCTTGGTAGAATTTCTTCCCTTAAATAAGCACAATTAATTAAGATATTCCCTATTCAAAAATATTTTTTTCATAGGTAAATCATATATATCCTATTTTAGTTGTAATTTTCTTAATGTTTGTTAGTTTTCTATTCTATTATATATTTAATTTCCTATGTAGTTTTTGCCACTAATTAGGAGATTATTTTTTTTTCTTATTATTCATATGACCCATACTATAAATAAGCTTTCAATTCAGAGTTGCAATTCATTCAGAATTTTTAGCTTATTAATAAAAATTCAAGTATTCTTGTTTTAAGCTTCCAAGGTTGCAAGAGTGAGTGAGAGGGTTTTCGACCAACTTGTTGTGCTAGAAATTGGGATCATTTATCGAGGTAAGTCTCGTGGCATCTTTTCAATTCTAGTTTTTTATTTTTCTCAGTTACCTTGGTTTTCACTCTCTTGTTGAGTGCGGGTTAAGTAAGGAGGGTTTACTTGGGGCTTTGAGTTTTTGATTGTTGATGTATATACGGGGTTTTGGATTCCATTGTTGATCATGAGTACCGCATCATAATGCAATCAAAATTCTTCTAAAGATCCAAGAATAAATCCAATAGGCTTCAATGGAAAACTCTGTGAGCGAATCAACAATTCCAACATCATATGAGGGGGGACATGGATTGGGGTGAGTTCAAATAAACTCAATAAAAGAAATAGTATTTAAACTACACTACCAAGGTTTTTAAAAGTTGCTTTGTTTCAAAACATATTAACATGATCTTACCATTGAACGGGACAGTAGCATAATTGATTAAAGTATTTTCGAAAATAATGGTTTTTAAACAGTGTATCTGATTGAAATCCTTTACAAATTATAAGTTTTTAAGTGGAACAATGAGAAACATATGTAGCAAAATTTAAGTCAATAATAGTAAAGAGAAAGCAAAAAAAAAAACAATACAGAACATATATAGTTTTAAATAGCATGAGGGAATAAAAAAGCACATAAGAAACATGTAAGGGCAAACAGACCATAGTTATCAGGGAGGTAGTTAAACAATGGCAATCATGCATAAACAATAATAAATCTCAATAAATAATCAGATAACTTTTACGAGCAGATCTTCACATGAAGTTGTTCTAACTTATATCAGCTAAGGGTAGAAGGAATCTCCAACTACCACTATGAATGGACAAACAGATCAATTTTGATATTAGATGATTTAAATAGGAAACTAATGACCATGGCCATATTTCACCACTGTGGCCCCTACAATAACAATGAAAACTAATGACCATGATCGTACTTTGCCACTGATGTCCATATAATCAATTGCGAATCTAGTCTCGTTAGAGGAAACGTCAGTACCATTCATAGGGAGTGGTTCACCAACGATCAATAAGTCAGATTCAGATACCCCCTAGTGATAAGGTCAAACTATATTTTTAATTTCTCTTCTTTTCTTTACTAATTTAGATTTACAGATAATCATGCAATCAGAACTCGGTGGGGTCTGATAACTTATTTCGACCTATAGAGGCCTTTATACCAAACTTCGCCATCGAGTCAATTTATCGAGCTGAAGATCAATAGGATAACCATCTCCGCCATCAACCAAAGGCAAGGTAAAGGGCCAAATCCATACATAGACATAACTCATTTTTAGAGTTTGATTTAAACATGCATTTTCATTTGAAGGAAGATCAAAGACATACCTAAACTTATCAATATTCGATAATCAACGATTGTAAAAAATATTCATTTTCATGCATTAAAAAAAATTCAATAATCATAAATTAAGTATCTATAAATTCTCTTAGAAATATACGAGAAAAAACTAAAAAATTCCTTACCGAAACCTTTAAACTTCTTGAAGTCCTAATGGAAAAGAAGGAAAGGTTGCTTGGTAATCTGTGAATCGTGCGAAGGAAATCAATCTTCCCATCTCCCTTAATTTTCTCACAATTACCATCAAGTTCTCTCTAGAAATAAAGTAGTTCTCTCTATAGTGCCCTACACACTACGAGGCCCACGCGCATGACAGGCTAGGCCTATAGCACCCCTGACTGGTTGGGGCAGTGTGTGCTGCCTCTAGCAGTGCGCACCACCCCTTTAGGCACTATGTACCTCCTTTAGGCAGCATGCGTCCCTGGCTTGGGTAGTGTACCACCGTTGCTTGGACGACATGTCACCATCATTTGGGTGGTGTACCTCTATTTTTTATGTCGTTGTCACATCGTGTTGTCCATCCGTCAGTCATCACATCACATCTTTTCCATTGACTTTCTCTTTCCTCACCAGATTTTACTAATTGGCACAAATCCAACAATCTCTATTTTTTATAAATAAGGATCCTCCCTTCATCATTTCCTCATCACTTCTATTTCATTCTTCCATCCTCCAAGAGCTGAGAGAGATAAGGAGTGATCAAAAGAGAGAGGGAGATGAAAAGAAGAAGAAAAGGTGTAGGAAACATTGACGGTAAGGAATTTAGTATTTACTTTTAAACATCCTAAGGAGCATTTGTTGAACAAAAATTAACGAAGTTTTAATTTATGATTTGCATGGTTGAATTTTATGCCTAAATGAAGTGATTTTACGTGATAATGCATGCTTTATGATCATATATGAACTTATTAAATTGCATGTGTGATTTATATGATTTGATGCTCAAAATAAATGTTAATATATGATGCTATTGACGGTGGAAAAATGATTAAGTATGAAATGATGTATAGACATGAGAGTATGGATTGGTATTGGCATGCATAATTTATAAGGTGTCTTATTAGGCTTTTTATCTTTGAGGAGTTTTTGTTTCTCCCCCATCTGATCTGAAAAGACATAAGAGGACCGTTCCCTATGGATGATGGTGTACCCTTTGATGATAGTAGTAACACGATATTATTGTAGGGGTCACCCTTAGAGAAGTACGACCGTGACCATAGTTAACATGTAAGATCACTGTGGTTGGCACGACTGTGGTCATAGATCACGTCATGGTGTGCAAGCTATAAATGTGATGTTGATTTGGCAAGCCGCAAATTGCTGTTATAAATGAAATAAATTAGGTATTCCACATGGGTAATCATGAATCCGTATTGCCCTTAGTAGATGGAAGTCAGAACAACTTCCCAAAGAATGACATAAAAAATAGTACATATCATGATTTGTTTGATTTTCTCTATTATCAGCATGATATATTTGATTGATATGATATGATGGGTTTGATGATTTCTTTAATAAAATAAATTATTGTTATAATTTAATAAAGAAACCTAACATGACACTTGATGGTAAGTAATGATGTTACCTTTAATTACATTTAAAATCTTATGATGTTATTTAAATATTATTTTTCTTACTGAGTATATGGAACTTCCCCCTAGATGAGGAAGATAGCGATGAATCAATTGCTGACCTACCCCTTGATGTTTTTGAGGATCCCGTCAATCAATAAACTTTTTTGAGTGCATGACTTGTCCTGCACTCTGATGTGTCCTTTTACATAATGATAGATGTGGCCTTTTTGGTATTTTGAAATTTTTTATTTTGTTGCCACTTCTGGCCTCAGTTATATATGTAATTGGAAACTCATATATGTTGTAAGGGATTTGTAATAAATTGCTCTGCTACATAGATTTAACTATTATATACTCGTAATTTGTTTCTGTATCTTGCACATTTATGCTTTACTTAGCATTTGAGATGTCACAAATGGTATCAGAGAAGTTATGTGGAATAATCCCTTACAACTGAGGCTGTTGTTAGGAAAAACCCTTCTAAAATACTTAGGAAATATGTCATATTTCGAAAACTAGACGTCCAACTCGTGTCTTCATTTTATTTTGTAGGAATGACACGAGGAACACCTTCTGTACAGTGTACTGAAAGATCTGAGGCCTAGGATTATCCAACAAGGGCTGAGTTTATCGAACTCTTCCAAGCCATCCAAGGTTTAACCGTAGCCGTAGGATAAAACTAAGCTAACCCTTGCCAATATCTTCCTACCCCTGAATATTGACTAGCCAAAAGGTCTATCTCCTACAATATAGCAGAATTTAAGAAACTTAACCCACCCCACTTTGAAGGAGGTCCCGACCCCTTAGTAGCCGATGCCTAGATCCTACAGATAGAGAAACTTTTCTCTATCTTAGACCTAACTAAGGAGTAAAAAGTTTTCCTAGTCTATGTATGAGAGAAGGAGGAGGAATTTTAGGACCTCTGCCAGAGAAACTTGATGGTTGTCTAATATACAGCCTGATTCATCCACCTATCTAGGTTTGCCCCATTAATGGCCATCCTTGAGAGTCGCAAGGCTAGGAAGTTTTTAAAGGGCCTTCGTGCCGATATCTACGATTGGGTTACGATGCTTAGACCTAACTCGTATGCCGAGGTGCTAAAACATGCTTAGTTGGCTAAAGACCTTATCTCAGCTAGACTCCAATGCATCGCCCGAGTCCGTACCCTACAACAACAACACCAACACCAATAACTCAGAAGAAGACTGCTTGACCTAATAAATAGCCATCCTGATAAACGATCTCGAGTTACCCCTTCCCCTGCTCTACCTCCACCTACTGGACAACCTGCTTGACTTTTCTAACCATGCCAGCATTGTGGTTGCTTGCATGGTTATCAGCCTTGACGACACTTGAATAATGCCTACTATAAGTGTAGAAGCACTTAGCACTTTGTGAAAGTTTGCCCCCAGGGTCGTGTGTATCACCTTGATGAACTTGGTGCCCTCATCACTCTAGTATTTATCCAAGGTATGCTTTCTATCCATGATATTTCTGCCATAGCTCTAATTGATACAGGTGCTACCCACTGTTTCATTTCTTGTTTATTTGCTTGTAAATTAGATATTAGACTTGAACATTTAGGTGAAGTATTAGCAGTAAAATCTCCCTCTAGGGGTTTATTAGAAGCTCACTGTGTGTATAAAAATTATAAAATAAAGACTTTAGAAGCAGAACTATTAGTAGATCTAATACTTTTAGATTTATTAGGATTTGACGTTATTTTAGGAATAGATTGGTTCGAGAAATATAGGGCAATCATTAACTATGAAAGTAAAGTTGTAACCTTGCAATCACTAAAAATGAAATAAAAATATACTTTTGTTATTTTCTAACCTTTAAATAAATAGGAATATGGATGTCACACTATGTACTCCATTCCTACTATTTATAATGTTTTGGAAGTCTTTTCAGAAGATCTACCTGGTCTGCCTCCCCAAGGAGATAGAGTTTTCTATCGACCTACTTTTTGGAACACAACCTATCTCAAAACTTGTCTATCGCATGAGTCATACTAAGCTTGTAGAATTGGAAAACTAGCTTTCTAACCTTCCTCGTCAAAAATTCATCTACCCTAGTCATTCCCCTTAGGGTGCCCTGGTGTTATTCATGAAGAAAAAAGACGGCTACCTCAAACTATGAATAGATTACAGAGAACTCAACTGGGTAACAGTGAAGAGTAAGTATCCTCTACCTCGTATCAATGACCTCTTTGATTAGTTAAAAAGAGTTACAATCTTCTTAAAGATCGACCTCATATCAGGATACTACCAGTTACGAGTCAAAGAAGAAGATATTCAAAAAACTGCCTTCTAATACCAATACGGTCTGTATGAGTTCAAGGTTATGCCTTTTGGACTACTAATGCCCCTACTGCCTTTATGGATCTTATGAACAGGGTTTTTTGCCATGCACTAGATCAATACGTCATTGTGTTCATTGATGAAATCCTCATGTATTCTAAGAACCCAAAAGAATGTGCAATCCGTTTTCTCAAGTATTGGGGACTCTTCGTTAAAACCAGCTGTATGTTAAGTTTAGCAAGTGCTCCTTTTGCTTGGATCAAGTCTCCTTCCTCGGCCATGTAATTTTAGGCGAAGGAGTTTCAGTGGATCCATCCAAAGTTGAATCAGTGATTAACTATAACTCGCCAACCAACGTAGCTAAGGTATGTGGTTTCCTTGGTTTAGTAGGTTATTATCGGTGATTCATCGATGGATTCTCCAAGATTGCTGCTCCGTTGACCCATCTCACCCAAAAAGGTGTACCTTTTGTTCGGGACTACGAATGTGGTGAAAGTTTTGTTGAATTAAAGTATCATCTCGTCTCTGCTCTGGTGTTGATCCTCCCTGACAATATTAGAAGATTACAGGTTTACTGTGATGTATCTCACGTAGGTTTTGATTATGTTTTGATGCAGCACGGTCGAGTGGTTGCTTATAGATCTAGATAATTGAAGTCCCATGAGCGCAACTAACTCACAACCTGGAGTTGGCGGCCATAATCTTTGCTTTGAAGATATGGTGCCATTACTTGTACAGTCAAACATTTGAAATCTATATAGACCACAAAAATTTGAAATGTATATTTTGCATAGGGAACTAAACATAAGACAGAGACATTGGATGGACCTCCTGAAGGACTAAGACTGCAAGATCATCTACCACCCCGATAATGGTAATGTGGTCACAGATGCACTGAGTTGGAAGGAGTTCGCTATGTTGGCCCAAACCATGGCCTCCAGTTGGGAATTAGTTGATGCTATACAAGCATTCCACCTCAACCACTATGGCAACGGTGCATATCTCGCCCAAATTCGAGCTTTGCCCAATTTTTTTATGAAGATTTAGAAAGCCCAGTTCATAAACCAAATAATTACCAAAAATTTGAGTAAGTTTACTTCTGATGAGTTTCCTAATTTTAGGCTCACAAATGACAGATTGTGCAAATTTTAGGATCATATTTAGGTCCCTGTCGTTGTCAAGATGGAAGTTCTCAAGGCTACCCATGCCTTTAAACTATCCATCCATCCCAAAAGTACCAAGATGTATAGAGACCTGAAGTATCAATATTGGTGGCCTGGAATAAAGAAGGACATTGTCGATTATGTCTCCCGAATGCCTTACTTGCCAATGAGTTAAGGTAGAACATCAGAGACCCAGCGGTTTATTACAAGGCATCCCTGTTCCAAAATGGAAGTGGGAGCATGTAACCATGGACTTTGTCACCGGCTTGCCCAGGACCTATTTCGGTCGTAATGCCATATGGGTCATTGTTGACGGGTTGACCATGACCACTCATTTCTAACCCATCAGAACAACAGATTCAACCAGCAGATTAGCCCGCCTGTACATCGATGAAATTGTTCAACTCCATGCCCCCTCATCCATTTTGTCCGACCGAGATCTTATATTCACCTCCCATTTTTAGGACAGTTTCTAAGAAGTACTTGGTTCTAGATTATATTTCAGCACTACTTATCATCCCCAGACTGATGGTCAGTCTGAACGCATTATTCAGACGTTGGAAGACATGTTACGCACTTACATATTTGACTTTGGCGATAACTGGTATGAGTATCTTTCCTTATGTGAATTTTCTCATAATAACAGTTATCATTCAAGCTTCAGCATGGCTCAGTATGAAGCCTTGTATGGTAGGCCCTACCATTCTCTCACTTGTTGGAATGAAGTTGGGAACTAGCGTTGTTTGGGACCTAATTTCATCTAGGAGACTATCAAGAAAGTTGTTATCATTCGAAAGAACTTAGCGACTGCACAGAGTCGTTATAAAAGCTACGTCGACAATTATAGAAGACCCTTAGAATTTGCTGTTGGCGACCAAGTCTTCCTTAAGATCTTTCCTTATAAGGGAAAAATGTCGTTTGGTAGAAGGAAAAGTTGAGCTTCCGTTGTGTGGGACTTTAAGAGATTATGTAATGCTTGGACCCATGGCGTACCAACTTACTCTACCCTGAGAGTTTGTGGGTCTACATGATGTCTTCCATGTTTCTATACTCAAAAGGTACTACCCTAGCCCTTATCACATCATTCCTCATCAAGAGATGCAGGTTCAAGCTGATATGACATATGAAGAGCTCCTTGTGGAAATCCTTTGTTGGACCGACAAGGTTTTGCGCAACAAGAGGATACCCATAGTGAAATTGTAATGTCAACACCACATTCCAAAATAGCTGAAGAGGGAATTAGAAAGCAAGATGAGAGAGAAGTTCCCAGACCTATTCATGACAAATTTGGGGGACCAAATTTTCTAAGGTGGGGAATGTAACACCATGAAAACCTTTGTACTTAATTTGTAATGTGAACCCCTATTTATTCAGGTCCTAAGGCCGCTTAAACTCCATAATATTTCGTAATTTTAGCTTTTAAGATAAATATCATATTTTATTTAATTAAATAATTCTTAAAATTTATTATTTTATTTTGTCATAAGAAAAATCATATTATATTTGTTATGTAAAATAAATTTAAGGAAAAAATGGAGAAAACACGGAAAAATCTAATAGAAATGCCCACGGGGCACGAGGTGTGGTCTGCACATGCATCCCATCGCGTGCAAACGGGTGCGACTCCTTGTGTCTTGGGCATGCATCGTCTGCATGGTAGGGTTATGCGCAGCGCCCTACGCGTTGTAGGGCCTGCACACAACAAGTTAGGTCGGCACGAACAACAAGCTAGGCCTGCAGCGCGCAGCTGGTTAGGCAATGCGTATTGCCTTCGAGGGGCGTGCACTATCTTCAGGGGGCATGCACCGCCTTCAAAGGTGTGCACTACCTTCGGAGGGTGTGCGTCGCCTTTGAGGCGGCACACCATTGTTGCTTGGGCAACATGCGGCCGGTGTTTGGGTGATGTGCCTATATTTTTTTGCACTGCCATCATGTTGCATCGTCCATTTGTCGGTCACATCCATCAGTCTTCACATCACATATTTTTCATTGACTTTCTCTCTCCTCACCAGATTTTGCCACTTGGCACAAATATGAGGTTTCCATGTTCTATAAATAAGGATCCTCCTTTCACTATTTCCTCATCACTTCTATTTCCTTCTTCCATCCTCTAAGAGCTTAGAGAGAGAGAGAGTGATCTAGAGAGAGTCAGAGGAAATGAAGAAGAAAAGGTGTAGAAAACATCGAAGTTTTGGTAAGAAATTTAGTATTTACGTTTAAACATCCTAAGGAGCATTTCTAGAATAAAAATTAATAGAGTTTATATTTATGATTTGCATGGTTGAATTTTATGCCTAAATAAAGTAATTTTATGTGATAATGGATGTTTTACGATCATATATGAACTTATATAATTGCATGTGTAATTTATATGATTTGACGCTTGAAATAAATGTTGATATGTGATGCTATTGATGGCAAAAAAATGATTAAGCAGAAAATGATGTATAGACATGGGAAATATGTATTTGGAATGCATAATTCATAAAGTTATTTGTTAGGCTTTTTATATCTGAGGAGTTTCTGTTTCTCCCCTATCTAGTCTGAAAAGACGTGAGAGGACCACTTCCTATAGATGATGGTGTACCCTCTGACGAGAGTGGTGATATGATATAATTGTAGGGCTCATCGTTGGTGAAGAATGGACATGACCATAGTTAACATGTAGGACCACTGTGTTTTGGCAAGCTGCAAATTGCTATTATAAATTAAATATTCCACTTGGGTAATAGGGAATCCGTATTGCCCTCAGTAGATGGAATTCGGAACAACTTCGCAAAGAATGACACGAAAAACAATGCATATCATGATTTGTTTGATTTTTTCTATTATCAACATGAGACATTTGATTGATACAATATGATGGGTTTGATGATTTCTTTAATAAAATAAATTATTTTCATAATTTAATAAAGGACCTTGACATGACTCTTGATAATAAATAATGATGTTACCTTTAATTACCTTTAAAATTTTATGATATTATTTAAATATTATTTTTCTTACTAAGTACTCCTCACCCAGATGAGGAAGATAGTGAGGAACCGATCGCTGATCTAACCCTTGAAGTCTTTGAGGATTCTATGGATCCATAAACCTTTTCGAGTGCATGACTTGTCTCTCACTCTGATGAGTCTTTTTATATAATGATAAAATTGGCCTTTTTTGTATTTTGATATTTTGTATTTTGTTGCCACTTCTGGCTTCACTTATATATGTAATTGGGAACTCATATAGTTTGCAAGGGATTTATAATAAATTATTCCACTATGTACATTTAACTATTATGCACTCGTAATTTTTTATGCATTTGGCACCCTTAATGCTTAATTAACATTTTGGGTGTCATATATTTGGCTTCAACATAGCCACTTGACCGTAGATATCTTCCTTAAGGCCCTTCAAAAATTTTCAAATCTTCCGCCTCTCAGTGGCTACAATCTTAGGGGAAAACTGATACAACTTGACAAACCTAGCGGCATATTGGCTGACAGTCATGCTTCCCTATTGCAAGTTTTAGAATTCTTCTTGTTTCTTCTCCCAAACAAAAACTAAGAAGAAATTCTTAAGAAAAGTATCCATGAGATGATCACAGGTAGTTAGAGTCAGTAAGGCACCCTTCTATAGATGTCACCAAGGTTCAGCCTCTCTAGTGAACATGAAGGCTACTAGGGGAACCTTCTGTTCTTCTGTGAGCTCAATGACGAAGAAGAGTTTCTCGATCTGCATTATTCATGCTTTGGCAACCATGGGATCAGGTTAACCATCAAAGTGAGGAGGGTTTAGTCTCTTAAATTTTGAGATATTTTGTGAGATGGTACGATCAATTGGATGATAGCCATTTATAGGATGTGGCTAGATGACATTAGGAGCATGATTATGACCCAAAGCAGTGATCAAATCCTAAATGGTTTGAAATAGTTCGGTAAATTTAACTAGGGTGGGTTAAAGCATCCTGAGCTTCAGATCGTTCTACGAAAGGTCTCTCTTGAGTCAATTTTCCTACAAAAGGGAGATAAAGATTTTAAAACAAAGTTTGTTGGCTATAGTTGCAGTAGATTATTTATAGTTCTAAGAATTTCCTATTTTTTTAAATATAAACATTAGGCCTCAATGTAAGGGATCTCCCGAGAATCATGCTCTGAAACCAACTGTGACATCCCAATACCTGGTGGAGTAAAAGTGTGCCGATAAAGGAACATATACGAGTGCATGAAATATAAACATATATATATTTAGAGAAAAATATCATCCCTTACAAAAATTTGAGTTTCAAATTACACCTGAGGCCAGGAAGATGATTGCCAAAATATATATATACATAAAAGATATAAAGAGCCACTTCTTTCATTACAAGGGTGTCTCATTAGAGTGCAGACAAATAATGCACTCAAAGGTCTTCTAAAGATCCAAGCACGGACCAAAACAAGCTTCAATGGGCAATTTAGCGAACGAATCGTCACTTCTATATCATCTAAGGGGACATAGGTTAGGTGAGTTCAAATAAACTCAGTAAGCAAAATACTACACTACCATGGTTTTCAAAAGGGTCTTAGCTTCAAGACATATCAACACAATCTTACCATTGGACGAAACTATAGCAGAATTGATTAAAGTATTTCAAAAAATTTTATTTTTGGAAAATAGTGCATCCGATAGAAATCCTTTACAAATAATAAGTTTCTAAGAAAAATAGTGAGAAACATAGTAACTAAATCTAAGGCAATAATAGTAAAGCAAAAGAAAAAAGAAAACAATAAAAAGCATACATAGTTCTAAATAGCATGACAGAATGAAAAAACACATGAGAAACATATAGGGGCAAACATACCATAGTTTAGGGAGATGGTTAAACAATGGCAATCATGCATAAACAACAATCAAAATATCAAGAAAAAGTTGGATAACTTTTACGAATTTGACAGATCTACATGCAAAGATATTCTAGTTTATATTAGTTGAGGCCGAAAAGGATCCCAACTACCATTATGAATGAGCAAACAGATAAATTTTGATATAAGATGATTCAGATAAGAAACTAATGATTATGACTGTACTTTGCCATTATGGCCCCTAAAATAACAGTGAAAACTACTAACCATGGTCGTACTTTGCCACTGGGGCCCCTATAATCAATCGGGAATCCACTCTCGTTAGAGAAAACATTAGTACCATTCACAGGGATTAGTTTATAAATGGTCAGTTCAGTCATATTCAGGTACCCCCCAATGATAATGGTAAAACAGATTTTAAATTCTTTTTTTTTCTTTATTGATTCAGATTCACAGATAATCATGCAATTAGAACCCGATTGGGTCTAATATGTTATTCTGACCTAGAGAGGCTTTTATACCTAGGCTTTGCCATTGGGTCACCTTATCTAGCTGAGGCTCAATAGGATAACCCTCTCCACCATCACCTAAAGGTAAGGCAAAAGGCAAAATCCACGCATATACATAAGTCATTTTCGGAGTTTGATTTAAACATACACCCAAACTTATCAATATTCAATAATCTATGATTGTAAACAATTTTCATTTTCATGCATTAAAAACAATTTGATGATCATAAATTAATTATTTATAAATTTGCTTAGAAATGTATGAGAAAGTACTAAGAAATCCGTTATTAAAACTTTTAAGCTTTTAAAGTCGTAACAGAAAAGAAGGAAAGGTTGTTTGGTGATCTGTGAAGCGTGCGAAGGAAATCGATCTTATGGTCTCCCTTAATTTTCCCATAATTATCCTCAAGTTCTCTCTAGAAATGAAGAAGTAGAAATTTTTGTGAGGAGAAGGGAGGTAAAGGGCCTTTAAATAGGTTTTCTGAAAGAATGGGGACCATCGGATCGAACGGGCCAAGTGGCCAATCGGCCATCCCCAGGTGGCATGCATGCACGATGCGTGGTGGCCATGCATGCCCAGCTGTGCAGAAGTGATCCCATTCGTCAATCGGTCAGCAAGTGACCATGCGTGCAGGCATGGGCGTGCGCAGTCACGTTTGTGACGTGATCCCCCCACCTGCACAGCTGACATGCGTGCATGGGCCATTCTTGCGAGTTCACAAAATTTCTCTCTAATTTTTCTAGTTTTTCTCTTTATTTCATTTCTTTTTGAAATTTTATCATTTATTTTATGCAAAATAATAAAAATAAAAATAAAAATAAAAATAAAATCATGCATATAGTTTAAAGGCTAATAAAATTAAAATTAATGTTAAAACATCGTGAATTACAAAAATATGAATTTTAAAAACACGACATCTGAATATAGAGGTTCTAGATTGTTACATCTTCCCCACATTATAAAATTTTGGTCCTACAAATTTGAAATTTAAAAATAACTTGTCCCATTTTTCGTCGTCCACCCCACGTAGCCTCCTCCGGAGTGTGGTGCTACCATAGTACCTTAACTATTGGAATCCTCCTGTTCTTTAGAGCCTTGTCCTCTCAATCAAGGATCTCGATAGTGTATTTCGCATAAGCCATGTCTGAACGGACTAGGTTTTGCTGATGTAGGATGATGTGATAACAATCATTGTGATACCTCTTAAGCATGAAGACATAAAAAACATCATGTAGGCTAGAGAATTTAGGGGGAAAAACAATACAATATGTCACAGGGCCTACATATTCCAAAATCTCAAAAGGTCCAACAAAATGAGGACTCAACATTTCTTTCTTCCTTATATGGAAAAACCTTGAGGAAAACGTGGTCACCAACAGGAAATTCCAAAGGTATCATTTTATTGTCAGCATAACTTTTCTAGTGACTCTGAACGGTAATGAGGTTTTTACGGAAGATGACAACCTTGTCAATGATCTCTTGGATGTAATCCATTCTTGGGAGACTCTTGTTCCCAACTACATTCCAACAAGTAGGGGATCGACAGGGCCTACTAGAGAGAGCTTTATATAGAGCCATACTAATATTAGAGTGATAGCTATTGTTGTAAGCAAACTCAACTAAGGGGAGATGTTGATCCCAACTGCCACCAAAATCCAGTACACGAGCATGCAACATTTCCTCTTGCGTTTGAATGGTTCGTTTAGACTGTTCATCACTTGTGGATTGTAAGCAATGCTGAAGTAAAGGTTGGAAGCTAGGACACCATGGAATCTGAAAATCTTCTCAACATACAACTTGGCCAATTTGTTCGTTAAATTAGTAGTCTTAACTACAAGAAAATGGGTGGATTTAGTCAACCTATCTACAATGAGCCAAATATCATTACGATACGAACTAGTTTTTGGTTGACCCACGAGAAAATCCATAGTCATATGCTCCTATTTCTATTCTGGATATGGAGACCCTGTAGAAGGCCACTGGGTCTTTGATGGTTTGCCTTAATCCTTTGGCAAATGAGAAATTGGAAGACAAATTCAACAATATCCTTTTCAAGACCATGCCACAAGAAATGACACCTTAAATCTCGATACATCTTCGTACTTACAGGATGGATAGACAGCTTGGATGCATGGGGTTCCTTAAAAACATCCAACCTAAACTCAGGGTCGCTAGGTGTCCATATTTGATCTTGAAACGTGTAAAGTCCATCATTAGTTATTCTAAAGTTGCAGGGTTCCTCCAATGCAAACTTTTCTATGTGCTTCAAAATTTCAGGATCCATAGACTAGGCTTCCTAAGTTCTTATGAAGAGATTAGGCTGAATTCAAATTTGGGCAAAGTATGCACCTTCGCTGTAATGATTTAGTTAGACACCTTGAATTGCCTTGAGCATCCTCCTACTATAAATCATCAATTCAGCCCACATGGATGACTCCTTTCAACTAAGGACATCAGTGACTACATTATGCTTACCTGGGTGGCACAGGATCTTGAAGTCGTAGTCTTTCAAGACGTCCATCTAATGCCTCTGTCTCATGTTTAACTCTCTCTCTGAGAACAAATACTTCAGACTTTTGAGATTAGTGTAGATTTTAAAAGTCTGATCATATAGGTAATGACACCATATATTAAGAGCAAAAACTTTTGCAGCAAGCTCAAGGTTATGAGTGGGGTAGTTCCGTTCATGCGGCTTTAGCTGCCTGAAACTATATGCTATTACCTGACCATGCTGCATGAGTACGCATCCTAAACTAACATGAGCCGCACCATATAAACTTGAAATCGATTGGTATTAAGCTTTTTAACATCCTAATGGTAAAGAAGGAAAAGTTGTTTGGTGATCCATGAAGCATGAAAATGAAATCAATCTTCTAGTCTCCCTTAATCTTCTCACAATTTTCCTCATGTTCTATCTAAAAATGAAGAAGTAGAAATTTTTACGAAGGGAAGGGACCATCGATCAACCAAGTGGCCGACTGGTGTCCCCCCCATGTGGCGCATGTGTGCACCCCATGGCAGTCATGCACGTCTGGCTGAGCAAAAATGATGGATAAATGGGATAGTGTATCTGTCAATCGGTCACCAAGTGACCATACACGCGCACAAAACCAATGTTGCAGGCATCCATGATGCGATTGCCCTGCGTGCGCAACTAGCACGCAAGCGCAAGCCATTCTTGCGTGTTCGTGGGTTTTCCCTTTGATTTTTCTTTTTTTCACTTTATTTTTTTTCTAAATTTTATATTTTTTTGTGCAAAATAATTAAAATTAAAACTAAAATTAAATCATGCATATAATTTAAAGGCTAATAAAATTAAAATTAACGTTAAAACATCATGAATTACAAAAATATGTATTTTAAAAACACGACATCCAAATATAGAGATTCTAAGGTATTATAATAGTTGTAGGTTGGGATCCCTTCTGCCATCAGGATATATAAGTTAGAGTAGTTTTGCTCGAAGCTCTATAAAATCCATAAATAAATCAAACTATTTGACTGTCTTTTTGAGATTGTTGATAGTTATTCATGCTGGATTGCCATTGTTTGACTATCTAATAATTATGGTTTATATGTCAATATGTGGTTTTGATATACTTCTCATCATTATGTCATACTGCATAAAGTTAGTTTATTGAACTATGTGTGCTTTCAACTGTTATCTTTTCATTTTACTTTTATTGGTTTCTTTTCTTTTTACATATGTTTTTCACTATTTTATTTAGAGCCTTATAATTTGAAAATGGTTTTCCGAATAGGTACACTATTTCTTTAAAAACCAATGTTTTCAGAAATACTTAAATCAATCATGCTACAGTTTTTTCTAGGGGTAAGTTCATGATGGTATGCTTTGATATTATTAACTTTGGAAAATTTTGGTAGTGTAATTTAAATAATATTCCCTTACTGGATTTATTAGAACTCATCCCAATCCATGTCCCCCTCAATGTGGAAAATGATGATTCATTTGCTAAGTTCCCCATTGAGCTTGTTTAGATTTGTTCTCAGACCTATAGGAGGATTTAAGTGCATTTGTATGTTTGCACTCTAATGAACCATGATTATTTTTATAATGGAAGAAGTGGCTCAATAACACGTTGTATCTATGTATTTTTTCAGCCACCTTTTTGGCCTTATATGTATTTAGAACATCAAATATTTTGTAAGGGATGTATTTTGTTCCATTATACATATAATTTTCATGCACTCGTACTTACCTTTACCCCACCGTGTATCAGAATGTCACAAGAAGGCCAAGGGGGTTGACTAGATTGTGCCTCAGCCTAGAGGAAACTCTAGAGCCAAACTGGGCTTAAGGGCCCCTGTTTTGGGCTCAATATCAAATAGAAGGACCATAACTGATCTAAGGTTTGGGTTTGGGTTGTTGGACCCTCATCGGGCCTGAGTCAGGTAGGTCTTCAAGCCCTTACATGTTGGGTTAGTATGAGACTCTCATCAGGCTAAGTAGAGTGATTGTCAAGCCCTCACGGGCTTAGTGAGTGTGAGGTTCTCATTGGACCATGGGTGAGGTGAGTTATTGGGCCTTCTACAGGTCGAGCTAGTATAGGATGTTAGTAGGCCTTTTGGGCTGAGAGGTATTTTGGTCTTTATGGACCGGGCCAGTAGGCCTTTGTAGGCTGAGGTTGTAAGGTCGGATGGACTGAGCTAAGGTGAGGCGCCATTGGGCTAAGGGGTTCAGTGGACCCTTATCGAGTTTGGGTTAGGTCTATTAAACCTTATTGGGTTTGGGTTAGGTAGGTTGGACCTTTATTGGGCTGAACTAATCAATGGACCCCTACTAGGTGCGGGTTTAGTTAGTGGACCCCTTTTAGGTTTTATTTCAATTCCTTGAGCCTTAGTAGGCCCAACCAATTGGGATTCAAGATAGTTTTGAAGTTGGATAAATGATGGGTTTTAAGAACCGTTTGATGGACCCAATGGGTTGAAATGAATTTTAGCGACTATGAATTTGATGGTGATTCTATAACTGTTAAGAAAATGAAAAGACTGAAATCTATTTAACCGTTATCACTAAGAGGTGACTGAATATAATTGCTACCAATTGTTGGTGAACTGCTCCCTGTGAATTGTATTGGCCTTCCCTCTGACGAGTGCAGATCATGATTTATTGCAAGGTTATAGTGGCAAAGTACTACCGTGATTATAGTTTCTAACTGTATTACTGTAAATCAAATTAAACTGTTTCCCATTCACATCGATAGTCGGGGATCCCCTATGCCCTCTATTGATATAGGTCAGAATGACTTCCCGCAAAGATTTGTAAAAATCTGGATTAAAACCAATGAATTGGTATAGCTTGGATTGTTGTCAGTTGCTCTATCTCTTAGATAAGCCTTTCTTGTGTTAGTTATGTTTATCACTATTTGATCTTGTCATGCCATGTTTTAGATATGCTTATATGTATTACATATGTTTTTCACTGTTTCGTCTTACTGCTTATGATTTGATACTTATATTTAAAATAAATAAATTTCAACTAATTAAAAGCAAAAGGTTTATAATAGTATTTTAAATAGACTTAAAATAAGCTTTCTGATGGTAAGTGTTATTGATTGTATTAAATTTCTACTAAACAAAAGCAACTTTGAAACTTTAGTAGCATAACTTAAATACTATTTCCCTTACTGAGTTCTATGGAACTCACCCTAACCTATTTTCCCTCAGACGATGAGGTAAGTGAAGAATCGCTCCTTGAGTTGCCCCTTGAAGCTCGTTTGGATTAGTTCGCGGACTCATAGTAGAGGTTTAAGTGCATGTGAAAATCTCTACTCCGATGAACAAGTATTTTGTAATGAGAGAAGTGCCTCGAACAATGTCTGTATTTATTTTGTTAGCCAACTTCTCGGTCTGAGATCTATATGAACATCATATTTTGTAAGGGATGAATATTACTTCCGCTGTATAATTCTTTTATGCACTAATTATCTGTTATGTTATCGAATACCATTACCCCATTAGTTACCGAGATGTTGCAGAATAACTTAATATAAATCGATATATTGAAGTCTTGAATTATCACGTACCTAGAATTTACTACCAATAGATTGCAAAATAACTAGTAAATATATAATCTTTTAGAATTTTTCTAAAATGCAACAAGCCATTAAAAAATCTAAAATTTGCTATGAACAAGTGAAGCATCCTAAGAACCAACCAATATTTCAGTTGATATTATAAACTGCAATCTTTTCCTTATCTAATGACCTATACATGTGAAAATGATTAGAACCATAATTCAATAGTTTCCTTCATAAAATGACTTTGCCACTAAAATAATATTAAAAAATAGAAGTAAAAAGTTAAAAATAAAATGAGATATTTAATTAGATGTTAAGATTCATATTAATAGAAAGGGGGCCTTGCCCCAAGTAAAATAATATTACTTCAAAATAACTAATCCAAAAATTTCAATTGCAACCTTGATAGGATAATGAATAGAAGATTAACTTTATAAATAGAACTTGTAACAATCCACTTTCTCATATAAAAAATGAGTGCTATCACACATATAGGACTTGATAAAAAGTGCAACAATATGTTAAAATTTAAACTTAATTATACATCCCTTGACAAAATTTTGAATCATGTGGCTAACAAAATCTTTAATAATGTTTCTACGGCAAAACTTAGATCTACTTTACAAAAAAAATTTCCCAGAATCATAAAAAGGATGCTTCCAAGTCTTCATTTGACCATGAACTTGCTCTTGATTTTCCTATATTGAAAATGATAAAAAAGAGTGAGTCACCATATGCCTAGTAAGAATAATTTAAGACACTAATATGAAGACCAAAGATAATATATTGATTTAACCCCTTTTACCTTTACTCTAAAGTTACAAATCTTTCACAACGATCTAATTTCAATACTCTTAAAACACTACATCATTCTACAAATCAACTGATTTCATTTCTCATATACTTCAGTTACTTCAAAAGATATTCCACAATAGCATAACTTACCTTTCCATAATTACTTTCGATTCATTCTCAATCTTCTCACATTCATATTAATTGCACATATTCACATATAGAATACCATTCCTTAAACACATATTCATATAACATTAAATTCTCATTGTTCACCAAACACAACCAACACACATGCATAAATCCATATTGTTTCATACGATAATATTTAGTCACAATCACAGGAGGAAATAATACTCACACTATCAACATGGACCCAGTTATAGTTACACATTCACATGTCATAGTTACTATTATAGTTATAATAATAGTTACGATTCACATTGTCCCCCAGGAAAACAGTCAGTTATAATTATAATTACATTCATAGTTATGATGCAATAACTATTCCATGAGATAGAGTTCATAGTCATTCCTATTCGATCTTAGATTGTACATTTACTCATATCTCCCAGATAAGGAATCTTAATTGCCTACCATAAATACTTCCTAATACGATTTCTTTTAAAATTACATTTTGATCAACTAAATTATTATCTTCATTAAAATTTCGGGTGAATCCTATCTCTTTACTTCCAAAAGTCTAATTTATTAATTCACAATTCACCGAACTCACTAATCCTCAATTTATCTCGACTCCAAAGATCACCTAAGGATCTTGATTCTCACATTTTATTCCCAAAAATCTTATATTCATGAAGTAAATATTTTAAATCATTCTGCTAATTCATAACCTACCTAATAATTTTGATAATGCCTTATAGTAAGTATTTATATTCAATCATTTGCACCATTTCTACAATTACGTAAAATGTGTTATTCCAGTTTATTAATCGTTAATCTTTAATGTATCTCCATCATTTCTATTTCAATGTATTACATTTCTTATTTACAATGAATACTAGTGTCATTCATATATTTAATTTAATAATTTATTTAATATAATTTTTCTTTTGTTAATAAATTAATTTCCTGGCCCTTAGCCCTTAATTCTAGCTTTCATTTCCTATTATTTGGCCCTCCAAATTTTTCTAATCTTTCCTACAAGCTCAACCCAACAAAATTTAGATCATTTTCTTTTGTTTAACACTCAAATTTCCTATATGTGCTAGAGGCCCACTAAATTTTTTGCCAAACTTCTTTATTTCTTTTCTTTCTTTTAAATCAATTTTACATAACCATTTTTTTTTCAAGCTTACCCAAATTACATCTTAGCCCATGGAAATAACTTGGCCTGCTGAGGTATGGGATTTAAGCCCAATTTAAAACAAACTCAAATGTCAACAAACCCGACCCGTTATATTTCTTGTTCCTCACTCTGACTTTATCGGTATTCTAAAACCCCAATTCACAGCACGTTAATTTTCATGCTCACATAACTTCCTAATTTCATGCATTAATAAGTTGAATTATCAATAAGTATCCATAAAATTATCATATTACAACATCATGACACCATATGGAATTTAAAATCACTATATTATCACAAATCTAGGGATTTAAAGTATAAATTACTCTTACCATAAAACATGGATGAAATATATCATCAAGATCCCCACTTGGTTTGATTTATAGGTCTCATCAAATCTAGGGTATCACTACAATATTTTTTCTTTATTCAGAAATAGAGTCACATGCATTAAATAACAGTTTCCAAAACCATATAATACGAAAGGCAAACTGATTTTACCGTCAACATGCGATTTTGATCACTAGAGTCACTATGAATCACTGCTGGTAGCACCACGCGCCGCCGCGAACAAACCAGCTTTTATCACAAAATCACGACCCAGTGTGATTTGAAACAAATCTTGCCAAAGCCATTGGGATCTCATTCACATGCGATCTGACTGCCTCATCTCTACAGCATACGCATGGATCCAGTTTCAGTTCCATTGTCATGCCTTGTGCCCAGAGTAAATTTAATATGATTTCTCCTTCTCTTCTTATCACCCCTTTCTAGGTTTAGACACTGCAATCTGGATGGGTCTTCTTCTTCGATCACTTTGCCATGATTAATATGTTACTGTGACACTACATTGTAATGGTTCATCTTTTCTTTGTGCGTTAGAGAAATCTGAGAAAGATCTGTCTGACATCTTTCTTCCCACAGTGTGATTTATCTTTTTCAGGCTATGTATGACCTTATTCATAGTGTTCTGCTCAAAGTGTCAACCGCAGCTCTTCATCTCCTCTACGTTAATCTTGCCACGGTTGGATAGATCTCTCGTTGTTGTTGTACCTTGTACCGTCGTTCCTCTTCTTATTTTTCTTTTTTTCCTTCTTCACCGACTCTTTTCTTCCTCTTTTTCATGACCTCTATTCCCCTCACACTGCCCCTCTCTTCTTCTAAGGCTTCTTCTACCTGAAGAGGTAGAGGAAGGAGGCTTAAATGGGGTGTTCTAAAACCATTCGATCTCAAGGATGAATATGGGCCATTGGTTCCCATGCTTCTTTTTAAATTCCAATATCTTCCTTCTCTTTTTAAAATCTTTACAACCCAGCCCCTACTTTATTTCTATATTACCCTTCTTCTTTTGTAATCTACATGATTTAGTCTCTTTTTTAATATTCTGAGGCCCTTTATTTTTTATTTAGTTTCCACTAAAATTTTATAAAGTATCTCAAAGATTGTCGTTCAATTTTTGAGGTGTTACATACTTCCCCCCTTAAAAAAAATTGTCCCCCAAATTTATAGTGACTAGGGGTTCGAACATCCTTACCTGTTTCTAAGTTTTTCGCTTTAACCTAATACTTTCATTAAAATGTTTATCATTGGTGAAATCCCTTTCGTTTGTAATCTCTTCCTTTCTTATTTTCATAAGTAATATATAATTCCTAAGAGTGCATCTTTCAATTTTAAAAATTTAAATACTTAGAGTTTGTTTGTACCTCCCTTTTTTTTCTTAAGAACACCTAATCTTGTTAAGAGGAATATCATCTTAGACTATATTAATCTTCAAAATTCATTGATGAATAATGTCTCTCAATCATATTATATACAATTGTTATTATTATCCCACGTGGTTTGTGTGGCGTCCTAAATACCTAATAGGTAAAAGCGAGCTAGGTACTTATGCAATTTTGATTGCAAAATAAAATTTTTGACATTGAAGCAAAATTAAGAAATCCCTTATAAACTTCTAAGTTCAATCCTTTACAATTTGGCCATAAGATGGCAATTAAATACAAGGTATGATCCTTATAGGAAACCTCATCATAGCATAGAGTAACTATTGCACTTGAATTATGTCCTAGAGTATTATCAAGAGTCTAGAACTGGATCTTACTAGACTTCAAAAGGTGACTTAAAGAGCAAACCCTCAACTTTCTAAACGCCTAGGGGGCACAAATTTAGGGTTGATTTCCCTATAAACTCAATAAGGAAAATAGTATTTGAAATCACAAGACTAAGGTTTAAAGAGTAAGTAATTTAAATAAAGCTTTTATACCTCTCACCTTGGGTTTTCACCATGGGATGGAGCAATTTAATCATATAAAAAATCGTTGTCTTTATAAAAATAAGATGACCAAGGATTTAAATATGATAAAAATATAATCTTAAGCAGATACATTTTATCAGGAATACTGAAACTGATAACATGCCGAATAAGCAGAGAAGTATAACAAAATGGCTGTAAGAGGGGTATCAAAAAGTATAAACGATGCATCGAAAAATAGGAATACCGACTACCATTGAGGGCAAAAGGGATCCCTGACTACTGCTGTGAATCACGGACCCATTCCCAGGTCCTTATCATTTTCCATCTAGACTCTAACCATGGAAATCCACTCGTCGTGGGGGTCCTACATTGACCCAATGTGTGTCTTTTCTTGTCAGAGGGAATGCTAATCATCACAGGAGCAGTCACCAACATTTATTCAAAGGAGGGAGAAATAGAAACCCCTAAGAGATAATGGTGGAATAGATTTTTCAATTCTTTTCACTTATTTATTTCATACTCATAACAATTTCATATTCTTTTCATATGCATACTAAATGTTCAATACAACTATATTCAGCTTGCCAAGGGTTTCACTGTTAACTAGGAAAGGCAAAGGGCCAAACCCGCATGCAAAACTGTTACTTTTTATGTTTTCATGCAATATGCTTAATATTTCTATGGAAAAATGATATCAAACACTGTAGAGATATTAAATATCAAATCAACAAGCCCAATCATGTAAAACATATAAGATTTCATGCATCTCAATCATGTTACAAACTCTCATGCATCACACCCCAAGTTTAGAACCATATGGGGGTCCAACTCATTTGGCCAAAAATCCATTATCTCTGGTCTTGACCATCAAGATATTTCTCATAGCTTGGGCTCCATAAAATACCCCTCTTTACTCTTACTAAGAGTAAGGCCCCCATAAAAATTCTATTTTTGTCACTCGTTCAAAACAAAGTATAAAATCAGTGACTAATTTATCAACCAACACAAGTCAAAATATGTCACCAAACAAGCATTCATAACTATCTTACGTTATCATTACTTTGTTTATCTAAAAAGAGCACATAGGGACGTAGAAATAAATACTAAGGAATCCTTTACCGTAACCAGGTTAACTTAGCCTTTTAGTAGTGAAGGAAGAGCTTTTAGAAATCTACCGAACAAGTTTGTGAAACTCAAAAAATTTCCTTTCTTATTTGCTCTGTACTTATCTTAAAATTTTCTTCTTTTTCTCTCTCTAAAAGTTTCTCTTCTTTATTTCTCTAAATTTTAAAAAGGTGTAGAAAAAAGAAAGGTATGGAGGAAATGGAGAAGAAAGGATTTAAGTAGAAAAAGGGAAGGCCAGATTTATGCCACGTGGAAGAAATAAGTGAAATGGTGTGAAGAGGCGAAGGTCGAGGTCCATGTTTTCTTAAGCCATTTTTTTTGTTGTTTTTCTCTTGAAATGGGTTAATTCGAATAAATTTTTTTGAAAAACTAATTGAAAAAAGAAGGGTTCATATCTTCAATGAAAATTTCACGTGGCAGTATGCCTGAAATATCGTAGTGTTGAAATTCGTTAAGTGCTAAAAAGTAAGGATGTTACATTCCCCCCACCTAATAAAAATTGGCCCTCTAAATTTGTAAAAGTTTCTTAAAGCAAGTCGGGATATATATCTTGCATCTCCCTTTCATTGTCCCATGTCGCCTCCTCCTAGGTGTGGTGTTGCCAGCACACCTTAGCCATTGAAACTTCTCGTTCGCATATCATCTCCTTAGCCCATTTGATGATCTCCATACGATATGCTGCATAAGTGTGGTCTGAGCAAATAGGGGCTCTCGAGTGTGGAATATTATGAGATGGGTTATGGAGATGCTTCCGAATCATGGAAACATGGAAGACATCATGCAAGGTTGCATACTTAAGGGTTAGAGTGAAGCAGTATGCCACGGGGCCTACACATTTTGAAATCTTTAGGGGTCTAACAAAATGAGGACT
Organism: Carica papaya; assembly: GCF_054855325.1. Lineage (NCBI taxonomy): Eukaryota > Viridiplantae > Streptophyta > Magnoliopsida > Brassicales > Caricaceae > Carica > Carica papaya. The sequence continues at coordinate 24,228,851 of NC_142314.1, forward strand.
TAGTCTTATTATTTGCACATCAAGCCATCCTGCCTTGCATGTGAAAATATTAGGGTAGATGTGGTCATTGATTGTAAACTCCAAGGGCCATCTTTGATTGTCTACGTAGCTCTTCTAGCAACTTATAGCTATAAGGAGGTGTCTGTAGAGGTGTGTCTGGATAAGTGTCCATAGACATAGTCCCACTCAGGAAGGTGTTTGTTCCCAACTTCATTACGACTTGTTGGGGATCGAAAAGGTCTACCATAAAGGGACTCGAAGGGAGCCATATCAAGGCTAGATTGGTGATAGTTGATGTAAGTGAACTCGTAGAGGGATAGGTGTTAATCCCAACAACTATTAAAATCTAGAGAGTAGGTGCGTAACATGTCCTCCAGGGTTAGAATAGTGTGTTCAATTTGACCAGCGGTGTGGGAATGTCTGGCAATTCAAAGGTTTAAACTAGAATCAATAGCTTTCTTGAAGCTATCCAAAAAGTGTAATGCAAAATGACGGTCTTTGCTTGAAACTGCAAAGATAGGATTGTCGTGAAGTCGGGATACTTCTTCAATGAATAATTATGCTAATCTCGTAGTTGAGTCGGTGGTCCTGATGGCAAAGAATCGAGTTATCTTATTCAGTTGATCTACAATGATCTAGATGGCATCATGGTTGACATCAATTTTTGGTAGACCCAAGATGAACTCTACAGAGATGCGTTCCCACTTCCATTCAGGGACAGTTGGATTTTACAAAAGACCACAGAGCGTCAGATGCTCAGCTCTCATCCTTTAACACATGGGACATCAAAAGACATATTCAGTGATATCCCTCTTCATGTTAGGCCACCAATATTGGCACCTAAGATGGCGGTACGTTCTGGTGCTACTTGGATGGATCATTAGCTTAGACGGATATACCTCCCTCAGAATATTTACTCGGAGTGATGGGCTGTTAGGTACCCAAATTTGATTGTGAAATTGGTATAGTCCATCATCAATTACTATGAAGTGATCGTCGCTGCTACTACCACCCATAGAGCAAAACTTGTTCCTGTGTTCCAAAATCTCCGGATCTATTGCCTGAGCTTCCCAAAGTCTATCATGGATGTTGGACTAATCCCGTTTTGAGCAAGGTTAAGACGGTGGTTGCGTTGACTTACTCAAAGTTCCTAAATCGTCTCCAATATCTTCCACCTAGATATCAACAGATATCTCAACTAGGCTTATTCTTCTCGATTAAGGGAACTGTCAAGTTTTATTCCTTTGTTGGGATGTCATAGGACTGTACAATCACAATCCTTCAAAAGATCTATCCATCATTCTTGTCTATTATTCCATTCCTCCTTGGAGAATATTTGCTTTAGGCTTTCACGATTATCAATCTCGAAGGTTCAGCCTTGCAGATAATAGGGCCATATTTTCAAAGGATAGACAATGACAGTTAGCTTGAGGTAGTCATAGGTGTAGTCGTGCTTATACAGCTTCAGTTGCCTAGATCCATAAACTATAAATCGATCTTGTTGTATGAGTACACCTTCCAATCTTGTATGGGACGTGCTGTTTTCCATTTGAAGGAAGTTGGTGTTGTCGAGAAATACCAACACCAGAGCATGATAAATTGATGCTTAATCTCCAAAATACTTTCTTCACATTTAGAATCCCAATTAAAGTACCCTTTTTGTCAAGGTCCATTAGAGGAGCAAAAATGCAAGGCATGTCATTGATCAAGCGCCAATAATACCCAACTCATATAAAAAATATGTAAACATCATCATTGTTGACGGGTTGGTCCAAGTTGATTATATTCTCAATCACAACTAGGTCGATGGAAATCCCTTCACTAGAAACCATATAGCCAAGGAAGAAGGTTTGGTCCATTAAGAAGGAGTAGTTTTTGAACTTGTCATACATATATTGTTGATGGACAGTTTCCATCACATGAATGAGGTGGTAGGTGTAGTATTGGGAGTTCCTCGAGTACACTAATATATCATCAATATGGATAAGAACATACTGGTCCAGGACAATTCAAAAATCTTGTCCATAAGGCCTGAGAGTATCACTAGGGCATTTACTAACCCATAGGGCATGACTCAAAATTCGAAAGTGACTGTACTAATAGCAAAATACCATCAGTACCATATCCTCTATCCAGACTCTTATTTGGTGATAACCCGACTTAGGTTGGAGAACACTGCAGTGCTTGGAAGTTGATTAAACAAGTTTTTGACACAGGGCAAGGGATATCATTTATTGGTGGTTACTTGGTTGAGTTCTCGATAATCGATGCAAAGGCAGGGATTTCCATCGTTCTTTTCTGTGAACAAGACCGGGGCACCCCACAGAGAGGAGTTAGGTCGAATAAACTTCTTCTTTCACAATGCTAAAAGTTGGCGATGTAATTCCTGAAGCTCAATCCTGTTCATTTTGCCTGAGGGTGTCGATGGGTTAGGTTCCAGGAACTAGCTTGATGGAGTACTCAATTCCTCATCTGGGCAGCAGCCCTATTAGTTCCCCAGGAAAGATGTTTAGAAAGCCTCTACTGGCAAGGATGTTATGTGGTAATGGTTCAGGATTCATCCTCTTATTTACCACAAGGGTTGGAATAAAACAACTTTTACATAATTAAATTTTCATAGCACATGTGTATGCATAAGAGAGTTCTAAATCACTTCTTAATGTCTCCTTTTAGAGGTATTACATTTCCTAACCTATCTAATTAGCAGATAACTCTCTAATGATGATAGTGATTGACATTTAAGGCTTTTTATTGTTGGGCTCGAGAACGTAGTAATGAAGGATTTCTCCTAGAATTGGGCTCTAATAGCATTTTGTGACATCCTAAATACCTAATGGGTAAAAAAGAGTCAAGTACTTATTCAATTACGAGTGTAAAATAAAAATTTTGACATTGAAAAACAATTAAGAAATCCCTTACAAACTTCTAAGTTCAGTTCCTTAAATTTGGCCATAAGATGGCAATTAAATAAAAGGTAGGATCCTTATAGGAAACCTCATCACAACGCAGAGTAACTATTGCACTCTAATTATGTCCTAGAGTATTATCAAGAGTCTAGAACTTGATCTAGCTAAACTTCAATGGGTGACTCAAAGAGCAAACCCTCAACTTTCTCAACACTTGAGGGGGCACAGATTTAGGGGTGAGTTTCATGTAAACTCAGTAAGGAAAACAATATTTGAAATCACACAACTAAAGTTTAAAGAGTAAGGAATTTATATAAAGCCTTTATACCTCTCACCTTGTGCTTTCATCACCGGATGGAGCAATTTAATCATATAGAAAACTGTTGTCTTTATAAAAATCAGATGACTAAATATTTAACCATGATAAAAATATCTTAAGTAGATATATTTTATCAATTATACTCATATAGATAACATGTTGAGTAAGTAGAGAAGTTTAACAAAATGACAATAAGAAAGGTATAAAAAATTATAAACAATGCACCAGACAACATGAATACCATTGTATAGATCAATAATGATGTTGTAAACCATACTTGAATTTTATTTTATCTCTTACTTACCTTCGTGTGAAGCTGTTGCAACATATATCCACTAAAGGAAGAAGGAATCTCCGACTACTGTTATGAATCATCAACCCATCCTCGGGTCCTTATCATTTCCCCATCTAGACTCTGACCATGGTAATCCACTCGCCATGGGGGTCTTACATTCACCTAACGCATATCCTCTCTCATCAGAGGGAACGCCTATAACACCTAGCCCATAGCTATGCTTAATTGATTTGGAAAACCTTATTTATTCAGGTCTTTGGCCTAATTGAAGTTATTTAATTTTCTTCGCATAATATTTACCATAATTTGTAAAATTTGGTTTATTTTTAATTATTTTGTTTTATTTAATTTTAATTTTTATTATTTAATTTTACATTTAACTTATTTAAATTAATTTTAAAAAATTGAGAGAAATCAGAAAAACAGTGAAATAGGAAGAAATCTCGTGGGAAAAATCCCACGAGGAAGTGGAACTGCCCGCGCGGATGTTGGGCACTGTGCGCATGCACACGCATGCATAGTAGTCGTGGGACGTGTGCACAGAGTGCACAATAGCTACGGGACGTGCGCATAGCACGCACATCCCTTCCACGCGCAGGCGGGCAGTCGCACGTTACCTCACACACGAACAGGCGCCACACACTGTACACGCGCCGTCCGTGCAATAGGCCTGCATGGATAGGCCTTACGTGTTTGGGCCCTGTGCGCGTGCAGGCCAGCTAGCAGCGCACCGGTTGGGGCACTGTCGGCTCGGGTAGTGCACCATTGTCGCCTCAGGCGGCGCACTACTGCCACCAGTGGAGGAGACTCTCCTTCCTAGTTTTTCATGCCGAGCATCTTTTTCTCGTCTCTCTTTACCAGATTTCGACACTTGGTGCGAATCTGACAGTTCTAAAATTCTATAAATTGACCTTTCCTCTTTCATTCTTCCATTTTTTAAGATTTAGATAGATAGAAATAATAGTCTAGTGAGAGAAGGAGGGAAAGAAAGGAGAATGTTGAAGGAAAAAATATCAAGATTTCGATAAGGATTCTAGTATTTCTTTTGACGCCTTAGGGAGTATTTTTAGATAAATTAATAGTATTAAATATGATTATTGTGATTTTGCCTGTTTTGTATGCCTTTTTGTTCATAGTTCAGATAAGTTGAATTATTCTTATTTTTAAGAAGTTGAATTATTCTTATTTTTAAGCATGCTATGTGAATTGTAGACACTTGATGAATTGTGTAATAAATATAATATGTAATCGGTAAAAATAAAGAGTACAAAAAAAAAGAAAAGAGAAAAGTTGATTGAAGCATGATTGGTCATAAGTATATCTTTATTGACATGAATATTGCATCAAGTGTGTCGTTAGACTTTTTATCTTTGAGGGGTATCTGTTTCCCTTGTCCTTCGGGGTATCTATTTTCCCTCCTCTTATTTGGTCTGGAAAGACATAAGAGGACAACTCCTAGTGGATGATGGCGTAACCTATGACGAGAGTAGTAACGCGAAAATCTATAAGGGTCACCCATGGCTAAATAATGTCGTGACTGTAGATATCTGTTAGGGCCACTATGGTTGGTACGGCCGTGGTCGTAGATCGTACCATGGTTTGGCCAGCCAAAAATGGGCCTGAGCAAATTGTCATATCTGTATCTGATCTGATTATTCCACTTGGGTGGTTGAAAATCTGTATTTACCTTCAAAGATGGAAGTTGTAACGACTTCGCAAAGCATGAAACAAAAATCTGAGCATTTCATGATTTATTTGATTTTTTCTATTATCTGGCACGATATATGTTTGATTTGTTTATATTAACATACTATTTTCTTAACAAATAAATTATTTTCATATTGTAAGATCGGTCTACGAAGTGGCCAAATGGTAAGCTTGTAAGTTAAAATAATTCACCTTTAAAACATTATGATGTTAATTTAATATTATTTTTCTTAATGAGCATACGGAACTCACTCTTTCCATCCCTCCCTATATGAGGAAGAAAATGAGGAATCGCAGGCTGACTTACCCTTGGAAGTCTATGAGGATCTCTGGAACCACAAAATATGAGTGCATGATTGTTCCCGCACTCTGATGAGTCCAATAGCAAAGTGAAAGAAGTGGTCTTCTTTTGTGTTTTGTTTCTTTTGTATTTTTTCGCCGCTTTAGGCCTTAATTATATGTATGTAATTGGAAATTATATATATTTGTAAGGGATTTGTACTAGTTATTCCGCTGCATAAAATTTTATCATGCACTCGTTATTCTGAATCTGTATATAACATCCATTTATCTTAATTAGCATCCGGGATGTCATTGATGGTATTAGAGTAGAATAATTGGAAATCAAATCCCTTACACTGAGGCTTAAGGTAGAAAAAGCCTTTAGAGTACCTAGGAAAAATAAGTCCTCTTTTGACTAGACCACCAACTCGTGTCTTCATTTCTTTTATAGAAATGATGCGAGGAAGACCATCTGTAGAGTGCATTGAGTGACTTGAAGCCCCGAATCACCCAACCAGGGCTGAATTTGTTAAACTCTTCCGAGCTATCCAAGGATTAACTACAGCCATAGGACAAAATCAAGCCAACCCTTGTCCGCCTCTTGCCCCCGAATTTTGAAACATTGGAAGATCTATTTCCTACAATATAGTGGAGTTTAAGAAACTTACCCCCCACATTTTGATGATGGCCTCGATCCTTTAGTAGCCAAAGACTGGATCCTATAGATAGAGAAGCTCTTCTTATCCTAGACCTAACCAAGGAACATAAAGTTTCCTTGTAGCCTTCATGTTAAACAGCGAAGTAGAACACTAGGGCAACCTAAAAAGGAAGTCCTGCCTACCCCTACCACCTGGGAAGTTTTCATGGAGGCCTTATTCAATAACTTCTTCTCTCCCTATGTCTGGGAAAAGAAGGAGGAGGAATTTTAGGACCTCCGTTAAGGGAGTCTGACGGTTGCCCAATATGTAGCATGTTTTGTTCCTTCATGCCAACATTTATGACCAGGTCGCAATGCTAAGACCCAACTCATATGTGGAAGTGCTTGAACATGCCTAGTTGGCTAAATATCTCATCTCCGCCAAGCACCAATACATGCCTGAATCCGTAACCAACAATAAGCTCAGCAACTTAGGAGGAGATTACCTGACCCAGTAAGTAGCCACCATGATAAATGAAGTAGAGTTGCCCTTCCTCCTGCCTTGTCCCCACCTACAGCTCAACCTGCTCGATTTAACCAACCCTGTCAACATTGTGGTCGCTCTCATGGTGACCTTCCCTATCAACATATCAATAATGCTTGTTATCAGTGCAGAAGCACCCAACTTCTTATAAAGGACTGCCCCCAACAACCAAAGGATGTAGCTCAGCCCACAGCATAAGGTCGCGGGTACCACTTGGATGAACCCAGTGCTCTTCTTACTCCTGTCTTTTTCCAGGGTATGCTTTCTATTTATGACACTTCTGCCAAAGCTCTAATCGATACAGGTGCTACTCACTCATTTATTTCCCGTACATTTACTTGTAATCTTGATTTTAGACTAGAACCCTTAGCAAAAATATTAACGGTAGAAATTTCCTCTAAGGGACTACTAGAGGCTTATTGTGTATATAAAGCTTGTAGGATAAAACCTTTAGGAATAGAGGTATTTGTACATTTGATATTGTTAGATTTTATAGGATTTGATATGATATTAGGAATGGATTAGTTAGAAAAGTATAGAGCTATAATCAATTGTGAAAGTAAAATTATAACTTTACAGTCTTCGAAAAAGGAATAAAATTTTTGTTATTATCTTTCTAACCAATGAATAAATAGGAATATAGATATTGATCTTGCTATGTGTACTACACCAATTGTTTGCAACTTTTCAGATGTTTTTCCTATTGAACTTCCTAGTCTACCTCCCTCGCAAGAAGTGGAGTTCTTAGTTGAATTGCTACCAGAACCCAGCCAATCTCAAAGCATGTCGATCATATGAGTTGTACTGAGCTAACAGAGTTAGAACATCAACTTTCTGACGTTATCACCCAGAATTTTATTCGCCCTAGTCATTCTCCTTGGGGTGCCTAGTGTTGTTCGCGAAGAAAAAGGATAGTTCCCTTAGACTTTGCGTGAACTACCGAGAACTCAACTGAGTGATTGTTAAAGGCAAGTACACTTTACCTTAGATCGATGACCTCTTCGATCAGCTGCAAGGGGCTACGATCTTCCCTAAAATCAATCTTAGAACGAGAATCCATCAATTGAGAGTCAAAGAAGAAGATATTTTGAAGACCACCTTCTGGTGTAGGTACAGTTTGTACGAGTTCAGGGTAATGCCGTTTGGATTAATCAATGCCCCTATAACCTTCATGGACCTAATGAACAGAGTTTTCCGACACGCACTAGATTAATACATCATCGTTTTTATTGATGACATCCTAATGTATTCCAAGAGCCTTGAAGAAATGTAGTGCACTTGACTGAAGTATTGGAGACTCTTCGTCGAAACCAACTCTAAGCTAAACTAAACAAATTTTTTTTCTGGTTGGATCGAGTTTCCTTTCCTGGACACGTAATTTTGAGTAATGGAGTTTCTGTAGACCCGTCCAATGTTGAAACAGTAGTTAGTTGGAATCTGCCCACTAATGTGGTCGAGGTACATAGTTTCCTTGGCTTGGTAGTTATTATTGATGGTTCATTGATGGATTAGCTAAGATTGCCACCCCACTGACCCAACTTACCTAAAAAGGGATACCTTTCATCTAGAATTGTGAGTGTAGTGAAAGTTTCATAGAATTAAAGCATCGTCTCACCTCTGCTCATATGTTGATCCTCCCCGATAATATAGGAAAATTCAAGGTCTACTGCGATGCATCTCATATTGGCTTGGGTTATGTCTTTATGCAGCATGGTAGAGTAGTCGCCTATGGGTCCTAACAATTAAAACCTCATAAGGGAGCCACGACCTAGAGCTTGCAGCCATTATCTTTGCGCTGAAGATATAACGTCATTACTTGTATGGCTAGATCTTTTAAATTTATATTGAGCATAAGAGTTTAAAATACATATTTTCACATAAAAAGTTAAACATGAGATAGAGACACTAAATGGATCTTCTGACAGACTATGACTGCAAGATCATCTATCACCCCGGGAGAGGAAATGTAGTCGCTGATGCACTGAGCCAAAAGAAGTCTGCTGTGTTGGCTTAAAGCATGGCCTCCAGTTGGAAATTAATGGATGCTATGTAGTCTCTCCACCTTAGCTATTATGGCAAAGATATCTATCTTGCCTAGATTCGAGCCCTACTAGATCTCTTTATGAAAATCTGAAAAACTCAATCTACGGACCCAAAACTCACCAAGAATCTAGGTAAATTCACTTATGATGAATCTCCTAATTTTAGGATCCAGATGATGGACTATTCATATTCCAGAACCAAATTTGGGTCCCCGTTGTTGTAAGGGCGGATGTTCTCAAGACCACCCACGCTTCCAAGCTACCCATCCATCCTAAAAGTACCAAAATGTACTCGGACTTAAAGCATCAATATTGGTGGCCAGGAATGAAGAGGGATATTAGTTGACTACATCTCCCGATGCCTCACTTGTTAGCGAATAAAGACAGAACATCAGAGACTTGGTGGCTTGTTACAAGTCTTTTAATTCCTGAATGGAAATGGGAGCATGCAACTATGGATTTTATTACAAGATTACCCAGAACCTATTCTGGTCGAAATGCTATCTAGATCATCGTGGACAGATTGACCGAGACAACCCATTTTTTGTCCATCAGAACCACTGGCTCCACCTGCAAGTTTGCCCACCTATATGTTGATGAGATTGTCTAACTTTATGGTGTTCCCTCATCCATTATGTTCGACTGCGATCCCCGATTTACCTCCCACTTCTGGGACAGCTTTTAGGAAGCTCTGGGGTCTAGGTTGTATTTTAATACTATTTATCATCCCCAAACAGATGGTCAGTTAAAACGTACGATCCATAAATTTGAAGACATATTGTGTGTTTGTGCCCTCAACTTCAGTGAAAAGTAGTATGAGTATATTCTCCTTTGTGAATTTGCTTACAATAAAAGTTATAATTCCAGTATCAGTATGGCTCCGTATGAAGCATTGTATAGAAGGCCCTGCCATTCCCCTACTTGTTGGAGTGAAGATAGAAACTAGTGCCACTTAAGACCAGACTTCGTTCAAGAGACCATTGAGAAGGCCGCGATCATCTGCAAGAACTTGGCCACCTCTCAAAGCCGTCAAAAGAGTTACATTGACAATCATAGGTAACCCTTGGAGTTTGTCATGGGAGATTAGGTCTTCCTCAAGGTTGTCCCCTATAAGGGAAAGATACGATTCGAGAAGAGAGAAAAGTTGAGCCCTCGCTATGTAGGACCTTTCCAGATCATCTAGTGCATTGGACCCGTGGCATACTGCCTCGCTCTATCTCAAGAATTTAGGGGTCTACATGATGTCTTTCACATCTCAATACTAATGAGGAACCACCCTTATCCTTCTCATGTTATTCATCGTGATGAAGTGCAGGTACAAGCTAACATGATTTATGAGGAGGTTCCCATGGAGATTCTTGGGTGGACTGATAAGTTCTTGCGTAACAAGACGATTCCCATGGTGAAGGTGTGATGGCAGCATCATACCCCAGAAGAGGCCACTTATAGTTGGAGAACGAGATGAGGGAGAAGTATCTAGACTTGTTCGAGACAAATTTTGAGGTGGGGGGGGGGGGGGTTGTAACACCCTATCCATCGCTATGCTTAATTGATTTAAAAAACCCTATTTATTCGGGCATTTGGCTGTATTGAACATATTTAATTTTCTTTACATAATATTTATCTTAATTCATAAAATTTGGTTGATTTTTAATTATTTTGTTTTATTTAAATTTATTTAATTTCAATTTTTATTAGTTAATTTTTACATTTAACTTATTAAATTAATTTTAGAAAATTGAGAGAAATAGGAAAAACGGGAAGAAATCTTGCGGGATAAGCAGAACTATCCGCGCGGATGCTAGGCACTATGAGTGCGTGCACACGTGCACAACAGTCATGGGATGTGCACACAATTTGCACGTCCCATCTGCACGCACGCACAGGACTTGTACACAGCGCACATCCCTTATGCGTGCACTGCGCGGGGACAGCTCCTGTGCGTCACCTCGAGTACGGTCAAATGCCACACACTGTGCGCACACCGTTCGCGCATCAAGCCTGCACGAATAGGCCCTATACACCTAGGGCCTACGCCCACTAGGCCTGCGTGTGGCAATAGACCTATGCGTCTGCAGGCTAGCCTGTAACGCGCCGGCCGAGGCACTGTTGCCTTGGGCAGGGCGCCATTATTGCCTTGGGCAACACACCACCACCGCTGATGGAGAAGACCGTCCTCCCTCATTTTTCATGCTGAGCACCTTTTTTTCCTCTCTCTTCACTGGATAAATTGACCTTTCCCCTTCCATTCCTCCCCACACTTCAATTCTTCCCATTTTTAAGATTTAGAGAGAAAGAGAGATAATAGTCTAATGAGAGAAGGAGAGAAAGAAAAGAGAACGTTGAAGGAAAAAATATCAAGATTTCAGTAAGGAATCTAGTATTTCTTTCAATGTCTTAGGGAAAATTTTTAGATAAACTAATATTATTAAATATGATGATTGTGCTTTTACCTATTTTGTATGCCTTTGTGTTTATAGTTCAGATAAATCAAATTATTCTTATTTTCAAGCATGCTATGTGAATTGTAGACATTTGATGAATTGCATATAATAAATATAGTATGTAATCGATAAAAATAAAGAGTACAAAAAAAAAAGAAAAGAAAAAAGTAGAATGAAGCATGATTGGTCAGAAGTATATCTGTATTGACATGCATATTGCATCAAGTGTCTTGTTAGGCTTTTTATCTCTAAGGGATATTTGTTTCCTTTACCCTTTGGGGTATCTATTTTTTCCTCCTCTATCTTGTCTGGAAAGACGTAAGAGGACCACTCCTAGTGGATGACAGCATACCCTATGACGAGAGTGGTAACGCGAATATCTGTAAGGGTCACCTATGGCTACATAATGTTATGATTGTAGAAATCTGTTAGGGCCACTATGGTTGGTACGATTGTGGTCGTAGATCATACCATAGCCAACCAGAAATGGGCTTGAGCAAATTGTCGTATCTGTATCTGATCTAGTCATTCCACTTGGGTGATTAGAAATCTGTATCTATCTTCAGAGATGGAAGTTGCAACAACTGTGTAAAGCATGACACAAAAATCTTATATTTTATGATTTATTTGATTTTCTCTATTATCTGACACGATATATGTTTGATTTGTTTATATTAACGTACTATTATCTTAATAAATAAATTATTTTTATAATGTAAGATCGATCTACAAAGTGGTCAAATAGTAAGCTTGTAAGTTAAAATAATTTACCTTTAAAATGTTATAATGTTAATTTAATATTGTTTTCCTTACTGAGCATATGGAACTCACTCTTTCCATCTCTCCCCTCAAATGGGGAAGAAAATGAGGAATCGCAGGCTGACCTACCCTTGGAAGTATATGAGGATCCCATGGATCTGTAAAATTTGAGTGCATGATGGTTCCCGCACTCTAATGAGTCCAATAACATAGTGAAAGAAGTGGCCTTCTTTTGTATTTTGTAGCCACTTCAGGCCTCAGTTATATGTATCTAATTAAAACTCATATATATTTATAAGAGATTTATATTAGTTGTTTCGCTGCATAAAATTGAATATGGTATTGAGCACCATTTGCATTTTTAAATTGTGCAGGTTATGATTGAATATGGTATTCAACATCTTTAGAATTATTGAATCAGACATGGGCATCATGATTAATTTGCTATGGTTAACATAAATAAATAATATTGTTTTTTTAATTAATTACATTTAATTAACTATTTTTAGACATGTTTGTATGACTTTAATATTGTCTTTCGTATTGAATTTTTAGAACTCACTTCTAATCAAAATCTCCCATATAATGACTTAGAAGGCCTCCCTGAAGAGCTTTGTTTGGATCCTTTTCAGGACAAGTAGGAGACGACATGATATCCTTTTAGTGTTTTGTTTTGTGAGGCTAGTTTATGTATTTTTTTGCATAAGTTATCTTTATTGTATAGATAAATGTGATAACCTTATTTGCCTCAGTGTGCAACATATGTATAAATGTATGGGATATTTCTTCTAGTATTTTGTCATTTAGTTCTCTTTTATCGGTTTAATTGGATGTTGGTGATGTAATTAGCACTAGGACGTCACAGATGGTACCAGAGCGTAGGATCCTAAGGATATCCCATATAACTGAGGCTCAGAGTATAGGTTCGATTATATTAGAATATCATTTCCTAATTAACTTAAAGCCTTGGTACTCCTAGAATTAATCTTATTATCTTTGAACCTTATTTTTCTTTATGTAGGCAATATGCCACGTGGAAGGCTACCTCTTGAGAGACCTGACTATACACCTACTTAGGCAGAGTTTACTGAGTTTTTTAGGGCTATTCAGGGTCTTACTCAGGTTCTGGACCAACAAGCTCACATGTTGCAGAATAATGATCACTCTTATCCTGTAGACAATCAGACTCGCCACAATAAAGCTATTGCTATTAACATTTCTGAGTTTAGAAAGCTGAATCCTCATAACTTTGAGGGCAGTCCAGATCCTATGATTGCCGAGAGTTTGGCTATGCAGATGGAGAATATCTTTTCTATTTTAGAGCTGACTCAGGAGTAGAAGGTCCTTTTGTTGCTTTCACTTTTGATTGTGAGCCAAAGCATTGGTGGAGACTAAAGAAAGATTTGTTAACTATCACCTCTACTTGGGAACACTTTCTTGTGGCTTTTTATCATGATTTCTTTCTAACCTGGGTCCAGGATAAGAAATAAGAGTAGTTTCAAGAGCTCCATTAGGGCAATTTATCTATAAGTTACTATGCTGCTAACTTTGTACAACTGTCCCAATTTTCACCAAAGTCGATTTCCACAGAGACCAAGAGGGCTAGGCAATTTCTCAAGGGATTGAGGCCATAAATTTATTATCGTGTGGCAATTGTTTAGGCCGACCATTTATGCCTCGTGTCTTGATAATGCTCAGCTTGCAAAGGAGTTGATTTCTGCCAGGTTGAGACAAGCTGGTAGTTCCTGGTTTCCTAATAAGCCAAAGAGGAAGCCACTAGTTGTTCAGGGTCTAGTTGATAAATGACCCAAAATTGCTCCTACTACTATTATTCCACCACCACCTGGTATTATTACTCTTGTTGGTCCTGAATGTCAGTTTTATTGTCATAGGCATGGTAATCAACCTTGCTACAAAATAACCAATGCCTGCTTCAACTGCGGAAAGAAAGGCCACCATGTGAAGAATTGTCCTCAGGGTGTTCCTAGATAAGTTACTAGAGGACATGTGTATCAGCTGAATGAGCCAAATGCTGAGGCCATACCTGCATTCATTGAGGGTACACTTTTTATTTTTTATTCTTTGGCGCGTGCTGAGAGTATTGAGTTCACTCACTTACTTCATTAGCCCCTTCTTCCTTTTCTTGATCATGGCTTTTCTTGTAGAGTCATTTGTGATATAGGCAAACTTAACCTTCTTTTTCGTCATGGTATTTTGTCGTGTTTGGCCATGGAGTGGGATGGGGTATATATAAAATGAGATAAGGGTTGAAGAGTTATTAGTAAAAAAATGAGGAATTGAGCACTGTAATATAGTAAGAATATACCATTTAATGTAAGATGCGGTGCATTTTAAAACAACAAGTAGAACACCCAAATTATCACTTAATGATTTTTTAAGTAGAAATGTTCCTCATTAATGTTAAATTTTTTATATAAAGTAAACAAATCATATAAAAACTGATACATTTTTAATCTTCTATTGAATTTACAAAAGTTCAAGGATTCATATTAAAAGATATATAGGTGGCATTAGTTATGAGTTTTTAAGACATTAAAACAAGGGAACTTCCATATGATTTAAAAAGATTTACTTTTTACTTCACTTATTAACTATGAATTTGGCTTATTTATAAAGAATGTAATGCGTTACGATTTTTTTATGTAATTTGTTACAATCTTTTTATCTTTTATTTCTTTTTGTATTTTTAAATATTATACTTTTGTTGTCTATACCTTATTTAGTGATATTATATATATATATATATGATGATAAAAGAGTAATTCATTGAATACCTCTAACTATGTTTACTGCCCTTTATTTTGTAAAAATGGCATTTTATTAATATGTTGTATTTGTATTAATTGTGTATTTTAATTTTTTAAAAAATTAAAAATTATGCTAACTATTTAATTAAAAATTTTACTACAATTAAATTAAATATTAATGTAAATAATTATGTGAAAAAATGAAATATTACAATTAAATATCAATATAATTAATTCTATAATCTATACATAAAATGGGCTGTAAATTTAATTTTAAACAAAGTAACTAAACTAAACTATTTTATATATTACTAAATTGACATATTCACCAAAAAATAAATATATTTAATACCTTTTTAATAGAAAATGGTTGATATTATAAGTTAACATATTATATAAAAAGGTCTATAAGTAATAATTTAGCTGATTTGTTGAGTTTTTATGTAAAATTGCAAGTGGACATGTTCCTCATTAATGGAAACTGATGTCATCCCTTAATGATTGGGGCAAAGGCCCAATAGTTTCGATTCTAGGATCTTTACTTTATTACCAACTGTCTTAATAGAAATTAATCCTCTTAAAAGTTAAATATAATAAATGTATGATAATACCTAACTTTTAAATTAAGTGGTACTTCTCTACCTCCACAAAAATAAGAATTAAAGATTCGACTCTTATGTAACACAAAAATAAATGTATAATATATTGTACTTAAAAAATAATAAAAATAAATTCTAATAACTCTATCATATGTTAAAATTAATTATAATGTAACCAGATGAATAATTAAAATTTGAAAACTAGACTGAATATTGGTATTTTACACTTTGACAGTAGAGTATAAGTGGTTTTATTGTATTATTAAATTCATCTTTATTTTTAAAAAAGTATTTATATAGTTTTTTTAAGAATTAATTAAAATATCGATATACGGATACTAGAGTAAACATATCATAATATTATCAAAATTTTGATGTTGTAATTTGTGTCAATGGAGATAAATATGGTCTCGCTTTATATTAGTAACATTTTTTTAGTAGTAAGAAACTTTATATCATCGATTTTTGAGTATTTATATATATAAAAGAAATTCATAACAATAAGTGTTTAAAACTAGCAGTCATAATTATTTTATGTACTTATTATTCTATGTGATTGTATATATTTAAATATATATATATGTATATATTATACATTTCTTCTTGCATAGAGTATTAGTTATTTATAGATTTTTGAATTCGAAAAATATTTATTTCAATTTTTTTCATATTCAGAACATTATAATTGTGTCGTGAAATTTTATTTATGATCTTCAGAGATTTTTCAAAATATTTGAGTTATTTAAAATATTATATGTTGTGACTAAAAAAATTTTTAGAATTATATTTAAGTTTCAGATTAATCAAAATATTATTTATTTTAGATGTTCCAATTAGATCAAGATTTTCTTTGAGGAAAATATTATTCTTTAATGCAACTATTCCAAATTTTAATTCTATGATCCGAACAATGTATCCATATCTATTAAATTTTATACAAAAATCTCATTTGAAATCTAAACAAATTTAAGTAGCTAGCTAGCTTAATCTTTCTCCTAACTAGAGTAAATTTCTACATATACTACATTAATAATGCTTCTGTCTACGCTCCATTGTGTACAAAAAGAAAAAGAAAAGTGTAACACCCCAAAACCTTTGAGGTTAATTGTTGTGTAAAACCTCTATTTATTCGGGCCCTAAGGCCATTAACTTTTTAAATTTATGTTTTAGTTTTCGAATGAGATCAGGTTTAAAATTTAATTTTTATATCTTTTTTTCTCAAACTAACAATTTTTTATTTTTTTTAATTATGTAATTGTTCATTTATTTCGAATACTTTACTAATTTTAAAGATTTTAGGAAAAATAGAGAAGGAAAAAAGGCAGAAAAATCCTACAAAAAGGGCCACAGGAAATATTTTCTGTCTACGTGGGCCTGGCGAACCATGCCCCACGCACGCGGCCAACATGGGATGTGCAGCTGTGCGCATGACCCATTTGCGTAGGGCACGTGGCGTGTAGTCTACACATGCCACATCGTGTGTCAACAAGTGTGCGTTGCCCCTTGGGCAGAGTGCATCACCCCTTATGGGTTGTGCACCACTATTCGACTGGTGTGCCACTGCCATTTCCATATCGCCTTCACATTGCCGTTGTCTCATCAGCCGTCCATCAGTCACATCCATTAGTAGTCGCATCACGTCAGGTCACTTTTTTCCCTCCCTCTTTCTTCACGGATTTACGCCACTTGGCGAAAATCCAACGGTCCTTTTTTTCTACAAATGGGGACTTTCTCCACCACTCCTTCATCACTTCACTTTCATTCTTCCATTCACCCAAACAAATCATAGAGAGAGAGCTAGAGAGAGAAGCAGAGAATAAAAGGAAAAAGAGCTAGGAAAGGCTTCAAGCTTTCGATAAAGAAACTTGGTATTTAT
Source organism: Carica papaya (assembly GCF_054855325.1). Classification (NCBI taxonomy): domain Eukaryota; kingdom Viridiplantae; phylum Streptophyta; class Magnoliopsida; order Brassicales; family Caricaceae; genus Carica; species Carica papaya. The sequence goes on from NC_142314.1 coordinate 24,246,029, forward strand.
TTTGCACGTTCTAAGGAGAATTTCTACATTAATGACAAGAAATATTGCATGAATATGAGATAGCTTGTTACATTTTTAATTATTGATATGATTTAAATATATTTACGTAAATATTCTATGATATTGCATCATTTACATTGTTCTAACAAGTGAATAAATAAACATGATGAATATGATGGCATGATAAGAGATAACGAAGCATGATGTTATTTGATGAACATGTGAAAGGATTATGGATATTTGCATACATGATATTTAACTTAATATGATCCGTTAGGCTTTTCATCTCTTAAGGGTTCTGTTTCTCCCTTATCTAGTCTAAAAAGATGTGAGAAGGCCACCCCTTGTGGATGACAACGTACCCTCTGACGAGAGTGGTGATGCGATATGATTGTAGAGGTCACCTTTGGTGACATATGGTCGTGACTATAGCTTACATGTCAGACCATTGTGGTTGGTATAGCCATGGTCATAGAATGTGTCATTGTTTGGCAAGCCGTAAATGTGCTGTACTTTAACAAGACGCAAATAAGCTAAAAATGATATAAAATGAATTGGTCACTCTACAGTAGTAGTCAGGAATCTATATTGGCCTTAGTAGATAGAGGTCGGAATTGCTTCGCGCAAAAAATAAGTAAAATTAAATAAAAGTATGTTATAATATTATTTCTTTTATTTTCTCTTTTAGTATGACATGATTATACGAATAATATGATTGATTTGATGTTGATATTTTTTAAATAAAATATAATATTTTCTTTATTATTGAAATGACCCCACATGCACATTCCTCGATGGTAAGCGGATAATGTATTATTTTAAGTTAATTACCTTTAACATTTTAGTAACATCATTTAAATACAACTTTCCTTACTGAGGTTGTGAAACTCACTCCTTTCCATGACCCCCTTTTAGATGAGGACGATAGTGAGGAGCCGCATGCAGACTTACCCATTGAAGCCTATGAAGATTCCGTTGATCCATGAAATGTTATGAGTGTATATTTTGTTTCGCACTCTAATGAGTCCAACTTTTAGATAAGCTTGCATTTATTTTTATTTTTGCGTTAGTATTGTAAGATTTGAAAATCAAACTTATTTTGTAAGGGATTTGTAATATATTTTATTCTGCTGCATATAACTATTTTAAATGTATCCATATCTGTTTTTGTATTTGGCACCCTTATGCTTTAATTAGTATTTGAGATGTCACAAATGGTATCAGAGTAGTTACGCAGAATAATTCATTACACTAAGGCTATAATCTCGGAAAAGCCACTCTAGGTACTTAAGATGTTTCCTTTCTTGAAAACTAGTCCACCAACTCACTGTTACCCTTTTCTTTTGTAAAAACAAAATGACTCGAGGGAGACCTTCTGTAGAAAGAATTGAGAGACCTGAGGCATAAGATCAACCAACCAGGGCTGAGTTTATTGAGTTTTTCTAAGCCATTCTAGGTCTAACTATAGTAGTAGGTCAAAACCAAGCAAACCACTATCAACACCCTCCTGCCCCCGACTATCACCAACTTGAAAGATCTATTTCCCATAATATTACCAAGTTTAAGAGACTCAACCCACCCCACTTTGAATGATCCCCCGATCCCTTAGTTACATAAGCCTAGATCCTATAAATAGAAAGACGTTTCTCTATCCTAGACCTAGCCGAAGAACAAAAAATTCCCTTAGCAACCTTTATGTTGACTAGAGAAGCTGGGCACTGGTGGTGGCTTAAGAAAGATGCCTTACCCTCTCCTACCACTTAAGAAGTTTTCATGGATGCTTTCATTGAGAACTTCTTCCCTGTATATGTCTAAGAAAAGAAAGAGGAGGAATTTCAAGATCTCTACCAGGGAAATATGATTGTCGCCCAGTATGCAGCCTGATTTATCCAATTATTTAGGTTTACCCCTTTGATGGTCACCCGTGAGAGTCGCAAGGCCAGGAAATTTTTGAAGGGCCTTCGTGCATATATCTAAGACCGGGTAGTAATGCTGAGGCCTAACTCCTATACCGAGGTGCTTGACCATGCACAATTGTTGAAAGCCTTATCTCGACCCAACACTAATGCATTGCCCAAGTCTACATTAAATAGTAGCAACACCCACCCCAACCATAAAGAAAAGGTTGCCCAACCTCGTCAATAGCCACCTCGACAAGATACATCGAGTTGCCCCTTTTCATGCCTTACCACCACCCATTGGAAATGCCACTCGACTTGTCCAGCCATGTCAGCATTGTGGTTGTTTTCATGGTGATGAGCCCTGTCGGCATTTAAACAACTCCTATTATCAATGCAGGAGCACTCAGCACTTCATGAGGGATTGTCCTCAATGGCCAAAAGATGTAACCAGACCTGTAGCACAGAGAATCTTGATTAGCCAGGTGCCCTTACCATCCCTGTTGTTATCTAGGATATGCTTTCTATCTATGACACCATTACCCGAGCTTTGATTGATAAATGTGCTACCTATTCTTTTATTTTTTGTTCTTTTGCTTGTAAGTTAAATATTAAACTTGAACCTTTGAATAAAATATTAGCAGTAGAAAATCATTCTATAGGACTTTTAGAAGCTCACTGTGTGTACAAAAATTGTAAGATAAAAGCCTCAAGAACCAAACTACTAGTAGACCTCATACTTGTAGATTTTTTAGGATTTAATATTATTTTATGTATGGATTGGTTAGAAAAATATAGAACAATCATTAATTGTAAAAACAAGTTGTAACCTTTTATTCACCAAAAATGAAATAAAAAAAATTTATTTGTTAACTTAGGAAAAACTTATATGCATGGATTTTCTTATTTTCTAACATTTGAGTGAACATGAACATGGACACTAATCCTACAGTTTTATAATCCCTATGGTTTATAACTTTCTAGATGCCTTTCTAGAAGAGCTGCCTGGTCTACCTTCCCTACGAAAGATAGAATTCTCCATCAATCTACTTCCAGGAACTCAACCAATCTCAAAGCCTGCCTATTGCACGAGTCGCACCGAACTAGCTAAAATTGAGTACCAGCTCTTGGAACATCTTGGGCAAAGATTCATTCACCCCCATTCTCCTTAGCGTGCCTCGGTGCTATTTGTAAAGAAGAAAGACAATTCCCTCTGACTATGCATTTACTATAGAGAACTCAATCGAGTGATGGTAGAAAGTAAGTACCCTTTGGCATGTATTGATGACTTCATTGACCAGTTGCTAGGCACTACTATATTCACCAAGATCAATCTCATATTAGGATACTATTAGTTGAGAGTGAAGGAAGAAGATATCCCTAAGATAGTCTTTCGATGCCGATATAGTTAGTTCAAGTTCAGGGTAATGCCTTTCGGATTGACTAATGCCCCTGCTGCTTTCATGGATTTTATGAATAGGGTTTTCCAGCATGCACCAGATCAATACGTCATCATGTTCATTGATGACATCCTAGTATACTCGAAGAATCATGAAGAACATGCTGACCACTTGTCATGAGTATTGGAGACCCTTCGCCAAAATCACTTGTCCATTAAATTCAATAAGTGTACTTTCTGGATGGATCGAGTCTCTTTCTTTAGTCATGTGATTTTTGGCGAAATAGTTTTTGTTGATCCTTCTAAAGTTCAAGCTGTAATTAATTAAAGCTGACAAACCAATGTCGTCGAGGTACGCAGTTTCTTGAGTTTGGCCAACTACTGCCGGTGCTTCATTGATGGATTTTCTAAGATTGCAACTCCTTTGATCTACCTCTAAGGAAGAGTGTAGATTTTTTTTTGGCATGAAGAATGTGAAGGCAGTTTTGTTAAGTTGAAGTATCGCCTCATTGGTCCCAATGTTGATCCTCCCTAACAATACTGGGCAATTTAAGATTTTTTGCCATGCATCTCACATAGGCTTGGGATGTGTCTTTATGCAGCACAGTTAGGTAGTTGCTTATTAAGCAGACGCTTTAAACCCCGTGAGCGTAATTACCCCATATACGACCTGGAGTTGGTTGCCATAGTCTTTATCTTAAAGATATGGCGTCACTATTTATATGGCCAGACATTTGAAATTTATACTGACCATAAAAGTTTGAAACTTATATTTTCTTAGAGAGAACTTTACGTGAGGCAGAGGCATTGGATGGACCTCCTGAAAGACTATGACTACAATATTATGACTGTAAGATCCTCTACCACTCAGTAAAGGTAATATAATTGCTGATACTTTGAGCTAGAAGGAGTCTGCTTTATTTGCCTGGATGATGGTCTCCAGTTGAAAGCTAGTTCATGTAATGCAAACACTCCGCCTTAACCACTATGGAAATGGTGCTTACATCGCTCAAATTTAGGCCTCACCCGATCTTTTCATAAAGATTTGTGTATCTTAGTCCACCGACCCCGAGATAACTCAAAACCTAAGTGGGTTTACTTCTAATGAATTTCCTGATTTTAGACTCATCAATGATGGTTTATGTCCATTCTGGGATCATATTTGGGTCCCTACTGCAGTTAGGACAGATGTTCTTAAGGGTGTTCATGCCTCCAAGTCATCCATTCACCTTGGAAGACTTTAAACGCTAATACTTATGGCCTGGAATAAAAAAAGACATTTTCGATTATATCTCTTGATGCCTTACTTATCAATGAGTTAAGGCTGAGCATCAGAGATCCAACAGTTTATTATAAGTCCTCCCTATTCCAGAATGGAAGTAGGAGCGTGTGACCATAGACTTTGTCACCTATTAGTCCAGAACCTGTTCTAGCCTCAAGGCAATATGGGTCATCATTGACAGGTTGACCAAGACCGCACACTTTCTGCCTATCATAACAACAAACTCTACTAGCAAGTTAACTTGCCTCTACATCGAGGAGATTGTTTGACTCCATGTCGTTCCCTCTTCTATTATTTCAGACAGAGACCCCCCTTCACCTCCCACTTATGGGACAGTTTTTAGAAAGTCTTTGGTTCAAGATTGTACTTTAATATTACCTATCACCCTTAAACCGTTGGTCAGTCTGAACATACTTTATAGACACTCGAGCATATGTTACGCGCTAGTGTTCTCAACTTTGGTCATAATTGATATGAGTATCTTCCTTTATGTGAATTTACTTATAACAATAGTTATCATTCCAACATCGGCATGGCTCCATACGAAGTCTTGTATGGTAGGCCTTGTTGTTCCCCAACTTGCTGGAACGACGTTAGGAACCATCGTCACTTAGGACTAGACCACATTCAAGAGATCATTAAAAAAGTTGCCATTATTTAAAAGAACTTCACCACCGCTCAGAGTCATCAGAAGTGCTACGTTGACAACCATAGGAGGCCACTAGAGTTTGCCCTTAGTGACTATGTCTTCCTTTAAGATCTTCCCTTACAAAGGTAAAATGTAGTTTGGTAAGAAGGAAAAGCTGAGCCCTTGACATGTGGGACCTTTTACAATCGTGGAAAGTATCGAACCCTTGGCATACCACCTCGTTCTACCTTCAGAGTTTATAGGTCTGCATGATGTATTTTAAGTCTCCATGCTTAAAAGGTACTACCCTGACCCTTTGCACATTATTTATCACCAAGAAATACATATCCAAATGGACATGACTGACAAGAAATTTCCCACAGAAATCCTTTATTAGACCGATAAAGTTCTGCACAACAAAAAGATCCTAATGGTGAAGGTGCAGTGGCAACACCACACTTCAGGAGAGGCAACGTGAGAACTGGTGAGTGAAATGCAAGAAAAGTTCCCTCATTTATTTTAACAGATTTGGAGGACTAAATTTTTTAAAAGTGGGGAGAATGTAACACCCCGAAACCTTTGTACTTAATTGTCAGGAGAGATGACTTGGTAACTAGAGAGTGAAATGCAAGAGAAGTTTTCCTCATCTATTTCTAATAAATTTGGAGGACCAATTTTTTTAAAGGTGGGGGGAATGTGACACTCCAAAAATTTTGCTGTTAATTATTGTATAAAACCTCTATTTATTTGGGCTTTAGAATCCTTCGCACATTATTTATCACCAAGAAATACATGTCTAAATGGACATGACTGACAAGAAATTTCCTACAGAAATCCTTTATTAGATCGATAAAGTTATGCACAACAAAAGGATCCTGATGGTGAAGGTGCAGTGGCAACACCACACTTCAGGAGAGGCAACGTGGGAACTGGTGAGTGAAATGCAAGAGAAGTTTCCTCATCTATTTTAATAAATTTGGAGGACTAAATTTTTTAAAAGTGGGGGGAATGTAACACCCCAAAACCTTTGTACTTAATTGTCAGGAGAAAAGAGTTGGGAACTAGAGAGTGAAATGCAAGAGAAGTTTCCTCATCTATTTCTAATAAATTTAGAGGACCAATTTTTTTAAAGGTGGGGGAATGTGACACTCCAAAAATTTTACTGTTAATTATTATATAAAACCTATATTTATTTGGGCTTTAGAATCCTTCGCACATTATTTATCACTAAGAAATACATGTCTAAATGGACATGACTGACAAGAAATTTCCTACAGAAATCCTTTATTAGACCGATAAAGTTATGCACAAAAAAAGAATCCTGATGGTGAAGGTGCAGTGGCAACACCACACTTCAGGAGAGGCAACGTGGGAACTGGTGAGTGAAATGCAAGAGAAGTTTCCTCATCTATTTTAACAAATTTGGAGGACTAAATTTTTTAAAAGTGGGGGGAATGTAACACCCCGAAACCTTTGTACTTAATTGTCAGGAGAGATGACTTGGGAACTAGAGAGTGAAATGCAAGAGAAGTTTCCTCATCTATTTCTAATAAATTTAGAGGACCATTTTTTTTAAAGGTGGGGGGAATGTGACACTCCAAAAACTTTACTCTTAATTATTGTATAAAACCTCTATTTATTTGGGCCCTAAAGCCAATAACTCTTTAAATTTATGTCTTAATTTTTGAATGAGATCGGGTTTAAAATTTAATTTTTATATTTTTTTTGGAAACTAACGAATTTTTTTATTTGCTTAATTATGTAATTGTTTATTTATTTTAAATACTTTATTAATTTTAAAGCTTTCAGAAAAAATGGAGAAGGAAAAATGAAAGAAAAATTTCACAGAAAGGGCTGTGGAAATTTTTCCCGTTCATGCGGGCACCACAAGCCGCGCGCATGTAGCCAGCATGGGATGTGCCCCGGTACGCACGTCCCTTCTACATGGGGTGCGAGGACCGCAATCTTTGTGCATCACATCGCGCGCAATGTGCGCAAGCCTGCGCGTAAAAGTCCTCGGCCATCACGCGCTGTAGGCTTGGGCTATACACGTTGCCCTCTAGCAGCGAGCACCGCCCCTTAGGTGGTGTGCGCTGCCCCTTAGGGGGCATGCGTTGCCGTTTGGGCGGTATACCTTTTTTTTGTACCACCATCACATCATCGTCGTCTCATTGGCCGTCAATTAGTCATATTTGTTAGTCGTCGCATCGTGTTAGGTCACTTTTTTCCCTCCCTATGTGTGACATTTCAAATGCTAATTAAGGGATAAGGGTGCCAGATACAGAGATAGGTTACGAGTGCACAAAAGTTAAATGTATGCAACGGAGCAATTTATTCCAAATTCCTTACAAGATATATGAGTTTTCAATTGCATATATATCTTAGGCCATAAGTGCAACAAAATACAATTGATCAAAATATAAAATGGGCCACTTCAATCATTATGTAAAAGGACTCATCAGAGTACGGGATAAGTCATGCACTCATAAAAGTTTATGGATCCACAGTGTAACACCCCGCTCACCACTATGCTAAATCATATTTGGAGAAAATCCTATTTATTTGGGCCTTAAGGCCACCTGAACTCAGTTAAATTTATTTCGTAGCCTTATATCGTAATTTGTAATTTCAATTTTATATTAATTTTGTTATTTTATTTTGATTTTATTTAATTTTATATGTTATTATTATTTTTATTTTATTATGATTTATTATTATTATTATTATTTTAAATAATTAATTTTCAAGAGAAAATGGAAAAAATGGGAAAAACCCCGCGAGAAAACACTAGTGAGAGAGGGTTGCCCGCGCGGGCACCATGCACTATTTGCATGCGTTTGCACACAACAAGCACAGGATGTGCGCACTGTGCACATGACCTATCCACGCAAGGTGCGGGGCCAGTCCTGTGCACGTGTCTTGTCACGTGTAGGCATGCCCATCCGTTCGCGTCACATCGTGCACAAACAAGACCAAGTACTGCACACTATGCGCGCCTGTAGGCTAGCTCTTGCACGCGGCAGGGTAGGTTGGCATATGCAGTCTAGGCCTGCACCGCAAACCGGTTGGATAAGGCACACTGCTGCCTCGGGCAGTGTGCCACCGCCCTCCTTATGCGGTGTGCCATCGTCGGTGGAGGAATTTTTCCTCTGTTTTTTGCACTGCGTCAAATTGATCATCTTCCATTCAACTTTCTTTCTCTTCACCGAATTTTTCCATTTGGTGCAAATATGACGGTCCCCATTTTCTATAAGTAGGAACACTTCCTCCAATTTTCTCATCACTTCCATTTCATTCTTCCACCTTCCAAGAGTTTCGAGGTTCTGGTAAGGAATTTAGTATTTCTTTAAATATCTTAAGGAGTATTTCTAGAAAAATTAAAATTATGAATCTATGATTTTGTGTGGTTTGCATGTTCTATGTTTAGTAGTTCTAATAAGGTGAATTGTTCTTGATTTCAGGCATGCTATATGATTTATAGGCACTTGATGATTTGCATGTAAATAAAATAATTTTAACTGGTGATACTACTTGGAAAATAAAATAAAAATTAGAAGAAAAGTGGAATGAAGGCTGAATAGTTCGAAATATGTATATATCTATATTGACATGCATAATGCATCAAGTGTCTTATTAGGCTTTTTATCTCTGAGCGGTATCTATTTTCCTCTCCCCCATCTGGTCTGAAAAGATGTGAGAGGATCGCTCCTTATGTATGATAGTGTACCCTCTAATGAGAATGGTGACGCGAATATCTATTAGGGGTCACCTTTGGCTAAGTACTGTCATGCCTATTGAATATTTGATAGGACCACTATGGTCGGTACGACCTTGGTCATAGTCGTACCATGGTTTGGCAAGCCAGAAATGTGCTTGAACAAATTGCTATTATCTGTATCTGATCGAGTCATTTCATATCGGTAGTTAAAAATCTGTATATTCCCTTAAAGATTGAAGTCAGAACGACTTTGAGAAACGTGACACGAAAATCTGAGCATTTCATAATTTATTTGATTTTATCTATAGTTGAGTATGATTTTTATTTGATTGTTGTGACCATGACACAATGTTTCCGCTAATAAATAAAATTATTTTCATAAAGATAGGACCCTGACGTGACCTGATGGTAAGTAGTAATGATATTATTATTCACCTTTTAAATCTTACAATGTTATTTAAATATTATTTTTCTTACTAAGCATATGGAACTCACTCTTTCCATGCCCCCCCTTCCCCCAGATGAGGAAGATAGTGAGGAACCGTCCATTGACCTACCCTTGAAGTCTATGAGGATCCCATGGATCCACAAACCTTGAGTGCATGATTGTTCCCGCACTTTGATGAGTCCAATAACATAATGATAGAAGTGGCCTTTTTTGTATTTTTATAGTTTGTATTTTGTTACCACTTCTATCCTCAGTTATATATATGTGTAATTGGAACTCAGATATTGTGTAAGGAATTTATAATAATTTGCTCCGCTGCATACAATTTTATCATGCATTCATAATCTATTTCTGTATCTGACACCCTTATGCCTTAATTTGCATTGAGAATGTCACAGATGGTATTAGAGCAGTTTTGCAAACCAAATCCCATACAATTAAGACTGTAAGTAGAAGACCCTTAGGATATCTTGAAAAATAAGTCATCTTTTCCGAATTAGACCACCAACTTGTGTCTTCCTTTCTTTTGTAGAAATGACATGAGAGAGACCTTTTGTAGAACGTACTAAAAGACCCGAGGCCCAAGACCATCCATCTAGAGCCGAGTTTACTGAACTCTTTTAAGCTATCTAAGGATTAACCATAGCTGTAGGACAGAACCAAGCACACCCTTATCAACACCTTACCCCGTAATACTGAACAACCAAGAGGTCTATCTCTCACAACATAGCAAAGTTACTTAACCTGCCACACTTTGTAGGTGGCCCTAACCCCTTAGTAGCCGAAGGCTGGATCCTGTAGATAGAGAAGTTTTTGTCTGTCTTAGACCTAACCGAGGAACATAAGGTTCCCGTAGCAGCCTTTATGCTGATCGATGAAGTATAACACTGGTGGTGACTTAAGAAAGAAGTCCTGCCTACCCCCACCACTTAGGAAGTTTTCATGGATGCATTCTTTGATAACTTTTTTCTAGTCTATGTCTGAGAGAAGAAAAAGGAGGAATTTCAGAACCTCTGCTAAGAAAATTTTATGGTTTCCCAATATGTAGCCTGATTCGTCAAACTTTTTAGGTTTGCTCATCTAATGGTCACCCCCAAAAGTCATAAAGGTAGGAAGTTTCTGAAAGGCATTCGTACCAATATCTATGATCGGGTTGTGATACTGAAACCCAGCTCGTATGTAGAGGTGCTAGAATATGCCTAGTTGGCCAAAGACCTCATCTCGACTAGGCACCAATGCATTACCTGAGTTCATAACAACAATAACCCCAACAACCCACCCCAATAAACAAGCTCAAGTTGTCTTTCCCTTGCCCTACCCTTACTTATTGGACAACCTGCACAACCTTCCCAACCATGTCAGCATTATGGTTGCTCGTATGACGAATTACCTTGTCGGTATATCAATCACACCTGCTATCAGTATGGAAGCACCCAATATTTTATAAAGGAGTGCCTTCAGCGGTCGAAGGACGTGGCTAGACCTATAGCCCAGGGTCGTGTGTATGACATCCCTGATGCTAATTAAGGCATGTAGGTGTCAAATACAAAAACAGATTATGAGTGCATGATAAAAATTATATGCAGTGGAGCAAATTAATACAAATTTTTTACAAAATATATGAGTTCTAAATACACATGTAACTGAGGGTAGAAGTGGCTACAAAATACAAATGTTAAATTACAAAGAGTGCCACTTCAATCATTATGCTATTGGACTCATCAGAGTGCGAAAAAATCATGCACTCAAGGTTTGCAGATCCACGGGATCCTCATAGACTTCAATGGGTAGGTCAACTGACGGTCCCTCACTATTTTCCTCATCTGTGGGGGGGGAGGGACATAGAAAGAATGAGTTCTATATGCTCAGTAAGAAAAAATAATATTTAAATAACATCATAAGGTTTAAAAGGTGAATAATTACATCATAAACACTTACTGTTAGGTCATGTCAGAGTTTTATCCTACCTTATGAAAATAATTTATTTATTAAGGAAATATCATGTCACAATAATAAAAAACAAACAACATACTTGACAATAGAGAAAATCAAATAAATCATGAATGCTTAGATTTTTGTGTCGTGCTTTGTGAAGTAATTTTGACTTCCATCTCTGAGGGCAGATATAGATTTTTGACTACCCACGTTGAATGACCAGATCAGATACAGATAACAATAATTTTTTCAGACACATTTTCGGCTTGTCAAACTATAGTATGATCTATGACCACGACCGTACCGACCATAGTGGTTCTATAAGATATTCTATAGTTACGACAGTACTTAGCTAAAACTAACCCCTAACAGATATTCGTGTCACCACTTTTGTCAAAGGGTACGCCGTATCTACAGGGAGCGATCATCTCAAGACTTTTCAAACCAAATGGGGAAGAGGAAAAGAGATACCCTTCAGAGATAAAAAACCTAATGAGACACTTGATGCATTATGTATGTCAATACAGAAACATACGGACTTTGGACCATTCAGGTTTCATTCCACTTTTCTCTCCTTTTTTTTGTTTTTATTTTTTAGATAACCTTATCAGTTTTATATTATTTTATTTAGATGCAAATCATCAAGTGCCTACAAATCACATAGCATGCTTGAAATTAAGAACATTTCATTTTATTAAAGCTACTAAACATGTAAATCACACAAAATCATAGATTCATTATTTTAATTTTCTAGAAATACTCCTTAAGATGTTTAGAAAAATACTAGATTCCTAATTGAAATCTCGATAGTTTTTTCTACACCATTCTTCTTCTCCTCTTCTCCTTCTCTCTCTAGATCATTCTTTCTCTCTCTAAATTCTTAGAAGGTGGAAGAATGAAAGTGATGAGAAAATGGGGGCCGTCAGATTTGTGCCAAGTGGTAAAATTCAGTGAAGAGAGAAAGTGTTAAAAATGGAAGAGATGCTTGATTTGACACAGCATAAACAATGAAAAAGAATCCTCCTCCACTGGTGGTGGCACACCCCAAGTGACGGCACACTGCCCAAGTTGGACGGCAGAACACTGCCTGAGGTAGCAGTGTGCCTCACTTGCTCGGTGCGCATTGCAGGCCTAGCCTATAAGCACCAGGCTACTAGAAGCTCCTTGTATATATAAAGATTGTAAGATAAAAAGCTTCATAAATATAAGTATTTATAGACTTAATACTATTAGACTTTTCAGGATTTGGCATGATTCTAGGAATGGACTGGTTAGAAAAATATAGAGCAATTATTAATTGTGAAAGTAAAGTTCTAACCTTGCAATCACTAAAGAAGAAATAAAAATATATTTTTATCTTTCTTAACAATTGAATAAAAAGGAATATGGATGTTGATCCGGCTGTGTATTCCATACCAATTGTTTACAACTTTCTGGCAGCTTTTTCTGTCGAACTACCTAGTTTACCTTCCCCATGAGAGGTAGAATTTTTAATCGAATTGCTACCCGAAACCCAACCAATCTCAAAACCTGCTTATCGCATGAGCCGTGCTGAGCTCGTAAAATTTTTAAATACTACTTTCTGGTGTATATACGGTATGTACGAGTTCAGAGTGATGTTGTTCAGGTTAACTAATGCCTCTGCTGCCTTTATGGATCTCATGAACAAGGTTTTTTGGCATGGACTAGATTAGTATACATCATATTCATTATGACATCATAGTGTACTCTAAAAGCCAAGAGAAACATGCAGTCCATTTGTGTAAAGTGTTGGGGACACTTTGCTAGAACCAACTGTATGCTAAACTTAGCAAATGCTCTTTCTGGTTGGATTGAGTTTTCTTCATTGGTCATGAAATTTTGAGTGAAGGAGTTTCGTGGATCCAGCCAAGGTTGAAATAGTGATCAACTAGAATCTGCCCACTAATGTCACTGAGGTTTGTAGTTTCCTTAGTTTGGCGGGTTACTATCAATGATTCATCGACGGATTCTCTAATATTCCTGCTTCTTTGACTCGACTCACTTGAAAGAGCATAACATTCGTCTGGAATTATGAGTGTAGTGAAAGATTTATGGAATTGAAGTGTCGTCTCATCTCTGCTCTGGTGTTAATCCTCCCTGATAACACTACAAGATTTTAAGTCTACTGTGATGCATCTCATATTGGCTTGGGATGTGTTTTAATGCAGCATGGTAAAGTGGTCGCTTATGGATATGACAGTTGAAATCCTATGAGCAGAACTACCTTACTCACGATCTGGAGTTGGTGGCCATCATCTTTGCCTTGAAGATATGGCATCATTACCTGTTTGGTTAGACCTTTGAGATTTACACTAACCATAAAAGTTTGAAGTACATCTTCTCGCAGAGGGAGTTGAACATGAGACAGAGACACTGGATGGATCTCCTCAAGGATTACGACTATAAGATCATCTACCAACCTAGTAGAGGGAATGTAGCTGCTAATGCATTGAGCCAAAAGGAGTCTACAGTGTTGGCCCAAACCATGGCCTCTAGTTAGAAGTTAGTATATGCCATGTAGTCACTCTACCTCAGCTACTATGGCAAAGGTACCTATCCCGCTCAGATTCGAGCTTTGCCCGATCTTTCCATGAAGATTTAGGAAGCTTAGTCCACGGACCAGGAACTCACCAAGGATCTGAGTAAGTTCTCTTCAGATGAATTTCCTGATTTCAGGATCTCAAATGATGGGTTGTTTAGATTCTAGAACTAAATTTGGGTTCCTATTCGCTGTCCTGATGGATGTTGTCAAGGCTGCCCATGTCTCTAAACTATCCATCCATGCCGAGAGTACCAAGATGTATCGGGACCTGAAGCACTAATACTAGTGGCTAGGAATGAAGAAGGACATTGTCGACTACATCTTCAGATGCCTTGCTTTCCTGAGGATTAAGGTAGAACACTAGAGACTCGGTAGTTTGTTACAGGGCCTCCCGATTCAAAAATGGAAGTGGGATCATGTAGCCATGAATTTTGGCACTAGACTACCCAGGACTTGTTCTAGTTGTGATGCTATTTAGGTCATCATTGATAGACTAATCAAGACTACCCATTTCTCGCCCATTAGAACTACTGACTCTACATGAATTAGCCAGCCTTTATGTCGATGAAATTGTTCAAGTCTATGGTGTTCCCTCATCCATTGTGTCTGATCAAGATCCTCAATTTACCTCCCATATTTGGGATAGCTTTCAAGAAGCTCTTGGGTCTATATTGTACTTCAGCTCGCTTATCATCTCCAAACTGATGGCCAATCAGAATGTACTATTCAGACATTGGATGAAATATTGCATGCTTACATCTTTGACTTTGGCGATAACTTGTATAAGTATCTTCCATTCTGTGAATTTGTTTATAATAACAGTTATCACTCCAGCATCGGCATGGCTTCATATGAACCCCTATACGATAGATCCCACTGTTCTCCCACTTATTGTAGTGAAGTCGAAAAGCAACGTCATTTGGGATAAGACTTCATCCAGGAGACTATTAAGAAGGTTGTGATCATCCGTAAAAACTTGGCTATCGACAAGAGTGACCAGAAGAGTTATGCGGATAATTGTAGGAGGCCCTTGGAATTTGTCGTTGGAGACCAGGTCTTCCTTAAGATTTTCCCCTACAAGGGAAAAATGAGGTTCAAGAAAATAGGAAAATTGAGCCCTCGATATGTTGGACCTTTTTGGATCGTAGAGTGCATTAGACCTGTAGCATACCACCTTACTCTACCTTGATAGTTTACGGGTCTACATGATATTTTTCATGTCTCTATGTTCAAAAGGTACTACCCTGACCCTTCTCATATCATTCCTCACGATGAGACACAGGTACAAAGTGATATGACTAACGAGAATTTCCTGTAGAGATTCTCGTGTTGACCGATAAAATCTTACGCAACAAGACTATTTGCATGGAAAGGTGCAGTGGCAGCACCATACTCCGAAAGAGGCGACGTGTGAATTGGAAAGCGAGATGAGGAAAACGTTTCCAAACCTGTTCAAGATAAATATGGGGATAAAATTTTTTAAGGTGGGGGGAATGTGACACCCCACTCACCGCCGTGCTAAATTGTATATAAAAAATCCTATTTATTCAGGCCTTAAGGCCACACTGCACTCATTTAATTTTATTTCGCAACTTTATATCGTAATTTATAAATTTTGTCGATTTTAATATTTTATTTTATTTTTAGTTTACCAAATTTTGTTTTGATTTATTATTTATTATTTATTATTATTATTATTATTATTATTTAAATAAACATTTTTAAGGAAAAAACATAAAAAGAGGGAAAAATTCCAGGGGAAAGCACTCAGGGGAGAGGGTTGACCGCGCGGGCACTTCACCTACCATGCGCGTGCATGAGGAGCAAGTACTAGACCTAGCCTTGTTACACGTTGGCAGGCCCGTCTGCACACATCACATCCCACACGAATAAGGCTGGCGCCGCAAACTGTGTGCACGCCACGCAGCAGGCCTGCGCCCCTGGGGCCTGAACATGGGATGCGACGGACGGGTGAGGCACACTGCCACCTCGGGCAATGTGTCGTCGCCCACCTTGGGTGACATGCCACCACTTGGGGCGTGTTGCCGTCAGTGGAAGAAGATTCTCCTCTATTTTTTATGCCATGTCAAATCAAGCATCTCTTCCATTTTCAACACTCTCTCTTTTAACTAGATTTTGCCGCTTGGCGCAAATCCAACAACCCCCATTTTTTCATCACTTCCATTCTTCCACCTTTCAAGAGTTAGAGAGAGAAAAATTGATCTAGAGAGAGAAGGAGAGGAGGTGGAGAAGAACTTTGTAGGAAAAACTATCGAGGTTTTCATAAGAAATCTAGTATTTCTTTAAACATCTTAAAAAGTATTTCTAGAAAATTAAAATAAATTTTGTTATCTTGTATGATTTGCATGTTGTATGTTTAGTAATTTTTAATAAAGTGAATTGTTCTTGATTTTAAGCATGCTATGTGATTTGTAAGCACTTGATAATTTGTATGTAAATAAAATAATATAAAACTGGTAAGGTTATTTGAAAAATAAATATACCAAAAAAAGAAAAAAAAAGTAGAATGAAGCCTGAAAGGTCCGAAGTATGTATCTATATTGACATGCATAATGCATTAAGTATCTCATTAGGCTTTTTATCTTTGAGGGGTATCTGTTTCTCCCTCCCCCATCTAGTCTGGAAAGATATGAGAGGATTACTCCATGTGGATGACAGTGTATCCTCTAACAAGAGTGATGACGAAAATATCTGTTAGGGGTCACTTTTGGCTAAGTATTGTCGTGACTATAAAATTTCTTATAAGACCACTATGGTTGGTGCGACCGTGGTCATAGATCGTACAATGGTTTGGCAAGCCAAAAATGTGTCCGAGCAAATTGTCGTTATCTGTATCTGATCTGGTCATTTCATATGGATAGTCGAAATCCGTATCTGCCCTCAGAGATGGAAGTCAGAACAACTTCGCAAAGCATGACACAAAAATCTGAGCATTCATGATTTATTTGATTTTCTCTATTGTCAAGTATGTTGTTTATTTTTTTATTGTTATGACTATGACATGATGTTTCCTTAATAAATAAATTATTTTTATACAGTAGGATAGGACTCTAACGTGACTTAATGGTAAGTGTTTATGATATTATTATTCATATACAATGCTATTTAAATACTGTTTTCCTTACTGAGCATATGAAACTCACTCTTTACATGCTCCCTCCCATATGAGGAAGATAGTGAGGAACCATCCGCTGACCTACTCCTTGAAGTCTATAAGGATCTGGTGGATCCGTAAACCTTGAGTGCATGCTTGTTCCCACACTCTGATGAGTCTAATAGCATAATTAAGGCATCTCATATGCTAATCAAGGTATGTAGGTATCAGATACAGAAATAGATTACGAGTGCATGATAAAAATTATATGCAACAGAGTAAATTAATACAAATCGCTTACAAAATACATGAGTTCCAAATACACATATAACTAAGGCCATAAGTGGTTACAAAATACAAATGTCAAAATATAAAAAGTGTCACTTCTATCATTATGCTATTGGACTCATCAAAGTGCGGAAACAATCATGCACTCAAAGTTTGCGAATCCATGGGTTCCTCATCGACTTCAATGGGTAGGTCAGTTGACAGTCCTTCATTATCTGGGGGAGGAGCATAGAAAGAGTGAGTTCCATATGCTCAGTAAGGAAAATAGTATTTAGATAACAATGAAAGATTTAAAAGGTGAATAATTATGTCATAGACACTTACAATTAGGTCACATCAGAATTCTATCCTACCTTATAAAAATAATTTATTTATTAAGAAAACATCATGTCATAGTCACAACAATAAGAAATAAACAACATACTTGACGGTAGAGAAAATCAAATAAATCATGAATGCTCAAATTTTTGTGTCATGCTTCGCGAAGTTGTTCTGACTTTTATATTTGAGGGCAGATACGGATTTTCAAGTACCCATGTGGAATGAACAGATCAGATGCAGATAACGATAATTTGTTGAGGCACATTTTTGGCTTGTCAAACCACGGTACGATCCATAACTACGGCTGTACCGACTATAGTGGTCCTATACGATATTTTATAGTGACGACAGTAGTTAACCAAAGGTGACCCCTAATAGATATCTGCATCACTGCTCTCGTTAGAGGGTACACCATCATCCACAAGGAGTGGTCCTCTCACATCTTTTCAGACCAGATGGGGGAGGGGGAAACAGATATCCTTCAAAGATAAAAAGCCTAATGAGACACTTGATGCATTATGCATGTCAATACAGATACATACGTACTTTGAACCATTCATGTTTCATTCCACTTTTTTCTCTTTTTTTTTTGTTTTTTTTTTCTAAAGAACCTTACCAGTTTCATATTATTTTATTTACATGCAAATCATGAAGTACCTACAAATCACATAGCATGCTTGAAATCAAGAATAATTATTTTATTAAAGCTACTAAACATCTAAATCACGCAAATTCATTATTTTAATTTTTTAGAAATACTCCTTAAGACGTTTGAAGAAATACCAGATTTCTTTCAGAAACCTCGATAGTTTTTCTTACACCTTTCTTCTTTTCTTCCTCTCTTTCTCTCTCTATATCACTTTTTCTCTTTCTCTCTAAACTCTTGGATGGTGGAAGAATGGAAGAGATGTTTGATTTGACACGGCACAAAAAACAGAGGAGAATCCTCCTCCACCAACAGCGACACACCTCATTCGGTGGCACGCCGACCCAGATGGGCGATGACACACAGCCCAAGGCAACGGTATGCCTCAGCCTCCCAGCGCACACTGTAAGCCTCGCCAGTAAGCACCGGGCTACCCAGTCGAATGCAGGGCCTATGGCACACTGGGGCACCACGCAGATGCCTACTGCACATAGGCCTATTTGTGCAGCCCTGCTGCGCGGGTGGCGAGCGTACAGTGTGCGGCACTAGCCCTGCCCACGTGTAATGTGACAGGCGTGCAGGTCTGGGCCCATACCTCGCACGAATAGGACATGCACACAGTGCACGGTCCCTGCATGGGAAATCCCTCTTCCTCGGTTGTTTTCCCGCGGGATTTTACCCCATTTTTTCATTTTTTCCTGAGAATCATTTATTTTTAAAAAATAAAAATGGTAAATTAAAACAAAATGAGGTGAAATAAAATAAAATAAAAAATAAATAAAATATTAAAATCGATAAAATTAACAAATTACGATATAAAGTTGCAAAATAAAATTAAATGAGTTCAGTGTGGCCTTAAGGACCAAATAAATAGGGTTTTTCAAATATAACTTAGCACAGCAGTGAGTGAAGTGTTACAATGTAGACCACCTAGATGAACCTGGTGCCCTCCCAACTCTTGTCCTTATCCAGGGTTTGCTTTCTAGTCATAATACTTTCGTCAAGGCCTTGATCGATATAGGTGCTACTCATTCTTTTATCTCTTATGCATTTGCTTATAAATTTGATATTAGGATTGAACTTTTAAAAGATATTTTAACTGTAAAGACTCCCTCTAGGAGATTCTTAGAAACTTACTGTGTATATAAAAATTGTAAGATAAAAGCTTCAAAATAGAAGTATTTGTAGACTTGATACTCTAAGATTTCTCAAGGTTTGATGCTATTTTAAGAATGGATTGGTTAGAAAAATATAGAACAATTATTTATTGTAAAGTAAAGTTGTAACCTTGCGATCCCTAAAAATAAAATAAAATCTATTTTTCTCCCTAGCAATTGAATAAACCAGAATATGAATGCTGATCCTACTGTGTATTCCATTTCCATTGGTTGCAACTTTCTTGAATTTTTTCTCATCGAATTACCTGGTCTACCTCCCCTGCGAGAGGTAGAGTTTTCTATCGAACTACAACTTAGAACCTAACCAATTTTGAAACATGCCTATCACATGAGTCATGCTGAGCTTGTAGAATTAGAAAACCATTTTTTTGAGCTTCTTGGCCAGAAGTTTATTCGCCCTAGTCACTCCCCTTAGGGCCCTCCGGTATTATTTATAAAAAAAAAGATAGCTCTCTCATACTATGCATGGACTACCGAGAACTCAACTAAGTAACAGTAAATAACAAGTATCCCTTACCTCGACTTGATGATCTTTTCGACCAACTGCAAGGAGCCATGGTCTTCTCCAAGATCGACCTTAGATTTGGATACTACAAATTAAGAGTCAAAGAAGAATATATTCCAAAGATTTCTTTCTGGTGTAGGTACAATCTGTACGAGTTTAAGGTGATGTCGTTCAGGTTAACTAACGCCCCTGTGGCTTTCATGGACCTCATGAATAGGGTTTTTCAGCATGCACTAGATCAATACATCATCATGTTCATTAATGACATCCTAGTGTACTTTAAGAGCATAAAAGAACACGTAGTCCACCTGTCCGAAGTGCTAGGAACACTTTGTCAGAACGAACTATTTTTTAAACTTAATAAATGGTCCTTCTAGTTGGATTGAGTTTTCTTTCTTAGTCATATGATTTTGAGTGAAGGAGTTTCCATGGATCCTGTCAAGGTTGAAACGATAATCAACTAAAATTCGCCCACCAATGTAGCTGAGGTATGTACTTTCCTTAGCTTGGTAAGGTATTAACAGCGATTCATCGGCATATTTTCTAAGATTCCTGCTCTGTTAACTTGACTCACTCGAAAAGGCATACTATTTGTCGGGAATTACTAGTATGGTGAAAGCTTTATGGAATTAAAGCATCATCTTATCTCTGCTCTAGTGTTGATCCTCACTGACAACACTAGAAGATTTCAGGTCTACTGTGATTCATCTCATATTAGCTTGGGATGCATTTTGATGTAGCATGGTAGAGCGGTCGCTTATGGTTCTCGATAGTTGAAACCCCATGAATAGAACTATCCTACTCACGATCTGGAGTTAGTGGTCACTATCTTTGCCTTGAAGATGTGGTGTCATTACCTGTTTAGTAAGACCTTTGAGATTTACGTTGACCACAAAAATTTAAAGTACATCTTCTCATAGAGGGAGTTGAACATGAGACAAAGACACTGGATGGACCTCCTGAAGGACTACGATTGCAAGATCATCTACCATCCCGGTAGAAGAAATGTAGTCACTGATGCACTGAGACAAAAAAAGTCCGCAGTGTTGGCCTAAACCATGGCCTGCAGTTGGAAGCTAGTAGATGCTATGTAGTCACTCCGCTTTAGTTACTATGGCAACAGTACCTATCTCGATTAGATCCGAGCTGAGCCTGATCTTTTCATGAAGATTTGGGAAACTTAGTCCACAGACAAAAAAATACCAAGAATTTGAGTAAGTTATCTTCTAACAAGTTTTTTAATTTTAGACTCTCAGATGATGGGTTGTGTAGATTTTGGGACCAAATTTGGGTCCCTTTTCGCTATCAGGATGGATGTTCTCAAGGTTGCCCATGCCTTCAAACTATCCATCCAACCCGAGAGTACCAAGATATACCGGGACCTGAAGCACCAATACCGGTGGCTAGAAATGAAGAAGCACATTATTGACTATGTCTCCTGATGCCTTACTTGCTAGAGGATTAAGGTAGAACGTTAGAGATCTGGTAGATTATTATAGGGCCTCTTGATTCTAGAATAGAAGTGGGAGCATGTAACAATAAATTTTATCACCAAACTACCCAGGATCAATTCTGGTCGTAATTCTATTAGGGTCATCGTTGACAGACTAACCAAGACTGTCTATTTCTTGCCCATCAGAACTATTAACTCCCCCAGTAAATTAGTCTGCCTTTATGTCGATGAAATTGTTCAACTCTAAGGTGTTCCCTCATCCATTGTGTCCGATTGAGATCCTCAATTCATCTCCCACTTTTGGGACTGCTTTCAAGAAGATTTTATGTTTGGATTATACTTAAGCACTGCTTATTATCCCCAAACTAATGGTCAGTTGGAATGTACTATCCAGACATTGGATGATATGTTGCGTGCTTGCGTCTTTGACTTTGGCGATAACTGGTATGAGTATCTTTCCCTGTGTGAATCTAAATACAATAACAGTTATCATTCTAGTATTAGCATGGCTTTGTATGAAGCCCTGTATGGTAAGCCCTGTCATTCTCCCACTTGTTAGAGCAAAGTTGGAAACTAGTGTCATTTGGGACCAGACTTCATCCAGGAGACTATTGAGAAGGTTGTGATCATCCATAGGAACTTAGCTACTGCCCAGAGTCGCTAAAAGAGTTATGTTGATAATCATAGGAGACACTTAAAATTTGTTGTTAGAGGCCATGTTTTCCTTAAGGTTTTCCCCTACAAGGAAAAAATGTAGTTCGGTAAAAGAGGAAAGTTAAGCCCCCGTTATGTGAGAACCTTTCGGATTGTGAAGTGTATTAGACTCGTAGCGTACTGCCTTACTCTAACTCAAGAGTTTGTCGGTCTATATGATGTTTTTCATGTCTCTATGCTCAAAAGGTACCACCCTGACCCTTCTCATATCATTCTTCATGATGAGACGTAGGTACAAGTCGATATGACTTACGAGGAACTCCCCGTAAAACTTTTTGATTAGATCAATAAAGTCTTATGCAACAACAAGATCCCTATGGTAAAGGTACAGTGGTAGCACCATACTATAGAAGAGGTAACATGGGTGTTGGAAAATGAGATAAGAGAAAAGTTCCCAGACCTATTCGAAATAAATTTGGGGGACCCAATTTTTTAAGGTGGAGGCGATGAGCACCTTCCTCACCACCACACTAAATTGCATTTGGAAAAACCCATCTTTATTTGGGCCTTAAGGCCATCAGAACTCATTTAAATTTATTTCGCAACCTTATATTGTTATTCATAATTTTAATTTTATGCTTATTTTATTATTTTATTTTGATTTTATTTAATTTTATCTGTTATTATTATTTTTATTTTATTTTGATTTATTATTACAATAATAATAATAATTATTATTATTATTATTTTGAATAATTAATTTTCAGGAGAAAATGAAAAAGGGGTAAAAATCCCGTGGGAAAACACCCGTGGGAGAGGGTCACCCACTTGGGCACCGCGCGGTGAGCATGAGCGTGCGTGCGTGACCAGCGCAGGTTGTGCGCACAATGTGCACATCCCATCCGTGTGGGGTAGGGGGCCAGTCTTGTGGGTGCATCATGTCGCGCATAGGCAGGCCTGTCCGCATGCCGATAGGGCCAAGCACCGCATACTGTGCTCGCGTCGTCCACACAGCAGGCCTGCGCACCTGGGGCCTGCGCGCAGTGCCCCAATGCACTGTAGGCCCTACGCAGGGCAGGGTAGGCTAGAACTTGTAGGCTAAGCCTACAGCACACGCCGGCCGGGTGAGGAGCACCGCCGCCTCAGGCTGTGTATTGCTACCCTCCTTGGTGATGTCTTGCCGCTTTGGGGTGTACCATTATCGGTGGAGGAATTTTTCCTCTATTTTTTGCATCGCATCAAATCAATCATCTTTCATTCAACTTTCTCTCTCTTCACCACATTTCACCACTTGGTGTAAATTTGATGGTCCTTATTTTCTTTAAATAGGGACCCTTCCTCCCATTTTCTCATCACTTCTATTTCATTCTTCTACCTTCCAAGAGTTTAGAGAGAGAGTGAGTGATTTAGAGAGAGAAGGAGGAGAAGAATAACTGTGTAGGAAAACTTCAAGGTTCCGACGAGGAATTTAGTAGTTCTTTAAACATCTCAAAGAGTATTTCTAGAAAAATTAAAATTATGAATATATGATTTTGTGTTATTTGCATGTTCTATGTTTAGTAGTTCTAGTAGAGTGAATTGTTCTTGATTTTATGCATGCTACATAATTTATAGATACTTGATGATTTGCGTGTAAATAAAATAATATGAATCCGATGATACTATCTGAAAAATAATTAAAAAATAAGAGAAGTGGAATAAAGCTTGAAAGGTCTGAAATATGTATATATCTGTATTGACATGTATAATGCATCAAGTGTCTCATTAGCCTTTTTATCTCTTAGGGGTATCTGTTTCTTCCTCCCTCATCTAGTCTGGAAAGATGTGAGAGGACCACTCTTTGAAAATGAGAGCATACCCTCTGACGAGAGCAATAACATGAATATCTATTAAAGGTCACCTTTGGCTAAGTACTACCGTGACTATAGAATATTTGATAGGACCACTATGGTCGGTAAAGTCGTGGTCATAATCATACCATGGTTTAATAAGTCAAAAATATGCCTGAGTAAATTGCCATTATCTATATCTGATTTGGTCATTCCACATGGGTAGTTAGAAATCTGTATCTACCATCAGAGATGGAAGTCGGAAAAACTTCACAAAGCATGACACGAAAATCTGAGCATTTCATGATTTGTTTAATTTTTTTTTGGTTGAGTATGATTTTGATTTGATTGTTATGACTATGACTCAATGTTTTCTCTAATAAATAAATTATTTTCAT
Source organism: Carica papaya (assembly GCF_054855325.1). Taxonomy (NCBI): domain Eukaryota; kingdom Viridiplantae; phylum Streptophyta; class Magnoliopsida; order Brassicales; family Caricaceae; genus Carica; species Carica papaya. Next base: position 24,270,287 of record NC_142314.1, read on the forward strand.
AAAGTAAGATAGGACCTCGACGTGACCTAATGATATTATAATTCACCTTTTAAATCTTACAATATTATTTAAATATTATTTTTTTTACTGAGCATATGGAACTCACTCTTTTCATGCCCCCCAGATGAAGAAGATAGTGAGGAACCATCCGTTGACTTACCCCTTAAAGTCTATGAGGATCCTGTGGATCCGAAAACCTTGAATGCATGATTGTTCTAGCACTCTGATGAGTCCAATAACATAATAATAAAAGTGGCCCTTTTTATATTATGATATTTTATATTTTGTTGCCACTTCTACCCTCAGTTATATATATATGTGTAATTGAAACTCATATATTGTGTAAGGGCTTTGTAATAATTTTCTCTACAACATGAAATTTTATCATGCACTCGTAATCTATTTCTACATCTGACACTCTTATGCCTTAATTTGTATTGGGGATGTTACACACGACATCTTCAAATACTTCAAGGGATAAGCCTGCGATTGGTTCCTCATTATCTTCCTCATCTAGAGGAGGGCATGGAAAGGGGTGAGTTCTATATACTCAGTAAGGAAAATAGTATTTAAATAACATCATAAGATTTTAAAGGTAATTAAAGGTACCATCAAAAGTCATATCATGGTCCTTGATTGAGTTATGAAAATAATTTATTTTATTGAAGAAATCATTGAACTCATCATATCATAGTCATATCATATCAATGAAAAATATCATGTTGAAACTAAAAAATATCAAACAAATCATGATATGAACTATTTTTTGTGTATTATTTGCGAAGTCGTTCCGACTTCCATCTCCTGAGGGCAATATAAATTTCTAACTACCCATATGGAATGACCAATTTATTTCATTTATAAAAGCAATTTGTGGGTTGCCAAACCAACAACACATTTATGCCTTGCTAAACCAATAGCACATTTATGACTTGCCAAAGTATGACACGATCTATGACCACGACCGTGCAACCACAGTGGTCCTACATGTTAACTATGGCCACGACCGTACTTCACCAAAGGTGACCCCTATAATCATATCGCATCACCACTCTCGTTAGAGGGTACACCGTCATCCACAGGGAGTGGTCCTCTTACGTCATTTCATACTAGATGAGGGAGAAACAGAAATCCCTTAGAGATAAAAAGCCGAACGAAATACTTTATGATTTATGCATGCCAATACCAATACATATTCCTCATGCCCATACATCATTTCATGCTTAATCATTTTTCCATTGTCAATTGCATCACATATCGATATTTATTTCAAGCACTAAATAACTTATGTTATACATGCAAATTAACGAGTTCATAGACGATCATAAACATGCATTAACATGTAAAATTACTTCATTTAGGCATAAAACTTAATCATGAAATCATTAATTTAAACTTTATTAATTTTACTCTAGAAATACTCCTTAGGACATTTAAAAGTAAATACTAAATTCCTTATTGAAACCTCAATGTTTTCTATGTCTTTTCTTCTTCTTCTCCTCTCTCTCTCTAAAGCTCTTGGAGGATGGAAGAATGGAATGGAATGGAAGTGATGAGGAAATGGAGAATGGAGGGTCCCTATTTATAGAAAATAGGGACCATCAAATTTGTGCCAAGTAATAAAATCTGGTGAAGAGAGAGAAAATCAATAGAAAAGGTGTGATGTGATGACTGACAAATGTGACTAATGGATGGACGACGTGACATGATGATAACACGAAAAATATAGGCACACCACCCAAATAATGGCAGCACGTCACCCAAGCAGCAATGGCACATGACCCAAGCCAGCGGCGACATGTCTCCTAATTGGCAGCACGCACTGCCCGAAGGCGGTGCATGACGCCCAACGGGGTGGCGGGTGCTGCCTGAGGCATCACATGTAGCCCCAATCGGCTGGGCACTGTGGGCCTAGCCTGTCGCGCATAGGCCTAGCCTGTCACGCATATAGCCTTACAGTGCGCAGGGCACTGCGCGCATGCCTACCACGCACAGGCCTATACCCGTAGGCCTACTGCGTGGATGGCGTGTGCACAAGGCTCACGGAGCTGCACCTGTCCACGCTCGATGGGATGTGCATGCAGACCGTGCCTTGTGCCCAACGCAGACAAGATGTGCGCACAGTGCGGATGTCCTGAAGTGGCCGCACGTGCGACTAACAGATCCCGCACGAGTGGGACCTTTCCCTCGAGCATTCCCGCAGGATATTTTGCCTTTTTCTTTGTTTTTCCATAAATTTATTTAAATAGATAAAAATATAGTTTTTTCCTATGACAAAATAAAATAATTAAGTTTAAAAGTTATTAAATGAAATAAAGTATGAAATTTAAAAATAGGAAATACTATATTCATCCAAAAAATTAAAAATATGGAATATTAAGGAGTTTTAAATAGCCTTCGACCCGAATGAATAGGATTTCACATTATAAATTAAGTGCGAAGGTTTTCAGGGTATTACATTCTCTCCTCACATATTTGCTCCACTTGGCAAAAATCCAACTGTTCTTTTTTTCTATAAATAGGGACCTTCCCCACCACTCCATCACTTCACTTTCATTCTTTCATTCACCAAAGCAAATCTTAGGAGAGAGAGAGAAAAAAAAAGCATAGAAAGAAGAGTAGCTAGGAATGACTTCAAGCTTTCGGTAAGAAAACTTGGTATTTATTTTGCATGTTATAAAGAGTATTTCTAGATTAATAAAAAGAAATATTGCCTGAATACGAGATGACTTGTTACATATTTAATTATTGCTATGATTTAAATTTATTTACATAAATATTTTATGATACTACATGATTTACATCATTCTAACAAGTGAATAAATAAACGTTATGTATATGATGGCATGATAAGAGACAATGAAGCATGATGTTATTTGACGAACATGTGAAAGGATTATGGATATTTGCATGCATAGTATTTAAATTAATATGATCTGTTAGGCTTTTTATCTCTAAGGAGTTCTTTTTCTCCCCTATCTGGTTTAAAATGACGTGAGAGAATTGGTCCTTGTGGATGATGGCGTACTTTCTAACAAGCGTTGTGACATGATATGATTATAGAGGTCTCCTTTGGCAACCTACATCCATGACTATAGTTTACATGTAGGACCACTGTTGTAACAACTTGCAAACCTTCACGCTTAAACTAAAGCCACTTAAACTCTTTAAATTATTTCATAGTTTTTAATATCGTATTTCGTAAATTAAAATTTGTATTTTTAATTTATTTAAATTTATTCTAAAAATTTATATTGTTGTTAGTTTTGTCAATATTATTTTATTATTTTTATTTAAAAATAAATTTTTAGGAGAAAAGACAGAGAAAGAGCGAAAATCCCATGGAAATTATTTACAAAAAATGACCCATTTGCACAGGCATCGCATGCCACGACTAGCGCAGGACATGCGTACTGTGACGCAAGTCCCGTCCGCTAAGTGTGCAAGGCTGCTTTACGAGCGCATCCCATCGTGCGTAGACAGGAATTGTCCGTGTGTGTCCTCTCACACGCGAACAGGCGTGGCCTATGCGCATGCTGTTAGTGCAGTAGAATTGCACGGTTAGCTTGTGCACATGGGCCAGTGTGTAGCAAACCTACGCGTAGTGCCCTGCGCAATGTAGGTCCTACACACGGTCGACTGGGGAGGCACGCTGCTACCTCGAGCAATGCGTACTGCCCTCTTGGGCTCCGTGCACCGTCTTGGGTGGTGTGCTATCGTCGTTTGGGAGGCATGCCTCTTTTTTTTGCACCGTCATTGCATCATGTCATTCGTCCTTCGATCATATCCATCAAACATCATATCACTCTTTTTTCATTAACTTTCTCTCTCTTCACTAAATTTTGCCACTTGGTACAAATCTAATGGTCCCCATTTTTTATAAATAAGGAACCCTCCCTTCCCATTTTCCTCATCACTTCCAATTTATTCTTCAATCTTCCAAGAGCTTAGAGAGAGAGGCAGTGGTCTAGAGAGAGAAAGAGAAGAGAAGAGGAAAAAAGGTATAGGAAAACTTCAAGGTTTCAGTAAGAAATTTAGTATTTACTTTTAAACATCTTAAGGAGCATTTCTAAAGTCAAAATTATGAAACTTGAAATTATGATTTGTATGATTATGTTAAATGTCCAAATGAAGTAAATTTGACTTGATAAAGAATGTTATATGATCGTATATGCACTTGATGATTTACATGTAATTAAATGATATAATTTTTATGATCAATTATTGAAATGTGAAATGGAGATGGAGTATGAAATGGTATGAAAAATATGATCTATATTGACATGCATAATGCATCAAGTGTTTCGTTAGGTTTTTTATCTCTAAGGGATTTTTATTTTCCCCCTCCCTTATCTGGTCTGAAAAGATGTGAGAGAACCATTCACTGTAGATGACAACGTACCCTCTAACGAGAGTGGTGACACGAATTATTTGTTAGGGTTCACTTTTTGTGAAGTATTTCCATGGCTATAGACTATTTTATAGGACCCCTGAGGTTTGCACAACTGTGGTCATAAATTGTGTCATGGTTTGGAAAGTAAAAAATGTGTTGTTGGCAAATTATTGTTATATTTGATATGGTCATTCCACATGGCTGGTCGAAAATCCATATCTCCCCTCAGTAGATGGAAGTCAGAAGACTTCGCAAAGCATGACACAAAAATATGAACATATCATGATTTATTTTATTTTCTCTATTAGCAACATGATTGGATTGATTGTTATGACTATGATATGATGGATCTGATGTTTTTATAAATAAATAAATTATTTTTATAAATTAAGAAAGGACCCTGACGTGACCCCTGACGAAAAGTGTTAATGACATAATTATTCACTTAAAATATTATGATGTTATTTAATACTGTTTTCCTTTCTGAGTATATGCAACTCACATTTTTCCATGCCCCCAAATGAGGAAGATAGTGAGGAACTAATCGTTGATCTTCCCCTTGAAGTCTATGAGGATCCTGTGGATCCACAAACCTTGAGTGCATAACTAGTCCTGCACTTTGATGAGTTCATTCACAAAGTGAAAGAAGTGGCCCTTTTTGTTTGTATTTTGTTGCCACTTCTTGCCTCAATTATATATATGTAATTGAAACTCCCATATTTTGGTAAGGGATTTGTAATAATTTGCTCTGTTGCATATAATTATTTATTATGCACTTGTAATCTGTTTCTATATCTGACACTCTTATGCCTTAATTAGTATTTGGGATATCACAACTGTGGTTGACGCCACTGTGGTCATAGAATGTGTTATGGTTTAACAAGTCGTAAATGTGCTATGGTTTAACAAGCCACAAATATGCTGAAAATAATATGAAATCAGTTGGTCATTCCATAGTAGTAGTTGAGAATCTGTATTGGCCTCAATAGATAGAGATCAAAATGGTTTCACATGAAGAATAAGTAAAATGAAATAAAAGCATGTTATAATATGATTTATTTTATTTTCTCTATTTATATGACATGATTATACGATTGATATGATTGATTTGATGTTGATATTTTTTAAATAAAATATATTATTTTCTTTATCATTGAAATGACTCTACGTGCACGTTCCTCGATGGTAAGTGGATAAGGTATTATTTTAAGTTAATTACCTTTAAAATCTTAGTAATATCATTTAAATACTATTTTTCTTATTGAGTTTGAGGAACTCACCCCTTTCCATGACCCCCCTTAGGATGAGGATAATAGTAAGGAGCCGCATGTAGACTTACCCATTGAAGCCTATGAAGATCCCGGGGATCCATGAACCATTACGAGTGCATATTTTATTTCACACTCTAATGACTCTAGCTTTTGAAAAAGCCTGTATTTATTTTTGTTTTTGCCTCATTATTGTAAGATTTAGAACTTAAACTTATTTTGTAAGGGATTTGTAATATATTTTATTTTACTGCATATAACTATTTTAAATGCACTCGTATCTATTTCTGTATCTGGCACCCTTATGCTTTAATTAGTATTTGGAATGCCACAAAAAGAAAGAAAAGAAAAGAGCATTCTGATAGCTTAAAATTACATTGAACGTACAGGTAACGAGGGAAGAGAGAAATTAAAGAATGAAGAGTAGCAGTAGCATAGGAGATATTAAATATTGAGGAGAAGATTAATATGAAGAAAATCATAACACAAAGCAATCTAAGTACATGCATGCATGTGACCTAGCGACTATGACTATGACGATGACAACTACAACTATTATGTTTACTACAACTATTTAGACGACAACAACGACGACTAAGAAACTGATAACATATCTCAGTGGTGGAATTTAATTGGTAATTTAAAGTACATCTCCAACAACACTCCAAAAAATTCAAAATGAAATATCATAATACTCGATTCCTACGGGTAATTAAACCTAGTAGACTATATCAGTCCATTATTCTTATTGTTCTAATACATGAGCGACAATATCATCTCTGCCTATTCCCTATTAGCTGTCACTGTGCTAGTAGACTCAAATCAAATCCTCATTGATTTGAGTGTAAGTCTCTCTGTGACCTTTTGTCACTCCTTCGACTATGGCCCTCTAAGGCTTAGGTGAATTATTGACTGTTTCCATCCGCTTATGGATTTCTTTGAGGTGTTGTTTGATGAGCCAACCTAGATCGTTGAGATCAATGAGGTTGAGTTGGTGGAGGGACATCCCAATAAGATTTTGGAACATGATATGTGTGATCTATTTCTTGCAATTTTTGTTGCTGTTAATCTATAAATTAGTAGAAGTAAAACAAATTATTTGGAAAGTCTGGATTTTTTTTTCAATTCCAGCTTCAATAATATAGAAGTACAACAAAATTGAAATATAAAGGAAATGGAAAAAATAATAGGAGAAAATTGCTAGAGAATAGTAACAAACTGATAGCTACTTTTTGCAACAAAAAGACAAAGTCAAATCCCCTAATAATTTGTTAAAGACTAGGACTAAACTTCAACCAAAATTTCAAATAGCTCTTGAGATAATCAACATCTCCTCTTGGATCAAGAGTTGCAAACTCCCAACTTTTCTATGAGAAATTTAAATATGTTAGCATGAAATGACTTGGTAAATATATTTGTTACTTGATTTTATGCTACTTGTAGAATTGGTGTTGTTCTCAGTTGCTGTAGTTTCAGAGTTGCTAGCACTCCCCTTTTTTCCTTTCCATTTTTTACTTCTACCTCCAGAATTTAGCTACAGCTTGGCTTGCAAAGCTCCTTTAATAGTTCCTTCTTGTTTCATCATCCTTCTTTGTTTATGTACTTGGAGTGAACTTAACAATTCTACCAAACTAATTTTTAATAGATCTTTAAAGTTTTCCAAAGAAGCAATAATGGCCTTAAACCTTTCAGGCAATGATACAAGTATTTTTTGAACTATTCTCTTATTAGTGAGTTATGGTCCAAGTATTATTACCTTATTTACAATATTAGTCAACCTATCTAAATAATCTTTAACAGTTTTTGCATCCTTCATATGCTGTATCTAATTTCTTTGACTAGATTCAAAACCTTCATTCCTTTAATTCTTTCATCTCTTGATACTCATTCTTCAAAAATTCCCAGACGTGTTTAGTGGAGCTATAGATCATTATTCTACTAAAAATGGTTGGAGAAACTACTGTAAAAAGCCTTAGCTTTGGATTTTCTTGTCTTCTTCTCCTTGCGAATTTTGATATGATCGATGGTTGGATTTCATGGTAGAGGAGGCAAGGCACTTCATAATCTTTTTCTACAGCCTCCCACAAGTCACATGCATCCAAATAAGCTTCCATTCTCACTGCCCACACTTGGAAGTTTTCTTCATCAAACATTGGTGGAGCCATGGCTTGAAAAGAATTCTCACCTTCCATTATTTTAATTGTATTTTACAGAAGCATGTTTTGTTATTATTTTGGGTAAACATTCAATCAAATAACCTCACAAGTCCCTTAAGAAAAAGGGCTCTGATACCACTATTAATTTGTAAATTAGTAGAAGCAAAAAAATTATTTGGAAAGTCTGAATTTTTATTAAATTCCAGCTTCAAATATATAGAAGTACAACTAAATGAAATATAAAGAAAATGGCAAAAAAATCTACTAAAATTCTTGTAGAATAGCAACAAACTAATAGCTACTTTTCAATAAAAATATAAAATCAAATCTCCTAATAATCAGCTAAAGACTAGGACTAAACTTCAATAAAATTTCCAAATAGCTACTCAAATAATCAATAGTTGCACTGCGTCTTTAGCTGGTCAGTTGCCTTGGTGATTCTCTGGCATAGGAAGCTCTCTTGATTCACCATCTTCTTGCCCTGCTCCATCTTAGACATCCTTTTAAAATTGGTAAGAACCTTGTAGATTATGGTGTATACATCACGTTTTGCATTATGTGTCAGTGTGTATAGCTATTTTTTTGTATTTTTTGCTTTTAGGTTGTTAGGTAGTTTTCAATGCTGGCACCTTTCTATTATTACTTTTGCTAGTTGGTCATTTTTTATTTCTCCCTTCACAGCTGTATATATATGTAAACTTCTTCAGCATTGATTTTTAGAGAGAAAATTATAATAAAGATTTTTCCTCTCAGTTGGGTCTATTTGCTTTAAAACTGCTCATGGTATTAGAGCATATATGATCCAAAATCAGAAATAGATTTCTTGTTTTAGACTGATCGATCTATGAGAGACATAAATATGGAAGACACTAGCAAAAATATTGAGAGTTTGGCTAGAAACCCACAGAGTGTGCTATATCTTCTACTATTGATAATGATGATGATCCACAACATCTTCAGTCTTCTGATCATTTAGGTATGGTTTTTGTTTCTACACTTTTGAATGGAAACAATTATCTTACATGGAGTCATTCAATTAGAATAACACTTGGTGTTAAGGTCAAATTGGGGTTTATTGATGGGAGATGTCAGAAACTAGTGTTGGGATATGATAATTATGAGAAATGGACTAAAGCTGATTGGAGGGTGCAAACTTGGATTTTAAATTCTATTTCCCAAGATATTGTAGATGTTTTTCCTTTATACTACTTCAACTAAGGAACTTTGGGAAGAGTTGGGGGAAAGATTTAGAGAGTGCAATGGTCCTTCTTTGTACTAATTACAACTTATTGGGATTATTGAAAGGTTAGACCTTTCTGTTTTTAGCATTTTTGCTAAACTTAGCTTCTTCAAGTTCTTCTGGAAGCAAGAATCTTCAAAAGTCTTGTTGAGCTAAGGAACAGGGATCAACTTATCGGTAAGTTTATGGCATTTTTTCTTTCCTATTTATTTGTTTTAATATTTGTTTTTGCATTTCTTTTGGGATTGTAAATTCAATTAGAGGGAGGGGTTTTGATGTGATCCTAGATAGCCCAGAATTAGTTTCAAAGATACAATCTTGTATCAATGAGGGATGCCTAGAACAGGAAAGTAATTTTGTCCCTGAACACTTTCCTAATTGGGATTATTCTAAGAGATTGGACAAATTTGTCCAAGCTAGAAGGCTTAAGGTCCAAGTACGATTAATGGGCTTGAAGAATTGTAAGAAAGCCCATGTTTGTGTAAGGAGGCTCACATGCATGCTAAACATGCAACCTAGCCCGCACAGTCCACAAACATGTGGCTTAGCCTGTACGACCCATGAACACTCACTCGTGCTCGCACGAACTGCGCATATGAGTGTCTGGGAGCGCCCACGCACGCAGCCCCCTAGGCCTTCAAGGAACAAACCATGCGCGTATAAGCCCAAATGATCGAACGCGCGCGCCATGTGCGGACGGGCCCGTGAACGGCCCAAAGGACCCAAGCCCAAGCCCGCAGCTCTCATGGGCCTTCTCCTACACAACCCGCGCAGACTAGTCGACCAGGCCTATCCAGGTAGCCCAAACCGACTGGCCCCTTTTTCCATTTTTTAAATTAATTAATATTTATTTTATTATTTATAATTTTTAAAAAGGCTTGGGACCCACTTTTCAAATTACCTATGTGTCAAAATTAATTTTCACATGTGTTTTAAATGGATTTCACATGCAATAAATATGGATTTAAATTAATTATTATTTTTATTATAACTCTATCCTTAGAATTTTTTAATTAATTTATTTGGGATAGAATAATTATTTTATCATGTAATTATCCTAAATTAAGATAGAATTTTATCTAGGTTATTATTTATTAATTATCTCAAGATTTTTTACTCATCTAAATTGCCTGGGATAGGTTATAAATAGACATTTTCTCCTGGGGTGTAAATAAAATATTTGAGAATAAATTTGAGAGAATTCTTGAGAGCTTCGACTTTTCTTATTTTACCATTTTTGCTAAACTTAGTTTCTTCAAGTTGTCGAGAAACAGGGATCTTCAGAAGCTTTGTTGAGTCAAGGAGCAGGGATCAACTTATCGATAAGTCCATAGTGTTTTTCTTTTCCTTGTTTTATTTGCCTACTCTTTGTTTTTACTCTCCTTTTAGGATTGTAGATTCAATTAGAGTGAGGGGTTTAATTCTAAGTGGTTATTGTTTTGGTATTGCATACGTTGAGTGAGTTTTAGGAGTAGATTTAATCCTCCCCAATTCTAGGTGGTTATTGTTTTGGTATTGCATATGTTGAGTGAGTTTCAGGAGTAGATTTGATCCTCCCCATAACCTCCAGCGTCAGGTTTATTCTAGGTGGTTATAGTTTCGATGTTGCATACATTGAATGGGTTTTAAGAGTTGATTTGATCCTCCCCATATCCTCCTACGTCATCTGGTATTAGAGCTTAGGCTCTTAGAAACCCAAATCTATCTTTATTTACTTTCAGCATTTTGTTCTTAAATTAGCATTTAAATTTATTTGATTGTTAATTCGTATTGCATCCTGCTTGAATTCATATATATCCGTTCAATTTAAGTAATTCTTGTTTATTATTTAAAAAGAAAATTATATCTATCAAAAATACCAAAAATACACTAGTTGCACCCCATAAGGCAATTGGCACATTATTTGTATTTTGCATCACAAAAGTAGAATAATCACCTAATTAGTGACTGGAAATCCTTTGAAAAATTGAAGGCAAAGTATGTTGCCTAATTGGTCTGAGTGACAAGTTTTGTGCACACTATCTACATTTAATTTTCGAATTGCATTTCTATAATCTACATCAATATTGCATGAATAAACTTAACAGGTCATAGTGCGTAACTGACAAATTGGGGGTAGTATAGGAAGATACACCTACCGATTATATCCATCAAGATTGATAAAATCCCTATGCATCAGTCTGAATTGTCATTCTTTGTGATCTACAATTTTGTTTTCTTTATTTTAAGTTTTTTCATCACAGAATTAAGCAACTAATTGTTACTAGTTGCTTAACACACAAAGGGTACACCATTTCTTTTTCTATGTGCATAATTTTGAGCTTCAGTAGAAATCAGAATCCTTTAGGGTTCTTTGTTGTGTCTTAAGGACTAACGTTTAGATCCAATTCAACTGATACCAATTCTAAATGCTCAACTTGATAGATGAAGCTGCCAATTAAGGGATTGTGAGGTAAACATGAGTGAAGTAAGGGAGAGTATTTTTATGTTCACTAACGTCTTCTTGCAGGTACTTCGACATGTTTTAGCTCCTCGGAGAAATTCCCAACTGGAGTAGTAACCTTGTTTTACGAAGGGCCATCAACTTGTATGTCATGTACAAGGACCATGAACAACGGGATAATATACTCCACACTCATTGCCTGGTCAACGACAAGGTGTGTAGTATAATTGTTAATAGAGGAAGTAGCACCAATATGGCAAGCACCCTGTTTGTGGAAAGATTGGGGTTAACATGCGTAACCCATCCTAACCCCTACTAGTTATAGTGGTTGAACGAATGTGGCAAAGTAAAGGTAACCCAGCAGGTCATGGTATCCTTCTTTATTGGTAAGTACAAACATGAGGTATGTTGTGATGTTGTTCCTATGCATGCCAGCCATGTGATACTCGACCGACCTTGGCAATTTTATGGACGAGTCCAACACTATGGTCAGGCCAACTACTATTTCTTTGCAGAAAGACGACCTCACTTATATCCTCACACCCCTATCACCCCAACAGGTGCACGAGGATCAAGTGAAGGTAAAAAAAAGGCCTTTGAGGAATTGGAGAGAGAAAGGGAGAGAAAAAGTCAAGAGTCCCTACAAAGGAGTAAACCTAGCCTAGTAAAGACCCAAGAGAAAGAGAAAGGGAAAGTTAGTCTTTACATGAAAGGACGACATGTGAGGCAAGTAGTTTATGAGTGAAAAATCCTCGTAGTATTGCAGTATAGGAGAGTCTACCTAAACCTATCCGATCTAAACCCAACCCTACCTTGAGGTATTGTTTCCCTCCTCCAAGAATTCAAGGATGTTTTGCTGGAGGAAATCCCAGATGGATTTCCATTGTTACAGGGAATTGAACATCAAATTGATTTTATCCCCAGAGACACCATTCCCAATCGCCCTTCCTATAAGAGTAATCTAGAGGAAACTAAGGAACTCCAGCGCTAAGTCGAAGAGCTGCTAGCTAAGGGGTATGTTAGGGAAAGTTTGAGCCCTTGTGTTATACCCATCTTGTTAGTACCCAAAAAGGATGATTCTTAGAGAATGTGTGTTAGTTTCCAAGTTGTCAACAAAATTATTGTAAAATATAGACACCCTATCCCCTGGTTAGATGACATGCTAGATGAATTTAATAGGGCAACAATCTTCACCAAAATCGATCTCAAAAGTGGGTACCATCAAATTAGGATGATCCCTAGAGACAAGTGGAAAATAGCTTTCAAAACCAAGTACGACCTTTATGAATGGCTTGTAATGCCTTTTGAACTCCCCCAGTACTTTCATGAAACTTATAAACCACATCCTATGACCTTTTCTAGAAAAATTCTAGTTGTGTACTTCGATGATATCCTAATTTACATTAGGAATCTAGATGATCACATTCAATATATTTATTATGTTCTCGAGGTTCTATGGAGGGAATGGTTATATGCTAATGTGAAGAAATATACCTTCTGTTGTGACAAACTGATCTTCTTAGGATTCATGGTAAGTGCCTGTGGTATCGAGATTGACAAAGAGAAGAGAAAAGCCTTTAAAGAGTGGTCCACACTTAACACTACAAGTGAGGTGAGAAGCTTTCATTGGTTAGCAAGTTTGTATTACAGGTTTGTCAAAGATTTCAGTTCCATCATGGAACCCATAAACGAGTTGATCAAAAAGGATGTCAAATTTGTGTGGACTGACAAGCAAGAATTCACCTTCACCCTATTAAAGGAAAAATTATGATTTGCCCCTATACTTGCTTTATCTGATTTTAACAGAATATTTGAGCTTGAGTGTGATGTTTCAGGAATAGGTATAGGAGCTCTACTGATGCAAGAAGGGCGCCCAATAGCCGACTTCAATGAGAAACTCAGTGGCGCACCGTTTAGTTACTCAACTTACGACAAGGAGCTATATGCCTTAGTATAATCCTTAGAAGTGTGGCAACACTATTTGCTACCAAAAGAATTTGTAATCCACACCGATCACAAATCCCTTAAGCATTTAAAGGGCAAAGGTAAGCTTAACTACCGACATAGTAATTGGGTGGAGTTCATAAAAATGTTTCCCTATGTGATCAAGTATAAGCAAGGGAAAGACAACATCATTGCGGATGCATTATCTCAAAGGTATGCGCTCCTCTCCACTTTAAACTCCAAATTCTTAGGGTCTGAGCACATAAAGGAGATGTACGCCAATGATAAAGATTTTTCCTCTATTTACCAAGCTAGTGAGCACTATGCTTTCCAAAAATATCACCAGAGCAATGGGTTCGTCCCAAGGGAAAACAGACTCTGTATACGAAGTTATTCCATCAGGGAACTATTGGTACGGGAAGTGCATAGCATGGGACTCATGGGACATTTCAGCGTAGCGAAAACCCTAGACATGTTACAAGAACACTTCTATTGGCTAAATATGAAGAGGGATGTCGAACATATCTGTAGCCAGTGTATCACTTGTAGGCAAGCCAAGTCAAGAGTAATGCCTCATGGTTTGTATACCCCACTGCCTGTACCCACCACCTGGTGGGTAGACATCGCTATGGACTTTGTGTTAGGGTTACCTAGGACAAAAAGAGGTCATTTTACTGTATTTATTGTGGTAGACCATTTTAACAAGATAGCCCTTTTTATTGCATGCCACAAAACATATGATGCCAGAAATATTGCCAATCAGTTCTTTAGGGACATCGTCAAAATTCACGATATACCTAAAACCATTGTGAGCGACAGGGACGTTAAGTTCCTCAGCCACTTTCAGAGAGTGTTGTGGCAAAAGCTACGAATGAAGTTATTGTTCTCCACTACCTGTCACCCCCAGACTGATGGGCAAACCGAGGTGGTAAATAAGACCCTAGGATCCCTTTTAAGAGGCATGGTAGGCCACAACTTGAAGACCTAGGAAGACTATCTACCTATGATTAAGTTCACCTACAACCAAAGTATTCATACATCCACCAGGATGTCACCTTTCAAGGTCGTATATGGTTTTAATCCTTTAACTAAATTAGATTTAACCCATATTCCTATATACGAAGTAAACAGTATAGATGGACAACAACGCACCGAACTCATTAAAGCCATATATAAGAAGACTCGGTAGCACATACAAAAACAAAACGAAGCCTATGCCCACAATGCTAACAAGGGATAAAAATGCTTTGTTTTCCAACTAGGAGACTCGGTATGGGTTCACCTAAGGAAAGAAAGGTTCCCCAAGCAGTGAAAATCCAAGCCGAATCCTCGAGGAGATGGACCATTCAAAGTTTTGGAGCGTGTCAATGACAACACCTACAAGATTAACCTACTAGATGAGTATGAAGTGTCCGCTACTTTAATATATCTGACCTGTTGTCTTTTGATGTAAGTGAAGATTTGAGGATGAATCTTTCTAAAGAAAGGGGGATGACGCAAAAGCCATAATGAAGGATATCTCGATAAAAGAAGAAAATGTGTTGGGCTCTAAAGTCCTTAACGAACTAGGCCCAACGGGGAAACAAGCCCAGTTGGTCGTAGGCCAAATCACCCGAATTCGGGCTCATAAGCTTCAAGAAATTTTCAATATGTTAGTTCACGATTGGGTTAGCAACACTATCATCAATGAAGTACAAAGGGAGGCCCAAAGTCCAGCGCGAAGATGGAAGATACGTGTGATATGCATAAACTACCTTTGGCACATGAGTAACGAGCATGGAGATCCACCAGTGCAGTCAATCCTTTTTTTTTTAATTATTTAATATTTTTAATTTATTTTATTATTTTAAAATTTTAAAAAAACTTTTGGGACCCACTTTTTAATTACCCATGTTTTAAATTAAAATCCCACATGCCTAAATTAATTTCCACATGTGTTTTACATGGATTTCACATGGGATAAATATTAGAATATTTTAATTATTATTTTACTATAAACCTATTGCTTAGGATTATTTAATTAATTAATTTAGAATAGAATAATTATTTTATTATTATTTATTCTAGATTTTGATAGAATTTTATTTAAGGTATCATTTTATTAAATTATCTCAAGAGTTTGTACTCATCTAAATTGTCCGAGAAATATTATAAATAGAGCTTTGCCCATAGAATGTAAACACACCAATTACAATCAATTTGAGAAAATTCTTGAAAGCTTAGGATTTTCTTTTTTTAACATTTTTGCTAAAAAATTAGCTTCTTCAAGTTCTTCAGGAAGCAGGAGTCTTTAGAAATCTTGTTGAGCCAAGGAGTATGGATCAACTTATCGGTAAGTCTATGGCATTTTTTCTTTCCTTGTTTATTTTTCTTATTCTTTATTTTTACATTACTTTTAGGATTATTAATTTAATTAGAGGGAGGAGTTTATTCTAGGTGGTTATTGTTTCAATATTGCATATGTTGAGTGGTTTTAGGAATTGATTTGATCTTCCCCATACCCTCCCACATCATTACATCTTGGATTCTAGTAGTCTAAACCCAAAATCAATATCTTATCATAAAAAATTGTTACTCTAAAATAGCACTCTACGTTCCTTTCCTATTTTACGTAATAACAATACTGAATTAGTTTTTAATGAGAGTTCTTTGCAATCTGCCTCACTTTGGCATAAGAGACTTGGGCATATTTCACCCACAATTATGTCACATTTAAATTTCATTATTTAAAAGGATTGTTCATTAGTTCTTCCTTGTGATGTTTGTCCATTAGCTAAGTAACACAACTTACCTTTTCCAATTAGCAAAACTAAGTCCACAATACCTTTTTAACTACTTCACCTTGATGTTTGGGGACTCTATCACCAAAAATCTTTAGCAAAAGCACAATATTTTCTAACCATTGTTAATGACTTCAGTAAAAGTGTTTGGATTTTTCTATTAGCACATAAGTCTCAAGTCACTCACATATTAACAAATTTTTTCAAGTTCATTGAGATCTAATTTGATTTTGTCATATAAAGTGTAAGATCTAATAATGGGACAGAATTCAACCAAGAGTTTCATAACTTTTTTACTTAAAAAGGCATTTTACACCAGAAAATGTCTCCTTATGCTCCCCAACAACATGGGGTTGTAGAAAGAAAACATAAACACCTTTTTAAGATTGGAAGCACCCTAATATTTCAATCTCATTTGCCCAAAAGTTTTTAGGGGGAGTTAGCTTTATTTGCTACCTACATAACTAACAGAATGCCTACTATTTCACTTAATTGGAGAACCCCTTTTGAACTTCTTTTTGCCTACCCTCCTTCGTATACTTCATTAAGGTGCTTTAGTCGCTTATATTATGCGACAAACACCATCCCACACAAAGATAAATTTGATCGTAGGGCTATAAAATGTGTGTTTCTTGGTTTCAATATAGGAAAAAAAGCATGTAAGTTGTATGACATTCAATTTAAGAAAGTCATTGTTTCTAGGGATGTCATTTTTCATGAAAATAGTTTTCCATATTATTTTATTTCTTAGTCTACGCAATTACCTCTTGTCTCTAGCATAAATGATGTCCTAGACTAAATGTTTTTCCATCTTCTACACATGATATTCCTAATGCATCTTCACCCAATCTACATTAAAGTGCATCTCCAATTATCATTGATTCTCATACTGCTCCTTTAATTCAATCACGTCGAAGAAGCACTAGGACTAGACATAAGCCAACTTAGTTATCTGACTTCATTTCTCTGTTATTCATTCACCATCTACTACCATTGATGATAATTCATTTTATATAGTTTATGCAGGTTGCCCTTACCGCATCAACACTTACCCTTACTCAACTAATGTATGTTTCAGTGATTAGTACATGAGTTTTTTAACAAGTGCAAGAGCTTGGCCAATTTATCAGTTAGTTATTAACAATGCATTTCTTCATGGCCAAGTGCATGAAGAAGTGTATATGATTCCTCCAAAAGGTTACATTAAGGTAAAAAATGGTCAGGTTTATAAGCTGATTAAATCCTTATATGGATTGAAGCAAGCTTCTTGTTAATGGAACTATGAATTCTGCTCACAATTACAATAGTTTCGTTTTGACCGATCTGAAAATTATAACCGTTTATTTGTTAAGAACACTAAACACTCCTTCACTACTTTAATTATATATTTTGACGATGTTTTGGTTAAAAGCAATAGTGAGGAAGAAATTAATGTTATCAAAACATTTTTTTATACTAAGTTTACAATTAAGGACTTAGGCCTTGCCAAAGACTTTCTTGATATAAAAATAGCTCGTTCAGAGGCTAGTACATACTTAAATCAAAGAAAGTATATTTTAGACATTCTTGTAGATGTTGGTCTACTTGGTTCAAGGCCAGCTAGTACTCCCTTGCCCAAAGGTCAATCCTTAGTTGTAGATACGGAGAATCTATTTTTAAAACTTGAGAAATACAAAATATTGATTAGATGAATTCTATATCTAAACTTCATAAGGCTTGGTCTTACTTATGTTGTTCAATAGCTTAGCCAGTATGTTAATGCTGCATCTTAGTCTCATTAGAATGCAAAACTGCATGTCTTGAAGTATTTATAGAATTCACCTTCCAAAGGTCTTTTCTTGCTAGCAGAGAATAACTTTCAATTGCAGGCCCTTTGTGATGTAAATTGAGTTGCATTTCATGATACAAGGAAATCCTTGACTGACTATTGTATTTTTCTTGGATCATCCTTAATATCCTAGAAAAGCAAGAAGTAGACAACCATCTCTTGCTCATCTGCAGAAGTTAAGTATCGCAGCATGGCTGCCACAATTTGTAATTTAAAATGGGTTATATACTTGCTACGTGATTTTGGCATTTTTGTTTCTTGTCCCATTCCATTTTTCCTATGATAATAAGGTAGCTCTTCATATTACTTCTAATCTAATTTTTCACAAACTCACTAAGCACTTAGAAATTGATTATCATTTAGTGCACCATGAACTTAAGCAAGGTTTCATTATCACTCAACATATTTCTAGTCAGTAGCTACTAGTAGATATCTTCACCAAATCTCTTCTTTCTCCTTAGTTCATTATCTCCTCTCCAAGTTGGGATTAGTAGAGTTTCACCAATCTCCAACTTGAGGTGGGGATATAGATTATGGTATATATATCATGTTTTGCATGATACATCAGTGTGCATAGCTATTTTTTGTATTTTTTTCTTTTAGGTTGTTAGGTAATTTTTTAGTGCTGGCACCTTTTTGTTATTCCTTTTACTAGCTAGTTATTTTTTATTTCTCCCCTCACAATTGTGTATATATGTAAAATTCTTCAGCATGCATTTTTAGAGAGAACAACATCAAAAAGTTTTTTCCTCTCAATTGGATCTATTTGCTTTTAAACTGCTCACACCTGTTTGGCTTTAAGAGGGGAAGGCCAAACCTCTAGTTGGAAGTCATAAGGGCTGTAAATTATTGCACAGGTTTTAACATCGCAGAGAATGCTGAGTTCACTCACTTTATTCATCAACCCCTTCTTCATTTTCTTAAACATGGGTTTTCTTGCAAAGTCGTTAGTGATATAGGCAAGTTTAACCATCTGTCTAGTCATGGTGTTTATTTTGTGTCTTGCTAAGGAGTGGGAGAGGATATATATAGAATGAGACAAGAGTTCAATAGTTATTAGTAAAGAATGCAGAGTGGAGCATTTTAATATAGTTGAATATACCATGTAAGATAAGATGTGGTGCATTTTAAAACTGCAAGTGGAATGCCCAAATTATCTCCAGAAATGTTATATCTTTAATAAGGGATATGAAAATATTTTGTCATCTAAGGTAATTTAATTTACAAAATTTAATTAGTAAATTATTGCAAGGCTTTACTTATATAAAATCATTTAAACCTGACCATCGTTTTTAATTAAAATCTATTGCTTCACTATAATACATGTATATACCTACTATCCTGCATTATTTCCAGCATGCATTCACAATTGAAATCAATCATACATGGTAACCATCCGTAAAGCATACTGAGAAACCTGAAGCCACAGATCATTCGACCAGGGCTTAATTTGCAGAACTTCTTTAAGCCATCCAAGTATTAACTATACTTGTAGGAAAAAATCAGGCCAACTCTTTTATGCCCCCTACCCTTGAATACCTAAACACATATCGATCCATCTCCCACAATATAGCAGAATTTAGGAAACTTAACCTCCATACTTTGAAGGTGGCCCTGATCCTTTAATGACGGAAGCCTGGATCCTATAGATAGAAAAGCTCTTCTCTATCTTAGACCTTACGAAAGAACAAAAAGTTTTCCTTGCAGCTTTCGTGTTAAATGGTGAAGTAGAACATTGGTGGCGACTTAAGAAGGAAGTCCTACCAACCCCTACCACCTGAGAAGTTTTCATGGATGCTTTCTTTGATAACTTCTTCCCTGTCTATGTTCGGAAAAAGAAAGAGGAGGAATTTTAGGACCTTCACTAAGGAAGTCTGTCTATTGCCCACTATGTAGCCTATTTTGTTTAATTGTCTAAGTTTACTCCTTTGATGATCACCCCCAAAAGTAAAAAAGGTAGGAAGTTTCTCAAAGGCCTTCGTGCCAACATTTATGACCAGGTCATGATGCTAAGACCTAGCTTGTATGCGAAGGTGCTCGAACATGTCCAGTTAAAGAGCTTATCTCGGCCAAGTACAAACACATTTCCCAAATCCGTACCCAACAACAACCCCAACAGCTTAGAAGGAAATTGTTTGACCCAGTAAGTAACCCTCTAGACAAACAAACTAGAGTTGCCTTTCCTCCTACCTTTCCCCCATCTATAGCTCCACCTGCCCCATTTAACCAACCCTGTTAGCATTGTAGTTGCTTTCATGATGACCTACCCTGCTGGTGTATCAATAACATTTGCTATCGATGCAAAAGCACCCAGCACCTTATAAAGGACTGCCCCTAGCAACGAAAGGATGTAGATTGGCCCATAGCACAAGGATGAGTGTACCACTTGGATGAATCTGATGCCATTTTTGCTCCTATCCTTATCAAGAGTATGCTTTCTATTCATAACACTTATGCCAAGGCTTTGATCGATACAGGTGCATCTCACTCTTTTATTTTCTGTGCATTTGCTTGTAATCTAGATTTTAGACCAGAACCTTTAGGAGAAACACTAGTGGTAGAAATTCCCTCTAAGGGACTACTAGAGGCTCACTATATATATAAGGATTGTAGGATAAAAACTTCAAGAATAGAGGTATGTGTGAACCTGATACTATTAGAATATGAAAGTAAAATTGTAACATTACTATCCCCAAAAAAGGAATAAAAATTATTGTTATCATTTTCCTAGCAAATATGGGAGCTGGTTTTGCTGTGTGTTCCATACCAATTGTTTATAATTTTTTGGATGTCTTTCCCATGAACTTCCTAGTCTAACTCCCTACGTGAGGTAGATTTTTTAATTGAATTGTTGCCTGAAACCCAGCCGATCTCAAAGCTCGCTTATCCCATGAGTTACACTTAGCTAACAGAGCTGAAACTTCAGCTTTTTGACCTTATGACCTAGAAATTTATTATCCCTAGCCATTCTCCTTGGGGTGCTCCAGTGCTGTTTGTGAAGAAAAAGGATGGTTCCCTCTGACTCTGTGTGGACTATAGGTAACTCAACCAAGTGACCATTAAAAGCAAATACCCCTTACCCAAGATTGATGGTCTCTTCGACCAATTGAAAAGAGCCATGGTCTTCTCTAAGATCGATCTCAGGATCATATATCATCAATGAGAGTTAGAGAAAAAGATATTCCAAAAATTGTCTTCTGGTATAAGTGTGGTTTATACAAGTTTAAGGTGATGCCATTTGGATTGACTAATGCCCCAGCAGCCTTCATGGATCTAATGCATTGAGTTTTTTCGCACGCACTAAATCAGTACATCATCATTTTTATTGATGACATTCTAGTGTATTCTAAAAATCTTGAGGAACTCACTGTGCATTTGCTTGAAATGTTGAAAACTCTCTGTCAAAACCAACTGTATGCAAAACTAAAAAGTGCTCCTTTTTTGTTGGGTCGAGTTTCTTTTCTCGTTCATGTAATCTCAAGTGAAGGAGTTTCTATAGACCCGTCCAAGGTGGAAATAGTGGTCAACTAGAATTCGCCCACCAACATGGTCGAGGTACGTAGTTTCCTTGGGTTAGTAGGCTACTACTGACGGTTTATTAACAGATTCGCAAAGATCATTGCCCCTTTGACCCAATTCACTCGAAAGAGTGTACCATTCATCTGGAATTATTAGTGCAGTGAAAGTTTCATGGAACTGAAGTGTCATCTCACATCTGCTCCTATTTTAATCCTCTCTAACAATATTGGGAGATTCCAAGTTTACTGTGATGCATCTAATATTAGTTTGAAGAGTGTCCTGATGCAACTTGGTAGAGTAGTTGCCTTTGGGTCCCGACAGCTCAAAACTCATGAGAAGAACTACACTACCCATGACCTGGAGTTAGTAACCATTATCTTTACCCTGAAGATATGACGACATTACCTATAGAGTCAGACTTTTGAAATCTATACTAACCATAAGAATTTCAAGTACATCTTCTCTTAGTAGGAGTTAAACATGAGGCAGAGGCACTGGATGGATCTTTTGAAGGATTATGAGTGTAAGATCATTTATCACCCTGAGATAGGGAATGTAGTTGTTGATGCACTAAGCCAAAAGGAGTCTGCTATACTGGCTCAAACCATGGCCTCCAATTAGAAGTTGATGGACACTGTAAAATCACTATGCCTTAGCTGCTATGACAAGGGCACCTATCTTGCCTAGATCCAAGCCATACCAGGTCTCTTTATGAAGATTTGAGAAGCCCAGGCCACGGACCAAGAACTCACCAAGAATCTAGGTAACTTCACTTCTGATGAATCCCTTAATTTCAAGATCTCAGATGATGGATTGTTCAGATTTCATAATTGAATTTATGTTCCCATTGTTATACGTGCGGATGTGCTCAAGACTGCCCATGCTTCCAAGTTATCCATTCATACCAAGAGTACCAAAATGTACCAGGACTTGAAGCGATAATATTGATGGCTAAGAATGAAGAAGGATATAGTTGACTATGTCTCCTAATGCCTCACTTGTCAATGGATAAAGGCAGAATATTAGAGATTTGGTGGCTTACTACAAGTCTTTAAATCGCCGAATGGAAATGGGAGTATGTGACTATGGACTATGTCACCAGATTGCCCAGGACATGTTCTGGTCGAAATGTTAGCTGGGTCATCGTGGATAAGCTGATCAAGACTACCCATTTCCTACCTATTCGAACCACTAACTCCACCAGTAAGTTAGCCCGCCTATATGTTGATGAAATTATTCGACTTCATGGAGTTCCCTCATCCATTGTGTTCGACTGCGATCCTTGGTTCACTTCTCACTTTTGGGATAGATTCCAAGAAGCTCTAGGGTCTGGGTTGTACTTCTGCACCGCTTATCATCTCCATACAGATGGTTAGTCAGAATGTATGAACTAAATATTGGAAGATATGTTGTGTGCTTATGTTCTCAACTTTGGGGATAATTAGTATGAATATATTCCTCTTTGTGAATTCATTTATCATAACAATTATAATTTTTGCATCGATATGGCCCCATATGAAGCATTATATGGAAGGCACTGTCATCCCCTACTTGTTGGAGTAAAGTCGGGAACCAGTGCCACTTAGGACCAGACTTCATTCAGGAGACCATTGAGAAGGTCACAGTCATTCGCAAAAACTTGGCAACTACCTAGAGCCACCAAAAAAGTTACACCGACAATCGTAGGCAAGATCAAGACCCTTTGGAGTTTATGTGGGACCTTTTTTAATCATCGAGCACATTGGACCTGTGGCATTCTGCCTCACTCTATATCGAGGGTTTAGGAGTCTACATGATGTCTTTCACATCTCATTGCTCAAGAGGTACCACCCTGATCCTTCTCATATGATTCATCGCGATGAGGTGCAGGTACAGGCTGACATGAATTATGAGGAGGTTCTTGTAGAGATTCTTGGGTGGACTAATAAGGTCTTGCATAACAAGACAATTCCTAGGGTGAAGGTACAATGGCAGCATCATACCTCGAATGAAGCGATGTGGGAGTTGGAGGGCGAGATGAGGAAAAAGTATCCAGACTTATTCGAGAAAATTTGGGGATCAAATTTTTTAAGATGGAGGGATGTAACACCCTGCCCATCACTGTGTTAAATGATTTAGAAAACCCTTTTTATTTGGGGTTTTGGCCACATTAAACTTAATTAACTTACTTTGCTTAATATTTATCGTGATTCTTAAATATAATTAATTTTTATTTATTTTGTTTTTATTTAAATTTATTTAAAATATTTAATTTTAAATTTTATTATTTAATTTTGCATTTAACTTATTCAAATTAATTATAAAAAGTTGAGAGAAATCGAAAAAAATGGCAAAACGGGAAGAAATCCAACAAGAAAAATCCTACAAGGAAGAAGATTTGCCTGTATAGGTGTTGGGCACTGTGCGCACATGCATGCGAGCAAAGCAACTGCAGGACGCGTGCACAACGTGCACTTCCCATCCGTGCACACGGCGCGAGGTTAGGACCTGCGCGTGTCTTGTCACGCGGAGGTGAGTTGTCTGTGCATCACCTCTCGCAAGGACAAGCACTGCACACTATGCACGTGCCATCTGCGTAGCTGGCCTATGAGGAGAGGCCTTATGTGCCTAGGGCCTGCCCATAGTAGGCCTGTGCGTTCGCATAGTAGACCTGCGCGTGGTGCCCAGCGATCCTTTCTTGCACGACAAGAGGCCTATGTGCCTGCAATGTGCTAGCTGGGGCATTACCACCTCAAGCAGTGTGTTGGCATCGCCTCGGGCGGTGCAACGCCACCGCTGGTGGAGGAGACCCTCATCCCTCTTTTTCGTACTGAGCATCTTTTCTCTCTTCTCTGAATGTTGCCACTTGGCACGAATCTGACGATTCTAAAATTCTATAAATTGCCCTTCCCCTTTCATTTCTCCCCACACTTCTATTCTTCCATTTTTTCAAGATTTAGAGAGAGAGAGAGAGATAGTAGTCTAATGAGATAAGAAGAGAAAGAAAGGAGAACTGTGAAGGAGAAAACATCGAAGTTTTGATAAGGAATCTAGTATTTTTTTCGACAGCTTAATGAGTATTTTTAGATAAACTAATATTATTAAATATGACGATTATGATTTTGCTTGTTTTGTATGCCTTTGTGTTCATAGTTTAGATAAGGTAATTTGTTCTTATTTTCAAGCATGCTATGTGAATTGAAGACACTTAATGAATTGCACATAATAAATCGGTATAATCTCCTTGTAAAAAAAATAAAAATTACAAAAGAAAATAAAAAGAAAAAAGTGGAATGAAGCCTGTATGGTCTGAAGTGTATATGTATTGACATGTATATTGCATCAAATGTCTCGTTACACTTTTTATCTCTGAGAGATATCTGTTATCCTTGCCCTTCGGGTTTCTATTTTTCCCTCCCATATCTGGTCTGGAAAGACGTAAGAGGACCACTCCCAGTGGATGATGACGTACCCTCTGACGAGAGTGGTATCGCACTATCAGTAGGGGTCACTCGTGGCTAAGTAATATTATGACTATAGATATCTATTAGGGCCACTATGGCTGGTACGAACATGGTTGTAGATCATACCATGGTTTGGACAGCCAGAAATGGGCCTGAGCAAATTGCCATATCTGTATCTGATCTGGTCATTTCACTTGAGTAGTTGAAAATCTATATCTACTCAGAGATGGAAGTTGTAACGACTTTGCAAAGTATGACACGAAAATTTGAGCATTTCATGATTTATTTGATTTTTTCTATTATCTAGCATGATGTATGTTTGGTTGTCTATATTAACGTATTGTTTTCTTAATAAATAAATTATTTTCATGATGTGAGATAGGTAAACGAGGAGGTTAAATGTTAAGCTCTTAAGTCAAAATAATTAATTTTTGAAACCTTACGATGTTAATTTAATACTGTTTTCCTTACTGAGCATATAGAACTCACTCTTTCCATCCCCCCATAGATGAGGAAGAAAGTGATAAACCGTAGGCTAACCTACCCTTGAAAGTCCATGAGGATCTTGTGGATTCACAATCTGAGTGCATGACTATTCCCGCACCCTGATGAGTCCAATAACATAGTGAAATGAGTGGCCCTTATGTTTTGATTTGTATTTTGCAGCCACTTCTTACCTCAGTATATGTATGAATTAGAACTCATATGTATTTATAAGGAATTTGTAATAATTTTGTTCCACTCCATAAATTTTATCATGTACTCGTTATTTCGTATCTGTATCTAACACCCATTTACCTTAAATAACACTTGGGATGTCACACAATTTGTAGAGGTTTCCATCCTCTTATGGATTTTTTTAATGTGTTCTTCGATAGCCAACCTAGATTATTGAGATCAATGAGGTTTAGTTGGTGGAGGGGCTTCCCTATAAGACATTGGAAAATGATATGTGTGATCTCCTTCTTGCAATTGTCTTTATACTGGTTCTTCAATTGGTCAATTGCTTTGGTGATCTTATGGTGCGGGAAACTCTCTTAATTCACCATCTTCTTGTTCTACTCCATCTTGGGCATCCTCTTAAAGTTGGTGAGCATGTGTTGGACTTCAACAGGGGAAGGTCAAACCTCTGGTTACGAGTCAGTGGGGCTGTAAATTATTGCACAGGCTTTAACATTATAGAGAGTGTTAAGTTCACTCACTTTCGTCATCTTCCCCTTCTTTCTTTACTTGAACATGCCTTTTCTTGCAGAGTCATTAGTGATATAAGCAAGCTTAACCTTTAAGAAAGCAGCTTTCATATCCATTAGATGTAACTCTAAATCAAAATGTGCTACAAGTGCCATAATATTTTTAAAGGAGTCCTTTTTAGAAACTGGAGAGAAGATATCTCTATAAGCTAACCTTCCTTTTGAGTGAAACATTTGACCACTATTTTGGTTTTAAATTATTCTATTTTGTATTTAGCATCGCACTCGGTCTTAAAGACCCATTTATAGCCGATACTTTTACAATTATTTAGTAATTTAACAAGATCACATACACTGTTATGCTCCATAGATTTATACTATTTTTTCATACGTTACGTCCATTTATTAGAATAATTACTTTCCATGGCTTGTGAAAATGAAACCAAATTTTTCTTATCCCGACATCAAAATCAAATTTGTGACATCCTGATACACGGTTGGGTAACAATGTCCAATAATAAATTAGATATAAGTACATAAAAGAATTATACAGTAGAAGTAAAACCCATCCCTTATAAAAAATGATGAGAGGCCAATAAGTTGGCTAACAAAAATATAGATAGACATTGTTCTAGCCACTTATTTCATTACAAATAATTGTTTATTAGAGTATAAATTTTCCCATGCACTGAAACATCCACTAGTTCATGAATGGATCCAAATATGTTTAAGGGGCAGCTTGGGGAGCGATTCTTCACTTTCTACATCGTTTGGGAGGAAATGGATTACAGTGGGTTTCATAAAATTTAGTAAGAAAAATAGTATTTAAACTATGCTACTAAAGTTTCAAAAGTTACATTTATTTTAAAGGAAAGTGTTGTTACCTTTACAGTCGATAGTACTCACCATTAGAGACCACTGTAAATTTCATCACATTGTTAAGTTTATTTAAAATGCTGCTGAAAACTTAGTTTTTAATTACTTGAAATACATTTTGAAATGCAGGTCTCAGATCTTAAGTAATATTACAAAATAGTGAGAAACATATCTAATACAGGAAAACAATCTAAAACATGGCATGATAGGACGGAAGAGTGAGAAACATAACCAAGACAAGGAAGGCTTATCTAAAACATAGAGTAACAAACAATAGTCCTGGCTATACCAAATCAGGTTTCTCAATTTAGTTTCAGTGTTTAAAGATCTTTGCGTGAAGCTATTTTAACTTGTATCAATAGAGAGTAGAGGGAACCTCGACTACCACTGTGAAACAATTCAATTCGTTATACGCTAATACAGCTAGAGATTATGACCATGGTAGTACTTCACCATTGTGACCCATACAATCTGTCATGATCTGTTGATCAGCCTAGGCGGCCGATCGGTAGGTAAGAGAGGTAGTGCATGCATGCTAAGTGGGGGCAGTAGCAAATAGCCACTATAGCAAACAGCTTTTACCTTGTGCGAGGCATGCAATAGTGTTTCATAAGAGTGTGGACACTGTTCTATAGACGTGCAGACATTGTTTTACAGGCGCATGAGCGAGCGAACTTGCATGTCTGTACGTGTATCTGTGGGTTATTTCTTACGAGACTTGCCCATGGGATGCCTTCCATATTCTTTTTATTCATCATTTTTATTTTATAACTTTTTAAATAATTTTTTGAGAACAAGAATAAAAATTGTAATTACGCATGTAAATATTTTAATTATCAAAATAGAATTTGAAATTTAAAATACAAGCATCCCTTCATCAAACAGGTTCAGGGGTGTCATGAGATTCTTATAGATATACTATATAATCATTTGATATGACCTGCTTCCTTTCCCTTTGAGATCTTTTCAAAGGCATTGATTGAGGTTCTTCTACAATATTTTCAATGATGACATCTTCTTGTAGTAATGAACCACTTTTATTATATAACTCATTTCTTGTAACTTGTTATGAAGGTTTAGCAACAATTTTTTCTTAAGGCAAAAAGGGTAGTGGGATATGCACTCTTATTTCTTCAAGGTCTATCTTTTTTAGTTCATCACTCCCATTAATTTTGTTATTCTCTAAAAATCTGGCATTACAAGTTTTAATTATTCTCATACTATGGTTAAGAGCATAAAATCTATAACCTTTGGATTTATCTGGAAAGCCAATGAAATATTCAGACACTATTCTTCAATCTAGTTTTTTCTCATGAGGATTGAATATTCTTGCCTTCGCTAGATAATCCCATATATGTAGATGTCTCAAACTAGGTTTCTTACTAGTCTACAACTTGAAAGGAGTTACAAGAATTGCTTCACTAGGAACTCTATTCAAGACATATATTGCGATCATTAAGGCTTCACCCCATAAAGAAATAGGTATAAAAGAGTAGCTCATCATACTCCTAACCATTTAAATTAAAGTATGATTACGCCTTTCAGTAACACCATTCTACTATGGCATACCTGGAATTTTGTATTGAGCACGAATGTCATGCATTTTTACGAATCTTGCAAAGAGTCCATGATTTTTTCATGACTCATAATATCTCTCATAGTATTCACCACCTCTACCTGATCTCACAATCTTAACCTTTCAATCTAATAGTCTCTCAAACTCTATAATGTACACCTCAAAGATGTTATTGGATTGAGACTTATTATGGATTAAATATATGTAACCATACCAAGATAGATCATCTACAAAGGTGATAAAATATCTCTCTCCAGTGAAACAATGAATGGAGGGTGGTTCACAAATGTCCATATGAATTATCTCAAGAAGTTCATTACTTCTTGTGGCACCCTTCTTTGTATTCTTAGTTTGTCTTCCTTTTATGCAATCTATGCATATTTAAAATAAGCAAAGTCAAGATTTTTTGAAATTTTGTCCTTCACTGATCTCTCAATTGCTTCCTAGAAATATGTCCTAGCCTTTTGTGTCACAAGAATGAAAAATTTTCATTAATTAAGCCATGTTTTGAACCAATATTTGAATGTAGTGTAACTAAAGCTCATGTAAATTCATGATTCAAATAAATTTTATATAAAATATCATATAAAATACCAAAACCAACGATCATTGAATTAAACATCAAACTTTGTTTCCCACAACCAAAATAAATTGAATATCCAATAACATCTAATTTGGATAAAATTTTTAAAAATCAAAGGAACATAAAAAGTGTTTAAAAGATTCATTTGATGACCAGTCTCCAATAGCAAGTGATAGGTACCCATAGCTACCACTTCTAGTTTGAGACGGTTCCCCATAAAGGGGAACTCTTCATTTTTTTTAGTTTTTTAGTTGTAAGGAATCCTTGCATTGAATTAGTAACATAAGTTGTGACTCCAAAATAAATCCACCAAGTATTAGAAGGAACCTAATATTCATAACATATAAAAGAAAGATTTATGCCTCTATCTTTAACCAAGCCTTATGCTTATTACATTCCTTCTTCACATGACCTTTATTGCCACAAAAGTTGCAATTCAAAGGGAATTTTCCATCATGACTTTGGTTATTCTCCCTGGGTCTACTATATTTCTTTGTTAGAATGTTCTTTACTTTTCTAGATTTGCTTTATTCTTCATAGCTTCATGAGTTGCAGCGAGGAAAAAATTATGTCCATCTTATTTTAATCTTATTTCTTCCTAAATACACTTACTAGTAAGCTCCTTCATGTTCTACTACTCATTATCTATGTTATACGATATCTTGAATGGTAAGAGTTATGAAGGAAGTTAGTGAAGGAAAAAATGTACTAAGAAAGACTCTTCCATGTTCAAGCCGAATGCCTTGAGTTTTGCAATCTTTTTAGCCATGTTCAGGATGTGTTGTTGAATTCCTTTCTAAACATCATATTTTATAATGGTCAATTCATCCATTAATGTACCTACAAGAGACTTATTAGCGTGTTTGAAATGCTCCCCCACATATTTTAGAAATTTTGAGGCTATTTCGGTTTGAGGGAGGGAGGTCTTGATGTTAGTGGCAGTGGTTATTCTCATAAACATAAAACTGAGTCTGTTCAACCTTGTCCAAGCTTTCAATTGTTCCATATGCTTTGGAGTACTATCATCAGTACCTTCAGAAGGTTTTTTAGTTATTAAAGCCTGGTTAAGATCTAATACACCCAATGAGGAATGGACCCTTTCATACCATTCTGAAAAATTCGACCCATCAAAACTTGTCATTCTATATGAAAGAGAATACGATGAAGTGGGAACTGTACAAATATGATAATGCTCATAATAAGGCCTTAAGTATATCCATTATGATATAGAATTAAAATTTATAAATGATGAACAATTGATATCACTATAGTTTTTCCTTTGGGCGAACCTTTAGCATATCTAGTGTTCAATCGAAGGGAAGATAAAATACTTACTATTTTATGTCATTCATATGTTACCTTTAGATGCCCATCTAAATAACACAAGATAAACCATCAGTTCATAATTAGTAGTGTGACATCCCAAATGCTAATTAAGACATAACGGTACCAGATACAGAAATAAATTACGAGTACATAATAGATAAATGTATGCAGTAGAACAAGTAATTACAAATCCCTTACAAAATATGAGTTCCCAATTACATGCATATCTGAGGCAAGAAATGGCGACAAAATACAAAATAACAAAATATAAAAGAGGGTCACTTCGATCATTATGTAAATGGACTAATTAGAATGTGGGACAAGTCGTGCACTCATAAAAGTTTATAGATCCATGGCATCCTCAAAGACTTTAAGTAGGTAAGTGATCGGTTCCTCACTATCTTCCTCATCTGGAGGGGGCATAGAAAGGGGTGAGTTCCATATACTCAATACGAACAAAAGTGTTTAAATAACGTCATAAGATTTTCAAAGTAATTAAATGTACTATTATCACTTACCATCAAGAGTCATGTCAGGGTCGTCCTTTATTAATTATGAAAAAAATTTATTTTAGTAAAAAAAACATCATAGCCATCATATCATAGTCATATTATATCAATCAAATCAATCATGTTAAAGATAGAGAAAATCAAACAAATCATGATATGCGCTATCTTTTGTTTTATTCTTCTTCCAAAGTCGTTTTGACTTCTATCTACTGAGGGTAATACGAATTCCCAACTACCCGTGTGGAATTATCAATTCATTTCATTTATAACAACAATTTGTAGCTTGCCAAACTAACAGCACATTTAGGGCTTGCCAAACCATGACATGATCTATGACCACGGTTGTGCCAACCACAGTGATCCTATATGTTAACTATGACCACAGCCGTCCAAAAGTGACCCCTACAATCATATAACATCACCAACTCTCGTCAAAGGGTACGTCATCATCCATAAGGAACTGTCCTCTTACGTCTTTTCAGACCAAATGGGAGGAGAAATATAAACCCCTCATAGATAAAAAGCCTAACGAAACACTTTATGAATTATGTGTGCCAATACCATTACATATTTCTCATGTCTATATATCATTTCATGCTTAGACATTTTTTCACCATTAATTGCATCATATATCAATATTTACCTCGAGCATTTAATCATTTAAATTTCACATGCCAAAATAATTAGTTCATATTTTTTCCTAAAGCATGTAATTAAAAATGTAAATTATTTCCCTCGAGCATATAAAATAATCATGCAAATATTTAGTTTAAGCTTGTTAATTTAGTCTAGAAATGCTCCTTAGGATGCAAGAAGTAAATGCTAAATTTTTTAATCGAAACCTTGATGTTTTTCTACGCCTTTTCTTTTTCTCCTCCTCTTCATTTCTCTCTAAAGCTCTTAGACGATGGAAGAATGGAAATGGAAGTGATGAAGAAATGGTAAAGGGAGGGTCCCTATTTTTAGAAAATGAGGACCGTTGTATTTAGAACAAGTGGCAAAACTAGATGAGGAGAGAGAAAGTCAATGGAAAAAGTGAGATATGAGAACTAATAGATGACGCGACATGATGGTGACACAAAAATCATAGGCACGCCACCCAAACAACGGTGGCTTGCTGCAAAAATCATAGCCCACATCCTGAAGGCAGCGAATGGCGGCCAAGGGAACGACACGCGCAGGCCTATCGCGTGTAGGCCTACCGTGGTGATGATGCATGCACAAGGCGCGTGGAGCTGCGTCTATTACCGCACGATGAGTTACGCACAAATCTCACCTCGCGCCTCACACGGACGGGACGTGCACACAGTGTGCACTCCTGCACTAACCATGTGTGCGCATGCGCAAGCAACATGCAGAGCCCACACGGGTTGGATTCTTCTTGTAAGGGTTCCTACTGGATTTTTCTGCCTTTTTCTCTGTTTTTCCCCTAAATTTTGTTTAAATAATAAATATAATTTTTCTATAATAAAATAAAATAATTAATTTCAAGAATTATTTTATCGAATAAAATACGAAATTAAAATACAAAATATTAAGGAGTTTTAAACCGCCTTAGGGTCCGAATAAATATGGGTTCTCATTACAAATTAAGCGCAGAGGTTTTCAAAGTGCTACATTTTCCCAACCTTAGAAAATTTGGTCTTTGAAATTTTTCATGAATTTATCCGGGAACTTCTCTCTTATCTTGCTCTCCAACAACCACGTCACCTCTTCTAAGGTGTTGTGTTGTCATTACACCTTCACCAAAGGGATCCTTTTATTGCACAAAATCTTGTTAGTCCATTCAAGAATTTATGCGGGGAGCTCCTTATACGTCATATCATCTTGAATCTATATCTCCTGATGAGGAATGATGTGAGAACGGTCATGGTGGTACCTCTTGAGCATGGCGACGTAGAAAATGTCATGTAAACCTGTAAACTCTTGGGGTAGAGTAAGGTATTACGCAACAGGTTCAACAAGTTTCGCGATATGAAAAGGTCCCACATAACAGTGGTTCAACATTCCCTTCTTACTGAATCACATTTTTCCTTTATAAGGGAAGATCTTAAGGAAGACTTGATCGCCAACAACAAATTCCAAGGTTCTCATACGATTGTCGATATAGCTTTTCTGGCGAATTTGTGTAGTGGCTAAGTTCCTTTAAATGATTGCAACTTTCTCGGTAGTCTCCTGGATAAAATCAGGTACTAAATGACGCTAGTTCCCAACTTCATTCTAATAAGTGGGAGAACGGCAGGGCCTACCATACAGGGCTTCATACGGAGCCATGTCGATGTTGGAATGGTGACTATTATTATAAGAAAATTCACACAGGAGAAGATACTCATACCAGTTATTGCCAAAGTTAAGGATGGAAGCACACAACATGTCTTCCAGTGTTTGAATAGTACTTTCAAACTAGCCATCAGTCTAGGGATGATAAGTAGTGCTGAAGTATAATCTCGAATTTAGTGCTTTTCGAAAGTTGTCCCAAAAATAAGAGGTAAACTAAGGATCTCAATCGGACACAATGGATGAGAGGACGCCATGGAGTCAGACAATTTCATCGACATACAGACGGGTTAATTTACTAGTGGAATATGTGGTTCTGATTGGTAAAAAATAGGCGGTCTTGGTCAACCTATCAACAATGACACATATTGTATTTCAACTAGAACAGGTCCTAGGTAGGCCAGTGATAAAGTCCATGGTTACATGCTCCCATTTCCATTCCAAAATAGGGAGGCCTTGCAACAAATCATCAGGTCTCTGATGTTCTACTTTAACTTGTTGGTAAGTAAGGCATTGGGAGATATAGTGGACAATGTCCTTTATTCTATGCCACTAATATTGACGCTTCAGGTCCCAATACATTTTGGTACTCCTAGAGTGGATGGACAGTTTGGAGGCATTGGCAGCTTTGAGAACCTCCGTCCTGACAGCGATAGGGACCCAAATACGATCCCTAAATCTACACAATCTATCATCTATGAGACCGAAATCAGGAAACTCGTTAGAAGTAAACTTACTCAAATTTTTAGTGAGTTCAAGGCTGGTAGACTGAGCTTCTAAAATCTTCATTAAAAGATTAGACAAAGCTCGAATCTGGGCGAGATAGGCATCATTGCCATAGTGGTTAAGGTAGAGTGCCTGCATAGCATCAACTAATTTTTAACTGGAGGCCATGGTTTGGGCCAACAAAGCAGACTCCTTCCAGCTCAGAGTATCTGTGACTACATTACCTCTACTGGAGTGGTAGATGAACTTGCAGTCATAGTCCTTTAGGAGGTCCATCCAACGTCTCCATCTCATGTTCAATTCCCTTTGTGAAAATATATATTTCAAACTTTTGTGGCCAGTGTAGATTTTAAATGTCTGACCATATAAATAATGGCACCATATCTTCAAAGCAAAGATTATGGCTGCCAACTCCAAGTCATGTGTAGGATAGTTGCACTCATGGGACTTCAATTGTCAAGATCTGTAAGTAACCACCCGACCGTGTTGCATCAAAATACAACCCAAACTTACGTGAGATACATCACAGTAAACCTAAAATATTTCAGTATTGTTAGGGAAGATCAACACCAAAGCAAAGATGAGAAAATACTTCAATTTAATAAAACTTTCACCATATTCATAGTCCCAAACAAAAGTTATACCTTTCCTGGTAAGTCGGGTCAATGGAGTAGTAATCTTAGGGAATCAATCAATGAATTACCAGTAATAGCCTACTAAACTGAAGAAATTATGTACCTTAGCTATATTGGTTAATAGGTTCTAGTTAATCACTTATTCAACTTTAGACGGATACACAAAAAATCCTTCATAAAAAATTACATGGCCAAGGAAGGAGACTCGATCCAACCAAAAAGACCACTTGTTAAACTTAGCACACAGCTAGTTCCGATGAAGGGTCTCTAATACCTGAGACAAATGGATTGCATGTTCTTACAGACTCTTAAAATACACCAAGATGTCATCAATGAATACGATGAAATTTGATCCAGTGCATGTTGGAAAACACTATTCATAAGATCCATAAAAGTAGCAGGGGCATTAGTTAGTCTGAAAGGCATAAGCTTAAACTCATACAAATCGTATTAGAATTAGAAAATGATATTTGGAATATCTTCTTCTTTGATCCGTAGCTGGTAGTATCCTGATATGAGATTGATTTTTGAGAAGACTGTAGCTCTTTACAACTAATCGAAGAGGTGATCGATACGGGGTAGGAGATACCTACTTTTCACTGTTACCCGGTTGAGCTCTCTGTAATCTATGCATAGTCTGAGGGAGCCATCCTTCTTCTTTACAAATAACACCGAGGCACCCCAAGGAGAATGACTGGGGTGGATGAATTTTTTACCAAGAAGTTTGAACGGCATGACTCATGCGATAGGCAGGTTTTAAGATAGGTTGTGTTCCAAGAAGAAAGTAAATAGAAAACTCTATCTCCCATGGGGGAGGCAAACCAAGTAGATCTTCTGAAAA
Organism: Carica papaya; assembly: GCF_054855325.1. Lineage (NCBI taxonomy): Eukaryota > Viridiplantae > Streptophyta > Magnoliopsida > Brassicales > Caricaceae > Carica > Carica papaya. The sequence continues at coordinate 24,305,840 of NC_142314.1, forward strand.
TACTTTTGAAAAGTTACAAAGAGTAGGAATCGTGTATACAATGGAAATAACATCTATATTCCTATTTATTTCGAGGTTAGAAAATAAGAAAACTAAATTTTTATTTCATTTTTTAGTGATCGTAAGGTCACAACTTTACTTTCACAATTAATGATTGACCTATATTTCTCTAACCAATCCATCCCTAAAATAACATCAAATCTTAAAAAATCTAAAAGTATTAGATCTACTAATAGTTCCACTTTTGAAGCTTTTATTTTACAATTTTTATGCACACAATGAGCTTCTAATACACCCCTAGAGGGAGTTTCTACTATTAACACTTCACTTAAAGATTAAGGCCTAATATCTAATTTACAAACAAATAAATAAGAAATGAAAGATTGGGTAGCACCTGTATCAATCGGAGCTCTAGTACAAATATCATGAACAAAAAGTATACCCAGTATGAGGGTAGGAGTGGTGAGGGCACCGGGTTCATCAAGGTGATACACATGACCCTGGGCTACTGGTCTGACCATGTCCTTCAGCCGCTAGGGGTAGTCTTTTATAAAGTACTGAGTGCTTCCTCACTTATAACAGGTGTTGTTTAAACATCGACAGGGCTGGTCACCACACAAGTGACCACAATGCTGGCATTGTTGGGAAGGTTGGGCAGGTTGTCTAGTAGGAAGAGGTAGATTAGGAGGAGGGGCAACTCGAGGTCGCTTATCAGGATGGCTACTAACTTGGTCATGCAGTCTTCTTTTGGGTTATTGGGGTTGGTGTTGTTATTGTTGGGCACGAACTCGGGTGATGCGTTGGTGTTTGGCTGAGTTAAGGTATTCAGTCAACTAGGCATGTTCTAGCATCTCTACATACGAGCAGGGTCTCAACATCGCTATCCGATCAGAGATATCGGCACGAAGGCCCTTTAGAAACTTCCTAGCTTTGTGACTCTCAGGGGTGACCATTAACGGGGTAAACCTAGACAACTGAACGAATCAGGCTCCATATTAGGCAACCATTAAGTTTCCCTAGTGGAGGTCTCCTCCTTCTTCTCTCGAACATAAATTAGGAAGAAGTTCTCAAAAATTGCATCCATCAAAACCTCCCATGTGGTAGGTAGGACTTCCTTTTTAAGCCGCCACCAATGTTCGACTTCACCAGTTAGTATGAAGGCTGCTGGGGAGAGTTTTTGCTCCTGAGTTAGGTCTAAGATAGAGAAACGTTTCTCTATCTGCAAGATCCAGGCTTCAACTTCTAAGGGGTTAGGGCCTCCTTCAAAGTGGGGTGGGTTAAGTTTCCTAAATTCTATTATGTTGTAGGAGATAGACCTTTTAGCTAGTCGGTAGTTAGGGGCAAGAGGACATTGGCAAAGGTTGGCTTGGTTTTGTCCTATGGCTACTATTAGACCCTAGATGGCTTGGAAGAGTTTGGTAAACTCACCCCTGCTCGGATGATCCTGGGCCTCAAGTCTTTCGGTACGCTCTACAAAAGGTCTTCCTTGTGTCATTCCTATAAAGAAAAAGGAAGACATGAGTTGGTGGTCTAGTTTTTGAAAGATGACATATTTCCTAAGTATCTTAGAAGGGTTTTCTAGCTACAGCCTCAATTGTAAGGGATTGTTCCGGATAACTGCTCTGATACCATTTGTGACATCCCAAATGCTAAATAAGGCATAAGGATGCAAGATACAGAAACAGATTACGAGTGCATAATAGATAAATATATGCAATAAAACAAATAATTACAAATCCTTACAAAATATTTGAGTTCCCAATTACATATATATTTGAGGCCAGAAGTGACGAAAAAATACAAAATAACAAAATAAAAAGGAGAGCCACTTCTATTATTATGTAAATGGACTCATCAAAGTGCAGGACAAGTCATGCACTCATAAAATTTTATGGATCCACGGGATCTTCAAAGACTTCAAAGGGTAGGTCAGCAATCAGTTCCTCACAATCTTCCTCATCTGAAGGAGGCATGGAAATAGGTGAATTCCTATACTCATTAAGGAAAATAATATTTAATTAATATCCTAATATTTTAAAACAATTTATTTTATTAAAGAAAACATCATAACCATTATATCATAGTCAAATTATATCAATCAAATCAATCCTGCTAAAAATAGAGAAAATCAAATAAATCATGATATGCACCGTCTTTTATTTTATTCTTTAAAGTCGTTCCAACTTCCATCTACTGAGGGCAATACGGATTCATGACTACCCATGTAGAATAATCAATTCATTTCATTTACAATAATAATTTGCGGCTTGCCAAACTAATAACATATTTATAGATTGTCAAACAATGACACAATCTATGACCACAGCCGTGCTAATCACAGTGGTCCTATATGTTAACTATGGGCACGACCGTACTCTGCCAAAAATGACCCTTATAATCATATTGTGTCACCATTCTTGTTAGAGGATACACCATCATCCATAGAGAGTGATCTTATCACGTGTTTTCAGACTAGATGGGGGGAGAAACAGAAACCCTTCAGAGATAAAAAGCCTAACGAAACACTTTTATGAAATATGCATGCCAATACCATTACATATTTCTCACGTATATACATCATTTAATGTTTAACCATTTTTTCACCGTCAAATGCATCATCTATCAATATTTACCTCAAGCATTTAACCACTTAAATTTCACATGCCAAAATAATCAGTTCATATTTGTTCCTAAAACATGTAATTAACAACGTAAATCATTTCCCTCAAGCATATAATATAATCATGCAATATTTAGTTTAACTTTGTTAATTTAATATAGAAATGCTTCTTAAGATGTTAGAAGTAAATATTAAATTCCTTACCGAAACCTCGATATTTTCCTATAGCTTTTCTTCTTCTCCTCCTCTCCCTCTCTCTCTAAAGCTCTTGGAGGATGGAAGAATGAAAATGCAGTGATGAGGAAATGGTGAAGAGAGAGTCCCTATTTTGTAGAAAATGGGGACCGTTGGATTTGTGCCAAGTGGTGAAATCTAGTGAGGAGAGAGAAGTTAATGGAAAAAGTGAGATGTAAGAACTGACGGATGTGATTAACAGATGGATGATGCAACCTGATGGCAGCACAAAAACCAAAGGCATGTCACCCAAAAGGTAGTGGCACATTGCCCAAGCGATGGCAGCACACCGCATAGGTCGACAACGGTACGCTGCCCAACCAGTAGTGCTCACCACCCGAAGGTGACGTACAGTGCCCAAGGCGATGACATGCTCTGCTTAAGCCAGCGCACGACGCCCCAACCGGCCACCAGCTGTGCACACAAGCCTACCACGTGCACATGGTGACGGAGTCGCACCCATCTGTGCACGATGGGACCCGCATGTAGGCTGTCACTTGTGCTCTGCACAAATGGGATGTGCGCATAGTGCGCACGTCCTGTGCTGGTTGCTTGCACACATACGCACGTGACGTGTGGAGCCTGCATGAGCAGGATCTTTTATGGGGGATTTTTCTATCTATTTCTTCGTTTTTCCCTGAAATCTTTTTAAATAATAAATACAATTTTCCTATGATAAAATAAAATAATTAATTTCAAGAATTATTTAACTGAATAAAATACAAAATTAAAATTACGAAATATTAAGGAGTTTTAAATGACCTTAGGGTCCAAATAAATAGGGGTTCTCATTATAAATTAAGTGTGGAGGTTTACAGGGTGTTATAAGTAGAAAGTGACTCATTTGGGCTAGTCTCAGTCTCCTAATTATAAATATTAATATATATTATTAATATATATGTATTATTCCTTTATAAGTCTCATTTAATTCTTTGATGTAGTTTAATTAATACAAAACTCATCAACCTAGGTTACATTTGTAACTAGTTAGGTTAATAAATCTTATTCATAAAATTACTCAACCATAATTTATATGAAAAAATATGCATATATATTTATATTCCAAAATTGATTGTTTATGTAAACCACAATGTCAGTCAAAACTAACTCCTCATTTAATAGTTAGCAGAATCAAAATTCATAATTCTATATAATTAATGCATGTTATCATCATATATACAACCATGATGTATAAACATAAGTTAAACGTCATGAAATCACAACATATTAACATGTTTTGTTTTCCAGAAACCAACATGTTAATTGTCTACAATATTATAATAAAGCCATAATTGGCCCAACTCTACTCAATTTAACACATCTTAAGAAAAACGAAAAATTAGAGTTACATACCATTCGAAGATAATGCAACCACAGTATGATTAAGAGATCCCTTTGATAAAATCCTTAGTTCTTTGACTCACTTTTTCTCTATATCTAACTATTATGCACAAATATTTAGACTTTAGTTTATGGAAACATACTGTGATAGGGGAATCTATGATCCTTTCATAGAGAATAGGAAAAAATACATTCATGACAATTGAATGTATTGATAGTCATTTTTTTATAATAATTATTATATTTTAATTCTCATAAAATATAATAATTATATTTCATTTTAAAATTACCCACTCTATCAAAGTATTTTTTCTTTTATAACAGTTACCTGTTAGTGAGGTGTACTTTTAGTTGGCTCTAATCGTTATAAATGGATGAGAAAAATAAAATATTATGTTAGTGGGTCATCCACTTAATTACTAGAGTTAACACAATCCATTATCAAAGTTAATAAATAAATAGGTGATTTTTTATATGCATAAAGTTAATTTAATTCGCTTAAGCTAAGTATTGTATTATTCTCCATCTAAAATAAATGAATAAGATGATATAATAGATGTCTTGTCTTTGGCTCTCCACTTATCTTCATGCATGTAATGTTTTTGTTTACTTGTTGTAATTTTATTTTTAAACTTAAAACTAATTATCAATTCTGTAAGCTCCATAAAAACAAGCTCTAATCGGTAGCTGAGGAGATTAGATTATGAGAAAAGAAAATGATTTATAACTAGATAAATATTTAACAAGATGTGAATTTCATAAATTACAAAACTATATTATTTTATTTTGAACATATTATTTTAATATTCATTATCACCCATTGCATTAATTATACAATCTATAAGTAATCATTAATTACATGTTGTTTAATACATATGACTAGTTTTCATAATATATCATCAATTTTTGTGATTTTAGATTTTAAAATAAATTTATTGTTATTAACTATTTTACTTTTTTTATTAAATAATATAAAGAAATTGAGCGTCAAAAAACAAAAAATATTATGGAGTAAATAATAATAATAAACATTAGAAACCAAACTTTAAAAAGCATCAAACTTCAATGATTAATCTAATAATTTGTCTTAAAATCAATTAGCGCTCAAAAATTATTTTGAAATGTTTTCAAGTGAATTTTTGTTAAAATAGTTTTTTAATGGTTTAAGTATATTGTTTTGCAAGAAAACTTAAAACTTTGTTCATCTTTCCCCTATTATATAAAGAATATGTGACACCCCTGAACCTGTCTAACATCTAATCAAGGGTGATATTTTAATTTCTTATTTTTATAATTTTTATATTTATCATTTTCTATCTTTATTTAATTTTAAAAATGGATTAATGGTTTTAATTAATTTATTAAAAAAATAAGAGAATATTAATTTATATGTTATTTTTAGGATTTACTAACTTTAGTTTATGTACTATTTTTGTAAGCTCTTCATAGTTATATAAGATGAGTTCATTGTAAGGATTAAGCAAAGAAGAATGAAAGTTATCTATCTTCTTCAAAGATAAACTTTCTCTTCATTTTTAGTTAATATATATTTGGGAGTTGTCAAGTTCTATCACTTCCATACGGATCAGATTTGTATCACAGCATTTTGATACTACTTATATATGACTAAGACTAGAAGTGATTACAAGGAGGCAGGGGAATCGTTTTCTATTCTCAACATTCACCAAAGACCCTCAAGAAGAACCACAAGTTTTAAGTCTATTATAATGGCACAAGAGTCTTGTAGTCGCTTGGCCAAGCAAATTGCTAATTTGTCTGAACATATGGAAAAAGTTGTGTCCTGGATAGAGGATCAATCTCATGATGATTCTGATAAAAACTCCACAAAGCCAATTAAAAGTCCTGGTCTGAATTTAAGAAAAAAAAAATCAATCTCCTCAAAAAGAGGAAGAAGAGAGGCTACCAAGACTTTTTAAAGTAGAGGCAAAAATCGACATTCCATCATATGACGGTTCAATTGATGCTGAGAAGTTAGATTCTTGGATCAATCAATTGGAGACTTACTTTACCTTATATAGGTTTAGTAGTGAAGACAAAGTCTCATTATCAAGACTAAAAATGACAAGTCATGCCTTAGCATGGTGGAATTCACATATACAAACCTATAAGGGTAAAGAAATTACTTGGGATAATTTTCTAAATCTCATTCGAAAAGAATTTTATCTAATAGGCTACTAAAAAAATCAATGGAGGCAATGACACAACCTACACCAAAAGCAAGAACAATGAGTGCAAGAATATACTACTTATTTAGATGTCTAGCTGTGGCGTTAGGAATTTCGATTGATTCACTTGATATTTTCATGAAATATACCTTAACTATTGCCATGTATAAGTACTAAGATCTCACTTTATAAACCAAACGATGTGTCTAGTGCAAGCATGATAGCTATGACTATTTAAAAAAAAAAAGCTATAACAAGCAATCCTTTGAAGGCTCAAAATCAAGCTACTTCAGCCTTATCGTCCCCATCATCAATGTCAAGTGCTAGAAGATACTGTGACCATTGTAAGATCGAGGGTCATATAAAGGATAAATGTTAGAAGTTACACCCAAAATTGCACCCAACGAAAAGACCAAAGGGCAAGACTATGGTAACAACAACCTGTGATAATGAACCTATAGTAGTTGATTAGGTTAAAAGAGCATATCCAAACTTATCTTTAATGGCAACGCCAAAAGTTATGGACTCGGAGTCACTTATCAAGCCTAACAAACAATAGGAGTTATTTGTCATAAAAATCCAAATAAAATAAGAGGTGATTACTGTAGTGGTGGATAATGGAAGCCAAAAAAATCTCATTTCTGAGCAATTAGTGCAAAAGTTAGCCTACAGTCCTTAAATACGCAATGAGCCTCTAGTAGTCCTTTAGAGGGAGTTTCCACTACTAGAGTTTTTCCTAAAGCTTCTGGCCTAAATTCTAGGTTACAAGCAAGTGCATAGGAAATAAAAAATTGAGTTGCACCAGTATCGATTAAAGCCTTGGCAGGAGTATTATGAATAAAAAACATACCTTGGATGAAAACAAGAATAGGAAGGACTTCAGATTCATCTAAGTGGTACACTCGACCTTGTGCTATAAGTCGGGCTACATCCTTCGGTCACTTAGGGCAGTCTTTTGTAAGGTGCTAGGTGCCTTCGCACTGATAGTAGGCGTTATTGATACACTGATAAGGCAGATCACCATGCGAGCGACAACAATGTTGACAAGGTTGGTTAGCTCAGGCAGGAGGAAGGGCAATTCTGGTTTGTTTGTCTGGGGGCTTACTTACTAGGTCAAACAACCTTTTTCTAAGCTGTTGGGGCTGTTGTTGGGCTCAAACTCGAACAAAGCATTGGTACTTAGCTGGGATAAGATCTTTGGCCAAACTAGAATTGTTCAAGCACCTCTGCATATGAGCTAGGTCTCAGTATCGTGACCTGATCATAAATGTCGGCACGAAGGCTTTTGAGAAACTTCCTATCCTTTTAGCTTTTGGGGGTTACCATCAAAGGGGTAAACTTATACTGTGGAATAAATCGGGCTGCCTATTACAGAAAAGCTTCCTTGATGGAGGTCTTGAAATTCGTCCTCTTTTTTTTCCGAACATAAGCAGGGAAGAAGTTATCAAAAAATATATCCATGAAAACTTTACAGGTAGTGGGGGTAGGTAGGACTTCTTTCTTAAGTTGCTACTAGTGTTCGGCTTCACCATTTAACGTGAAGGCTGCAAGAGGGATTTTTTGTTCTTTGGTCAGGTCAAGTATAGAGAATAGCTTTTCTATTTGCAGGATCTAGGCTTCGGCTACTAAAGGATCAGGGCCACCTTTAAAGTGTGGGGGGGTTAAGTTTCCTAAACTCTGTTATATTATGGGAAATAGATTAATCTATGTTTTGAAATTCAGGGGCAGGGGGTGGACAAGGAATGGGCTGTTTTTGTCTTATGGCTGCAGTTAATCCTTGAATGGCTCAGAAAAATTCTATAAATTCAGCCATGGTAGGATGATTCGCGGCTTCAAGTCGTTTAGTATGCTTTACAGAAGGTCTTCCTCACGTCATTCCTACAAAAGAAAGGAAGACACGGGTTGGAGGCTTAATCTTTGATCTTCCCTAAGTACTATGAAAGGTTTATCTATTCTAGGCCTCAGAGTTTGTTCCACGATATTATGCTCTGATACCACCTGTGAAATCTAAGGTGCCAATTAAGGCCAATTGGTATTGCATACAAATTCAGAATAACGAGTGCATAATAATATTTATGCAGTGGAATGAAACGTTAACAAATTCCTTACAAATATATATAATGTTCCAAATACATACATCACTGAAGCCAGAAGTGGCAACAAAATACAAAACATAAGGGCTGCTTCTTTTACTATGCTACTGGAATTCATCAGAGTGCGAGAACAGTCATGCACTCAGACTTGTGGATCCATAGGATCCTTATAGACTTTCAAGGGTAGGTTTACTTGCGGTTCCTCATTTTCTTCTCATATTGGGGGGATGGAAAATGTGAGTTTCATATGCTCAGTAAGAAAAATAGTATTAAATTAACATTGTAAGATTTCAAAGGTTTATTATTTTATCTCACCGTTTAGCGTCCTTTTTTACCTAACTCATCATTAGAAAAAGAAATCATTTATTCGAATATCAAATATTACGTTAGCACAGAAAATCAAATATGCATATATCATGTTAAATACTAAAGAAAATCAAATAAATCAATTTCACAAATATTTCGTGCCATGCTTCGCGAAGTCGTTACAAACTTTCATCTCTGAAGAAAGATACAGATTTTCAACTGTTCAAGTGGAATGAGCAGCTCAGATACAGATACAATAATTTGCTTAGGCCCACCTCTGGCTGGCCAAACCATGGCACGATCTATGACCACGGCCGTACCAACCATAGTCGTCCTTACAGATATCTATAGTCACGACATTACTTAGCCACGGGTGATCCCTATAGATAGTGCGATACCACTCTCATTAGAGGGCACGCCGTCGTCCATTGGGAGCGGTTCTTTTACGCCTTTTTAGACTAGATAGGGGAGGAGGAAACAGATACCCTGAAGGGTAAGAAGAATAGATACTTCTCAGAGATAAAAAGCCTAATGAGACACTTGATGCAAGATGCATGTTAATACATATACACTTCGGACCATACAGGCTTCATTATATTTTTTTTCTTTTTTTTTTCTTTTTACTTTTGCTATTACGGACTACATATTACATATCTTATATGCAAATTCATCAAGTATCATTAATTCACATAGCATGCTTGAAGATCAAAACAATTCAACTCATTTAAACATAGAGGCATGTAAAACAGACAAAATGACAATCACATTAAATTCGTTTATCTAAAAAAATACTCCTTAAGATGTTAAAAGTAATACTATATTCCTTACCCAAATCTTGATGCTTTCTTCTTCTTCACTGTTTTCCTTTCTTTCTCTTCTTCTCTCACTAATTAAATATCTCTCTCTCTCTTTAAACCTTTAAGAAATAGAAGAAATGGAAGTGTGGAGATAAAGGGAAGGGGAATGGTAATTTATAGAATTTCAGAACTATTGGATTCGCGCAAAATGGGAAATCCAGTGAAAAGAGAGAAGAAAAGATTCTTGGCACGAAAAATGAGAAAAGAAATTTTCCTCCACCAGCAACGGTGATGCACTGCCCAAGGCAGTGGCGGTACATTACCCAAGGCGGCAGTGCCTAGTCGGCGTGTGCATGGCCTTTGTACAGTGGGCACCGTGTGCACAGGCCCCAGGAGCAAAGTGCCTATCTGTGTAGGCCTACTGCGCAGACAGCCTGCCTACACGAGACAGGACGCGCGCGCAGGTTATGACCCCACGCCATGCGCGCAAAGGGGACGTGTGCCCTGTGCGCACGTCTCGTGCGTGCATGCATGTGGATGGGCAGTGCGAGCTGTGCGCACACCCCATGCCCATTGTGCGTGCCTGCGTGTGTACATAGTGCCCAGTACCTGTGACATCATAGGTGTCAGTTAAGGCAATTAGGTGTGAGATATAGATTTAGAATAATGAGTGCGTGATAATATTTATGCAGTGTAATCAAGACCTTAACAAATCCCTTATAGATATATATATATAGTTCAAAATACATACATCACTAAGGCTAGAAGTGGCTACAAAATACAAAACATAAAGGCCACTTTTTTCACTTTGTTATTTGAATTCATCAGAGTGCGAGAACAGATATGCACTAAGACTTGTGGATCGATGGGATCCTCATAAACTTCCAAGGGTAGGTTTGCCTGTGGTTCCTCATATTCTTCCTCATCTGGGGGGATAGAAAGAGTGAGTTTTATATGCTCAGTAGAGAAAATAGTATTAAATTATCGTTTAGCCTCCTCGTTTATCTAACTCATCATTAGAAAAAATATATATTTAGATATCAAAATAGTACGTTAGCATAGAAAATTAAATATACATATATCATGCCAAATAATATAGAAAATCAAATAAATCATGAAATGCTCAGATTTTTCATGTCATGCTTCCTGAAATCGTTACAAACTTCCATCTCTGAGGGCAGATACAGATATAAATTTCCAATTGCCCAAGTGGAATGACCATATCAGATATAGATACGGTAATTTTCTTAGGCCCACTTCTGACTAGAGAAACCATGGTATGATTTATGACTACGGCTGTACCAACCATAGTGGTCCTAACAGATAATCTATAGTTACAACATTACTTAGCCACAGGTGACCCCTACAGATAGTGCGATACCACTCTCGTCAGAGGGCACGCTGTTATCCACTGGAAGCGGTCATCTTATGTCTTTTCAGACCAAATAAGGGAGGGAGAAACAAATACTCCAGAGAGATAAAAAGCCTAACGAGACACTTGATATAATATGCATGTTAATACAAATACACTTCAGGCCATACAGGCTTTATTCCACTTTTTTCTTTTAATTTACTTTTTTACTATCACGAGCTACGTATTAGATTATCACATACAAATTCACCAAGTGTCAGTAAATCACACAGCATGCTTGAAAATCATAAAATTTGACTCATTTGAATATAGAGGGATGGAAAATAGACAAAATAACTACCATATTAAGTTTGCTTATCTAAAAATACTCCTTAGGACGTCAAAAGTAATGCTAGATTCCTTACCAAAATCTCGATGTTTTGTTCTCTACCATTTTTCTTTCTTTTTGTTCTTCTCTCCCTATTTTACTATCTCTTTCTCTTTCTAAATCTTTAAAAAATGGAAGAAATGGATGTTTGGAGAGAAAGGGAAGGGGAAGGGCAATTTATAGAATTTTAGAATTGTTGGATTCATGAAAAATGGTGAAATATGGCGAAAAAAGAGAAGGAAAATATTCTTGGCATGAAAAATGACGGAGGAAAGTTTCCTCCGCCAGCAGTGGCAGTGCGTCGCCTAAGGCAGTGGCAGAACTCTGCCCGAGGTGGCAAAGTCCGACTAGCGCAGTGCAGGCTAGCCTGCTGCTGTGCGCATAGGGTCTAGGCGTACTGGGCGCACACAGTGTGCGGTGTCAGTCCGTGCATGAAGTGATGTGCGGACTGCCCACCTACAGGCGACAGGATGCACGTGCGATCCTGACCTTGCATCGTGCATGCAGAGGGGACGTGTGCGCTGTACACATATCCCGTGCGTGCATGTGTGCTGAGGCGACGTGCACGCTATGCGCACGTCCTATGCGTGCTGGCGTGCGAATGGGACGTATGTGCTGTACGCACGCCCCACGGTCACTGTGCGGACATGCGCACGCGCACAGTGCCTAGCCTTTGCGCAGGCAAACCTATTTTCCCATGGGAAATTTCCTCACGAGCCAGTTTTCTCCCAGTTTGCCATTTTCTTAGTTTTTTCTAATTTATTCTTTTGAAATAAATAAATTAAATTAAAATAAAAATAATAGTAAAATTAATAAATAAATAAAAATAAAAATAAAAATAGATTAAAATAACAGATCTCGAGAATAGCGTAAATTAATTTAAATTTAGGGCGGCCAAAGGCCCTAATAAATAGATTTTCCAAATTATTTTAGCATAATGATGGGCGGGGTGTTACATCCCCCCTACCTAAAAAAAATTCGGTCCCCAAATTTGTCTAGAATAAGTTTGGATACTTTTTTTGCATTTCATCCTTGAACTCCCTTGTCACTTCTTTTGGGATGTGATGTTGCCATCGTACCTTCACTATAGGAATCTTTTTGTTATGTAATACCTTATCAGTCCACCCGAGAATTTCTACAGGAACCTTCTCATAGGACATATCGGCCTATGCTAGTACCTCATCATGAGGAATAACATGAGAAGTATTAGGGTGGTACATCTTGAGCATAGAGACATGAAAGACATCATGTAAACCTGTAAATTCCTTAGATAGGGTGAGGTGGTAAGCCATGGGTCCAATGCGCTCGATGATAGAAAAAGGTCTCATATATCGAGGCTCAACTTCCCTCTCTTTCCAAACCACATCTTGCCTTTGTAGGGATAGACTTTTAGGAAGACTTTATCTCCTACGAAAAACTCCAAGGGTCACCTACAATTATCAGCGTAGCTCTTTTAGCGACTTTAAATAGTTGTCAAATTCTTGCGGATGATTGCAACTTTCTCAGTGGTTTTCTGAATGTGGTCTGGTCCTAGTGGCGTTGGTTCTCGACTTCACTCCAACAAGTAGGGGAACGATAAGGCCTTTTATATAAAGCTTCATACGGGACCATACCAATGTTGAAATAGTAACTGTTATTATAAACAAATTCACAAAGTGGAAGATGTTCATACCAGTTATCACCAAAGTTGAGAACACAAGCACGTAACATGTCTTCCAATGTCTAGATTATACACTCATACTAACCATCCGTCGGGAGATGATAAGCGGTGCTAAAGTGCAACCCAAACCCTAAGACTTCTTGGAAGCTGTCCCAAAAGTGAGAGGTGAACCGGGGGTCGCAGTCGGATACAATGGATGAGGGAACTCCATGGAGTCGAACAATCTCATCTATATATAGGTGGGATAACTTACTGGTGGAGTCCGTGGTTTGAGTAGGCAGGAAATGGGCAATCTTGGTTAGCCTATCCATAATGACCCAAATGGCATTTCGACCAGAACAGGTCTTGGGCAATCTAGTAAAAAAATCCATAGTCACGTGCTCCCATTTTCATTCGGAAATTGAAATACCCTGTAGAAATCCACCGGGTCTTTGATGTTCTACCTTTATCTGTTGACAAGTAAGGCATTCAAAGATGTAGTCAACTATATCATTCTTCATTCTTGGGAACCAATATTGTCTCTTTAAGTCCCCGTACATCTTGGTACTTTCGGGATCGATGGATAACTTAGAAGCATGGGCGGTGTTGAGTACATTTGTGCGTACTACATTTGGGACCAAAATTTGGTTCTGAAATTTGAATAATCCGTCATTAGAGATCCTAAAATCAGGATGTTTATCTGAAGTGAACTTACCCAGGCTCTTGATGAGTTCTGGGTACGTGGCTTATGCTTCCTAGATTTTCATAAAAAGATCCATTAGGGCTTGGATCTGGGCTAGGTAGGTGCCCTTGCCATAATAGCTAAGGAGAAATGATTGCATGGTGCCCATCATCTTTCAACTGGAGGCCATGGTTTGTGCTAGCACAGTAGGCTCTCGTCGACTTAGGGCATCGGTGACTGCATTCCCTCTCTCAGGGTGATAAATGATCTGACAATTATAATCCTTCAGAAGATCCATCGAATGTCTCTGTCTCATGATTAACCCTGTTGCGAAAAGATATATTTGAGACTCTTATGGCCAGTGTAGATTTCAAAAGTCTTGCCATATAGGTAATGCTGCCATAACTTAAGGGCGAAGATAATGGCTGCTAGCTCCAAGTCGTGGGTAGGGTAGTTCTGCTTATGGACTTTAAGCTGTCGGGATCTAAATGTGACTACTCTACCATGCTACATTAGGACACACCCCAAACCAATATGAGATGCATCACAGTAAACCTAGAATCTCCCATCATTGTTCGGGAGGACCAATACAGGGATAGAGGTGAGACGGTGTTTCACCTCCATAAAACTTTCACTGGATGCATAATTCCAAATAAAGGGTACACCTTTTCTGGTTAGTCGAGTCATGGGGGCAACAATCCTGACAAATCCGTCAATGAATCGTTGGTCGTAGCCTGCCAAGCGAAGAAAACTATGTACCTCAGCCACATTGGCGGGCGAACTCCAGTTGGTCACTGATTCCACTTTAGATGGGTCTACAGAAACTCCTTCACTTGAGATTACATGATCGAGAAAATAAACTCGATCCAACTAAAAGAAACACTTATTTAGTTTCGCATACAGTTGGTTATGGTGGAGGGTCTCCAACACTTCAGCTAAATGTGCAATATGTTGCCCATGGCTTTTAGAATACACTAGAATGTCATCAATAAAAATGATGACGTATCGATCCAGTATGTGCTAGAAAACTCGGTTCATTAGGTCCATGAAAGCTGATGGGGCATTGGTCAATCCGAACGACATCACCTTGAACTCGTACAATCCGTATTGACACCGAAAGGCAATTTTTGAAATATCTTCTTCTTTAACTCTCAACTGGTGGTACCCAATTCTGAGATCGATCTTAGAGAAGACCATGGCTCCTTTCAGTTGATCGAAGAGATCATCGACCCAGGGTATCATCTTTTTTCTTTACGAATAATACTGGAGCACCCCAAGGAGAATGGCTAGGGCAAATGAATTTTCAAATGATAAGATCAGAAAGTTGATGTTCCAGTTCGGTTAGTTCAGTGCGACTCATGTGATACGCGGGCTTTAAGATTGGTTAGGTTGCGGGCAATAATTCAATCAAGAACTCTACCTCACGTAGGGGAGGTAGATCAGGGAGTTCAATGAGAAAGACATCAGAAAAATTACAAACAATAGGTATGGAACACACAGCAGGATCAACGTCCATATTCTTGTTCAATTGTTAGGAAAATGATAACAACTTTTATTTTGAGGATTGTAAAGTTAATTTTTTTTATCACAGTCTACTATAGCTCTATAATTTTTCAACCAATCCATTCCTAATATTGCATCAAATCCTACAAAATCTAACAGTATCAAGTTTACCCATACTTCTATCCCTGAAGTCTTTATCTTACAATCCTTATATACTCTTTAAAAGGTCGAAAGTAATACTAAATTCCTTACTAAAACCTTGATGTTTTCTCCTACACTATTTTCCTTTCTTTTTCTTCTTCTCTCACTATTTTACTATCTCTCTCTCTAAATCTTTAAAAAATACAAGAAATAGAAGTGTGGAGAGGAAGGGAAGTGGAAGGACAACTTATAGAATTTCAAAACCATTGAATTAATGCCAAGTGGCAAAATTTGGTAAATAGAGAGAAGGAAAAGGTTCTTGGGACGAAAAATGAGGGAGTAAAATTTCCTCCATCAGCGGTAGCAATGCTCAAGGCAGTGGTGGGGCTCTGCTTAAAGTGATAGAGCCCGGTCGGCGTGCTGTAGGCTAGCCTGCAGGCGCATAGGCTTGCTGCCGCACGCGTAGGCCCCAGGTGCACACAGCTTGAATGCGTAGGCTTGCAGCGCAGACAGCGTGCGCACAGTGTGCGGCACCTGTCTGTGCGTGAAGTGACGTGCGGATGGCCCACTTGCGCGCGACAGGACGCGCACGCAGGTCTTAACCTTGCGCTGTGCGCACGGATAGGATAAGCACGCTGTGTGCTCGACCCATGCACGCATGCGTGCATGCGGAGGGGATGTGCGTGTTGTGCGCACGTCCCGTACAAGCTGCCATGCGGATGGGTCGTGTGCGCTGCATGCGCATGCGTGCATGCACAGTGCCCAGCACCTGCGCGGGCAAACCTGTTTTCCCGAAGGATTTTTCCCTGCTAGCCAGTTTTCTCCGGTTTCACCATTTTCTGATTTTTTTCAAATTTTTTCCTTTGAAATAAAACAAAATAATGTAAAATAAATAAAAATAAAAAGAAAAATAGATTAAAATTGCAGATCTCGAGAATGACGTAAATTAATTTAAATTTAGAGCCAAAGGCTCGAATAAATAGAGTTTTCAAATCATTTTAGCATAGTGCCTAGTGCCCATCGGGCAAATTGCTTTCTCGCAGGATTTTTTCCACTAGCAAGTTTTCTCCTGTTTCGCCATTTTTTGATTTTTTTTCTAAATTTTTCATTTGAAATAAAATAAAATAAAAATAAAAATAATAAAATAAATAAAAATAAAAATAGATCAAAATCATGAATCTCGAGAAATTTTAAACAATTTAAATTAATTTAAGTTTAAGGCAACAAAAGGCCCAAATAAATAGAGTTTTCAAAGCAATTTTGTAGAGTGATGGGCGGGGTATTACAATTAATTTACCTTTCCTTTTAGGTGGAAAGAAGCTAGGGAGACTTTGTGAGCTTGGTCGGTGTTCTGATACTAGAAGTATTGTTTAACCTAGTTGAACCATTCTGTTGGGTCCTACCCATAGTAGGCGGGGAACTTGAGTTTCACCATTTTTGAGTAAAATGTTATAGGCTTCAACTTGTCCTCTCAGTGATGTCATTTCGGTGTGGCCGTGGATAGCCAGCTCGATTTGTCAGATGGCTAGTGGAACCTTCCCGATTCAGCACTAGAATTTTTATCAGAGTGTCTTTGATTTGATGGAGTTAGTCGGCCATACCCGTTTCCATGCTGCTCAAGTTGTCCTGCACACTGTCGACGCTAATCTCTAAATTCTCAATTATCTCATTGTTTGTTGCCATGGTAAGCCTACTTTGATACCAATGTACATCTCTATAAGAGCAATAGTAAAATCAAGTTAGTTTTTCTTCTTAGGTGATAAAGGTACCACTAATTTTTTAGGCCTTTTATTGATGGTTTCAACTGCTTAAATACAAGAGAAAAAGTAATTGTTCTTACTTCTATAAATTCTAGATAAGGAAATACAAGAAAAAAACAACTAGTGGGGGGTGACTTGCAGATATCCTTTGACTAAGACTTTAGCGTTCATGGGATGATCGAGTCTTCGACTTTTCACGATATGCAAATTGAGGATCCTTCAGTCTAGGTATCACAGGTTCTTCATTGGTATTTGTTGGGATCTTTTAGGTTTATCATGCGTCCCATTGGGATTCACCCAGTTTAAAATACGTCCTTAGACACTTGAGGATCCTCAACTCTAAGATCTGATGTGGTATCAATGATGGAGAATAAACTAAATTTTGGCGGGATATTTCGGTTGTTGATAAATCATTACTATTTTACCTCTAATGTTCCATTATTAATGGTCATTTGAAAGGAGTGATGAAACCATACTTCAGAAAGGACAAGTCTTATTTTTATTTACAATTACATATTAAAAGAAAAAGAAAAAATGTATCACACCTCTTATTTTTCCTTATATAGTTACTTTCACCTTGGTTTGGAAATAAAAGAAATTAATTGTTTTTGTTAAGTTTAATGTTTAGTTGCTACAATTTGTAACTCTATTGAAGACAAGACATTGACAAAATAAAAAGAAATTATGACAGTTTTTTTACAAATTTTTTGAATAATAGCATGTGATATGGTAATATATGATAAACTAATTTGTTTCTTTTATTTTTTTAGAAAACTAATATTTCAAAATATTAAATGAACTTCAAAATCGAAATTGAAATAAAATTTTTACGTGTTAAATTAAAAAAAAAAAAATCTACTTAACATGTTTACATCATTCTCACTTTTTTTAAAAAAATTTCTTTTCTTTTCTCTCTCATTTTCTTACCATACGTTACATTTTTTCTCATCTTTTTCTTGATCCTATTCTCTCCCACAAAAATATATTCGTTTTTCAAGACAAATACGCCAATTAGATCCTTAAAATGCTGCCTCAAAATGTGGAACCAATCCAAACTTTATATTTTTCACGTTATTAGTCAAGAAAAAGAGTCTGCAAATTAGTCTAAAGATTAAATTAATCCATGTACTATTTTTAAATAGTCAAATTGGTCTTTGTACTAGCTATTTACTATTTTGCTCGCTTTACTATTGAAAAACAAATGTATATTAGTTTAGTATTTGTTAAGTGTGACAAACACCATTTTTGGATCTGCAACATGGTAGTGAGTTAGGCACGTGACTTATTCTAATTGAAAAAATTTCTATATAAGATGGCACGTAACGTCTGATGAGTAAAAAATATTTTACTTATAAATTATTTTAGTATAAAAATAAAAAAAAATTAAAAACTAAAATCATAAAAATTAAAAAATATTCAAGCTCCTACATAGAGGCACCAAAACGACTACTGCCACCATGCCAAAGAATTTACTTTTTAATTTTATATTTTATAATTTTTATCCTAATATTAAAAATTAATTTAAAATTAAATGACTCAAGACATGAAAGTTTATCCAATAAAAAAAAGTCACGTGTTTGTTTCGCTACCAAGTGATGAATTTATTAAAGATATTAATGTATTTAATGAACATGGAAAAAAACATAATTTTTTTTTTGCAAGTAGAGAAATCTAAATAGTAAAAAATTAGTATAGAGACAATTCAAATATTTGAAAATAGTAAAGTAACCAATCTAGTATTTAGCTTGAGAAAAAAATCATAACATAATCTTTAAAAAATCTTAGTAAGTACGTGAACAACAAAATTACATAATGTATATACAAATATTTATATATAAAAAGAAAGCAAGGAATTTGGTGATGTAGATCAATAGAATTCTAAGAACGTAATAGGGAATTCATTTGAAGTTTAGTCACATATTAATATATATACATAAATGATATGATAAAAGAATAAGAAAAATAAAATGAATGATTAGAAAGAATAAGGAAAGATTAAAGGTATTTTTTAGTAGAATTTCAAATATTCATTCATTAGATGATACATGAACAGTAATTATAATGTAATAGAAATTATATTCGAAACGAGAAACATGAGAGGCAGTATGATTTTAACCCATAATCTCTTACAAAGAAGAAGAGGTGAAAACTATTAAATCAAACAGTGATTGGTACATGTCTAAGGAGAGAAGAAACATGCGAATACTTTTAATAAATTAGTGTATTTCTCATAAGAGAGATTGACGTGATATTGGGAAGGCTCGAACTACTTCTGAAAGGTAAAGCCCGTGAAGAACAAGACACAAGCAAAATTGACATCAAATTGTAAGTTACTGTATAAAAAAATTTCTCAAAATCAGAGAAAAGACACTTCCAAGTCTTCATTTGACTTTGAACTTACTCTTTATTTTTCTATCCTGAAAATGATAAAAAGGAGTGAGCCACGACATGCTCAGTAAGAATAATTTAAGACTCTAATTTAAAGATCAGAGATAATATATTGATTTGGCTCATTACCTTTGCTCTAAAACTTACCACACCCTTCACACCCATCTGATTTCCCCACTCGAATTACAAGTATGTCGATCTACTAATCATATTTTTTCATTTCTTGTATACCTCACTTCATTCAAAAGGTGTCTATAAGCATCTAACTTACAATTTCATAATTACCTTCGACTCACTCTTAAATCTCATCACACAATATCGTAATCACATTAGTCATACACTTTCACACATAGAATACCCTTCTTTAAACACGTATTCACACATGGAATACTCTTCCTTAAACACATTAACACATAAAATACTCTTCCTTAAACACATATTCACATAACCGTAAATATTTATTGTTCACCAAACACAACCAACACAAATGCATAAATCTATATTATTTCATACGATAACATTTAGTCACAATCATGGGAGAAAATGATACTCACACTATCAACATGGACCTAGTCATAAGTTACACATTTACATATCATAGTTACTGGCACAGTTACTGATGCAAAATTTGAGATCAACAACAGAATCCAAAATTCCACATATAAATTAGCAACCAAAAACTCAAAACCCTAAGTAAACCCTCTCTCCTTGACCTGTACTGAACAGGGGAGTGAAACCCAAGGTAACTAAGAAAGAAATAAAGAACTAGATATGAAAAGACGCTATGAGAGTTACCTCAATAAGTAATTCAAATTCCTATCACAACAAGTTGGTCGAAGACCCACTCACTCACTCTTGTAAGCTTGGAAACTTAAAACAAAAATACCTGAATTTTATTAATAAGTTGAAAATTCTGAATGCCTTACAACCTTGAATTGAATGTCTATTTATAGTGTAGGGCATGTGAATAATAAGAAATATAATCTCCTAATTAATGGTAGAAATTACATAGGAAATTAAATCTAAACTAGAATAAAAAAACTAACAAAAATTAAGAAAATTACAACTAAAATAGGAGAGATATAATTTTCCTTTGAGGAAACTTTTTGAATAGGGAATATCTTCATTAATTGTGGCTAATCTAGGGGAAGAAATTTTGCCAAGATAATTTCCTCTTTCTCAAATGTTTTCCTTTTTCCACAGGATTTGGCATTTGAGAAGTTTTCCTCTTTCTCAAGGTAGCTTGCAATTTTGGAGCAATTTCCCACATGATTAGGAAATAAATCCCATGAGAATTTTTCTTTCTCATGTCTTGTAGAAAATTTCCATTTTCTTGCTTATTTCCCTCTTACACTTGTGGTGAATAGTATATACTATTATACTCTTGAGTTAATGACCTTGTTGTCTTATTTCCTTAGGCTTCTTTAATGGGTCCAAGCCCATCTTCTTCATTGATCTAGGCTTGGATAAAGATTTAAAAGGCTTGTTGTAATCTTTTAGCTCTCCCCCTTATCATGAGTCCACTTGGCATTGAGATATTCTCTCCACCAACTTGATCCATGTGCATGCTCACATCATCCTCTACCTCTTCAAAGAGATTCGTTCTCGAATATGGACTTATATAAAAAAGGAAAAGGTCAAAAATATTAAAGTTAGCAGACATATTGTACTCACTAAGGAGATCAATTTTGTAGGCGTTGTTATTGATACACTTTAGAACTTAAAAAGGTCCATCTCTTCGGGGGTCCAACTTGGATTTTCATTGATTGGGAAATCTTTCTTTTCACATATGAGCCCTACCCAATCGTCGGGTTAGAAAATTACTCGTTTTCTTCATTTATTGGTGTGTCATTTATAAGATTCATTCTTCTTCTAAATATGCTGCCTAGCCTTCTCATGTATGACTTTAACAAGTTCTAGTCTCTGTTGACCATCGGTATCCTGAATTTCCTGCAAAGGTAAAGACGTGAGGTTCGACGGAGTTAAAAGATTAAAACCATAAACAATTTCAATAGGTAAAAACCCTGTAGAGGTATGAATGCTCCTATTATATGCAAATTCTATGATAGGTAAATAATCCTCCCATGTTTTTAAATTTTAGCCAACTACAGCTCTTAATAAGGATCCTAAGGTCCTATTAACGACCTCAGTTTAACCATTAGTTTGGAGATGATATGTAGTAGAGAATAACAACTTTATTCCTAATTTAGCCAACTAAACTCTCCAAAAGTGATTAAGGAATTCCATTTACTCACAACATCTCTAAAAAAATAGGTTTGCTATATTTATTGCATCCTTATTACTCACAACTATCTTAGGAATGTCATGGAGTCTCACAACATCTCTAAAAAAATAGGTTTGCTATATTTATTGCATCGTCAGTCTTGTGGCATGCAGTAAAGTGTGCCATCTTACTAAATCTATCCACGATGACAAATATGCTATCACTAGATCTCCTAATCCTAGGCAATCCTAGTATAAAATCTATAGATATATCTATCTAAGATGTTGTAGGCACAGATAAAGGTGTATATAATCCATGAGGTAGAACCCTAGATTTGGTCTGTTTACATGCAATGCACCTACTATAAATGCACTCAATATCTTTCCTCATGTTAGGCCAATAAAAATACTTATGCAATATGTCTAGATTTTTAGCTACCCCAAAGTGCCCCATGAATCCCCCACTATGAGCCTCACACACCAATAATTCCCTAAGTGAAAAGTTATACACACATAACTTACCATCCCTAAGGAGAAAACAATTATGCCTATAAAATTTTTGGAATGCACAATGCTCACATCCATGATAAATAGTGAAAAATTCATTATCACTAGTATACATCTCCTTAATGTGTTTAAATCCTAAAAACTTGGAAATAAGTGTAGAAATCAAAGCATACCTGTGAGATAATGTATCAACAATAATATTTTCCTTACCTTGTCTATACATGATTACATAGGGAAAAGATTCAATGAACTCGACCCACTTACAGAGACTACAGTTGAGTTTACCTTGACCCTCCAAATGTTTTAGGGATTCATGGTCTATATGGATCATGAACTACTTTGGTAATAATAGTGTTACCGTACCTCTAATGCTCTCACTAAGGCGTACAACTCTTTGTCATAGGTTGAGTAGTTCAACGGTGCACCACTAAGTTTCTCACTAAAATAAGCCACGGGGCATCCTTCCCGCATAAGAACTGCTCCTATACCGATGCTGGAATCATCACATTCAAGCTCAAAAATTTTGTTAAAGTCACGTAAATCTAAAATAGGTGCATAACATAATTTGTCTTCAATAAAGTAAAAGCATCCTAATCTTTTTTAATCCATACAAACATTACATTATTCTTTACCAAATCATTCGATGGTGTTGTAACGGAATTGAAATCTCTAACCAACTTGCGGTAGAAACTTGCCAAACCATTGAAACTCCTTCCCTCACTAACTGATATCAGGGTAGGTCATTCTTTGATTTCTTTCATCTTATCCTCACCTACCTCAATGCCTTGTGCATTAACTATAAACCCTAAAAATATTAATTTTTCGCTGCAGAAGGTACACTTCTTTTTTCAGTAAATGTAAGTTCTGGTTGGACAGAGTGACTTTTCTTGGGCACATTGTCACTGGTGAGGGTATTTCTGTTGATCCCTCCAAGATAGAGGCAATCCTTAGTTGGGAATGACAAATCACTTATAACACCCAGCCTATTGCTGCGCTTAATTAATTTTGAAAATCCTATTTATTCAGGCCTTTAGGCCGCATTGAACTCATTTAATTTACTCAGAATATTATTTATCGTAATTCATGAATTTTGCTAATTTTTTTTAATTATTTTGATTTTATTTATTTTATTTCAGTACAAAAAAAATAAAGTTTCAGAAAAGCGGCGAAACAGGAAAAATCATGCGAAAAAATCCCACGGGGAAGAGGAGATGCCTGTGCGGGAATGCTTGGGCACTTTGCGCGTGCACACGTGCGCACAGCAGGCATGGGATGTGCACTCAGTGGGCATCTCTCATCCATGTGCGTGTGGGTCAGACCTCGCAGGTGCAGTAGGAGGCCTGTGACCTGTAGGTTAGCCTACAGTGCGCAGGGCGGGCCACTGCTACCTTGGGTAGTGCACCACTGTCACCTCAGGTGGCGCACTACTGCCATCGGCAGAGGAGACTTTCCCCCCTCATTTTTCATACTGAGCATCTTTTTCCTCTCTCTTCACCAGATTTTGCTATTTGGCACGAATCTGACAGTTCTTAATTTTTATAAATAGGTCTTCCCTTCCCATTCTTCCCCACACTTTCATTCTTCAATTTTTCAAGAATTAGAGAGAGAGAGAGAAAGAGAGGGAGAGTTATCTAGAGAAAGGAGGGAAAGAAAAGAAGAACGATGAAGGAGAAAATATCAATGTTTTGGCAAGGAATTTAGTATTTCTTTCGACGACTTAAGGAGAATTTTATTGATAAAAAACATCATTAAATATAATAATTATGATTTTGCTTGTTTTACATGCTTTTGTGTTTGTAGGTCTAATAAGCTAAACTGTTCTTGTTTTAAAACATGTTATGTGATTTATAGACAATTGATAATTTACATGTAATAAAAATAATATGAAGTCAGTATTGCTACCTAGGAAAAAAAAAAAAAAAAAGTGGAATGAAGCATCAATGGTTCGAAGTATGTATCTGTATTGATGTGTATAATGCATCAAGTGTCTCATTATATTTTTTTATCTCTATGGGGTATGTATTCCCCTAACCCCATCTGGTCTAGAAAGGCGTAAAAGAACCGCTCCCTGTGGTTGACGACGTACCCTCTGATGAGAGTGGTGACGTAAACATCTGTTAAGTGTCACCTTTGGTTAAGTACTATCATGACTGTAGATATCTGATTGGACCACTATGGTTGGTACGACCGTGGTCGTAGATCATACCATAGTTTGGTAAGTCAAAATTATGCCTGAGCAAATTAGTGTTATCTGTATCTGATTTGGTCATTCCACATGGGTAGTTGAAAATATATCTGTCTTTAGAGATGAAAGTTATAATGACCTCACGAAACATGACACGAAAATATGAGCATTTCATGATTTATTTTATATTCTCTATTATCTTCCATGATGTATGTTTGTTTGCTTATATTAACTTACTATTTTCCTAATAAATAAATTATTTTCGTAATGTAAGATAGATCTACGAAGTAGCCAAATGGTAAGTATTTATGTTAGAATAATTCACTTTTAAAAGCTTACGATGTTATTTAAATATTGTTTTCCTTATTGAGCATATAGAACTCACTCTTTCTATGGCCCTTCCCCCCCAAATAAGGAAGAAAATGAGGAACCGCAAGCTGACCTACCCATTAAAGCCTATGTGGATCCCGTGGATCCACAAAACTTGAGTGCATGAATGTCCCCGCACTCTGATGAGTCCAATAGTATAGTGAAGAAGTGACATTCTTTTGTATTTTGACTTTGTATTTTATAGCCACTTATTACCTCAGTTATATGTATGTAATTGAAACTGATATATATTTGTAAGGGATTTGTATTAATTTGTTTCACTGTATAAAATTTTTCATGCACTCGTTATTCTGTTTCTGTATCTGACACCCATTTGCCTTAATTAGCATGTGGGATGTCACAGATTGTATTAGAGCATAATTATGCGGATTAAATCCCTTACATTGAGGCGTAGGTAGAAAGACCCTTAGAAGTACTTAGGAAGAATAAGTCCTCTTATAAAAAAAAATTAGACCACCAACTCATATCTTCCTCTCTTTTGTAGGAATGATGTGAGGAAAATCATCCGTAGAGCGTACTGAGCGACCTGAAGCCCCGAATCACCCGACCTAGGCTGAATTTACCGAACTCTTCCGAGCCCTCCAAGGATTGACCACAAACATAGGAAAAATCCAAGCCAACTCTTGTCCACCTTTTGCCCTCAAATACCGAATAGTTGAGAGGTTCATTTCCCACAACATAGTGGAGTTTAGGAAACTTAACTGGCCCCTTTATTAGCCAAAGCCTAAATCCTACAGATAGAGAAGCTTTTAGCTATGCTGAACCTGAGTGAGGAAGAGAAGGTTCCCCTAGTAGCTTTTATGCTCAATGGTGAAGCCAAACACTAGTGGCAAGGAAGTCCTACCTACCTCGACCACTTGGAAAGTTTTCATGGATGCATTCTTTAATACTTTTTCCCTGCTATGTTCAAAAAAAGGAGGAAGAATTTTGTTACCTCTGTCAAGAAAATCTAATGATTGCCCAGTACGCAGCCCGTTTTGTCCAACTGTCTAGGTTTGCCCCTCTAATGGTCACCCTTTAAAGGCAAAAAGTTAAGAAGTTTTTAAAGGTCCTTTGTGCTGACATCTATGATTGGGTCACGATTTTGAGACCTAGCTCGTATGCGGAGGTGCTAGAACATGCCCAGTTGGCCAAAGACGTCATCTCAGCCAAACACCAATGCTTTGCCCGAGTCCGTACCCAATAAAAATCCTAACAACTTAGGAGGAGATTGCCTGATCCAGTAAGTAGCCACCCCAATAAATGAACTAGAGTTACTCTTCCCCCTGCCTTGCCTCCACCTATGGTTCAACTTGCCTGACCTAACCAACCCTGTCAACATTGTGGTTGCTTGTATGGTGACCTACCCTGTCGGCGTATAAATCACACCTGCTATTGGTGCGAAAGCACCCAACATCTTATAAAAGACTACCCCTAATGACCGAAAGACATGGCTAGGCATGTAGCTCAAGGTCATGTGTACCACCTAAATGAATCTAGTACTCTCCCCACTCCTGTTCTCATCTAGTGTATGTTTTTTATCTATGATACTTCAGCAAAAGCTTTTATCAATATAGGTGCTACTCACTCTTTTATTTCCTATGCATTTGCTTGTAATCTTGATTTTGGGCCAGAACCTTTAGCAAAAACATTGATGGTAGAAACTCCCTCTAGGGGATTATTAGAAGCTCATTGTGTATATAGAGATTGTAAGATAAAAGCTTTAGAAATAGAAGTACTTGTGAATCTAATACTATTAGATTTTTTAGGATTTGATTTGATATTAGGTATGAACTGGTTAGAAAAGTATAGAGCAATAATCGATTGTGAAAGTAAAATTGTAACCTTATGGTCCTCGAAAGACGAATAAAATTATTGTTGTTATTTTTCCTAATAATTGAATAAACAGGAATATAGGTGGTGATCCTACTGCGTGTTCTATACCAATTGTATTCAACTTTTCAGATGTCTTTCCCATCGAACTTCCTGATTTGCCTCCCCCACAGGAAGTGGAGTTTTTAATTGAATTGATGCTCGGAACCCAGCCAATCTCAAAGCTCGTCTATCGTATGAGTCATGTTTACTTAGGAGCTAGAAAATTAGCTTTCTGAACTTATTACCCGGAAGTTTATCTGCCCTAGCCATTCTCCTTAGGGGGCTCCTGTATTGTTCGTAAAAAAGAAGGATGGTTCTCTCAGACTCTGTGTGAATTACCAGGAACTCAACTAAGTGACAGTTAAAAGCAAGTACACCTTACCTTAGATCGATGACCTCTTTTATCAACTGCAAGGAGCAACAGTCTTCTCTACGACTGATCTCAGGACGGGATACCACCAGTTGAGAGTCAAAGAAGAAGATATTCCGAAGATTGCTTTCCAATGCAGGTACAATTTATATTAGTTCAGAGTAATGCCGTTCAGGTTAACCAATGCTCCTGTAGCCTTCACAAACCTCATGAATAGAGTTTTTTGGTACGCACTAGATTAGTTCGTCATCGAATTTATTGATTACATCTTAGTGTGCTCCAAGAGCCTAGGAGAACATGCAGTACACTTGACTGAAGTGTTGGAGACCCTTCATCAGAACCAATTGTAGACTAAATTTAGCAAATTCTCCTTCTGGTTGGATCGAGTTTCCTTTCCAATCATATAATTTTGAGTGAAAGAGTTTTCGTGGATTTGTCCAAGGTTAAAATAGTGGTCAACTTGAATCTGCCCACTAACGTGACCAAGGTACATAGTTTTATTATCTTAGCAGGTTACTACTAGTAATTCATCGATGGATTTGCTAAGATTGCTGCTCCATTGACCCCACTCACCTGAAAAGGCGTACCATTTGTCTAAAATTATGAGTGCACTAAGAGTTTCATGAAACTGAAGCGTCATCTTACCTCTACTTCTGTGTTGATCCTCCCTGATAATACGAGAAGATTTTAGGTCTAATGTGATGTATCTTATATTGGCTTGTAGTGTGTCTTGATGCAGTGTGGTAGAGTAGTCACTTATGGGTCCTGACAGCTGAAGTCTCATGAGATAAACTATCTTACCCACGACCTGGAGTTGACAGCCATTATCTTTGTTATGAAAATATGGCGTCATTACTTGTTTAGTAAGACTTTTGAGATTTACATTGACCACAAGAGTTTGAAATAAATCTTCTTTCAGAGGGAGTTAAATATGAGACATAGATGTTGGATGGATCTCCTGAAGGACTATGACTACAAAATAATCTATCATCCCGGTAGAGGAAATATAGTCACCGATGCACTAAGCCAAAAAGAGTCTGCAGTGTTGGCTCAAACCATGGCCTCTAGTTAAAAATTGATAGATACAATGCAGTCTCTCCACCTTAGCTACTACGACAAAGACATCTGTCTTGCTTAGACCCAATTCCTATCAGGTCTCTTTATGAAAATCTGGGAAGCTCAGTCCATGAACCCGGAACTCACCAAGAATCCAGGTAAGTTTACTTCTGATAAATCTCTTGATTTCAAAATTTTAGATGATGGACTGTTCAGATTTTGGAACCGAATTTGGGTCCCCGTTGTTGTAAGGGTGGATGTTCTAAAGATCACCCATGCTTTTAAGCTATCCATCCATTCAGAGAGTACCAAGATGTATCGAGAGTTGAAGCATCAATATTGGTGGCCGGGAATAAAGAAGGATATGGTTGACTACGTCTTCCAATACCTTACTTGTCAGAGGATTAAGGCAGAACATCAGAGACCCGATGGTTTGTTACAAGGTCTTCTGATTTCTGAATAGAAATGGGAGCATGTAACAATGAATTTTGTCACTGGATTGTCCAGGACTTGTTCTAATCGAAATGCTACTTGGGAAATCATTGATATACTAACCAAGACAGCCAATTTTCTGCCCATCAAAACCACTGAATCCACCAGCAAATTACCCACCTTAATGTTGATGAGATTATTCGACTTCATGGTGTTCCTTCATCCATTGTGTTCGATCGTGATCCTCGATTTATCTCTCACTACTGGGATAGCTTCCAGGAAGTTTTGGAGTCTGGATTGTATTTTAACACTACTTATCAATCCTAAATGGATGGCCAGTTGGAACGTATGATCCATATATTAGAAGACATGTTGCGTGCTTGCGTCCTTACGTCATTGACTTTGGCGATAACTGGTATGAGTATCTTCTCCTATGTGAATTTGTTTATAATAATAGTTATCATTCCTGCATCGACATGGTTCCGTATGAAGCATTGTATAGAAGGCTTGGCCGTTCTCCCACTTATTGGAGTGAGGTTAGAAACAAGCATCATTTGGGACCAGACTTCATTTAGGAGACTGTTGAGAAGGTCACGATCATCTGCAAGAAGTTGTCTACTGTCCAGAGCTGTCAGAAGAGTTACGCTGACAATCATAGATGACCTCAGAATTCACCGTGGGAGACCAGGTATTCCTCAAGGTTTTCCCCTACAAAGGAAAGATACGATTCAGGAAAAGAAGGAAGTTAAACCCTCGTTATGTGGGACCTTTTTGAATCGTCGAGCTCATTGGACTCATGGCATACCGCCTTGCTCTATCCCGAGAGTTTACGGGTTTACATGATGTCTTTCATGTCTTAATGATAAAGAGGTATGACCATATTATTCCTCGCAATGAGGTGCAGGTACAAGTGGACATGACTTATGAGGAGGTTCCCATGGAGATTCTTGAGTGAACCGACAAGGTCATGAGCAACAAGATGATTCCCATGGTGAACGTGCGATGGCAGCATCATACTCTAAAAAAAGCAATGTGGGAGTTGGAAACCGAGATGAGGGAAAAGTATCCGGACCTGTTCGAGACAAATTTGGGGACCAAATTTTTCTAAGGTGGGGGATGATGTAACACTCCGCCCATTGTTGTGCTTAATTAATTTGAAAAACCTTATTTATTGGGGATTTTAGGCCGCATAGAACTAATTTAATTTACCACACATATTATTTATCGTAATTCATAAATTTTTCTGATTTTTTTAATTATTTTGATTTTATTTAATTTTAATTTAAATGCATTAATTTTATTTATTTTATTTCAGTACACATTTTTTTTGAAAAAATGGCAAAACGGGAAAAAATCACGTGGAAATATCCGCAAGGTCAGACCTTGGCAAAATAGGAAAAAATCACATATAAAAATCCCTGGGGTCAGACCTTGCATGGGTCTTATCACGCGCTGGTGGGTCGTCCACGTGTCACCTCGTGCGTAGACAGGAACCACACACTGTGCATGCACCATCTGCGCAGGCCGAAGCCCTCATGTGCCTGGGGCCTGTGCGCGCGATAGGAGGCCTGTGCGCCTATAGGCTCGCTTGCAGCATGCCAGGCGGGCCACTGCCACCTCAGGCAATGCGCTGCCGTTGCCTCAGGCAATGGACCAGCCTTTCTAGCAGAGGAGACTTTCCTCCCTCATTTTTTGTGTCGAGCATCTTTTTTCTCTATCTCTTCACTTGATTTTGCCACTTGGTGCGAATCTGGTGGTATCAATAGGTCTTCCCTTCCCATTCTTCCATTTTTCAATAATGACAGAGAGAGAAAGAAAGAGAAAGTGATCTAGAGAGAAAATAAGAATGGTAGAGAAGAAAATGTCAAGGTTTCGGTAAGAAATTTAGTATTTCTTTCAACATCTTAAGGAGTATGTTTAGATAAAAGAAAAATCATTAAATATGATAATTGTGATTTTTCTTGTTTTGCATGCTTTTGTGTTTGTAGGTCTAATAAGTTGAACTATTCCTATTTCAAGCATGCTATGTGATTTATAAACACTTGATGATTTTCATATAATAAAAATAATATGAAGTCGGTATATTTACCTGGAAAAAATAAAAGAAACAAAAAAAATTGGAATGAAGCATGAATTGTCCGAAGTTTGTATCTGCATTGATATGCATAATACATCAAGTGTCTCGTTAGGATTTTTATCTCTGAAGAGTATATTTACCTAACCCCATCCAAGTTATCTATTTCCCCCTTCCCCATCTGGTTTAGAAAGACGTAAGAGAATCGCTCCCTGTAGATAATGGTGTACCCTCTGACGAGAGTGCTAACGTGAATATCTGTTAGGGAGTCACCTTTGGCTAAGTACTGTCGTGACTGTAGACATCTGATAGAACCACAATTGTTGGTGCGATCATGGTCCTAGATCATACCATAGTTTGGCCAGCCAAAATTATGCATGAGCAAATTGCTGTTATCTGTATCTGATCTGGTCATTTCACATGGGTAGTTAGAAATCTGTATATGCTTTCAAAGATGGAAGTTGCAATGACTTCGCAAAACATGACATGAAAATCTAAGCATTTTATGATTTATTTGATTTTCTCTATTATTTAGCATGATGTATGTTTGTTTGATTATATGAACGTACTATTTTCTAATGAATAAATTATTTTTATAATATAAGATAGGCCTACAAAGTAGCCAAATGGTAAGTATTTATGTTAGAATAATTCACCTGTAAAAGCTTATGATTTTATTTAAATACTGTTTTCTTTATTGAGTATATAAAACTCACTCTTTCCATGCCCCCCTCCCCCTAGATGAGGAAGAAAATGAGGAACCGCAAGCTGACCTACTCATTGAAGCCTATGAGGATCCCGTGGATTCATAAACTTTGAGTGCATGAATGTCCCCGCACTCTAATGAGTCCAATAGCATTGTGAAAAAAGTGGCATTCTTTTATATTTTGACTTCGTATTTTGTAGCCATTTCTGGCCTCAGTTATACGTATGTAATTAGAACTCATATATACTTGTAAGAGATTTGTATTAATTTGTTCTGCTGCAAAAAATTTTATCATGCACTCATTATTATGTTTCTTTATCTGACACCCATTTGCCTTAATTAACATTTGGGATGTCACACCACTATGTCAGAGGTTTGGAGTTGGTTAATATTGTCATTTTGTAGAGGGTTTCTCAAAAATTACCGCTCCACTTACTCAACTGCTCCGAACAAAATCCAATTTGAGTGTAGCTCCGAGTGTGAGGAGAGCTTTGTAGAGCTTAAATGTCAGTTGACCAGGATTCCTATATTAGCCATTCCTGATAACTCTGGATTTTACAGTTTACTATGATACATCTCACCTAGCCTTAGCGTGTGTACTAATGCAGCATGGTAGAGTAGTTGCTTACTGTTAAAACGTACTTGAGTGTTTTTTTTTTTTTTGGGACTCAGTCACTAAAACAGACCTAGTCTTTAGGATGTTGATAATATAGTTCCTGGTTTGTAGCTTTATCCTAAGATCACGTTTTTATCCTCTATTTTTGCTATTTAAATGTATTACTGCTGATTAAATAAATAGTTTTTCATCAACATAAAGTTTAAGCTCTACATCTTCTTCTTCCTCTGTTTCTGTCAACTTCAAATAAAACAATAAATTGGTATCAGAGCTGTCTTCTTAAGGGATCTGTGATTACGATGGAAAGTGAAACCAGCTATTCCAAAATTGCTCCTTCAGTGTTTGATGGTGAGAATTATCAACTTTCGGCCATGAGAATGATGGCTTACCTTGAGGCTTTGGATCTTTAGGAGACCGTGGAAGAAGATTACAAAGTCACTCTGCTGCCAAACAATCCTACCGTGGCCCAAATGAAAAATCACAAGGAAAATAAGACCAAGAAATCCAAGGCAAAGGCAACTCTCTTTGTGGCTGTTTCAGCAAATATCTTCACAAGGATCATGTCTCTTATATCTGCAAAAGAGATTTGGGATTATCTCAAAGAAGAATACAAAAGAGATGAAAGGATTCGAGGCATGTAGGTGTTGAATTTATTGATGGAATTTGAACTTCAGAGGATGAAAGATTTTGAGTCAATCATAGAATACTCAGACAGATTATTGGGCATTGTAAACAAGGTAAGGTTGTTTGGCACTCAATTTTTATATTCAAGAATTGTTCAAAAAATTCTTGTAACTGTGCCAGAAAGATATGAAGTTACCATTACCACCTTGGAAAATACAAAGGAATTGTCCAAGATCACTTTGGCAGAGCTACTAAATGCCTTGCAAACTCAACATCAGAGGAGGCTAATGAGGCAAGAAAGTGTTATCGAAGGAGCTCTTCCAGCCAAACACCTGGTGGCTAAAAAAAACCAAGAAGAATACTGACAAAAAAACACAAGCGACATCTTCGGAAAGGTTCTGCAAACAACCAGAATCACAGCAATGGTAGAAATTCAAGAAAGAACTACCCATCTTGTCAGCACTGCGGTCAAATAGGCCATCCACCTTTCAAATGTTGGAGAAGGCTAGATGCCAAATATAGCAAATGTGGTCAGGATGGACATGAAGCTGTGGTTTGCACTAATAAATTCCAGAACCAAGATGAAGCTGCTCAAGTTGCTGATGAAGAAGAAGATAAGATGTTTGTGGCGACATGTTTTTCAACCAAAAGTTCTTTAAAAGGTTGGCTGATTGACAGTGGTTATACAAACCACATGACTTTTGATAAAACTCTCTTCAAAGATTTAAGGCCCTCAAAAATCAAGAAAATCAGAATAGGCAACAGAGGCTATCTACCTGCAAAAGGGATTGGAACTATTGCAATTACAACCAGCTCAGGTACAAAAACAATTTCTGATGTCCTTTATGTACCTGAAATTGATCAAAATCTATTGAGTGTTGGTCAATTGTTAGAGAAAGGATTTAGGGTATCCTTTGAAGATTTCCATTGCCTTGTTTTTGATGCATCTGGGAAAGAAATTTTAAGGGTTAAAATGAGAGGTAAAAGCTTATCAAATGAATCTACAGAGGTGTAGATAGCTTATTTCACCAAAGCCAGCAACGCAGAAATTTGGCATAAGAGG
The DNA here is from genome assembly GCF_054855325.1 of Carica papaya. Lineage (NCBI taxonomy): Eukaryota > Viridiplantae > Streptophyta > Magnoliopsida > Brassicales > Caricaceae > Carica > Carica papaya. The sequence goes on from NC_142314.1 coordinate 24,339,369, forward strand.
CTTGACCATTGTCATCTTCAAACGATGTTAAGATTGCAGAAAAGTGACTTGAAAAGGGGACTACGGGAGCTTGACAATTATTTGCCAGATTGTACTGCCTGCTAATTTGGTAAACAGAACAGGTTGCCATTTTAAAAATCAACTTGGAGAGCTTCCAAAAAATTACAGCTTATTCATACGGATGTTGCTGGACCTCAAAAAACGCCATCATTACAAGGTAGTCTTTACTACATGCTTTTCATTGATGATTTCACAAGAATGTGCTGGATTTTTTTCTTGAAATTAAAATCAGAAGTTGCCGGTGTATTTTTGAAGTTCAAGAAAATGGTAGAAAATCAAAGTGGCTGTACGATTCAAGCATTGAGGTTAGATAATGGAAATGAATATACTTCAGCAGAGTTTAATTTATTTTGCAAAGAAGCTGGCATTGAACATCAGCTTACTGTCCCATACACTCCAGAATAGAATGGAGTTACCGAAAGAAGGAACCGATCGATAATGGAGATAGCCAGATGTATGTTGTATGAGAAAGAGTTACCAAAAATGTTTTGGGCAGAGGCAGCCAATACAGCAGTATTTTTGTAAAATCGACTTCCAACCAAAGCTTTGGAAGATAAAACTCCGTTTGAAGCTTGGTATGGGTATAAGCATTCACTAAATTTTCTTAAAGTATTTGGCTGTGTATGTTTTGTTCACGTGCTACAGATAAAACATGAAAGGCTTGACCAAAAAGCAATTCCAAGCATCTTTGTGGGTTATAGTTCAGTTTCTAAAGCTTACAAGGTGTATCATCCTCAAACAGAAAAAATGACAATCAGTAGGGATGCACACTTTAATGAGGATGAACAATGGAATTAGAAAAATTTGCAGAAGAAAGATAGTTATTCAAAAGAACCAGGAAGTGTTGTTACTAAAGAGAACCTAGCAGATTCATGGCAAGAAGAGTTGGAAGATGATCTTCAAGTTAAAGGTACAAGGTCAATTTCAGACATCTATGCAAGATGTAATGTGGTAATTTGTGAACCTGGTGATCCTGAAGAAGCATTACAGGATTTAAAGTGGAAGAAAGCAATGGAGAAAGAGCTGTTTATGATTACAAAAAATAAAACTTGGGAGTTGGTTAAGAGACCTGAAGGAAGAAAGGTCATTGGCGTCAAATAGGTGTCAGAACAAAGCTGAATGCAGACAACTCTATCAACAAACATAAGGCCAGACTCGTTGTTAAAAGGTATGCTCAAATATATGGTGTTGATTATTCTGACACCTTTGCTCCTGTGGCAAGGCTAGATACAATTAGGTTGCTGCTTATATTATCAGCACAAATGGGATGGAAAGTATTTCAGTTGGATGTCAAATCAGCCTTTTTAAATGGCTTCTTGCTGGAGGAGATATATGTAGAGCAGCCTGAAGGATTTATGAAGCAAGGTGAAGAAGACAAGGTCCATTTGCTTAAAAAGGCTCTTTATGGTTTGAAACAAGCACCAAGAGTTTGGTATAGCAGGATAGATGTGCACTTGATAAGTCTTAGTTTTTTTAAAAGCTTATATGAGGCCACTCTTTATGTGAAACATAAAGATAATGACACACTCATTGTGTCCCTATATGTTTATGATCTTCTACTGACAGGAAATAATACAAAGCTGGTTGAAGAGTTCAAAAAGGAAATGATGCAAGCTTTTGAAATGACAGATCTTGGTCTCATGACCTATTTTCTTGGAATGGAGATCAGACAAAGAGAAAATGAAGTGTTCGTTGGTCAAAAAAATTATGCGAAGGAAATCCTAAAGAATTTTAAGATGGAAGAATGCAAAGCAGTAAGCACACCTATGAATCAAAAGGAGAAACTAAATAAGGAAGATGGAGCTGATAAAGTTGAGGAAGGTTATTACAGGAGTTTGATTGGATGTCTGATGTACCTCACTGCAACAAGGCCTGATATTCTATTTGTTGTAAGTCTCTCATCCCGATTTATGCATTGCCCTAGTGAAGTGCATTTAATTGCAGCAAAAAGAATTTTAAAGTATGTCAAAGGTACTGTTATCATGGAGTTAAGTTTAAAAGATGTAAAAATTTTAAGCTTTGTGGTTTTTTGGATAGCGATTAGGCTGGATCAGTTGATGATATGAAAAGCACTTCAGGATATTGTTTCAATCTAGGCTCAGGGGCTTTCTCATGGTGTTCCAAGAAGTAGGAAATTATAGCACAATCTACTGCAGAAGCTTGATTTACAGCAGCAACAGCTGCTCTAAATCAAGTTTTATGGCTAAAAAAAATCTTGTTAAACATAAAGCAGAAACAAAGCACAAAAATTTTTGTTGACAACCAAGCAGCCATTGCAATCTCAAACAATCCAGTGTTTCATGGAAAAACCAAGCATTTTAACATCGAGCTCTATTTTTTGAGGGAGGTGCAGCAAAATGGAGAAGTGACACTAACTTACTGAAAGTTTAACGATCAGCTAGCAGACTTGTTCACAAAGCCTCTTCCCATCAACAAGTTCGAGCTTCTAAGGCAAAGAATTGATGTTTGCAGTTCCAAAAGCAAGGAGGATTGTTAAAACGTGTTTTTGAACTGCACGTGATTTTTTTCTTTGTTGGACTCAGTCAATAAAGTAGACCTAGTCTTTAGGATATTGATAATAGGGTTTCTGGTTTGTAGCTTTATCATAGGATCATGTTTTTATCCTCTATTTTTGCTTTTTAAATGTACTACTGCTGATTAAATAAATAGTTTTTCATCAACACAAAGTTTAAGTTCTGCATCTTCTTATTCCTCTGTTTCTGTCAACTTCAAATAAAACAACACTAACAGCTCTAGACAATTAAAATCTCATGAGCTCAACTACCCTACCCATGACCTTGAGCTTGCAGCTATTCTTTTTGCTTTAAAGATTTGGTAACATTATCTTTATGGCGAAATCTTTGAGATTTTCACAGATCACAAGAGTCTTAAGTACATCTTTACACATAAATAATTAAACATAATTCAGAAACAATGGTTGGACCTACTGAAAGACTACAATTGTAAGATCTCCTACCACCCTACAAAGAGTAATGTTGTAGCTAACGCCCTCAATACGAAGAGTGCATACTTTATTGGACAATTAATGGTCTCTGAATTACAATTGCTTGATTCTATCCAAGCTTTATCTTTGAACACTTTTGGGGATTAGGCCTATATTACTCATCTAGATAGTCAGCCTTATTTCATTGAGAGAGTTTGTGATGCTCAATCAAGAGATCCCAAAGTGATGAGACAAAGAGAAAAGATTTCTCTGGGTGGTAAGACAGAATTTAGGGTTTTATTGATGACATCATTCAATTTGGGAACTGTTTACGGGCACCAGATCACTTAGAGTTGAGACAAGATATTCTAAGGGAGGCTCATTTCTCTAGATTATCTATTCATCCTGGTAGCACTAAGATGTATCATAATATTAAATCTCATTTTTGGTGGCCAGGGATGAAGAGGGATATCATGGATTTTATTTCCAAGTGTCTTACTTATCAACAGGTTAGGGTTGAGCACTAACGACCTAGTGGTCTATTTTTGTCTCTCCCTATTCCTGAATAGAAATAAGAACATGTGATCGTGGATTTTATTACTAGATTACCCCTAACTAGTTATAAACATAATGTTATTGGGGTAGTTGTCGATAGGTTGACTAAATAAGCTCACTTTTTAGCTATGAAGACTACTAATTCTCTTAGTTGATTAGCAGAGCTATACATTCAGGAGATTGTCTGTCTGTATGGTATCCGAATATCTATTATTTCTTATCGAGACTCTCAATTTACCTCTAAGTTCTTGTCCAATTTTTAGGGTACTTGTCTTTATTTACCTCTAATGGGCAATCTAAAAAGACTTTACAAACATTAGAGGATGTGTTGAGAGCTTGTATGTTTGATTTTTGAGATGAATAGAGTAGGTACTTAACATTAGTAGAGTTTGTCTACAATAACAGGTTTTAGTCAATATAGGGATGGCACCTTGTGAGGCATTGTACGGTAGACCCTATTGTTCTCCTTCATGTCGGGACGAAGTTGGGAAGATACATATGTTAGTATCGAACCTAGTCTAGGAGACTATTTGTAAGATTTTTATCATCTGATGAAATTTTCTTACTGCCGAAAGTCAAATGAAAAATTATGCTGATAACAAGAGGAAGAATATAGAATTTGTAATGGGAGATTGCTTATTTTTCAAGGTTTCTCCAATAAGGGGAATCATAAGATTTGGGAAACAGGAGAAATTGAGTCCTAGATTCATTGGACTTTTTCAGATTTTGGAATGGAATGGCATTGTTGCCTATCGTCTAGCCCTTCTCCCTCAGCTTTCTAATATGCATGCTATTTTTCATATTCCCATGCTTAAGAAATACTATCGTGATCTAGCTCATCTTATTTTTTATGAGTCATTAACACTGTAACCTAATTTGTCATTTAAGGAGTATCCAGCTCGTATTCTCAACAGACAAGTGAGGGTACTTCGATCACACAAGATTTCTATGATGAAAGTACTCTGGCGACACCATTCCCCTTAAGAGGCAATCTGGGAAGTATAGAGTGTAATGAGAGGTATGTATTTTTGGGTTATTTGAGTAGTTTTAAAATTTGAGAACAAATTTCCTTAAGAGGGGAAGAATGTAATAAACTATGCATATAAACTTTGAAAAATTAATACAATGAGTTATTTTGTAAATTTTGTTTTATTTCAATTTAAATGGTACCTTAAAACTAATTAAGTTGAAATTAAATAAAAAAAGGAAAAGAACCACTAAAAAGAATCAAGAAAAATTATGAGTGAAGAGGTGGGAGTTAATGCCACCACTTGAGGGAGATCAAATGTAGTGATGGCTATTGCAGCTAGACATCAGCTAGCTGTCTAGTCAACCATTCATTCTCCTTCAACCAGTTGCTTCAAAATTATAGCAAGGACATGCAGCTTGTGCATGTGCACCAAGGAAGAAAACTGAATGGGTGTTCCAATTTAAAGGCTTTTTAATCCCATTCTCATTCCTTCATCTTTTTCTGAAAGAAAGAAAGAAAGAGAGAGTTGAATTAAGGAAGAAAGCCAAGAGAAATTAATAGAAATCTAGAGAGAGAAACAAAAACCACAAAAATAGAGGGAGTGCGCATGAGTCCCCACCGAGAGAAATCTGACCTTATTTGGCCTCCAAGTAAGTTCCTCTCTTTTCTGTACCTTATCCCTCCTTTCTTCAGCTTTTCATGGTTCCCTTTCATATAATTAAACTCCCTAAACACCGCAGCCAACACCAAATAGAGATGTTCTTCTTTGCTGCACCAGAAGCTGCTCTATTTTCGGTGAGATTTTATTCTTTTCGTAACTACAACTTCTAGCTTTGATTTTTATTCAATTTTAAGTTTTAGATTAGTTTAAAGATGTCTTAGGATGATTAGGAATTAATTTTCCATGATAGAAACAACGAAGAACATGCAAATTTGACCCAAATTTGTCACTAACTTTGCATCGCCGCACAAGCAAGTTGTAGACTATTTTTATTTGTTATAGACATCTTCCATTCGTGTGTTTCACATTATGTTTCATGTGTTAGTGAAGTAAGAGAGATAGTAATCTAGTTTATACAAATTTGGAATTTTATAGATGCATTTAGAAAGTGAAAATTGCATGAAATTTAGCCCCTCCATGCTGTTAACAAAAATAGAGAGAGTGTGTGCGTGCGTGTGTGTTCATGCATATTTTATATAACTAAAAAGTTTTTAAGTGTTTAATAAAGGTTGAATAATGTTTATGAATATATTTAAAGTGTTTTAAATCAATCACAAATGAAAAAAAAGGGATTTTGGATAAAATGGAGAAATTGGGGAATTATTGAGATTGAGAGAAAATTAAATCAAAATAAAAATATATATAATATAATAGTAACACTAAAATTAAAATAAAAAAATTAAAATTAATTAAAATTAGTAAAATGAATTAAATTAATAAAATTCTTAAAATTAACACTTTAAATAAAACGTAGGAAAGAAAAATGGAGTTAAAATTTCAAAGTAAGAATTAGGCATATAATTAAAAATCAAGAGAAAAATAATTAAAGAGTTTAAAACTTAATTTACAAAGAGTATGGTAAAATTTGATTCTCCTAGTTTCCTTTAGAGGACTTGATTGTATTATTTTGGGACTCGATCAAAGCGGGGGTGCTAGTATTTGGGTTATAGGTTTGGGAGCGATGTTCAATGTTTTAGGATGGAAAATTGAACCATTGGATTCCTATTTTGGCATCCGAGTGAAACAGTGTGATGACGACTGTAGTGGTTAAGACATTGTATTTATTTGATGCCTATTGATTATTTATTGATTGGTTGATTAATGTCCCCATTCATGGCTTTGATCGATGTCCGTATTGCCTCTTTTGGAAATAGGTGTAAATAGCTGTGCGCGTGGGTTTGTAAATAATATAACTAAATTAAAGATTAATAAACTATAGTAAAATTTGAAAAAAGAGTCTAGTCCAATGCACCTGCGTTCTATGGTTGTGTGTGCATTCTTGGAATTATTGTATCAAACATGGGCATCATGATCAAATGGATACGATTGAAATAAGTAAATAATATGGTTCTTCATTAATTGAATTTAATTAACTATTTTTAATGCTGTTTGTATCGCTTTGATACTGTCTTATTGAGTTTTTTAGAACTCACCCTAAATCTAAATCCCCCAGATGATAACTTGGAAAACCTCCTTAAAGAGTTTTATCTAGATCCCTTCTAGGACGAGTAGGAGAAAAGAGGAGATCCTTTTTGGGTGTTTTGTTTAATGAGGCTAGTTTATGTTCTTTTTTCATAGGTTATCTTCACTTTATAGATAAATGTGATAGCCTTACTTGCCTCAGTATACAATATATGTATATATGCATGGGATATTTCTTCAGCTATTTTGTCGATTGGCTCTCTTATATCTGCTTGATTGGACATTGGTGCTGTAATTAGCATTAGGACATCATAGGTGGTATCAGAGCTTAAGATCCTAGGGATATTCCATGCAACTGAGGCTTAGAGTTAAGTCCGATTAAATTAGGATATTATTTACTAGTTTACTTGAAACCTTAGGTATTCTTATAAGTAATCCCATTATCTCTAAACATTATTTTTCTTTATGTAGGCAATATGCAACGTGGAAGGCCACCTGCTGAGAGACCGGACAATGCCCCCACTCAGGTAGAGTTTATTGAGTTATTTTGAGCTATTCAAGGCCTTACTTAAGTTATGGGCCAAAGGATCACATGCTACAAAATAATGATTACCCCTATCCTATAGACGATCAGACTCGCCGCAATAGAGCTATTGCTAGTAACACTTCTGAGTTTAAGAAGTTGAATGCTCCCAACTATGAGGGCAGTTGAGATCTTTAGTTGTCGAGAGTTGGGTTATATAGATCGAGAAGATCTTTTATGTACTAGAGGTGACTGAGGAGTAGAAGGTTCCTCTTACTACTTTCACCTTTGTTGGGAAGGCAGAGCATTTGTGGAGACTAAAGAAAGATTTATTACCTGTTCCCACCACTTGTGAGCACTTTCTTGAGGTTTTGTATTAGAATTTCCTTCTAGCTTGGGTCTGGGACAAGAAAGAGGAAAAGTTTTAGGAGCTCTATCAAGGTAATCTATCTGTTAGTTACTATGCTGTTAAATTTACACAGTTGTCCTGATTTACACCATAGTTGATTTCTATAGAGGCCAAGAGGGCTAGGAGATTTCTTAAGGGATTGAGGCCAGAGATTTATGATCGTGTGGTCATGTTCAGGGTGACCACTTATGCCTCATGTCTTGAGAATGCTCAGCTTGCAGAGTAGTTGATTTCTACTAAGATGAGACAGACTGGTAGTTCTTGGTTTCCTGACAACCTAAAGAGGAAACCACTAGTTGTTTAGGGCCCAATTAACAACACAGAGTTACTCTTGCTATTGCTCCTACTGGTCCTATATGTTAGACTTGTGATGGTAAACATGGTATTCAACCTTGTTATAAAGCAACCAACGCATGCTTTAACTATGGATAAAAAGGCCACAATGTGAAGAACTGTCCTAAAGGTATTCTTAGATAATTTACCATAGGACGACTGTATTAGTTGAATGAGCTAGATGCTGAGACCACACCAGCAGTCATTGAGGGAATGCTTTTAATTTCTGATTTTTTTATGTGTGCTTTAATTGATTCTGGTGCTACTCATTCATTTATCTCACTTTAGTTTGCTAGACTTATAGCATTAGGTAAGACTTTAATAGTGGAAACACCAGGAAAAGAAAAGTTAGTATCAAACTTGGTATATAAATGTTGTAAGGTTATAGTATCGGACAGGGAATTAACTGTAGATATGCTACTATTATACTTACAAGGGTTTGATATGATCTTGGGCATGGATTGATTAGCTTCCTATCATGCAACTCTAGATTGCTTTCGTAGGACAGTTGTTTTCCATCCACCTAATAGTGAACCTTACTCTTTGCAAATAATCTTTTGTAATCAATGAAGGTAATAATATATTTTGGTGCATTTTGTATTTTATTAAATCATAATTAATTTTATAAATTGAATAATGAAATTTGCATAATAAAATCTAAAATTCCTAATTGAGTTTTCTTTTTAGATTTAGGCAAAACAAATTCTAATCCAAAGCTTCACGACATCCCTATTGTGAAGGCTTTCTTGGATGTGTTTCGTAATGAATTGCCATGCATGCCTCCGAAAAGAGAAGTTGAATTCTTCATCGACCTATTGCTAGGTACCCACTCCTATTTTTAAGACTTCATACCGGATGGGTCGTATTTAACTCCAAGAGTTAGGTAGTCAATTACAAGGACTATAAAATAGAGGTTTCATTTGAATAAGTACTTCACCTTGGGGTGCTCTGATTCTTTTTGTGAAAAAGATAGATGAAACTTTCCATATGTGCATTAACTATCAAGATTTGAATCGGGTAAGCATTAAGAATAAATATCTATTAACCAGGATTGATGATTTGTTCGATCAACTATAAAGTTCATCAATATTCTCTAAAATTGACCTAGGATTAGGCGATCATCAAGTACGAGTCAAAGTGAAAGACATCCCCAAGATGACTTTTCAATTCTGATATAGACACTATGAATTCTTGGTCATGCCATTTAGACTAATGAATGACCCTACAGTCTTTATGGACCTGATGAACAGGTGGTTAAGCCAGTTCTTGACAAATATGTAATTGTGTTCATTGATGACATACTTGTATATTCCAAAAGCTTGGTTGATCATGGTATACATTTGACACATGTCCTAGACACTCTACAGTGGAACAAACTATTCTTCAAATTCAATAAATGTGAGTTCTAGCTAGAAAAAGTGACTTTTTTTGTCACTGATGAGGGTATTTATGTTGATCCCTCCAAGATAGAGGCAATCCTTGGTTCAGACCAACTGACCACTGTGTCAGAGGTCTGGAGTTTTTTAGGTCTGGCTAGTTACTATTGTCGTTTTGTTGAGGGTTTCTAAAAAATTGCCGCTCCACTTACTCCATTGACCCTGGACGAAAATCCCATTTGAGTGGAGCTCCGAGTGTGAGGAAAGCTTTATAGAACATAAACGTCAGTTGACCACGACTCTTGTGTTAACCATTCTTTGTGATTCTTGTGATTTTACTATTTATTGTGATGCATCTCACTTAGACTTAAGGTGTGTACTCATCTAGCACGGTAGAGTAGTTGTTTATGGCTCTAGACAGTTAAAATCTCATGAGCTCAACTACCCTACGTACCTTGTGCATGTGCATCAAGGAAGAAAACTAAATGGGTGTTCCAATTTAAAAGGCTTTTTAATCCCATTCTCATTCCTTCATCTTTGTTTGAAAGAAAGAAAGAAAGAAAGAGTTGAATTAAGTTAGAAAACCAAAAGAAATTAAGAGAAATCTAGAGAGAGAAACAAAAACTAGAAAAACAGAGGGAGTATGCGTGTGTTTCTATTGAGAGAAATTCGACCTTATTTGGCCTCCAAGTAAGCTTCTCTCCTTTCTGATACCCTATTCCTTCTTTCTTTAGCTTTTATTAGTTCTTTTTTAGGGAATTAAACTCCCATAACACTGTAGCAAACACCAAAAAGAGGCGTTCTTCTCTTCTGCACTAGAAACGACTCTATTTTCGGTAAGCTTCTATTCTTTTCATAAGTAGAGCTTCTAGCTTTGATTTTTGTTCAATTTCAAGTTCTAGATTAGTTTAATGATGTCTTAGGATGATTAGGAATTAATTTTCCACGATAGAAATGTAACACCACCTGTAAATTTTAAGTGTTAATTTACGGATTTTAATTAAATTAATTAGTTTATATATAAATTAAATCATGTGTAAAATAAATAAAATTAAATTTATCCCTAAATGTACAAAAAATAAAATTAGGGACTAAATTCAAAAAAATTAAATTTATTTGGGGGTCTTCGTAAATTTAAGAATTGATTTAGGGGCTAAAATGTAAAGAAAACTCAAAATATGGGCCACTTTATAATTTTTGGAATATGGGCCACCTAGGCTGTGATGTGGCAGCCGCCTAATCAAAGAGAGTTGCGTGGCATTGACCCACACATGTGGTCATCCATGTCGACACCCATAGTAAGCAGATCGGACGATCCTGGGTATTTTGGGCAAATCTAATGGTAAGATTAAGGTAATTAGATCCAACGATCCACGTGTGAAATGCTGATGGGACGGTCTACATGTGTTTTGAGGTGATCCAATGGTCATGCAATTGAACAGTTCAGATCTAAAGGTGAATCGTGATATAACGGTTGAGGGAATAAGATGACAAAATTATAATTTTGCCATTAATGAAGACCCATCCAACAGACCGCATGCAACCATGTGTGGAGGCTTGGGCGGTCCAGATTTATTGAGTGGAGAGTTTAAAAACCCATCCGGGCCACTCAACCCAGCCCAATTTAGAAAAGAAGAAAAAGAGAAACAGAAGAACAAAGAAGAAGAAAGGAAGAAGGAGAGAAGAGAGGTTAAAGTCTACCATTTCCTGCAGAGGAAAAGAGAAAAATGGGGGCAAGAGCGGCAAAGATCACCGACAAAGGGCTGACCACTAAGGGAAGGGCTTTCACGGCCAACCAGTCCCAAAAATCTCAAAAACCCACCGAGTTTTTCAACGACCCCCGATCCCAACGTGTGATCAAACTAGCACCTTGGTGAGTGATTTTCTAGAGCCCCGTTTATGACTTTAATCAAACAAAATGCTCTAGAGATAGCCTGCATGTAATAGAACAAGTCTGAAGTTTAAATTAAATAAAAATAAAGCCATGCATGCACAAAAAATCATATGCGAGTTGCGGGTTTATCACTAATCCGAGAAAAAATTTTTCCCTACAGATTTTTTCTCAACTTTGGGAATAGTTTTGGAGCTCAAATCATTTCGTAGGGACTTCCAAATGGTAAGTATAATTAATAGGTAACTCAAAGCCTACATAGCATAAACTTTTATTGAATTTCGTGAACTGATAAAAAGTTACAAGCTTGTGAAGAGGCGTTGGTGAGTTGGGTTTAAAACCCATCTCAAAACCTATCTAGACAGTCAAAATCACTTGGAAAGGTCCCCAAACAATCTATTTAGATATTTTGATATTTTTTATCATGTTTTTAAACTGTCATTGTGTTGATTGAATTAATTGAATGCATGTATGATGCTTATATAATGTAAATATGTATAAATTACCTTGAAAGAAAAATTTGAAAAAATATGAAAAATAGGTTGTTAAAATTAAGAAATTAAGTAGATGAAAAAAAGGAGATGAGAAAATAAATTAGAGACAAAAAAAGAAATTATATTCAAGTTGCTAGATGGAAAAATAGGTAATTAAATTAGAGATTACTGGAATTAGAGCTAAGGATAAGATTTAAAAAATAAATAAAAATACTAATTATACAAAATAAAAATTAAAAAAATATAAATATACATCTAAAATAAAAATAAATAAATAAATAATAATAAACTAAATAATAATAATATAAGTAATACTAATAAAATAAAATAGCAATAATAAATATTACAAATATATATAATATGTTAACAAAAAAAATATAAACACAAATAATTAAATAAAATTTCTACTGTAAAATTTAGAGGGAATTAGTTAGAAAAGGGAAAGGAAGAGTGATAAGTGAAACTTCAATTGTGAAAAATAAATAAATAAATAAATAAATAAAATACCAATCTTAACTAGAATAGGAAGAAACAAAAACAATACAAAGATTGAAAGAAGCGAAAATTTAATGATAACTCGTTTAAGATTGGTATGGCTGAAAATTAGAAGTGTAGTGAACCCTATCTTTGGCTGGATGGAAACCCTTCTAGAGGTTGTTGGGATGTGTGTTTTGTTCTAGATCACCTGACGACAGACTGCTGTAACTAATGTACATGTGTTGTTTGTGTGTGCATCCCCTTGTGATAGTAGGAATCCTGATCCCATAATGGTACCAATTGTATAACGGATACATTCGTTCAATATTAAATCAAAATTCTAAAACTTTAATAACTTCAATATGGTGATTATGTTGGGCAAATCGAGACTTCTGTCAGAGCGGCAGAGATTGCTGACAAAGGGCCGACCATCAAGGGAAGGGCTTTTCCGACCAATTGGTGCTTGAAATTGTAAAAACCCACCGGATTTTCTATCGACCTACAATCCGAACACGTGATCAAACTGACACTTTAGTGAGTGATTTTCTAAAGCTTTGTTTATTATTTTAATCAAATAAAATACTCTAGAGATAACTTGCATGCAATAGAACATGTTTGAAGTTTAAATTAAACAAAAATCAAGCCATGCATCCATGTAAAATTACATGTAAATTGCGAGTTTATCACTAACCCGAGAAGAAATTTTTCTTTACAGATTTTTTCTCAACTTTAGGGATACTTTTGGAGCTCAAATCATTTGGTAAGGACTTCCAAATTATAAGTATAATTAATAAAAAACCCGAAACCTACATAGCATAAACTTTTATTGAATTCCGTGAACTGAATAAGAAGTTACAAACTTGCAAACAGGGGTTGGTGAGTTAGGTTTAAAATCCATCTAGGAACCTATCCAGACAGTTCAAACCATTGGGAAAGGTGCCCAAACTTTCTATTTAGACATTTTGATACTTTTTATCATGTTTTTAAAATATGATTTTCTTGATTGAATTAATTGAATGCATGTATGATGCTTATATAGTATAAATATGTATAAATTACCTTCAAAGAAAACTTTGAAAAAATATGAAAAATAGGTTGTTAAAATTAAGAAATTAAGTAGATGAAAAAAAGAGAGGAGGAAATAAATTAGAGACAAAAAAAGAAATTAGATTCAAGTTGCTAGATGGGATAGGTAATTAAGTTAGAGATAAAATGAATTAGAGTTAGGATAAGATTTAAAAAAAATACTAATTATACATAATAAAAATTAAATATATATATATACATCTAAAATAAAAAATAAAAAAATAAATAATAATAAATTAAATAATAATAATATAAGTAATACTAATAAAATAAACTAGTAATAATAATAATAATAATAAATATTAGCAAATATATATATATATATAATATTAACAAATCACAAAGAATTATATAAAGTAAACGAATATTAACAAAAATATATATATAAACACAAATAGTTAAATAAAATTTCAAAAGTAAAATTTAGAGGTAACTAGTTAGAAAAGGGAAAGGAAAAGTGATAAGTGAAACTTCATTTTGTGAAAAAAAGATAAATAAAATACTAATCTTAACTAGAATAGGAAGAAAAGAAAACAATAAAAATATTGAAAGAAGTGAAAATTTAGAGATAACTCGTTTAAGATTAGTGTGACTGAAATTCAGCAGTGTGGTGAACCCTATCCTTGGGTGGATGGAAACCCTTCTAGAGGGTGTTGGGATGTGTGTTCTGTTCTAGATCACCTGGCGACGGACTGCTGTGACCAATGTGCATGTGTTGTTTGTGTGTGTATCCCCTTGTGATAATGGGAATCCTGATCCCATAATAGCACCAATTAGATAATGGATACACCTATCCAATATTAAATCAAAATTCTAAAACTTTAAGAACTTCAATATGGTGATTGTATTGGGCAAATCGAGAATAAGGGATACTCACTGAGGAGTTACGGATGTCTTGATTTGACCAAAAACTTGCAAAATATTATGGTAGTGGTTATGAGGGATAAATGATGGCTTGAGAAAAAACTGTGAAATAAAATGGATTTAGATGAATTTTGAGAAAAAAATGAATCTCAGAAAATTTGGAGGGGTAATACCTAAACTTGGGGGGGTTTTGAGAGATAAAATGAAGTTAGGGGGAACAATTAGAGGCGAGATAAGCAATGGAATACCTTTGCATTTTATAATTTTCAAATAAAAGAGAAAGAAAATTTTTACATCTTCGATTGATTGTTTGACTGTATGTCGTATGCTTAGGGTGTACCCTATTTCTTATACTTATTGAGCGCGTTGAAATTGCTCACCCCATTAAATTACCATCTTTTCATATCAAGAGGATCTAGTTGTGGATAAGGAGTTCTCATCCTTGAACCGGATCAAGAAGAAATTGTATGAGCACTAGTGACGAAAATTATATTTTATAATCAAATGGGTATCTATTTTATTTTGACTCTATCATCCAAACCTCACGTGTGGTAAATAATGTTACGATATGGTCAATGGATAGATGATGAATATTTTAAAGTTATAAATATTTTTTTATTTGTATTTTTGTTGTATATTTAGTGTTTGACGACTGTAATCCCCTCATGGGGAGAGTAGGGCCATCACAAGAAACACCCCAAAACCTACGAATTCGAGCCAAATTCGTCACTGATGCTGCTCTGCTACATAGGTGAATTATGAACTATTTTTCTTGTAGCAGACATCTTCCATTTGCACGTTTTACATTACATTTCATGCATTAGTGAGGTAAGAGAGAAAATAATCTAGTTTATACAAATTTAGAATTTTATAGATACACTCAGAAGGTGAAAATCGCAAGAAATTTAGCCCTATATGCTGTTAAAAAAAATGGAGTGTGTGTTTAGGTGTGTTCGTGCATATTTTGTTAATTAAAACATTTTTAAGTGTTTAATGAAGGTTGAATAATGTTTGTAAATATATTTAAAGTGTTTTAAATCAATCACAAATGAAAACATGGGATTTTGGATAAAATGGAGAAATTGGGGAATTATTAAGATTGAGAGAAAATTAAATCAAAATAAAAATATATATAATATAATAATAACACTAAAATTAAAATAAAAATAATTAAAATTAAATAAATTAATAAAATTCTTAAAATTAACACTTTAAATAAAATGTAGGAAGAAAAAGGAAGTTAAAATTTCAAAGTTAGAAATTAGGTTTAAAATTTAAAATCAAGAGAAAAATAATAAAAGAGTCCAAAACTTAATTTACAAAGAGTATGGTAAAATCCGATTTGCCTAGTTTCCTCTAATTCCAATTTGCCTAGTTTCCTTTAGAGGACCTGATTGTATTATTTTGGGACTCGATTAGAGTGCGGATGCTAGTATTTGGGTTCTAAGTTTGGAACCAATGTTTAGTATTTTCAAGATGAAGAATTGAACCACTGGATTCATATTTTGTCAATTGAGTAGAACAGTGTGATGATGATCGGAGTGGTTGAAAAATTGTATTTATTTGACGCCTATTGATGTATTCATTGATTGATCATTAATGTCCCCATTCGTGACTTTAATCGATGTCCGTATTGTCTCCTTGGGAAATAGGTGTAAATGGTCGTGCGCATGGGTTTGTAAATAGTGTAATTAAATTAAAGATTAATAAACTGTAATAAAATTCAAAAGAAGAGTTTAGTCCAATGTTCATCTGTTCTGTGGTTGTATGCGTGCATTCTTGAAATTATTGTATCAAACATGGGCATCATGATCAAATGAATATGATTGAAATAAATAAATAATATTATTGTTCATTAATTGCATTTAATTAACCATTTTTAACCTTATTTGTATGGCTTTAGTATTATCTTTCTTATTGAGTTTTTTAGAACTCATCCCAAATCCAAAGCCCCTAGATGATAACTTGGAAGGCCTCCCTGAAGAGTCTTGTTTGGATCCTTTCAAGGACGAGTAGGTGAGAAGAGGAGATTCTTTTTGGGTGTTTTATTTTATGAGGCTAGTTTATGTATTTTTGCATAGTTATCTTTACTGTACAGATAAATGTGATAGCCTTACTTGCCTCAGTGTACAACATATGTATATATGTATGAGATATTTCTTCTGTTATTTTATTGATTAGCTCTCTTATATCTACTTAAGTAGATGCTGGTTCTGTAATTAGCACCAGGACATCACAACACATCATCTAAGAGCCATCATTCTTAGGCACAAGTAACACTAAAACAGCATAAGGGCTCAAACTTTTTCTTACATGTCCCTTACTTAACAACTCTTCCACTTGTCGCTGAAGTTCCTTTATCTCCTCAGGCTTACTTTGATAGGCTAGGCAGTTGAGAATTGAAGCCCCAAGGATAAAGTCAATCTGATGTTCGATCCCTCGTAGTGATGGTAGACCATCCGGAATCTCCTTCGAGAACACACCTTCATATTCCTGCAAAAGAGAGAAAACAGAACTACGTAAAGAAGTGTCGAGGTCAGAAAAATTTAAATAGGCTTCCTTCTACCAAAGTATAATTAAGCTTTGCTTCTCACAAATTGCTCTCCTCACTTCTCTCTCCCTCACATATAAACACTCTTTTCTTTTCTCTCTCTCACTTTCTCTTGTTGGGCCTTCTTTATTTTTTTTGTTGGGCCTCTTTTACACTAAATGGGTTTTCTTTATTATTTTTTCAGCCTCTTTTTCTCTAGTGGACCATTCTTTTTCTTTTTGTCCTCTTTTCTTTCTTTTTTTTTCTTTTTCTGAATTTTCTTCAAAATATTTCGTTATTTCGATTTTACCAGCATAGACCTCTTTTGGAGATATAGGTGTCAAATATGCTTTAGACCATCTAAAAGTAAAGAGTACTGATTTCTAAACCTGTTGTGATGTACATGTCTATCATACTGCCATGGTCGTCCAAGCAGGATATGACTGGCATGCATCAGAATGATATCACAACATACTTCATCTTTGTATTTGCCTATGGAGAAGAAAATCTTGACTTGCTTGTGTACCCTGACTTCTTCATACTCATTGAGCCAATGTAGTCTGTAAGGGTTAGGTTGTTTAGTACAAGATAATCTTAATTTATCAACTAGTAAAGTACTGGCATATTGACATAACTGCCTCCATCTATGATTACTTCTCATTCACATAACATCTGGTGTGGAAGATATTTTATATTTGATTGTTGTTTGTCTCTTTGGATTGTATATTTAGGGTTATCTAGACAACCAATATCTCACATTGTACCGGGGCTGCTAAATTGTCTTCACAATCATCTCGTGATGTTTTATTATCATCATCACTACTGTATTCACTAATAGTCTCTATCTCGCCATCGTCTCGCAATAACATGATCTTTTTGTTGGGGCATTGTGATGCGATGTGTCCAACTCCAAGGCACCTAAAATACTTAATAAAACTTGTTCTTTGAGTAGTAGTAGGTGGTTTAGGGTTACCTTTAGATTCAGTAGAGTTAAGCTTGTCCCTCCTTTCTTCAAATCTCTTTGTTTCTTCCTTTTTGGGCCATTTGAAACTAAATTAAGGAGTAGATTGAGAATTACTTCTGGAGGTATCTCTATACTTAAGATTTTTTTCAATCTTCATATCCATGTTTATTATCTCCTCTATATCTATATAGCGATACAATTCCATAGAATTGGCAATCTCCTTGTTTAGACCACTCAAAAATCTAGCCAATGTGGCTTCTAGACTCTCATAAACTCTGGCCTTGATTATTGCCATCTCCATCTCCTTGTGCTAATCATCCACCGAGAGAGATCCTTTGGTCAATCTTTGGAGCTTCTATTGTAATTTCCTATCATAATAAGATGGGACAAACCTCTTTCTCATAATAGAGTTCATCTCTCTCTAGGTGGATACAGGTTAGTCTCGATCTCTTCTCCTAAGGGTGGTCACTTGATCCCACCAAACAAGTACATAATCTGTGAACTCGACTGCTGCTAGCTTTACTTTCTTCGCTTCACTATAGTTGTGACAGAAAAAGATCAACTCTACCTTTCATTCTCATCTGAGGTAGGTCTTTACATCATTCCTTCCTCTGAACGAGGGTATCTGTATCTTAATGGATCTGATGTCATCAACTTCCCTCTGAACTTCTCTTCTATTGACTTCACTATTGTCACCATGGGACTCATCATCATCTCGACAGTGTCGGCATCTAGGATGACTATAGTTTGTTCCTCCATCTCTCTCATCCATCCTTGTTGTTATATCTTCAATGGTTAAACTCAATTTATTGTACATGTTATCCATCCTAGCCTCCATGCATTCTTTCAAGGTCATAGGTTGTTGGTTTCACTAGGTTGTGACATATATGCAAAAAGATGTTAATGGAAAAAGAAATCCCTCCCTCACAACCACTCATGTTTACTTCTCATGTGTTCTTTCGTCAAGTTGAGTGTCGAATTTGTATCTTTTGAATCAAAATAAGCAAGGTTGTCTTTAAGACTCTGCAAAGAATCCTGAAAGGGATCTTTTTCTCGAAAAGATTAGAAGTAAGCACACAAAAGAAGAATATGTGATGTTCTTATGCTTATAGCTAAGTGGTCAAGATACAATTAACCACTTAGATGTGTAATGGAACTAAAGCACTTAAGAAAGAAAGAAACTAGGAGTAGAAAAACAATCTTGGACTTAAAATGTCAAGGATCCAATTAATCCCTATGGATATAATCAGAATTTTATACCAAATTACTCTACCCTAATGACGATTGCGCTCTATGACTCACTTGAGTTTTTTTGATGCAAATACTAATATAGAATATTGAATGCAAGGTTGTAAAAAGAAAAAAGGGAGTCATGCACCTTTTTGAATTTTGATCGGGTGGTTGATCGGCCTTGCTTGGATTGATACTTGATCATGGAATTGTGCTACTTCAGGATATTTTTTTTTGCTTTTTCTTTTTCTTTTTTTGCTTTTTTCTCCGTTTTTTGCTCTCTTTTTATTTTGTTATAACAACAATAATAAATAAATTCCTTGAAAAGAAACTAGATGAATTAACACCTTATGTAATGAGTGCCAATTTTAATGCAAAAAGTAAATGTAAGGCAGGAAAAACAAAAGATAGTAGATTTACTAGAGCCTAAGCTATGATTCAAACTGATGCGAAACCTGAGATCAACAATGAATCCAAAACTCTGCATGTACATCAGCAACTAGAAACTTAAAACCCTAAGTAAACTCTCCCTACTGACATGCACTCAACAGGGGAATGAAAAGATTCCACTAGACTTACCTCGATAAGTGATTCCTATTCCTAGCATAACAAGTTGGTTGAAAACTTGCTCACTCATTCTTGTAAGATTGGGAGCTTAAAACAAGAATACCTAAATTTTATTAATAAGCTAAAAATTTTGAATGCCTTATAACCCTGAATTGAAGGTCTATTTATAGTGTAGGCCATGTGAATAATAAAAAAAATAATCTCCTAATTAATGGTAGAAATTACACTAAAAATTAAATCTAGACTAAAATAGAAAACTACTAAAAATTAAGAAAATTACAACTAAAATAAGATAGATATGATTTTCCTGTTATGAAACTTTTTGAATAGGGAATATCTTAATTAATTGTGGATGATTTAGGGGAAAAAATTTTGCCAAGATAATTTCTTCTTTTTTTAAAATTTTTATTTTTCATAAGATTTGACATTTAAGGAGTTTTCCTCTTTCTCAAGGCAACTTGCAATTTAGGAGTAATTTCTCCCCTTGGTTGTGAAGATTTCCTATATGATTAGGAAATAAAATCTCGGATGTGATCTTGGATAGCCCAAAATTAGTTTTAAAGATGCAGTCCCACATAAAAGAGGGAACCCTATCGGAATCTGGAATTTTGCGGAGTAAGTACACGCGAGTTCACGGTAGCATGAGGTCACACCCATTTAGCACAAGAGATGTGTGCACGCAGGTCCCACAAGTCCTGTCCCAACCAGGAAAACAATTCCAACTTCCCTTTGTTTCCTAAATGAGATCGACTAGAACGGGAAAGTAAATTCCAGTTTCCTAAATTAGAACACTCTAAACAAGAAAGTAAATTCCAGTTTCTTAAACGAGAACACCTTGAATAGGAAAGTAAATTCCAGTTTCCTAAATGAAAAACCTCTAAATAAGAAAGTAACTTCTTCTCTGGCTACTTTCTTGAATGGGATTGTTCTAATAAGTGGGACAAGTTTATCCAAAAAAAGCTTGTCAAGGTAAGAAGAAAAGGCCATTTATGCCCCACCCCAAGGTGGCCCAAAGATCTCATGGCCAAAGTGTACCAAGGCCCAAAAATAGATCCATGGACAGCATGTGCCGCCTATGTGCTCCTCTTATTTCACATGTGCAGACTGCCACATGTGCATGAAAGACCACTCACCACTCGGGTTCACCATCTGCAAGAGATAGCACGCGAAGTGTGTAGACAAACGATCCCACACACCCGATGCGTACAAAAAAGTGTGCAGGAGATGCCCCACATGCGCGCAGGCAACAAGGCCTAGGCTCAACAAGGTGCATGCATGTGGCCCAAGCCCACGCCCCGTAGTAGCCTCGTGCAGCCCACTAACCCGTCTACGTAAATTGGCCCAACCTGAGTGACCCAATCAAGCTTGTGTTGTATGGCACTTTCCTAAACCCCATGTGATAAATATGATTAATTTGAAAAAAGAAGTCTCTTTAAAGTGAAAGGTCAAGGGAGATCAAGCTGTTGAAGGCTAGGGTAAGAAAGACTATTATTTAATATTATTTAATTTTATTTTAATGTGAACCTTATTCATAGGATTATTTAATTAATTAAATTATGATAAGATAAGGAATTTATTATTTATTAAACTATGTATTTGTTTTCTAATTAAATTAGGAATTACAATATGGATAGGAATCCTAAATTCTATTCCATCTTCAATATTGTAACTGTGACATCCTAAATGCTAATTAAGGCATATGGGTGTTAGATACAAAAATAGGATTAGGAGTGCATGATAAAATTTTATGTAGCAGAATAAATTAATACAAATTCCTTGCAAATATATATGAGTTCTAATTGCATACATATAACTAAGGCCAAAAGTGCAATGGCCACCAACTCCAGGTCATGGTTAAGGTAGTTTCACTCATGAGGTTTCAATTGTCGGGACCCATAAGTGACCACTCTACTATGCGGCATCAAGACACACCCCAATCCAATATGAGATGCATAATAATAGACCTGAAATCTTCTAGTATTGTCAAGGAGGATCAACACAAGAGCAGAGGTAAGACGATGTTTTAATTCTATAAAGCTCTCATTGCACTCATAATTTCATATGAACGGTATGCTCTTTCAGGTGAGTCAGGTCAATGGAGCAGTAATCTTAGCAAATCCATCAATGAATCACTAGTAGTAACCTGCCAAACTAACGAAACTACGTACCTTGGCCATATTGGTGGGCGGATTCCAGTTGACTACTGTTTTAACCTTAGATGGATTCATAAAAACTCCTTCACTCTAAATTATATGACCGAAAAAGGAAGCTCGATCCAACCAGAAGGAGCATTTGCTAAGTTTAGCATCAGTTGGTTCCAACGAAGAGTCTCCAATACTTCAGTCAAGTGTACTGTATGTTCCTCTAAGCTTTTGGAGTACACTAAGATGTCATCAATAAATACGATGATGTCTTGATCTAGTGCACACCGAAAAACTCTGTTCATGAAGTACATGAAGGCTGCAGGAGCATTGGTTAACCTAAATGACATTATCCTGAACTTGTACAAATCGTACCTGCGCTGATAGTCAATCTTTAGAATATTTTTTTTCTTGACTCTTAGCTGGTGATATCCCGTCTTGAGGTCAATATTAGAGAAGACTGTAGCTCCTTGCAGCTAATCAAAGAGGTTGTCAATCCAATGGTATTTTATAGACACTTTGTCCTCAGTTATATGTATGTAATTGGAACTCATATATATTTATAAGGGATTTATATTAATTTATTTTGCTGCATAAAATTTTATCATGCACTCGTAATCCTATTTCCATATCTGACACCCATATGCCTTAAATAGCATTTGGGATGTCACAGATGGTATCAGAGCAGAATTACGCGGATTAAATCCCTTACATTGAGGCCTTAGGTAGAAAGACCCTTAGAGTACCTAGGAAGAATAAGTCCTCTTTTCAAAAATAAGCCCACCAACTCGTGTTTTCCTTTTTTTTTGTAGGAATGACGTGAGAAAGACCATCCATAGAGCGTATCGAGCGATCTAAAGCCTCAGTCACCCGACCAGGGCTGAATTTGCCAAAATTTTCTAAGCCGTCCAAGGATTGGCTACAGCTATTGGACAAAATCAAGCCAACCCTTGCCCACCTCCTACCCCAGAATACCAAATGACCGAAAGGTCCATTTTCCACAACATAGTAGAGCTTAGGAAGCTTAACTCTCCATATTTCAAAGGTGGCCCTAATCCCTTGGTAGTCGAAGCTTGGATCCTACAAATAGAGAAGCTTTTCTCTGTCTTAAACTTGACTGAGGAAAAAAAAGTTCCCCTAGCAACCTATATACTAAACGGTAAAGTACAACACTGGTGACGACTAAAGAAGGAAATCCTACCTACCCCTACCACTTGGGAAGTTTTCATGGATTCCTTCTTTGATAACTTCTTCCCTGCCTATGTTCAAGAAAAGGAGGAGGAATTTCAAGATCTCTTCCAAGGAAACCAAATGGTTGCCTAGGATGCAACCCGTTTTGTGCAACTATCTAGATTATCCCCTTTAATGGTCACCCCTGAAGGTTAAAAAGGTAGGAATTTTCTAAAGGGCCTTCATGTCGTCATTTATGACTGAGTTACGATGCTAAGACTAAGCTCATATGCGGAGGTGTTAGAACATGCCCAGTTGACCGAAGACCTCATCTCAGTCAAGGACCAATGCATTGCCCGACTCCATACCCAACAACAACAACCTCAACAGCCAAAATGAATATTACAAAATCCAGTAAGTAGCTACCCCAATAAATGAACTAGAGTTGCATTTCCCCCTATTTTGCCTCCACCTACAGCTTAGCCTGCCCGACCTAACCAACCCTGTCAGCGTTGTGGTCACTCGTATGGTGACCTGCCTTGTTGGCGTATTAATCATGCCTACTATTAGTGTAGAAGCACCTCACATCTTATAGAAGACTACCTCCAATGGCTGAAAAATGTGGCCAGGCCTATAGCTCAGGGTCGTGTGTACCACCTAGATGAACCCGATGCTCTTCCCACTCCTATTCTTATCTAGGAAATGCTTTCTATTGATGATACTTCTATCAACACTTTGATCGATATAAGTTCTACTCACTCTTTTATTTCTTGTGCATTTGCTTGTATTCTTGATTTAGGCCATAACCTTTAGCAAAAATGTTAGCGATAAAAACTCCCTCTCAGGGAGTATTAGAAGCTCACAGTGCATATAAAGATTATAAGATGAAAGCTTCAGGGATAGAAGTATTTTTGAATCTAATATTGTTAGATATTTTAGGATTTGATGTGATATTAGGAATGGACTGGTTAAAAAAGTATAAAGCAATAATCGATTGTGAAAGTAAAATTATAACTTTGCGATCCCCGAAAAAAGAACAAAATATATTATTATTATTTTTCCTAACAATTAAATAAACAGGAATATGGATGCTGATCCTGTTGTGTATTCCATAATAATTGTTTGCAACTTTCTGGATGTCTTTCCCATCGAACTTCCTAGTTTGCCTCCCCCATGAGAAGTAGAGTTCCTAATTTAATTGCTGCCCAGAACCCAGTCAATCTCAAAACCCGCCTATCATATGAGTCGTGTCGAACTTACAGAGCTAGAAAATCAGCTTTCTGAACAATTACCTAGAAGTTTATCTACCCTAGTCATATTCCTTGGGGCATTATAGTATTATTCGTGAAAAAAAAAGGATGGTTACCTCAGACTCTGTGTGGACTACAGGAAACTCAACTGAGTGACAGTTAAAAGTAAGTACCACTTACCTCGGATCAACGACCACTTTAATCAACTGTAAAGAGCTACGGTCTTCTCTAAGATTGACCTCAGGATGGGATATCACCAGCTAAGAGTCAAGGAAGAAGATATTTCGAAGATTATTTTCTGGTGCATGTATGATTTTTATGAGTTTTGGGTGATGTCGTTCAGGTTAACCAATGGTCCTACAGCCTTCATGGACCTCATGAATAAAGTTTTCTGGCATGCACTAGATCAGTACGTCATCGCATTTATTAATGACATCTTAGCATACTCCAAGAGCTTGGAGGAACAGGCAGTACACTTGACTGAAGTGTTGGAGACTCTTCACCAGAACTAATTGTATGCTATACTTAGCAAATGCTGCTTCTGATTTGATCGAGTTTCTTTTCTCATTCATGTAATTTCAAGTGAAGGAGTTTTTGTTGATTCGTCTAAGATTGAAACAGTAGTCAACTGGAATCTACCCACCAATGTGATCGAGGTACGTAGTTTCTTTGGTTTGGCAGGTTAGTACTTGCGATTCATCGATGAATTTGCTAAGATTGCTGCTCCATTGACCCGACTCACCTGAAAGGGAATACCATTTATCTTAAATTATGAATGCAATGAAAGCTTCATAGAATTGAAGTGTCGTCTTACCTCTGCTACTATATTGATCCTCCATGATAATATGGGGAGATTTCAGTTCTATTGTGATCCATCTTATATTGGCTTGGGGTGTGTTTGATGCAGTATGGTAGAGTGGTCACTTATGGGCCTGACAATTGAAACCTCATGAACGAAACTACCCTACCCACAGCCTGGAGTTGGTGGTCATTATCTTTACCCTGAAGACATGGCGTCACTACCTGTTTGGTCAGACTTATGAGATTTACACTGACTATGAGAGTTTGAAGTACATCTTCTCATAGAGGGAGTTAAAATTAGATAGAGACACTGGATGGATCTCCTGAAGGACTATGATTATAAGATCATCTATCACTTCGAAAGAGGAAATGTAGTTGCTCAAGTACTAAATCGAAAGGAGTCCGCTATGTTGGCCCAAACCATGGTCTCAAGTTGGAAATTGATAGAAGCTATGCAGTCCCTCTGCCTTAGCTACTACGGTAAAGGCATCTATCTTGCTCAGATCCGAGCCTTGCCAAATCTCTTGATAAAAATCTGGGAAGCTCAGTCTACAGACCTGGATCTCACTAAGAATCTAAGTAAGTTCTCTTATGATGAATCTCCTAACTTCTAGATTTCAGATGATGGACTGTTTAGATTTCAAAATTGAATTTGGGTCCCCATTTTTATAAGGGTGAATGTTCTCAAGGGCACTCATTCTTCCAAGCTATCCATCCATCCCGAGAGTACCATGATGTACCGAGACTTGAAGAATCAATACTAGTGGCTGGGAATAAAAAAGGACATAGTTGACTATGTCTCCTGATGCTTCACTTGCCAAAGGATTAAGGCAGAACATCAGAGACCCTGTGATTTGTTATAAGGCCTCCCGATTCTAGAATGGAAGTAGGAGCATATAACTATGGATTTTATCATAGGATTGCCTAGGACTTGTTCTGGTCGAAATACTATTTAATTCATTGTTTTCAAACTAATCAAGATCACCCATTTCCTATTCATCAGAACCCCTGACTCCACCAGCAAATTAGCCCTCTTATATGTTGATGAAATTATTCGACTTCATGGTGTTCCCCCATCTATTGTATCTGATTGAGATCATCGATTTACCTCCCACTTTTGGGACAATCTTCAAGAAGCTCTGGGGTATGGATTGTAGTTTAACACCACTTATCATCTCCAAATGGATGGTCAGTTAGAACGTACAATCCAAACGTTGGAAGACATGTTGCGTGCCTGCGTCCTCAACTTTGGCGATAATTGATATGAGTATCTTCCCCTATGTGAATTTGCTTATAATAAAAGTTATCATTCCAGCATCGACATGGCTCCGTATGAAGCATTGTACGGTAGGCCTTATTGTTATCCCACTTGTTGGAGTGAAGTCAGAAACCGACACCATTTGGGACCAGACTTCATCTAAGAGACTATTGAGAAGGTTGCGATTATCTGCAAGAACTTGGCTACTTCTCAGAGCCGTCAGAAGAGTTATGCCGATAATCGTAAGTGACCCTTGGAATTCATTGTTGGAGACTAGGGTTTCCTCAAGGTTTTCTTCTACAAGGGAAAGATGCGGTTTGGAAAAAGAGAGAAGTTAAGCCCATATTATGTGGGACCTTTTTGGATCATTGAGTGCATTGGACTCGTGGCATATTGCCTCGCTCTATCCTGAGAGTTTACTGGTTTACATGATGTCTTTCACGTCTCAATGCTTAAAAGGTACACCATAACCCTTCTCATATCATTCCTCACACTGAAATGCAAATATAAGCGGATATGACGTATGAGAAAATCCCTGTGGAGATTCTCATATGGACCAACAAAGTCTTGCGTAACAAGATGATTCCCATGGTGAAGGTACAGTGGCAACATCATACCCCAGAAGAAGCCACGTGGGATTTGGAGAGCGAGATGAGGGAGAAGTATCCGAACTTATTGGAGAAAAAATTGGGGATTAAATATTTTTAAGGTAGGGGGATGTAACATCCCACCCATCGTTGTGCCTAATTTATTTGGGCCTTTACACTGCATTGAGCTCATTTAATTTACTCCCAAAATTATTGTCATAATTCATGAATTTTGATGATTTTTAATTATTTTGATTTTATTTAGTTTTATTTAATTTTAATTTATTCTATTTCAATACAAAAAAAATGAAATTTTAGAAAAATGGTAAAACAGGAGAAATCTTGCAGGGAAAGGGAACTACTCGCGGGGGCACCTGCGTACTGTGTGCACTCATGCGCACACAGCATGTGCGGGACATGCCCACAACGTGCACGTCCCATTCGCGCGTACGACATTGGTTCAACCCTGTACCTGTGTGACGCGTGCAAACGGGTCGTCGGCGCAGAAGGCCTACACTGAAAGGCCCCTATACGCTTAGGGCCTACACGCAGTAGGCTTGCATGCACGGTATCCAGCACACCTGGGTCTTGCGCATGTGGTAGAGAGGGTTGTGCACCTGCAATGCGCCAGGGGGGTCACTACTGCCTCAGGCAGTGCACCATCATCACTTCGGGCGGCAGCATAGGAGAGTTTCCTCCCTCATTTTTCATGTTGAGCATCTTTTTCCTCTCTCTCTTCACTGGATTTTGCCACTTGGTGCAAATCTAACGGCTCTCAATTTCTATAAATAAGGGCCCTTCCTTCCTATTTTCTCCACACTTTCATTATTTCGCCTTTCAAGACTTAGAAAGAGAAAGAGATAGAGTAAACTAGAGAGAGAAGGGGAGGAAGAAAAAAAAAGAACAGTGTAGAAGAAATTATCAAGGTTTCAATAAGGAATTTAGTATGAGTATTTTTAGATTAAAAAATTTATTAAATTGATGATTGTGATTTTGCCCATTTTGCATGCTTTTGTGTTTGTAGGTCTAATAAGCTGAATTGTTCTTGATTTCAAGCATGCTATGTAATTTATAGACACTTGATGATTTTGCATGTAATAAAAAATAATATGAAGTCGGTATAGTTACCTGGTAAATAAAAAAAGCAACAAAAAAAAGAGAAATGTGAAATAAAGCATGAATGGTCCGAAGTATGTATATGTATTGACACGCATAATGCATCAAGTGTCTCATTAGACTTTTTATCTCTGAGGGGTATCTGTTCCCCTAACCCCATCTGGTGTATCTATTTCCCCCTAAATCATCTAATCTAAAAAGACGTAAGAGGACCACTCCCTGTGGATGACAGCATACCCTCTGACGATGTTAGAATAATTATGTTAGAATAATTCACCTTTAAAATCTTATGATGTTATTTAAATATTGTTTTCCTTACAGAGCATATGGAATTCACTCTTTCCATGCCTCCCACCCCTCAAATGAGGAAGAAAATAAGGAATCGTAAGCTGACCTACCTATTGTAGTTTATGGGGATCCCGTGGATCCACAAAACTTGAGTGTATAATCGTTCACACACTCTGCTGAGTCCAATAGCATTGTGAAAAAAGTGGCCCTCTTTTGTACTTTGACTTTGTATTTTGTAGCCACTACTGGCCTCAGTTATATATATGTAATTTGAACTCATATATATTTATAAGGGATTTGTATTAATTTATTCCGTTGCATAAAATTTTATCATGCACTCGTAATTCTATTTCTATATCTGACATCCATATGCCTTAATTAGCATTTGGGATGTCACAAAGGCTTCCAAGAAAATAACTATCATGATCTAGAACAATAGAGTTTGGTAACCCAAAATGTGTCCAAAATGTTTTGAAGAAAAGTTTCACTATTTCTTCTCCCGTGATTGTCTTCTTGCATTGTATCAATATTATCATCTTGAAAAATCTATTTACTACTACATATAGATAATGTATCCTCACTTAGGAGTTTGTAGACCTGAGATGCTTTCCCATGGTCTACTCCAAACTAGCAATGGTGTGTAAAGTCCAATCTTTCTATTTAATGGCTTTGAAGTGTTATATAGCGCACACACTTTAACAAAACGTGGTACATCTTGTTGCATCCAAGGTTAGTAGATATAACATTAAATATTTTGGATAGTAGCTCGAACACCTTTCTCAAATGATCTAGATGCTCCTCCCAAGTACCCAAGTAAAACTATAGATGAGAATGTCATCAAGATAAGCATTGACAAATTAATCGATGAAAAATCACAAGACATAATTCACGAACTACATAAATGAAGCAGGAGCATTACAAAGTCCAAATAGCATGACTAACCACTCGAATAAACCTTGCCTTATCTTAAAAGCCATCTTCCTTGAATCTTCTTCTTAGATTTTTACTTGATGCTAACCAACTTTTAAATCCAACTTTATGAAATAATATACATGCTTTAATTGATCCAGAAGATCATCTATTTCTAGAAGAGGGTTTCAATTCTTTACTATGATTATGTTCAAGACATAATAGTCAATACTCATATGCCTACCACCATCATTCTTAAAATAAGAACTACTGGTGATCCACAAGGTGAATTGTTTGGTCTTATAGCACCACTCTCAAGTGAATCAAACATTTGCTTCTTTTTTTTTTATTCTCTACTGCAGATTAATGATACATGCTTAAACTCAGAAGTGATGAATCTTAGATGAGTTCGATCTTGTGTTCTACTTTCTGCTTTGATGGTAAACCTTGTTCTTCAGATAATAGATCAAGAAATTCTCTGCATAGCTTCATTAACTCACTTTTCTCTTTGTTTTGAGATGGTCTAACAATAGCCACTTGAGTTCGGTTAACAATATTGATTGCCTCTTTGCATTCCTCATCTTTAGAACGTCGTATAAATAATAATATAAACTTCTTTGATGAGTTAATCATCTGCTTAGCTTGACATGCAATGATCAAATTAATAGTTGTTTCATCTTTTAACTAGAAAATAGGTATTTCCTTCTTTCTTTAGTAAATTGAATTTTTTAAGGTTGGCAATAATAAATTGCATATTAGTCGCATAATAAGGACTTCAAAGTATAGCCTAACAATATTAAGGGGGACTATATCATAGGTAACTTCATCGATAAATTGACCAATCACAACAAACTGATAAATTTGCAGGGAACATGGATTGATCATTTTGACTCTTGGAACCTCACTCAACGAGACATGAGAAGGATGAGGAAGGATCATTTTGTGTGACATCCCAAATACTAATTAAAGCATAAGGGTGTTAAATACAGAAACAGATACGAGTGCATTTAAAATAATTGTATGCAACAGAATGAAATATGTTACAATCCCTTACAAAATAAAGATTGAGTTTTAAATCTTACAATACTGAGGCAAAATAAAAGTAAATACAAGCCTCCTCAAAAGTTGGACTCATTAGAATGTGAAAGAAAATATGCACTCATAACAATTCATTGATCCATGGGATCCTCAAAAGCTTCAATGAGCAAGTCAACAAGCAGTTCCTCACTATCATCCTCATATAAAGAGGGCATTAAAAAGGGTGAGTTCCATATACTCAATAAGGAAAATAGTATTTGATCTATATTACTAAGATTTTAAAAGTAATTAAACCTGGAAATTACACCTTATTTGCTTACCATCGAAGATCGTGCATGTGGGTCCATTTCAGTAATAAGGAAAATATTTTATTTTATTTAGAAAAACATCAACATCAAGTTAACCATATCACACATATAATCATGTCATGCGCAAAATAGAAAAAATCAAATAAATCATATCATATCATGCTCCTTAGCTCATGGAGGAAAGACGCCACGGCTTACCCAATAAATCGATCCTAGCTCCTTAGCTCCTCATCATCCTATCCACTTACTATTGCCTCTCCTTTGCTTCTCCTACTCAGCAGTGATCTCCCAGCACACCTTCTCTCTCTCTCTCTCGTTTGCCTCTCTTATGGCTAGGTTTCTTCTCTCTCTTCCAAGAACTAAGATGGGGAACTTTATATGTGGGCTTTCGGGAGCCATTGGATCTGCAAGCATAAATCTGGGTTGTTCATCAAATCTTCCATTTGTGCGATCTGTGTGACACAATTGGCCTTCTCTGATTGGCCCATTTTGACATCTCATATGCCAAGACGCCACAACTTTCAAAAATTATAGATTGCCCCTATTTTTAAATTTATTATTCATTTTAGTCCTTTCTCTAATTTTAATTAATCTTTAGGATTCTTTTTTACATTTTTACATTTTTAGGGTCCCTAATTAAAAATTTCAAGCATCAAAACATTGAAATTAAATCTCCAAAGCATAAGCTTATTTCATATTTATTTTATACAAAATAGGGTGTTACAATGTTGGACTCTTGGATTTTCTCCTGGAATTTCTCTTAATTTTCTCATGGAGGAAAGTTTGTTTCCTACATCAATTGAGAAGCCGATTAAAGAAATTTCAACTCAACTTCTTCAATTACAATTAATTAAATATTAAAGTTCAAATCTAAGTACAATAAAGCATGGAGAAGTTCGGCCACAACACTATCTTTATTCAAGAGAGAAGACTTTTAGTTCTATTTAATTTATGCACTTTTAATTATTATTTTAATAGGTTTCTAGATTAAGTGCAATTAGAATTAATTTAGGATTTACTTTTTGAGTTCAAATAAAACTTGTGAGGTGAATGCCTATATAAAGTTCTCACCTTTAAGTTGTATTCATCACTTTTCAAATCAATAAAATTCAGAAATATTTACTTTTAGCTTTACTAATTGTGAGTGCTCCTGGGGAGACTCTTCATCATCTTGTTGAGTTAGGAATTGAATCTACTTATCAAGGTAATCTCATAGCATCTTTTCAATTCTATTTTTTTATTTCCAATTACCTTAATTCACCTTAATATGTTAATTGCGGGTAAATTAACGATAATTTATTTAGAAATTTAAGTTTTACATGCTAAAGTTTTATGTGGAGTTTTGGATTACATATGTTGATCATGGGTTCCACATCACACAAGTTCCCTAAATACCAAAAATATAAATGTAAGGAATTATTTTAAAATTATAATATCCAACTAAAGAAGAAAGTACAAGATTTAAATAAACTATAATATTAGTAGTAGTGATAATTAATGCTAAAGAGTAAGAAACATCTTCCCTCCCCAATGCAAAAAGAGGGGTGCAACACGAGAACTTCCCAAGAGATAATCCATCTTAGTACTACTATCATTTAAGCATGTTTCATCTTGGAGTTCTAATGAGATTTGGTGCATTAGTATTGTTATTATTGCACATGTCTTGTTCCATATTACAAATGCATATATCTCTTCTCCTTGCCACCCCTTCCACTCGTATATGCCATTCGGTTGATTATTGCCCTTTTTAAAAAAAAAAAATTCTTGAAATAAATTCACTAAATACATGTCAGAATGCCTCTGTTTTTTTTTGCTTCAGTCCAATCTCCTTTGACCCTTTAGTGTTTCCCTCCACAATGAAATAAAAATTAAATAAACTATGATACCAGTAGTAAATAATAATGCACATTCTAGTTTGTTTCCATAATTGGCACGCGTTATAAACTTCACCCTCTTCAAAATTTATTGGGAAGCATTTTTGAATTGTTTATTCTTAGAGAACCTTGAAATTTGGTTGATATTAACGTGAGCTAATCTGACATAGGACGGACTTTGAAGGATTGTAATACTTTTAGAACCTCACACCACGTATGGTCAAAAGATTTCAACCACCCATTTCACCCTCCCTACTTTAAACTACACCCACCAATATGGAGCGAAATAATCAAAAAAGTTGGGAAATTGAAAGAAAAAGGAAAGGCACCATGACTTACCCGATAAGCCATTCTTGATTTCTTTGCCCAATAAGACTTCTAAAAGTTTCCTACCTTGAAGAACGTTAAACACACTCACAAAATTAACAAAAATAATTTTAAGAAGTAAGAAAAAGTGATGCGGAATCCAAGATAAACCAGCGCGATTTGGAACTCACACAATGTCATTTAAAGGCATCAAAGGAATTGATCCTATAGAAACCTTCTCTACTTAACCCGCTATCAAGAATGATAGCAATTAAGATCACTCATTTAGAAATAGAATGAAATAACATCACAAGGTCGTACCTTGATAAGTACATCCACTCTTTTCTCAACAAGATGGAAGGAGAACCTCTCTTGAAAAGAAACACTGTTGATATTATTGAGGTAATTTTTGCATGTTTATAATGAAGACTTAATGGTCTATTTATAGGGTAGGCTATGTGAATAAAAAAGGTAATAAAAATTTTCTAATTTAAAATTAAAATTTTAATCCCTAACTAGGTGCAATTATATAGTAAATTAATTAAAATTTAAGTTTAAATTCCTAACTAGGTGCAATTACATAGGAATTTATTTGAAATTAAAGTCTAAATTCCTAAGTAGGATAAATATGATGGTACGGACCTTATATCTATCCTACGTCAAGCGTTACAATTTTTGATACATTTCTCTACAATAATAAAAGGGTATAGACCTTTTTCACATGATGGCCTTCATCTCTCTCCAACTGGAGATTGGTCATTCCCCGTTACACCGTCTAATGAGGATTAATTGATCCCACCACAGTAGGGCATAGTTAGTGAATTCTACAGCTACCAACTTGATCTTTTTTCTTCGCTGTAGTTGTGGCAGTCGAAGATTAACTCCTACTTTTCTTTCTCACTCCAGGTAGGCTTCTGCATCATTCCTACTTTTGAAGGGTTATATCATCACTTTAATGGAGCTGATATTATTGTCCCTCCTATCTTCTCTCCTTTTAACTTGTTCTTCCTCCTCATCATTATAGGACTTGGCCTCAGGATGTTGAGTTCTAGGTCGCCTTGTATTAAGGGTCCCATTGCTTGTTTCACTTCAAACACTACTCAAGTTATCTACCTTCTGACTAAGTCATGCCAATTCTACAAGTATAGCCTCTATAAAGAGTATTATGTTAGTGGGGCTTTGATGCTCAGTTGATAGTTTAAGAAGATTTCCTATAATAGGGTCAGTAAAAAAAAATTTCCTCACCAGTTCTCTCATATTTCACTCACTTGGCTTTTATCCTTTGATAATCTCAAACACTCTTGCCTTTTACCTTTTTATCTCCCACCCTCAAGTTGAGTGTCGGATAGATCTTCTTTAATCAAAGTATTCTCAAGTATTGTTTTAAGATACTGTAATGAGTCTTATAGAACAACTATTGAACTAATATTAGAAGTAAGAGTGTAACACACAGAAGAAGAGATAGTGTGTTATCAATTACATTAAATTCAAAGGTGCAATTTAGATAATTAGATGTATAAGGGAACTAAAGCTTAGAACCAAAAAAAAAACTAAGAGTAAAAAACAAATTGACAGTTTATAGAAGATGTAGGGATTCGGTATTGCCCCAAGGAAAAATCTGAAAAATATTCCTACCAATCTATTCCTGATGTACATTGTGTTCCATATAAAAAAGATGTAGTATTTAATGAACTGTGTAATTGTGAATGCTCGTGGTTGTAAAAAATAAATTATAGAATAAAAGGGGATTTTGCCATATGAAGATTTGGTTCTTGCACCATTTCAAAAAAGGATGGTTGAATACCAAAAAGGTATGTACTTTTCTGATGAGTATCTTACTTGATCGTGATTTCATTCCTTTATTTTCTTTCTTTTTTCTTTTCTTTTCTTTTCTTTTCTTTTCTTTTTTTTTCTCATTTTTTTTGCACAGGAAATAAAATTACAAGAAAAATAGATTAAAAAAAATCAATACTTAACAACGATTTTACCAAGCCATGAAAGCGTCAATTAACGTTATATCTTGCTCAGATCAATGTATAAGATATATTTTTTTTGAATAAATGAACAAAAAAATAAATAGTCCAAGAATTTAAAAGTGCAAAAGTAAAAGATAGTTGGTTTAGATAGAGTCAAAACTCTAATATCAAATGATGCAAAATCCAATTTTAACTAGCGTGATCAAGAACTCACACAATTTTATTTAAAGACATCAAAGGAATTAATCTTATAGAAACTCTCCCTACTTAACCCAGTATCAAGAATGATATGAACTAAGGTTGCTTGAATAAAAGAAAGAGAATGAAAAAATACCACAAGATCGTACCTTGATAAGTAGATTCATTCCATGTATAACAAGATGGTAGAAGAACTTCTATTGAAAATAAATACTTGTAATATTATTTAGATAATTTTATAATGCTTACAATGAAGAATTGATAGCCTATTTATAGGGTACGCCATGTGAATAAAAAAGGCAATAAAAATCTCATAATTTAAAATTGCAATTACACAGGAAATTAATTAAAATTAAAGTCTAAATTCCTAACTAGGTGTAATTACATAGGAAATTAATTAAAATTAAGTTCTAAATTCCTAACTAGAATAGATATGACCTTCCCTCTTTTCTTGGCTGATTGCTTCCTTTTCTTACCCATTTCCATCATGTGCTTCAAGCAAGTTGATAAGACCATTATGTCTTTGGGTTAATTGGTTGGGCTTGTTTTCCTTTTTCTTTGAATGGAGTGTTCTCTTTATAGTTCATGTCCATGCTCACATCAAAAGGCTTGAAACTTTATTGAATAATTGAATTCTTGAGTTGTGATTACATCCTAAGGACTAAGGTCCTTATATAGGCCATTATTTTCAAATTCTACTCGTAGTACGATTACATATTCCTACTTGAAATCTTAAACATTAATTTAAATAGGACTCTTATTGGAAATTAATTAAATAATAGAATCATAATCTAAAAATTCAAAATCAACTAATAAAATAAAATAAATTTAATTTTACTAAAATTTTTCATCTCTTTGTGGCTGATCTTCCCTTCATTTTTTAGCTAACTTTTATCCAAATGTGAGTACGAATCTTCATTAGAATTAAAAAACAAGAAGAAAAGGCAAAAAGAGTCCATATTAGACTCAAAGTGGGTGGATAGGCTGTCTGTGTGCATACAGATTGCATGCACCTGCAAGTTATGTGCATTTGGCACGTGAAAGGTTCCAAGTGTGCACCTGACTTACTTCAAGCATGTGATTTGTTTCGCTTGCACATGCACTTTTTTCTGCACGTGTCCTGTTGGGGCTGATGCATGCACATATGCATTACTATGGCATGCAATTACTGCTAGCTCGCACACCCCATATGCTCCTTCAGGCGTGCGGGTAAAGGCCTCCTAAGGCGTGGCATGGGCCAACCCTCTTCCCTCTGGCACAATTTCTTTGGGCCATGGGCCTTGGTGCTTCCTCAACTTAGACCAAGGCTTGGGTCCTCTCTTAGGTTGGGCTTCCTTACAATTCTTCAAGCTCATTAATCTCATTTAAGTCTTAAGCTCTTTTTGAAAAAACTTAGTCCACTCACCAGAATAATCCCAATTTGGACATTAATCAAATCTAGAATGTCTTGCCTTTTAGGAATGAGATCTTTAGGAATCCTTATGGGAACATCTGCATGCTACGCAGCATGTGTGTGCGTTGTCTTTGCGCTTGCTTGTGCGTGCTATACGCTTTTCTTCATGTACGACTGCAGACTCATGGGTAATTATCTAGCAGAAGTCTTGATTACCGCAAGATATCTCCTTGATGTGAGATTGCATCATTGGACTTAAATTCAAGTAGTCTAGGATCACATCATAATCTTCTATTCCACATTTAACCATCATCCATTAAGGCAACTAGAAAAGTTTCTAATGAAGTATGAAAAATCATCAAGGCAAAACACATGCACATTGTCATGTATATAACAAACGAATTTGAATGAGTTGTCTTTTATGTCAGCAGATTTGATAGATTTGATAGAGGTTGAATTCTATGGTCTACATCACACAATTGACTAATATTTAGTAAATTATGGTTAAGACCTCCTACGAGCAAAACATTTTTGATAAAGGTAGAATTGTTACCTATTTTAGCAATTCAAATTATCTTGCCTTTATTGTTGTCTCGAAATGTTACTTCTTTCTCTTTTTAGGTTTGAAATCCTTCAAACCGTCTTCATTTGGTCATGTGCCTTCAACACCCACTATAAAGGTACATTTAGTTTGGATGACTTGACGTATACCTACAAGAAAGTGTATTCACCCAGTAGATTTGACGTTCAAATCTTTTTAGGCCTATGCATGTTAGAGAGATAAATTCCATTTAGAACCAAGATCTTGTTTCACAAAATTATGCCTATCATTCTAATGAAGAATGAGTGCGAAATATGTTAATTTATTTCACAAAAAATACAAGTAATAGATGGACTACTTGAATTTTTAGATTTCATAAAGAAGTTTCTAAGAAACATTTATTTCTTGGAGGGGTAATATATAATCCCTCCTTGTTATACACTTGTTTTATTTGCCAAGATTATGTTTAATTTTTCTTTTCCTAGTAAATTTGACAAAGGTATAATTCAAATCTTCAATTTTTCTTTCTAATCCATGATGTTTAAACATTCCAATTTATCTATTTTATTCATAATTTGTTATTTTGCCTTTTTAGAGTTTCTACCTCCTTAGAAAGATATGGCACGTGTTTCTTGAGCATAACATTCTTTCTACCTAATTTCATTAGTTCCTTATAAATTTCCTAAAAGGCATCTTATAGTTCATTAAATGTGATGTAAATAGGGAGAGCATGGACCATTTCAAAGCCTAAACAAAGGAGGAGAGTAGCGGCTGAGGAAGGATTTATGATGGTTGGGGAAGTAGGTTAGTTAACTTGTTGTCCCTGGTCCGATTTAACTGTCCACCCTAGTTGTTCTTCCCTCATGAAGGCTATGCTGATCACCCTCCATTAGGGATCTAGGCTTGAACATGCATATTCCATATAAGATCTCGGGCTAAAGTCTTCCCATGAAGGTCCTGACCAACACTTTTTAAGTCCAGCCTTTCACGCGATGACCTCGCCTTTCAAATTCTCTCTGGTAATTAAACAGTAGGCCCATATATTTCACATGGAATAAGGCTTCGTTGAAGTCCTAAAATTAGGTTGGGTCGAATCGGGCCTAAATTTTTATGGTAAACCCAACCCACGTAACTTCTCTTCTTTCTTTCCTGTACGCATGCTGCAACCAGAAGCCAAGGAGACTTTGTAATCTTCATCGGTGTTCTGATACTCAGAATTATTCGACTTGGTTGAATCATTTTGTTGTGTCCTCCCGTAGTAGGTGGGGAACTTTAGTTTTGCCATTTTTGAGTAAATGTTGATAGGCTGTAGCTTGTCCTCTCAGCGATGTCATCTTTATGTGGCCGTGGATGGCCAAATCAATTCATTGAATGGTTGCTGGAACCTTCCTAATTCAGCACTAAGGTTTTCGTCAGCTGTCTGAGTGTCTTCGATTTGATGGAGTTTGTCGCCACACCCGCTTACATTTGGCTCAAGTTGTCCTGCACACTGCCTATGCTAATCTCTAAATTCTTAATTATCTCATTATTTATTGCCATGTAAGCCTACTTTGATACCAATGTAGGTCCTAGTTAGAGCGATAGTAAAATCAAGTTAGTTTTTCTTCTTAGGTGAGATAGGTGCTACTAATTTTTTAGGCCTTTCATTGATGATTTCAAATGCTTAAATACAAGAGAAAAAGTAATTGTTCCTACTTCGAAAAAATTTTAGGTAAGAAGGAAATACAAGAAAATAACAACTACTGAAGTAGTGGTGAGTGGGAGATATCCTTTGAATGAGACTTCAGCGTTCATGGGACGATCAAGTCTTTGACTTTCCACAATTTGCAGCTTGAGGATCCTTCAGTCTAGGTATCAGGGGTTCTTCACTGATATTTGTTGGGATCTTTTGGGAATATCATGCTCCCCACCAGGATCCACCCACTTTAAAACACATCCTTAGGCACTTAAGGATCCTCAACTCTAAGATCCGATGAGGTAGCAATGATCGAGAACAAACAAAAATTTGGCGGTATATTTTGGTTGTTGATAAGCCATTACTCCTTTACCTATGTTATTCCATAATTGATGGTCATTTGAAATGAGCGATGAAGCCATACTTCAGTAGGGACGAGTCTTATTTTTATTTACAAATACATATTAAAAGAAAATGAAAAATAGTTATTACACACCTCTTATTTTTCCTTATATTGTTACTATCACCTTAGTTTGGAAATAAAAGAAATTAATTATTTTTGTTAAGTTTAATATTTAGTTGCTACAATTTATAACCATATTGAAGACAAGATATTGACAAGACAAAAGAAATTATGTTAGTTTTTTTTCAAATTTTTTGAAGTCATATAAAAATATCATGATTTTTTTTAATAATAACATGTGATATGGCAATATATGTATAAATTAATTTGTTTCTTCTATTCTTTAGAAAGCTAATATTTCAAAATATTAAATGAACTTTAAAATTGAAATAGAAATAAAATTTTTACGTGTTAAATTAAAAAAAAAATCTATTTAACACGTCTTCATCATCGTCACATTTTTTTTTTATTTTCTTTTCTTCTTTCTCTCATTTTCTCACCATGAGATATATTTTTTCTCATCTTTCTCTTGATCATATTATCTCCAACAAAAACACTTTCATTTTTCTAGACAAATACACCAATTAGATTCTTAAAATGCTGCCTTAAAATTCGGAACCAATCCAAACATTATATTTTTCACGGCATTAGTCAAGAAAAAGAAACTCCAAATTAGTCTAAATGTTAAATTAATCTATATACTATTTTTAAATAGTCGAATTGCTCTTTGTACTAGCTATTTGCTATTTTGCTAGCTCTACTATTGAAAAACAAATGTGAATTAGTTTAGTATTTATTAAACACGACGAACACCATTTGTGGATTTGTAACATGGTAGTGAGTTAGACATATGACCGATTCTAATTGGGTAAATTTCTATATAAGATGGCACATAACATCTGACGTGTAAACAATATTTTACTTATAAATTATTTCAATATAAAAATAAAAAAGAATATTCAAGCTCCTATATAGAGGCACCAAATTGACTACCACCACTATGCCAAATAATTTATTTTATAATTTATATTTTATAATTTTAATGATTATATTAAAAATTAAATGACTTAAGACATGAAAATTTATCCAATAAAAAATGTCACGTGTTTGATTCACTACCACGTGATGAATCCACTAAAGATGTTAGTGTATTAAATGAACATGGACTCATACATAAATTTTTTTTTTAAGTAGAGAAATTCAAATAGTAAAAAATTAGTATAGAGACAATTTGAATATTTGAAAATAGTAAAGTAAGTGAACACCAAAATTACATAATGTATATATAAATATTTATATATAAATAGAAAGTGAGGAATTTGGTGATGTAGATTAATAGAATTCTAAGCATGAATAGGGGATTCATTTGAATTTTAATCGCATAATAATATATTTACATAAATGATATGATAAAAGAATAAGGAAAATAAAAGGAATGATTAGAACGCATAAGAAGAGATGAAAGGAATTTTTTAATAGATTTTAAATATTCATTCATTAAATGATACATAAACACTAATTATAATATGGTAAAAAATATACTCGAAATGAGAAACATGAGAGGTAGTATAATTCTAAACCATAATCTCTTACAAAGAAAAAAAGGTGCAAACTATTGAATTAACTAGTGATTGGTATATTTTTAAGGAGACAAGAAACATGCGAGTTCTTGTAGCAAATTAGAGCATTTCTCATAAGAGAGACTAACGTAATATCGGGAAGGCTCGAATTACTTCCAAAAAGTGAAGCCTGCGAAGACTAAGACACCTGTAGAATTGACTCCAAAACAAAATTTATTGGCCATACCACACACGTGCATCCACCTAGCATGCCACGTGCAACCATCTATGGTAGGTCGTACAACGTGCACATATAGCCCAAAGCACAGAAGAGGTTGTAGCAAAGGGAGAAAGGGCATGACTGCGAGAGGGGGGCATGACAGCCAATTTACCTACGTTTACCACTAAACAAAGGCCTATGAGGACCCACTTAGGAGAAGCTTGGCCAATGTTAGATGGTTTCTAGCCGAACTCAAGGCAAGTCGATCCAACAAGGAGGTCACAAGGCTTATCCAAGTAATTACGGAGAAGATCAAGTTGCATGAATCAAAGAGGGCCCAAAGGGATTCAACCATGAAGAGCTCAAGCTTAAAGAGGGAGTTTTAGGGTTACATTCACAAGGCCTCAACCAAGCGAGC
This sequence comes from Carica papaya, assembly GCF_054855325.1. Lineage (NCBI taxonomy): Eukaryota > Viridiplantae > Streptophyta > Magnoliopsida > Brassicales > Caricaceae > Carica > Carica papaya. The sequence continues at coordinate 24,380,214 of NC_142314.1, forward strand.
TTGTACAAGCCTAGCCTGGGAAGATCAAGATGGACTCAAAGAGCCTAGAACGTTTAAGGCCCAAGAAGGAGTCTGAGTAATGACTCTCGTCCAAGTGGGCCTTTGCTTGAGAAAATTCGTGTAGGTAGGAGGCCTTCTATATTGATTTAAGCTTGCACCCATGTGGAAGGACAACCTGCCAATGAAGAAATCCCCACCCTTGTGTGTGCACACTAGGTAGTCCGCATACCTAGGACAGTGCACATATGAAGCGTGCATGGGAGGAAAGCATGCTAAGCTTTGCACAAGCTGTGCCACATGCGTAGAAAGCCTGCACCTATGGGATTCCCATCCCGCGTAGGTGAAACGTGCGAGTGGGAGAAATTGATTCCCGCAAGGAGTCTTCTTCATCTATTTCTCCATGTGTTTTTTTTTTGTTGATTTATTTAAGACTCCTGTAGCAAATCAACATCAATTTGATGAATTACAACACATGGAAAAGGTCAAAACTATCTACTTAATTATTTCATATTATTTAATTAATAGTTTAATGCCATGTATTATCTGCAAGATTAATTACCTATTATTTTAGTCATGGGAGTAGAATAAGCTATCATTCGAATAATTATTTCTAAGCAACTTTTAATCCTAGGATTAGGATAAATTATTATATAGCTAGAGTTTAATTAAATATCAATCTTAGTATTTGGTTAGAATTATTCGGGTGAAAGCCTATAAAAAGGCCACACCATAGGTTATAATTCATAACTTAATACTTCAAAAATAAAAGCTTTTGCTTTCTTTGAAATTAGCTTTACTAATTTTTGAGTGTTCCTCGAGTGTCTTCAAGTTATGGAGCCTTAAACTATTTCATTTAGTTAGGGAATCAAGATCAACTTATTAAATACCCTATGGCATCTTTCCTTATTCTTTTATTTTTCAGTTACCTGGATAAACTTTCAATAAATTGACTATGATTCTAGTAGAGGGAGGGTTTAATTTAGGTAATTAAGTTCTTGAATTGTTGAATATAGTGTGTTCATGATCGAGGTGTTTTCGATCCGTGGAGTCATCCATCTCTACCCTACGTTAGAGGCACTTGCAAAGAAGAAAATTTAACTACTAATTAGACAAAAAATGTGAAGAAAGAGAAAAATATTTAGCCATTTAAGGAGAGATTCATTGAGTGGCTTGGAGGTTGCAATAATTAAAAGTATATTTATATCTAGCTCAAGAGCATGTTATATATAAAACAACACTTGGTATGATTAAGATTAAAGAAAGAATCCTTGTTAAACATAATCAATCATATAAGTAACAAATAGTGCAATGTATATCATTAATAAGTGAAGTTTATTGATAATTTTCTCACAAAGTAAGTGGACAAAATGTATTCTTTTAACATAAACAATGACAATGCTTTATCTGAGGTTTGCATTTCCCTCCTTTATGATTTGAACATGTTGAACAAAAGTTATTACAAGCTATGTCATTAACTCCCAGTGAACATTGACCCCACTGAGGATTGTTGTACATCAAGGTTGATAATTTCCTCTGTATCTAGGAATACAAAAATATATCACTATGACAAGAATTTACATTTACTTAAAAGAATATAATTATGTAATGTTTACTATGATACTAGTTGATAAATTCATGGAGTAATTAAAGAATTTTAAAAAATGAGGTCAAGCTCAATATATTTTTTGTTCAAAACTAACACAAAAAATTATATTGATCAACATATATGTATCTCTATATATATGCTAAAAACTTAATTACAATGTATATGTATATATATTTAATGGTTTATACAAAGGATAATAGTTGTTATTTTATAAAATATAATATCTAACTTGTTACAATTAATTCAATGAAAGTCTTAAAACGAGACATAAGCACAAATTATCCATACAACTAGTAAAATTTAAGGTATTACCTCTTTGATTTGTTGAGCTTGAGGGTGACGGTGAGTGAGTTAGGTATTCAACCTCACTTGCATATCCACGATCCAGTAATCTTTCAAGAATAAAAATGAAATAATTGTAAAAATATATTTTTATATCAAGCAATTATCTATAAAAAACAGTTAATTTCAAAAAATGTATAATATTTTTGACAAATATATGTATGTTTAAATTTTGACAAATATAAGACTATATGTCCTTACTAGGAGTTTGGAAATTTTTAAAGATAAAAAAATTAGGAGCAAAACAAATTAAATAATTTTACCGTATAAAATATTTAAGCTACTAACCCATGCATAAAATGAGAAATAAGTAAAAACAAATGAGAGAATTCTTGGATAAGCCATGTTTCCTTCAAATCTTTTGCTTTATATTGATGTTTCTCTTTTTAGTATGATGCAAAATGTGAAGGAAATTGTCTTATATTTATAGTACTTGTAGAAATCAAAATAATACTTTATGTTAAAGAGTAAGTAATTCAAGGGTCAAATAATATCATTTGTATTAAAGAAATAGGGGCTAAAGAGGAAAGAAACTTGGTATTAAAGAAATATAAAATCATGCAATAAATCAAAATATTAGAACAAAAGAAATCAAATTAAAGGGTAAAATAATATCATTTGTAATTAATTGTAATTAATTGAGAAATGAAGCAAATCAAATTAAAGAGTCAAATCATATCATTTGTAATTAAGTGTAATTAATTATTTATTTCCTGTAATTAATTGTAATTGATTATATATTTCCTGTAATTATTTTCTTTATTAGTTACAATTAATTACAAATGATATTATTTTACCCTTTTATTTGATTTGCTTCATTTTTAATAAATTGATTTATTTTCTAATTTTCTTCATCTTTAATACCTAGATTTCTTTCCTCTTTAGCATCTTGATTTACTTTCTACTTAATATCAATGTATGGAGTACATATTAAGCCTCTGTCAAGTTTTTCTATAATGAAATATATGTCAATCTCAATGTGTTTGGTCTGGTTGTGTTGCACTGGATTGTGAGCGATGCTTATGGCTAATTTACTATCATGGTATAGGCGCATAAGGTTTTTTCACTTGATTATAAAATATTCTAAGATTCTTTTTATTTATAGTAATTCACATACTCATTAAGCAATTACCCAAGACTTTGATTATATACATGATATTGTAACTACAAGATCCGTATGGGAGTGATAAAACTCGACAACTCTCAAACAAATATTAATTTGAAATTGAGATAAGGTTTATCTCTGAGGAAGATATGATAACTTTTATTCTTCTCTACTTAATTCTTATAGTGAAATCTTCTTATATAGCTACGAAGAGCTTATAAAAATAGCAAAAAAACTAAAATAAGTAAATCCTAAAAAAAATGTAAGCTAATGTCCTCTCATTCTTTTATTAAATTAATAAACACTATTAATCAATTTTTAACTAGGTAAAAAAAAATGATAAAAATTGAAAAGGGTAAAAAATAAAAATATCATCCTTGATCAGTACTCCTTTTTTTTTTTAGAGGGGTCCAACTCTTGTTGGATCTTAATATTTGAGAATTTGGAAAACAAACTCTCCTGTTTCTCTAGTGAACTATTTTGATGCACTAGGTTTTTATCATTTCTTTCCAACACGAAATGCTTCTCATGTTCCCTTATACTTATCTTTCAAGAATTCTATCTTCTAATAGCAAGGTCTTGTTATTGGTGTGCAAATCTTCCACTGAAGCATTACTTCTCCAAGTTCATGATCCAACATTGATTGTTTAAAAAGTTTTAGATTTTGATATTTACCACAGAGTATATTTTCATGTAGTTAGGTAATTCTAGTTGACACGAATTATCACCATTCTTTTTAAGGATCTTAAAAAGACCATAATGAAAAGGCTTCGACTTCTTGCCTTCTCTTTTTAACATCTCCTTTCCCGAGTATAGCCATACTAGACCTCCCATTTGGAATTCGTCTTTTACTTTATGTCGATCATGTCTAGATTTATATTTTTGTTAAGCTTTATATAACTACTTTCTACTTCATCATGGACCTGTCGAATTTATTCTAAGAACTTTTGAGCCCTTCCTGGACCATTCTTATTTGCACTTTCTTTGATGTCGACTCAAGTGTAAACTCGATGTCAAATGAGCTTTGTGGTAAGTAGCCAAGAAAAAATTCAACTGGTGACCTATTAATGGAGTTATGAATAGCTCAGTTAAAGATAAATTATAGATATAATAAACACTAATTCCAATTCTTAAGGTGTCAAGCATTATAACATTGCAAAAGATGTCCGATGGTTCGATTGACAACTTCAGTTTGACCATTAATTTGGGGATAAAAACTTTTATTTCTATTCAACTTTGTATTCTTTATAAACCCCAATGATCTCTAGAAGCTTCCAAGAAAATGACTATCATGATATGGAAAAACAAAACTTGGTAACTCAAAATGTGTCCAGACATTTCTAAAGAAAAGTTTCACTATTTTTTCTCACGTGATGGTCTTCTTGCATTATATCAGTATTATCATCTTGAAAAATCTATTTACTACTACATATAGATAGTTATATCCTCATTTAGGAGTTGGTAGAGCTGAGATGCATTCCTATGGTCTACTCTAAACTGGCAATGGTGTGTAAAGTCCAATATTTCTATTTGATGGCTTTGAAGTGCTGTGTTACACTATAATAAACTGTGCTACATCTTGTTGCATCCAACACCGGTAGACATAACACTGAAGATTTTGGCTAGTCTTGTTTACTTCAAAGTGTCCTGCTACCTTTAGAGTATGAGCTTCTCCCATCCATTATATACGATTTGCTTTTATTGGAACATATAGTTGTCATGTTTTATAGAGTAATCCATCTTGCAATATAAACTCTGATGGTTTCTCCATTTTCACTAAAACTGTTATATCACAAAAATCTGGATCATGATCATACATGTTGGTATATTATTCATGTACACTTGGCTGAATGTGTAGCACCCTGCTCACCACTGTGCTTAATTTGTATTTGGAAAACCCTGATTATTCGAGCCTTAAGGTAACACTAAACTCATTTATTTTATTCTGCAGCTTATTATCGTAATTTGTAAATTAAGTCAATTTTTATTTATTTTAATTTTATTTAATTTTATTTTAGTTTAATTATTTAATCGTCAAACTTTTAAAATAAATGAATTTCAAGAAAAATGGAAAACGGGGGGAAAAATCTCTCCAAAAAATCCTGCGAAAATGGGTTGCCCGAGCTGGTGCCCGTGCGCATGTGCACGCGACAGTTGCAGGACGTGCGCACAGTGCGCACATCCCATCACGTGCGGTGTGGAGGAAAGGCCTGCACACATGTCTTGTTGCGTGCAGGTATGACACGTCGCACACTACGCGCGTGTCATCTATGCAGTAGGCCTGCACGGACAGGCCTACGCACATTGAGCCTGCACATAGTAGGCTTATGCACAGCGACCTAGCGTGCAGGTTAGCACTTGCGCATGGTAGGGTAGCTCAACACCTGCAGACTAGGCCTGTAGCGCACATACCGGGTGGGTAAGGCCACTGCCACCTTGGGAAGTGTGCTACTACCCACCTCGGGTGACGTGCTGCTGGTGGTGGTACCGCCACCGGTGGGGGAGGGTTTTTTCCTCCATTTTTCATGCCAAGCATCTTTTACTCTCTCTCTCTTCACTGAATTTGGCCATTTGGTGCAAATCTAATGGCTTCCATTTTCTATAAATACGGGCCCTTCCTCCCATTTTCTCCACACTTCCATTCTTCCACCTTTCAAGAGTTATAGAGAGAGAAAGTTATATAGAGAGAAAAAGAGGAGGAAAAGAAGAACGGTGTTGAAGAAATTATCAAGGTTTTAGTAAGGAATTTAATATTTCTTTAAATTTCTTAAAGGGTATTTTTAAGGGATTTATATTAATTTACTCCACTGCATATATTTTTCATTATGCACTCGTAATTCTATTTTCTATATTTGATACCCACATGCCTTAATTAGCATCTTGGATGTCACAGATGGTATTAGAGCAGAATTATGTGGACCAAATCCCTTACAACTGAGGTTGTAGGTAGAGAAACTTGTAGAATACCTAGGAAGAATAAGTCCTCTTTTTCAAATTAGACCACCAACTCGTGTCTTCCTTTTTTTATAGGAATTAGATAAGGAAGATCATCCCTAGAGCGTACCGAGAGACCAGAAGCCTAGGATCTTCCAACCAGGGCTGAATTTACCGAAAGCTTCTGAGCCATTCAAGGATTAACTATAGTTGTATGGTAAAATCAAGCCAGGTTTGATGCATAAGTCTCTATGGTGATTGATCATTATTTAACCATGGAAATATTGAGCATGATGCAAGAAAACATGATTAATAAATCGCATGCAGGTTTGGCCCTTTGCTTTACCTTGATAATGGTAACGAAGATTATTTTAATGGCCCTTGGCTTAGAGGATGACCCAAATGTCAAGTCTAGATATAAGCCTTTGATCCAGGTATGTTGTGGAATCCTTACTGGATTGGAAATGATTGTATTGAACATGTAAGAGGCATATGAGAAGAATATGAAATTTCTTTTGAACATGAAATAAACAAGTGAAAAGAATGAAAAATTCGTTCGATTGTTATCTCTTAGGGGTTTTTGTTTCTCTCTTCTCTAAGTAAATGTTAGCTAATTGCTCCATGTGATGATTGGCCTTTCCTTTGATAAGATATGATACGTGTTAGGTACATGTAGGGGCACAGTGGCGAAGTACGGTCGTGGTCATAGTTTAAATGGGGAAATGATAATGATCCAAGAATGGGTCAGTGTTTCATAGCGATAGCCGAGGATCCCATATGCCCTCAGTGTATATATGGTATAACGACTTTGTGCAAAGGTCAGTAAAAGACTTAATAAAACATACATATGACTAAGAATGCTATTTAAAACTGTATGATGATTCGTATGATAGTTCTTCTACTTACTGAGTTTGCTATTTATTTCATTTTTATCAGATATTTGATGTGTTTGGTTATGCCTAATGTTACATAATATGCCTGCTTAAATGTTGATTGATGTTGCCATTTGTTTGGTTATGTAATTTTTTCACTATATTTCTTAAGAAAGATAAGAGGTTTTCTAAATATTTAAATGTATTCATCCTGCGACGACCCTCCAGGTCAAAAATTTATATGAAACATTGTTCAGGTTGTTTACTTTTCAAATCTTAGCTGTGTAGTTTAAATACCATTTCCCTTACTGAGTTTACATGGAACTCACCCCTAATTCGTACCCCCCAAATGTTGATAAAGTTGATGATTTGCTCCCCGAGTTATCTCTTAAAGTTTGTCTAAACCCATTCACAGATCCTTGGTAATTCTTTAGGACATAATTCGAGTGCAATAGTTATTCCGCACTCTAATATAAAAAATCCTGTAAGGACTCTACTTTTTGTCTTTAATACGTAGGATTGCTAATTTTTTGCCCTTCATGTAAGTATTAAACTCAAGTTTCTTTGTAAGGGATTTTTATTTTTGCTTTAATGTAAATTATTGTTTTTTAGCACTCTAACTACTTAAGTAGTTGGCTCCCTTCTACCCATTAGGTAATCGGGATGTTACAGGAATTATTACCTATTTTATCGATTCAAATTATCTTGTCTTTATTGTCATCTTTAAATGTTACTTATTCCTCTTTTTAGGTTTGAAATCCTTCAAACCTTCTTCTTTTGGTCATGTGCCTTCAACACCCACTATAAAGATACATTTACTTTGGATAACTTGAAGTATACCAACACGAAAGTGTATTCACCCAATAGATTTGATATTCAAATCTTTTTAGGTATGTGAATGTTAGAGAGATATATTCCATTTAGAACTGAGATCTTTTTTCATAAAATTATGCCTATTCATTCTAATGGAGCATGAGTGTGAAATATGTCCATTTATTTCACAAAAAATACAAGTAATAAATGGACTACTTGAATTTTTAGATTTCATAAAGAAGTCTCTAAGAAAAATTAATTTCTTAGAGGGATAATGTAATACCTTGACTTTTCATAATTATCAAATTTCAAAAACTTCAATATTTATGGCCTTTGGCCATATGAAATTTTCGTTGGAGATACGAGCTCTTTTAAATTTAATTAGTTTTCCAAAATTTATCCAAATTAACTAAGATTTTCAGGAGAAAAATGATGAAAAAAATAAACAACTTGGGAAAACACAGCCCACAACCTACGACTCGCAACCCATGAGCAACAACCCATGATCGTGGATAACCGCACAGGCAGGCATGCGTGTGATCGTGCTCAGCATTATTGCACACAGTCACTGATGCAACATCCTTATCCCATCGGTCAAAGGTCAGGTTTGGCCTTTCATTTTTCTATTTAAATCCTCCTCCTCTCCATTTCCTCCACACCATTTTTCCTTATTCATTTCCCAATTTTAGATAGTGAAAGGGGAGAAACTTTTAGAGGGGGAAAGAGGGGAAACTTTTGAGAAAAGTAAGGAGCAAGAAAGAAAAGAATAGTTTGGAGTTTCACAAGCTTGTTCAGAGGATTTCTAAAAGCTCTTCCTTTACTACTAAAAGGCTAAATCAACTCGGTTATGGTAGGGATTCTTTAGTATTTTTATTGATGCTTCTAAGTGCCTTTTTTAGTTAAATAAAAATGATAAAAATATAAAATGGTTATGGTGAGCTTTTCATACTTATTGGCTGCATATTTTGTTATATGTTGTTTGATAATTTGTGTCGATGATTTTAATACTTATTTTTAAATATATGTCAAAGTAGGTTTTTTAGGATATTGATCATTTATCCTACCTTTGGTAAAGGTAAAGAGGGTATTTTAAAGAGCCCTAGCTTCAAGGAATATCCCGATTGTCAAGTCCAAAACGATAGACTTTTGGCCAAATGCCTAGAACACCCCACCTGATCCCGAACATGAGGCATGAGAAAAGTGTTGTATGATATAGATGCATGAAAACTTGATGGATTGATGATTCACATGGTTGGACTTGTTGATTTGATGTTGATGTCTCTATAATGTTTGATATTATTTTATCATAGAAATATGAGGCATAATGCATAAAACACGGTGGTTAGAATTGCATGGGGGTTTGACCCTTCGCTTTACCTTAGCAATGGTGAAGAGAGTTATCCTAGCAAGTCTCAGTTCAAAAGGTTAATTCGAAGGTCAAGTAAAGGTAAGATGAGCCTTCGGGCTGGGTATGAGCCTTCGGACTGGATATGAGACTTCGGGTTGGATAAGATGTGGAATATTTAGTGGATTTGAAAATGGTTACATCAAACATGAGGCATGCATAAGAAAGAAACATGATGTTGTTGTGAGCATGATTTAAACAAGTGAAAAGAAGGAAGAAATCCATTCGACTGTTATCTCTATGGGGGTTTCTGTCTCTCTTTCCATTAAATAAGTGTTGGTGAACCATTCTCTATGATGATCAGTGTTCCATCTGATGAGAGAGGATATACATTAGGTATATGTAGAATCACCATGGTTACAGTTTAGATGGGGAAATAATAAGGACCCGGGGATGGGTTGGTGATTCACAGCGGTAATCGAGGATCCTTTTGCCCTCAATGAATATATGTTGCAATGGCTTCACGCAAAGGTTAGTAAAAGACTTAATAAAACATACACATGGTCAAGGATGCTATCTAATCTCCATAATGATTAGTTCTTTTATCAATAAATTATGTTGTTCGTATTAGTTGGATCTCTATGATAATTTGTATGATGGTTTTTTTTACAAAGTGTATTATTTTTTGTTTTTGACATCTCCTTGATGGTTTACATGATAATCTCTCTGGTCATTGGGCATGTTATCAGTTTGAACACATTAATATGATATGTTTGTATGATTTTCAAGCAATAGTGTCCCTGGCATGGTAGAATATTAATTTCACCAGATTTCTTAATAGAGACAACAACATTTTTTTCGTATGATTTAAATGACTCCAGCCTGCAACAAGTCCCCAAGGTGAGAGGTATAAAGGTTTTATCCAAGTTGCTTACCCTTTAAACCTTAGTTGTGTGATTTTAAATACTATTTTTCTTACTGAGTTTACATGAAACTCACCCCTAATATGTGCCCCCAGGATTGAGAAAGTTGAGAGTTCGCTCTCTGAGTCACTTCTCGAAGCCAGCTAGACCCTGTTCAAGATTCTTGATAATACTCTAGGACATAATTCGAGTTCAATAGTTACCCTGCACTCTGATGAAGTTTCTTGTAAGGATCCTACCTTGTATATCAAATTGCCATCTTATGGCCTCTATGTAAGGGATTAAACTTAGAGTATTGTAAGAGATTTCTAAATTTCCACTTTAATATCAAATTTTACTTTTGCACTCATAACTACTTAAGTAGTTGGCTCTTTTTTACCCATTAGGTATCTGGGACGTCATAGATAATATATAATCCCACCTTGTCATACATTTGTTTTATTTGCCAAGATTATGTTTAATTTTTCTTAAAATTTGACTTATGTACAATTCAAATCTTCAATTTTTCTTTCTGATGCAAGATTTTTATCCATCATGTTTAAACATTCCAATTTATCTATTTTCATTCATAATTTATTGTTTTCCATTTTTAGAGTTTCTATATCTTTAGAAAGATATGGAACGTGTTTCTTGAGCCTAACATTCTTTCTACCCAATTTCATTAGTTAATTATAAAGTTCCTAAAAGGCACTTATAGTTCATCAAATGTGATGTAAGTAGAGAGAGCATGGACCATTTCAAAGCCCAAACAAAAGAGGAGAGTAGCGGCCAATGAAGGGTTTTTGAAGGTTAGGGAAACAGGTTGGTGAATTGATTGTCCCCGGTCCAATTTAACAGTTGGCCTAGTTGCTTTTCCCTCATAAAGGCTATGCTATTGCCCTCTTTTAGGGATCTAGGCCTGAACATTTATATCCCATATGAGATCTTGGGCTTAAGTCTGCCCATGAAGGTCCTGACCAAGGCTTTTTAAGTCTAGCCTTACACACGATTAACAAGCCTTTTAAATTCTCTCTGGAAGTTATGCAGCAGGCCTATATGTTTCACACGGGATAGGGCTTTGTTGAAGTCCTCAAACTTGGTTGGGCTAAATCAGTCCTAAAGTTCTTCGGTAAGCGCAACCCATGTCTATACTCTTTCTTCTTCCCTATACGCATGTTGCAACCAGAAGCTAAGGAGTTTTTGTGAGCTTCATCGAGATACTCAAAAAATTATTCGACATGGTTGAACCATTCTATTGGTCCTCCCTATAGTAGGTGGGGAACTTGAGTTATGCTATTTTTTAGTAAAATATAGATAGGCTCCTATTTTTCCTCTCAGTGATGTCATCTTTAAATTGCCGTGGATGGTCAACTCAATTCATTGAATGGATGCTAGAACCTTCCCAATTCATTGTTAGGGTTTTAGTTAGCTATCTAAGTGTCTTCAATTTGATGGAGTTTGTCAGCCACACTTGCTTCATGCAGCTCAAGTTGTCCTGCACACAACCGTTGCACATCTCTAAATTCTCAATTATCTGATTGTTTGTTGCTATGGTAAGCCTTCGTTGATACTAATGTAGGTCCCAGTTAGAGCAATAGTAAAATGAAGTTAGTTTTTCTTCTTAGGTGAGAAAGGTACCACTAATTTTTTATGCCTTTTATTGACGATTTTAAATGCTTAAATACAAGAGAAAAAGTAATCGTTCCTATTTCTACAAATTTTAGATAAGAAGGAAATATAAGAAAATAACAACCACTGAAGTGGTGGTGATAGCAGCTATCCTTTGACTTAGACTTAAGTGTTCATGGGATGATCGAGTCTTCGACTTTCCACGATCTGCAGCTTGAGGATCTTTCAGTCTATGTATCACAGGCTCTTCAATGGTATTTGTTGGGATCTTCTAGGTCTATTGTAACACTCCGCCTATCACTATGCTAAAATGATTTGGAAACTCTATTTATTTGGCCCTTTTGCCGCCTTAAACTTAAATTAATTTACGCTATTTAATATTTCTTATGATTCGTGACTTTGATATATTTTTATTTTTATTTATATTTATTCTGTTAATTTGTATTTTCATTTTATTTTATTTTAAAATATTTTATTTTAAGTTATTTTATTTCAAAGGAAAAATTTTGAAAAAAAAATCAGAAAACGGTGAAACGGGAGAAAACATGCCAGCAGGAAAAATCACACGAGAAAGCAGTTTGCCCGTGCAGGTGCTCAGCACTGTGCATGTGCACATGCGCGAACAGTGGCCACGGGGTGTGCGCACAACGCAGGCGACCCCTCCGCCCGCACTGTGTATGGTAAGGGCTTGCACACTTGTCCTATCACGCGCAGGTGGGCTGTCCACATGTCACTTCGCACGCGGAATACGTTGCGCACTGTGAGTACCCCGTCCGTGCAGCAGACCTGCACGAACAGGCCCTGTGAACCTAGGGCCTGTGTGCGCGGAAGCAGGCCTGTGCGCCTGCAAGCTAGCCTGTAGCGCGCTGGCCGGGCACTGCCACCTTAGGCAGTGCACCACCACTTACTTGGGCGGCGCGCTGCCATTACCGGTAGAGGAAATTTTCCTCCCTTATTTTTCATGCCAAGAATCTTTTTCTCTCTCTCTTCACCAGATTTTGTCACTTGGTGCGAATCCAACGGGTCCAAAATTTTATAAATTGCTCTTCCCTTCCCTTCCTCTCCACACTTCCATTTCTTTCATTTCTCAAAGGTTTATAGAGATAGAGAGAGAGATAGTAAATTAGTGAGAGAAGTAGAGAAAGAAAGAAAAACGATGACGAAGAAAACATCAAGGTTTTCGTAAGGAATCTGTATTACTTTTGACGTCTTAAGGAGTATTTTTAGATAAGTAAATTTAATGTGATAGATATTTTGCCTATTTTGTATACCTCTGTGTTCAAATGAGTCAAATTATTCTGGTTTTCAAGCATGCTGTGTGAATTATAGACAATTAATGAATTTGCATGTAATAAATGTAATATGTAATCCGTAATAGTAAAATTAAAAAGAAAAGAAAAAGAGAAAAGTGGAATGAAACCTGTATTGTCCGAAGTGTATTTATATTGACATGCATTTTACATCAAGTGTCTCATTACACTTTTTATCTCTGAGGGGTATCTGTTTCTCCCTCCCCTATCTGGTCTAGAAACGTAAGAAGACCGCTCCCAGTGGATGACGGTGTGCCCTCTGACAAGAGTGGTATCGCACTATCTGTAGGGGTCGCTCGTACCTAAGTAATGTTGTGACTATAGATATCTGTTAGGACCACTATGGTTGGTATGACCATGGTCATAGATTGTATAATGGTTTGGCCAGTCGAAAGTGGGCCTGAGCTAATTGTCGTATCTGTATCTGATCTGGTCATTCCACTTGGGAGGTTGGAAATCTTTTTTTATCCTCAAAGATGGAAGTTTGTAACGAATTCACAAAGCATGACATGAAATATTTTTACATTTCATGATTTATTTGATTTTCTCTATTATTTGGCATTATATATGTATATTTGATTTTCTATGCTAACGTACTATTTTGATATTCAAATAAATGGTTTTCTTTTCTAATGATGAGTTATTTACAATGGTGAGATAAAATAATAAACTTTTGAAATCTTACGATGTTAATTTAATATTATTTTCCTTACTGAGCATATGGAGCTCACTTATTCCATTCCCGCCAAGATGAGGAAGAAAATAAGGAAATATAGGCAGACCTACCCTTGGAAGTCTATGAGGATCCCGTGGATCAAAAAGTCTGAGCATGACTGTTCTCGCACTATGATGAATCCCAGTAGCATAGTGAAAGAAGTGGCCCCTATGTTTTGTATTTTGTTGCCACGTCTGACCTCAATGATGTATGTATTTGGAACATTATATTTATATATTTGTAAGGGATTTGTTATGGTTTGATTCTGCTGCATAAATATTATTATGCACTTGTTATTCTGAATCTGTATTTGACACCCATTTGCCTTAATTGGCACCTGGGATGTCATAGGTGGTATCAGAAAAAAATATCGCAGAACAAATCTCTTACGCTGAGGCCCATGATAGATAAACCTTTTAGAGTACCTAGGGAAGATAAATGTCCTCTTTTTAAAGATTAAGCATCCAACTCATGTCTTCCTTTCTTTTGTAGGAATGACGCAAGGAAGATCATCTATAGAGCATACTGAACGACCTGAAGCCCTGGATCATCTGACCAAAGCTGAATTTACAGAACTTTTTCAAGCCATTCAAGGATTAACTGCAGCCATAGGATAAAACAAGGCCAACCCCTGCCCACCTCCTGCCCTTGAATTTTGAAACACAGATTGATCTATTTCCTACAATATAGCAGAGTTTAGGAAACTTAACCCCCCACACTTTCAAGGTTGTCCTGATCCTTTAGTAGCCAAAGCTTGGATCCTACAAATAGAAAAGCTCTTCTCTGTACTAGACCTGACCAAAGAATAAAAAGTCCTTGCAGCCTTCATGTTAAATGGTGAAGCCAAACACTGGTTGCGACTTAAGAAAGAAGTCCTGTCTACCCCTACTACCTGGAAAGTTTTCATGGATGCTTTCTTTGTTAACTTCTTCCCTGCTTATGTTGAGGAAAAGAAAGAGGAGGAATTTTAGGACCTCCATCAAGGAAGCTTGTCTGTAGCCCAATATGCAGCTCGATTTGCTCAACAGTCTATGTTGGCCCCTTTGATGGTCACCCCCGAAAGCTGAAAGGCTATGAAGTTTCTTAAAGGCCTTCGTGCCGACATTTATGACCGGATCGCGATGCTGAGACCCAGCTCATATGCAGAGGTTCTTAAACATGCCCAATTGGCCAAAGATCTTATCTCGGCTAAGCACCAATGCTTTGCTTGAGTTTGAGCCCAACAATAGCCCCAACAGCTGAGAAAAAGATTGCATGACCCAGTAAGTAACCCCCTAGACAAACGAACAAGAATTTCCCTTCCTCCTACCTTGCCCCCACCTATAGCTCCTTCTGCCCGAGCTAACCAACCTTGTCAACATTGTGGTCACTCGCATGGTGACCTGCCTTATTGGTATATCAATAACGCCTGCTATCAGTGCAAAAGCACCCAACACCTTATAAAAGATTGTCCTCAAAGGCCGAAGGATGTAGCCTGACCCATAACACAAGGTCGAGTGTACCACTTGATTAATTTGAAGTCCTTCTTGCTCCTGTTCTCATCCAGGGTATGCTTTTTATTCATAATACTCCTGCCAAGGCTTTAATCGATATTGGTGCAACTCACTCTTTGATTTCCTATGCATTTGCTTGTAACCTAAAAATTAGACCAGAAGCTTTAGTAAAAATGCTAGTAGTGGAAGTTCCCTCTAAAAGACTACTAAAGGCTCATTGCATATATAAGGACTATAGGATAAAAACTTCAGGGATAGAAATATGTGTAAACCTGATACTATTAGATTTTGTAAGATTTGATGTAATATTAAGAATGGATTGGTTGGAAAAGTATAGAGCTATAATAGACTATGAAAGTAAAATTGTAACTTATGATCCCCAAAAAAGAAATAAAAGTTGTTATCATTTTTTTTTCCTTTCTAATAATCGAAAGAACAGGAATATGGATGTTGATCCTACTGTGTGTTCCATACCCATTGTTTGCAATTTTCCTGATATCTTTCCCATCGAACTCCCTGGTCTACCTCCCCATGTGAGCTGGAGTTCTTGATTGAGTTATTGCCAAGAACCCAGCTAATCTCGAAGCCCGCGTATCGCATGAGTCGCACTAGCTATTAGAGCTAAAACATCAGCTTTCTAATCTTATGACCCAAAAATTCATTTGCCCTAGCCATTCTCCTTGGGGCACTCCGGTGTTGTTTGTAAAGAAAAAGGATGGTACCCTCCAACTCTGCGTGGATTATACAGAACTCAATTGAGTGACCATTAAAAGCAAGTACCCCTTACCCTGGATCGATTACCTCTTCGATCAACTGTAAAGAGCCACGGTCTTTTCTAAGATTGATCTTAGAATTGGGTATCACTAGTTGAGAGTAAAGGAAGAAGATATTCTGAAAACTACCTTTCGGTATAGATATGGATTGTACAAGTTCAGGGTGATGCCTTTCAGATTGACCAATGCCCCACTAGTTTTCATGGACCTAATGAACCGAGTTTTCTGACATGCATTGGATCGGTACATCATCGTCTTTATTGATGACATCCTGCTGTATTCCAAAATCCATGGGGAACACATTGTGCATTTGGCTGAAGTGTTAGATACTCTCCACCAAAACCAATTGTACGCAAAACTAAGCAAGTGCTCCTTCTAGTTGGATCGTGCATCTTTTCTCGGTCATGTAATCTTAAGTGAAGGAGTTTCTGTAGACCTTTATAAGGTGGAATCAGTGACCAGCTGGAGCCCGCCCAACAATGTGGCCAAAGTATGTAGTTTCCTTGGTTTGGTATGCCACTATTGACGATTCATTGACAAATTCGCCAAGATTGCTGCCCCCATGACTTGACTCACCAGAAAGGGTGTACCATTCATTTGGAATTATGTATGTAGTAAAAGCTTCATGGAACTAAAGCACCATCTCACCTTTGCCCCTTTGTTGACCCTTTCGGACAATGAAGAGAGATTCCAAGTTTATTGTGATGCATCTCATATTGGTTTGGGGTGTGTCTTGATGCAGCATGGCAGAGTAGTTGCCTTTGGATCTCGACAGCTCAAAGTTCATGAGCAGAACTACCCTACCCATGACCTAGAGCTGGTAGCCATTATCTTTGCCCCGAAGATATGGTGGCATTATCTGTATGGTCAGAATTTTAAAATTTACATTAACCATAAGAGTCTCAAATACATCTTTTCACAATGGGAGTTAAACATGTGGCAAAGATGCTGGATGGATCTTCTGAAGGATTATGATCAGCAAGGATGTCAAAATGCCTTGTCGGCATACATTTCCTACAGGCACAAAACCTTGCTCGTGTGATAGGACTTGTACACACGTGGACATGCATGTCCCCTCGCCCTGACCGACCACTATCCACTAAGCTGATCAACAACTGGGCTTCCATGCACGTGATCCAACGAATCACATTGCGACTCCCTTCAAGTATTTAAACCTCAATTTTCTTTTTTTTCTTCCATTTTCTAAAAAGAAAAAGGATTTCAAAGAGAGAGTGCAAGGAAGAAGATAAACTACTATCGTCCCCTCCGCTGTAGCTAGCTCTTCATCATGCTTCTCTCATTCTTCCCAAAGGGTAAGCTCCTCGTTTACCTCATATTTCCTTATTTTGGATGTAAACACTCACCACTATTTCCATTTTTCTTCTTCTCGATTTCTTCAAAATAGTTCTACATGTAAGGCCATCGCAACAAGCCTTTCTTCTTCAAAACCCTTAACCATTCCGCCCCTCTTTGGAAATAAAAAAACTTATTCAACTATTAGTAAGGATCACGGCAATATTTTTGTACCCCTAATGAGTTTTCTAGTATGTTTTAAAGTTATTAAATCGGCATACATGAATAATTGGGACTAAGATCTGGTATTTGAATTGTTTTAGTATGAATATTTTTATTTAACTATCATGTTTGGTGAGATTGTTTAGTGATGATTTTATATGAGATTAAATGGTGGAAATTAATCGATAGAAGACTAGATAAATGGAGTACCGAGGTGCCAAGAGAAATAGTGGCATGGGCACCACGACGTGCCAGATGTGCAAGGGAGACTATCCAGGAATGCATTTGTGTCGGAAAAGGGGCCCTGCCAATGTGATGCGTGTGCATAGGAGTGCCCTTACATGCGAGCTTCGCAAGCCGCGTATGTGCACTGAGGGAGCTCATAGATGCCATGTGTATACCTGTGTGGGGATTGCTTTCGCACACCCTTTGTACGGAAGCTAGCCCCTGAACATGCATGGCTCGCACGCGATGGTGTGCTCCATTGAGTGCATAACACACAGGTGAGCACCCACACAGGAACACTATGCCATATGATGAAGAAGACTAAGATGAACACCATGTCATAAACACACGCGTGAACGCGAACACAGGCACACTATGCCACATGAAGAAGAAGACTAAGATGCACGCCACGTCACAAACACGAGCGTGAATATGCCTTACTGCACGACCACACATGTGAATATGCCGTATCACACGACCGCACGAGTGGGGGCATGATGCCATGTTAGCAAGGACATAATGCCCCATGAGAGGTGATCTACGCTCCCGCGCACTAGGGCTGGTCCCCATTATGTCCATTGTGTCTTGCTTGTCTGCCCAGGTGCACGGCAATGCATGGTCGATCGGGGCAGTGTGACCTTACCAGGTATAGCCATGTGCTGAAAGGGTCTCACAGCTAGCCCCTGCCTTGTACGTTTGGTGGGTGCAATAAGGGATTTTCTTTGCGGGCTTTGGATCAGAAACGAGCCTTAGATGGCTTTGGATAATTTATAAGGGTTTTGAGAAGCCCATAACCCAATCTATAGACCCCTATTAGGCCTAAATTAGTTTTTTTATTGGGCCTTGTCCATAAAATTTGAATGGATTACAATAGAGTCTGAATTGGGTTTTAGGGACCCAAGGGGTCGAAAAAGCATTTATGGATCTCAACCTTGTCTAGGTTAACTGTTATAGGCCCAATGGGCTGGGAGAGGTTAAGTGGGCACCGACTAAAAATGATAGGAAAGTTTATTTGCAGGCCTAGTTGGCTGAGTAGTACAAAATTCACAAAAAATCTAAAATAATCAAATCGGTTAGGGTTTTTTGATAAAATAGTACGAGTCTCATATAGGAACAGAGGATAACCATGAAACCCTAGATACATTTACTTGTTATCACAAAAAGGTTACTGTTATCCATCTATTTATCGATTGGTAGTGAACCATTCACTGTGAATAAATACTATACTAGCCTTCCCTCTGACGAGAGTGGATTGCAACTGACTATAGGGGTCACAATAGCAATCTAATGTCATGATCATAGAAATTCTGAATTACTATTTTTAAATTGAAATGTTATTTCCATTCATAGTGATAGTTGGGGATCCCTTCTGCCTTCCCATGAAGATTTATAACAATCGAAACCAAAACAAGTCCTTTGTTGTAAGAATCTATTTATGAATTAGTATAGTTAACGCTTAGTCATAGGTTATTTGAGTGGTTGTTTTTCATGCATTGGATGATGTCAGGGATGGGTTAGAGAATCCTATTAAAAAGAAAGATATGTTAAGATTTTACTACAAAGTTTTTAGCTGTCTCAAAAACGCAAGTATGATATTTAATCAGTAAATTTATTTTTACTAATCTGTCTTAAATAACTTTTGAAACGTTATGAGTATGATTATAATAATCTTTTACTTACTAAGTTTCATGTAACTCACTTGAATCTAGTCCTTCCAAGATGAGGTTGAAAATGAGGACTTGTCTCTCGATTTGCCCCATGATGCCTGTTTGGATTCATTCGTGGACCCATAATTTATTGAGTGTGAATGTGCACTTCACTCTATAAGATTCTTAATTATTTTGTTAGCTAACTTCCTTGCTCCAATGTGTATGAATAGTATTAAATTTTATAAGGGATGAATGAACTTCTGTGTTGTATAAATATTTTTATACTCAAATCTATTATGCATTAGACACTGCTTCCCACCGGGTAGTGGGAAGTCACAGGTGGTATCAGAGTAAGAATTAGTAGAAAATCCCTTATATTGACGCTTAGGACTAAGACTTAGAAAATCAAGAAATTTTTTTAGAAATGATAGCAGCCTATGAAACCTAGTTAAAGACATCTTTACTAAACCCTTATCTCCCTTTTGTAGGTGAACATGACTCGAGAGAGACCTTTGATTGAGAGACTCGATGCCCAGGATGCCCCAACCTAGGCAGAATTCACTAAATTATTCTAAGCTTTTTAAGATTTACCAGCTACTGTGGGCCATAACCTTGCTCACAATACTAGACCCCCTATCCTGCGGAAAATCACCATAACCATGACCGTATTATTTCACATAACATCTTGAAATTTCATAGGTTTAACCCTCCTTACTTTAATGGTGGACAAGACCCTATGGTAGCATAAGCATGGATTATGCAAATAGAGAACCTCTTTTCTATTCTCGAGCTCATAGAGGAGCAGAAGATTCCCCTTGTAGCCTTTATGTTTATAGGAGAGGCAGAACACTTATGGCACCTTAAGAAGGAGACTCTGCTTACCCCTACCACTTGAGATCAAATTTTTGATGTGCTTCTTAAAAGTTTGTTTCTGGTATATGTTTGGAAGTAAAAGGAGGAGGAATTTTAGGATTAACGATAAGGAAGCATGTCTATATGCCATTATGCTTCTAGGTTCATCCAACTGTCCTGATTTTCCTTGGAGTCAATTGCTACCAAGAGCAAGAAAGCTAGGAAGTTTTTGAAGGGCCTAAGGGCTGACATTTTTGACCAAATGGCCATGATGAAGCCTATACCTATCCTGAGGACTCAGAGAATGCTCAGCTGGTCGAGGAACTCCTTACTGACCACTACCGACATATTCACCATGTTAGAGGATAACACAAACAGAAGAGCAAGCAAGTTGATCAGGGTCATTCTGATAAACGACCTATAATGGCCCCGCCTCTAGGTGATAACCCAAATCTTGCTCACCTGTGTTAACATTATAGTAGAAGCTATGGCAACCACCTGTGTTATAAGTTGAACAATGTTTGTTACAAATACGGGAGTACTCAGCATTTCATGAAGGATTGCGCTCATAAGGGAAGGGATGCTCCCATACTAGTGTCTAGAGGAAGAGTCTTTCACCTTGATGAGTCAAACATCATCCAAACACCAACTGTCATTCAGGGTACGGATTTCAATACATGACTCCATAGCTTGTTCTTTGATTGATACTGGTGTTACTCATTCCTTTATTTTGTGTAAGTTTATGTGACATCCCTGAACGTACTTAATATCGAAAGTTGTATTTTTTAAAAAAATCTAACTTTAATTTGTCAATTAAATATTATTGTGATTGATTTAAATTATTATTTAACTAAAATAGTGTTTGAAAAATTTAAATAAAATGAAAAAGGAGAAAATAAGGGGAACAATCCTGCGGGCAACTTACGAAAATACTCGCGAGCCAGGGAGCCTGTGATGCCCATGTCTGTAGCCCGACACATGGAGGAATAGTGTTGCACATCCCATCACAGACCAAAGCTAGTCGGTTTGCAACCGCAGCCTACTGTGGCTCCCACATGGTGTGTATGCACGCCACAATGCGATGGCCAGTTGGCCACTAGGGCCGATTAACGTCCAAAGGCAATAACCTATGATCTAACGGAACCCATGTATCCTTCCTTGGCTATTTAAAGCTAACTTGCACTCTTTCTCTTCCATTTCTTCTTATTTTTCTTCTTCTTCTTCACTTGGCCGAGAGAGAAAGTGTCACTACGAACCAAAGAAAACCAAGAGCTTTTTCTCCTCCGATGTGAGCTACCATGCCATCCTCTAACTGCATGAACACCTTCTAAAAATCCACAGGAAGTTAGAACATGCCTTCCCTCTCATTCAAACTACAAGCAACTTCATTTTCTTTGGAACCGAAGAATTTGGTAGCAAAACAGTAAAGGGTTTGGTTTTTATGCTTGCAAAACTATCTAAAAATTGAGATACATGCATGTTAGTTGGTGTATTGCAGTGTGCATGTGTGCTTGAAAATTATTTGAAGATGCTAATTTTCTTATGACTAAATGATCTCATTTTGCTTATTTGTCTGTGTGCAATGATTATTATGAATGTTTGATGGAAACATGGTCGGGTTTGGAATATTTTATGAGGGAATGTTAAACAGTTTCTTTATAGTTGGCACCACAGTGCCAGGACAGAATTGTTGTTGTGCAATAGAGGTCAAGTGCTACATGGCCCAGCTTCGCACCCCTGCGTGCCCAGCTAGCTATATAGGTTGCACTTTTGGCCTCACCTATGTGGTGAAAGCCGAGAGGGTTGGCAAGAGTGGGCCTAGATCTAAGAGGAAACCTGATAGCCTCAACTTGATTTGAGGGACCCTATTTTGGGTTCGGGACCGAATAGGTGAACCATTACTTGTCCATCATTTGAGTTTGATTGTTGGACCATCACTGGGTTCGAGTCAGGTAAGTGTTAGAGCCCTTATAAGCTGGGTTGAGGTGAGGCTCTCCTTTGGCCAAGTGGTTGTGGGGTCCTCATTGAACCATGGGTGAGGTGAGCTATTGGGCCTTCTACAGGTCGCGCTAGTGTAGGAGGCTTGTAGGTCCTTTGGGTTGAGAGATACTTAGGTCCATTTGGATCGGGTCCGTAGGCCTTTGTAGGATGAGGTTGTGAGCTTGGATGGACTGGGCTAGGGTGAGGCGCCATTGGGCAAAAAATTTCAATAGACCCTATTTGGGTTTGGGTTAAGTAGGCACTTAATAAATCGGGCTAGTCAATGGACCCCTACTGGGTCCTAGTTTTGTAAGTGGGTCCACATAAGATCTCAGTACAATTATTTGGGCCTTAGTAGGCCCAAATAATTGGATTCAGAATAGTTTGGAAGTCAGGTAAATGATGGGTTTTAAGAACATTTTGATGGATCCAATGGATTAAAAAGAATGTTATGACTATTAATTTGATAGTGATTCCATAACTATTAAGAAAATTAAAAAGACTGAAATCTGTTAAAACTTTTATCATTGAGGGGTGACTGAATATCACTACTACCAACTATTGGTGAACCGCTCTCTATGAATGATGTTGGTCTTCCCTCTATTGAGAGTAGATCATGACTTCTTATAGGGGTCATAATGGTGAAGTACTGCCCTAGTCATAGTTGCTAATTGTATTACTGTATATTGAACTCATATGTTTCCCATTCATAATGGCAGTTAGGGATCCCTTTTACCCTCTGTTGATATAAGTTAAAATGGCTTCACGCAAAAATCTGTAAGACATTGTAAGTGAACCAAATTGTTTGACTTCTACCTAGGACTTTTGATTGATTATCTAAGTTTTAGACTGTATGTTGAGTTGGTTACGTTTCTCACTGTTTTGTTTCATCATGCTATGTTTTTGATGGTTTGACTAGTTTCAAATATGTTTCTCACAGTTCCATTTTGTTGCTTATGTTTGAAAATTGGTATTTCAGAATATATTTCAATTAATTAAAAGTACAATGCTTTTGATGGTATTTTAAATTAATCTAATCTACTATGATCTCTGGTAGTAAGCTCCACTGATTGTAAAGGTACAACACATTTCCTGAAATAAACTTTTCAAACTCTAGTAGTGTAGGTTAAATACTATTTTCCTTACTGAGTTTATGGAACTCACCTCAATCCATTTTCTCCCAAACAATTAAGGCCAATAGGGTCGAGTTCTTTCCCTTGAGAGTGTCAACAATTACATTACCCTTACTGGGGTGGTATAAGACTTTGTAGTCGTAATCCTTTAAGAGATATGTCCAACGTCTCTGCCTCATATTGAGTTCCTTCTAGGTGAAAAAGTACTTCAAACTCTTGTCATCTATGTGGATTTCAAAAGTTTCAGCATATAAGTAATGTCGGTAGATTTTAAGAGTAAAGACAATGGCTGCTAATTCAAGGTCATAAGTAGGATAGTTTTATTCATGGGATTTTAACTGCCTTAAACCATAAGTTATCACTATACCATATTGAATGAGCACGCATCCCAAATAAAGGCGTGATGCGTCATAGTAGACTTGAAATCCATTAATATTGTCAGGAACAACTAATACTAGAGCATAGGTAAGGTGATGCTTGAGTTTGAGGAAGCTTTACTCACACTTTGGGGTCCAAAGAAATTTTGCACCTTTCCTGGTGAGTTTGGTAAGTAGGGCAACAATGTTGGAAAAACCTTGTACAAATCTACGTTAGTACCCTATTAATCCTAAGAAACTGTGAACTTCTGAAGCATCATTTGGTCTACCCAAATTGATCATAGCCTCTATCTTAGAAGGATCCATAGAAATGCATTCACCAGAAATGACATGACCAGGGAAAGAGATTTGATCCAAACAGAAAGTACACTTACTAAAGTAGGCATATAGTCTACGTTGTCAGAGGGTCTCCAAAACATGGGCTAGATGGATTGCATGTTTTATATACATAAGTATGTCATCAATGAAGACTACAACATACTTGTCCAGTATTTACTTGAAAATTATGTTCATGAGTTCCATAAAGACTGCAAGAGCATTGGTTAGTTCGAAGGGCATAACTCGGAACTCATAATGGTCATATCTATATCAAAATGTCATCTTGGGGATGTCTTCTCTTCTAACCTTTAGCTGATGATAACTAAATTGGAGGTTGATCTTGAGAAGGACCGCTACGCCCTAAAGCTAGTCGAATAGATCATCAATATGATGTAAAGAGTATCTGTTCCTTATTGTCATTTGGTTCAACTCTCAGTAGTCAATACATATTCAGAGAGTTCCATCATTCTTCTTATTAAACAATACTAGGTCTAATCAACTTCTTGAGTTGTAGTGTTGTTAATTGACAGTTCAGTTCCTTGAGTTTTGCACGACCCATGGAGTAAGGAGCGTTAGAGATCGGTAGGGGTAGGTAAAGTCTCCTTCTTGAGATGCCACTAATGTTTTGCTTCTCTTGTAAACATGAAGGCTACACGGGGAACCTTCTACTCCTCTATGATCTCGAGAATGGAGAAGAGCTTTTCTATTGGCCACCATGGGGTCTATTCCACCATTAAAGTGAGGAGGGTTTAGCCTTTTGAAACTTCGAGATATTATGTGAAATAATGCAGTCATGGTTATGGTGATCGTCCGTAGGAGGAGAACGGTCGGTGTTGTGAGCAAGATTATGGCCCACAGCAGTAGTTAAACTCCTAATAGCCTGAAATAATTCAGTGAACTCTACCTAGATTGGGGCATCTTAGGCATCGGATCTCTCTACCAATGGTATACCTCGCGTCATGTTCATCTACAAAAGGTAGACAAGGGTTTAGTAAACATGTGTTTAACTAGGGTCCATAGGCTATTATCATTTCTAAGAAAGCTTGCTGCAGTGGTTTCATTTACAGAACCTTTATGTAGTATGTACAACGAAGAAGAAAATGGAGTTTATTGAGTGCCTGGGTTCTGGAAAGAAAAAAAGAATCGGGTAAGTAAAGCCTTACTACTCGGAGAAGGGAAGAGCAACAGCTCATATTTCTCTCTTTTTGCTCTTAATTTCCTCTCTCTTTTCTCTCTCTAGCTTAAAATTTTCTATTCTTTTCGAAATTCATAATGAGAGAATGAAGAAAATATAAGAGAAAAGAGATTTAAATATAGAGAAGGCAGGTGAACATGAACCGTAAGATCACATGCAAACATGCACAACCGTTGATCTGCTTAGTGGTTGACCGTACATGGTTGTAATATGCCAAGTGTCCATTGAGTGGACGTTGGATTAGGATTAATTATTTTATTATTTTTTATTAAGTTTCCAAGTCAAATTATTTTTAAGTATTCAGGTAGGAATATGTAATCCTACTTTGAGTTGTATTAGAAAAATAAAGCATGTAAGAAGGCTTCACCATTAACTTTGTAATCACAACTTACAACTTTCAAGACTAATAAAATTTCAAGCTTTTTCTTCTAAATTAGTGTTGCTAATATTTGAGTGAGTGTTCTTCAAGCGTCTTTGATGTGATTCTCAGTTAGGCCAAAAACAATCCTGAAAGTGCAAATCGAGTCCACCCTTGAAGGGCCTGAGAATCCCGGCCCAAGAATTAGTCTAGTAGTGGCCTAGGTGTTAAACTCATCTAAAGAGGGATTTGAAACCCAATCCAAGCATCAAAGAGAAAAGAACTCAAAGCTCTTGAACATAGGGCCAATTTCCCAACCCAATGTGCACAAAAAGAGGCCTCAACCTTGTGACCAAATTTGGGTCAAAAAGGGGATAGCTTGAGAGACACAAAAGTTACCAAAATGAAGGCCCAAGCTAGATCCAGCTAGGCCTGGAGATCCAATATGACATCCCAAATGTTAATTAAGGCATAAGGGTGCCAGATACAAAAATAGATTATGAATGTATAGTAATTAATTATATATAGCAGAGCAATTTATTACAAATCCCTTAAAAAATATATGAGTTCCAATTACAAATATAATTGAGGCTAGAAGTGGCAACAAAATACAAAATATCAAAATACAAAAAGGGCCACTTCTTTCACTATGTGAAAAGACTCATCAGAGTGTAGCACAAGTCATGCACTCAAGGTTTGTGGATCCACGGGATCCTAATAGACTTCAAAGGATAGGTCAGCGATTAGTTCCTCACTATCTTCCTCATTTGGAGGGGGGCATGGAAATAAGTGAGTTCCATATACTCAGTAAGGAAAACAGTATTTAAATACATCAAAAGTTTTTAAAAGTGAGTAATTACATCATCAACACTTACCATCAGGAATCACGTCAGAGTCCTTTCTTAAATTATGAAAACAATTTATTTATTAAAGGAAATATAAAATCATCATGCTAAGGTCATATCAATCATGCTGATAATAAAGATAATTAAACAAATCATGATATGCATAGTTTTTCATGTCATTTTTCATGAAGTCGATCCGACTTTCATCTACTGAGGGTAGTATGGGTCTTTGACAACCCATATGTAATGACTAGTTCAGATATAACAATAATTTGTGGCTTGCCAAACTAACAGCACATTTGCGGCTTGCCAAACTAACAGCACATTTATGGCTTGCCAAACCACGACACAATCTATTACCACGGTCATCCCAACCACAATGATCCTATCAGTAAGACTACGGCTACGGCCGTAGTTTGTCAAAGGTGACCCCTACGGTAATATCGCATTACCACTCTCGTCAAAGGGAACGCCGTTAATCTACAGGGAGCAGTCCTCTCACATCTTTTAAGACCAGATGGGGGAAGAAATATAAAACCACTCAGAGATAAAAGGCCTAACAAAACATTTTATGAATTATGCATGTCAATAACGGTACATGTTTCTCATGTTTATACACCACTTCATGCTTAATCACTTTTTCACCATCAATTACATTACATATCAGTATTGATTTCAAGCATTAAATCATTTACATCACATGAAAATTAAAAGTTTATATACGATCATAAAACGTTTTTTATCAAGTAGAATTTACTTCGTTTAGACATTAAAATTTAATCATGTAAAAAGATAAATTCAAACTTCATAAATTTATTCTAGAAATGCTCCTTAGGAGGTTTAAATACTAAATTTCTTACCGAAACCTTGAAGTTTCCCATACCTTTTCTTCTTCTTCTCCTCTCCCTTTCTCTCTAGATCACTCCCTCTCTCTCAAAGCTCTTGGAGAATGAAATGGAAGTGATGAGGAAATGGTGAAGGGAAGGTCCCTATTTATAGAAAATAAGGACTGTCGGATTTACACCAAGTGGCAAAATTTGGTGAAGAAAAAGAAAGTTAATGGGAAAAGAAGGGATGTGATGACAGACATATGTGACCAACAGACGAACGACGTGATGTGACGATGGCACAAAAAATGAATGCACACCACCCAAATGATGTCAGTATATTACCCAAGCGACGATCGCATAGTACCCAAGCCAATGGCAGCTTGTCGCCCAAGGCAGCGCGCAATGCTCAAGTTAGCAACCTGTTGCCATAGTCATCCGTGACCTGCAGTGCTAGCCTGTGCGCATGTAAGACCTATAGCACGCAGGGGGCTTCGTGCAGGGCATTGAGCGCAGATCTATTACGCGTGATGGGACACATGTGGACTGTACCCATCTGCGTGCAATGGGATGCACACGTAGACCGGGCCTCCAACCCCATACGGATGGGACGTGCCCACAGTGCGCTCATCCTGTGCTGGTCGCGCGCGGGTGAGACCTTTCCCGCGGGCATTTTCCCATCTTTTTCTCCTAAAAATTTATTTTTAAAAATAATAATGACAAAAATTAAATTTTTTACGACGAAATAATAAAAATATTAATTTTAAGATTAGTCGTTTGCGGGGCTGTTCGTGAGGGATTTGCGCATTCAGCCCTTGGGCCTGTACGCATGCGGTTGGTTTTGCACGGACCTAGTGGGCCACGTGTGTGGGAACTCTCGGGCACTCGTGTGTATGGTTCGTGCGGGCACACGTGCGTGTTTGTGGGACGTGTGGGTTGGCCTACATGTTCGTAGGCTGTGTGGGTTGGGCTGTATTTTCGGTGCACATGTGGGCCTCCTTACTCGGGCATGGGCTTTCTAACAATTCTTCAAGGCCATTAATCATACTTGGGCCTTACACCTTCTGGCTTGGACAAACTTGGCCTATCTCTTAGAATAATCGCAATTAGGAAAGTGTTCAGGGTTGAAATTACTTTCCTGTTCTTGGCATCCCTCATTGATACAAGATTGCATCTTTTGAACTAATTCTAGGCTGTCTAGGACCACATCATCCCCCCTTCCTAAAAAAGATTAGTGATTACAATAGAAAACAAGTACAATCAAATTTCCCTTTTCACAAGAGATATTCCTCAACATTATGTCCCTGTAATCAGAACACTCCCCTATTTTCACTCTTTGTTTTTCTCCCAATGGACCATCTTTAGTTGTCTATTGGGCATCCTTTATGCTCAATGGGCAATTGAATTTCTCTGTGGCCATCTTTCTCTCTTCTACCCTTTTTAAGTATTCATCAAAGGACTATTTAATTTTGACCTGAACTTTATGTGCCTCTTTTAGTGATAAAGGTGTTAGGGCATGATTCAGACCATCCTTTCGCAATGAATATCGATTGGCACAGCTATAATTTTGTAACTATATATCAAATTGTCAACGTCTCCCAAGTATCAAGTGACTAGCATACATAGGTACGATATCACAATATACCTCATCATGATACTTTTTGAAGGAGAATAGTACGATGACTTATTTGGTAACTTGGACTTCACCACACTCATTCAACCACCATAACTGATATGGATTTGGATGCTTGATGCATGTCAACCCTGCTCTTTCCACGAACAAAGTGTTTGCCACATTAGCACAACTACCACTGTCAATGATCATGCCACATACCTTATCATTGACAAGACATTGTGTGTGAAAGATGTTCTCCCTCTACTCAATGTCTTCACTCCTAACTTGCATGTTGAGAGCTCTTCAGACAATAAGTACATTACTCCCAAGTGGAGTATCTTCGATGGATTGAGACATAGTGCAGTAGATACAAGAAAGGTTAGTGAAAAGAATACATTCTCTTCCTCACCTTTGCTCGTGTTTACCTCACAATCCTTCGGTTAATAGCTTTGTCTATCGATTTGAGCATTTAGAATTCAGAATCATTTGAATCGAATCTGCATGTTAGTCCTTACGACATAACAAGGAACCCTAAAGGATTCTAATTTCTACGGAAGCTTAGAAATGAGCACACACAAAAAGGACTAATTTTCTTCTTGTGTATTAATCAACTAGTAACAATTAGTCACTTAGTTATATAATGAAACAAGGGTAAAATAAAGAACGAAATGTAAATCACAAAGAATGATAATTTGGACTGATGCATAGGCATCCGATCAATCCCGATGGATATAATTGGTAGGTGTATCTTCCTATACTACCCCCAATTTTTCGGCTATGCTCTATAACCAGTCAAGTTTCTTTATACAAAATTGATGCAGATTATAGAAATGCAATTTAAAAATTAAATGTGGATAGTGTGGGGAATGAAAATAAAAGTTTTTGCTCACACTAGTTAGGCAACGTACTTTGCCTTCGATTTTTCAAAGGATTTCCGATCACCAATTAGGTGACTATTCTGCTTTTATGATGCAAAATGCAAACAATGCGCCAATTGCCTTATTGGGTGCAATTGTTTTGGTATTTTTGTTATATATATATATTTTTGAATAATAACATGAACTACTTGAATTAAATGGATAGATATGAATTCAAGCAGGATGCAATACAAATTAACAATCAAATAAATTTTAATGCTAATTTAAAAACAAAATACTAAAGAAAATAAAGATAGACTTGGGTTTCTAGGAGCTAAAGCTCTGATACCAGATGACACGGGAGGGTATGGGGAGAATCGAATCTACTCCTGAAACCCACTCAATGTATGCAATTCCAAAATAATAACCACCTATAATAAAACTTGTCCCTCTAATTGAATCAACAATTCTAAAAGGAAAGCAAAAAAAAAGATTAGGAAAATAAAATTAGGAACGAAAAAATGCCATGGACTTACCGATAAGTTGATCCCCGCTCCTTGGCTTAATAAGACTTCTGAAAACTCCAATTTATTAAAGAACGTGAACAAGCTAATTTTAGCAAAATATTAAAAGAAAGAAAAGTGGAAGCTTTCAAGAATTATCTCAAATTTATTCTCAAAAGTGTGCATTACATCCCAGGGGCAAAGGTCTATTTATAGCCTTTCCCAAAAAATCTAAATGAGTATAAAAATCTTGAAATAATTAATAAAATAATGCCCTAGCTAAAATTCTACCTTAGTCTAAGATAATTATAAAATAAAATAATTATTCTATCCCAAATAAATTAATTAAATAATTATAAGGGATAGACTTACATTAAAATAATAATTAATTTACATTCATATTTATCCCAAGTAAAATTCTTTAAAAAAAATTTAAAAATTAATTTTAAAACATGGGCATTTAAAAAGTGGGTACCAAGCCCTTTTAAAAGGTTTCAAAATAAAAATAAATAATTTAAATAATTTAAAAAGGGAAAAAAGAGGGGTCGGCCGATCTGCACGGGTTGCGTGGGAGAAAGCCTGTGGGAAGCACGGCGTATCTTCGTGGGATGCGAGTGTTCGAGCCTTGGGCTTGCATGTGCACGGTTGGTTCCACATGGGCTTAGAGAGCCACGTGCATTGGCGCTCTCAGGTGCTCGTGTGTGTGATCCATGCGACCTGGGCCGCATGTTTGTGGGCTGTGCAGGTTGGGCTACATATTCTGCGCACGTGTGGACCTCTTTACTCGGGGATGAGCTTTCTTACAATTCTTCAAGCCCATTAATCGTACTTGAGCCTTAAGCCTTTTCTCTTGGAAATTTTTGGCCGATCTCTCGAAATAATCCCAATTAGGAAAGTGTTCAAGGATGAAATTACTTTCTTGTTCTTAGTGTCCCTTATTGATACAAGATTGCATCTTTGGAACTAATTTTCGGCTGTCTAGATCACATCACCTTTTGATTTGATGCCTTTACCTTTGTAAGAAGTCACTAATGCTGATGGACAACAAAGGGGGTAATTAGTCAAAGCAATACATGAAAATGCACGCCAATATTTAGAGAAAAAGAATGAGTCATATGCTTATAACGCCAATAAAGGAAGGAAACAAGTTATATTTTAGCTAGGAGATTGGGTATGGGTACATATGAGGAAGGAAAGATTTCTTAAATAGAGGAAGTCAAAATTGGATCCTAAGAGAAATCTTCCTTTCTAGGTCTTAGAGCAATCAATGACAACGCCTACACAATAGACCTTTTAGGTGAGCATGGCATTTTTGCTATATTTAATATTGTTGACCTTTCCCTTCTTGATGCAAATCTAGATTCGAGGATGAAACTTTTTGAAGAGGGAGGAAATGATGTACACATGGAGAGCATGAACAATTTCAAAGCCCAAACTAAGGAGGATAGTAGTAGCCAAGGAAGATCTAGGCAAGAGTCACACATCTTTGATGAATTTAGACCAATTGGGAGAAGCATTATGATGCCAAGTAGGCCCATTACAAGAGAATAGACAAAAGGTCTATAACAACACTTTCAGCTCTTTATTCAAGAATATATATATATGAGGAAGATGGGCTTGGATAAAGTAAAAAGGTCCATGGGAGTACGACAACAAGTCTATTAGTCTAAGGGTATAATGGTCCATGCAATTCAATCCAAGTGGAAGAAGAGAATAAGTAAGAAAGAAAAAAAGACTTTCCCACAAAGGAGGAATCTTCTCCCCAAGGGATTTTCTTTCCTAATCCCATGGAAAATCTTTTCCTTTAAAGGGAGAATCAGTCAAGAGGAAAGATTTTTCCTAAACCATGTGATATCTTAAAGGAAGAGGAAATCAAATCTCATTCGCTAAAAAACTAAATACCCCATGGTTTAGGAATGATATGGGTGACTTCTTTGTTCCTTTGATGGCCAACCCAAAATTACCATATTTACTTCCCCTAATTCTTCAATAATTAATTAAGATATTACCCATCTAAAAAGTTACCGCAAGGGAAGATCCTAACTAGCTAATTTTAGTTGAAGTCTTCTTAATTTTTGTTATTTTGCCATTCAAGGCAAGATTTAATTTCTTTCGTAATCTCTATAATTAATATAGGAGATTTATATCCTTTTAATGCACATTACCTACTCTATAAATAGTCTTCAATTCACAATTGTAATCATTCAAGTTTAAGATAACAAAATTATAAAGTTAACTAGTGAGGTGTCTTTAACCTTCTCATTGTGCAAGAAATTGGATTAACTTAACAAGGCGATGTGGAACTTAAGATCAACTATCGTGGTAAAAAGGCCCACATATACTCTAGTATTCATAATCTCAAAAGACTTAACAAACCCTCCCTACTTGACTTACACTCAACTTATAAATGTGACCAAGGTAATGATGAATTGATTAAATGTCACAAGATGGGATCTTGATAAGTTAAATCAATTCAATATGGATTGACAAATGCCTCAAGAATTTACCTTAATAAGTTGAATCAATCCAGCACTCTCAAGATGATTGTAGACGCCCTCATGAAGAGAATTCACACAATTAGTAAAGAGCTAAAAACAAACTTGAAATTTTATTGAATACTTGAACTTGTGTATTACAAAGTGGGTGGTGGCATCCTTATATAGATTTTCATCCACTTATTCTAATAGAAAATGAATTAAAGAATTCTAATCAAACTCATAATTCTACTTAGATTATAATTACACTTGAAACAATTGATAAAAGACTTAATTAAAATAAATCCTAGTGTAAGTATAAAACTAAAACTTAAATAAAAAGGTATAAATTAAAAGATTAATCTTTTCACTTGGGTGGTGCTCAAGTCTCCCATTAGGCCTCCATCTTTGAGCCTCCATCTTCGAGTCCTTTTCAGCCATAACTTTTTTCTTTAACTCTTTGGATTTATTTCATAATTGATTTTTGGGTAAACACCTTCTTATGGTTTGGAGTTTGAATTATGGAATGAATCGTCGGGTGACACACTTTTCTTTGGTCGATTCACTTCTTGCTCTTCGCTCCTACTAGTTTGTAGGTTTCTTTTCCTACTTGTTCTTTTATTTAAAAATCAAGTAGAATTCTTCTCTCCTTAAAAGTATAATATTATTTAATGAAGAATGGTTGAAGGGGACTTACGTCTAGAGAAGGAACTTCATGTCCCCTTCATTTTAGGTAATTTCCCGTAGGTAGGTTACTTACTCCTCTATTAATTCCTATTTTTTCATTCTTTTGTGAATTCACTAACTGAATATGAGTTATGCTTTCTTTCTTGTAGGTTGGTCTTTGTAACACCCCCAATCTTTACGCTTTAACATATGGTCAAAACTGTATTAATTTTGACATAATGAGCATTCTAAATTTCTATCGGTAATTAATTTCTTTGTATTTTAAATTATTAATATTTCTCATTTTAATTTTTATCATGTTTTATTTTATTAAATTTGGTATTTGATTGTTTAAAATATTTAAATTTAATTTTATCTTTAATTTAATTATGAGTTTTCAAAAAAGTAAAACAAAATAGGTATTTGTTTGATTAAAAATTTAATTATGATCTTATCTTTAAATTATATTTTTGAATTTCAAAAATAAGAGATAGAAAAGAGAGAAAAGAAACACGAGAAAGGAAAACAGAAAAAGGGAGAAAAGATCTCTCCCATATTGCTCCCCTATACCCCCTTTAATTTATATTTTTGAATTTTAAAAGAATAAGAAATGAGTGAAAAGAAAGGAAAACCAAAAAAGTGGATAAAATCTTCCCCATACCGCCCCCCCCCCCATACCTCCCTATGCTTGCCCCTATACAACGAGTTCCACGATCACCACCACACTCTTGCTTCGTGGATGCTTTCAATGTGGCGCACATCCAAGGCTCCTTCATGCCTATTTAAAGGATCTCTTCTTCCTCATTTCCCACACTTCATTTCTTCTTCCATTTTCACTTTTTAAAGAGAATCTTATAGAGAGAAAGAAGTAAAAAAAAAGGAGAAGAAGTAGGAGTTTTGTAAGTTTGTTCACGAAATTTCTAGAAGCTCTTCCATTCATTTCCAAAAGGCTAAGTCAACCTAGTTACAGTAAAGGATTCCTTAGTATTTTCTAACTGCTCTTTTTAGTTAATTAATTTGGTGAAATTGGATATTTATTGAAATGGATTTCTATGCTTGTTTAGTAATTTATTTTTTATAATCATTCATGATAAATGCATTACAATGATGGTTAGAGATACATGTAGGATTGACCCTTTGTTTTACCATTAGTAATGGCAAAAAGAGTGGTTATAAAGAGTTCTAGCTTTAAAGAATATCTCAATGGTCAAATCTGGGTATAATAGGCCTTTGACTGAATATGTTGTCGGACCCTCACCTGGTTCTAGATGTGAGGTATGATACATGATAGTGTGCCGTGTGCTTATGATGTATGAATTCCTACAATGATTGATGTTTGATATTGTTGAACATGTTGGTTTGATGCATATGTCTCTATGGTGAATGATCATTGTTTAACCATGGAAATAGTGGACATGATGCATGAAACTTTGATAACTAAAAATTACATACGAGTTTGGCCCTTCTCATTACCTTAGTAATGGTGAAGAGGGTTATTCTAGTGAATCTTCGTTTAAGAGGATGACTCGAAGGTCAAGTCCAGGTGAGATGGGCCTTCGAGTTGGATAACTTATAGAATCCCTATGGATTTGGAAACGGTTACATTAAACATGTAGTATGCATATGAAAAAATATGAGATTATTGTGAGCATGAAATAAACAAGTGAAAAGAAGGAAGAAATCTGTTTGACTGTTATTTTTGAGGGGTTTATGTTTCTCCCTCCTCTAAATAATTGTTAATGAACCGCTCCCTATGATGATCGGCATTCCCTCTGATGAGAGATGATATGAGTTATGTATATATAGGACCACCATAGCAAATGAATTGCCATGGTTAAAGTTTAGATGGGGAAATGATAAGGACCCAGGGATGGGTCGGTGATTCACAGTGGTAGTAGGGGATCCCTTCTGCTCTCAGTGGATATATATTGTAAAGTCTTCACGCAAAGGTCAATAAAAGACTTAATAAAACCTAGTTGTAGCTAAAGGTGCTAATCATAATTCATATGATGATCCTTCTATTTACTAAGTATATTGCTTGCACTAGATGAATCTCTATAATGATTTGTATCACAATTTTTCTATTTACTTAGTATGTTACTCGTACTAGTTGAATCTTTAGGATGATTTGTACGATGATTTTTCTATTTACTGAGTAAGTTACTCATTTTAGTTAAATCTCTACGATGATTTGTACGACGGTTCTTCTGTTTACTAATTCTGTTGCTTGTACTAGTTGAGTCTCTGTGATGATTCATACGATGGTTCTTCTATTTACTAAGTATGCTGCTCATATTAGTTGAATCTCTATGATGATTTATATGATGGTTCTTCTGTTTATTGGGTATGCCGCTTGTACTAGTTGTATGTCCATGATGATTGGTATGACGGTTCTTTTATTTACAAAGTGTGCTATTTGTTTGATTTCTATTGAATATTTGATACGTTTGGGTATGCCAAATGTGATATAACATGCCTGCTTAGATGTTGAATAATAGTGTTCATAACTTGGTTATGAAACTGTTTCACTAGATTTTCTCAATAAAGACAAAAGAGTTTTATGAATGATTAAATGACTTCATCCCGTGACAATTCCCCGAGGTAAGAGGTACTTAAAGTATTATTCAAATTGTTTACTTTTTAAACCTTAGTTATGTGGTTTAAATACTTTTTTTTTACTGAGTTTACTTGGAACTCACCCCTAATCCGTGTCCCCTAGATGATGTAAAAGTTGAGGATTTTCTCCTCGAATTAACTAAAAGCTTAATTAGAACCATTCACGAATCCTTAGAAATTTTGTAGGACATAATTCTAGTGCAATAGTTATTCCTCACTCTAATGTAAAAATCTTGTAAGGACTCTAATTTTTGTATATAATACTTAGGATTACCAATTTATGACCCTTGATGTAAGTTCTTAAAACTTAATTTATTCTGTAAGGGATTTCTCATTTCCGTTTCAATGTAAAAAATTATTTTTGCACTCGTAACTACTTAAGTAGTGGCTCCCTTATACCCATTAGGTATTTGGGATGTCATAGTCTTGAAGCTGAAGCTATATGAGAGTTCTTCAAATCTTCCTAAAGAGACAAGGTCATGGGCTTCCTAATTTGTGTAGGAACCCGCACAAGTGGCTCTTCTTTTTCTCTTGCTCCTCCATTATGTGTTTGGCTAGAATCGTGCATGACTGACCCCTATTTTTCTGTTTTGGAATTTTTCTTGGATGTTTTTGGCTTGAATATCTTTGCTTTGAGTGGTGAAGGCCTTAGATCTTGCCTTTGAGCCGATTTTTTGGTTTGGTCACCTTGGTGAAGTACGGCTATGACCACAGTTTACATGTAGGACCATTGTGGTTGGCACGATCGTGGTCATTGATCATGTCATGGTTTGACAAGTCATAAATGTGCTGTTGGTTTGGTAAACTTCAAATTGCTGACATAATATGAAATGAATTGGTCGTTCCACATGGGTAGTCAGAATCTATATTGCCCTAAATAGATGGAAGTCAGAACCACTTCACACGAAGAATAAAATAAAATAAAGAGCATGTTATGATTTGTTTGATTTTTTCTACTTTCAACATGATGGATTTGATGATTTGTTTAATAAAGTAAATATTTTCATAATTATGGAGTGGACCTTTGATAGGATGGTAAGTAATTATAATGTTTTATTTCAGTTTAAATTACCTTTGAAATCTTGGTGATGTTATTTAAATACTACTTGTTTACTATGGAACTCACCCTTTTCTATTTCCCCCCTCATATGAGGATGATAGTGAGGAACCGATTATTGATCTACCCCTTGAAGCCTTCGAGGATCCCGTGGATCCATGGACATTATGAGTGCATATTTTGTCCTGCACTCTTATGAGTCCATCTTTTGTAGAGGCTTATAATTAATTTTGTTTTCTCCTTAGCGTCATATGAATGGAACTCTATTATTGTTTTGTAAGAGTTTGTAATTAATTTATTCCGCTGCATACATTTATCTTTTATGCACTCCTATTTGTTTCTATATTTGGCACCCTTATGTTTTAATTAGCATTTAGGATGTCACAGGCTTGCATAAGTATAACATCACAATGAACCTCATCCTTGTATCTATTGATCACGAAAAGCACCATCACTTGCTTCATTAGCTTTATTTCCCCACATTCATTCAACCACAATAACCTGTATGGATTGGGATATTTGATACACATTAGTCGGAGTTTGTTAACTAGGAAGGTACTTACTACATTAGTGCAACTTCCTCTATCTATGATGAGATGACAAACTTTTTCATTCATAAGACACTGTGTGTAACAAACTCTTTGGGAGGCCGTCCTCTTCTTTAACTTGAGTACTCAGTATCCTCCGAACAACTATGAGCTCTCAACGAGGCTAGTGTCGAGTTCAGTTGTGGTCTCTTTAGTGATTCCTTTCTTGGTCTTTCTATTTCGTTCATGCAGTAATGTCACAAATGGTTAGACTTAACTTAATAAACATGTCAGCCATTCTTACATTTAGGCATTCTTCCAAGGTGGTTGGTTGGTTGCTCGTACTAGGATCTGACATTGTGCACCTAAAAGATTGGTTAGTATAATAACTCTCCCTTATAGTCATTCATGTTTGGGTACTTACCTCATAATCTTCCAACCTCAAGGAAGTGTCGTGATTGTTTCCCTTGACTCAAGGAACCGTGATTTTAGTGTAGGGAAATAGTTTATTAGTTGATGGAATTCAAACGCATGGGTATAGATGGGGTGGTGTAGGTGCTATGATCAGGATAGATGAATTATGGATGCAAGCACTTATGCAATGGATAATGAAAAAAGTTAAAAATTATGCAGGATATTAAGATTTATTTTGAGCTTTGCCTCTAAGGCTTGAATCTTGCACGGCCTAGCCTTATTTTGCTTCTTTGGACTTTTTCTTGGTGGTTCTTGGCTTGAATATCTTTGCCTCGAGTAGTCAAGGCTTTCAATCTTTCCTTTGACTCAATTTTTTTGTTTTACCTTTAAAGGTCCTTCAATCTTTCATTCATGATGTTGAATGAGCTCTCTTGAGAGTTCTTGATATGATTTTAGTGTTGGAAGGGCCTAGGAATCAGATCTGGCTTATAGGTGCTTTCTTTCATGGTGACAAACTCGCAAGAATTCATTTTGGGGAAGGATTGTACGTGCCTGCAAGTTTGATACTTCCCCATACAAAGCACGTTTGTTCGCTTGCTTATCTGTGCATGAGCTAGATGTGCGCATGCTGTCTCCGTCCGTTCAAGGATGACAGTCCATGTTGTCCTCACACATGTAGATGCCTTCTATGCCTTCTCTGTGGGTGATCTTACGGGTTCAGAAAGAATCCTATTGCTCAAGGAAATGCTTCTATGGCCCTTCAAATTTCGTTGTCCTATTGTATCTAGGATCACATCACAAGGTATATTTCTGGCATTTTTTCGAATTCTTTCTAATTTTTTGATTACCTTGGCTCCTATAACTTTATTGATAGCGGGTTAAGTAGGGATAGTTTATTTAGATTTAAATCTTTGATTCTTTATGAGTATTGTGTGAGTTCTAGATTAAACTGATGATCCTGGATTCTACATAAAAAAGAGTAATCAAGGTGAGAGTGCATCTCATCTTTTTCTTTGTTCATGGCCACAAGGCAAAAGTTTGCAACTTCATTTTCTTCCTCTTATTTATAGTTTCTCTCACCACTATCACTCCGTCTACCTAACACTACCCTCTTTTTAAATTTTTCAGAATTGTTTTTGGCTTGAGGGCAATTAGTATTCATGTGTCCTGATTTATTGCAACTATAGTAAATTAAGGGATTTTTCTTGCATGATTCTCCCTTTGGTGGTAGCTTCTTCTTAAGTTTCTTGCTCCTAATGATGCTTCTAAATCTTCTTGTAATAAACGTTATTTCTTCATCATCCTCACTTTCCTCATCATTCTTCTCACTTGAAGTAGAAGCTCTAAGGGTAATGATTTTCCTTTTTGTTTTTTTTTTCTGCTCTTTATTGTGAGGTCATGTGAGGAGTGAGGACGTGGGAGGGTATGGGAAGGATCGTTTTGACTACTTAAAACTTAACTAATGCACGCAATTAGAAAACTTAACCACCTAATTCTCCCTCCCTACTTGAATCTACACCCACCTATATAACATGCAAAAATAAGATAATAGGAAAAAATAAAGGAAGTAAAGACATCACGAATTACCTTATCAGTCGATTCCAACTCCTCAGCTCAACAAGACTTTTGAAAGCTCCTTAACTTTGAAGAACTTAAAGAACACTTAAAGAAATTAGGCAAAGCTAATTCTAAACAAAGAAAAAGCTTCAAAATTTATTAATTTGAAAGGTGTGTTTGCAATGTAAGGATAAAAGCCTTTATAGGCTTTTATTGCCTAATTCGACTCGAAATAGGATGACAAATTCCTATCCAAACTATTATACTATAATTAAGTAAAAAAAAATACAAAAATATTCAAATAATTGAGTCTTATCCTAACTTAATTAAAATAATTTAAAATAATTAAATTAATTAATAAAATATTTTAATGTGGGCCACACCGCGATCTGTTATTAGAAGACATGGGAGGATATGGGGGGATCGTTTTGACTCCTAGAACCTCAACCAAACATGTAATTAGAAACTTAACCATCTAAATAAACCACTTCCTACTACAACATACACTTAATTATATGGAATGCAAAAAAAAGAAATAGGAAAAATAAAACAAAGAAAAGAAAGATGCAACGACTTACGCGATAGGTTGATCCTAACTCCTTCACTCAATAAGACTTTAGAAAGCTCCATAGCTTCTAAGAACTTGAAGATGTTAAGAAAATTAGCCAAAGCTAATTCTTGAAGAGAGCCCAAAGCTTAATTTTATTGATAAACTGAATCGTGATTTTACATCTTAAGATCTTAAGCCTTTATATATGCTTTTATTTTCTAATCCTATTCAGAATAGGATTTAGAATTCTTATCCAAATTCTAGAACTTAATTCAATTAGAAAAAAATATATAAATATTAAAAGAAATGAATTTTATCCTAATCTTAATTAAAATAATCAAAATAATTAAAATATACATTAAAATAATATTTTATTCTTATCCAAATCTTCAAGAATATTGGTCTTCCTTGGACTTCAATTTTGAGTAGAAATTCTCCTCTAATTTTGGCATTTAAATCACATGGATAATTGTTGATGAAGTCCCCTTAATTTGGAAACCTTGTAGCACTTGTGAAAAGAAGAAAACTAGTCCAAAAGGACTTAGGAAACTCCAGACATGCAAATAGCTAGTGAAACGCGGGGGCAGTGTCTGAGGTGCATGGACCTACCATGTAGGGCTATGTCACGCGCACATGAGGCGTTGGGTGTGCACCTAGTTTCCTGTGTGCATGAGCGTGTTAAGTGCATGCGGTAAGCTTCCTGTGCATTTGTAGGCTCGTGCTGAGTGTGCGAGCAATACTGCGTACACGCTCCGCAAGTTGCTTAATGCGAGAGGAGATCTCGCAGGTGCATAAGAGTTCTCCACACGTGTGAGAATCCACACATATGGCAAAGGCAAGTCACATGTGCGGCACATGCTATTTGCCATTCTCCTTAAGGTTGATTAGCCTCTCTTGGGCCTTCTCTTGTACTAAATGCTACCTTGGCTTAAGAGGCCTTGAACCCATCTCCTATCGGGCCAAAGGTTGATCTTCCATCTTTGTTAGCAATTCTTCAAGCCTGCAGGTTCTCACAGGGCCCTCACGCCCATTCTTTTGACTTGCCTTGAATCTCCAAGCCAAGTTGGATCTAGCTTAGGCCATTCTTTTGGCAACTTTTGGGCCTACCAGGCTATCATTTTTTTACCCAAACTTGGTCACAAGGTTGGGGCCTCTTTTGGTGCTCGCTGGGTCGAGTACTTGGCCCTATGTGCAAGAGCTTTGAGTTCTTCTCTCTTGGACACTTGGATAGTGTTTCAATTCTCTTTTTAGATGAATTTAGTACCTGGACCATTACTCAATTGCTTTTTTGGTAAAGATTCTTTGACTTTTCAAGGGTGCATTCAACTGGATCACTTTTTGTCCAGGAACACTTGCGGAGATGCAAGGAAGCTCATTATTGTTTTACCTTTTCCTCTTTTTGTTGATAATAGAAATCTTCTATTTATTACAGGCTTTTCCTCAATTATTATCACATCATTTCCCCTTAAGGGGATTCATCCTTGAATTTGCACTTTCTAAAACTTTCTCTTCCTAGGACAAAGAGGCTAAGAAAAGTACTAATTAATATGTGATGAAACTTGGAACATTTGTTTGCTCCTATATGAGGAAACAATTCTTGGTCTTTGTAGGGATATTATGTCTCTTTACTTTCTGTCCTAGGAACTCATCATAAAACTTATTAATTTTAAGCTAGTCCTCGTACCCTTCCCTCCTGGATTAAGGAGTAAAGACATGGGTAAAACTCCTATGCATACTACATATTGATTCTTTCCACCAGCATGACTAACATCTTTGTCATATTGCATGGTATTTCTAACATTAAGTGCCCTACCTTCATAAGAACAACATCGCATAACATTTCATCCTTATATTTACTAATAGAAAATGGAACTCATACCTGTTTGGTGACACTTATCTTCTTACTTTAATCTAACTAGTGTAGCTTGTAGGGATTAGGGTGCAGTATGCAAGTCAACCATACCTTATCAATTAGTAAGGTGTTAGAAACATTAGTACAACTACCCCCTTAATAATCACCCTATAGACCTTCCTATTGACCATACATCTTGAGTGGAAGATCGTCTCTCTGTTGTCATTGTCCTCTAATTTAATCTACATGTTTAGAGTTCATTAAGCCACAAAAACATGTCTTTGAAGTGGTTGCGCAATACTCTCTTCACTAGCTCCGAATGATGGCATGTCTTTCAATTCACTCTCACAATCATTGATGACATCCCCATGATCTCTTATGATCACAACACGTTGATTAGGACATTGGAATATAATATGTCCATCCCCTAGACACTTAAAACACTT
Organism: Carica papaya; assembly: GCF_054855325.1. Classification (NCBI taxonomy): domain Eukaryota; kingdom Viridiplantae; phylum Streptophyta; class Magnoliopsida; order Brassicales; family Caricaceae; genus Carica; species Carica papaya. Next base: position 24,422,461 of record NC_142314.1, read on the forward strand.
AACAAGACTTTGTCTTATAGCAAGTGCCTTAGGATTTCCTATTGGATTACTAGAAGATTATTCCCCCTCTCTGGCATAAACCTTCTTATTCTTATCCCTTTAAACCCATTTCTGTGTAACCTAAGGGGTGGCATTGATAAACCTTCGAGTAGCTCCTCTACCTTTTAACTGCCTCTCAATCTTAGTAGCCTTATGTATCATCTCTTCTAGGTTATAATTCTATAATTCAAGGATAATGGCAATTTTCTCATTCAGGCCTTCTAAGAACCAAGCCACGGTGGCTTTCTAGAAGTTCTTCAACCCTAGCCCAAATCATGGCTATTTCCATCTCTTTAACTCTTGCACTATCTTGGAATCTTGAGTCAAGTGTTGTAGCTTTAGGTTCATGTCTCTGTCAAAGTGGGCTAGTATAAAATGCTTCCTCATGATAGATCTTAACTCTCTCCAAGTTATGATTAGCACATCTCCATCTTGTTCTCTAAGAGCAACTAACTAATTCCACAAGACTTAGACATCTTCAGTAAATTCAAGAGTTATCAACTTAAGCTTATTCTCCTGACTGTAATTACAAAAATTGAAGATGTGATGGACCTTTTGATTCTATTTGAGGTAGGCCTTGAGATCATTCTTTCCCTGAAAGGTTGGTATCTGCAGCTTAAAGTCATGTAGATCTCCTTCTATTTTTTCTTGTCGACCTCCCTATTTGTCACCAACATCATCACCATAAGACCTTGTAGTACTTAATGTTGGGCACAACTATGATGGCCTCCCTATTCTAGAAAATACATTCGCAAAGTTATGTTTCCCATTTAGACACTCAATTAGGTAGACATGTCCATGATCGTTTCTTCCATGGTGACGGATCTATTGTTGGTTTAGTGAGACATAGTGAAGTTCCTACAAAGACAAAGATTAGTCGAATAATTAAAATCTCCCTCACCTTCACTCATGTTTATCTCACAATCTCTCAAACTATAGCTCCTTCTGTCGAATTAAGAGTTTGGAATTGGATTCACTTAGATCAGGATTTACATGTTAGTCTCTCCGGCACAACAAAGAATTTTAAGAGAATCTGATTTCTAAAGAAGTTTAGAAATAGCACATAGAAGAAGGAATGTGTTCTTTTATTGATACATTAAACAACAAGAAATGATTAATAGTTTAAATGTATAATGGAACAAAAGCACAATGAAATAATAGAAATATAGATCACAAAGAAGATAAGATGGACTTAAAGCATAGGGATCTGATCAATCCCGATGGATATGAATAGAAGGTGTATTATAATTATACTATCCAATTGATGACTATGTCCTAAGACTGATTAAGTTTCTTCATGCGATGTTAAGCAAAAATTCTGGGATGCAAAATAGGAAATTAAATGTGAAGCAAAAGGTTTTCGGTCATAGTGGGTGAGATAATTTTCCCTTAGCTTTATGCAACAGAATGAATGCCAACAGTTTTCACATACACTGAGTAGGTGATTTACTCTTCCTTTGAATCTTTAAAGGTTTTCCATCACAGAACAAGGTGGTTACTCTTCTTTTATAATGCAAGAATGCAAACAATGTGCCAATTTCCCTATAGTGTGCAATTGGGATATTTTTGGGTTTTTGATTTTGTATTTTTTTTATTAATGATAGAAACACGAAACTACTTGAATTAAATATATAATTATGAATCCAAGCAGGATGCAAAATGAATTAACAATCAAATAATTTTGAATGTTAATTAATTAACAAAAATGCTAAAGTAATAAAAGGGTAACAAGTTCACTAGGATCCTAAGTTATGATACAAGATGATGTGGGCCACGCTGTGCTCTGTTACTAGAAAATGCATGAGGATATGAAGAGATCGTTTTGACTCCCAGAACCTTAACCAAACATGTAATTAGAAACTTAACCACCTAAATAAACCCCTCCCTACTTGAATCTATACCCAACAATATGAAATGAAAAAACAATAAATAGGGAAAATCAAACAAGAAAAAGAAAGAAGCCACGACTTAGTCAATAAGTCGATCCCAGCTCCTTTGCTCAACAAGAATTCAGAAAGTTCTTCGAAGAACTTCAAGACATTAAAAAAATTAGCAAAAGCTAATTCTTGAAGGAAGCACAAAACTTAATTTTATTGATAAACTGAATTGTGATTTTACATCCTAAGATCTTAAACCTTTATATAATCTTTTATTTTCTAATTCTATTCGGAATAGGATTTAGAATTCCTATAGAAATTCTAGGACTAAATTTAATTAGAAGAAAAATATGTAAATATTAAAATAAAGGAATCATATCCTAAACTTAATTAAAATAAACATTAACATAATATTTTCTTCTTATCAAAATCTTCAAGAATCTTGATCTTCCTTGGACTTCAATGTTGAGTTGAAATTCGACTTCAATTTTGGCATTTAAATCACATGGACAATTGTTAATGAAGTCCTCTTAATTTAAAAAACCTTGTAGCACATGGAAAAGGAAGGAAACTAGTCCAAAATAACTTAGAAAAGTTCAGCCACGCAAGCAACTAGCTGAGCACACATGTAGTGTGTGGGCAGCATGGGTGGGTTGCGTGGACCCGCCACGTGGGGCATTGGGCATGCACCTGCCTTCAAGTGCACAAGCACATTGTTATGCGCATGCGGCAAGCTTCCTGCATGTCTATGGGTGCATGCTAATCGTGCGAGCACTACTATTCGCATGATCCACATGCTGCTTCATGCAAAAGGCAGTCTCTCAGGTGCAGTGAGTTTTCTCGCATGTGTGAGGTCTTGCACCTATGTTGAAAGCAGGTCACATGTGTGGCACATGCTACCTATCATTCTCCTCAAGGCCAATTAGCCTCTCTTAGGCCTTCTCTTGGGTTGAATGTTGTCTTGCCTAGTAAGGCCTTGAACTTGTTTCTTTTCGGGCCAAAAATTGATATTTTATCTCTCTTGGCAATTCTTCAAGCACACGGCTTCTCACATGCGCCTCATGCCCATTCTTTGTTCTTGCATTAGATCTCTGGGTTAAGTTGGATCTAGCTTAAGCCTTCATTTTGGCAACTTTTGGGCCTCGCAGTTTGTCCACTCTTTTACCCAAATTTGATCACAAGGTTGGAGCCTCTATTGGTGCTTAATGGGTCAAGTACTTGGCCCCATGTGCAACAACTTTGAGTTCTTCTCTCTTAGACACTTAGAATGAGTTTTAAGTCCCTCTTTAGACAAATTTTAGACTTGGGCCATTACTGGACTACTGTCGTGAACACTTGCAGAGATGTTAATGAAGCTCATTGTTACTTAACCTTTTATGTCTTTTGTTGATCACAGAAATCTCCTATTTATTACTGGGCTTTTCTTTTGTTATTATCACACCATACTCTTTCCTCCTTATCCAACTCTTCAAGTAGCTTGATCTTGCGCACATGCAAAGATCTAGTCATTTTTTTAGGGACTACATACTTATGCCTTGGCCAAACATGTGCTTTGTTATCTTCATACATGTGTGTGCCCTGTGGTGAGTGGGCGCTACTAGGGTGTACGCGAGTGAGTTTTCTCACATGTGTGGTTGTCTGCACATGTGCCGAAGGTAGGTCACATGCGTGACATGTGCTGTTTGTGGGTTTTTTAGGCCAGATAGCTTCTTTTAAGCCTTCTCTTTGGCTTCATTGGTGATCCAGTTATTCACCCACTCTTGGAATCATATCATTCCCCCCTTCTTCAAAAATATTTTTCCTTAAATCTTCACCTACATAAAAAGGAGAAAGATTAAAAGCATTAAAAGTAGTAGACACTCTATCCTCACCTGGTAGGTTAATCTTATATGCGTTGTCATTGACATTCTCAAAGACTTGAAACGATCCATTTCTCCTGGGATATAGTTTAGATTTTTATTGCTCAAGAAATCTCTTATTCCTCATATGATCCAAATTGGTTGAAACATTTCCCATTTTCTGCCTTTATTAGAGTTTTAGGCGTATGATTCATTTTACTTTTGTATATATTGCCATGCCTTCTCATGTATGGGTTTAATGAGTTTAGTCCTCTACTAACTATCTGTATTCTTAATTTCCTACTTAGGAATAGGCGTAAGATCTAATGGAGTTGAGGGATTAAAACCACAAACTATCTAGAAAGGTGAAAACTTGTGGAGGTGTAAATACAACCGTTATAGAGAAATTTCACCGTAGTAAACAATCTTCTCAAGTCTTTAGATTTCAATGAACCACGGTTATTAATAGGGAACCTAAAGTCCTATTAACCACTTCAGTTTGATCATCGATTTGGGGGTGACATGCAGTGAAAAATAATAACTTTGTTCCTAACTTTTCACACAACACACACCAAAAATTGATAAGCAATTTGACATCCCTATCACTCACAATGATTTTAGGTATGCCATGAAGTCTCACAACATCCCTAAAGAATAGGTTTATGATATTTGTTGCATCATCGATTTTATGGCGTACAATAAAATGTGCCATCTTACTAAATCGGTCCACTACAACAAATATGTTGTCATTAACCTTCCTGGTCCTAGGCAATCCTAATATAAAATCCATACAAATATCTATCTATTGTATCCTAGGTATAGGTAAAACTGTACAAAGACCATGAAATAATACTCTAAACTTGGCTTGCCTACATGCAATGCATTGGCTACAGATGCACTCGACATCTCTTTCATGTTAAACCAGTAAAAATGTTCATGTAAAATATCTAAAGTCTTGGTTACCCCAAAATGTCCCATGACTCCCCCACTATACGCTTTGCACATTAGTAATTCTCGTACTGAACAACTAGGTACACATAACTTGTCTTCCTTAAAAAAGAACCCATAATGCCTATTGTATTTTTGGAGTTCATAATTCTTATATATTTGATAAACATAAGAAAAATTTTATCATTTACATATCTCTTTGATATGTTCAAAAACTAAGAACTTAGAGCTTAGGTGGAAATCACAGTGTACCTCTGAGATAATGCATTAGGGACAATTTTATCCTTTCCTCATTTATATTTGATCACATATGGAAATGACTCTATGAACTCTACCCAATTACCGTGTCTATGGTTGAGTTTACTTTTGCCCTTTAGGTGTTTAAGAGATTCATGATTGATGTGAATAACAAATTCCTTTGGTAGCAGGTAGTGTTGCCACACTTCCAATGACCTTATCAAGTCATACAACTCCTTATCGTAGGTTGAGTAATTTAATGGTGTGCCACTAAGCTTTTCGCTTAAGTAGGTTATTGGTCGCCTTCTTGCATGAGAATTGCTCTTATTCCTGCCCCAGAAGCATCATATTCAAACTCAAAAGTTTTGTTAATATTAGGAAAAACAAGAATAGGTGCAAAACATAACTTTTTTTTAACAAGGTAAAAAAAGTCGCCTATTTTTTAGTCCATGCAAACGTGATACCTTATTTGACAAGCTCATTTAAGAGTTCTACGATGGAACTAAAGCTTTAACAAACTTGCAGTCAAAGCTTGCTAACCCATGGAAACTTTTCACCTCGTTAGCAGTTGTTAGTGTAGGCCACTTTCTAATGGTTTTTACCTTTTCCTTATCCACCCCAATGCCCTGAGCACTCACCATAAATCCTAAAAAGATCAACTTATCACTATAATAGGTGCAGTTTTTGGCATTGGCATATAACCATTCTTCCTAGAGACCTTAAGGATAGAGCAAATATGCTTGAGGTGGTCTTTTAAGTTTTTGCTATAGATCATGATATTATTAAAATATACCACTATAAACTTCCAAAAGAATTGATGTAGGACATGGTTTATAAGCTTCATAAAGGTGCTAGGGGCATTAGAAAGACCAAAGGGCATTACTAACCACTTGTACAAGCCATACAAGTTATAATCATACTTTGTCTAAGATTGAAAATATTCTTGAGCTTCTTGCCCAATTTCTTATAATCGAACCTAGGGGCAATTGGATTTGATTTCTTATTGGCCCTATCTCATCTTATACACTTATATCATTTCCTTTTTGAGACAGCTTTCTTTCAACGTCCTCTTGAGTATTCATTGTGTATAGGATCACATCAAGTGATCATAAAGTTCATCAAGGCTATAACTTGTTAACATCCTATGATTCTTAAAATGGTGGTCACCTTGTACTCCATGAGCTTAGTAGAGGCCTAAAAAATATGTCTCACTAATTCATCATGGTGTAAGTGTTTCTAAGAGATTTCAACCACTTGTGATATTAGTGAATCTAGTGAACATATTCGTGATGGATGCATTTTCATGCACTTTGTAGAACTCATAATTATGCACTAATATATTTATTTTAGACATTTTGAATTTATTTTTCCTTCATGTGTCATTTTTAATTTATGCCAAATCTCTTTAGTCGACTCACAAGTTGATATTCTATTATACTCATTCACATTGAAGTCTGCAATGTAAAAGGTTTATTGCCTTGACATTTACTTTTACTAGCCTTTTATCTTTCTCATCCCACTCATCTTCTGATTTCTCTATAATTTGGTCTTCTTAGCTTGTAATGGGAATATGTGATTCATTTTCAATGACTTTTAAAGGATCGTAACAAAAGCTTGTATAATTATTCTTGTCCTATGCTTCCAATAATTATAATGGCTAACACTCAACAAGACTAGTCTATTGGAAATTTAACCTTCACTTAGTTGGGTTGCCATAGTTAATCTTCACTCTAGAAAATTAAGTCATTAATGATAGACATAACTCTAATACCAATTATTGGCTCAAAGTTAGGACAACTGAAGAGGGGGTTGGGGGGGGGGGGGGGGGGTAGAACTGTGTTTTAAAAATTCTAAGACTTCTAAAGGAATTTTCCAACTTTTTCTTTTTTATATGCTAAGTTAACCTAAGTGTTTTTTTACATAAGAATCTTCACTAATTTATTTATGCAATTTGCTCTGAAAATAATTATATGTCTGATGTGAGCCAACATGTAATGTCAAGTGATGATGAGAAATAAATAAAGTAAAGAGAAAAGGAAAGATATTACAAACTATTCTATAGAGGTTCAACCACATTACTTGTGCTTCGTCCTTTTTTTTATGTTAACAAGTTGAGATTTGACTATTTTCTCTAAACTATTATATATGCTATTTGTTCATAGAGCCCATCACGTTACTCACTCATGTTCCTTAAAATACTACTAGGTTTTTTATTGAGGTTGCTAAATTCGTCTGTCACTCATATTTTCGTAAATAATATTCACTTGTTTAACAAGGTGTCAAGCTCATAAATCATTTGGTGTTAATCTCACCTTTCACTTGTATTCCCTCAAACACTGCCCATGATGTGATATTTGAGAGTTTTGAATCCATGTCAGAAGAGGAGTCGCAGATTGAGTGGGAAACCCATAAGAAGTAGCCAACCCGGGGGTTAGCTACCCATGAACTTGCGGAGCTACCTGTGAGAAAACCCACATACATGGTCAGCATGCTTGCGCACAGCCGGCCATCGGCATATGCATAAGGAGAGCATGTGCCCCTTGCACTTGCCCATATGTCGCGCACGCTAATGCACATGCCCACGAGTTCTTCTCCCATGCTGACATGAAATCCAACCTGTGGGAGCATTCTCGCGAGCTTGTGGGCTTGATTCCAAGTGAGTAGGAGCTTTTTGAAGCGTAGCCCAAGGTGAGGCCCATATGGACCAAGGAAGTCAGTTCAAACAGCAAAAGCCCAAGACCCGAAGGCCAAGAATTACCCAAGATTAGTTTGGGAGCCCAACCCATGAGGATCCAAGAAGCCTAATCCCAGTTTTGATCTTGGAGGACCAATAAGAGACTTGGCTACTGCCCAGGAAAAAGCCAAGGCTCGGCCAAGCCCAAAGAAAAGGAGGGCCAACTGCATGGGGAGGCCTATCCTCCTTACTTTTGATTTAGAGGAGGAAGAAGATAAAATCAAAGCAAAAAGGAAAAGGACCAAAAAGCCCCTTTGGAGAAACCATCGACCAAATGAATCCTTTACCTTGACGAATTCAAAAACCATGAAGAGGAAGGAGGAAAAGAAGAGGAGCTCTATGGCCATGAGGAGACCACTATCTCACATCCATCACAAGTCTAATAACAAAAACAATTCTAATTTTCCATGGAAGATTACAAGCTGGAAAAAAAGAGTTCATTCAAATAATAACCAACCAATAAGATGAAAAAATAATTCAACTTAAAAAAGTAGTCCACAATTAATGCAGCATTCGGCCAATGGAATCTATAACAACCCGAAGTCTCTTTGAAGAGTCCAATTTCAAGTCTTGTGAATTCAAGCAAGTATTCTATTCAAAGATGGCTTAACAATCAAGAAAGAATGAAGAAAGATGAAGTTGAATGCAAGTAGGAGTCCAAACCCAAGAGGGAGTCCAAATTCAACTTCAATGAGGAGTTTTTTAATTTTAGTTATTTTTAATTTTTTTATTATCCTATCTAGATAAAGTTAAATTATTTTATTATTTTAAGTTTAAATATTTAAGTTAAATTAACATTTTAGAGTCTAAGTAGGAATATGAAATACTACTTCCATTCAAACTAGTAAATAAAAGCTTATAAAAAAGCTCCCAGTCCTTAGATTGTAATCATAGTTTTATTTATCAATAAAGTTTGAAGCTTTTGCTTTCTCAAAATTATCTTGACTAATTTACTTGAGTGTTCTTCAAGTTCTTTAAAGGTAGGGAGCTTTAAGAAGTCTTAATGAGGCAAGAACTTGGGATCGACTTATCAGGTAAGCTGTGATGATGCAAGAGGGTATGGGAAATATCGTTTTGACTCCTGAAACCTCAGTCTAATCACATTTAATATTAAAACTCAAACAACCTAACTAAAACCCCTCCCTCTAATTAAAATTATAAGAAAAGCAATAACAAAAACAAGGAAAGGAAAGATGCCACGACTTACCTGATAGGTGGATTTCAACTTCTTAACTCAATCAAGACCTCGGTGAGCGCACCTAACTTGGAAGAACTTGAAGAGAAAAATAATTAGCAATAAGCTAATTTACCCAAAAGCTCAAAGCTTTGATTTTTATTAATTCTCAAAAGTATATGATTACAATGCTTGAGCTAGGGCCTTTATATAGGCCCTTAATTACCACTTCTACATGGAATAGGATTTAGGATTCTTATCCATATTTTAATTCCTAATTTAATTGGAAAACAAATACATAATTAAATAAATAATAAAATCCTTATTCTTATCCTAATTTAATTAATGAAATAATCCTAAAAATAAGGTTTACATTAAAATATTAATAAAAATAATATTAAATAATAGTTTTCTTTTCCTAATTTTTCAAGGATGTCTTCTCTTCAACCTTGAGTGGAATTCCACCTTCAAATTTAGCATATTTTGCACATTGAAAAAATTGAAAAATTTGGACACCCTGTAGAAATAGGAAAAGTGGGATTTTTAGAGACAAAAAAGGGCTAGGAAGAAGGAGTCGCATGGGTGCGCTAGTTTACGTGTGGGTCAGGCCATGGGCCTCACGAGCTAGGACGCGGGCCGCGTGAGCCAACTGTCTGTGCGTGGGTCGCGCATGCATGGGGCTAACATGTAAGTCGTCTTCGATGCGCATGTGTAGGGCTGCGCAAATGTCGTGTATTCCCAGCGCGTAAGCCAGCGTGCACTGGGCGTGTAAGGCGGCTTGCCCATGAACGAACGTGAGTTGGGCGTACGGCCTGTGCCTTATGCACTTGTTCATGTGCTGAGGTGTGGGGGGCCATTGTTGCTCAAGTGTCCACAGTGTTGGATCATGCTGGTTAGGTGCCAGCACATATGGGAACCACGTGTCGTAGGGGTAGAGGGCTACACATGTGTAGGTTACAGAAATTCACACCCACACCATCCTTTGGTCCTTCTCTTGCACTAGGATTTGTGGGTTGAGTTTTTCTTTGGCTGTTAAGCTGAACAACTTCCTGTTTTCCCATCTCTTCTTATGGTGCCTTTTCTTGGACCGAGTTTTTTATGTATTCATCTCTTATTTGCAGTATAAAACTTGTACCAGTTCACTTTGGTCATTGTCTATTCAGGATTGCTTACAGGTATTTCCAAAAAATTCATCATCTTTGCTTTGCATTTTTCTCCCTTCAGGAGTGATGTAGGATGGTATGGGGAGGATCAAAACAACTCTTATAATCCACTCAACATATGCAATATGAAAACTTAACCACCTAGAAAACCCCTCCCTTTAATTGAATCTACAAATCTGAAAGAAATGCAAAAACAAATAACATGAAAAATAAATAAGAAAAGAAAAAATTCCATGGACTTACTAATAAGTTAATCCCCACTCCTCGACTCGACAAGAATTTTAAAGACTCTTGCTTTTTGAGAACTTGAAGAAGCTAAAAAATTAGGAAAAATGTTAATTGAAGAAAAGCCAAAGCTTTCAAGAATTTCTCTTAGATTGATTGTAATTGATATGTTTACAACTTATGGGCAAAGGTCTATTTATATGCTTTTTTGGGATAGTTCTAAATGATAATAATCACTTGAAGAAATCAATAAAATGATATCCTAAGTAAAATTCTATCTAATTCTAAGATAATTACATAATAAAATATTTATTCTATCCCATCTAATTAAAAGATAATTAACTAAATAATTCTAGGGATACAATCTACTAAATAATAATTAAAATAGGATAAGCTTTATCCCATTTGATTTCTATGTAACATACATGGGAAAATTAATTAAAACATATGGAAACTAATTTAAAAACATGGGAAATTAAAAGTGGGCTCCAAGAAGAATTAAAATAAAATAGTAAAATTGGTGAAGGGCAAACCTTGCTCGATCCTGGGCCAGTCAATTCGTGCGAGTTGGGCCGACTAGTCCATGTGGGTCACGCGAAACAGGTCGCTTGTTGGGCTTACATGTTGGGCGAGCATGTGGGCCGTATGGGGCTACTGTGGGGCATGAGCTTCAGCCACATGCATGCGCCCTTGGTGGGCATGAATCAGATGGCTAGCACACATTCAGGCTGATGTGCGTATGTGAGCTTCCCCTTGCACGCACACCGTGCCTACGGGGAGCCTTATCCACACATGCGTACGAGTCTTCTTAAGGCACGACATGGGTTGGCCTTTTACCTTTGGGTTTGATCTTCTTGGTTCATGGCCCATTTTGGTCGTATGGCCTTGAAGCCATCTTGGGGTAGGCCAAAAATGAGCTTTTCCTTTCAATTCTTCAAGCCCATTAATCTTACTTGAGCCTTAAGCCTTAAGCCTTCTAGCTTGGACAAACTTGGCCCATCTCTTGGAATAATCTCAATTAGGAAAGTAGTCAGGGATGAAATTAATTTTATGTTATGGTGATCTCGTTTTGGAAACAAAAAGATGTTGACATCGCTTTCTTGTTTGGAACGAGACTTGTGAGATTCGCGTGTGCATGTCTGTTGTGTTCTAGCAGACTTGCAAATAATTATTTTGTAGAAGTTCGATTTTCTAGGGGGTTCCTCATTGATGCAGAATTTAATCTTTGGAACTAATTTAGGGCTGCCTAGGATCACATCAAGGAGTCTTATGGACCTCCTATTGTTTTGCAAATATTTTCCTCAGGGATTTTCACATCACATGGCGTCTTTCCTTCTTTTATTTTTCCCTATTATTTTATTTTTGCATGCCATATAGGTAGGTGTAGATTCAATAAGGAGGCTTGATTAAATGGTTAAGTCTTCTGATTGCATGCATTGGTTGACACTCCGAGAGTCAAAATGATCCTTCCCATTCCCTCCCGTGTCAACTCAGTTGTTTATCAATGTCATTCTCACCCATCACTAGTGTTCCCTCAAACAATAAAATTCCTGAAGTTCTCCTTAAACATTTCTTACAACGCCTTAAAGAGTATAGATAAAACATTTATAACTTTTCTCTCTGAAAGAGTAGATTTATAATAAGCATAGTTAAGGCTCAATGGTGGATAAAGAGAATAAGATTTTTCCTTTTATTTCCCAAATTTATTTTCTCTCCTCACTTTCATAAAAGTAGTATGAATGAATTATTTAGATGTATTAAAATTAAAGATAGCCCTTACAGTGTTTTTCAAAATCAAATCTAACATTTAAAAGAGTTGAAATCACAATATTTAAGAATCTAGTACTTTCTTAATTAGGTGCTCCCACCTATCAAACTTACAACAAAAAATAGTCCACTTTTAAATCCATGTAATCTTTGACTTGAGTTGTGAAAATCACATCTTTTGTTAAATCCAACTTTCATTAAAGTGTCTAAAATTTGGGATGCAGAACGCGGGCTAACATTATAAATCATAATCTTTGACATACTTAACATTGATAAACAAGTTTGTGATATGAAACTTGGGAACAATACATCCAATCCGAAACCCCGCATATAAAATTACCATGCAAAAACTTAAATCACTAAATAAACCCTCCTTACTTAATCCATAATCACCAAATGAAGGTGAACTAAGGTGATTGGGAATAAAGAAATAGAATTAAAAAGATGCCACGAGATTACCTCGATACATAAATTCAATTCCAACGAGATAATTGAAGAACCTCCCCAAATAACACTCACAATTGGCAAAGGTAAAAGAAAATAATTTTGAATTTTATTGATTTGAAAAGTGATGATCAATAAGCTAAGGGTGTGGCCTTCATATAGGCATTCACTAGAGTAATTCTACTTGAATTCTTAAAGCAAATTCTTAGTGTAATTTTTAATACACCTCAATCTAGAAAACTAATAAAATAATAATTCAAATTGCACAATTTAAATAGAACTAAAAGTCTTTTCTCTTGAAGTGGAACTCGTGGCCAAACTCTAGATGCACTCTCATTCTCAATTTTGACTTGTATTTTTAAATTAATTTAAGGTGTAGAAGTTTATTTGTAGAAGCTTGAAAAGTCTTCCAATTTAAGTAGAAGTTGAACTTTATCCACGAGGGAATTAAGGAAAGAAAATTCAATTATGACTAAAATTCCTCCTCTTTTGATTTCTCCTTCTTCTCTTATGATTACAACCATCGAATATTAATTATTTGAAGTAGAAAAATCTCATCGAGTCCTTCTCTTATGTAATTAGTATAAATAGGGTAAGAATAATATTGTTGTTGATGTATTATATGGAAGGTATGCCTTAATTACTACTTTAAGCTCTAAAGTCTTAGGGTTTGAACATATAAAAGAGATGTATGCAGACGATAAAGATATTTTCACTGTTTATCATGCACTTGAGCATTATACATTTAAGAAAGTCCATAGGTATGATAGTTCCCTTCTTAAGGAGAATAAACAATGTGTACCAAATTGTTCAATTAGGGAATTACTAGTACATGAAGCACATAGTTGGGCACTCATGTGTCATTTTGGGATAACAATTAGTCTAGATATTTTCCATCAACATTTATATGAAAAGGATATTGAATGCATATGTAGCCAATGTATTGCATGTAAGCAAGCTAAATTTAAGGCTTTACCTCATGGTCTTTGTTCACCTTTGCTTGTACCTACGGCACCTTATACATAGATTTTAATGGACTTTGTGTTAGGTTTGCCTAGGACCAAGAGAGGTAATTAAAGTATATTTATTTTTATGGATCGATTTAGTAAAATGGCATATTTTTTTGCTTGTCATAATACTAATGATGTGATAAATATTGTTAATATGTTCTTTAAAGATGTTGTCAGACTTCATGACATTCGTAAGACAATAGTAAGTGATAGGGATGTCTAGTTCCTTAGCCACTTTTTATGTGTGTTGAGAGGTAAGTTAGGAACTAAAATATTATTTTCAACTACATTTCACCTCCAAATAGATGGTCAAACTAAGGTGGTTAATAGGACCTTAGGTTCCTTATCTAGTGTCATGGTTGGTCAAAATCTAAAAACTTTGAAGATCATTTAACTATGGTTGAGTTTTCATATAATCATTGTAACAGCTTGAAACCTTTGCACTTAGTTTTTGGGAGCGTGCCTTTGGTCTTTATGTTGCCATCATGTTGCCATCATCTTGTCGGCCATCTATCATTCACATCCGTTAGTCATCATGTCATGTCAGTTACTATTTTTCTTCCCTCTCCGCTCACAGATTTGTGCCTTTTGGAGGAAATCCAAAGGTCCCCTTTTTCTATAAATAGGGACCTTCTCCACCATTCCATCACTTCATCTTCATTCTTCCATTCACAGAATCAAATTTTAGAGAGTGAGAGAGCTAGAGAGAGAGAAGGAGAAGATAGAAGAAAGAAGAGCTAGGAAAGACTTTAAGCCTTTGGTAAGCAAACTTGATATTTATTTTGCACATTCTAAGGAATATTTTTAGATTAATAAAAAGAATATTGCATGAATATGAGATGGCGTGTTATATGTTTAATTATTGCTATGCTTTAAATATGTTTACTTAAATATTCTGCGATATTGCATGATTTACATCGTTCTACCAAGTGAATAAATAAACATGATGAATATGATGGCATAATAAGAGATGATGAAGCATGATATTATTTGACAAACATGTGAAAGGATTATGGATATTTGCATGCATGGTATTTAAATTAATATGATCTGTTAAGCTTTTTATCTTTTAGGAGTTTTATTTCTCCCCCATCTGGTCTGAAAAGACGTGAAGAGGATCACTCCCTATGGATGACAGCGTGCTCTCTGACGAGAGTGGTGACGTGATATGTTTGTAGGGGTCACCTTTGGCCATATACAGCAAGTGACTATAGTTTATATGTAGGACTACTGTGGTTGGCACAACCGTGGTCATAGAATGTGTCATGGTTTGGCAAGCTGTAAATGTATTGTGGTTTAGTAAGCTACAAATGTGCTGAAAATGATATGAAATGAATTTTTCATTCCACAATTATAGGTAAAGTTCCGTATTGTCCTTAGTTGATAGAGGTCGGAATGTCTTCGCGTGAAGAATAATAAAAAATGAAATGAAAGCATGATATGATATAATTTGCTTGATTTTCTCTATTTACATGATATGATTACATGTTTGATATGATTGATTTGATGTTGATGCTTTTCTAAATAAAACAAAATGTTTTATTTATTATTGAAATGGTCTCACATGCATGTTCCTAAATGGTAAGCGGATAAGGTATTATTTCTAAGTTAATTACTTTTAAAATATTAGTAATGTCATTTAAATACTATTTTTTTTTTTGAGTATATAGAACTCACTCTTTCCCATGACCCTGTTCAGGTGAGGATGATAGTGAAGAACTGCTAGTTGATGTCCCATTAAAGCCTTTGAGGATCTTGTGGATCCATGAATCGTTACGAGTGCATTTTTTGTCTCGAACTCTAATGAGTCCAACTTTTAAAGAGGCTTGTATTTAGTTTGCCTAAGTATTGTAAGATTTGGAACTCAAACTTATTTTGTTAGGGATTTGTAATGTATTTTATTCTGCTGCATATAATTATTTTAAATGCACTTGTAATCTATTTCTGTATCTGGCACCCTTATGCTTTATTTAGTATTTGGGATGTCACAACCGTAGCATTCATGCTTCTACAGAGTATTCACCCTTTAAAATATTTTATGGTTTTAATCCATTAACTCCACTAGATCTTATACCTATACCACTCTAGGAAAGGAAGAATATAGATGGCCAACACAGAGCTGAACTCATTAAAACTATTCATGAAAAAACATGACAACACATCCATAAATAAAATGAATCTTATGCCAGTAATACTAAAAAAGAAAGAAAATGGGTTGTACTCTAACCAGGAGATTGGGTTTGGGTTCATATGCGAAAGCAAAGATATCTTAAGCAATAAAAGTCTAAATAATCCTAGGGGAGACGAACCATTTCAGGTCTCAGAGTGCATCAACAATAACACATATAAAATTGACCTGCCAAGTGAGTAAGGAGTATCTATAGCTTTTAATGTTTCAAATCTTTCGCTTTTCAATGTAGGTGAAGATTCAAGGACGGATCTTTCCGAGGAAGAGGGAATGAAGTGATACCAGACACAACAATTACTCAAGAAGATTGCCACAGGAGTGACAAAGAGGGAAACCACTATCAAGTCATCTTTGTTTATTCCATCTCAATAAGGAAAGTCCAAAAACATGCAAGATGGCTTGGGGAAATAGCAAACAAAATCCAATTACCCTTAGATCCAATTATAAGAAGTAGGGGCAAGAAGTTCTAAAGTACTTTCAATCTTTTTCTCAAGGAATGAGAAAACTTGTGAAGCCCAAGAGAAGGCCCAGGAGACCAGCAGATGGCACAAGTCACGCATTTAACACTTCTTTTCCGCATATGCGGGTAACCACATGAATAGGAAGGAGTACTACATATACAGGATCATTTCCTGCATAAAAGTAGCACGCTTGGCATATGGGCAGCCCAAAGCTGCACATAATATGATGCACTTGTGCAGGCTAACATCGTCGCATAGGCACAAGAGCTAACCGCTCGCTAGAAAGTGCTTGGGCAGTTTAACACCACTAAATTTGTTTGAGCATTAGATTTATGTATTTGAAATTCTGTGAGTATGAAAAGGTGATTTTTAACTGAATTTTTTTAAAAGTAAAATAAAACGAAAAAAATATAGCTTGTGAGATTAAAATCCCAAAGGGGAAGCCTCTAAGCAAATCGTCCAAATGCCTCGCGAGCATGCATGCCCCGCAGACAAAAACCCTGTTTGTGCGATAAGACCTGTACGCACGCAGGCATGCAAGTCCCTTCACCCTGACTGACCACTGTTGAACCTAGTTGCCTTTTCATGTTTAATGTAGCCAAGGGACACATGAAAGTTTCAGTCTATATGCGGTTGGCCACTAAACCGATCAACGACAGGGCTTTTGTGCATGTGATCCAACGGATCACATTGCGTCTCTCGTCTAGTATTTAAACCTCACTTTTCTTGTTTTTCTTCCTTTCTCTTCTACTTTCTAAAAAGAAAAAGGATTTTAGAGAGAGAGTGAGTATGAGCTGAGAGAGTGCAAGGAAGAAGATTACCTAATGTCATCCCCTCCACTGTAGCTAGCTCATCATCAAGCTTCTCACCTTCCCAAAGGGTAAGCTCCTCACTTACCTCATCTTTTCTTATTTTGGACATAAACATTCACCATTATTTCCATTTTTCTTGTTCTCTATTTTTTTAGAACAGTTCTACAAGTCAGGCCATTGCAACAAGCCTTTTTTCTTCAAAAACCTTAACTATTTCACCCCTATTTGGAAACAAAAAGACTTGTTTAGCTATTAGTAAGATCATGGCAATATTTTCATACCTCTAATAAGTTTTCTAGTTACTTTTAAATTTGTTAAATCAGTGTGCATGAATAGTTTAGATTAAGATCAGTTATTTGAATTGTTTTGGTATGATTATTTTGGTTTAATGATCATGTTTGATGAGCTTTTTTAGTTATGATTTTAGATGAGATTAAATGGCATAAATTAATTGAAAGAAGACTGGATAAATGGAGCACCAAGGTACTGAGAGAAATGGACGTGTGGGCACCATGGCATACTAGACATGTGAGGGAGACTGTCTAAGCACGGTTATGTGCTGGGACAACGGCACCACGAATGCAATGCACGTGCATAGTAGCATCCTTGCATGTGAGCTTCACAAGGCCTGCATGTGCACTGACGAAGCTCATAAATGCCATACGCATGCCTGTGTGGTGATTATTTAACACACCTTCAGTGCGAAAGCAAGCCCCTTGGCATGAGCAGCTCCCGCACAATAATGTGCTCCATTAAGCACACAACATGCAGGTGAGTGGATACACAGGCACACTATGCCACACGAAGAAGAAGATTGAGATGCATGCCAGTCACAAACACGCGTACGAATGTGCCTTGCTACATGACCATACATGCAAATATGCCACATTACACGACCGCATGAGCATGGATGTGATGCAATGTGCATGGGTACCCCAAACCACACTAGCATGGGTGTGATGCTCCATGTGAGGCAACCTATGCTCCCGCACACAAGGGTCAGTCCCCGACACCCCCATTGTATCTGGCTTGTCTACCTATGCGCATGGCAATGTACGACCCGCTGGGGCGGTGTGACCTACTAGGTGCAGCCATGTGTCGAGAGCATCTCATAGATGGCCCCTGCCTTGCCCGTTTGGTGGGTGCAATAAGGGATTTCCTTCCGAGCTTAGGATAGGGAATGAGCCTTAGATGGCCCTAGATCATTTGGAAGGGTTTTGAGTCTGTTATTAGGCTGGGTCGTGTCCTTAAAATTAGAATGGATTAATATAGAGTCTGAAATTGGGTTTTAGGGACCCAACGAGTCAAAAAAAGGATTTGTGGATCTCAACCTGGTCCAGGTTAACTGAGATAGGCCTAATGGGTCGGGAAAGGTTAAGTGGGCCCTTCTAGCAAAAAATGACAATAAAGTTTATTTGTAGGCTTAGCTGGCCGAGCAGTACAGAATTCAAAAAAAAAAATGATTAAATCGAATAGAGTTTTTTGATAAAATAGTACAAATATAATACATGAATGTAGCACAACCCCAAAACCTTAAATCCATTTACTTGTTATCACGAAAGGGTTACTGTTATCGATTTATTTACCGACTGTTAGTGAACTACTTACTGTGAATGGATACTATATTAGCCTTCCCTCTGGTGAGAGTGGATCACAACTGACTATTGGGGTCACAATGAAAAACTAATGCCGTGATCATAAAAATACTAAATTACTATTTTTAAACTAAAATGTTATTCCCATTCACAACAATAGCTAGGGATCCCTTCTGCCATTCGTTGATATAAGACTAAATGATTTTGCGCAAAGATTTGTAACCATCGAAACTAAAACGAGTCCTTTGTTGGAATAGTTTGTTTGTGTATTAGTCTAGTTAATGGTTAGTCATAGGTTATTTGAGCGGTTGTTTGTTATGCATTGGATTATGTTAGGGATAGGTCAAAGAATACTATTTAAAAAAAAGGTATGTTAAGATTTTATTATAAATTTTTCAGCAGACTCAAAAACCTAGGTATAATATTTAATCAGTAAATGTATTTTTATTGATCTATCTTAAATAACCTTTGAAATGTTATGAGTATGATTATAATGCACTTTTCCTTACTAACTTTCATGCAACTCGTAATGTCAAATGTATAGCAAAATATGAGTGCAAAAATATGTGTACAATACAAAAGTTTATTCATCCCTTACAAAATTTGATACTGTTCATACACATTTGAGGCAAGGAAGTTAGCTAACAAAATAATTACAAACATTGTTCTAGTCACTTTTTTCATTACAAAATAATTAAGAATCTTCCATAATGAAGAGCACATTCGCACTCAACAAACTACGGGTCTACGAACGAATCCAAATAGACATCAAGGGGCAAATTGTGAGATAAGTCCTCTTCTTCAACATAATTTGGGAAGCGATGGATTGGGATGAGTTGCATGAAAGTTAATAAGGAAAAGTGCATTATAATTATGAGTATGATTATAATGCACTTTTCCTTACTAACTTTCATGCAACTCATCCCAATCCATCGCTTCCCAAATTATGTTGAAGAAGAGGACTTATCTCACAATTTGCCCCTTGATGTCTATTTGGATTCGTTCGTAGACCCGTAGTTTGTTGAGTGCGAATGTGCTCTTCATTATGGAAGATTCTTAATTATTTTGTAATGAAAAAAGTGACTAGAACAATGTTTGTAATTATTTTGTTAGCTAACTTCCTTGCCTCAAATGTGTATGAACAGTATCAAATTTTGTAAGGGATGAATAAACTTTTGTATTGTACACATATTTTTGCACTCATATTTTGCTATATATTTGACATTACTTCTCACTAGGTAACTAGGTAGCAGGACATCACAGGTGGTATCAAAGTAAGAATTCCTAGAACATCCGTTACTTTTTGTGGCTTAGGACTTAAACTAAAAAAATCCATAAATTTTTTTAGGAATGATAGCAGCCTATGAAACCTAGTTAAAGACATCTTTACTAAACCCTTATCTACCTTTTATAGGCAAACGACAGACACGACTCGAGGGAGACCTTCGGTTGAGAGACTCGATGCCCATGATGCCCCAACCTGGTCATAATTCATTGAATTATTTCAAGCTTTTTAAGATTTAACAGTCGCTATGGGCCACAACCTTGCTCACAATATCGGTCCCCCTATCATGTGGATGACCACCATAACCATGACTGTGTTATTTCACATAACATCTTGAAATTTTGAAGGCTGAACCCTCCTCACTTTTATGGTGGACCAGACCCTATGCTTACAAAAGCATGGATTATGCAAATAGTGAACCTTTTTTCTATTCTTGAGCTCACAAAGGAGAAAAGGGTTCCCCTTGCAGCCTTCATGTTTACAGGAGAGGCAAAACATTGGTGGCACCTCAAGAAGGAGACTCTACTTACCCCTATCACTTGAGATCAATTTTTGGATGTTTTTCTTTAGAGTTTCTTCTCGGTATATGTTCGAAAATAAAAAGAGAAGGAATTTTAGGATCTACAATACAAGAGCATGTCTATAAGCCATTATTCTTCCAGGTTCATCCAACTATCCTGATTTGCCTTAAAGTCAATTACCATCGAGAGAAAGAAAGCCAAGAAGTTTTGGAAGGGCCTAAAGGCCAACTTTTTGGACAGGGTGGCCATGATGAAGCCTACTATCTATGCTGAGGACTCATAGAATGCTCAGCTAGTTGAGGAGCTCTTTGCTGCCTGTTACTGGCATATTCACCATGCTAGAGCATAACACCAACAGACGAGGAAACAGGTTGATTAGAGTCATTCTGATAAATGACCTAGAGTGGCCCTAACTGTGGTAGCTATTCCACCTCCGACCCTACCTCTATGTAATAACCCAAATCCTGCTCAGGTGTGTCAACACTATGGCAAAAGCTATGGCAACCACCTGTGTTACAAGTTAAACAATGTTTGTTACAAGTAAGGGAGTCCTCAGTATTTCGTGAAGAACTGCCCTTAGAAGCTAAGGGATACAGCCAGACTAGTGTCTAGACGAAGAGTCTTTCAATTTGATGAGTCAAATGTTCTCCCAGCATGAGCTGTCATTTAGGGTACACTTTCTATACATGACTCCATAGCTTGTGCTTTGATTAATACTGGTGCTACTAATTCCTTTATTTCGAGTAAGTTTGTGTGACATCCCTAAACCTGTTTAATATCGGAAGTTATATATTTTTTTAAACTCTAATTTTAATTTGGCAATTTAAATATTATTATGCTTCATTTAAATTATTATAGAGCCAAAAGAGTGTTTGAAAATTTTAAATAAAACATAAAAAAGAGAAAATAAGGGGAACAATCCTGCGGGCAGCCTACAGAAATACTCGCGAGCCTATGAGGCTACGATGTCATGTGCCCATAGCACTGGATGCAGAGGAATAGTGTTATATGTCCCATCACATATCAAAGTTGGTCTGCTGGCAGTCACAGCCTATTGCAGCTACCATAAGGCCTGCATGCACGCCATGATGCAATGGCCAGTTGGCCATTAGGGCCAATCAATATCCAAAGGGCATTGCATGTGATCTGATAGACCGCATGCGTCCTTCCTTGGTTATTTAAAGTTGACTGACACTCTTTCTCTTCCATTTTTTCTTATTTCTTCTTCTTCTTCACTTGGCCAAGAGGGAAAGTGTGACTACGAACTGAAAAAAGCTCGAGAGCTTTTCCTCCTCTGACATTAGCCTCAGTACCATCCTCTAACCGCACAAACACCTTCTAAAAATCCATGGGATGTTGCAATGAGCCTTCCCTCTCATTCAAACCATAAGCAACTTCATTTTCTTTAGAACCCAAGAGTTTGGGAGCAAAAAGTTAAGGGGTTTATTTTTTTATTTTACCCTTCAAATGCTCTTTTTATGCTTGCAAAACTATCTAAAGCTTGAGATACATGCATGTTGGTTTGGGTATTGCGATGTATATGTGTGCTTGACAAACACTTGATTATGCCGGTTTTCTTATGATTAAATGATCTCATTTTGCTGATTTGTTTGTGTGCAATGAGTATTATGAATGCTTGACGGAAACATGGTAAGGTTTGGAATGATTTTACGAGGGAATGTTAAATGGTTTCTTTGTAGTAGGCACTATGATGTTAGGACAAAATTGTTGTTGTGCAGCACTAGTCAGGTGCTACATGGCTAAGCTTCACACCCCTGTGTGCTGAGCCATACGGGTTGGCAAGATTGGGCCTTGACCTAAGAAGAAACCTGAGAGCCCAACTTGGTTTACAAGCCCCTATTTTGGGCTCGAGACTGAACAGGTGAACCATTATTAGTCCATCATTCGAGTTTATTTGTTGGACCCTCACCAAATTCGAGTCAAGTAAGTGTTCGTGCCCTTCTAGGCTTAGTTGAGGTGAGGCTCTCCTCGGACCAAATGGGTGTGGGGTCCTCATCGGACCATAGGTGAGCTGAGCTGTTGGTCCTTCTACAAGCTGGGCTAGTGTAGGAGGCTAGTAGGTCCTTTCAGTCGAGAGATACTTAGGTCCCTATGGATCGGGTCCGTAGGTCTATGTAGGTCAAGGCTATGAGCTTGGATGGACAAGGCTAGGGTGAGGCACCATTGGGCTAAGAAGTTGAGTGAACCCTTATTGGGTCTGGGTTAGGTCTAGTGAATCTTATTGGGTTTGGGTTAAGTAGGCCTTTATTGGGTCAGGTTGGTTAATGGACCCCTATTGGGTCTGAATTTTATTAATGGGTCCCCATCAAGTCTTGGTTCAATTATTTGGGCATTAGTAGGCCCAAACAATTGGATTTAAGATAGTTTTGAAATCGGGTAAATGATGGATTTTAAGAACATTTTTATGGACCCAATGGATCAAAACGAATGTTATAGATTATTAATTTGATGGTGATTCCGTAACTGTTAAAAAAACTAAAAAGACTGAAATTCGTTAAACTTTTATCATTGAGGGGTGATTGAATATAACTACTACCGAGTGTTGGTGAACCGCTCTTTATGAATGATGCTGGTTTTCCCTTTAATGAGAGCAGATCACGACTGCTGGTAGGGGTCATAGTGGTGAAGTACTACCCTAGTCATAGTTACTAAATTTATTACTGTATATTGAACTCATCTATTTCCCATTAACAATGGCAGTTGGGGATCCCTCTGCACTTTATTGATATAGGTTAAAATTGCTTCACATGAAGATCTGTAAAACACTATAAGTGAAATGAATAGTTTGACTTCTAGCTAGGACTATTGATTGATTATCTATGTTTTAGACTGTATGTTGAGTTGGTTATGTTTTTCACTATTTTATCTCCTCATGTTATGTTTTCGTTGGTTCGATGGGTTTTAAATATGTTTCTCACTGTTCTGTTTTATTGCTTATGTTTAAAAATTGGTATTTTAGAATGTGTTTCAATTAATTAAAAGTATGACACTTTTGATAGTATTTAAATGAATATAATCTACAACAATCTCTAGCGGTAAGCTCCACTAATTATAAAGGCACAACACATTTCTTGAAATAAACTTTTAAAACTCTAGTAATGTAGTTTAAATACTATTTCCCTTACTGAGTTTATAGAACTCACCCTAATCTATTTTTCCCAAGATGATGAGGAAAGTGAAGAATCACTCCTTGAGCTGCCCATTGAAGCTTTTTTGGATCCATTCGGGGACCAATAGTGGACATTTGAGTGCATGTGGATAATTATACTCTGATGAACCCTTTATTTTATATGAAAGAAGTGGCTCGAGCAATGACTACATATTTTGTTAGCCAACTTCTAGCCCTCAGATGTGTACGAACATCATATTTTATAAGGGATGAATATTACTTTAGCTGCATAATTCTTTTATGCACTCATATTTATTCTATTATCAGACATCGTTACTCCACCAGATACCGAGATGTCGTAGGTGGTATCAGAGTAAGATTCTCAGACATACCTTATATTGAGGCCTAGGATTTAAGTTTAGAAATCTAGAAATTTTTTATAATGATAATACCCTTTAGACCTTAGTGATTGAAAGCTTTACTAAACCCTTGTCTCCCTTTTATAGGCAAATATTGTGACATTCTAATACTCGATGGGGTAACAGTGTCCGATAGCAGAACAAATATGATGCATAAAAGAATTACGCACTCATATTTGTGGAAGAAAAGTCATCCCTAATAAAAATTATGATGTTCAAATACATTTGAGGCCAAGAAGTTAACTAGTAAAATATATAGAATGCTTGTTCTAGCCACTTTTTCATTACAAACTAATTATTCATCATAGTACAGTCATCCACATGCACTCAAATATCCACTATAGGTCCGTGAATGGATCCAAACAAATGCTTGCATGGAGATATGGTCCTTGTGCACATCCCACATATATGTGTGCACGCGCTCAACCATGCAATATAACATGACATGTTATGCGTGACAAGCCTTCCCTCATGTGTGCAAGTTGTTTAACATATGGACATGCTTGACTAGCCCCCATGCACGTACATGGTGGTGTGTGCACTTGAACTCGCAACAGGCCCCCTCAGCGTGCTGCCACCCTTGGCAAGGCCTGTGCTCCCGTGCATGGCTGATGCATGCACACAAGCAAGCCAGAGACTGTGTCCCTCGTGTAAGGTTAAGGTATAACCACAACTCATAGCCCATTTGGCATTTTGGTGCCCCAACTCACATCCGAGCTCATTTTACTATCCAAAAACAATTCATTTCCATTTCAATATCAACTTCATGCATGTACAATCATATTCACACATAGCCTAAGGACAAAATGCTCAAAACCCATCAAACATTCGACAAGATAAGATCATTAAAACAACACTCAATGCAGCACAAAACGAAACCAGACAATCATGTAAATTTCATTATCTTTAAATATTTTTAAAGTCTAGAAGACACATAAGGAGAGTATGTGAAAATACCAAGACCCTTACCTAAACTTTTAAGCTTTTGCATTCCAAAAATGAGGTTTCTTGCAATTTGAAGGAAAAGAAAGGTAACTCAGCAACCCATGGATTTTTAGAAGTTTTCTGAAAATTTAAGGAAAGGAAGAGCTTAAGGGTGAGCTCTTGGAAGTCTCAGTGTAGAAAGGAAATCAAGAAGAAAAGGAAGAAAGCTTCTCGGTTGGTCTCCTTAGTTATGTCCCTCATAAGCCTCTTTCTCTCTCTAACCTCTCTCTCTCTCTCTATTGGCTAAGTGAGAAAGAAGATGAAGAATGAAGAAAAATAAAAGAGATGAGAGATAATTGGTTTTCAATAGCCAAGGGGGGTACATGTGATCCATTAGATCACATGTAACAATCGTTGGCCATTGATAAGCCAAGTAATCAGCTGACCATCGCTTCATGGCATGTATACATGCCATGTGGTAGTGGGGCAGGCAGGTGTGTAAATGGACGATAGAAAATAGTTGCAGACGTGATGTGAGGCGATCTGTCCATGATAGGACATGCATCTATGTGTCACTATTGCCTGTGTTCAAGCTACGGGCGCATAGCTACATGGTGTGCGGGCTCACTGGCTTTCATGTCTGCATGCATGCCCGCGAGTCCATTTTAATTTTTTTTTTTCATTTAAAATTTTCTAACACATTTGGCAAAAATTAAATCTAAATCACACCCAAAATATTTTAAATGCTAAACTAGAAATTAAAATGAGATAAAATACCATATCCGATAATAAAAGCTTTAAGGGTGTCACATCCTCCCCTCCTTACAAAAATTTGGTTCTCCAAATTTGAAAATTAAAACAAATTAGAATGTTTATCTCGCATTTCATCTTTCGAGTTCCTAAGTAGCCTCTTTAGGAGAATGGTATCGCCACATCAACTTGACCATAAGAATTCTTCTATTCCTCAAAACTTTTTCCTCTCGATCAAGGATCTCTGATTTCGGTAAGACTTGATCTCAATCGTAGTTCAGATTCAAGTTGGTTCAAAAAAGGGCCAAACAAAAAGAATTGGTCTAATTTCATCAAGAAACTATGGTTTCTTCTTTTGATATTTTTTACCAAAACCTCAAAAAAGATTCCTATTAAGGAACTTTTTGACTGGAGCATTACTTGTATCCCTTTTCTTCCTTTTTTGTAGATTGGGTGGCACCTTACCTTGACTTAGATTTTCTTCTTTCTATGATGGAAAAACAGTCTCTTCCTTTCGGAGGCAATGGAAGTAGTGTCAGCTCTTCGAAGTGACCGCGGTTCAATCTCTATTTTCCTCCTGCTACGGAGGCTGAGCCAGCCTCCACGTCGGCCTCGGCCCCACGAGAAGAAGAGGAAGCCATAAGGTAACATCTACGCAAAGAGAACACCTGACTAATTCACATGTACGGGGAGGAGATACTGCAGCTCCGAGAAGCGATTACAAAAGCAGAGCGCCGACTCAAAGAGGCCTAACTCTGAGAATCAATCCGCCAACAAGCAGATTCCATAAGGCAACAGCTCTTCTATCACAAATATGAGAGGGGTAGTGAGAAGAATTTCTGAACTACAAAACGGAAATGAAGAACTCATATTAATAAGAAAAATTTTGAGCTTTAATAAAGACTGATTCAGGCGTTTTAGAAAGAAAGATAAAGATTATGCTTTAAAACTGCTTTCTATAAATAGTTTTCGAAGCTATTTCATTGTTTGCCCCAATGATGGCCTTTTTGATCTCATCCATATTCCAACTGAAGAAAATGGTTTGATTTTAATAATGAAAAAGGTGGGGCTTTAGCTTTTTCTATTATCAGAATCAGAATGTAGCCTTGAAGGGCGAGGCCACCCCCCTCAGGGTTGAGAGAGGAGAGCGGGTAGTGGGCTTCTCTCGCTGTTTTTGGAAGCTGTTCCACCGGTTGAGGTTCTGAGGGCTCCCCGAGTTCCACTTTTAAGGTGGCCCTATTTTTAAGAAAGACAAGAGTTCGTTTTGGCTTTTCGTTCCTCTCCAACCAGTCGAGTGGCTTTCACTCTTTCCTTTGTTTTTAGCTTTATAACGAGCAGGAGAAGGTCATCTTTATTGTTTTAGTTAGCCAGAAATCCATAAAGACTAGTAATGACTATAAACCGAAGAAGTCTTCCGAGAGTTTCAAACGGAAGGATAGGTGTTGAAATAGGCCATACCATTTCAAGTGATTGGCACTTTTTCTTCGATGGGATCCGAAAAGCCTTGTACGCTTACTTGCTCCCCGTGATGTGACTTTCAATTTTGAGTGACTAAACAGACCATAGAAGGGACGAGAAATGAAATGAAGGGCTTGCCTTTCCTTAATAGTATGCCTCTTGGGATTTGAGTTCTTTCCTAACACTTTTTGTTGATGTTGATGACTTTCTTCAGAGGCTTTTCCAGCTTAATAACTTGTCAATAGAAATCGAAATCAGAATGAGAATAGTAAAGCAAGCAATAGGAACTAGTACATAAGCACAAGCAATCGGATCTCCTTAGGTCAAGTCAGCACACCCGCTGTAAAGCCATCTTGAATAGGAAAGAAAGAACGGAATAATATGAGTCAATCTTGTCTTTGCTGTAGCTTTTTCATACCCTGGCTTTTTCACTAGACAAAGATGGATGCATTTTCTTTCTATCGAAAAAGAAAGCTATTGTTTTTTATGCTATACAACCAACAACAATTTCATTGCCTCGTATTCCTCCCCCTCCAATGACCACACCTTTCTCTCGTTTTCCATACCCCCCCTCCTCATCTTCAATCTAGCAGTTCCTCTCCTAGCGCTCAAGGAGTTGCTTCTTTTTTGCTTTTTCCTTTCTTGTGCTCAACCTAAAAACCTCAAAAGGTTGGGAGAAGGCATTAGTCGTCTAAGTCAGGTTGCTCATCAATCTTTCACTTCCGAGCATCTGGTCATCAGATTCCAAACATCTAGTTAGGCCTAGTACCAAAGTTGAGTGCTACCACTGAGCTTTGAATGGGTCTCCCCCTTCGATGAGCAATAATATGACATTGAATGCTTGAGCCATTGCTCGGACAATGAAAGACCTTGTCTCGTCTCTTTTAAAGACCTGTGCGTTTTCCCTTTTTCGGGCCTATAATCGCAAGTGAATCCTTTGTGCCCAGAAATAACTACTTCACCTGATCGGCAACCCTGGGATTCTTAGTGAAAACTATACCTTCATCTCGATCAAAGGTGGGATCCTAGATCATTGGAAGCTTCCTATTCGCCTTTCGGGGGTCCCCCGTTGATAGATAGGGGCAATCTCAAGGTAGACAGGATAAAGACTACTATACGATAACTCTTCTTTTCGTCCTACTTGTAGATTTCACCACCTGAAAACATCACTTGGCTATGGTGACTCTCTGACTGGCTCTTGCCTTCTCCCCAATTAGAATAGTTCCTGAGGAAAGTGATAGACCTATCTTTTATACTCCTTTGCATGCGGGCAGCTCGTTTAAAAAGTTGAGGGATCTTTCGGCGATCTCCTAGCATCATTGCTTCCTTGATGGGCCCATGCAGGTTATCGATAACAATCTGTACTGCATCTTCCTCTTTTATGTTTCATTTTGCTTTAGCTGCTAAATTCCTCCATTGGTTAACAAAGGTAATGAATTCAAAAGTAGGCTGCATTTTTTCATTCACCAAATCACAGAGATTGGGGGATGTGTCCACCTGGTGGAACTACTGGCTGATGAATTTGTCAATCACATCGTAAAAACTACGATGAGCATCAAGGGAGAGAGATGAGTTCTACTTGAGTGCTTCCCCTTCTAATGACTTCTGATAAAGGTGGAAAAAGTACCCAGACTGGGAATCAAGGCCTCAACAATCCCCACAAAAGGACAATAAGCGATGATACGGCACGCAAAGGATACTCTGTGTAGTATATGTTTGAACGAATTGGAAGTCGTTGGTTAGCTGCAGGACCAACACACTTCAGTATCTCAAAAGGTCCTACAAAATGAGGACTTAGTTTTTCTCTATCCCCATACTACATGATTCCCTTGTATGGAAAGACCTTAAGGAAAACACAATCACCCATAGCAAATTTCATATTCTTCCTCTGATTATCGATGTAGCTCTTTTGTCAATTCTGAATGGTGATGAAATTCTTGCAAATGGTGGCTTCCTTATGTATTGTCTCCTAAATGAGATTTATTCCTAGGAGATGTCTATTTCCAACTCATTCCAACGAGTAAGAGTTCGGCATGACCTACCATATAGGGCTTCATATGGCGCATACCAATGCTTGAGTGATAGCTGTTGTTGTAAACAAACTCTGTCAGGGGTAATTGCAATACTGAAGTACAGACTAGAACCAAGAGCTTCTTGAAAACTTTTTTAAATTGAGAAATGAAATGAGGATCCCTGTCAGACACCATAGAACCTGACAATCTCCTTGAAATATAACCTAGCCAACCTACTGGTTGAATAAGTAGTCTTAACTATAAGAAAGTGAGTTGATTTGGTCAATCTATCAACAATGACATATGACATAGTCCTTAGTAATCCCGTGACAAAGTCTTTAGTCACATGCTCCAATTTCCACTCCGGGATGGGGAGAAACTGTAGAAGACCATTGAGTCTTTGATGTTCTTCCTTGACCTGTTGGCAAGTGAGACATTTGGAGATAAAGTCGACTATATCCTTCTTTATACTTGGTCACCAGAAACAATGTTTCAAATCCTCATACATCTTTGTGCTTCCTTCAGAACATCCAACCTGAGCTCGGGGTCATTAGCACCCACAATTGATCTCAGAATCTGAAGGTTCCATTGTAGGACATTATTAAGTCACAACATTCCTTTGACATAAACTTGTTTGCATACTTCAAAATCTCGAGATCTGTAGACTGGGCTTCTCAAATTCTCTGGATGAGAGTACGCTGATATGAATTTTGGCAAGGTATGTCCCCTAACCATAATGGTCCAATTGAAGACCTTGAATCGTTTCAAGCATTCTCCAGTTATAAACCATCATCTGTGCCAATAAGGCTGAGTTCTTTCTACTATGGGCATCCGCAACTACAGTACCCTTTCCAGGGTGGTATAGGATCTTGCAATCGTAGTCCTTCAAAAGGTCCATCCAACGCCTCTGTCTCATATTGAGTTCCTCATAAGAGAATAAGTACTTCAAAATTTTATAATCGGTGTAGATCTAAAAAATTTGACCATATAAATAATGATGTTATATCTTGAGGGCAAAGACTATGGCTACAAGCTCAAGGTCATGAGTGGAGTAGTTCCGTTCATGCGGTTTCAACTGTTTGGAACCATAAGCTACTACTCAACCAAGTTGCATAAGCACGCATCCTCAATTAATGTCAAATACATCACAGTAAACTTCAAATAATCTAGTATTGTAAAAAAGAATCAGTACTAG
The DNA here is from genome assembly GCF_054855325.1 of Carica papaya. Lineage (NCBI taxonomy): Eukaryota > Viridiplantae > Streptophyta > Magnoliopsida > Brassicales > Caricaceae > Carica > Carica papaya. The sequence continues at coordinate 24,452,667 of NC_142314.1, forward strand.
GGAAATGGTAAGCTGACACTTAAGTTTGACAACACTTTCTTTATAATTGGGGTCCTAGTAGAAAACAACATTCTTCCCGGTGAGGCGAGTCAAAAGAACAGCTATACGAAAAAAGCCTTTAATGAAGCAATGATAATATCATGTCAAGCCCAACAAGCTACGGACCTTAGTGGCCTTCATTGGCTAACACCAATTAATCAATACCTCGACCTTCGAAGGATCTACAGAAACACCATTATCAGAAATAACAAGATCAAGGAAAGAGATCCAGTCCAACCAGAAGGAACACTTATTGAACTTGGCCTATAGCTTGTGTCATTTAAGTGTTCTCAAAACTTGAGTCAGGTGGACAACACGCTCTTAATAGTCCTTGAAATACACTAGGATGTCATTGATGAAAACAATAACGTATTGATCTAATGCAGGCTTGAAAATATGATTCATAAGGTCCATGAATACTGCAGGAGCATTGGTTAATCCGAAGGGCATGACCGTAAATTCAAAGTTGTCATACCTACAGTGGAATGTTGTTTTAGGAATATCTTCAACACTAACCCTCAACTGGTGATAGTCTGACTTGAGATCAATATTGGAGAAGACTGAAGCATCCTATAACTAGTCAAACAGATCGTCAATATAGGGCAATGGATACTTGTTCTTAATTGTCACTTGGTTGAACTCCCTATAATCATACACAACTAGAGGGTCCAATATTTTTCTTGGTAAACGAGACTGGAGCACCCCATGCAGAATTACTTGGTTTGATAAACATCTTTGCTCTTAGTGCTGCAATCTGACGACCCAACTCCCATAGTTTTGCTCGGCCCATCCGATAAGTGGCTCTAGAGATGGGTTGTGTCCTTGGAACAATTTTGATGGAGAAGTTGATCTCCCACCTGGGTAGCAGACCTAGAAGCTCATTAGGAAAAAAGATCCACGAAGTTGCAGACAATAAGAATTGTCTGAAGAGAGTTCTCATAATCCATTTACCTAAACACTAAAGACGTTAGAAAAACATGCAGTTTTATCATATTATATATTTATTTATTTATTTTCATGCATATAAACTTGAGAAATGTCAAACACAGTTAATTTAAAACATTAATTTTTATTTACAATTGTATGGTTATACAAAACAAAATTTCTCATTTACCTATGTCCTAAGAATGTTTCTTTTCATTGGGACAGAGGGTCATAATTTTATCATAACAATCAATAATGGCATGGTAAGCCTCTAGCCAATCTATACTTAGAATCACATTGAAACCAGAAAAATCTAGGAGTAGTAGATCTATGGTCAACTCTTTACCTGAAACTTTTACCTTACAGGCCATATACACTATATGGGCTTCTAAAAGTCCCCTAGACAGTGTCTCTACAATCAAGATTTATCCTAATGGTTCAAGTTCAACTATCAAATTCCTAACAAAGTCATAAGATATGAAGGAGTGGGTGGCACCAACATCAATCAAATCACAAGCAATAGAATTATGAATAGAAAGCTACTTTGGCATCACCACAACACCAGGCTCATCGAGGTGGAAGACCCTTTCTCTGGTAACGGGTCTCACTACATCCCTAGGCTTTTGGGGATAATGCTTCATGAAGTGTTGTGTACTCCTTCACTTGTAGCAGGCATTGTTCAACTTATAATAAGGTTAGTTACCAAGCCTGAGCAAGCTAAGAAGGACTACCAGGAGGTGGAGGTGGGGCAGTAACCACGACAGGGGCTGCTTTGGGTCACTTGTTGGCACAACTTTAGTTGATCTATTTCCTTTTCTATTGGTGTTGTGCTATAAAATTATGAATATGCTAGTAATGGGTGACAAAAAGTTCTTCGGCCAATTGGGAATGGTCAAGGGCTTCAGTGTAGGTGTTTGGCCTCATCATGGCTACTCGGTCAAAGATATCGACCCTTAAACCCTTAAGAAACTTTTAACTCTTCTTGTTTTCCATAACTATGATCTCCAGGATAAATTTAGACAACTGAATGAACTTGAAGGCATACTGGCTCAGAGTTATGCTTTCTTTTCACAAGTCCTGAAATTCTTCTTCTTTCTTCTCCTGCACATAAATTGGAAAGACACTCTTAAAGAAGGCATCATCAAATTGGTCCCCAGTAATTGGAGTGTCCAGGGTGTCCTTCTTGAGATCCCACCAATGTTTGGCCTCTCTAGTGAACATGAAGCCTACAAGGGAACCTTCTATTCTTCAGTGAGCCAAAAAATAGAGAAAAATTTCTCTATTCCCATGATCCATGCTTCTGCAACAATAGGTCTGATTCACCATCAAATTGAGTAGGGTTTAGTTATCAAAACTCCAACATATTATGGGAAATAACACGAACATTGTGACGGTGGTCATTTGTAGGATGAGGCTGGTTGGCATTGTGAGCAAAGTTATTGCCCACAGTAGCAGTCAAATCATAAATTACTCGTAGCAGCTTAGTGAACTCTTCCAAGGTTGGATTGTCCTAATTATTAGGTCTTTCTATAGAAGGTCTCCCTTGAGTGATATTGCCCACAGAAGGGAGATAAGGGTTTTGAAATGATGTTATTCACTAAGGTGTAAAGATTATTTATAACTCTAAGAAACTTTTTTGATTTCTAGACTTAAACTTAGGCCTAAGTGCATGGGATGTCCGAGAATCTTGTTCTGATACCACTTGTAATACCCTAAAATCCAATGGGGCATTAGTGTCTGATAGTAGATAGATATGAGTGTATAAAAGAATTATATAGTGGAAGAAAAATCATCCCTTAAAAAAATTATGATGTTCAAATACATCTTAGGCAAAGAAGTTGGCTAACAAAATATATACAACATTTGTTCTAGCCACTTTTTTCATTATAAAATAGTTGTTTATCAAAATATAATCATCCACATGCACTTAAATATCAACTATAGGTCCGTAAACGTATCCAACCAAGCTTCAAGGGGCAAGTCGATGAGCGATTCCTCAGTTTCCACATCGTTTGGGGAGAAATGGAGTAGGATGAGTTCCTTAAAACTCAGTAAAGAAAATTGTATTTAAACTATGTTACTAAAGTTTCAAAAGTTATTAATTTTCAAATATGTCATTACCTTCAATATCAATGAACTTATCATTCGGGACTATTGCAGAATAGGTTCATTTTGAATTCCTCGGAAAATGTTATAGTTTTAATTAATCGAAGTGCATTTTTGAAATGTTAGTCTCATACATAAGCAATACAAACGGAGCAATGAGAAACATAGTAAAAACTAGTAGATCCAATTAAGACATGACATGATAGGACGTAATAGTGAGAAACATATTCAATTTAATAAACCATCTAAGCATGGGCAAATAATTCAACAGTCCTAGCTAGACAATCAAGCGATTTGATTCACTTTCAAATTTTACAGATATTCGTGAAAAATCGTTTTAACTTATATCAATAGAGGGTAGAAGAGATCCCCAACTACCACTATGAATGTGAAATAGTTCAGTCCAATATACTGTAAAGCAGTTGGAAACTATGACCACGGTCGTAATTTGCCACTATGGCCCTTACAGTCAATCGCGTTCCACTCTCGTCGAAGGGAAAACAGTACCATTTACAGGGAGTGGTTCACCAATAGTTGATTTCAGTCATATTCAGTTACCACTCAGTTATGATGGTCAAACAGATTTCAGTCTTTTTATTTTTTGTTACGGTTCTGTAGTCATAGTCAAATTCATAATTTAAAGCATTTAGTTTGACCTATTGGGTCCGTCATTCATCATAATACTTACTTGTTTCATAATCGTGTTGGCTTACTAAATCCTATCATCGAACCAAGACCAAACTAGGGCATGCTACTAGACCCGACAAGGGCTCATAAACCAAAACCTAACCCAGAAGGGGATCCATTAACTGATTCGGCCTGACAGGGACCGAGCACACTTAAATAAGATCCTTTGGGGTCCATTAATCAAACTCGGCCCATTTGGACCAATCAACCTGCCCCAAACTCGAATGGGATCAGTTGAACCGAACCAGACCCAACCAGGGGTCCACTAAACCTACCGCAGGCCTAGTGGGGCTTTATAACTCAACCTGACTCGACAAGGGCCCACTCGATCAAACCCAAATTTATAAGGGCCCATATACATGGATTGGGCCATCAAGTTACCTTCTCAAGTAAAGGCCTAATTGGATAACCCTCCTTATTTTGATGGTGGGCCAGACCCCATTCGAGAAATGTTTCTCTGTCCTTGACCTCACTAAAGAGTAGAAGGTTCCCTTTGTAGTCTTCATACTCATCGGAGAGGCTGAGCACTGGTGGTGTCTTAAGAAGGGCACCTTGCCTACTCCAACTAATTGGGACAAGTTTATTGATGCCTTCCTTAAGATTTTCTTTCCAATTTATGTTTTGGAGAAGAAAGAAGAAGAATTTCAAGACCTATGATAAGGAAGCATGACTGTGAGCCAATACATTACCAAATTCATTCAATTATCCTGGTTTGCCCTAGAGTTTATATCTATAAAGAACAGGAAGACCTAGATGTTTCTTAAGGGTGTAAGGGCCGATATCTTTGATCGAGTGGCCAATACGAGGCTTAACACTTACGTTGAAGCCCTCGAACACGCCTAGTTGGCTGAGGAACTTTTTGTTGCCCGTTACCGACACATCAATAATGTTAGAGCATGACACCAACGGAATTAGAAGTAAATCGACCAAGGTCATGCTGACCAGCTACCCAGAACGGCTCATCCCGTAATTGCTATCCCACCTCCACCTCCTGGTAATCCCCCTTAGCCTATTTAGGCATGTCAGCACTATGGTTAAAGCCATGGAAATTGACCCTACTATAAGTTGAACAATGTTTGCTATAAGTGCAAGAGTACATAGTATTTTATGAAGGATTATCCTCAAAAGCCTAGGGATGTTACTAGACCCATTGTTAGAGGAAAAGTCTTCCACCTCGAAGAGCCTAGTTCTGTGGTGATACTGGCTATCATTCAGGGTCTGTTTTCTATTCATAATTCTACTACTCGTGCTTTGATTGATACTGGTGGCACCCACTCTGTATCATGTGAATTTGCTAGGAATTTAATAGTTGAGTATGATCTTTTAAGACAAACCTTCTTGGTTGTAGAGACACCATCTAGGGGACTTCTAGAAACCTATGTAATTTATAAGGCCTGTAAGGTGAAAGTTTTGAGTAAAGAGTTGACCGTAGACCTTATACTCTTAGACTTTTCTAGTTTTGATGTGATTTTGGGTATGGATTAGCTGGAGGCTTAATATGCCATTATTGATTGTTATGATAAAACTATAACCTTCCATCCCCCCCCCCCCCCCCCCCCCCCAAGAAGAAACATTCTTAGAGCACAAGTAAATGGAAAATTTTTTTTTGTATAAACATATATTTGTAAATAAAATTTAAATTAACTATGTTTGACAATTCTTGAGTTTATATGCATGAAAAAAATGTAAAATAAAACTACTTGTCTTTTTCTAATGGATTATGAGAACTCTTTACAAAAAATCCCAATTGTCTACATCTTTTGAATGTTTTTCCTAAGGAGCTTCCAAGTCTGCCACCCAGATAAGAAATCAAATTCTCCATCGACCTAGTTATAGGGACACAACCCATTTCCAAAGCCACATATCGGATGGGCTGAGTTAAACTTCAGGAGTTGGGTCTTTAGATTGCCGCACTGCGAGAAAAGAGGTTTGTTAGACCAAGTAATTCTCCATAGGGTGCTTCGGTCAGATTTAAGAAGAAAAAGGATAGAACCCTTCGATTGTGCATTGATTACAAGTAGCTTAACCAGGAGACAATCAAGAACAAGTATCCATTATCCCACATTGACAATTTGTTTGACCAACTATAGTGTGCACTAGTCTTCTCCAAGGCTCATCTTTAATCAGGCTATCACCAAATGAAGGTTAGAGCTGAAGACATTCTTAAGACAGCGTTCCACTGTAGGTATTGCCACTTTGAATTTAGGATTAATCAATGCTCCTATGGTATTCATTGACCTTATAAATATGATTTTCAAGTTTGCACTAGATCAATACATCATTGTCTTCATCGATGACATCCTAGTATATTCTAAGGACCGTCAAGAGCATGTTGTCCACTTGACTCAGGTTTTGAGAACACTTATATGACAAAAACTGCATTTCAGCTTCAGTAAGTGCTCCTTCTAGTTGAAGTGGATCTCTTTTTTTTTTGTTCTGTTGTTTCTAGTGATCGTGTTTCTCTAGATCCCTCAAAAGTCAAGGTAGCTATTAATTGGAGTCAGCCAATAAATGTCACTGAATTTTATAACCTTTTGGGCTTGATAGGATATTATCGTGATTTCATTGAAGGTTTTTCCAACATTATAACCCTTCTGACCCAACTCATCAAGAAGAATGTTGTTTTCCTTTGAGACCCAAATAATGATGAAAGTTTTATTGAACTCAAGTGTCAACAACCACTACTCAGTACTAATTCTTCCTAACAATACTAGTTGATTTTAAGTTTACTATGATGTGCACCGCGCTGGTCTCGGATGCATGCTCATACAACATTGTGGGGTAGTAGCTTATGGTTTTAAGCAGGTGAAGCCACATGAACGAAACTACCCCATTCATAACCTTGAGTTTGTAGTCATAGTCTTTGCCTTAAAGATATAGCGTCACTATTTGTATGGTCAAATATTTGAGATCTACACCGATCATAAGAGTTTGAAGTATCTATTCTCCATAAAAAAATAAACATTATAGAGAGGTGCTGGATGGACCACTTGAAGGGCTACGACTACAAGATCATATACCATCCTGGTAAAGATAATGTAGTTGTTGATGCTCTTAGCAGATAGAACTCAGCATTACTTGTCCAAATGATGGTTTCTAAGTGGAGAATTCTCGAGACAATCTAGGGTCTCCAATAGGTGCCTATCCCTCCGAAATTTGGATCCAGTCCACTCTCATCCAAAGAATTAGGGAAGCCAAAACTATTGATCCCAAGATAGTGAAGTTGAAAGAGAAGTTGGACATAGAGGAATTGTGTGACTTTATAATGTCCGATGATGGGACCCTTAGGTTCTGAGATCAATTATGGGTGTCTAATGATCTCTAACTCAGATTGGATGTTCTAAAGGAATCCCATGCATCTAGGTTGGCTATCCATCTAGGAAGCACAAAGATGTATCCGGATTTGAAGCACTATTTTTGTTGGTTAGGTATGAAGAATGATATAGTCAACTTTATTTTTAGATGCTCACTTGCCAACAGGTCAAGGTAGAACATTAAAGATCTAGTGGTCTTCTGTAATGTCTCCTCATCTCGGAGTAGAAATGGGAGCATGTGACTGTAGACCTTGTCACGGGATTACTAAAGACCAGTTCATATCGCAATGTTATTTAGGTCATTATTGATAGATTGACCAAATCATCTCACTTTCTTACAATCAAGACTACTAATCATTTAGTAGGTTGGCTAGACTGTCCGTTGAGGAGATTATTTGACTCCATGGCATGCTAGTTTCTGTGGTATCTGACAAGGATCCTCATTTTACCTCTTAGTTTTAGGGAAGCTTCCAAGAAGCTCTTATCCCTATTCTTTACTTTAGCATTGCATACCATCCATAAACTGATGGCCAGTTTGAATGAACTATTTAGATGTTGGAAGACATGTTACGTGCTTGTGTACTAGATTTTAGTGGCAGTTGGGACCAGCCTCTACCACCAGCAGAATTTGCTTATAACAATAGCTATCACTCTAGTATTATTGTGGCTCCATATGAAGCCCACTATGGTAGGCCATGTTGATCCCCTACTTGTTGGAATGAAGTTGGAAATAGACATCTCTCGGGTATAGATCTCATTTAGGAGATAATTGATAAAGTTGCCACTATCCACAAGAATCTCATCGCTGCTCAGAGTCGACAGAAAGAGCTATGCTGATAATCAGATGAAGGATTTAGAATTTTCTATGGGTGATTTTTGTTTTCCTCAAGGTCTTTTCGTAGATGGGAAGAATCTAGTATGGGAAGAGAGGAAAACTAAGTCCTCATTTCGTAGGACCTTTCGAGATATTGGATCATATTGACCCAGTAGTTTATTGTGCTGCTTTGCCATCAGAATTTATGGATCTATATGACGTTTTTTATGTCTCAATGCTCAGGAAGTATCACCATGATCCTTCTCACATCATTCCCATAAACGACTCCTAGTCCCCTCAAACATGTTCTAAGCGGAGTATCCTGTTGAGATCCTTGATCGAAAGGAAAAGGACCTAAGGAACAGGAAAATTCCTATAGTCAAGTTGATGTGGTTATACCACTTTCTTGAGGAAGCTACTTGGGAACTCGAAGATGAAATGCAGGATAAGCATCCCGATCTCTTTTAAATATTCAAATTTGAAAGACTAAAATTTTTTGAAGGGAGGATGTGACACCCCTAAACTTGTTTAATATCAGAAGTTGTATTTTTTAAAAAATTCCAATTTTAATTTGGGAATTTAAAATATTATTATGCATTATTTTAATTACTTTTTAGCTAAAAGAGTGTTTGAAATTTTTAAATAAAAAAAAAAGAAGAAAATAAGAGGAAAAATCCCACAAGCAGCCTGCGAGTATACCAACGAGCCCACAAGCCTGCGTTGTCACATGCCTGCAACACTACACACAGAAGAACATTGCTGCATGTCCCATCATAGACCAAAGTTGGTCCGCCTGTAGCCACAACCTGCCATGGCTGCCACATAGCATCTAGGAACACCATGATGTTATGGCCGGTTGGCCACTAGGGCCAATCAATGACCAAAGGCTGTTGCATGTGATCCGACAGACCCCATGCTTCTTTCCTCGGCTATTTAAAGTTAAGATGCTCTCTTCCTCTTCTATTTCATCATATTTTTTCTTCTTCTTCTCTTGGCCGAGAGAGATAGAGGCTAAAGAGAGAAAGTATGACTGCGAATCAAAGAAAATCGAGAGCTTTTACTCATCTGATGTGAAGTCACCATGCCATCATCCTTTAACCACACGAACACCTTCTAAAAATCCACAGGTTGCTCTAACAAGCCTTCCCTCTCCTTCAAATTGCAAGCAACATAATTTTCATTCAAACCCAAGAGTTTTGTAGCAAAAAGGTAAGGGGTTTGGTATTTATTCTTACCCTTCTAATACTTTTTTTACACTTGCAAAACTATCTAAAACTTGAGATGCATGCATGTTGGTTCAGATATTATAGTGTGTATGTGTGCTTGACAAACATGTGAAGATGCTAGTTTTTTTATGATTAAATGATTTCATTTTGCTTATTTATTTATATGCAATGGGTATTATGAATGCTTGATGGAAACATGGTCAAGTTTTGAATGATATTATAAGGGAATGTTGAACAACTTTTTTACAGCAATCACTACGGTTCCAGGATGGAACTGTTGCTGTACAACAGAGGCTGAGTGCTGTATGGCCAAGCTTCGTACCTCTACGTGCTAGACAAGCCGTGCAGGTTGGGCTTTCAGCCTCACCCATGTGTTTAAGGGCCCTTTTTTTGGGGTTATGACCAAATGGGTGAACTATTACCATTCCATGGTTCAATTTTGGTTATTAGACTCTCACCAGGTTCAAGTCAGGTAAGTATTTGAGCCCTTATGGGCTAGGTTGAGGGGAGGCTCTCCTCAGGCCTCATGGGTGAACTGATTGTCAGGCCCTCATGGACTAAGTGAGTGTGAGGTTCTCATCAGACTATGGGTGAGGTGAATTGTTGGGCCTTCTATGGGCCGAGCTAGTGTAAGAGGCTAGTTGGTCATTTGGGTAGTAAAGGCCTTTGTAGGTACAGGTTGTGAGCTTGAATGGATCGAGCTAGGGTGAGGCCCCATTAGGCTGAGAAGTTTAGTGGACTCCCATTGGGTCCGGATTAGGTCCAGTGAATCATATTGGGTTCAGATTACATAGGCCTTTATTGGATCGAGTTGATCAATGGACCCCTATTAGGTCCAGATTTCGTTAGTGGGTCCCCATCAGGTCCCAGATCAATTTTTTGGGCATTAGTTGGCCTAAACAATTGGGATTCAGGATAGTTTTGAAGTCGAGTAAATGATGGGTTTTAAAAACCCTTTAATGGACCCAATGGGTTGAAATGAATGTTAGGACTATGAATTTGACGGTGATTTTATAACTATTGAGAAAAACTAAAAAGACTAAAATCCGTTTAACCTTTATCACTTAGGCTTGACTGAATATGACTGTCACCAACTATTGGTGAATCACTCCCTAGGAATGGTACTGGCCTTCCCTCTAATGAGAAAGGATCGCGACTGATTGTAGGGATCACAGTGGTGAAGTACTATCATGGTTATAGTTGTTAACTGTATTACCGTATATCGAACTAATCTGTATCTAATTCATAGTGGTAGTTGGGGATTCCCTCTCCCCTCTATTGATATAGGTCAAAACAGCTTCACGCAAAGATCTCTAAAACATGAAACTGAACCGAATAGTTTGACTCTCTATCTAGGACTGTTGATTGATTATCTATGTTTTAGATCGTATATTGACTTGGTTATCTTTCTCACTCTTCTGTCTTGTTATGCTATGTTTTATATGGTTCTACTAATTTCAAATATGTTTCTCACTATTCCGTTTCATTGCTTATGTTTGAAAAATGGTGTTTTTTTAATGTATTTCAATTAATTAAAAACTACGACGTTGTCGATGGTATTTTAAATGAATCTAATCTATAAAGGTCTCTGGTGGTAAGTTCCACTGATTGTAAAAGTATGGGAAGTTTCTTGAAATAAACAACTTTTGAAACTCTGATAGCATAATTTAAATATTATTTCTCATACTGAGTTTAATGGAACTCACGTCGATTCATTTTTCCCCAAATGATCAAAAAAATGAAGAATCGTTCCTCGAGCTGCCCCTTGAAACTTGTTTGGATCCATTCACGGACAAGAAGTGGACGTTTGAGTGCATGTGGATGAGTGTACTCCGATGAACCTTATATTTTGTAATGAAAAAAATGGCTAAAGCAATGACTGTATATTTTGTTAGCCATCTCGACCTCAGGTAGTAGGATGGCACAGTTTGCTAAAAACCTGTTAGCGAAACCTGACCCCCTGAAACAAGCACATTTTGTAGAAACCCCCTTCCAAATCAATCCTAGAAGTTCATGTTATGTACAGGTTGTCCGAGGTAGAAATATCAGGGATAAAGTTTGCTGTAGATCTTATAATTTTAGACTTTCAAGGCTTTGACGTGGTATTATACATGGACTGGTTAAAAGTTGTTAAGACAAAATGGTGACCCTTTGCCTCCCCAAAAGGAAAATTTTTCCTTAAATATGATGTATGAACTTTTATTTTGTAACTAAATCAGGTATTTTGAATAATACTTATTTTTAAAAAATTTATTTTATATATATGTATTATGATTTCAAATGAATAGTTGTTTTTTACTATTTTTTGGCATATAGGACATCATGGATCGTGAAAATGCCATACAATCGATGTTGATTGTTCACGACTATCCAGATGTTTTCCCAAAAGGGCTTCCGTGTATGCCACCTAGGTGGGTGATTGAGTTATCGATTAAACTACTTCTAGGCACCTTTCTGATCTCCAAGGCTTCTTACTGTATGGGTCAGGCTTCGTACTGTATGGGTCATACAAAACTTGGGGAGCTAAACCATCAATTGACGGCACTACGACTCAAGAACTTGCTTGGAGCTAGTAGTTCCCTATGGGATGCCCTAGTATTGTTTGCTAAGAAGAAGGATGGAACTTTCTAGATTTGAATTGACTATTGAAAATTGGACTAAGTCTGTAGTTTCTTGGGATTAGTAGGGTACTATCGTAGATTTGTTGAAGGTTTCTCTAACATTGCTACCCCACCAACCAAACTTACCAAGAAGGGTGCAAAATTTTTTTAGAGTCTAAAGTGTGAGGAGAGTTTTTTCGAATTCAAGCGCCACTTGACCTCTTGTTGTGACCCTAGAAACAAAAAAAAACCAACAAAGAACTAAAAGAAATTGAAAACTAAAAAGATTACAAGTAATGACGTCCGAAAAGAAGTCTAAACCCACCAAGAAGAGAAGTCCAGTTTATATTTAATTCCTAGTATCTTTCTTCATTAGTTTATTAAGAGTTTGAATTTCAATTAAAGTTAAATTTTGTTTTTTATTTTGAATTAAAATTAAGAATTAGACTTAGTATTCTTATTTTAGAGTTTAATTCAAATAAGGATGGTAAACTCTATAAATAGAGGCCATCACCCCTCATGAAAACAACAAGTTCAATATTCAAATAAAATTTCTAGTTACTTTTAGCTGTTGCTAATTGAGGGTGTCTACAACCATCTTGTCGAATTTCAGGTTGATTCAACTCATCAAGGTAAGTTCTTTGTAGAATTTTGTCAATCCTTCTTGAATTGGTTTCACTTATCAGGATTCTACCCTGTGGCGTTTAACCACTTCATCTTTTATCCCTGCTACCTTAGTTGACACTCACAGGTTGAGTGTAGGTCAAGTAAACAGGATTTGTTAAGAATTTTAAAGATTTTGAATACTAGATTAGCAGTGGTGTTCTTTTATCACATTAGTTTATCCTAAGTTCCGCATCATTTGGTATCAGTGCTTCAGGCTCAAAATAAATCTCACTATCTTGCATTGCTTTTATTTTTTCATTATCTATCACATACGTATCTACATCTATGCGAAAAAATCATAGCATCTACCCCATCTCATTAAAATCTGTGTGTGTATACCACTATATATTGCATTACTTTATAATTTCTTATCCTACATTGAAGCACACGGTTCCTTAAGCCAAAGGCATCAATCTCGACACTAGCTTGAGGTTGGAAGACTGTGAGGTACATATCATAAACATTAGTGACCATAATGGAGAGTAATTATTACAGTAACCTATCTTGTAGGAACACCATGTCAGAACCTAGTGAAGTCAATCGACCTATGACCTTGGAAGAATGCATGGAGGCTATGATTGATGACATGTACAACAAACTAAGCTTAGCCTTTACAGGCATAGCGACAAGGATGAATGATAAAGATGAAGGAAGGGACTATAGCCATCCCAAACGTAGACATCGCCAGGATGATGATGAGTCCTATGGTGACAATAGTGAAGTCGATCGAAGAGAAGTTTGAAGGGAAGATAATGACATCAGATCCATCAAGATGCTGATACTCCCGTTCAGATATAGGAATGATGCAGAGACCTACCTCGAGTGAGAACAGAAGGTAAAGTTGATCTTTGACTGCCACAACTATATTAAAGGTAAGAAAGTAAAGGTAGTAGCAGTCGAATTCATATATTACGCACTTGTTTAGTGGGATCAAGTGACCGCCCTCAGGAAAAGAGATAGAGACCAACTTGTATCCACTTAGAGAGAGATAAAGTCCATCATGAGAAAGAGATTTGTTCCATCTTATTATGATAGAAAAGTACACTAGAAGATCCAAAGATTGACCCAGGGATCCATGTATGTGGAATATTACCACAAGGAGATGGAAATGACAATGATCAGGGTCTGAGTTTATAGGAATCCAGAAGCCACCATAGCTGGATTCCAAAGTGGCCTGAATAGGGAGATTACCAATGCTATAGAGCTACATCACTATATAGATATAAATGAGATGGTGCATATGGCTATGAAGATTGAAAGATAGTTGAAGTACAAGAGACCCTCCTGGAAAACATTCTAGACCACATTGCAAACTATGATTAGATGGCAAACCAATGAAGATAGAAAAAGGATTAAAGACAAGAAAGATAAGTCTTCCACCACTAAATACAAAGGTAGACCTTAAACTCCTTCTAATAAAAACCCATAGCTCTATTAAGTGTTTCAGGTGCTTTGGAGTTGGACACATTGCCTCATAATGTCTTAACAAGTAAATCATGTTATCACGAGATGATGGCACCATTGAGAATGATAGTGAAGATACTGACGTGTAACAAGCATTCCCAATCCTACAGACTATAGTGGTTGAATGATTATGGGGAAGTCAAGGTAACAAAGCAAGTGATGGTGCCCTTTGCCATAAGAAGGTACATTGATGAGGTTCGTTGGGATGTCATACTGATGCAAGCTAGTCATCTGTTGGTAGGGAGGCCATGGGAATATGACTAGCGTGTGTCCCATGATGGATATCGGAATCACTACTATTTTAACCTGAATGGTCAAGACTTTGTCCTCACACCACTAACACTCATAGACGTCTTCAAAGATTAGTAAAAAATCAAGAGTTCTATAAAATAAAAAACTAAAGAAAAGAATGGCAGTTGTAGATCATGTTTATTCATTAATCATTATTTTTCTAGTGAGTTTGTTTTGTAGGATTTCATAAAAACATACTTACCTAAGGATGACTTTGATTCGAGGATGGATCTTTTTAAAGAAGGGGGGATGATATGACCCCAAAAAAACCATCAAAAAACTGAAAGAAATTAAAAACCAAAAAGATTACAATAATGAAGTCCGGAAAGAGTCAAAAGTTGTTTTGCAATATTTTGTTAAGAGTTTGAGTTTTTATTTAAATTAAAAATCAGATTTAGGATTCTTATTTTAGAGTTTAAGTCAAATAAGGATGGCAAACTCTATAAATAGAGGCCACCACCCCTCATGTAAATAATAAGTTCAACATTCAATAAAATTCCCAGTTGCTTTTAGCTCTTGTTAATTATGTGAGTGCTTTTTAAGAGGATGTTTATAACCATCTTGCTAAGTGTTAGGTTGATTCAACTTATTAAGGTAAGTTCTTTATGGTGTTTTGTTAATCTTTCTTGAATTAGTTCCACTTCTTAGGATTCTACATTGTGGCATTTAATCAATTCATCTTTTCATCCTTGTTACCTTGGTTGACATTCAAAAGTTGAGTGGAGGTCAAGTAGTGAGGATTTGTTGAGAGTTTTAAAGATTCTTAATACTAGATTAGTTGTGAGGTTACATTAGTTGATCTTAGGTTTTGCATCACCTCTGCTATGGTATTAGTTGTTCCCGATAAAACCAGCAGATTTTAGGTTTACTGTGATGCATCACACCTTGGTCTAGGATGCATGTTAATATAACAAGGTAGAGTAGTAGCCTATGGTTCAAGGCATATAAAATCCCATGAACAGAACTATGCTGCCATGATCTTGAATTGGCAACCGTTGTTTTTGTACTTTAGATTTGGCATCATTACTTGTAGGTGAAACTTATGAAATTTACATTGATCACAAGAGTTTAAAATACTTGTTCACTCAAAAGGAACTCAATATGATGTAGAGACGCTGGATGAATCTCTTAAAGGACAATGATTGCCAAATCCTATACCAGCCCGGTAAGGGTATTGTAGTTATCGATGCTTTTAACAGGAAGAACTCAACACTATTGGCCAAAATGATGATTTTGAAATTGAGAATGCTCGAGGTAAATCAGAACCTCTAATTGAATCATTATGGTGAAGGCGTCTATCTTGCTTAGATTTAGATCTAACCCACTCTCATTCGTAGAATCAGAAAGCCAAATCTATAAATCCCAATGTGGAGAAGTAGAAGGAGAAATTGAAAACAAGGGATCAGTCTGACTTTAGAATGTCTATTGATAAAACTCTTAGGTTTTGAGACCGTTTGTGGGTGTCTAATGACCTGGAACTCAAACTGGATATTGCGAATGAAGGTCGTACCTCCAAATTGACTATCCATCATGGTACGACTAAAATTTACCAAGATTTAAGGCTCCGTTTCTAGTGACCCGTCATGAAGAGCAACATAGTTGATTTTATCTTCAGGTGCCTTACTTGTCAACAGATTAAGGTGGGACATCAGAGACCTAGTGGTCTTTTACAGTGCCTTCCTATCCCTAAATCAAAATGGGAACATGTGACAGTTGACTTTGTCACAAGTTTGCTAAAGACTTGATTTACACACAATGCAATATGGGTCATAGTTGACAGATTGACCTAATCGGCACATTTCTTGACAATAAAGACAACTAATTCAGTTGGCAAGTTGATTGGGTTGTATATTCAGGAGATCATCAGACTCCATGGTATTTCAATTTCTATTATTTCCAGTAGGGGCCCTCGCTTCACCTCCTGATTTTGTACAAGTTTTTAAGAAGCTCTAGGTACTAGTCCTCCTTTAGCACTCCTTACCATCCATAAACTGATGCTTAGTCTAAAAGAACCATTTAGACACTAGTGGATATGTTAAGGACTTCTGTATTTGATTTTAGTGGCAACTGGTACAGGCATTTACCACTGGCAGAATTTGCCTACAAAATAGTTATCACTCTAGTATCGGTATGGCTCCTAATGAAGCACTTTATGCTAGGCCTTGCTGATCCCCAACTTTTTGTAGTGAAATCGGGAATATACATTTTCTGGGAACATATCTCATTTAGGAGAAAATAAATAAGATTGTCATCATCCACAAGTGACGTAATACTCGCTAAAGACAAATCTAAACTAGAGGAGTGCAAAAAGCAGGCAAGTACTGATGATTTTTTGGGAAACGAAAAAAGTAATTACAACGTAACAATACTCCAAACTACTCTAATCATCACAAAGTATCAAATAACAAGGTCGAATCCAACAAACAGAGTTCCCGACCTAGGAAGAAATGACACTAGAAGGTGTCAGAAACCCAAAGGGTAACAGACCTTACTACTAAGGAACAGTTTGGCCTGAAAACCCTAGCCTAAGAAGAAAGTTAGTCTAGGTTTGGGTACCCGTAGGATATGCGTGTATCACAATGCACATACAGAATACTTGGCCCACACATCCGCTTGTGTTCAAAGGTCCCGTGGTTAGGCAATCAAGGCAATTTTATACTATGTAAAAAAACTTGAGACAAGTAACCTTCTCGACGCATAGACCTAGAGGCCCACATGCGAGCAAGGATGCTCGCACATATGCTAAGAAGCCGGGCTAATTAAAACGGCCCACATGCATGCACGCGTGTCTGCACGGACCGCACAAACAAACACTTGGGAGCACCCCCACACGTGGCTGTCTAGTCGCACAAAATTGACCGCACGCATGTTTGCACAAAGAGCCGAAAGTTTGCACCCCATGTGGACAGGCCCACAAGAAGCCCAACCGACCTAAACATGCCAGCCTACGACTCCTATTGGACTATCCTGCACGTCCCAAGTGGGCTAGTCAGCCCAACCTGATCGAGTTGCCCTAAAACTGGCCCTCCCCAATTCTTTTAAATTATTTAATATTTTTTAAAACTTTAAAAGGCTCTGGATCTACTTTTTAAATTATTTATATTTTAAATTAAAATCCACATGCCTAAATTAATTTCCACTTATGTTTTATATAGAAATCACATGGGATAAGTATTAGGATATTTTAATTATTATTTTATTATAAGTCTATCCATTAGGATTATTTACTTAATTTCTTTGGAATAGGATAATATTTTTATTATGTAATTATCCTAGATTTAAATAGAACTTTATCTAGAGTATTATTTTTTTAAATTATCTCAAGAGTTTGTACTCATCTAGATTGTCCGGGAAAGGCTATAAATAAGCTTTTGCCCATAGGTTGTAAATACACCAATCACAATCAATTTGAGAGAATTCTTTAAAGCTTAGAATTTTCTTCTTTTAGCATTTTTGCTAAATTAGTTTCTTTAAATTCTTCAGGAAGCAGGAGTCTTCTGAAGTCTTGTTGAGCCAAGGAGCGGGGATTAACTTATTGGTAAGTCCGTGGTATTTTTTCTTTTCTTGTTTTATTTTTATACTCCTTTTAGGATTGTAGATTCAATTAGAGGGAAAGTTTTATCTAGGCGGTTAAGTTTTTGTTATTGCATATGTTGAGTGAGTTATAGGAGTTGATTCGATCCTCCCCATACCCCTCTCGTATCATCTTGTATTAGAGCTTAGGCTCCTAGAATCCAAATCTATATTTATTACTTTCAGCATTTTTGTTCTTAAACTGACATTCAAATTTATTTTTTATTAATTCGTATTGCATCCCGCTTGGATTTATATCTATTCATTCACTTCAAGTGATTTGTGTTTATTATTAAACAAAAATCATACATGCGAAAAAAATTACAAAAAGTATCGTAATTGCACCCCATAAGGTAATTGACACATTGTTTGCTTCTTGCATGACAAAAGCACAATAGCCACCTGACTGGTGACTTGAAATCCTTTGAGAAATGGAAGGCAAATTACATTACCTAACAGCTGAGAGCAAAAATTTTTATTTTCATTCCGCACAGTATTCACCTTTAATTTTCAAATTGCATTTCTATAATCTTATATCAATATTGCATAAAGAAACTTGACTGATCGTAGAGCATAGCCAATAAATTGGGGGTAGTATAAGTAGATACACCTACCAATTATATCCATCAAGATTGACTGGATCCTTACGCATTAGTTTATCTTATCAATCTTTGTGATCTACATTTTTGTCTTTTATTTTACATTTGTTCCACTATAAGAGAGCGAATAATTATTCCTAGTTGTTTAACACAAAAAAGGCACACTGTTCCTTTTTCTGTGTGCTTATTTATGAGGCTTCTTAGAAATCAAATCCTTTGATGGTTTCTTATTATGTCGTAAGGACTAACATGCAGACCCGATTCAAGTGATTCTGATTCCAAATGCTCAACTCAACAAACAACGCTATCAATTAAGAGATTACGAGGTAAACAGGAGTTAAGGTGAGGGAGAGATATTGTTTTTAGTAACTCTTACCTTTGCAGGAACTCCCTAATGTCTCACTAAAGCACCAATAACCAACCAGCCACCATGGAAGAAAGAGTCCTAGACATGTTCACCCAGTTAAGTGTCCAAATAGGAAACATGGTTGCTTGAGTGGACCACTAAGAGCGTGGCAAAAAATGCAGTCGTGCTCAACGTCAAATAGTGCGAGATGAAACAGAATCTTGTGGCGATGATGTTTGTGACAGATAAGGAGATTGTCGTTGAAGGCAGATGGGGACCTCTATGACTTCAAGTTCCAGATACCAGCCTGTCAAAGGGAAGAATGACCGCCAAAACCTACCTCAAATGGGAATAGAAGGTCGATCGCATTTTTTGTTGCCGCAACTATAATGAAGAGAAAAGGTTTAAGTTGGTCAGCCTTGAGTTTACAAACTATGACTCAGTATGGTGGGATCAATTAGCCCTTCTCCAAGAACGAGATGGGGACTTGTCAATCACCACATGGAGAGAATTAAGATCCATCATGAGGAAGTAGTTTGTGCTAGCTCATTTTGATAGAGACATGAACTTGAAATTGCAATGCCTGACTCAAGGTTCTAAGTCCGTGGAAACTATAAAGAAATATAGATAACCATGATTAGGGCTTGAGTTGATGAATGATCGGAAGCCACCATGGCTTGATTTTTGGAGGGCCTAAACAAGGATATCACCAACATCCTTGAACTCCAAAAGTATGTCGACCTGGATGAGATGGTGCACAACGCCACCAAGATTGAAAGGCAATTGAAGCATAGAGGAACTAAACAAGAGTATGTCAATTACACTCACCAGGGAAATTTGAGAGGGGCTTGACGGGATGAAGGTAAGAAAGTGGATGACAATAAGGGAAAACAAGCCACTAACAATCAACAGTTAATCCTAAGATGTTGGCCACTCGCCAAAGCACTGTTAACATTGCTAGTACCTTGCTAGTGGATCGAAAAGGATTGACATGCCAACAGCACCCTAGCCCCTAAAAATTACGCTAGTTGGATGACAGCAAGGAGATTGATGTCACCCAGAAGGTATGTATACCATTTTCTATTGGTGACTATATGGATAACATATTGTGCAATGTAGTTCCCATACAAGCAGGACACCTACTGTTAGGAAGGCCATGGCAATGTGATCAAGATGTTCGCTATGTCGATGAAAGGAATTAGCACTTTATCGAAATGGGTAACCTCACCAATGTTTTAACGCCTTTGTTATAGAGGGATGCTTATGAGGACTAACTAAAAATTGAAAGGTCATACGAGGAGTTCGCTAAAAGACAGGTGAAGTAGGACGACAATTTGAATATGGACAAAAGTTATTTCTTCATTCAAGAATAACTCGAGCACCCCGTTGGACATCTGGTTAATCCTCTATCCTCATTAACCTCAAATGAAAATTTTATAGTCTCTGCAGATTCGATAACAAATCCTCTTGAATAAGGGGGGGTAATGCGATACCCACTGAAGACAAACCTAAACTAGATGAGTGCAAGAAGTAGACAAGTACTTATGAGTTTCAAGAAAATAAAAGAAAGCAATTATGAAGTAACAATACTCCAAGATACTTTATACCTGATTAAGTATCAACAAACAAGACCAAATCCACCAAACTGAGTTCCCTATGAAGAAATGACACTAGAAGGTGCCACAAACCTGAAGGGTAACAAGACTTACTATTAAAGAACAACTCAGCCCGAAAATATCAGCCCAAGAAGAAAGCCTGAATGTAGTTTGTGTTTGGGTACTCGTAGGATACACCTGTGTCGTAATGCATATACAGGATACTTGGCCAACACATCTGCTGGTGTCCCAAAGTCCCATGGTGAGGCAGTCAAAGAAACTTTATACTTTGCAGAAATACCAAAGACAAGCAACTTTTTCAACGCATAAACTTGAAGGCCCACATGCAAGCAAGGATGGTCGTATATGCATAGAACAGGCAGGCCAACCCACATGGCCCACAAGCACACATACATGCTCATGTGGACAATATTCGTGAGCACCTAAGAGCACTCATTCAAGTAGACCTCTAGACCCATGTAGAATTAACTGCGCATGCACTGGCCTAAGGGGCCGAACGCATCGGCCCCTCAAGGATAGGCCTATAGTTGGCCCAATCGGCCCAAGCACGCCAACCACAATTCTCACGAGCCTTTTTTATGTGACCCGAGTATACTGGTTGGCCGAACTCAATACCCTCCTGCATCAGTAAGAATCTCACCACTACTTAGAGTCGATAAAAGAATTATGCCGACAATCGAAGAAAAGACCTAGAATTTATAGTGGGTGGTCGTGTTTATGATGTCTTTCCATCCAAACAGAATATGCGATTTGGGAAAAGAGGAAAATTAAGTCCTCATTTTATAGGATCATTCAAAATATTAGAAAGTGTTAGCCCCGTACCTTATCGTATTGCCTTGCCATGAGAATTTATGGATCTTCATGATGACCTTTTTCACATTACTCTATATCATCACCTCCCAGTACGCTCGAACATGACCTATTGAGAGTATCCAATTGAGATTATTGATCGATAAGAGATGGTCCTTATATCTAAGAAAATCCCCATGGTCAAATTCGTATGGCAATATCACTCCCCCAACGAGACTACTTAGGAACTCGAAGAGAAAATATGGGATAAATATCTTGAGTTATTTTAAAACTTTTGAATTTGATGGACTAAATTTTTGTAAGGAGGGGAGGATGTGACACCCACCCCTAAATTTATTTGAACATCAGATTAATGTCTTTGAAATTATTTTAAATTTTAAATTTTAGTTTGAATTTTGTGAGTGCAAAGGTGATTTTTAACTTAAATTTCAAAATAAAAAATAAAATAAAACAAAAATAATATAGCTCACGAGATTTAAATCTTGGAAGGCAAGCCTCATGGCAAGCCACGGGAACACCATGTGGGCATGCATACCATACGAACGAAAAAACACTGGCTGTGTGATAGGATTTAACGCACGCAGACATGCACATCCCCTAACCATAACTACCATTATTCAACATGGTTGCCTTTTAAAGTCCACTGTAGCCAAGGGACATATGGCAGTTTTAGGCCATGCATGGTTTGCCACCAAGCCCATCAACAGCTGGGCCTCTATGCATGTGATCCAACAATCACATTACATCTCCCATCTAGTATTTAAACCCCATTTTTCTTCTTTTTCTTCCATGTTCTTTTATTTTCTGACAAGAAAAAGCATTTCAAAGAGAGAGTGAATGAGAATCAAAAGAGTACAAGGAAGAAGATGAACTACTGATGTCCCCTCTGCCATAGCTAGCTCGTAATAAAGCTTCTCTCCTTCTTCCTGAATGGTAAGCTCCTCAGTTACCTGATCTTTCCTTGTTTCGGATGTAAACGCTCATCGCCATTTCCATTTTTTTTCTTCTCAATTTTTGCGTAACAGTTTTGCAAGTTAGGACATCGCAGCAAACATTTGTTCTTCAAAACCTATAACCATGCTACCCCTCTTCAAAAATGAAAAAACCTATTCATCTATTGGTAAGGATTATTGCAATATTTTTGTACCTCGAGTTTTCTAGTTAGTTCTAAAGTTGTTAAATTAGCATGCCAGAATAGTTTGGTTAAACTGGGAATTTGAATTCTTTTAGTATGATTGTTTCAGTTTGATGTTCATGTTTGGTGAGCATGTTTAGTGATGATTTTAAGAAGATTAAATGGTAAAAATTAATTGAAAAAAGACTGGATAAATGGAGCACCAAGGTGGTGAGAAAAATTGCCCCATGGGCACTACAACGTCCCAGCTGTGGGAGGGAGGTTGTCTAGGCACGTATATGTGCTAGAATAGGGCCCCACACTTGTGATGCACGCACATAAAAAATTGAAGGCATATGCAGGCTTTGCAATGTGTGAATGTAAGTCGAGGGAGCCCGCAGATCCCATGTGTGTTCCTAGTCCTAGACAAGGACTGCTTTGGCAGACCTTCAGTGTGGAAGCTAGCCCCTAGGCACATGTGGCTCGCACGTGATGGTGTGCTCCATTGAGTGCCTAATGCACAGACGAGCACTCATATAGACACACTATGTTATGCCAAAAAGAAGATCAAGATGCACACAACATTACAAATGTGTGCATGGATAGGTTGCGCTTTACAAATGCATACGCATACATGCTGAGCTACGCAAGTGCATGCAGGCGTGTCTTGCTGTGTAAACAAACATGTGCCCAAGCTACTCGAGTGCACACAACAATGCTTTATTATGCAAACATGTGTGCGAACAGCTCATGCCTCATAAGTGCAAGAGCATGATGCCATATGTGGGGCTACCTACACTCTTGCATACAAGGGCTAGTCCCCAACATACCCATTATGTCTAACTTGTCTACCCTGGTGCACGGTAACACACGATCTGCTGGGCTGTGTTATGACATCGCACTACCCGATGAGAAGCAATGTCCAATGTAGCATAATTATGAATGCAAATATATATATATATATACATTACAGAAGTTCATTCATCCCTGACTAATATATTTCAATAGTGTTCGTATACATCTGAGGCAAAAAGATTAGCTAAAAAAATAATTATGGACCTTCTAGATTGAAGTACACCAACTACGGATCCACGAATAGATCCAAGCAGGTATCAAAGGGCATATCGAGAGACAAATCCTCTTCCTCAACATCATTTGGAGCATATAGATTTGGGTTGAATTTTATGAAACTCAGTAAGGAAAATAACATTATAATCATATTTATAACGTTTCAAGGTTTTTTAAACAGATCCGTGAAAATACATTTACCGACTAAAAACCATACCTGAGTTTTTAAAATTTTTAAATACTTTTTATTAGAATCTCAACGTACATTTCTTTTAAAATAGTATTTTTTGACATATCCCTGACATAATTTAATGCATGACAAAGATTCACTTATGACAACTATAAACCAGATTATTACACAAATAGATTATTCTAACAGAAAAACTAGTTTGGGTTTTAGTGGTTAAAGATCTTCGCGTGAAGCCATTTAGTCCTATATTAGTTAAAAGTAAAAGGGATCCCCAACTACTACTATGAGTGGGAAAGACAGTCCGGTTTGAAAAATGGTAATTTAGAATTCTTATGATCACAGGATTACTGCGCCACTATAACCCCTATAATTGGTCATGATCCACTCTCGTAAGAGGGAAAGCCAATACCATATCCATTCACAGGGCGTGGTTCACTAATAGTCGACAAATAGATGGATAACAGTAGCTCTTATGTGATAATGGGTAAACAGATTTAGGGTTTTTGGGATATTTGTTGAAATGGATTTTTGTGCTTGTTTAGTAATTTATTTTTGATAATCATTCATGATAAATGTGTTATAATGATGATTTTAGATACATGTGGGATTGACCTTTATTTTACCATTAGTAATGGCAAAGAGGTGTTTCTAAGGAGCTCTAGCTTTAAAGAATATCTTAGTGGTCAAATTCATGTATAATAAACCTTTGGTCGAATATATTGTTGGACCCCCACTTGGTTCTAGATGTGATGTATGATACATGATAGTGTGTTATGTGATTATGATGCATGGATTCCTACAATGATTGATGTTTAGTAGTGTTGAACATGTTGGTTTGATGTATAAGTCTCTACAGTGAATGATCATTATTTAACCATAGAAATAGCAAACATGATGCATGAAAATATGATAACTAGAAATTGCATGCGAGTTTGGCCCTTGGCCTCATCTTAGTGATGGTGAAGAGAGTTATTCTAGTGAACCTTCACTCAAGAGGATGACTTGAAGGTCAAGTCCGTCTAAGATGAGCCTTCGGGCCTAATATCAAAAATGCACCTTTGGGTTGGACAACTTATGGAATCCCTGTGGATTCAAAAATAGTTGCATTTAATATGTAATATATATATATGAAAGTATATGAAATTGTTGTGAGCATGAAATAAACAAGTGGAAAGAAGGAAGAAATCTATTCGACTGTTATCTTTAAGGGATTTATGTTTCTCCCTCTCTAAATAAGTATGGGTGAACCACTCCATATGATGATCACCGTTTCCTCTGATGAGAGAGAATACGCATTAGGTATATGTAGGACCATCATGGCGAATGGATTGCCATGGTTAGAGTTTAGATGGGAAAATGATAAGGACCCAAGGATGGGTTTGTGATTCACATCAATAGTCGGGGATCTCTTCTACTCTGAATGGATATATGTTGTAATGGTTTTGCGCGAAGGTCAGTAAAAGACTTAATAAAACCTATTTATAGTTAAAGGTGTTGATCATAATTCATATGATGATCATTCTGTTTACTAAGTATGCTGCTTATACTAGTTAAACCTCTATAGTGATTTGTACGATGATTTTTCTATTTACTTAATATGCTGCTCGTACGAGTTGAATTTCTATGATGATTTGTATGATGATTCTTCTGCTTACTGAGTAAGCTGCACATGTTAGTTGAATCTCTACGATAATTTGTACGATGGTTCTTCTATTTACTAAGTATGATGCTCGTATTAGTTTAATCTCTATGATAATTTATATGATGGTCCTTTTGTTTACTAGGTATGCTGGTTGTACTAGTTCTTTCTTCATGATGTTTTGTATGATGCTTCTTCTGTTTACGAAGTGTGTTATTTGTTTGATTTCTATTAAATATATGATACGTTCAGGTATGCCAAATGTGACATAACATGCCTTCTTAGATGTTGAATAACAGAGCTCATAGCTTGGTTATGTAACTGTTTCACTGGATTTTCACAATAAAGACAAAAAAGTTTTATGAATGGTTAAATGACTTCATCCCATGACGATTCCCTGAGGTAAAAGGTACATAAAATATTATTCAAATTATTTACTTTTTAAACCTTAGCTGTGTGGTTTAAATATTATTTTCCTTACTAAGTTTACATGGAACTCACCTCTAATCCGTGCCCCCCAGATGATATGAAAGCTGAGGATTTGCTCCTCGAGTTAACTCAAAGGTTGATTAGAACCATTTATGTCTCCTTAAAAATTTTGTAAGACATAATTTGAGTGTAATAGTTATTCTGCACTTTGATGTAAAAATCCTGTAAGGACTCTACTTTTTGTATATAATACTTAGGATTGCCAATTTATGCCCCTTGATGTAAGTTCTTAAAACTTAATTTGTTTTGTAAGGCATTTTTAGTTTCCACGTTAATGTCAAAAAATTTTTTTGCACTCAACCTACTTAAGTAGTTGGCTCCCTTATACCCATTAGGTATTTGGGATGTCACAGTCTTAAAGCTGAAACTATTTGAGAGTTATTCAAATCTTCCTAAGGAGACAAGGTACCGGTTTCCCAATTTGTGTAAGAATCTGCACAAATGGCTCTTCTTTTTCTGTTGCTCCTCTATTATGTGTTTTAAAGGCTAGAATCTTATATGATCGAGCCCTATTTTTCTTTCTTAGAATTTTTCTTTGATGTTCTTGGTTTGAATATCTTTGCTCGAAGCGGTCAAGGCTTTGGATCTTGCCTTGAGCTGATTTCTTGGTTTTACCTTCAAAGATTTTTTAATCTTTTCCCATGAGCCTTAGATGAGCTCTCTAGAGAGTTCTTTATTTTATTTTCGTGTTGGATGTGCTTAGGAATTAAATATGGCTGATAGAGGCTTTCTTTCATGATGCTAAACTTGCGAGAATTTATTTTGGGGAAGGATTCCACAGGTCCACGAGTTTGATGCTTTTCACGTGCCGAACATGTGTTATTCGCTTGCTTTTCATGCGTGTGAGCACTAGATGTGCGACACTATCTTCATATGCATGGGGATTAAAGTCTATGTTATCCTTATGCATGTGGATGCCTTTCGTGCTTTATTCACACGTGATCTCATAGGTGCATAAAAATTCTTACTATTTACAGACATGCTTTTCTTAGCCCTTTGGACTTTATTGTCCTTTTGTATCTAGGATTACATCATCCCTCCCTTCTTCAAAAGGATTCTTCCTCAAATAATAATCTTCCTTATGTAGGGTTGTCCTTTTCAAAACCTATAAAACAAAACCACTAGAAAAAAGATGATTAGTGAGTAAACTTTGGTCATTATTGCTGTAATTCTTTTCCCCAGATGTCTCTCTATGGAACTCTTCATTTTCTGTTGGTTTTTAAAGACCTTATGGGGTGATGTGGTGTGAGCACAAAGTTTTGACCATTCATTTTAAAACATTAGTGATTCTAGTATCCGTCGTGGGACACACATCGGTAATATTGCCATGGCTTTCTTAGTAATAGATGATTGGCTTACATAGGTATGACATCACAACGAACCTTATCTTTATATCTATTGATCACGAAAGGCACTGTCACTTGCTTCGTTAGCTTTATTTCCCCACATTCATCCAACAACTATAACTTGTATGGATGGGAATGTTTAGTACACGTAAGTCTGAGCTTGTCAACTACGAGGGTACTTACTACATTGGTGCAACTTCCTCTATCTATGATGAGATGACAAACTTTTCCATTCATAAGGCACCACGTGTGGCAAAGGTTTTCTCTTTGGGGGCGGTCCTCTTCTTTAACTTGAGTACTCAGTATCTTCCAAACAACCATGAGCTCTCCCTTAACTGAATGCTCCATAACAACCTTTAGTAGGGGTGTATCATCCTCACTATTATTACTATTATCTTCATTATCACTATCGATCATGCCATCATCTCGCAATAACATGATCTTCTTGTTGGGACATTGTGAGGCGATGTGTCCAACATCAAGGCACCTGAAACATTTGATAGAATTGTGTTTTTTTTTATATCAAAAGTAGTAGTTTTAGAGGTACCTTTTAAATTAGAGGGTGAAGACTTGTCTTTCTTTTCTTCAAAGCTATTTTTGTCTTCACTTATTTTCTGTCTAGCATTAAAGTGAGGTATAGTGTGGAGTGTTCCCCTAGAGGAACTATTGTACTTTAATTGTCGTTCCATCTTCATGGCCATATGCACCACTCTTCTAAATCCCTGTGGTGTTGTAGCTTCATAACATTAGCAATCTCCCTATTCGGTCCTCCTAAAAATTGTACTATGGTGGCTTTTGGACTCTCATAAACTCTATCCATGATCATAGCAATTCCATCTCTTTATGGTAGTCTTCCACGAACATGGAACCTGTGTTAATCTTTGGAGCTTCTGGTGCATGTCTTTGTCATAGAAAGATGGGACAAACTTCTTCCTCATTATATACTTCATCTCTCTCAAGGAAGAAACTAGCTCATCTCTATCTTGACGTTTGATGGCGATTAACTAGTCCCACCATACAAGAGCATAATCTGTAAACTCAATTGCTATAAATTTGACTTTACTAGTTTCACAATAATTATGGTAGTCAAATATCAGGTTCACCTTTCGTTCCTATTCAAGGTAGGTGTCAGCATCATTCCTTCCTTTAAATGGTGGTATATGCATTTTGATGCCTTGATATCATCATCTTCCCGTCGGTAACCTCTTTGTCACCTATAGTGTTGTCCCCACAAGTTCACCATCCTCTTAACGAGGCCAGTGTCGGGTTCAGCTGTGGTCTCTTCAGTGATTCCTTCCTTGGTCTTTCTCATTCGTTGGGGCGACAATGTTTCAAATGATTAGACTTAACTTAGTAAACATGTCATCCTTTCTTGCTTCTAGGCATTCTTCTAAGATGGCTGGGGGGTCGGCTACACTAGGATCTGACATGGTGCACCTATAAGATTGGTTTGTATAATAACTCTCCCTTATAGTCATTCATTTTTGGGTACTTACTTCATAATCTTCCAACCCCAAACAGGCATCGTGATGGTTTCCCTTGACTCAAGGAACCATGACCGTTGTGTAGGGTGGTAGTATGTTGGTTGACAGATTTCAAACGCATAGATACAGATGGGATAGGGTAGGTGCTATGATTATGATAGACAAATTATGGATGGAGACATCTATGTAATGGATAATGAAAAAAATTAAAAACAATGTAGGATATTAAGATTTATTTTGAGCGTGAAGCTTTGATATCAAATGATGCAGAACCTAATATCAACTATCGTGATAAAAAAACCCCTTATATACTATAGAATTTAGAATCTTAAAACCCTCCCTACTTGACCTACATTCAACTTGTGAATGTCAACGAAAGTAATAGGATGAAAGATGAATTGATTAAATGCCATAAGATGAGATCTTGATAAGTGAAATCAATTCAAAAAGGATTGACAAAACATCACAAGCACTTACTTTAATAAGTTGAATCAATTTGAAAATTGACAAGATGGTTGTAGACACCCTCTTAAAGAGTGCTGACACAATTAGCAAAGAGCTAAAAGCAAACATAATAGTTGAACTTGTTATTACAGAGGGTGGTAGCATCCTTATATAGGTCTTCATCCACTTTTTCTACTAGAAAATGAATTAAATTATTATAATCAAAGTCTTAATTCTAGTTAAACTAGAATCACACTTGAAATAATTAATAAAAGACTTAATTAAAAGAAATCCTAATGCAATTAAAAAATCAAAACTTAAAAAAAGGCATAAATTAAAAGATGAATCTTTTCTCTTATGTGGTGTTCAAGTCTCTCATTCAGCCTCTACCTTCGAATCCTTTCTAACCATAACTTCTTTCTTTAACTCTTGGGATTTATTGAAGAATTTGGTTTGTAATTGAACACCTTCTTTTAGTTTTGGTGTTTGAATTATGGAATGAGTCTTTGACTGGTAAACTTCTCTTTGGTCGATTATTTTCTTGTTGTTCTCTCCTACTAGCTTGCGAGTTTCTTTTCCTACTTGTTCTTTTGTTCTAAAATCATGTCGAATTCTTCTATGCCTAGAAATATAATCTAATTTAATGAAGAATGGTTAAAGGGGAATTACAATTGGAGAAGGAACTTCACGTCCCCTTCAAATTAGGCAGTTTCCTGGGATAGGTTTCTTACTCCTCTTTTGATTCCTATTTCCACTTTCTTCTCTAAATTTATTGACCAAATTGAGTTGTGTTTTCTTTCTTGCAGGTTTATCTTGAAGTTAAAGCTGCATGAGAGTTTTTTAAATCTTCCCGAAGAGACAAGGTCGCAGGTTTCCTAGTTTGTGTAGGAACCCGCATGGGAAGCTTTATGTTTTCTTTTCCTCCTTAGTTATGTGTTTTAAAGACTGAAATCTTGCATGGCCTAGCCTTATTTTCCTTTCTTGGACTTTTTTTAGTGGTTATTGGGTTGAATATCTCTACCTCGAGCGCTCAAAGCTTTGGATCTTGCCTTTAAATTAATTTCTTTGTTTTACCTTCAAAGGTTCTTGAATCATTCACCCATGACATGGGATGAGCTCTCTTGAGAGTTCTTGATCTGATTTTGGTGTTGGAAGGGCTTAAGAATCAGATTTGGCTGGTAGGTGCTTTCTTTCATGGTGTTAAACTCGCAAGAATCCATTTTATGGAAGGATTCTGCATGCTTACAAGTTTGATGCTTCCTCGTGCGAAGTAGATTCTTTTTGCCTACTTACCTACGCACGAGCTAGATGTGTACGTGCTGTCTCCGTCCATTCAAGGATGACAGTCCACGTTTTCCTCACGTGCACAGATGCCTTCTATGCCTTCTACGTAGGTGATCTCGAGGGTTTGAAAAAAATCATATTAAATGAGGACATGCTTTCCATGGCCCTTCGGATTTTGTTTTCTTGTTGTACCTAGGATCACATCACAAGGAATACTTGTGGCATTTTTTCTAATTCTTTATAATTTCCTGATTACCTTAGCTCCTATCACTTTATTGATAGTAGGTTAAGTAGGGATAGTTATTTTAGATTTAAATCTTTTGTGCTCTATGAGTATTGTGTGGGTACTAGATTAAACAGTTGATCCTAAGTTCTACATCAAAAAGAGTAATCAAGGTGAGAGTGCATCTCATTTTTTCTTCATTCATGGCCACAAGGCACAAGTTTACAACTTCATTTTCTTCCTCTTCTTTAGAGTTGCTCTCATCACTATCACTCTATCTACCTAACACTACCCTCTTCTTAAATTTCTCGGAATTATTTTTGGCTTGAGGGCAATTGTTTATCATGTGCCATAATTTATTGCAGCTATAGTAAATTATGGGATTTTTCTTGCATGATTCGCATTTTGGTGGTAGCTTCTTAAGTTTCTCTCTTAATGATGCTTCTAAATCTTCTCGCAATAAACATTATTTCTTCATCATCCTCACTTTCCTCATCATTCTTCTCACTTGAAGTAGAAGCTCTGAGGATAATGATTTTCCTATTTGTTTTTTGCATTTTCTCTCTTTATTGTGAGTTCATATTTGAATAGTGAGGACGTGGGAGGGTATGGGAAGGATCATTTTGACTACCGAAATCTTAATCAATGCATGCAATTAAAAAACTTAACCACCTAATTCACCCTCCTTACTTGAATCTACACCCACCTATCTAACATGTAAAAATAAGATAATAGGAAAAAAATAAAAGAATGAAAGACATCACGGATTACCTGATAAGTTGATCCCAACTCCTCAGCTCAACAAGACTTTTGAAATCTCCTTAACTTTGAAGAACTTAAAGAACACGAAAAGAAATTAGCCAAAGCTAATTCTAAAGAAAGAAAAAGCTTCAAAATTTATTAATTTGAAAGTCGTGTTTACATTATAAGGATAAAAGCCTTTATATAGGCTCTTATTGACTAATTCGACTCGAAATGGGATTAAAAATTCCTATCCAAACAATTAAACTATAACTAAGTACAAAACAAATACAAAAATATTAAAATAATTGAGTCTTATCCTAACTTAATTAAAATAATTAATAAAATATTTTGATGTGGGCCACACAGCGCTCTATTACTAAAATACACGAGAGGATACGGGGGATTGTTTTGACTCACAAAACCTCAACCAAATATGTAATTAGAAACTTAACCACCTAAATAAACCCCTCCCAACTTGAATCTACATCCAACTATATGGAATGCAAAAATAAGAAATAGGAAAAATAAAACGAGGAAAAGAAAGATCCCAACTCCTTCGCTTAATAAGACTTCAGAAAGCTCCATAGCTTTAAAGAACTTGAAGATGTTAAGAAAATTAGTCAAAGATAATTCTTGAAGAAAGCACAAAGCTTAATTTTATTGATAAATTAAATTGTGATTTTATATCCTAAGATCTTAAGCCTTTATATAAGCTTTTGTTTTATAATTCTATTCAGAATAGGATTTAGAATTTCTATACAAATTCTAGAACTTAATTTATTTAGAAAAAAAGTACATAAATATTAAAAAAAACTAATCTTATCCCTAGCTTAATTAAAATAATCAAAATAATTAAAATAAACATTAAAATAATATTTTCTTCTAATCCAAAATTTCAAGAATATTGATCTTCCTTGGGCTTTAATTTTGAGTAGAAATTCTCCTCCAATTCTGGCATTTAAATCACATGGATAATTGTTGATGAAGTCCCCTTAATTTGGAAACTTTGTAGCACTTGGAAAAGGGAGAAAACTAGTCCAAAGGTACTTAGGAAACTCAAGACGTGTGAGTAGCTAACTAGGCACGCAGACAGAGTCCGAGTCGCATGGACCTATTGTATCGGGCTATGTCCCGTGCGTACGGGGTGCTAGGTGTGTGTTTAATTTCTTGTTCACATGCACACTGCTAAGCACATGCAGTGAGCTTCCTGTATGACTTTGGGCCCGTAGACTTGTGAGCACTATTGCACGCATGCTCTACATGTTGCTTCATGTGGGAGGGGGTCTCGTAGCTACAGGTGAGTTCTCCTGCATGTGTAAGGGTCCACAAATGTGCCAAAGTTGGGTCACATGTGCGGCACATGTTGTTCGCCATTCTCCTTAAGGCCGATTACCCTTTCTTGGGCATTCTCTTGTGTTGAATACCGCTTTGGCTTAAAAGGCTTTGAACCCGTCAACTCTCGGGCGAAAGGTTGATCTTCCATCTCTTTTGGCAATTTTTCAAGCCCACAGGTTCTTGTGTGGCCTTTAGGCCCATTTTTTTTGACTTTCCTTAGATCTCCAAGCCAAGTTTGATCTAGTTTGAGCATTCTTTTTGGCAACTTTTGTGCCTCCCAGTCTATCATTTATTTTTACCCAAACTTGATCACAAGGTTAGGGCCTCTTTTAGTGCTCATTGGGTCGGGTACTTGGCCCCATGTGCAAGAGCTTTGAGTTCTTCTATCTTAGACACTTTGATTGTGTTTCAGGTCCCTTTTTAGACGAATTTAGGACCTAGACAATTACTGGACTACTTTTTTGGCCAAGATTCTCGAACCTTTTAAGGGTGGATTCAACTGGATCAATTTTTGTCCAAGAACACTTGCAGAGATGTCAAAGAAGATCATTATTGTTTAACCTTTTCCTCCTTTTGTTGATCATAGAAATCTTTAGTTTATTATTAGGCTTTTCCTTAGTTATTATCACATCATCTCCCATTCTTTGAGAGTATTCGTCCTCAAATATGCACTTTCTAAAACTTTCTCTTCCTAGGACAAAGAGGCTAAGGAAAGTACCAAGTAATCTGTGGTGAAACTTGGAACATCTGTTTGCTCCTATATGAGGAAATAATTCTTGGCTTCTGTGGGGACATTGTCTCTCTCTATCTTCCATCCTAGGAACTCATCATAGAACTTATTAATTTTAAGTCGGTCCTTGTACACTTCCCTCCTTGATTAAGGAGTGAGGACATGGGTAAAACCTCCCATACATACATAATATTGATTCTTTCCACCAGCACGACTAATATCTTTGTCATATTGCCATGGTCGTTCTAACACTAAGTTCTTTGCTTGCATAGGAACAACATCGCACAACATTTTATCCATATATTTACTAATAGAAAATTGAACTTGTACATGTTTGATGACATTGATCTCTTTGCTTTAATCTAACTAGTGTAGCTTATAGGGATTAGGGTGCAATATGCAAGTCAACCTTACCTTATCAATTAGTAAGGTGTTGGGAACATTAGTATAGCTACCCCTAACAATAATCATGCTATAGACCTTTCCATTAACCAAACATCTTAAGCGGAAGATGGTCTCTCTGCAGTCATTGTCCTCTTATTTAATCTACAAGTTCAGAGTTTGTTAAGCCACAAAAACATCTCTATGAAGTGGTTGCGCAATATTCTCTTCACTAGCTCTAAGTGATGCCATGTCTTCCTGTTCACTCTCACAATCATTGATGACATCCCCATGATCTCTTATGATCATAACACGTTGATTGGGACATTGGGATATAATATGTCCAATCCCTAGACACTTAAAATATTTAACAACACTTTATCTTATAGTAGGTGCCTTAAGATTTCCTATTGGATTACTAGAAGGTTGTACGCCCTTTCTATCATTAAACTTCTTATTTTTATCCTTTCAACCCGATCTGTATGCAACCTGAGCGGTGGCACTAATAAACCCTTGAGTAGCTCCTCTACCTTTCAACTACCTCTCAATCTTAGTAGCCTTATGTATCATCTGTTCCAGGTTATAATTCTATAATTCAAAAAAATTGGCAATTTCCTGATTCAGACCTTCTAAGAGCTGAGCCATGGTGGCTTTTTAGAAGTTCTTCAACCCTAGCCTGAATCATGGCTATTTTCATCTCCTTGTGATACTCTTCCACTATCTTAGAATCTTGAGTCACGCACTGTAGCTTCAAGTTCATGTCTTTATCAAAGTGGGCTAGTACAAAATGCTTCCTCATGACAGATCTTAACTCTCTCTAAGTTGTGATTAGCACATCTCCATTTTGTTCTTTGAGAGCAACTAACTGATTCCACTTGACTTAGACATATTTAGTAAATTTAAGAGTTATTAACTTAATCTTCTTCTCCTCATTGTAATTATAGCAACTGAAGATGCGATCGACCTTTTGCTCCCATTTGAGGTAAGCCTCGAGATCATTCTTTCCTTGAAAGGCTGATATCTACGACTTAAAATCATGGAGATCTCCCTTTATATTTTCCTATCAAC
Organism: Carica papaya; assembly: GCF_054855325.1. NCBI lineage: Eukaryota > Viridiplantae > Streptophyta > Magnoliopsida > Brassicales > Caricaceae > Carica > Carica papaya. The sequence goes on from NC_142314.1 coordinate 24,487,281, forward strand.
CTCCCTGTCTATCACCAACATCATCCCCACAAGACTTTATTTACTCTTCTAGTACTTAGAGTCGGGCACAACTATGATGGCCTCCTCGTTCTAGATGATACATTTGCAAAGTCATATTTCTTATCTCAGCACTCAATTGGGTAAACATGTCCATGATCATTTCTTTAATGGTGATGGATCTACTATTGGGTTGGTGAGACATAGTGAAGTTCCTATAAAGACAAAGGTTAATGGAATGAATAAACTCTCCCTCACCTTCGCTCGTGTTTACTTCACAATCTCTCAAACTATACCTGTAACACCCCAAAAACCTTCGTGCTTCATTTCTAATTTGAACCCCTATTTATTCGTGTACTAAGGCCTATTAAACTCCTTAATTTTTCATATTTTAAATTTTCGGATGAATTTCCTATTTCGTATTTTAATTTTGTATTTTATTTGGTTAAATAACTCTTGAAATTAATTATTTTATTTTATCGTAGGAAAATTATATTTTTATTTATTATTTAAAAATATTTAAGGGAAAAACAGAGAAAAATGCGAAAAATACAGCAAGATTGCTTGCGAGAAGGATCCCACCCGCACTGGCTCCGTGTGTCGCACGTTTGTGCGCAGATGTGACCAACATTGGATGTGTGCACTGTGCAGACATCCCATCTGCGCGGGGTGCAAGGTGCAGTCTGCGCACATAACCCATTGCGAGCAGATAGACGAGCAGCGCCACATGGTAGGCCTGTGCGCACGGTAGGCTAGGGTAGCGTGTGCTACATCAGGCAATGCACGCCACCCCCTTGGGTGTCGTGCAACACTAGTTGGGTACTGTGTCATCATCGCTTGGGTGACGTGTCACCATCATTTGGGTGGTGTGCCTCTGGGTTTTGCACTGGCATCACATCATGTCGTCCATTTGTCGATCATATACGTTGGTTGTCACATCTCACCTTTCCCATTGACTTTCTCTCTCTTCACCAGATTTTCCCACTTAGCACAAATCTAACGATCTCTATTTTCTATAAATAGGGAGACTTACTTCACCATTTCCTCATCACCTCAATTTTTGTTCTTCCATCCACCAAAGAGCTTTAGAGAGAGAAGGAGTCATCTAAAGAGAGAGGGAGAGGAGGAAAAGAACAAAAGGCATAGGAAAAAATAAGGTTTTAGTAAGGAATTTAGTATTTACTTCTAAACATCTTAAGTAGCAATTCTAGATTAAAATTAACAAAGTTTGAATTAATGGGTGCATGATTAAATTATATGCTTAAACGAAATAATTTTACGTAATTAATGCATGTTTTATAAATGTAAATGAACTACTTATTTGCATGTGATTTAAATGATTTAATGGTTGAGATAAAAATTGATATGTAATGCAATTGATGATGGAAAAATAATTAAGCATGTATTGATGTATAGATATGAGAAATATTTATTGATATTGACATGCATAATTCATAAAAGTATTTTGTTAGGCTTTTTATCTCTGAGAGGTTTCTATTTCTCTCCCATCTGGTCTGAAAAGACATGAGAGGATGCTCCCTATGGATGACGGTACACCCTCTAATGAGAGTGGTGATGCGATATGATTGTAGAGGTCACCTCTGGCAAAATACAGCCATAGCAACAATTAACATATAGGACCACTGTGGTTGGCACGACTCAAATCATAGATTGTGTCATGGTTTGGCATGCCATAAATGTGTTGTTTGTTCGACAAGCCACAAATTACTGTTATAAATGAAATGAATTGATCATTCCACATGCTTAGTTGAAAATCTATATTGCCCTCAGTAGATGGAAGTTGGAACGACTTTACGCGAAGAATAAAATGAAAGATAGTGCATATCATGATTTGTTTGATTTTTTCTATTTTCAACATGATTGATTTGATTGACATGATATGACTATGACATGATGTATTTAATATTTTTCTTTAATAAAATAAATTTTTTTCATAATTAAAAACTCTGACATGACTCTTGATGGTAAGTAGTGATGGTAACTCTAATTGCGTTTGAAATCTTATCATGTTATTTAAATATTATTTTTCTTACTGAATATATGGAACTCACCCTTTCCATGGCCCCCCCTCCTAAATGAAGAGGATAGTGAAGAACCGATTGCTGACCTACCATTTGAAATCTTTGAGGATCCAATGGATCCATGATCTTTAATGAGTGCATGATTGTCTCATGCTCTAATGAGTCCATCTTTTGTAGAGGCTTGTAATTAAATTTGTTTCTGCCCCAATAATGTATGAAACTCTATTATTATTTTGTAAGGGATTGTAATTATTTGTTCTACTGCATACATTTATCTATTATGCACTTATAATCTGTTTCTGTATCTGGCACCCTTATACCTTAATTGGCATTGGGGATGTCCCAATAGCTCCTTCTATCAAATTAAGCATTTGAAATTAGATTCACTAAGATCGGGATCTACATGTCTCTCCGACACAATAAAGAATTCTAAGGGAATTTGATTTCTAAAGAAGTTCAGAAATAGCACACAAAAGGAATGTGTGCTTTTATTTATACATTAAGCAATAAGGAATGATTAATAGTTTACATATACAATGGAATAAAAGCACAATGAAATAATGGAAATATAGATCACAAAGAAGACAAGATGGACTTAAAGCGTAGGGATCCAATCAAGCTCGATGGATACAATCAGATGGTGTATTCTAATTATACTACCCAATGATGGCTATGTTTTACGACTTATCAAGTTTCTTCATGCAATGCTATGCCAAAATTTTGGGATGCAAAATAGGAAATTAAACGTGAAGCAAAAGGTTTTTCCTCACAGAGGGTGAGTTAATTTTCCCTTAGGTTTATGCAACAGAATGAACTCCAAAAGTTTTCATGCACATTGAGTAGGTGATTTACTCTTCCTTTGACTCTTTAAGGTTTTTCATCACACAACAATGCGGTTACTCTTCTTTTGTAATGCAAGAATGTAAACAACGTGCCAATTTCCCTATGGTGTGCAATTGGGATATTTCTGGGTTTTTGATTTTGTATTTTTTTTTTACTAATGATAGAAACACGAAACAATTTGAATAAAACATATAATTATGAATCCAAGTGGGATGCAAAACAAATTAACAATTAAATAATACTAAATGTTAAAGCAATAAAAGGGTAACAAGTTCATTAGGAGTGTAAGTTCTGATACCTGATGATATAGGCCACGCCACGCTCTATTACTAGAAGACGCGGGAAGATATGGAGTGGATCGTTTTGACTGTTAGAACCTCAACCAAACATGTAATTAGAAACTTAACCACCTATATGAAATGAAAAAATAAGAAATAAGGAAAATAAAACGAGAAAAAGAAAGACGCCATGACTTACTCAATATGTCAATCCCAGCTCCTCTGCTCAACAAGACTTCAGAAAGTTCTTTAAAGAACTTGAGCACATTAAAAAAATTAGCAAAACCTAATTCTTGAAGAAAGCAAAAAACTTAATTTAGATGATAAACTGAATTGTGATTTTACATCTTAAGCCTTTATATAAGCTTTTATTTTCTAATTCTATTTAGAATAAGATTTAGAATTCCGATCCAAATTCTAGGACTTAATTTAATTAGAAAATAAATACATAAACATTAAAAATAAAGGAATTATATCCTAAACTTAATTAAAATAATCAAAATAATTATAATAAACATTAAAATAATATTTTCTTCTTATCCACATCTTCAAGAATCTTGATCTTCATTGGACTTCAATTTAAGTAGAAATTCGACTTCAATTTTGGCATTTAAATCACATGGATAATTGTTTATGAAGTCCCCTTAATTTAGAAACCGTGTAGCACATGGAAAGGGAAGAAAACTAATCCAAAAGAACTTAGAAAAGTCCAGCCTTGCGAGCAACTAGCTGGGCACGCAAGCAGTATGTGGGTAGCACGGGCGGGTCACGCGGGTTGTGTGGACCCACCGTGTGGGGCATTTGGCCTGCACTTGGCTTCCAGTGCACAAGCACATTGTTGTGCGCATGTGGCAAGCTTCCTACGTGCTTATGGGCACATGCTAATTGTGCGAGCACTACTATTCGCATGATCCGCATGCTGCTTCATGCGGGAGGCAATCTCTCAAGTGCAGTGAGTTCTCCCCCATGTGTGAGGGTCTGCACCTGTGCTGAAAGAAGGTCACACATGCGGCACGTGTTGTCCACCATTCTCTTTAAGGCTGATTGGCCTCTCTTAGGCCTCCTCTTGGGCTGAATGTTGCCTTGGCCGAAAAGGCCTTAAACTTGTTTCTTCGGGGGCCAAAAATAAATCTTCTTTCTCTCTTGGCAGTTCTTCAAGCCCACGAGTTGTCATGTAGTCCTCAAGCCTATTATGTGTTCTTACCTTAGATCTCCAGGTTTAGTTGGATCTAGCTTGAGCTTTCCTTTTGGTAACTTTTGTGCCTTGTAGTTTGTCCCCTTTCTAGCCCAAATTTGGTCACAAGATTGGAGCCTTTTTTGGTGCTCAATGGGTCGGGTACTTGGCCCCATGTGCAAGAGCTTTGAGTTATTCTCTCTTGGACACTTGGATTGAGTTTTAAGTCCCTCTTTAGACAAATTTCAAACTTGGGTCATTTTTGGACTATTTCTCTGACCAGGATTCTCAGCCCCTTCAAGGGTGGATTTAGCTTATCACTTTCTATCAAGGAACACTTGTGGAGATGTTAAGGAAGCTCATTGTTATTTAACCTTTTCTGTCTTTTGTTGATCACAGAAACCTCCTATTTCTTACTAGGCTTTTCTTTATTTATTATCATATCGTACTCTTTTATCCTTACCCAACTCTTCAAGTAGCTTGATCTTCCTTGGACTTCAAATTTGAGTTGAATTTCTTCTCTAATTTGCACCTTAATCGCATGGGATAAATAATAGTTACACGGAAGGGTATGGGGAGGATCATTTTGACTCCTAGAACCTTAACACAATCGTATGCAATATCAAAACTCAAATAACCTAATTAAAACCCCTTCCTCTAATTGATTTTACAATCCTAAAAAATTTGAAATGTAAAAACAAAAACTAGGGAAACAAAAATGAGAAAAAGAAAGATACCATGGAGTTACCCAATAAGTTGATCCGAACTCCTCAACTCAATCAAGACTTTGGCAAGCGCACCTAACTTGGAAGAACTTGAAGAGAAAAATTAGCACAATGTTAATAAAAGCTCAAAGCTTAATTTTATTAATTTTTAAAAGATTGTGTTTACAATGCTTGAGCTAAAGCCTTTATATAGGCTCTTAATTACTACTCCTACAAGAAGTAGGATTTATAAATCCTATCCAAATTCTAGAATTTATTCTAACTAGAAAACAAATATTTAATTAATTAAATAATTAAATCCTATATTAATTTGAATTAAATACATAAATAATCTAATATTAAATGGAATAGGAATTAAAAACAACAATTAATTAATTAAAATAATAAAGTCCTCTTGATTGTTGACTGGCTCTTCTCTTTGGTCTCAAACTTCTAGTTGACTTTGGCTCCATATTCCACTTTCTTTAGTGAGTCTCCTTGAATTAGACTTGCTGTAAAATACATTTCTTAGGCTAAAAATTGAATGGAACAATTGTTATTGAGGTCTTGGTTGAATTTGGAATGACTTTGGTGCTCTTCTTTGGGTTGAATCTCCTTTCTTTTGTCCCCTCTTCCAATTTATGTTCTGAATTTTCCAACAAGGTTTCTTAATTATTCATGTCTAATTCTTATTGTTTTTGGATTCCCAATGAGTGTAGGAGGTGGACTCCTTCATGGATTTGAAGATCCTTGTTCTTCTCCTCTTTTCCTTCATTATATGTCACTTCAACTAGGATTGGAATCTCTATGTCTATTTCCTCCTTAAAGTCTTCTTTCTTCTCATTTTTCTTGTTAAAAATAAAGTACTCACTCTCCTCATCCTCATCAGATTCAAAAACCACAAATCTTTTCCTCCTCTTGTGGCTAAATTATTCCTAGTATGGGGGTGTGCAACTAAGGCTTTTGGGATGAGAAGTCGCGTGTAGCTGGCCTACTTTATCCTCCTTGGGCTACGGCCAAGGTATCTTAGGGCCTTCTAGGATGGAGTTTGGGCTCAAGGCCCTCTTTCCTTCTCGAGTTGGGTTATTCATGGCAGTATATTTGGGGTCGTTCAACTCATGGTTGCTCGGGTTGCCCTCTTAGGCTTTTTTAATTTGGCCCGTTGTGCTTGTAGGATTTTACTTGGGGGCCTAGCACACGGGTTGGGCCTTGGGAAGACACAAGTCCCTCGACTTTGAGCCCACAAGGCCTTAGCCTTGGGCTTGGGACATGTGAGCGGGTCCATAAATATGCGGATGAGTAACCTACAATTTTGTTGCTTCCCACAGGTTTCCTTTGTGTCTTGGGACTCCCTTCTTGAATGGGTTTTGATGCTTCTTGATATCACATCAAGTAGAAGTGTTTGGCACCTTAGAATCTTGGAGAACTTAGAAAAGTAAGAAGAGAATTCCAAAAGGATATACGAAAAATTTGCCCCACGAATAGCTTTTTAAGTACCCATAAATTACATGCAAGTGCCGTATGAGTTGGCTGTGCAGGTTACGTCAAATGGTTTCATGAGTCAATATCGTGTGTGCGCAAGGATCTGGTCATTCACCTGGGGACTACACACATGCGCCTGGGCCAAACATGTGCCTTGTTATCTTCGTCCACGTGTGCGTGCCATATGGTGAGTGGGCACTGGGAAGTGCGTGAGTGAGTTTTCTCACACATGTGGTTATCCGCACATGTACTGAAGGCAGGTCACATGCGTAACACATGTTGTCTGTGGGTCTTTTGGGCCAGATAGCTTTTTTTGAGCCTTCTCTTAGGCTTCATTGGTTATCTCATTATTCACCCACTCTTGGACCAAAAGATTGAAAATATTCTTGAATTTTTGGCTTGGTTTCTTGTAATTGGACCTATCGGTAACTCAATTTGATTTTCTATTGGTCCTAACTCATCAAAGACACTTGTATCTGTCCTTTTTTTATAATGCTTGCTTTCGGTGTTCTAGTGAGTACTCGTCGTGTTTGGGATCACATCATTCCCCCCTTCTTTGAAAATATTTGTCCTCAAATCTTCACCTACATCAAAAAGAGAAAGATAGAAAAAGTTAAAAGTAGCAGACACTCTATCCTCACCTGGTAGGTTGATCTTGTATGCATTGTCATTGATACGCTCCAAGACTTAAAACGATCAATTTCTCTTGGGATCTAGTTTAGATTTTTGTTGCTTAGAAAATCTCTCATTCCTTATATGAATCAAAATTGGTTGAAACACAACCCGTTTTCTTCCTTTATTAGCATTTTGGGCATAGGATTCATTTTATTTTTGTATATATTGCCATGTCTTCTCATGTATGGTTTTAATGAGTTTAGTCCTTCGCTGACTATTTGTATTCTTAATTTCTGACCTAGGAATAGGTGTAAGATCTAACCGAGTTGAGGGATTAAAAACATAAACTATTAAAAAGGTGAAAACCTTGTGCAAGTGTGAATAGAACAATTATAGACAAATTTCATCATAGGTAAACAATCTTCCCAAGCCTTCATATTTCAACGAACCACGACTCTTAATAGGAAACTTAAAGTCCTATTAACCACTTTAGTTTGACCATCGGTTTGGGGGTGACATGCAATAAAAAACAATAACTTTGTTCCTAACATTTCCCACAACACATGCCAAAACTTGATAAGGAACTTGACATCCCTATCACTCACTATGATTTTAAGTATGCCATGAAGTCTCACAACATCCCTAAAGAATAGGTTTGCAATATTTGTTGCATCATCGATTTTATGACATATAATATAATGTGCCATCTTACTAAATTGGCCTATTACAATAAATATGTTGTCATTAACCTTCCTGGTCCTAGGAAATCCTAATATAAAATCCATACAAATATTTATCTCTTGTGCCATAGGCATAGGCAAAGGTATACAAAGACCATGAAATAATACTCTAAACTTGGCTTGTCTACATGCAATTCACTGGCTACAGATGCACTTGACATCTCTTTTCATTTTAGACCAGTAAAAATGCTCATGCAAAATATCTAGAGTCTTGGTTACCCCAAAATGTCCCGTGATTCCCCCAATATACACTTTGCGCATTAGCAATTCTCGTACTGAATAACTTGGTATACATAGCTTGCCTTCCTTAAAAAAGAACCCATCACGCCGATCGTATTTTTGGAGTGCATGATTCTCACACAAGTAATAAGCACAAGAAAAAGTTTATCATTTGCATACATCTCTTTGATATGTTCAAAAACTAAGAACTTAGAGATTAGTGTGGAAATCAAAGCGTACCTCTGAGATAATGGATCAACGAAATTTTTTTCCTTTCCTTCTTTATATTTGATTACATAAGGAAATGACTCTATGAATTCTACCCAGTTACCCTGTCTATGGTTGAGTTTACTTTGGCCTTTTAAGTGTTTAAGAGATTCGTGATCGATGTGAATCATAAATTCCTTCGGCAGCAGGTAGTGTTGCCACGCTTCCAATGACCTTACTGTAGGTTGAGTAATTTAATGGTGTGCCACTAAGCTTTTCTCTTAAGTAGGCTATTGGGTGCCTTCTTGAATGAGAATTGTTCTTATGCCTACCCCTAAAGCATTACATTCAAACTCAATAGTTTTGTTAAAATTAAGAAAAACAAGAATAGGTGCAAAACATAACTTTTCTTTTAACAAGGTAAAATAAGCCTCTTATTTTTTAGTCCATGCAAACTTGATATCCTTTTTTACCAACTCATTTAAGAGTTCTATGATGGAACTAAAGCTTTAATAAACTTGTTGTCAAAACTTGCTAACCCATGGAAACTTCTCACCTCGCTGGTGGTTGTTGGTATAGGCCACTCTCTAATAGCTTTTACCTTTTACTCATCCACCTCAATGCCCTGAGCACTCACCACAAATCCTAAAAAGATCAACTTATCACTATAATAGTTGCATTTCTTGACATTGGCATATAACCATTCCTTCCTAGGAACCTCAAGGATAAAGTGAATGTTCTGGAGGTGGTCTTCTAAGTTTTTGCTACAGATCACGATATCATCAAAGTATACCACTACAAACTTCCAAAAAATTGATGTAGGATATGGTTCATAAGCTTCATAAAGGTGCTAGGGCATTAGAAAGACCTAGGGGCATTATTAACCACTCGTACAGGCCATACAAGTTATAATCATACTTTGTCTTATACCAAAAGATTGAAAATATTCTAAAGCTTCTTGGCCCAGTTTATTATAATTGGACCTAGTTGAAATTGGATTTGATTTCCTATTAGCCCTATCTCATCATATACACTTCTATCATTTCCTTTTTGAGACGGCTTGCTTTCGGCATCCTCTTGAGTACTAATGTATGGGATCACATCAAGTGATCATAAAGTTAATCAAGGCAATAACTTGTTAACATCCTATGATTCTTAAAATGGTGGTCACCTTGCACTCCATGAGCCTGGTAGAGGCCTATAAAATATCTAATTTATCATAGTGTAAGTTTTTCTAAGACGTTTCAACCACTTATGATATTGGTGAATCTAGTGAACATATTCGTGATGGATGCATTGTCATGCATTTTGAATAACTCGTTGCACTAATATATTTATTTTAGACATTTTGAATTTATTTTTCCCTTATGTGTCATTTTCAATTTATGCCAAATCTCTTTAATCAACTCACAAGTTGATATTCTATTATACTCATTCATATTAAAGTCTTCAATATAAAAGGTTTATTGCTTTGACATTTACTTTTACTAGCCTCTTATCATTCTCATCCCGCTCATCTTCTAATTTCTCTATAATTTGGTCTTCTTAGCTTCTAATGGGAATGTGTGGTCCATTTTCAATGACCTTTCAAGGATCATAACAAAAGCTTGTATAAATATTTTTGTCATATTCTTCCAATAATTTTAATGGCTAACACTCAATAATACTAGTCTATTGGAAATTTGACCTTCACTTAGTTGGGTTGCCATAATTGATCTTCCCTCTAGAAAATTAAGTCATTAATGATAGACATGGCTCTAATACCAATTATTGGCTAAAGGTTTAGGATAACTCTAAAGGAATTTTCCAACTATTTTTATATGCTAAGTTAGCCTAAGTGTTTTCTTGCATAAAAATCTTCACTAATTTATTTATGCAATCTGCTCAAAATATAATTACATGTCAGATGTGGGTGAGCATGCGATGTCAAGTGCTGATGAGAAATAAATAAAGTAAAGAGAAAAAAGAAGATATTACAAATTATTTTATAGAGGTTTAGCCACATTACTTGTGCTTTGTCTTTTTTCTAATGTTAACAAGTTGAGATTCCACTATTTTCTCCGAAGTATTATATATGCTATTTATTCATAGTGCCCATCACGTTACTCACTCGTGTTCCTCCAAATACTACTAGGTTGTTTATCGAGGCACCAAACTCGTCTTTCACTCATAATTTCTTAAATAATATTCACTTGTTTAGGAAGGTGTCAAGCTCACGAGTCTTGGTGTTAATCTCACCTTTCACTTGTGTTTCCCTCAAACACTGCCCATGATGTGATATCCAAGAGTTTCGAATCCATGTCAGAAGAAGAGTCCTAGATTGAGCGGGAAACCTGCAAGAAGTAGACAACCTGGGGGTAAGTTACCCACGAATCTGTGGAGCCGCCTGTGAGAGAACCCACATGCAGGACACGGTCAGCACGCTCGCGCACAGCTAGCCATTCATGCGCGCACAAGGAGAGCATGGGCCCCTTATCTTTTCTTAATTTAATTAATTGAATAATTCTACGGATAAGGTTTACATTAAAATATTAATAAAATAATATGAAATAATAGTTTCCTTTTCCTAATTCTTCATTGATATCTTCTCTTCAATCTTGAGTAGAATTCCACCTTCAAATTTAGCATATTTTGCACATGGAAAAATTGAAAGACTCAGACACCTTGTAGAAGTAGGAAAGGTGGGATTTTTGGAGTCCAAAAAAGACTAGCAAGAAAGAGTCGCACAGGTGGGATAGTTATCGTGCAGGTTGGGCCATGGGCCTTGTGCGCTGGGCCGTGGGCAGCGTGGGCCTACTGTCCGCGCTTGGGTTGCACACGTGTGGGGCTAGCGTGTGATCCATCTTTGACGCACATGTGTAGGGCTACGCAAATGTTGTGCATTCCTGGCTTGTAAGCCAGCGTGTGCTGGGCTTGCAGGGTGGCTTGCCCATGCATGCCTACGAGTTGTGTGTGCGTCCTACGCCTTCAGCACTTGTGCACGTGTTAAGGTGCGAGGGGTCGTTACTGCTCGAGTGTCCACAGTGTGGTATCGTGCGAGTTGGGTGCCAGCATGTAACACCCTAAAAACCTTTGTACTTAATTATTATGTAAAATCTCTAATTATTCGGCCCCAAAGACCATTTGAACTCTTTAAATTTCATGCTCTAATTTTTGAATGAATTGGGTTTAAATTTATTTTGAATTTTTCGAAACTAACGTATTTATTGTTTATTTAATAAAATAATTTTTTAAATTATTTTTAAATTTGCTAAATTGTGTAAATTATTTTAAAGAGATTTCAAAAAAAAATAGAGAAGAAAAACGGCAAAATTTTTTTGCAGAAAAGGCCACTAAAAGGCCTCCCCGTCCACGCCAGCCCCACACGCCACCTGCCCACGAGTGCGTACACGGCACATGACCCATTCATGTGAGGCCAGAGCTGCGTGCCCTTCTGTGCACGTAACCGATTTTTACACCACAATCATGTGATATCCCAAGTGCTAATTAAGGCAAATGGATTCCAGATATAGATTCAGAATAACGATTGCATGATAAAATTTATGCAGCAGAAAAAAATCATTACAAAACCCTTACAAATACATATGAGTTCCAATATATACATATACTGAGGCCAGAAGTGGCTGCAAAATACAACACAAATATAAGGGCCACTTCTTTCACTATGCTATTGGACTCATCAAAGTGCGGTAAAAGTCATGCACTTAGACTTATGGATCCACAGGATCCTCATAGACTTCCAAGGGTAGGTCAGCTTGTGGTTTCTCATTTTCTTCCTCATCTGGGGGAGCGTGAAAAGAGTGAATTCTATATGCTCAGTAAGGAAAACAGTATTAAATTAACATCGTAAGATTTCAAAAGTTAGTTGTTTCATCTTACTAATTAAATTCCTTGCTTACCTATCTCACATTATGGAAAACCTTTTATTTGTTAAGAAAATGATACGTTAATACAGACAATCAAACATATATCATGTCAGATAATAGAGAAAAACAAATAAATCATGAAATACTTAAATTTTCGTGTCATGCTTCACAAAGTCGTTACAATTTCCATCTTTAAGGGTAGATACAGATTCCCAACTACCCAACTTGAATGACTAAATCATATACAGATACTGTAATTTACTCAGGCCCATTTCCATCTAGCCAAACTATGGTATGATCTATGGCCACGGTCGTACCAGTCATAGTGGCCTTAAAAAAATTTATAGTCATGACATTACTTAGCCATGAGTGACCCCTATAGATAGTGCGACACGACTCTCGTCAGAGGGCACGCCATCATCCACTGAAGTGATTCTTTTACATCTTTTTAGATCAGATAGAGGACGGAAAAATAGATACCTTGAAGGGTAAGGAGAGCAAATACCTTTTAAATATAAAATGCCTGACGAGACACTTGATGCAATATGCATATCAATACAGATACACTTTGGACCATAGAGGCTTCATTCTACTTTTCTTTTTTTTCATTTCTTTTATGCTTTTTACTTTTGCCGATTATATATTCTATTTATTACATCCAAATTCATCAAGTATCACCAATTCACATAGCATGCTTGAAAAAAAGAATAATTTTGACTCATCTAAACACAAAGACATACAAAACAAATAAAATCACAATCATATTAAATTAGCTTATCTTAAAATACTCCTTAAGACATCGAAAGAAATACTAATTTCTTTCTCTTATTCTTTCACAAGACTATTATCTTTCTCTCTCTATCTCTCTTTCTATACCTTTGTAAAATGGAAGAATGAAAGTGTGAAAAGGAAGGGAAAGGGGAGAGCAATTTATAGAATTTCATAACCATTAGATACGCGTCAAGTAGCAAAATTCAGTGAAAAGAAAGAAAAAAAAGATGCTTGGCATGAAAAATGAGGGAGGAGGGCCTCCTTCACCAGTGGCAGCAGCGCGCGGGTGGGACGTGCATGCTGTGCACATGTCCCCTGACCATTGTACACGCATTTGTGCTCGCACAGTGCCCAGCACCTGCGCAGTAAACCAGCCATCTCGCGGGATTTTTCCCATGGGAATTTTTTTTCTTGTTTCGCTATTTTCTGAATTTTTTCTAAATTTTTATTTTTAATTTAATTTAGTTAAATTAAAATCATTTAAAATAAAGTAAAATAAAATTTATTAAAATAAAATTTAACTATAATTAAATAAATAAAAATAAAAAAAATTACGAATCACGATAAATGTTAAAGAACGTAAATTAATTAAGTTCAAAGCTGCCAAAGACCCGAATAAGTAGAGTTTCCAAATCATTTTAGCATAGTGATGGGCAAGGTGTTACATCCCTCCCACCATAGAAAATTTTGGTCCCTAAATTTGTCTCGAATAAGTCTGGATACTTTTTCTTCATTTCGTTCCTCCAACTCTCATGTCGCTTCTTTCGGGGTATGATGCTGCCATCGTAAATTCACCATGGGAATTGTCTTGTTCCGTAATACCTTATCAGTCCATCCGAGAATTTCAATAAGAACCTCCTCATAGGTTATATCGGCTTGTATCTATACCCATCACGAGGAATAACATGAGAAGAATCAAGGTGGTACCTTTTGAGCATCGAGAAATGAAAGACATCATGTAAACCCACAAACTTTCAGGATAAAGTGAGGCTGTATGCCATAGGTCTAATGCGCTCGATGATCAAAAAAGGTCCCACATAATGAAGGCTCAACTTCCCTCTCTTTCCAAACCTCATCTTACCTTTATAGGGGTAGACTTTTAGGAAAACTTGATCTCCCACAACAAACTCCAAGGATCTCCTATGATTATCGGTGTAGCTCTTTTGGTGACTTTGGGCACTTGCCAAATTCTTGCGAATGATTGCGACCTTCTCTATGGTCTCCTAAATGAAGTCTGGTCCTAAGTGGTGCTTGTTCCTAACTTTACTCCAACAAGGGGGGAACAACAAGGCCATCCATATAAAGCTTCATACGGGGTCATACTGATGTAGGAATGATAACTGTTATTATAAGCAAATCCACAAAGAGGAAGATACTCATACCAGTTATCACTAAAATTAAGAACATAAGCACGTAACATGTCTTCTAATGTCTGTATTGTACGTTCTGACTGACCATTCGTCTGGAGATGATAAGTGATGCTAAAGTACAACCCAGATGCCAGAGCTTCTTGGAAGCTGTCCCAAAAGTGAGAAGTGAACCGGGGGTTGCGATCGGATACAATGGATGAGGAAAATCCATGAAGTCAAACAATCTGATCAACATATAAGCGAGCTAACTTACTGGTGGAGTCTATGGTTCGAATAGGTAGGAAATGAGTAGTCTTGGTAAGCCTATATACAAGGACCTAAATGGCATTTCGATCATAACAGGTCCTAGGCAATCCGGTGACAAAATCCATAGTCACGTGCTCTGATTTCCATTCAAAAATCAGAAGACCCTGTAATAAGCCACCAGGTCTCTGATGTTTTGCCTTTATCCATTGACAAGTAAGGCATCGGGAGACGTAGTCAACTATATCCTTCTTCATTCTTGGCCACCAATATTGTCGTTTCAAGTCCCGTTATATTTTGGTACTCCTAGGATGAATGGATAACTTGGAAGTATAGGCGGCCTTGAGTATATTTGTATGTATAATAATGGGGACCCAAATTCGGTTCTAGAATCTAAATAGTCCATCATTAGAGATCCTAAAATTAGGAGATTCATCATAAGTGAACTTACTTAGGTTCTTGATGAGTTTTGGGTCCCTCGCTTATGTTTCCCAGATTTTCATAAAGAGATTTGTTATGGCTCAGATATGAGTGAGATAGGTGCCCTTACCGTAATAGCTAAGGTGGATAGATGGTACATTATGTATCATCTTTCAATTGGAGGCCATGGTTTGAGCCAGAACAGTAGGCTTCTTTTGACTTAGGGCATCGACGATTACATTCCCTCTCCTAGGGTAATAAATAATCTTGCAATCATAATCCTTCAGGAGATCCATCCAGCGTCCTTGCCTCATGGTTAACTCCCATTGGGAAAAGATATACTTGAGACTCTTATGGTCAGTATAGATTTCAAAATTCTGACCATATAGGTAATGTTGCCATATCTTTAAGGCGAAGATAATGGCTGCCAACTCCAAGTCATGGCTAGGGTAGTTCTGTTCATGAACTTTGAGCTATCGGGATCCAAAGGTAACTACTTTGTCATGCTGCATCAAGACACACCCCAAACCAATATGAGATACATCGCAGTAAACTTGAAATCTCCCAACATCATTAGGGAGGATTAACATAGGAGCAGAGGTGAGTTGGTGCTTTAGTTCTATGAAACTTTCACTGCATTCATAATTCCAAACAAAGGGTACTCCCTTTCTAGTGAGTCGAGTCATAGGGGTAGTAATCTTAGTGAATCCATCAATGAACCATCGGTAGTAGGCATCTAAACCCAGGAAACTATGTACCTCGGACATATTGCCTGGTGAACTCCAACTGATCACCAATTCCACCTTGGACGGGTCTACAGAAATTCCTTCACTTGAGATTACATGACTGAAAAAAGAAACTTGATTCAACCAAAAGGAGAACTTGCTTAGTTTCATATATAGTTGGTTTTGATAGAGAGTCTCCAACACTTTATCCAAATACACAATGTTTTCCTCGTGGCTTTTAGAATACACCAAAATGTCATCAATAAAAATGATGATGTATCGATCTAGTGTGTGCCAGAAAACTAGATTCATTAGGTCCGTGAAGGTTGTTAGGGCATTGGTCAATCTGAATGGCATCACTCTAAACGTCTACAAATTGTATCTACATTGGAAGGCAGTTTTTGGAATATCTTCTTCTTTAACTCTCAACTGGTGATACCCAGTCTGAGATCGATCTTACAGAACGTTGTGGCTCTATACAGTTGATTGAAAAGATTGTTGATCCAGGGTAAGGGGTACTTGCTTTTAACGATCACTCCGTTAAGTTCCCTGTAGTCCATGATGAGTCAGAAAGTACCATCCTTCTTCTTTACTAACAACACTGGAGTGCCCCAAGGGGAATGGCTAGGGTGAATGAATTTTTGAGTGACATGATCAGAAAGCTGACGTTCCAGCTCTGTTAGCTCAGTGCGACTCATGCGATACGTGGGCTTCAAGATCGGCTGGGTTCCAAGAAATAATTCAATCAGGAACTCTACCTCACGTGGGGGAGTAAGATTAGGGAGTTCGATGGAAAAGACATCCAAAAAATTGCAATCAATTTGTATGGAACAAACAGTAGAATCAACATCCATATTCCTATTCATTCAATTGTTAGAAAAACGATAACAACAACTTTTATTTCTTTTTCAGGGATCGTAAGGTTATAATTTTACTTTCAAAGTCTATTATAGCTCTATACTTTTCCAACCAATCTATTCCTAATATTACATCAAATCCTACAAAATCTAATAGTATAAGGTTTACACATACCTCTATCCATAAAGTTTCTATCCTACAGTCCTTATATACACAATGAGCCTCTAGTAGTCTTTTAGAGGGAGTTTCCACCACTAGCTTTTTTCCTAAAGCTTTTGGTTTAAATTCTAGGTTACAAGCAAATGTATAGGAAATAAAAGAGTCAGTTGCACTAGTATTTATCAAAGCCTTGGCAGAAGTATTATGAATAAAAAGCATACCCTAGATGAGGATAGGAGCAAGGACATCAGATTCATCTAAGTGGTACACTCGACCTTGTGCTATGTTTCGGGCTACATCCTTTGATCATTGAGGGTAGTCTTTTATAAGGTATTGGGTTCTTTTAACCGATAATAAACGTTATTGATACACCGATAGAGCAGGTCACTATGTGAGCAACCCCAATGTTGACAAGGTTGATTAGCTCGGGCAAGTGGAGCTATAGGTGGGGGCAAGGCAGAAAGAAGGGCAATTCTGGTTCATTTGTCTGATGGGTTACTTACTAGGTTAGGTAATATTTTTCTAAGCTATTAGGGTTGTTGTTGGCACAAACTCGGGCAAAGCATTGGTGCTTAGTCGAGATAAGATCTTCAGCCAACTGGCCATATTCAAGCACCTCCGCATACTAGTTGGGTCTCAGCATCGCAAACCGGTCATAAATGTCGACACGAAGGCCTTGGAGAAACTTCCTAACTTTTTGGCTTTCACCGGTGACCATCAAAGGAACAAACCTAGACAGTTGAACAAAATGGCTTACATATTGGGTGACAGACAAGCTTCCTTGGCAGAGGTCCTTGAATTCCTCCTCTTTCTCTTCCTGAACATAAGCAGGGAAGAAGTTATCAAAGAAAGAACCCATAAAAACTTCATAGGTAGTATGGGTAGGCAGGACTTCTTTCTCAATTCGCCACCAGTGTTCGGCTTCACCGTTTAACATGAAAGCTGCAAGAGGGACTTTTTATTCTTCGGTCAGGTCTAGTACAGAGAAGAGTTTCTCTATTTGTAGGATCCAGACTTCGGCTACTAAAGGATTAGGACCACCTTCAAAGTGTGGAGGGTTAAGTTTCCTAAACACCGCTATATTGTGGGAGATAGACCGATGTGTGTTTTAGAATTAAGGGGCAGGGAGTGGACAAGGGTTGGCCTGGTTCTATCCTATGGCTGCAGTTAATTCTTGAATGACTCAAAAAGGTTCTATAAATTAAGCCCTGGTAAGATGATCCAGGACTTCAGGTCGTTCAATACGCTCTATAGATGGTCTTCCCTGAGTCATTCCTACAAAAGAAAAGAAAACATGAGTTGGATTTTTAATCTTTAAAAAGATGACATATTTCTTCCCTACGTACAATAAAAAGTTTATCTACCCTAGGCCTCAGTGCAAGGAATTTGTTCTACGAATATTCTGCTTTGATACCATTTGTGACATTCCAAGTGCTAATTAAGGCAAATAGATTTCAGATATAGATTCAAAATAATGAGTGTATGATAAAATTTATGCAATGGAACAAAATCATTACAAATACCTTACAAATACATATGAATTCCCATACATACATATACTGAGACCAAAAGTGGCTACAAAATACAATACAAATATAAGGGCCACTTTTTTCACTATCCCATTGGACTCATCAGAGTGAGGGAACAGTCATGCACTCAAACTTTTGGATCCACGGAATCCTCATAAAATTCTAAGGTTAGGTCAGCCAAGCGGTTCCTCACTTTTTTCCTCGTTTGGGGGGAGCATGGAAAGAGTGAGTTCTATATGCTCAACAAGGAAAAAAATATTAAATTAACATCTTAAGATTTTAAAAGTTAGTTATTTTATCTTGCCTTTTAAATTCCTTGTTTATCTATCTCACATTATGAAAAATCATTTATTTATTAAGAAAATAATATGTTAATATAGACAATCACATATACATCATGCCAAATAATAGAGAAGAATAAATAAATCATGAAATGCTCAGATTTTTGTATCATGCTTTGTGAAGTCGTTACAACTTCCATCTCTAAGGGCAGATATAGATTTTCAACAACTCAAGTGGAAAGATCAGATTAGATACAGATACAGTAATTTGCTCAGGCCCATTTTCGGTTGGCCAAACTATGGTACGATCTATGATCACAACTGTACCAGCTATACTGGCCCTAACAGATATCTATAGTCACAACATTACTTAGCCATGAGTGACCCCTACAGATAGTGCGATACCACTTTCGTCATAGGGCACGTCGTCATCTGCTATGAGTGGTCCTCTTACGTCTTTCCAGACCAGATAGGGAAGAAAAAAATAGATACCCCGAAGGACAAGCGGAATAGATACCCCTGAGAGATAAAAAGCCTAACAAGACACTTGATGTAATATGTATATCAGTACAAATACACTTCGAACCATACAAGCTTCATTCCACTTTCTTTTTTTTTCTTTTTTTTATGCTTTTTACTTTTAACTATTACATATTATATTTATTACATATAAATTCATCAAGTATCAGTAACTCACATAGCATGCTTGAAAACAAGAATAATTTGATTCATCTAAACACATATGCATACAAAACAAACAAAATCATAATGATATTAAATTAGCTTATCTTAAAATACTCCTTAAGACATCGAAAGAAATACTATATTCTTTATCGAAACCTTGATGTTTTTTGCCTCACCGTTCTCCTTTCTCTCTCTTTTTTGCTTACTAGACTACTATCTTTCTCTCTCTCACTCTCTCTCTAAACCTTTCTAACTTGGAAGAATTGAAGTGTGAAGAGGAAGGGAAGGGGGAGGACAATTTATAGAATTTCAGAACCGTTAGATACTCACCAAGTGGCAAAATCTATGAAAGAGAGAGGAAAAAATATGTTTGGCACGAAAAATGAGGGAGGAGGGCCTCTTCCACCGGCGGCGGTGGTGCACTGACCAAGGCAGCGGCGGTGCACTTCCCGAGGTGGTAGTGTTCCAACCAGTGCGCTGCAGGCTAGCCAGTTGGTGCACAGGTCTCCTACTGCGTGTGCAAGTCCCAAGCGCACAAGGCCTATCCGCGCAAGCCTACTATGCAAACAGCGCACGATCAGTGTGCGGCGCCTGTCTGTGTGTGAGGAAGAACACGAACAGCCCGCCTGCACTCGACAGGATGTGTGTGCAGGTCTTGACCCCGCGCGGGCAACCAGCCTTCTCGTGAGATTTTTACCACATGAATTTTTTTTCTCATTTTGCCATTTTTTGATTTTTTCTAAATTTTTATTTTTAATTTAATTTAGTTAAATTAAAATTATTTAAAATAAAATAAAATAAAATTAAATAAATAAAAATCAACCAAAATTACGAATCACGATAAATATTATACAGCATAAATTAATTAAGTTTAAAGCGGCCAAAGACCTGAATAAGTAGAGTTTCCAAATTATTTTTGCATAGTGATAGGGTGTTACATCATCGCGTCATCGTCATCACATCGGCCATCCATTAATCGCATCCCTAAGTCGTCCCATTCCTTCAAGTCACCTTTTTCTTTCCTCTCTCCTCACAAGATTTTGCCACTTGGTGCAAATATAACAATCTCCATTTTCTATAAATGGGGACACCTTTTCACCGTTTTCTCACCACTCCAACTTCATTCTTCCATCCACCAAATAAATTCTAGAGAGAAAGAGAGAGAGCTAGAGAGAGAAAAGGAAGAACTAAAAGAGGAAAAGACATTTGAAAATATCCAAGGTTTTAGTAAGGAATTTAATATTTATTTTTACATACTAAAGGAATATTTCTAGATTAATTTAATGTTAATCGGGTTTCATGCTTAATTTTTTTATAGTTTAATGCAAATGTTATGCGTTAATGCATGTTTATATGAATGAATATAAACCAATTATTTGCATGTTTAACCATAATAATAATTTTACATATGATATATGTTAATGCATGTTATATAGTATGATGTATGATGACAAGGTGAAGTAACAAAGCATGATGTTATATCGTAAACATGAGAGATATTTCTTGATATTTGCATGCATGGTTTATAAATGACATGATTCGTTAGGCTTTTTATCTCTGAGGAGTTTTTATTTTTTGCATATTATTTATTGTAATTCGTGAATTTTTTTATTTTTAATTAATTTGATTTTATTTAATTTTAATTAATTTAATTTAATTGCATTAATTTTATTTATTTTATTTTAGTATAAAAAAATGAAAAAAAAAATGAAATTTTAGAAAAAAGGGCAAAACGGGAGAAATCCCGTAAAAAAATCCCGCGGGGAAGGGGAGCTGCCTGCACAGGATGATTGCACACTGTGCACGCACGTAGCATGGGGTTAGACCCTGCGTGCATCCTATCGCGCGCATGTGGGCCATTCGCGCTTCCTGTCACGCGCAGGTGGGCAATCCGCGCGTCACATATGGAATGGTCCGAAGTATGTATCTGTATTGACATGCATAATGCATCAAGTGTCTTGTTGGGTTTTTTATCTCTGAGAGGTATCTATTCTACTAACCTCATCTGGGATATCTGTTTCTCCCTCACCCATCTAGTGTGTAAAGACGTAAGAAGACCGCTCCATATGGATGACAGCATACCTTCTGATGAGAGTGGTGACGCGAATATATGATATGGGTTACCTTTGGCTAAGTACTGTTGTGACTGTAGATATCTGATAAGACTACTATGGTTGGTATGGCCATGGTCGTAGATCGTACCATAGTTTGGCCAGTCGAAATTGTGCCTGAGTAAATTATCGTTATCTGTATCTAATCTGGTCATTCCACATGGGTGGTTGGAAATCTGTATATGCCTTCAAAGATGGAAATCATAATGAATTTACGAAGCATGACATGAAAATCTGAGCATTTCATGATTTATTTAATTTTCTCTATTATCTGGCATGATGTATGTTTGTCTTATTATATTAACGTACTATGTTCCTAATAAATAAATTATTTTTATAATGTAAGATAGGCCTACAAAGTAGCTAAATAGTAAGTATTTATGTAAGAATAATTCATCTTTAAAACCTTACTATTTTATTTAAATACTATTTTTCTTACTAGCTTATGGAACTCACTCTTTCCATGCCTCCACCCCAAATGAGAAAGAAAATGAGGAACTGCAAGCTGACCTACCCATTGAAGTCTATGAGGATCCCGTGGATCCACAAAACTTGAGTGCATGATTATTCCTGCACTCTAATGAGTCCAATAGCATAGTGAAAGAAGTGGTCTTTTTTATATTTTGACTTTTTATTTTATAGCCACTTCTGGTCTCAGTTATATGTATGTAATTGGAACTTATATATATTTGTAAGGAATTTATATTAATTTGTTCTGCTGCATAAATTTTATCATAAACTCATTATTCTTATGTTATATTTGACACCCATTTGTCTTAATTAGCATTTGAGATGTCACAGTAGATGGAAGTCGAAACGACTTCACGCGAAGAATAAAATGAAATAAAAGTATGTCGTGATTTGTTTGATTTTCTCTATTTAATTTCATCATGATTGATTTCATATTTTCCTCAATAAAGTAAATTATTTTCATAATTATTGAAATGGACTCTTGACACGATTTCCGATGGTAAGTAATTATGGTATCCTATTCAAGTCTAAATTACTTTTGAATTCTTAATGATGTTATTTAAATACTGCTTTTCTTATTGAGTATATAGAACTCACTCTTTTCTATGCTCCCCCCCCCCCCAAATAAGGACGATAGTGAGGAAATGATCGTTTACCTGCCTCTTAAAGTTTTTGAGGATCTCATGGATCCATGAACAGTTATGAGTGAATGTTTTTTTTTGCACTCTAATGAGTCCATCTTTTGTAGAGGCTTGTATTTAATTTTGTTTCGTCTCAGTATTGTAAGATTTGGAACTCTATTATTATTTTATAAGAAATTGTAAAATTTTATTCCGCTGTATATAATTATTTTAAATGCACTCGTATCTGTATATGTATTTGGAAACCTTATGCTTTAATTAATATTTGGGATGTCACACGACACGTGTGAGAACCACCAGTCGTACGGATAGGGCCTACACATGTGTAGGTTACAGGAATCCACACCCACAACATCCTTTGGGCCTTTTCTTGCATCGAGATTTGTGGATTGAGATTTTCTTTGGTCATTAGGCCCAATAACTTCCTACTTTCCCGTCTCTTCCAATGTTGCCTTTTTTTGGACCAAGTTCCTGAAGTATTCATCTCTGATTTGTAGTCTAAAACTTGTACCAGTTCAGTTTGATCATTGTCTATTCAGGATTGCTTGCGGGTATATCCAGAAAATTCATCTTTACTTAGCCTTTTCCTCCCTTCAGGAGTGATACAGATGGTATGGGGAGGATCGAATCAACTCCTATAATCCTCTCAACGTATGCAATACGAAAATTTAATCGCCTAGAAAACCCCTCCCTCTAGTTGAATCTACAAATCTAAAAGGAATGCAAAAACAAAAAATAGGAAGAATAAGCAAGGAAAGGAAAAATGTCATGGAGTTACCGAAAATTTGATTCCTGCTCCTTGGCTTGACAAGATTTCTGAAGACTCCTGCTTCTTGAAGAACTTGAAGAAGCTAAAAAATTAGCAAAAATGCTCATTTAAGAAAAGCCTAAGCTTTCAACAATTTCTCTCAAATTGATTGTAATTTATGTGTTTATAACCTAGGTAAAGACCTATTTATATGCTTTCCTAGGATAGTTCTAAATGATACACAATTACTTGAAGAAATTAATAAAATTATATCCTAAATCAAATTCTATCTAATTCTAAGATAATTACATAATGAAATGTTTATGTTATCCCATCTAATTGCAAGATAATTAATTAAATAATCCTAGGGATACAATTTACATTAAAATAATAATTAAAATAGGATAGGCTTTATCCCGTGTGATTTCTATGTAAAACACATGGAAAAATTAATTAAAACATGTGGCAACTAATTTAAAAACATAAAAAATTAAAAGTGGAGTGCAAGAAGAATTAAAATTAAATAATAAAACTAATAAAATCAATGGAGGGCAAGACCTGCCGAATCGTGGGTCGGTCAATCCACGTGAGTTGGGCCAACTGGTCCATGCGGGTAACACAAAAAAGGCTGCTGGTTGGGCTTGCATGCCGAGAAGGCTTGTCCACTGCGCAGGGCTACTATGGGGCATGGGCTTAGGCACATGCGTGCGCCCTTGCTGGGTATGGGCCAGATGGCCAACACACATCCAGGCTAGTGCGTGCATGTGGGCTACCCTTTGCTCGCACATCGTGCGTGCGGGGAGCCTTGTCCGCTCATGCGTATGAGTCTTCTTAAGGCACAACATGGGCCGACCTTTCGCCTTTGAGTTTGATCCTCTTAGGTCGTGGCCCACTTTGATCGTATGGCCTTGAAGCCATCTTGGTTTGGGCCAAAAATGAGCTTTTCCTTTCGATTCTTCAAGACCATTAATCTTACTTGGGCTTTAAGCCTTTTTGCTTGGACAAACTTAGCCCATCTCTTGGAATAATCCCAATTAGAAAAGTAGTTAGGGATGAAATTACTTTTCTATTTTGGCGATCCCGTTTAGGAAATAAAAAAATGTTGGCATTGTTTTCCTATTTGGGATGGGACCTACGGGACTTGAATGTGCATGTCTGTTGTGCTACAGCGGACTTGCAGATAATTATTCTCAAGGGGTTCAATTTTCTAGGGGGTTCCTGCTTAAAGTGGAATTTCATCTTTGGAACTAATTTAGGGCTGCCTAGGATCACATCAAGGATTCTCAAGGACCTCCTGATTTTTCTAAAAATCTTTTCCTCGGGGATTTTCACATCACATGGCATTTTTCCTTCTTTTATTTTTTCTTATTATCTTATTTTTGCATGCCATATAGGTAGTTGTAGATTCAATTAAAAAGTCTTGATTAAGTGGTTAAGTCTTCTTATTGCAAGCATTGGTTTAGGTTTTAGGAGTCAAAATGATCTTTCCCATTCTCTCCCGTGTCAACTCGGTTGTTTATCAATATGTCATTCTCACCCATCATTTGTGTTCCCTTAAACACTAAAATTCCTAAAGTTCTCCTCAAACATTTCTTACAATGCCTTAAAGAGTATAAATAAAATATTCATAACTTTTCTCTATGAAAGAATAGATTTGTAGTAAGCACAGTTAAGGCTCCATGGTGGATAAAGAGAATAAAATTTTTCCTTTTATTTTCCAAATTGATTTTTTCTCTCCTCACTTTCATAAAATCCATATGAATGAATTATTGAGTTATATCATAATCAAAGATAGCCCCTAGTGGGTTTTTCAAAATCAAAATTGACATTTAAGAGAATTGAAATCACAATATTTAATAATCTAGGACTTTCTGAATGAGGTGCTCTTGCCTATCACATTTACACAAAAAATAGTCTACTTTTAAATCCACATTATCTTTGACTTGATTTGTGAAAATCAAATCTTTTGTTAAATATAACTTTCATTAAGGTGTCTAAAATTTGGGATGCAGAACGTGTGGCCAACACTGGTAAATCATAATCTTTGACAAACTTAAAATTGATAAATAAGTTTGCGATATGGAACCCAGGAATAAAACACATAATCTAAAACCCCGCATATGAAATTAGCATGCAAAAACTTAAAACCCTAAACAAACCATCCCTACTTAATCTATAATCAATACATGAAGGTGAACTAAGGTGATTAGGAATAAAGAAATAGAATTAAAAAGATGCCACAAGATTACCTCGACATGTAAATTCAATTCCAACGAGATGGTTGAAGAAACTCCCCAAGAGCACTTACAATTAGCAAAGGTAAAAGAAAATAAATCTAAATTTTATTCATTTTAAAAGCAATGGTCAACAAGCTAAGGGTGAGGCCTTCATATAGGCATTCATCAGACTAATTTTACTTGAATTCTGAAAGCAAATTGTTAATGTAATTTTTAATACACCTCAATCTAGAAAACTAATAAAATAATAATTAAAATTGCATAATTTAAATAAAACTAAAAGTCTTTTCTCTTGAAGTGGAAGATAACTTGTGGCCAAACTCTAGATGCACTCTCATTCTATGTTTTGACTTGTATTTTTAAATTAATTTGTGGTGTAGAAGTTGATTTGGAGAAGCTTGAAAAGTCTTCCAATTTAAGTAAAAGTTGAACTTTATCCACAAGGGACTTAAGGAAAGGAAATTTAGCTATGATTAGAATTCCTCCTTTTTTAATTTCTCCTTCTTCTCTTATGATTCCAACCACTGAATTATTAATTATTTAATGTAGAAAAATCTTTTTGGGATTCTTAAATCCAAATCTAACTTGAACTTTACTTTTGCCACATCTCATAGTTCTTAAAGGACTCACCTTGCCGACTTGAAGGACAAAACCCATGGGAGAGAAAAATCCTCATAGAATAAGGATTCCCATGCAGGTGGGACTCTTTTTTTCCCCCCATCTTTCAGCCACACATGTGAAAAATAAGATTCATATGTGGCTGCTCACGCCATGGGCCCTTAAGGCCAAATGGGCTTGTCTTACCTCTCTTATGGGCCTCTCATTTGGACTTAAACTTTTCTCCTCTATTAATCCACTCTTGAACAAATAATTGGTGGGCTTGTTTGAGCTTTTTGGATCTTGATCTTGTGATTGGCCCCTTAAGCATCATAATTCCCTTCCCAAGTGGTCTAAGTCCATCATCTTTCATGTTAAAGTGTTGAAGTTTTCGTTCGGCTAAAGTGTGTGGACTTTTTAGTTAAAACCATGGACCTCGTAATTGTTGCGAGATTCCTTTAGGTCATAGGAATCTGCCAAGTAGCAAGATTCCTCATTCCTGCAAGAGTCTCCCATGCCGCAGACACTTACCTTTCTGCGGGACTTCACTTGCTCGGAGTTTTCTTGCTCATGGGTATGTGCATGCTCGTAGGTTGTTTGTTTCATGTTTTGACATTCTTCTATGATACTCTGGTTCATGTAAGCTTACTTACATGGTTGTGTGATTTTTCATGAGGTATGAGATAGAGCACATGTTTTGTCACACCTAATGTTAAAACATTCTCTTTCTGTGCTTTAGATAGTATCCTTTTGAGTCACCTCTTATGACAAGCCAACCATTTAAGACAATGAGATAAATGTTTAGGGAAGTGATTCTTATAATCTTATTTACTAACACACTAAACAAAGTTTTAGTAATAATTCATCTTCTTTAAGACATAGTTAAGATATTTTTTAAAAAAAATATCTTTAAAAATTAATGAAAAAATCAATTTGAAAAAATGCACACTTTTCAAAAGAATTTTCAAGAGCTAAAGAACCAAAAGGAATTTTCTTGAGCTATCAACCATTTGTTACTTAATTTACGTAGAATTAACAGACTTTGCTGGAAGATTTATGCTTGATCTTCAATTTGTTTCTCTTTTTATCAATGCCCTTATAGTCTTTTACTATATATTCTATTTTTTTGCGTTACACCACACTTGTTAATTTAAAAATTTAATTGATATTTTTATCATGAAAATAAGTTTGTCATTTATCAAAATCAATAACTTAATTTATTTTGTTTAACATAATCTTTTAGAAACAATTCCTATTTACAAGTATATTTTTGTCCATTTTATTTCTAAAGACCTATTTATTACCTATAATGATTCTATTGTTTGGCTTGAGTACTAATTTCCAGACTTTATTTCGCTTGAATTGATTCGATTCTTCCTACACAACTAGAATCTAGTTTTTATATTTTTTTGTTTATAACCACCCGTGTAAAAATTTTAGTAAAATTTTAATGAATGTGGTATTTTCAATAATTGTTTTTTGTAAGAATTTTATATTTCTATATCTTTATTTATTTTTATTTTTATTTAATTTTTTAAAAAGTATATGTGCAATATATAAACTAAACTAAACTTTGTATATAGATATATATATATGTATATATATGTGTGTATATATATGTATAAACATAAACCAAACGAGGAAGCCACCCACCCAGCCTTTGAAAAGGTGTTTTGGTTACCTAGTAGAGGGAACACAGCTGGCTGAGAAGATGGCAAGCTCCAGTTCTTTTCCTTTGGGCCGTCGACCACTCATGGTGTAGTATTTTTGCTTAGTAACTTGCTGTATGCAAAAGCTTTTTACGTAGCTTTTGTAGAGAAAGAAAGTAAGAGAGAGAGGCGGCACCGAAACAGAATGCAACCCTGCAAATGCCTCTGTTCTGGTGCTTAGTTGATTTGTGAGGGAGGCGATGAATGAAAAGGTCTACTCCTTTCATTTATATTTGCATGGCTTAAATAAGCCAGTTTACAACCATAAACCCCATTTTCTATTGCAAGTGATAGGCTTGCAATTGAGTTCAAATCCTACCCTATCCGATTACAGTTAAATTCAAAGCTGAAATTTAAAATTCAAATTCAAGCTGATTAGAACTGATTCTTAATAATCTAACACTCGTCCTTAAGAATCAGTCCATACAATTCCTAACTTCTCTCTCATATTTTCAAATTTCCCTTTTTCAAGCGGCTTTGTTAGAATATCCGCAAGTTGCTTATCGGATGAGCAATGTATAAGTTTGATTTCTCCACTTTTTCAGCATCTCTAATTGCATGGAACTTTACATTAATGTGCTTGGTTAGACCATGCATCACTGGGTTCTCAGTGATTGCTATGGCCGACTTATTATCCACTTGAACTTCGGTTGGAAGAGACACATCAAGTTTCAGATCCTGCATTACTTTCCTCAGCCATACCGCCTGAGTTACAGCACCTGCAGCAGCAATATACTCAGCTTCAGCTGTAGATTGTGCAACCGCTTCTTGCTTTTTAGATGCCCAGGAGAAAGTACTAGAGCCAAACAAAAATAGATAGCCAGAAGTGCTGTGTGCATCATCGAGACTCCCTGCCCAATTGCTATTAGTATACCCGAGCAGCCTTCCTTCTCCCTTTGCTTCATAAAATTCCATAATTTTGGGTACCCTTTAGATACCTCAATACATGCTTTGCAGCTGCCATGTGAGATTGTTTTGGAGATGACATAAACCATGACAGTAAACTCACAGCAAATAACATATCTGGCCTTGAAATTGTGAGATACAACAAGCTCCCGATTAAGCTCCTGTACCTTCCCTCATCCACATCATCACCTGTTTCATCTTTGGTTAACTTCAGGTTTGGAATCAACGAAGTAGATATAGCTTTACACTCCATCAAATTAAATCTTTTAAGGATTTCACGTGCATACTTTGCTTGTGATAGAAAAATCCCGTTCTAAGCTTGCTTTATTTCCATCCCCATGAAGTATGTTACTTCACCTAGGTTGGACATCTCAAATATCTCCTCAAGATGTCCTTTGAACTCTTTAATTTTGTATCGATCATTTCCTGTCACTAGTATATCATCCACATAAATGGTAGTGATCAGCCACCTGTTATTTTCATCGTATTTTGCATATAGCGTTGCTTCTGCCTTACCAGGTTCAAATCCACAACACAGTAGGTATTCATCCAACTTCTGGTACCAGGCTCGTGGAGCTTGCTTAAGGCCATACAAAGCCTTATGTAGCAGATAAACATGGTCATCTTTTCCCTCAACTATGAATCCTTCTATTTGATCAACATAGATCTCTTCTTGGAGATCACCGTTTAGGAAGGCAGACTTGACGTCCAGGTGCATAACCTGCCACTGGGAATGCGCTGCAACTGCCAGGATCATTCTGATGGTTTCGTGTCTTGCAATTGGAGTGAAGGTGTCCCCAAAGTTAATTCCTACAGTCTGGGTATATCCCTTCACCACCAGCCTAGCTTTATGCCAATTTATAGAGCCATCGGGGTTCAACTTGAGTTTGTAAATCCACTTGACACCAATTATCTTCTTGCCCTCAAGCTTAGGGACCAGAGTCCACGTTTTGTTCTTTGTGATCATAGCAATTTCCTCCATCATAGCATCCTTCCAAGAGGAATATGTGGCTGCCTCCTGATAGGTTGCAGGTTTTTTGAAGGCAAAATTGCATGATTGGTATATCTCAAAGAGACTTCTCATCCTAACTCCATCAGTACTTCCATCATTTCCAACTTCCTCATCATTTTCCAATTCAGAGGGGAATGGAGAAGGTAAAGGTTAATCTCCTCCTGTCACTAGCTTTCCTACCTCATCACGTTCTATTTTTTCTTCTGCCCAATTCAAGTGTGAGCCTTCATTAATCACAACATCTCTCTTAATAATAAGTTTTCTAGAGCTTAGCATATACACCCTGTACCCCTTTGTCTCTGTACTATAGCCTAGAAAAATTCCAGGCTCTCCCTTATCATCTAACTTTCTTCTTTTTTCATTAGGAACTAGGCTGTAGCAAATAGAGCCAAAGATCCTGATGAGAGTATTCTCGAGCTTCTTATCATGCCAAGCTTCAAATGGCGTGATCTTCTCCAAGGCTTGAGTGGGTAGCTGATTAAGCAAGTAAACAGATGTGTTCACTGCTTCAGCCCAAAACTACTTGGGCAAGTGTTTGTCATTCATCAGACATCTTCCTATTTCCACCATAGTTCTGTTCTTCCTTTCAGCAACACCATTTTGCTGCGGTGAGTAGGGGGCAACAAGTTGCCTTTTGATCCCTTGAGAGGAACAAAAATCCCTAAATTCCTGTGAATTATACTCAAGGGCATTATCAGTTCTTAGCATTTTAAGTGAAGACCCACTTTCCCTTTCTACAATCGATTTCAGCTCCTTAAACTTACTAAGCACTTCAGCTTTGTTTTTGAGAAAGTAGACCCAGGCCATCTCGGTCTGATCATCAATAAAAAGAGAGAAATACCTAATCCCATTCAAGGAATCTTGGCTCATTGGCCCATAGATATCAGAGCGAACGAGTTGAAGCTTTTCTGTTACCTGTGTGCTAGCTTGTGCAGGGAATGTTGTTCGGTGCGTCTTGCTCATTTGACATACACTGCAGACAGTATTGGTTTCACCAAGTGTAGGGGGATTGAGATTTTGATTCTCTATTTGCAATTTCTTCAAGCTGGATATGTGATAATGTCCAAACCTTCTGTGCCAAATTTCTCCCTCATTTGTATTAGCATAACAGGCCATGTGTGCTGGCTTCTTCATGTACAGTAGGTAATTCTTATTAATCTTTGGTGCTGTCTCGATCTGCTTCCCATCAGGATCATAAATCCTGTAACAGTTTCTCTCAAAAAGAACCTTATATCCATTATTTGTCATCTGATTTACACTTAAAAAATTTTGCTTTAATATAGGTACAAACAGCACATTTGTAATATACCTTGTACCTAGGTGGGTATTTACAAAGACAGTGCCCTTACCTTCTGCATTCTCAAACTTGCCATTTCCCAACCTCACTTTAACTTTCAGAGCTTTGTTTAGGTTGGTAAACATGGACTCGTTCTTGTACATGTGGGATATAAACCCATTATCAACGATCCATTTTGTGTCATACTCATCTATAACTTCATTTGAGGCCATATACAAATTTGCTGAAGCTTCACCAGTTGTTTCGGTGATATTTGCTTGCTGAGTTTCTCCTTTAGGTTGGCCTTGCTTCTGCTTCAACCTACAGTTTCTTTCCTTGTGGCCAAGCCTTTTACAGAAATGGCACTGAATTGCCTTCTTGTCCTCGTACCAACAGTCCTTTTCTAGATGGTTGGTCAAAATGCAAATTTTACAAGGAGGAACTTTTAATTGCTTACCACGATTTTGATTTCCAGATTGCTTCTCAATTGAGCTCTTCTCTCAAGTCTGCTTTCCTTTGTTCTCAATTCCTGCTCTGACTTTTATGAACAAGGCTCCTTCTATGTAATTAGTCTCCCTTATGTTGGCTCGTTATTCCTGCGACTCCAGTTTATTAATAAGCTCAGCTGTAGTGATGGTATTGGTATCATTCAGCTCCTCTAACACAAAGATTTTGGACTCAAACCGAGTTGGTAAACTGATTAGGATCTGTTCTACCACCCGTGAGTCAGGAAAGTTCTCTCTTAGCAACCTTATTTTGTTCACAACATCCATCAACTTTGACGCGTACTGTCTCCCTATCTCATCTTCTCTCATCCATAACATCAAAAACTCTACTTTTAGTTTCAGCAGCTTCGTTCTACTTCTTCTGGTACCACCTTCAAATTCTTCTCTGATTTTGTCCCAAGCCAACTTGGGAGTTTTGTAGGGTATGATCCTACTAAAAATCGTGTCTAAGATAGCTGAGTGAATGCAAGCAAGTGCACGAGGTTTTTTCATAAGTTCCTCTTCATGCCTTTTGATCTTATTTAGGAACGTACTATCCCGCAATGGAAGTGGCTCAGTGTCATTGAGAACCACATCTCCATTTTCAGTGCCCAAACATGGTAATTTTTGCCATTGAAGTGTGGAGGTGCAGATGAACTAGAACAGGTTGCCATTTTTGTAACGTGTTTAGGGATTTTTTTTTTTTTGGATTTGGTGGGTAAGTTGTATTATTTTCACAGATCCCTCAAGACACGAAGCTCTGATACCAAGTAGTATTTTTGTGTAGTAACTTATTGTATGCAAAAGCTTTTTAAATAGCTTTTGTAAAGAGAGAAAGTAAGAGAGAGAAGGCACTAAAACAGAGTGCAACCCTGCAAACACCTCTATTTCGGTGCTTAGTTGATTTATGAGGGAGGCGATGAATGAAAAGGTCTGCTCTTTTCATTTATATTTACATGGCTTAAATAAGCCAGTTTACAACCATAAACCCCATTTTGTCGTGCAAGTGATAGGCTTGCAATTGAGTTCAAATCCTACCCTATCTGATTACAGTTAAATTCAAAGCTGAAATTTAAAATTCAAATTTAAGCTGATTAGAACTGATTCTTAATAATCAAACACATGGCATCAACAGCCATGAGTGTTTGCGTGGCTTTGGATGGCTAAGATTTTACCATCAATTCCCTTTAAAATGAACTTCTTTGTTTCCTTCTCCTTCATTTCATTTGACATCAAAAGCCCAGAAAACAGAGAGACCAAAAAGTGCAAGTAGAGTGAAGTTGTGAAAATAGAGTGTGAGTGCAATTGGTGTCGAGAGGGAAGTCTGGTGCAAAACAAGGAAGATATTTTCCTTCTGTCCTATTCTAGGTAAGTCTCCTTATTCTCAATTATTTCTTTTTGGTTCCAAAATGTTTATACACCTCATTTCAGAATTTTGAACCCAGAATTGCAGCAACCTCATTGAATCGTTGTTGCAATACCTGTCACTGTGACTGTGCAGGTAAAATTCAAAATTTTTTTTGGTTATTTCTTCACCTAGATGTGATGCTATCTGCAATATTAGTTAGTGATTAGGATAAATTGTTAGGATGTTAGCAATCTGTTAGGGATCGGTTAAATAAAGCTTAACACTCTTAGAAATCATAAAGTTCATGCTAGTTTAGTTGGGGCTGGATTAGTTTTAGAGTCATTCATCCTTTTGATCCTTTAACTCTGATTGATCTAACACCTTTATCTTTATAGGAGATTAAAAATACAGATGGACAGCGGAGAGTAGAGTTCATTAAAACCATCAATGAGAAAGCTAGACAACACATCCAGCAGCGAAATGAATCTTATGCATGTAACGCCAACAAAGAAAGGAAACGAGTTTTATTCCAACCAAAAAATTTGGTTTTTATTCATACGCAGAAGCAAAGATTTCCCAAGCAATGAAAATCTAAGTTGGATCCAAGAGGTGACAAACTGTTTCAACTCTTGGAGCGCGTCAATGACACCACTTACAAGATTGATCTCTCAGGTGAGTATAGAGGTGTCCGCTACTTTTATTATTTTTAATCTTTCCATTTATGATCTTTCCTAGGTGAGTATGGATTGCATGTGTTGATCCCAAATTTCGTATCATTCTAACTTTATAGAATGTTGCTCCCCTTACATGTTTTTAGCATCCACTTAAACAATTTTTTAATCGTCACCTCCACATATGTGTTTTCCTATTTTAGTTTGAGTGCACCTTAAGGCATCGACCCTGATGTTTGCATAAAATAAATGAACAATCCTAAGATATATTTTATGTGTATTGGTTAAAAAATAATCTCGTTCTTTCGTTTAAAAAAAACTTGGGAAGTTAAAGTGAGACATTTTGATGGTTCTATAAAGTAAAATGGAAAACATTAGAATTGTGGTACATAGACTTGGCACCAACGAATTCAAAATCCATATCTTTAGTTTTCTCAAATACTTGTGCATGAGGTCCTTTCTGTGTTCAGTCATTAGATTGTTCAGAAGGAGAAAGCTCCATGTTAACATGGGCTGTTGGGACTCCGAATTAGAGGTGTTTTCACTGTATTCAAGGGGTATTATGGTTGGTGGAAGAGCATAAGATGGGGAGCCTATGTGAGTAATTGATTTTATAACGAGAGGAGGATAACATTGGGTTTTGAAAAATGGAGCTTGGGTTATTAATGGCAAAGAAGGGGGTTCAGGACTTAGAACATGCGAGGCCGAAGTTGAACTAGAAGAGAGACAAAGTTTAGGTAATGGTGCTTCCTGAAGCTTCTTTCTCTTTAAGTAAGTTACCTCTTTTTGGTGTCCCATGATGATGGGGGAGGACAAGAGTGAATTACCTAATGAAAGGGAAGGTGGAGGTTAAGTTTATGACTTTATGTAAGGGATGATGAGGGAGGTGTTATATAAATGGTGAATCGGTGGTTGAAGGGATTAAGTGAAATGATGTGACATTCACAGAGTAAGTGAGGTGAGAGACAAGATGGATAGAGAGCTAGTGAGTTTGATAGGGAAGGGAGACATAGAGAATGTATGACTTTTGGATGTTGAAAGTTAGGGTCTTCATATTTTAAATTAATAACAAAACTAGCACTCTACATAGAGAAATATTTTGGTGCTTTAAGTTTTTAGCTTAAAAGTTTGAAAATATCTTAGGTGATTGTATGACTAAACATTTCAGCACTTCACATATTCTAACAATCAACCAATACATCACGATGTGATTCAGCTCGTCACATCTGTTATCACATCATAAGTTTCAACTTAACACTACGTATTTCAATAAAAGTTCAGAACTAATTGGAACAATCGCATCTTATGGCACAAATTAAGCACATAATCTGATCATATCCTTTAGCACACATGCAAGAAATATAGCACTGGAACTGATAATATTGTGAGAACTTGTTTAACCTAATTCCAGCTATGTGTTCATCATGCGATACAGCATATAAACACGTGAGAGTAACCATTAAATTATACAAAATTGTCCAAAATTGATCAACACGACAAGAGATTGACATGACTTATCTAACTCAGTACAATTTAGAGAGAAAACTGAGATAAATATTGAAATTTAAGATTTTATAAAAGTTAATTTGATAGGTAACTCAAGAAGGGGTAACCAAGTGAACATTATTAGTGGACGGGTTAAACTGTAAATTTTTCAAAAGTTCTCCTTAAATAAACTGTAAATTTTTCAAAAGTTCTCCTTAAATTTTTGGCTCCTAAATTATTTCTTTATTTAGTGTTCTTAATGCACATGGAAAATCCTCATTCTTTTGTTCTCATCTTCTCTCAGTCATTCCTCTTTACATTTGTTACACTATAGTTAGATTGAAAAAAGTGCAAAAAGCACTCTCAATTGATTTGAAAAATCATTCTTTTAATTGAAGAAAAGACACCTACTCCATTCATCTCTAATTTGGAGCCTTACTTCTCAACCACCTTCTCCCATTGCAATAAAAGAGGAAAAAGAAAAGGAACTATTCCTTGAGCTAAAAGGACCTTAGTTAGGAGGTGATGATTCAACCGATTTAATCGAGCATTTCTCTCTTGAGTATTGGAAAACATTATCCATATAGCTTTCAAAGACTCCTATTTAGCTAAATAAATCTCCAATACTTTTTTCTCTTAATTACTAGATAAATAAACTCATAAATCTTCAAAGCTAGATTAACTGTTAGAGCAATATTCACAAAATTTCCCTATAATAGTATGAATATTTTATGTAAATTTGGCACAAGTTTCTCATGAAATCCTATAAACTCAAACGAAAAAAAAGATGTAAAAATGACTTTAGAAAGCTTGGCCAGGTGGATTAAAACATCTCCTAGAAGAGCTCATTTTTATGAAATTAAGCACTAGCCAAGAACCATCTCTTATTTTGATAAGGTTGAGGCCTTAAAAATTATTATTAAAATGATGATTGTCTCGACAACTCTCAAACTTGCATTGCCTCACGAAAATTGATTTTTACACCATATTATTATAACCAATATCATGCACAATTCATATGCTTTTATAAGAATTTATAGTAATGGGAACTATTATTCTGTGGAATCTACTTCAAAGAAAACCCTTGGTGTGTATAATATATTATCATGAATATAATGAAGGAAACAAAGACGAATTTTACTCTTCTCCTTTATGGATCCTTGATTCCATTAATCGCCACTAATATTATGAGACCTAAAGCCTAATTCTTCTTCACATGAAATGGGCAAAATCCCTTAACTCTTGCCAAAGAGCCTCATAGCCCTCCACATCCAATGTTAAATAAGTAAATATTCAAAATGTGCTAAAATAAAGTCAACTCCTCCGTGCTCAAACATATCAAGTATAGGATGCAAATAGTTAGATGGCTAAAGACATCAGGGATATCATAAGTACTTACTAAGCTAGCTTAAAACAATTATAAAATATTTGAGCTTCTAACGTTTATGAAACACTATGTTTCCTTTAGTACTCATGGTATTTTGATTTTCCTATGTTTGTTGTGATTTGGGTCTATCATGGATGATGAACACTCTTTTTGATCACATGGTATTATGACTTATCCTGAGATATAACATGTTATTATTACTAATTTGATGTCATATCCAGAAGCATCAAAATCCATTCAGGAAAGGAGTTCAAAGACATGAAGGAAACCCGCAGGAAGCAGCCAAATTACGGGTCACCCACCCACACATCCCCTACCTGCTTGCACAGGTACCTGCCTTCGTGGCCCACGCCATGCTGGCCCAAGCCCAAGGCTGAGGCTTTATGGGCTCAAAGTCGAGCAGCCTGGGTCTTCCCAAGGTCGAACCAGTGTGCCGAGCCCAAAGCTAAATCCTGGAGGCCCAACGGGCCAACCCGAGAAGCCCAAGAGGGCAACCCAAGCGACCATGGGCTGAACAGCCCCAAACCAGCCCCGTGCGACTGTGAACAACTCAACCTGAGAAGGAAAGAAGGTCTTGAGCCAAAATTCATTCTAGAAGGCCCTAAGACACCTTGCCTATACCCCAAAGAGGTCAAAGAAGGCCAGTTACATAGGACTTCTCATCCCAGAAGCCCTAATCGCACACCACCATACTGGGAATGATTTAGCAGCAAAAGAGGAGAAGATTTATGGTTTTTGAATCCGATGAGGATGAAGAGAGTGAGTACTTTATTTCTAACAAGAAAAAAGAGAAGAAAGAAGACTTCAAGGAGGAAATAAAGATAAAGATTCCAATCCTTTTTGAAGTGACATATCAATGAGGAAAAGAGGAAAAGACCAAGGATCTTGGAATCCATGAAGGAGTCCACCTCCTACATAAATTTATCTAAAACTAATTTCGTCACATCCACGCGGGGCATGAAATACGTCTACATATGCGTCTCCTCACACACAGATAGGCTAATCCGCGCGCGTCACATCATGCGTGGACAAACTAGGCGTCGTGCACCTTGTGCGCACGCCGTCCATGTAGTAGGCCTGTATGGTAGGCTAGTGCGCACACCTTGCGCACTGTAAGCCTTGCACGTGGGCTAACTTGGGGAGGCACGCTGTTACCTTGGGGATTGTATGGCCGTCCTTAGAGCGGCATACGCCACCTTGGGCAGTGTGCTGCGGCCACCTTGGGTGGTGAGCCATCTCTGGTTGGGAGGTTCTTCCTTTATTTTTTGTGTCACCGTCGCGTGACGTCACATCACTCTTTTTCACTCAAATTTCTCTCTCTTCCTCAAATTTTGCCACTTGGCACAAATATAACGATCTCCATTTTCTATAAATAAAGACCCATCTCTTCCATTTTTTCTCATCACTTCCATTTTATTCTTCCATCCTCCAAGAGTTTAGAGAAAGAGGGAGTGATTTAGAGAAAGAAGGAGAAGAGAAGAAAAAGAAAGTTATAGGAAAAGTTCAAGGTTTCGGTAAGGAACTTAGTATTTTCTTGGACATCTTAAGGAGTATTTCTAGAAATTAAAAGTAGGAAGCTTGAAATTTATGATTTGTATGTTTTATGTTTAATTATTCAAATAAAGTGAATTTTTTTTGATAAAGCGCTAAGATTATATAGGCACTTGGTGATTTGCATGTGATCTAAATGCAATGATTTTGGTGATAATTTTTTGAAATACGAAAAGAAGAATGAGCATGAAATGGTATGAAAAACATACATTTGTATTGACATGCATAATACATTAAGTGTCTCGTTAGGTTTTTTTAATTATGAGGGATTTCTGTTTTTCCCTCCCCCATCTGGTCTCGAAAGATATGAGAGTACCACTCCTTGTGGATTACTTCATATCCTCTGACGAGAGTGGTGACATGAATTATCTGTTAGGGGTCACCTTTGGCTAAGTACTATCGTGACTATTGAAAATTTGATAGCACCACTATGGTTGGTACGACCGTGGTCATAGATTGTGTCATAGTTTGGCAAGCTGAAAATGTGTCATGACCAAATCACCGTTATATATATGATTTGGTCATTCCAAATGAGTAGTCAAAAATCTATATCTACTCTCAATAAATGAAAGTCGGAATGACTTCGCGAAGCATGACACGAAAATTTGAGCATTTTATAATTTATTTGATTTTTTCTATTATCAGCATGATTGATTTGATTGTTATGATTATGATACGGTGAATCTGACATTTTTTTTAATAACTAAATTATTTTCTTAAAGTAAGAAAGAACTCTGACGTGACCCCTGATGGTAAAAGTTAATGACATAATTATTCACTTTTAAAATCTTATGATATTATTTAAATATTATTTTCTTTACTGACTATATGGAACTCATCCATTTCCATGCTCCTTCTCCAATGAGGAAGATAATGAGGAATCGATCGCTGACCTACCCCTTGAAATCTTTGAGGATCCCGTGGATCCACAAACCTTGAGTGTAAGACTTGCCCTGTACTTTGATGAATCCATTCACATAGTGAAAGAAGTGATCCTTTTTGTATTTTGATATTTTGTATTTGTTGTCACTTTTGGCCTCAGTTATATATGTGTAATTGGAACTCATATATATTTTGGTAAGAAATTTGTAATAATTTATTCCGCTGCATATAATTATTTATCATACACTCGTAATCTGTTTCTGTATCTTGCACTCTTATACCCTAATTAGCATTTGGGATGTCACACTTGATTGAGCCTAGGAGTTGGAATTGATTTATTGGGTAAGTCTGTAGCATCTTTTCTTTCTTCGTTTTTGTTTCCCTGGTTTTTATTTTTACATTCTTAATTTTTAGGGTTGTGAATTCAATTAGAGGGAGGAGTTTTAATTAGGTTGTTTAGGTTTTGATATGGCATCCGATTAGGTTAAGGTTTCAGGAGTCAAAAAAATCCTCCCCATACCCTCCTACATCATATCTCTTTTAATGCTTTATCTTGGTATGCACCATGACTGTTTTATCTTGTTTCTTCTGTTTCTCAAAATTTTTGACAAATAATAAAAAAGGCAAAAATAGTTGTATAAGAATATTCATAAGAATATAAATATTATGTCTTTTCCCTAAAATGGTTATATTATTCTTATTGATAAACTCGTATGGATCCTTAAAATTTATAGAGATTGTAGAAGCATTCATTCTATAAATAGTGAAGATCTAGTAAGTTTTATGTGATGATGTTGTTGTTTTCTCTCCTTGAAAAGTAAACATAAAGTATAGCGCAACATAAATACTTAAACGTTTTTTTACCATTTATCAGGTAATTAAGAAAAAAGGAGTCTTATATTTCCTAAAAAGACCTATATTTTTTTTATTATATTAGCTTTCTGCTTGATATAACAATTTAAAATTAAGTTTTGTGCCCATAAAAAGTGAGGAAATTGTTGAATATATACATTGATTTTGATGGTAATAATACTTAATCCATACTGATAAAATTCTTTAGCTATTTTATGTTAAGGTATAGAAAAAAAAAAGAGCTTATTATCTAAAGCATCTCGAGAAAAATAATTAGTGAATAAAGATCTTAGAAGATCAAAAAGTTATAGTCACCCATTTCCTCACCTATGATGAAGGAATTAAGGTTCATAGCTTAGATAAGCTTAAAACATCAAGAAAGCATTAGATAACATATCCTACCCACTCGAGGCATAACGAGAATGAATTGTATTTTTGAAACTCTCATGGAATGGTTAAAATGTACTGTGACATCCCAAATGTTAATTAATGCAAATGGGTGTTAGATACATATTCAGAATAACGAGTGCATGATAAAATTTGTGCAGCTGAACAAAATCATTACAAATTCTTTATAAAATACATATGAGTTCCAATACATACATATACTGAGACCAAAAGTGGTTACAAAATACAACACAAATATAAGAGCAACTTCTTTCACTATCCTATTGGACTCATCAGAGTGCAGGAACAGTCATACGCTCAGACTTGTAGAACCACGGGATCCTCATAGACTTTCAAGGGTAGGTCAACTTGCGGTTTCTCCTTTCTTCCTTATCTTGGGGGAAGGGAGGGGGGAGGTGGAAAGAGTGAGTTCCATATACTCAGTAAGAAAAATAATATTAAATTAATATCGTAAGATTTCAAAGTTAGTTATTTCATCTTACAATTTAAATTTCTCGTTTACTATATCACATTACGAAAAAGTATTTATTTGTTAAGAAAATGACACATTAATACAGACAATCAAATATACATCATGTCAAATAATAGAAAAAATCAAATAAATCACAAAATACTCAGATTTTTGTGTCATGCTTTGCAAAGTCGTTACAATTTCCATCTTTGAGGGCAAGTACAAATTTTCAACTACCCAAGTGGAATAACCAGATCAGATACAGATATGGCGATTTGCTGAGTCCATTTCCAGCTTGCCAAACCATGGTACGATGTATAACCACGGCCGTACCAGCCATAGTACGATGTATAACCCAGTGTGCATTGCAAATTTAGCCTGCAGGCACTAGGCTACCCTGTTGCACGCAGGAGTTAGCCTACGACGCACTGGGGCACCACACGCAGGCCTAATACATGCAGGCCTATTCGTGCAGGACTGCTGCGCGGACTATGTGCGCACAGTGTGCGGTGCTAGCCTTGTCTGCACGCGATGTGACGTGCCTGGTTGGGCCTGCCTGCGTGCGACAAGACAGTAGGTCTAGCCCTGTGTCTCGTGTGGATGGGACGTGCGCACTCTGTGCACATCCGTGCCTGTCTTCATGATGGCTTTCGCGTCACAAGTAGTTTCTCTTTGAGTTTCTACAATTGTTTTTAGTTTGGTTGTTTACAAAGCTTTTGCTGCTTGACACCTACTTTTTTGTTTTTTTACCTATTCTTTCCATTTTCCTAGTGCTTGGCTTACATGGCTCCTTCAACAATAGAATTTTACTTTGCAAGCCTTCACTACTCTTGAGTTTACGAGGCATTTAATAATTCACAGCAAAGTGATCTTAGAAAAATCCCTTGTGTTCTCCAAGGTGGCTGTAGATACTTCATATCTTTCAGGCACAATTACAAGAATATTTTCTACGATTGTAGGGTTAATACGTCCAGTGCCAAGTAAACTTACTTTGCTAATAATGTGAAACACTCTATCTAAGTATTTTTTGTTTTTTAAACTCTTTCATGCTTTGTAACTCGAATTCCCTCCTTAAATCTAGCATCTGCATGCATTGTATCTTTTCATCTCCT
Organism: Carica papaya; assembly: GCF_054855325.1. Taxonomy (NCBI): domain Eukaryota; kingdom Viridiplantae; phylum Streptophyta; class Magnoliopsida; order Brassicales; family Caricaceae; genus Carica; species Carica papaya. The sequence goes on from NC_142314.1 coordinate 24,528,828, forward strand.
ATACATTCTCCATTTAGATAATTGCAAATCTTTTTTGCTAATTTGAGATATTGATTCTTGTGAAAATGGTGTTGAGACTGCGACATATAGGCATATTTTCACCTATTAAGTTCTTGCTTTTCATTCCTTATGACTTTGATCTAGTTCATAGTGGGATTATTAAGTTGTGTAGGAATTTTATAATCTTCTTCCACTGGTTCCCAAACATCTAAAGCCTTTAGGTAGATCTGCATTCTTACTGTCCAAAGTTGATAATTCTCTCCATAAAAAACTTGAAAAGCAATTTATGAGAAACTAGCTTTATGCTTCAATATACAAATCCCTTAAAAAAAAAGCATTCTTACCAAATTAAAAATTTGAGATATAACAAATAGAGAACTGAAGTTGAGCGAAGGAAGAAAACTACCAACAAAAGAAAGGTACAGTATCTAGCATAAGAATATTGTGCATTTATTTATCAACCATCCTTAATCTTCATAATACTTGGAATAAACAAAACCCTCTAACGACTAGCAACTTAAGTCAGGATCCACAAAAGATACTATTACCTAAAGAATATGACAACTTATTGATTAAGAATGTTAGTTTAGATATCTGAACTAATAATTCTATCCAGATTAATTTTTTTATGTTTAAAATTGAAATTGAAAATTTAATTATTATTATTATTTTTAATATCATTTTTAGTAGTATTATTATTATCTAAGAAGAAAGAGAAAGAAAAACTCAAAGCATAGAGGACAAAAAAAGAAAACTAAAGGACAAGATAAAAAATTCAAAAACAACACGTCATTGTTAATTTACCAAGCTCATTTTTACTCTTAACCCAGGCCCTTTCTTCTTGATTTACTTTTTGTCGTGCATTAATGATAATTATAATACATGTATCTAAAATGGATGTTTTGGTCACTATTGATTATTTTTTAAAATTACCCTACAAACTTCTCTGTGAGTGTTTATTGTAGGTATACAAATCTATTTTCTTTTATTTAAGCCAAATTAAGGAAATTCGTTGTTAATTTATGCTAACTTTGAATTTGGTTAATCATAGAAGAAAAGGGCATGATATGCTACAAATAATGAAAAGAAAAATGGAATAAAAGAAAGAAAAAAGAAACATAAATCAGAATAACAAAAATGAATTAGTCTTGTTGTCTTGAACAATTTAGCTTATAACTCTTTGTGTTAATTAGGAACAATGGAGACTTCTCGAAGAAAATGGGTGTTATGGAGTTAACTAGGAACAATTTAACTTATAATTTTTTATGTTAATATTTTGATAACACTTTAAATAGGATTAGTGATGACTTCAAAATTTTTTAAAAATTTAAAAATTATTTTGTTGTGAAATTATATTTTTAATCTCACGTTATTCACATTGTGATAAGAAAAAACACATTGCAACTCTTAGCATAAAACGTTTAAGAGTTCTATTTACCTTTTTGAAACAAATAGTAAAAGAATCTCATGGGAGATAAAAGTTACGATTTATCCTTGCTTACCAAACATGAAAAGGAGTTTCTAACTAAGTAGGAAAGAAAAATAATTTATAAAATTTTCTAAATAAAGGTGTTCAAAGATTTAACATTGGATTTGACAATAACAATTAAGATTAGACTAAAAATTGAATTAAAAAAACGTCCAAATTGAATAGACTGGAAAATCTCTAATTCAGTTTCGGTCAAGACTGGAAAACTTGAAACAATTTTTTTAAAAAATAATTTGATGAAAATATATAAAAATAAAATTTATTACTATAACATACAAAAAACATTTATTTATTAATGTATGTAAACAATATATTTTTTGTGTTACAATATAATATATAAACTATATATACATGCTACCGTCCATATTATATAAATTATATTATATACATAAATATATAGAAAGGATGGAGAAAGGAGAGAGAGAACAAAGAGAAAGAGGGAAGGGTAAGTTGTAGGATTAATGAAGAAAGAAGAGGCGGAGATGAGCGATGAGAGGGGTATGGAGAGAGAGAGAGGAGAAAGAAGAGTGAAGATGAAAATGAAAGAAAAGATGAAGCCTTGCAGCCGCGACTTTGCAGTTGTTTGCAGCTCTTCCTTCAATGCTGTCTTTTTAACAAAAGAATATTTAAAAGAATTTAAAATTGAATTAATTTGTAAAAATGCTAAAAGTTATAATAAATTTTTGAAATTGTAATTCTTTTCATATAAAAATAGAATATAAAAGTATAAAGGAAGACAATATTGGAATAATGTATGTTTTTACTATTTACAATTTAATATTAACATACTAAGAAGAAGCTAGTTATCTTTTATTAATATTTATTTTTATATCATGCATATATGATATATCATGAATTTGTTAGAAAATTTGATGCCAAAGTTAATGTTAGAGCAAGAAAATCACAAAGAGTTGTGAGAAGGAACCCGAGATATATGGTCTGAAGTGGATCACAGAGACGCGCAGTTGAAACAGAATAAGCAGTGAAAAATGTGGGAAAAATTGATTAAAAACGTGAGGAAAGTAAAAGAACGTGGAAGAAGCCAGAATACTACTCGTGCCTACCACTGCTTATTTTTCTTTTAATTTAAATTCTTTTCCTTTGCTAATTTTTAGCACCTGCTTCCTTTATAGTCGGAAGCAGTAGTTAGATTTCTGGGTATTTTAACAAACACAACACAAGCAATAAAGGGGGAGGAAAATTTATTCAGCAAATTAATGGTTTTATTCTCACCTCAGGTAGAATAATTATCAATCACACTTTGGCTTAGAACCATGAATATTCTGACTAGAACCTATCAATTGGTATTAGAACCATGACTACCGATAAAAAAGAATAGAAAACTTAGAAGCCAGCTTGAGAGAGTTGCAGGATAGCTTGAGTCAGATGGAGATGGGGTTCGCCCACAAGTTCCACCAGATCGAGGACACCCTCTGATAGCTCACTGACGCTTTGGTGTTGAACAGAGAAGGATCCAGCAGTAATGCCCCAGGCAAACCGGGCAAGACACGACTGAACTGCAATGACGACATGGAGAAAAGTGATGGGGGTCGACCGCCTTTCTACTCCGATGCAAAAAGATGCTTTCGCAGGAGATATATGGAGATCTCTTACAGATGGAGAGGGAGGCACTGGGGAAGATGGTAACCTCCAGATTGATAGAATTGATGAAAGAGATGTTATTTTTAAACAGTTTTCTGCTAATTTGGATGATGCCTAGATATAGACTGTTGGTACTGGTGATAAAATAGCGGACGTGTATGAGATTGATATGGAGAAACTGGAAAATCTCCTGTCTCTTTTACAAAGCTCCGTTGGTGATGCTCTGGCGTTTGGCCTTGATAGTATGGATTGGAACTTGCATCAAGAATTTGTTGTTAAAGTGCTTAGAACTCCATATATTTTGGGAGAAAATTTGATTATATTTTCCAAGTGGGCAATGAAGAAGCCGGAGTTCAAATTGACAAGGTCTATTATGGAAGCTCTTGTTCATGGTTTTAGTACTGGTTTGAGGAAGAGGAAAGTCTATGCTTTTGAGGATTTGATTAAGGAGGTTGGCAAAAGGAGAATGGTCTATTAAGCATAGATATTCTCAATAAGTTACTAGCTTCTTTATTTGGAAGTTTTTAACAAATTTGGGTGCAACCTGAATGCAGAAACTTACTATTTCACCATTAAAGCACCTTGTAAGTGCTCTATAATTGATTGGACATGTAGTATTTGTGAGAAGATGCTTGATGCAGGGACCTATTAACTGGTCTATATATATCTCCGCCAACTTATTCTAATTAGTATGTTTATGATAACAGTGTTGGTATAGATGGCGGCGGCGGCGACGACGGACGTCATGAGTGGAAGCTTTGACGATGAGAATGCGGGTCCTGAAGGGGATAAAGAGATGACGAGAAAAAAAAGTTTGAGGAGGCGATGGGTTTGGGAATTGATGGCGGAGGGAACGTGGGAGAGTTGATTGAAATTTGGTTGTGAAGCTTCTCCATACTATATGAGCAGGTTTGAGCTTCTTTTTCAAGCTCAAGTAATTTCTGATTATGGGATGACCTTGTACAATAAGACCATATAAATTGAAAAAAAAAACGAAGAACAACAATCAGTAGTCTGAGAGGGAAGGGAGATAGAACGTGTTGGAAGTTGAGAGCTGTTGTGATAACTGCACACTCAATTTTGAGTGGATTGTGTTCAACAAGCATTCTCAAAGTTTGGTGAGGATATGGTATTTTTAATTTTTTTTTTTCTAGGAAATATGGGTGGAGAATCAAAGCCATGGATGAGGTTCTGGACAAAAAAAAAGAGTCAAAGCAACAAGGAAGATGCCATATGGGAAACTATCTGAACTTTCAGGACAAGGTTCTTCCAAAAGGGGGAGGTAATGTTAGAGAAGAAACCCGAGATATGCGGTCTAAAGTGGATCACAGAGACGCGCAGCTGAAGCAGAATAAGCAGGTGAAAAATGTGAGAAAAGTAGATTAAAGAAATGAGGAAAGTAGAAGAATGTGGAAGAAGCCAGAATATCAGTCGTGCCTACCGCTGCTTATTTTTCTTTTAATTTAAATTCTTTTCCTTTGCTAATTTTTAGCACCTGCGTCCTTTAGAGTCGGAAGCAGTAGTTAGATTTCTGGGAATTCAAACAAACACAACACAAGCAATAATGGGGGAGGAAAATTTATTCAGCAAATCAATGGTTTTATTCTCACCTCAAGTTGAAGAATTATCAATCACACTTCGGCTTCTGACAGGGACATTTGCAAATTCCATTTTAATTTAAAACATTTTAAGACAAATAAAAAATTAGAGTTGTATATCATTCAAAAATGATGTAGCCATAACGTGGGTGAGATTCTTTTGATAAAATTCTTAATTTTCTGACTCATTTTTTCTCTCTATTTAATTATTATGCACAGACATTTAGAACTTCATTTGATTGAAACATACTGTGAAAGGAGAATTTGTCCTTCTTTTATAAATAAGATAAGAGCACAAAACATATTCATGATAATTAAATGTGTTGATAACTATTCTTTTTGTAATAATTATTATATTTTAATTCTCATAAAATATAATAACTATATAATTAAGATATAGTTATTATATTTTAATTCTCATAAAATATAATAATTATATTTTATTTAAGATTATCGACTCCATCAAGATACTTTTTCCTGTATAATGGTTATCTGTTATTGAGGCGTACTTTTGGTTGGCTCCAACTGTTAGTGGATGAGAAAAACAAAATATTAGATTAGTGGATCATCCACTTAATTACTGGAATTAACATTCTCCCACTTACCCCACTAAATCAATTATGAAAATTATAATAATATATATAAATTTTACAGTAAAGTATATTTGTTGATAAATGAATTTAATACATGATTACTATAAAATAAGCCAACAAACCCAAAATTAATATACCATAATATTGAAATAATTTAAATTATAAATGTGAAGCACAGTGGTCACATGACTTTAATGTCATATTTCCTTTTATGCACCACACATCAATAGTCCTTATTAATTCAATTCATGATGCCAAAATAGCCCTTATAATTTATCTTGTAAAGACATTTCTTGTTGATTAGATACTAAATTATACACCCATATTAAAAAAAAAGGAAAGAACATAAACAAACTTTAATACACAAATGTCGAGTACACAACCACTTAAATATCTATTGTCATATATATTATGGATTACTCAAATGACCCATTCTTATAACATGTTCCGCATATGTCTTTGGAGGTAGCTCTTTAGTCATTGGATCAATAATAATAAGTGGGTACTAATTTTTTCAATTGACACTTGTTGTTTCTAGACTCTTTCTCTAATAACTAAGTACGTTAAATCCATGTGTTTGGATCCATTAGAATACTTGCCATTCTTAGAGAAGAAAACAATTGCAATGTTGTCATAAAATATTTTTATTAGCTTGGCAATAGAGTCAACAACAACAAGCCCTAAGATGAAATTCTACAACCACAAAGCATGACTTGAGCCTTCAAATCATGCTATAAACTTGACTTCCATGGTGGACGAGGCAACAATGGACTGTTTTACACTCTTCTACGAGATTGCCCCATTTACTAGCGTAAAGATAAAAACTGAAGTAGACTTCAAGCTATCACGTTAACCACCATAATTTGAGTCTGAGTATCCAATCACCTCTAATTGTTCTGATCTTTTAAATGTGAGCATATAATTCTTTATCCCATGGAGGTGCCTCATAACCTTCTTTACAATTTTTTAGTGTTAAATTCCTGAATCACTTTGGTACCTTCCCAACATACCGACAACATAGCTGATATCTGGTCTAGTACAATTTGAGTGTATATCAAATTTCCAACAATAGATGCATAAGTAATTTTCTTCATCTGTTCCCTTTGTAAGTCATTCCTTGGGTACTGACTTTTACTTAATTTATCACCCTTCATAATGGGTGCAACATTGGTTGAACACAAATGTATATTGAATCTCTCTAAAACTCGGTTAATATATCATGTCTCAGGAAAACCTAACAACCATCAAGATCGATCTATGAAGTTTTCTGTTCTAATAACATAGGTTGTCTCACCCATATCAACCATCTGAAAGTTTTTAGAGAGATACTTTTTGGTTTCATATAACAAACCAAGATCACTATTAGCTAGCAAAATATCATCCACATGTAGTATCATAAATATAAACTTACTTCCACTAATTTTTAAATATACGCACTTATCAACAATGTCTTCCGTAAATTTAAAAGATGTAATGTTATCATTAAACTTTATATATCATTGTCTGGAAGCTTGTTTAAGACCATAAAATGATTTTTTAAATGTAAACATGTGTTCTATTCCTCGCTTTGTGAACCCTTCAGGTTGCTCCATATAGATATCTTCATTCAAATTCCCATTCAAGAAAGCAGTTTTCACATCCATTTAATGTACTCTAAATCAAAATGTGCTACAAGTGCTATAATGTTTTTAAGGGAGTCATTTATAGAAATTGAAGAAAAGATATCTCTCTAGTTTATACCTTCCTTTTGAGTGAAATATTTGGCCACTAATTTGGTTCTAAATCATTCTATATTGCATTTAGCATCGTGCTTGGTCTTGAAGATTTACAGCCGATACTTTTTATACTTATCAGGAAATTTAACAAGATCCCAGACACTATTATGGTCCATAGATTTCAACTCTTCTTTCATAGATTATTTCCATTTATTAAAGTAACCACTTTCCATGGCTTGTGAAAAATGAAACCAATTTTTTTTTATCCCAATATCAAAATCAGATTCTTCTAGATATACCACATAATCATATAATATGACATATTTCCTTTTTCTTTGAGATCTTCTCAATGGCATTGATTGAGGTTGTTCTACAATATTTTCAATTGTGACATCTTCTTGTGATTATGAACCATTTTCATTGTATAGCTCATTTCTTATAACTTGCTGAGAAGGTGGAGCAACAATTGTTTCTTAAAGCAAACAGGGTGGCGGGATATGCACTTTTATTTCCTTAAGATCTATTTTTCTTGGATCATCACTCCCACTAATTTTTCTATTCTTTGAGAATTTGGCATTACTGGTTTTAACTATTCTCATACTGTGGTTTGGATAATAAAATATATACCCTTTTAACTTATCTAGATAGCCAATAAAATATCTAGATACTATTCTTCAATCTAGTTTTTTTCCATGAGAATTGAATGTTTTTGCCTTCGCTGGACAATCCCATATATGTAAATGTCTCAAACTAGGTTTCTTACTAGTCCACAACTCAAAAGAAGTTATAGGAATTGCCTTATTAGGAACTCTAATCAAGATATACATTGTGATCTTTAAGGCTTCACGTGTGAGATCTCAGATGCTAATTACGGCAAATGGGTGTCAGATACAGATTCAGAATTATGAGTGCATGATAAAATTTTATGCAGCAGAATAAATAATACAAATCCTTTACAAATATATATATGAGTTTCAATTACATACATATAACTGAGGCATGAAGTAGCTGTAAAATACAAAACAACAAAATACAAAAGAATGCCATTTCTTTCACTATGTTATTGGACTCATCAGAGTGCAAAAACAATCATGCACTCAAATTTTACAGATCTACAGGATCCTCATACACTTCCAAGGGTAGGTCAGCCTGCGGTTCCTCATTTTCTTCCTCATTTGGGGGGCATGAAAAGTGTGAGTTTCATATACTTAGTAAGAAAAACAATATTAAATTAACATCGTAAAGTTTTAAAAGTGAATTATTTTAACTTAAAAGTTTATCATTTAGCCGCCTTGTAGATCGATCCTATATTATGAAAACAATTTATTTATTAAGAAAATAGTACATTAATATGAAAATATCAAACATACATCACGTCAGATAACAGAGAAAATCAAATAAATCATGAAATACCCAGATTTCTGTATCATGCTTCGCAAAGTCGTTATAATTTTCATCTCTGAAGGCAGATACAAATTTCCAACAACGTAAGTGGAATGACACTCTCAGATACAGATACGACAATTTACTTAGGTCTATTTTCGGCAGACCAAACCATAGTATGATCTACGACCACAGCCATACCAACTATAGTGGCCCTATCAGATATCTACAGTCATGACAATACTTAGCCGAGGGTGACCCCTAACAGAATTCGCGTTACCACTCTCATCAGAGGATATGCCGTCATCCACTAAGAGTGATCCTCTTAAATCTTTCCAGACCAGATGGGGGAGGGAGAAACAGATACCTCGAAGGGCCAGGAGAACATATACCCCTTAGAGATAAAAAGCCTAACGAGATACTTGATGCAATATGCATGTCAATACAGATATATATTTTGGACCATTTAAGCTTCATTCCACTTTTCTCTTTTTGTAAGGAGTATTTTTAGATAAACTAATTTAATATAATTTTAATTTTACCTATTTTGTATCCCTCTATGTTCAGATGAGTCGAATTGTTCTTGTTTTCAAGCATGCCATATGAATTGTAGACACTTGATGAATTACATGTAATAGATATAATATATAATCGATAAAAAATAAAAAATATAAAAGAAAAAAGAAGGGAAAAGTGGAATGAAGCCTGTATGGTTCGAAGTATATCTGTATTGACATGCATATTGCGTCAAGTGTCTCGTTAGCCTTTTTATCTTTGAGGGGTATTTTTTTTCCTTGCCCTTTGGAGTATCTATTTCTCCCTCCCCTATCTGGCTTGAAAAGACGTAAGAGAACTACTCCCAGCGGATGACGACATACTCTCTAATGAGCATGGTATTGCACTATCTGTAGGGGTCACCTGTAACTAAGTAATGTCGTGACTATAGATGTCTGTTAAGGCCACTATGGCTGGTACAGCTGTGGTCATAGATCGTACCATGGTTTGGCCAGCCGGAAATGGGCCTAAACAAATTGCCATATCTGTATCTGATCTGTCATTCAACTTGAGTAATTAGAAATCTGTATCTGCCCTCAAAGATGGAAGTTGTAATGACTTCACGAAGTATGACACAAAAATCTGTGCATTTCATGACTTATTTGATTTTCTCTATTATCTAACATTATGTATGTTTGATTTTTTGTGCTAACATATCATTTTCTTAACAAATAAATAATTTTTAATTATGTGAGATAAATAAACGAGGAGATTAAATAGTAAGCTTTGAAGTCAAAATAATTAACTTTTGAAACCTTAAGTTGTTAATTTAATACTATTTTTCTTGCTGAGCATATGGAACTCACTTTTTCCATGCAGCCCTCCAAATGAGGAAGAAAGTGAGGAACCACAGGCTGACCTACCCTTAGAAGTCTATGAAGATCTTGTAGATCCAGTGCATGACTGTTTCCGCACTCTAATGAGTCCAATAGCATAGTGAAAGGAGTGACCCTTATGTTTTGTTTTGTATTTTGCAGCCACTTCTGGACTCAATGTATGTATGTATTAGAATTTATATGTATTTGTAAGGGATTTATAATAATTTTGTTCCGTTGCATAAATTTTATCATGCATTCGTTATTCTATATCTGTATCTGACACCCATTTGCCTTAATTAGCACTTGGGATGTCACACTTGCTTTTAACGGTCACTTAGTTGAGTTCCTGGTAGTCCACACAGAGTCTGAGGGAACCATCCTTGTTTTTCACGAACAACATTGGAGCACCCTAAGGAGAATGGATAGGGCGAATAAACATCTGGGTAATAAGGTCAGAAAGCTAATTTTTCAGCTCTGTTAGCTCAGCACGACTCATACGATAGGCATGCTTTGAGATTGGCTGGGTTCCGGGCAACAATTCAATTAAGAGCTCTATTCTCGTGGGGGAGGTAGACCAGGAAGTTCGATAGGAAAGATATCTGAAAAGTTACAAACAATTAGTATGACACACACAGTAGGATCAACACCCATATTCATGTTCATTTAATGGTTAAAAAAAATAATAACAAAAATTTTATTCCTTTTTCGGGGACTGTAAAGTTACAATTTCACTTTCACAATTGATTATAGCTCTATACTTTTCCAACCAGTCCATTCCTAATACCACATCAAATCCTACAAAATCTAACAGTATCAGATTTACAAATACCTCTATTCCTGAAGCTTTTATTCTACAGTCTTTATATACACAATGAGCCTCTAGTAGTCCCCTAGAGGGAGTTTCTGTTAATGTTTCTGCCAAAGGTTCTAGTCTAAAATTAAGATTACAAGTAAATGTACGAAAAATAAAAGAGTGAGCAGCACCTGTATCGATCAGAATCTTAGCAGAAGTGTCATGAATAGAAAGCATACCGTGGATAAGAACAGGAGTAGAAAGAGCACCAGGTTCATCCAAGTGGTACATGCGACCTCGTGCTATAGGTCGGGCAACGTCCTTTGGTTGTTGGGGGTAATCCTTTATAAGGTGTTGGGTGCTTCCACACTGATAACAGGCGTTATTGATATATCAATCACCATGCGAGCGACTACAATGGTGACAGGGTTGGTTAGGTCAGGCAGGTTGAACTATAGATGGAGGTAATGGAGGGGAGAGGGCAACTCTAGGTCATTTATCGGGGTGGCTACTTACTGGGTCAGATAAACTCCTTCTAAGTTGTTGAGGTTGTTGTTTGGTACGGACTTGGGCAATGTGTTGATGCTTGGATGAGATTAGATCTTTTACCAAATGGACATATTCGAGCACCTCCATATACGAGCTGGGTCTTAGCATTGTGACCCAGTCATAGACGACGGCACAAAGGCCCTTGAGAAATTCCCTACCCTATCTTTTCAGCTCTTGGAGGTGACCATTAGAGGGGAAAACCTAGACAGTTGAACAACACGGGCTGCATACTGGGAAACCGTCAGACTCCCTTGGTAGAGGTCCTGAAATTCCTCCTCTTTCTTTTCCTCGACATAAGCAAGGAAGAAGTTATCAAAGAATGCATCCATGAAAACTTCCTAGGTGGTAGGGGTAGGCAAGACTTTCTTTTTAAGTTGCCACGAGTGTTTCGCTTTGCCATTTAGCATGAAGGCTAGAAGGAGAACATTCTATTCCTCGGTCAGGTCTAGGACAGAGAAGAGCTTCTCCATCTATAGGATCCAAGTTTCGGCTACTAAGGGATCAGAGCCACCTTCAAATTGTGGGGGGTTAAGTTTCTTAAACTCCAATATGTTGTGGGAAATGGATCTCTCAGTGGTTTAGAATTCGGGGGCAGGAAGTCGACAAGGGTTTGCTTGATTTTGTCCTACGGCTGCAGTTAATCCTTGGATAACTCGAAAGAGTTTAGCAAATTAAGCCCTGGTCAGGTGATCTAGGGCTTCTGGTCACTTAGTACGCTCTACGGATGGTCTTCCTCACATCATTCCTACAAAAGAAAGAAAGACACGAGTTGGTGGTCTAGTTTTAAAAAAAGACTTGTTTTTTCCTAGGTACTCTAAAGGCTTTTTCTACCTAAGGCCTCAGTGTAAGGGATTTGATATGCAATTATTCTGCTTTGATACCATCTGTGACATCCCAAATGCTAATTAAGGCAAATGGGTGTCAGATATAGATTCAGAATAACGAGTGCATGATAAAATGTTATGCAGTGAAATATTAATATAAATCCTTTACAAATATATATATGAGTTCTAATTACATACATATAACTGAGGCCTGAAATGGCTATAAAATACAAAAAAACAAAATACAAAAGAATGCCACTTCCTTCACTATGCTATTGGACTCATCAAAGTGCAAAAAATAATTATGCACTCAAATTTTACCACGGGATCTTCATAGACTTCCAAGGGTAGGTTAGTTTGTGGTTCCTCATTTTCTTCCTCATTTGAGGGGCATGGAAAGAGTGAGTTTCATATACTCAGTAAGGAAAACAGTATTAAATTAACATCGTAAGGTTTTAAAGGTGAATGATTTTAACTTAAAAGTTTACCATTTGACCACCTCGTAGACCAGTCTTACATTATAAAAACAATTTATTTGTTAAAAAAACAGTACATTAATATGAACAAATCAAACATATATCATGGCAGATAATATAGAAAATCAAATAAATCATGAAATGCTCAGATTTTCGTGTCATGCTTCGTGAAGTCGTTACAATTTTCAACTCTGAAGGCAGATACAGATTTTCAACTACAAAAGTAGAATGACTAGATCATATATAGATATGACAATTTGCTCAGACCCATTTTTGGTTGGCCAAACCATGGTACGATCTACGACCACGGCTGTACCAACTATAATGGCATCAAATATCTATAGTAACGACAGTACTTAGCCAATGGTGACCCCTAACAGATATTTGCGGTACCACTCTCGTTAGAGGTACGTCGTCATCCACTAGGAGCGATCCTTTTACGTCTTTTCAGACCAGATGGGAGAGGGGTAAACAGATACCTGAAGGGCTAGGAGAACAGATATCTGTCAGAGATAAAAAGCCTAACGAGACACTTGATGCAATATGAATGCAGATATATATTTCGGACCACGCATGCTTCATTCCACTTTTCTCTTTTCTTTTTCTTTTTATTTTTTATTTTTACTAGGCAATAATACCGAGTTCATATTATATTTTATTATATGCAAATCATCAAGTGTATATAATTCACATAGCATGCTTGAAAATAAGAACAATTTGACTTATCTAAACTATAAACACGAAGACATATAAGTAGGCAAAATCACAATCACCATGTTTAATAATTTTATTTTATCTAAAAATATCTCTTAAAATATCAAAAGAAATACTAAATTTTTTACCAAAACCTTGATGTTTTAACCTTCACCATTTTTTTCCTCCTTCTCTCACTAGATTGCTCTCTATCTCATTTTCACTCTCTAAGTCTAGAAAAATGGAAGAATGGAAATGTGGGGAAGAATGGGATGGCAAGTTACAAAATTCGGTGAAGAGAGAGGAGAAAAGATGCTCAACATGAAAAATAAAGGAGGATGGCCTCTTCCATCGACGGCGGTGGTGCGCCACTTGAGGCGATGGCGGTGCATTGCCCAAGGTGGTAGTGCCCCCGTTGGTGTGCTGCAGGCTAGCCTATAGGCGCACAGGCCTCCTGCCACATGTGCAGGCCTATTGCACGTGGGCTCCAGGCATACAGGGCCTATCTGTGTAGGCCTGTTGCACGGATGGTACACGCAGAACCTGTCCCCTCATCGTGCGCATGGATGGGACGTGCAAGCTGTGCGCCCGTCCCTTGTGTGCAGACGGGACATGCATGTTGTGTTCACATCCTCTGTTTGTTGTGCGCACCTACGTAGCGTCTGCGCGGGCGGCTTTACTTCTTTGTGGGATTTTTTCCGCGAGATTTCTTCTCATTTTTTATTTTTTCCGATTTTTTCCAATTTTTTAAAATTAAATTAAATAAAATTTAATAATAAAGATTAAAATTAAATAAAAAATAATTAAAAATCAATCAGATTTACGAATTACGATAAATATAATGCAGTGTAATTTAAATGAGTTTAATGCGGCCAAGGTCCGGACAAATAGGATTTTTCAAATTAATTAAGCACAATGATGGTCGAGGTGTTATATCACCCGAGAAAGAAATAGGTATAGAAGAGTATCTCATGATACTCTGAACCATTTCCATTAAAGTACGATTATCCATTTCACTAACAATATTCTACTGTGGCGTACCTTTCATTGTGTATTAAGCATGAATGTCATGCTTTTCTAGGAATTTGGAAAAGAGTCCAAGAATTTATCATGACTCATCATATCTACCATAGTATTCCCCACCTCAATCTGATCTCATAATCTTAACCTTTTAATTTAATTATCTATCCATCACTGTAATGTACACCTTAAAGATGTCAATGGCTTGAGACTTATTATGCATTAGATATACATAATCATACCGAGATAGATCATCTATAAAGTTGATAAAATATCTCTCTCCATTGAAACAATGAATGGAGAGTGGTTCACAAATGTTCGTATGAATTATCTCAAGAAGTTCATTACTTCTTGTAGCACCTTTCTTTGTATGCTTAGTTTGCTTTCCTTTTATACAATCTACGCATACTTGAAAATCAGTAAAGTCAAGATTTTGTTAAATTCCATCCTTCATTAATCTCTCATTTTTTTTCCCTAGAGATATGATCTAGCCTTTTGTGTCACAAGAATGAAAAATTTTCATTAATTATGCCACGTTTTGAACCAATATTTGAATGCAGTGCAACTAAAGCTTGTGCAAATTCATGATTCAGACAAATTTTATGTAGACCATCATATAAAATACTAGAACCAACTGTCATTAAATTAAACACCAAACTTAGTTTTCCACAATAAAAATAAACTGAATATCTAACAACATCTAATTTGGATAGAAAACTTAAATTTCTAGAACTCGAAGGTACATAAAAAGTGTTTAAAAGATCCATCTGATGAACAGTCTCTAACAGCAAGCGATAGATACCCACAGCTACCACTTCTACCTTCAGATAGTTTTTGATATGAGCATGGATATGGATCAAGTTGGCAGAGAGAATATCTCAATGCTAAGTTGGTCTATTACAAAGGGGAGAGCTAAAAGATTGCAATAAGTATTCTAATTTTTTATCCAAGCGTGGATCAATGAGAAAGATGGGTTTGGACCCATTTAAGAAGCCCAAGAAAAGAAGACAACATGACCATTAACTCAAGGGTATAATAGTATATACTATTCACTCTAAGTGCATGAGGGAAATAAACAAGAAAAGGAAAAAATTATGCAAGACATAAAAAGGAAAAATTCCCATGGAATTTTATTTCCTAATCATATGGGAAATCTTTACAATTAAAGATCAACCAAAATGGGAAATTTCTCCTAAATTGTAAGCTATCTTGAAAAAGAAAAAAACTCCTTAAATGTCAAATCTCGCAAAAAAGAAAAATACATAAGAAAGAGGAAAATATCTTTGCAGAATCTTTTCCCCTAAATCAGCCACAATTAATTAAGATATTCCCTATTTAAAATTTTTTTCTCATAGGAAAATTATATCTATCTTATTTTAGTTGTAATTTTTTTTAATTTTTGGTAATTTTCCATTCTAGTCTAGATTTAATTTTCTATGTAATTTCTACCATTAATTAGGAGATTATTTTTTTCCTTATTATTCGTATGGCCTACAATATAAATAGGCCTTCAATTTAGCGTTGCAATGCAATTCATAATTTTCAGCTTATTAATAAAATTTAGGTATTCTTATTTTAAGCTTTCAAGCTTGCAAGAGTGAGTGAGTAGATCTTTGACCGACTTGTTGTACTAGGAATTGGGATTGCTTATTGTGGTAAGTCTTGTGGTGTCTTCTCAATTTTAATTCTTTATTTCTTTCCCAATTACCTTAGTTTTCACTCCCTTGTTGAGTGCGGGTCAAACACGGAGGGTTTGCTTAGGGTTTTAAGTTTCTAATTGCTAATGTATATGGGGCATTTTAGATTCCATTGTTGATCCTGGGTTCCACATTAGTTAGTATCAGAGCTTAGGCTTCGATAAATCTATAATCTTTTTTATTTACTATTTACATTTATTTGTTTACATAAAATTAACACTCGTTACATAAAGCATTCATTCATTTAGTTTGTTTTCAAGAACTTTTTTACGGTGTTATTATAATTAAGGAAAAGAGAGAGAGAGAGAGAGAGAGAGAGAGCAATTTTGAAAAAAATAAACAGAATCTGTGGAAAAAAAAAGAGAGAGCAAGAAAAAAATAGAGAGCAAAAAAAAGGGAGAGAGGTGTGTGACTCCTTGGTTCTTTTTACAACATCATATTCAATATTCTGCATTAGCATCTACATCATAGAAACTCAAGTGAGTCATAGAGCATAGGCATCATTAAGGTAGAATAATTAGGTATAACATTTTGATTATATCCATAGGGATTAATCTGATCCTTTACACTTGAAGTCCATAATTGTCTTTTTCTACTCCTAGTTTCATTCTTTCTTAAGAGCTTTAGTTCCGTTATACATCTAAGTGGTTAATTGCATCCTAACTACTTAGCTATAAGCATAAGAGGATCAAATATTCTTCTTCTATGTGCTTACTTTTGAACTTTAGAACAAAATTCCTTTTTAGGATTCTTTGCAGAGTCTTAAAAGAAAACCTTGCTTGTCTTGATTCAAGAGATCTAATTCCAACACAACTTTATAGAAGAAGATAGAAGAGATAAACACGAGTGATTGAAAGGGAGTTATTTCTTTTATAAACATTTTTTTACAGATATATTACAGCTTAGTGAAACCAACTAACCTATGACCTTGGAAGAATACATAGAGGCTAGGATGGATGACATGTATAACAGACTGAACTTAGCCATTGAAGGTACAACAACAAGAATGGATGAGAGAGATAGAGGAAGGAATTGTAGTCATCCCTAACACCAACACCGCCAGGATGATGATGAGTCACATGGCGACAATAGTGAAGTCGGTAGAAGAGAAATCCAGAGAGAAGATTCCATTAACATGTAAATACCCCCGTTTAGAGGAAGAAATGATGCAGAGACCTATCTTGAGTGGGAACAGAAGGTAGAGTTAATTTTTGACTGCCACAACTATAGTGAAGCTAAGAAAGTAAAGCTAGCAGCACTCAAGTTCACAGATTATGCACTTGTTTGATGAGATTAAGTGACTGCCCTTAGGAGAAGAGATGGAGACCAACCTGTATCCACTTGGAGAGAGATGAAGTTTATTATGAGAAATAGATTTATCCCATAGTATGATAGAGAATTGCACCAAAAGCTCCAAATATTGACCCAGGGATCCCTTTCGGTGGAAGATTACCATAAGGAGATGGAGATGGCAATGATTAGGCTAGAGTTTACGAGAGCCCAGAAGCCACCATGGCTAGATTTCTGAGTGGTCTAAACGAGGAGATTGCCAATGTTGTGGAACTACATCACTAGATAGATCTGGATGAGATGGTATACATGACTATGAAGATTGAGAAACATCTACAGTATAAAGGTTCCTCCAGAAGTAATTCTCAGTCTACCCCTCAATTTAGTTTCAGATGGCCTAAAAAGGAACAAAGAAAAAAACTTGAAGAAAGGGAGGATAAGAAAAACTCTAGCGAATCTGAAAGTAACCCTAAACCACCTACTGCTACTCAAAGACCAAGTTCTATTAAGTGTTTTAGGTGCTTTGGAGTTGGACACATCATGTCACAATGGCCCAACAAAACCTCATGTTACTACAAGACGATGATGAGATAGAGACTACTAGTGAGTACAGCAATGATGATGATAATAGAATGTCACTAGATGATTATGAAGACAATTTAACAGCCCTAGTACCGGGTGAGATATTGGTTATTCAGAGAGCCCTAAATATATAATCTAAAGAGATATACAACGATTAAAGAGAGAATATCTTCCACACCAGATGTCATGTGAATGAGAAGGTACACAGCCTGATCATAGACAGAGGTAGTTGTTCAAATGTCACCAGTTCTTTGTTAGTTGATAAGTTAGGGTTATCTTATACTAAACACCTTAACCCTTATAGACTACATTGACTCAATGAGTGTGGAGAAGTTAGGGTACACAAGCAAGTCAAGATTCACTTATCTATAGGCAAGTTTAAATATGAGGTATGTTGTGATGTCATTCCCATGCACGCCAATCATATCTTACTTGGATGACCATGGTAGTATGATAGAAAAGTACATCATGATGGGTTCAAGAATCAATACTCTTTATATCTAGATGACCTAAAACACATTTTGACACATCTATCTCTAAAAGAGGTCTATGCTGATCAAATCAAAATCAAGAAATTCTTTGAAGAATATTCAAAAAAAGAAAAAAAAAAGAAAAAGAAAGAAAAGAGGGTGAAAAAGAAAAAAATGGCCCACTGAGAGAAAAAGAGGCTGAAAAAAATAAAGAAAGTCCACTTAGCATAAAAGAGGCTTAAAAGAAGAATAAAAAAGGCCCAATGAGAAAAAGTGAGAGAGAAAAAAGAAAAGAATGCTTATATATGAGGGAGAGAGAAGTGAGGAGAGCGATCTGTGAGAAGTAAAGCTTAATTGTACTTCAATATAAGGAAGCCTATCTAACTTTTTCTAACCTTGACACTTCTTTGTCTAGTTCTATTTTATCTCTTTTGCAGGAATATGAAGATGTGTTGCAGGAGGAAATTTTGGATGGTCTACCACCACTATGAGGGATTAAACATCATATTGACTTCATCTTTAGAGCTTCAATTCCCAACCGTCTAGGTTATTAAAGTAATCTTGAGGAGACAAAGGAACTTCAGTAGCAAGTGGAGGAGTTGTTAAGTAAGGGACATATAAGAGAAATTTTAAGCCCTTATGCTGTTCAAGTGTTACTTGTGCCTAAGATAGATGGCTCTTAGAGGATGTGTGTGGATTATCGAGCCATCCATAAAATTGTGATAAAGTATAAACACTCTATCCCTAGGTTGGAGGATATGTTGGATGAATTGAATGGATCTACTATTTTTACTAAGATAGATCTTAAGAGTAGATACCGGTAGATTAGGATAAAACTTGGAGATGAGTGAAAAATTGTATTTAAAACAAATTATGGGTTGTATGAGTGGTTAGTAATGCCTTTTGGGTTATCAAATGCCCCTAGCACCTTCATGAGACTTATGAACCATGTTTTACGACCTTTTCTAGGTAAATTTGTGGTAGTTTACTTTGAGGACATCCTGATTTATAGCAAGTCTTTAGGGAATCACCTTTCACATATCAGGTATGTCCTTCAGGTCCTAAGATAAGAATAGTTGTATGTAAATGCCAAAAAGTGTACCTTTTATAGTGAAAATTTAATTTTTTTTGGGTTTGTAATTAGTGCACTAGGCATTGAGGTAGATGAAAATAAGGTGAAAACAATCAAAGAATGGCCTATTCTGACATCAACTAGCGAGGTAAGGAGTTTTCATGGTTTAACGAGCTTTTACCACAGGTTTATTAGGGATTTCAGTTTCATAGTAGCACCATTGAATGAATTGGTAAAGAAAAATATAAAATTTGTATGGACTAAAATACAAGAGCATGCTTTTACTTTATTAAAAGATAAATTATGTTATGTACCTATTTTACCTTTACTTGACTTTAAGAAAACTTTTTTAGCTTGAATATGATGCTTCAGGTTTTGGGATAGAAGCAATTCTGATACAGGAGGCGTCCTGCTGCTTATTTCAGTGAGAAACTTAGTGGAGCACCGTTGAACTACTCAACCTACGATAAGGAGTTGTACATCTTGGTGAGAGCATTAGAGGTATGGCAACACTATTTATTGCCAAAGGAGTTCATGATCCACACAGACCATAAATCCCTAAAACATCTAAAAGGTCAATGTAAACTCAACCGTCGTCACGGTAAGTGGGTCGAGTTCATAGAATCTTTCTCCTATGTAATGAAGTATAAACAAGGTAAGGATAATGTTGTTGCTGATGATTATCTCGCAGCTATGCTTTGATTTCTACACTTAGCTTTAAGTTGTTAGGATTTAAACATATTAAGGAGATGTAGGCTAATGATAATGATTTTTCCACTGTTTATCATGCATGTGAGCATTTTTTATTCCAGAAATTTTATAGGCATGATGGTTTTCTCCTTAGGGATGGTAAGTTATATATGCCTAACTATTCACTCAAGGAATTACTAGTGCGTGAGGCTCATAATGGGGGATTGATGGGGCACTTTTGGGTAGCTAAAACTATAGATATATTAAACGAAAATTTTTATTGGCCTAACATGAGGAAAGATGTTGAAAGCATTTGTAGTAGGTGCATTGCATGTAAGTAGACCAAATCTAGGGTTCTACCTCATGGATTATATCTATGGATTTTGTATTAGGATTGCCTACGACCAAGAGAGGTAGTGATAGCATATTTTTCATTATGCATAGATTTAGTAAGATGGCACACTTTATTGCATGTTATAAGACTGATGATGTAACAAATATCACAAATTTATTTTTCAACGATGTTGTAAGACTTCATGGCATTCCTAAGACAATTATGAGTGATAGGGATGTAAAATTACTTAGTCACTTTTGAAGAGTTCTGTGACATAAATTAGGAAATAAGTTGTTATTCTCTACTGCATGTCACCCCTAGACTGATGGTCAGACTGAGATTGTTAATAGGACCTTACGATCCTTGTTGAGGGCTATAATTGGTCAAAACTTGAAACCATGGGAGATTGTTTGCCTATGGTAGAATTTGCATATAATAGGAGCATTCATACATCTAAAGGGATTTAACCATTTGAGATTATTTATGGTTTTAATCTTTTAACTCCATTGGAGCTCACGCCTTTACCTTTGTAGGAAAATGTCAGGCAGCATATCCAAAGAAGAATGAATCCTATGTACGACACGCCAATAAAAGAAGGAAATGAGTAGTGTTCTAACCTGGCGAATGGATTCATATACGAAAGAAAAGATTTTTCAATCATCAAAAATCTAAGTTAGACCCCCGAGGAGACGGACCTTTTTAACTTTTAGAGCGTATCAATGACAATGCTGTAAAATTGATCTCCTAGGTGAGTACGGTGTGTCTATTACCTTTAATGTTTCTGACATTTTTCTTTTTGATGTAGGTCCAAATTCGAGGATAAATGTTTTTGAAGAGGGAGGGGATGATATGAGCATGGACATGGATCAAGTTGGCGGAGAGGATATCCCAATTCCAAGTGGGCTCATTATAAGAGGAAGAGCTAAAAGATTACAACAAGTCTTCTAACTTTTCATCCAAGCATAGATCAATGAGGAAGATGAGTTTGAACCCATTAAAGAAGTCCAAGAAAAGAAGACAACATGACCACTAACTCAAGCGTACAATAATATATACTATTCACCCCAAGTACAAAAGGGAAATAAAGAATAAAAGGGAAAGATTCTGCAAGACATGAAAAAGGAAAATTCCCATGGAATTTTATTTCCTAATCATATGAGATATCTTCACAATTAAAGATCAGCCAAGAGGGAAAATTACGCCTAAATTGTAAACTATCTTGAAAAAAATAAAAACTCCTTAAATGCCAAATCTTGCAGAAAAGGAAAACACTTTAGAAAGAGAAAAAAATCTTGGTAGAATCTCTTCCCCTAAATCAGCCACAATTGATTAAGATATTCTCTATTTAAAAAAATTTTGTCATAGGAAAATCATATATATTCTATTTTAGTTGTAATTTTCTTAATTTTGCTAGTTTTTCATTCTAGTCTAGATTTAATTTCCTATTTAATTTCTACCATTAATTTAGAGATTATTTTTTTCCTATTATTCACATGGCCTACACTATAAATAGGTATTCAATTTAAAGTTATAATGTAATTTAGAATTTTAGTTTATTAACTAAGTTCAGATATTCTTATTTTAAGCTTTTAAGCTTGCAAGAGTGAGTGAGTGGGTCTTCGACTGATTTGTTGTGCTAAGGAATTGGGATCACTTATTGAGGTAAGTCTCGTAGTGTCTTTTCAATTCTAATTCTTTATTTCTTTCCCAGTTACCTTGGTTTTCACTCCCCTGTTGAGTGCGGGTCAAATTTGAAGGGTTTACTTAGGCTTTTGAGTTTCTGATTGCTAATGTGTATGCAAGATTTTTGATTCCATTGTTGATCCCGAGTTTAGCTTTAGTTTCCTATAAAGCGGAACTCTTCACATTCTTTCAATTTTTGGGTTGTAAGGAATCCTTGCATTTAATAAGTAATATGAGTTGTGACTCCAGAATCAATCCACTAAGTACTACAAGCAACCTCAACAATATTTAATTCATAACATACAAAAAAAAGATTTATAGCTCTCTTTTCAAACCAAGCCTTACACTTATTACATTCATTCTTCACATGACCTGTATTACCACAAAGGTAGTAATTCAAAGTGAATTTTCTAACATAACTCTGGTTATTCTCTCTAGGTCCATTATATTTCTTTGGTGGAATGTTCTTTACTTTTTTATGTTTTCCTTTATTCTTCATAGCTCCATGAGTTACGGCAAGGGCAAAACTATGTCCATCTTGCTTTAATCTCATTTCCTCCTAAACACACTTACTAGTAAGCTCATTCATGTTCCACTGCTCATTATTAGTGTTATACTAAATTTCGATAAAGCAAACCGCGAAGGAAGTGAGTGAAGGACAAATTATACTAAGGACTCATCCATGTTCATGCCCAATGCCTTAAGTTTTGT
Organism: Carica papaya; assembly: GCF_054855325.1. NCBI lineage: Eukaryota > Viridiplantae > Streptophyta > Magnoliopsida > Brassicales > Caricaceae > Carica > Carica papaya. The sequence goes on from NC_142314.1 coordinate 24,551,465, forward strand.
ACCCTCTTTAGCCATGTTCAGAATGTGTTGTTGAATTTCTTTCTGAACATCATATTTCATAATGGTCAATTTAGCCATTAATGTGCCTGTAAGAGACTTTTTGCACATTTGAAACACTCCTCCACATATTTCAGAAATTCTGAGGCTATTTTAGTTTGAGGGAGGGAGGTATTGATGTTAATGGTAATGATCATTTTCGTAAACATAACACTTAGTCTGTTCGACCTTGTCCAAGCTTTAAATTGTTCCATATGCTCTAGAGTACTATCATTTATAGCTTCAAGAGGTTTTTTAGTTATTAAAGCTAGGTCAAGATCTAATATACCAAGTGAGGATTGGACCATTCCATACTACTCTGAAAAATTTGACCTATCAAAACTTGTTATTCCATATGCAAGAGAATACAATGAAGTGGGAACTTTACAAATAGGATAATGCGCACAATAAGGCCTCAGGTATATCCATAATATAGAATTAAAATTTATAAATGATGAACTATTGATATCATTATAGTTTTTCTTTTGGGCAAAACTTTAGCATATCTAGTGTTACTCGAAGAGAGCTTAAAATACTTACTATTTTGTGTCATTTATATGTTATCTTTAGGTATCCATCTAAATAACACAAAATAAACCATCAGTTCAGAATTAATAGAAAGTGACTCCTTTCGGCTAGTCTTAGTCTCCTAATTATGAATATTAATATATATAGATATTATTTATATATAAATATTATTTGCTTATATGTCTCCTTTAATTCTTTGATGAAGTTTAATTAATGAAAGACTTACGAACCTAGGTTATTTTAAGTTAATAAATCTTAAGTTATAAAACTGCTCAACCATAATTTATATAAAAATATATACATATATATTTACATTCTGAAATTGACTGTTAATGTAAACCACATTGTCAGTCAAAACCAACTCTACATTTAATTAGTTGGCAAAATCAAAATTCATAATTTTGAATAATTTATGCATGTTATCATCCTATATACAACCATGATATATAATCATAAGCTAAACGTCATAAAATCACAACATATTAATTGTCAACAACATTATAACAAAGTCATAATTTTAAATAGTATTATAATAAAACCATATTTCTAAAATGTACGAATTCAATCAGCTCTGATACCAAATGTTAGAAAATTTGATGCAGAAGTTAATTTGCCCAATTCTATTAAATTCAACACATCTTAAGAAAAATAAAAAATTAGAGTTACATACCATTCGAAAATGATGTAGCTATAACGTGATTGAGAGATCTTTTTAATAAAATCCTTAGTTCTCTTATTCACTTTTTCTCTCTAGCTAACTATTATGCATAGATATTTGGAACTTTAGTTGATTGAAGCATATTGTGATAGGGGAATATGTTCTCTTTTTATAGATAAGAGAATAAGGCAAAACACATTCATGACAATTAAATGTGTTGATAACCGTTTTTCTGTAATAATTATTATATTTTAATTATCATAAAATATAATACTTTTATAATTAAAAAATAGTTATTATATTTTAATTCTCATAAAATATAATAACTATATTTATCTAGTCCATCAAGACGCATTTTTCTTTATAGCAGTTATCTGTTATTTAAGCATACTTTTTGTTGTCTCCAATCGTTATAAGTAGATGAAAAAAATAAAACATTAGGTTAGTGTACTATCCACTTAATTACTAGAATAAACACAATCAATTATCGAAGTTTATAAATAAATAGGTGATTATAGATATTCATAAAACTAATTTAAGTTGCTTAAGCTAAATATTATATTTTTCTCCATCTAAAATAAATAAATAAGATGATATAATAGATGTCTTGTCTTTGGCTCTCCACTTATCTTCATGTCTGTAATGTTTTGTTTACTTGTTTTAATTTTATTTTTAAACTTAAAACTAATTATCAATTATGTAAGCTCTGTAAAAATAATCCCTAATCAGTAGTCGAAGATATTAGATTATGAGAAAAAAAAATTTACAGCTAGATAAAGATTTAAAGAGATGTGAATTTCATAAATTACAAAACTATATTATTTTACTTTGAACGTATTATTCTAATGTTCATTATCACCCATTGCGTTAGTTATACAGTAAGTATTCATTAATTATATGTTGTTTTATACATATGACTAGTTTACATAACATATCATCAATTTTTGTGATTTTAGGTTTTAAAATAAATTTATTGTTACTAATAATTGTACTTTTTCTGTTAAATAATACAAAGAAATTGAGCATCTAAAACAAACAAAAAATATTATGAAGCAAATAATAATAATAAATATTAGAAACCAAACTTTAAAAAGTATCAAACTTCAATGATTAATTTGATAATTTTTTCTTAAAATCAATCAAAAATTATTTTGAAATGTTTTCAAGTAAGTTTTTGTTGAAATAGTGTTTGAATGGTTAAGCATATTGTTTTGCGAGAAAATTAAAAATTTGTTCATCTTTCCCGTATTACATGAAGAATACTTGAATATAAATCGATATATTGAAGTCTTGAATTATCACATACCTAGAATTTACTACTAATAGATTCAAAAATAACTAGTAAATATATAATCTTTTAGAATTTTTCTAAAATACAACATGCCATTAGAAAAATTCAAAAAATTTGCTATGAACAAGTGAAGTCTCCTAAGAACCAATTGACATTTAAGTTGATATGAAAAACTACAATCTTTTCCTTATCTAATGACCTATACATGTGAAAATGGTTAGAACTATAATTCAATAGTTTCCTTCATAAAATGACTTTGCCACTAAATTAATATGAAAAAATAGAAGTAAAAAGTTAAAAATAAAATGAGATATTTAATTATATGTTAAGATTCATATTAATAGAAAGGGGGCCCTGCCCCAAGTAAAATTATATTACTTCAAAATAACTAATCTAAAAATTTTAGTTGCAACCTTGATAAAATAATGAATAGAAGATTAACTTCCTCACATTAGTTTCCTCAAACTAGGTTTATCACACACATAAAACTTTTCATATCATCTCAAATTGGGTTTGTTGCACAGCTACCTTTTAATCTTTTTATGAATTTCTTTTGTTTTAGTCTTTGTTGAATAAAGTAAATGGGTTTTATAAGAATAATTAACCTTGAATTGAGTGAACTTTTTCGCACCAAGACATCTCTCAAACTAAGTCTGTTGTGCACATAAAACTCTTTGTATGATCTCAAATTGGATCTGTTGCACATATACCTTTCAATCTTTCTTACAACTTTCCTTATTTTAGTTTTTGCTTAATAACACAAATGGTTTATACAAGAAGAATTGATCTTGAACTAACTATAATTCCTAGCACCCAAATATATCTTGCAGCAAAAATCTTTGTTAAAGTTCGCTTAAACAACATTCATCACATAGTATATCGTGATGTTGCTAGTGTATAAACTCTCATGGATGTGTAGAAATCTTTTTATCCTTTTATTTTCACCTTTTGGGTGCCATTTACCAATCGACCTTGTGCCTTGCGCCCCTATTTTTCACAAACTGGTCACGACCATTCATTACTAACAACTTGCAATATTTTGACTTAAGAAATCCTACATTCGTTGTTTTATAACCTCTCATCCTTAGATAATTATAGCTCATTCTCCATCATCGCACACACTAACATTGTTTTCACCCACATGATCGAAACACTGGTTCTATAAACAATATCAATGTCTCGATATCTTTTCTTTATTCGTTGGGAACACAGAAGCAATTGGATGATAGTAATAGCAAAATTAGAGAATTAGGTGAATAGTCTATGAATCTAGACCAACTATAGGGCATTGAGGAGCTCCTCGACATACTGTGTCATCATGTGTTTTATGAAGCATGCATCTACCTTCATTGGAGAACAACTAATGTAATCCTAGCTAGGCCAAAATAAAGCCCGAAAGTCTAAAATGAGTTCACCCTTGAAGGGGTCAAGAATCCTAGCTTAAGAAGCAGTCCAGTAATGCTCATGTCCTAAATTCGTCTAAAGAAGGAATTGAAACTCAATCTTAGTTTCCAAGAGAGAAGAACTCAAAGCTCTTTTCCATGGAGACAAGTACCCAACCCAATGAGTACCCAAAAAGGTCCAAACCTTGTGATCAAGTTTCGGTTAAGAAGGACACAACCTTGAAAGCCCAAAAGTTTCCAAAAGAAAGGTCAAACCTAGATCCAATCAGGCCTGGAGTTCCAAGGCAAAATAAAAAAATTAGCTTGAGGTGTATGAGAAACCTTGTGAGTTTAAAGAATTGCTAAGACAGATAGAAGATCGACCTTTGGCCCAAGACAGCATTCGACTCAAGAGAAGGCCCAAGAGAGGCAAACCGGCCATGAGGAGAATGGCAAATAGCATGTGTTGCGCATGTGACTTGCCTTCGACACATGTGGGGATGATCACATGTACGGGAAAGCTCACTCGCACATGCAAGACAACCTTCCATGTGATATAACGTGTGCATGTACGGATAGCCAGCTCCACATGCCCAACATGCACCAAGCATTCATACAGATAGTAGCCCACGCACCCAGCATGCATGTGTGCATATCAAAGCCCAAGAAATAAGTAGGCCAATGCCTACGTAGAATTTGGCTAAGGACTAGATCCACTCACATGGCCTAATAAGGCTTGCACGCATGCGGACTCAGTGGACTCGCCTGTACACCTACACCTAGCACGTATACAGCCCAACCCTACACGTGGATCTGCAAAGTTGACCCATTTACGTTACCCACGCTCGGAGCCCTTGCGTGGCCAACACATTGCCCGTATAATAGCTCCCTTTTGTGAGTTTTTTTTTGGACTCTTTTCTTCTTTCTTCCTCTTGCACAAGGAATCTTTTTTGAATTGCATAATTTCCATGTGCTTTATATCCAAACTTTACGTTAGATAATTTTGTAATTATTTTATTAATTTATTACTATCATTTTAATATAAATCTATCTTATAGGATTAATTAATTATTTTTGTTATATTAGGATTGTGATAGATCATTATTTTATTATTTATTTTAAAATAGAATTTTATCTTTAAAGTTTTTATATTAGTTTAGAATTATCCTAGGAAAAATCTATATAAAGGTCTTTACCCTAGGTTGTAAACACACATTGAGAAGAATAAAATTTGAAGCTTTTGTTTTCTTCAAGAATTAGCTTTGTTAATTTCTTTAGCCTCTTCAAGTTCTTCAAAGCTAGGGAGCTTTATGAAGTTTTGTGAAGCTGAAGAACTGAGATTTATTTATCGGGTAAGTCCGTGCCATCTTTCTTTCCCTCATCTTTGTTTCCCTAGTTCTTGTTTTTGCATTCCATATTCTTGGTTGTAGATTCAAGTAGAGGGAGGGGTTAATTAAATAGTTAAGTCTCTATATTACATGCTTTGTCAAGGTTATAGGAGTTGATTCGATCCTTCCCATACCCTCCTGCATCAACAACAACACCTGTCCTCTCTGCCGCAAGGTCTTCGCTACTAGTACATAACTTTTACTTTCTATGCCCACAATCACCTGACCAAGATTCTTTCTAGATGTAATGAAATAAAATGTGTTGTAATCTCCTTGAAAGCATGGTTTATAATTAAGAACACAAGATGTTAAAAATCATCTAACTAATTAAGCAACATATATTGTCATTATAGGACATCTGGGTCATCCCAAGTGTGAATTATGGCAAATGGGTATCAGATATAAATTCAGAATAAGGAGTGCATAATAATATTTATGTAGCAGAATCAAAACTTAACAAATCTCTTACAGACATATATATATATATATAATGTTTCAAATACATACATCACTGAGGATAAAAGGGCTACAAAATACAAAACATAAGGACCACTTTTTTCACTAGGCTACTGGAATTCATTAGAGTGTGAAAATAGACATACACTCAAACTTGTGAATCCATGGGATCCTCATAGACTTCCAAGGGTAGGTCTGCCTGCGGTTCCTTATTTTCTTCCTCATATGGGGGGTGGAAAGAGTGAGTTCTATATGCTCAGTAAGGAAAATAATATTAAATTAACATTGTAAGATTTTAAAAGTTTATTATTTTTCTTACCGTTCAGCTTCCTCGTTTACCTAATTCGTCATTAGAAAAATATTTATTTGAATATCAAAATAGTACGTTAGCGCAGAAAATCAAATATACATAAATCATGCCAAATAATAGAGAAAATCAAATAAATCATGAAATGCAAAGATTTTTCGTGTCATGCTTCACGAAGTGGTTACAAACTTTCATCTCTGAGGGTAAATAAAGATATAGATTTCCAACTGCTCAAGTAGAATTACCAGATCAGATACAAATACGACAATTTGCTTAGACCCACTTCCGGCTGGCCAAACTATGGTACGATGTATGACCACGGCCGTACCAACCATAGTTGTCCTAACAGATAGTCTATAGTCACGCTGTCATCCATTGGGAGCAGTTCTCTTATGTCTTTTCAGACCAGATAGGGGAGGGGAAAACAGATACCCTAAAGGGCAAAGGAAACAGATACCCCTCAGAGATAAAAAGCCTAATGAGACACTTGATGCAATTTGCATGTCAATACAGATACACTTCGGACCATATAGGCTTCATTCCACTTTTTTCTTTTTCTTTTTCTTTTATTTTACTTTTGTTATCATGGACTACATATTACATTTAGTACATGCAAATTCATCAAGTGTCAGTAAATCACACAACATGCTTGAAAATCAGAAAAATTCAACTCATTTGAATATAAAGGCATGCAAAACATGTAAAATAACTATCATATTAAATTTATTTATCTAAAAATACTCTTTAAGACATAGAAAGTAATACTAAATTTCTTACCAAAACCTCAATATTTTCTTCTTCACTGTTTTTACTTTCTTTCTTTTCTTCTCTCACTAATTTACTCTCTCTCTTTAAATCTTTGCAAAATAGAAGAAATGGAAGTGTGGAGAGGAAATGAAGGGAGAGGGAAATTAATAGAATTTTAAACTTGTTAGATTTGCGGCAAGTGGAAAAATTTGATAAAGAGAGGAGAAAAAGATTCTTGGCATGAAAAAACAAGGGAGGAAATTTTCCTCCACCGACAGCGGTGGTGTGCTGCCCAAGGCAGCGGTAGAGCACTACCCGAGGTCACAGAGTCTGACCGACGCGCTACAGGCTAGCTTTTAGGCGCACAGGGCCTAGGCGCACTAGGCACTGCATGCGCAGGCCTGCTGCGCTCAATTCCCCTACACAAAGGGCCTGTTCGTGCAAGACTACTGCGCGGAAGGTGCGCATACAGTGTGCGGTACCAGTCCGTGCACAAAGTGACGCGCGGACGGCCCGTCTACACGCAATAGGATGCGCGCGAAGGTCCTGACCCCTCCCCCGTGCGTGCGAAGGGGAAGTGAGCACTGTGCCCACATCCCGTTCGTGCTAGCATGCGAATTGCGCGCTGTGTACTCGCCCTGTGGCCACTGGGCATGCATGTGCATGCGTAAAGTGTTCAGCACCCGCGTAGGCAACCGTTTTCTTAAGAGATTTTTTCTGCGAGTAGTTTTCTCCCGTTTTGCCGTTTTTCAGTTTTTTTTCTAAATTTTTATTTTGAAATAAAATAAAATAATTTAAAATAAAATTAAATTATTAAAATATTAAAAATAAAAATATATTAAAATCACGGATTTCGAGAACATAGTAAATTAATTTAAATTTAAGGCAGCCAAAGGCTCGAATGAATAGAGTTTCTAAATTATTTTAACACAGTGATTGGCGGGGTGTTACATCCCTCCCACCTAAAAGAATTTGGTCCCCAAATTTTTCTCGAATAGGTCTGGATACTTCTTCTACATTTCGTCATTTAACTTCCATGTCGATTCTTTTAGGGTGTGATGCTACCAATGTACCTTCACCATGGTAATCGGCTTATTACGTAAGGGCTTATCAGTCCACCTGAGAATTTTCACAGGAACCTTCTCATAGGTCATATCGACCTATACCTGTACCTCATCATGAGGAATAACATGAGAAGGATCAGGGTGGTATTTCTTGAGCATCGAGATATGAAAGACATCATGTAAACCTACAAACTCCTGAGATAGAGTGAGGCAGTAAGCCACCGATCCAATACGCTCTACGATCAGAAAATTTCCCACATATCAAGGGCTCAACTTCCCTTTCTTTCCAAACCACATCTTGCCTTTGTAGGGATAGACTTTTAGGAAAACCTGATCTCCTACGGCAAACTCCAAGGGTTGCCTACGATTATCAGTGTAGCTATTTTGATGGCTCTGGACAGTTGCCAAGTTCTTTCGGATGATTATGACTTTCTCAATGGTCTTTTGAATGAGGTCTAGTCCTAAGTCATGCTGGTTCCCGACTTCACTCCAGTAAGTAGGGGAACTACAAGGCATTTCATACAAAGATTCATACGGGGCCATACCGATGCTAAAATGGTAACTATTATTATAAGCGAATTCGTAAAAAGGAAGATACTCATACCAGTTATCACCAAAGTTAAGAACACAAGCATGTAACATATCTTCTAATGTCTGGATTGTATGCACAGACTGACCATCCGTCTGGGGATGATAAGCAATGTTGAAGTACAACCCAGACCCTAAGGCTTCTTGGAAGCTATCCCAAAAATGAGAGGTGAACCGGGGGTTGTGGTCAGATAGAATGGACGAGGGAACTCCATAGAGTCGAACAATCTCATCCATATATAGGCGGGATAACTTACTAGTGGAGTTTGTGGTTCAAATAGGCAGGAAATGGGCAGTCTTGGTCTGCCTATCTATGATGACCTAAATGGTATTTCGACTAGAATAGGTCCAGGGCAATCCGATGACAAAATTCATAGTTATGTGCTCCCATTTCCATTCAGGAATCAGAAGACCATGTAGTAAGCCACCGGGTCTATGATGTTCTGCCTTTATCCATTGACAAGTAAGGCATCAGAAGACGTAGTCAACTATATCCTTCTTCATTCATAGCCACTAATATTATCGCTTCAGGTCCTAGTACATCTTGGTATTTTCGGAATGGATAGATAACTTAGAAGTATGGGCAATTTTGAGTACATTTGTGCGTATTATATCGGGGACCCAAATTCGGTTATGAAATTTAAACAATCCGTCATAAGAGATCCTAAAATAAGGAAGTTCGTCTGAGTAAACTTACCCAGGCTCTTGATGAGTTCTGGGTCCGTGGCCTGTGCTTTTGAGATCTTCATAAAGAGATCCGATAGGGCTCGGATCAGGGCTCGGTAGGTGTCTTTACCATAATAGCTAAAGCAGAGTGATTGTACAGTGTCCATCATCTTCCAATTAGAGGCCATGGTTTGGGCTAGTACAACAAGCTCTCGTCGACTTAGGGCATCAACGACTATATTCCCTCTCCTTGGGTGATAAATGATCTGACAATAATAATCCTTCAGAAGATCCATCTAACGTCTTTGCCTCATGTTTAACTCCTTTTGCGAAAAGATATATTTGAGTTTATTATGGTCAGTATAGATTTTGAAAGTCTAGCCATACAGGTAATGCCGTCATAACTTTAGGGCAAAGATAGTGGCTGTCAGCTCCAAGTCGTGGATAGGTAGTTCTGCTCATGAACTTTGAGCTGTCGGGATCCAAAGGTGACTACTTTGCCATGCTGCTTCAAGACACACCCCAAACCAATATGAGATGCATCATAGTAAACTTGGAATCTCCCCTCATTGTTCGGGAGGATCAACACAGAGGCAGAGGTGAGACGGTGCTTCAGTTATATAAAGGTTTCACTCCATGCATAATTCCAAACGAAGGGTACACCCTTTTTGGTGAGTCGAGTCATGGGGGCAGCAATCTTGGCGAATTTGTCAATAAATCATCGGTAGTAGTCTGCTAAACTAAGGAAACTACATACCTCGGCCATATTGGTGGCCGGACTCTAGCTTGTCACTAATTTCACCTTAGATGGGTTTACATAAACTTCTTCACTTGAGATTACATGACTAAAAAGAGAAACTTGATCCAACCAAAAGGAGCACTTGTTTAGTTTCGCATATAGTTGATTTTGGCAGAGGGTCTCCATTACTTAAACCAAATGCACAATATGTTCCCCATGGCTTTTGGAATACACTAGAATGTCATCAATAAAGACGATGACGTATGGATCTAGTGTGTGTCAAAAAACTCGATTCATTAGGTCCATGAAAGCTGCTAGGGCATTGGTTAATCTGAATGGAATCACCCTAAACTCGTACAATCCATATCTACGTCAAAAGGTAATTTTTGAAATATCTTTTTCCTTCACTCTCAACTGGTGGCACCTGTTTTTGAGATCGATCTTAGAGAAGACCTTAGCTACTTGTAGTTGATCGAAGAGATCATCAATCCAGGGTAAGGGGTACTTGCGTTTAATGGTCACTCGATTGAGTTCCCTACAGTCCACATAGAGTCGTGGGTACCATTTATTTTTTACGAACAACACTCAAGCACCCCAAGGAGAATGGCTAGGGCGAATGAATTTCCAGGTGATAAGATCAGAAAGCTGATGTTCCAGCTTTATTAGCTCAGTGTGACTCATGCGGTACGGGGGCTTCAAAATCCTTTGGGTTCCAGGAATTTATTCAATCAAGAACTCTACCTCACGTGGGGGAGGTAGATAAGGGAGTTCGATGGAAAAAACATCAGGAAATTTGCAAACAATGGGTATGGAACACACAACAGGGTCAGCGTCCATATTCTTGTTTATTCAATTGTAAAAAAAAATGATAACAACTTTTATTTATTTTTTGGGGATCGTAAAGTCACCATTTTACTTTCACAGTCTATTATATCTCTATATTTTTCAAACTAATCCATTCCTAATATTACATCAAATCCTACAAAATCTAATAGTATCAAGTTTACACATATTTTTATCCTGGAGTTTTTATCCTACAGTCCTTATATACATAATGAGCCTATAATAGTCCCTTAGAAGAAGTTTTCACTACTAGTGTTTTTCTTAAAGCTTTCAGTCTCAATTTTAGGTTATCAACAAATGCATAGGAAATAAAAGAATGAGTTACACCAATATCAATCAAAGCCTTGGTAGGAATATTATGAATAGAAACCATATGTGGATGAGAACAGGAGCTGGAAGAACTTCAATTTCATCTAAATGGTACATTTGACCTTGTGTTATGGGTTGGGCTACATCCTTCGGTCGCTGAAAGTAGTCTTTTATAAAGTGTTGGGTGCTTCCGCACCAATAGCAGGCGTGATTGATATGCCGACATGGTAGGTCACCATACAAGCAACCACAATGTTGACAAGGTTGGTTAGTTCGGGTAGGTGGGGTTGTAGGTGGGGAAAAGGCAGGAGGAAGGGAAATTCTGGTTCGTTTGTTTGGGGGTTACTTACTGGGTCAGACAATCTCTTTCTAAGATATTGGGCTATTGTTGGGCTTGAATTCGAGCAAAGTGTTGGTGCTTAGCCGAGATAAGATCTTCTGCCAACTGGGCATGTTCAAGCACCTTTACATATGAGCTAGGTCTCAAGCATCGCAACCCAATCATAAATGTTGGCATGAAAGGCCTTGAAAAATTTCTTAACTTTTTAGCTTTGGGGGTGACCATTAAAAGGGTAAACCTAGACAGTTGAACAACTCGGGCTGCATATTGAGTTACAGACAAGCTTCCTTGGCAAAGGTCCTGGAATTCCTCCTCTTTCTTTTCTCAAACATAAGCAAGGAAGAAGTTATCAAAGAAAGCATCCATGAAAACTTCCCAGGTAGTAGAGGTAGGCAGGACTTCTTTATTAAGTCGCCACTAGTGTTCGACTTCACTATTTAACATAAAGGTTGCAAGAGGGACTTTTTGTTCTTCGGTCAGGTCTAATACAAAGAAGAGCTTTTATATTTCGAGGATTCAGGCTTCAGTTACCAAAGGATTAGAGCCATCTTCAAAGTGTGGGGGGTTAAGTTTCCTAAACTTTGCTATATTATAGGAGATAGACTGATCTGTGTTTCAGAACTCAAGGGTAGGCGGTGGATAAGGGTTGGCCTGGTTTTGTCCCATGACTGGAGTTAATCCTAAATAGCTCAGAAAATTTCTGCAAATTCAGCCCTAGTCGGATGATCCGGGACTTCAGGTCGTTCAGTATGTTCTACAGATGGTCTTCACTGCATCATTCCTATAAAAGAAAAAGAGGCATGAGTTGGAGTTTTAATCTTTGAAAGGAGGACATTTATATTTCCTAGGCATTTTAAAAAGTTTATCTATGCCAGGCCTCAGTGTAAAGGATTTATTCCACGACATTCTGCTCTAATACCACCTGTGACATCCGAGGTGCCAATTAAGACAAATGGGTGTCAGATAAAGATTGAGAATAACGGATGCATGATAATGTTTATGCTGTAGAATCAAACCTTAATAAATACCTTATAGATATATATATATATAATGTTCCAAATACATACATCACTGAGGCTAGAAGGGGTTAGAAAATACAAAACATAAGGGTAACTTCTTTCACTAGGTTACTAGAATTCATCAGAGTGCGAAAACAGACATGCAATCAGACTTGTGATCCATGAGATCCTCATAGACATCCAAGGGTAGGTCTGCTTGCGGTTCCTCATTTTCTTCCTCATATGGGGGGGTGGTGGAAAGGGTGAGTTTCATATGCTCAGTAAGGAAAATAGTACTAAATTAACATCGTAAGCTTTCAGAAGTTTATTATTTTTCTTACTGTTCAGCTTCCTCATTTACCTAACTCATCATTAGTTAAAATATTTATTTGAGTATCAAAATAGTACGTTAGCACAGAAAATCAAATATACATATATCATCCCAAATAATAGAGAAAATCAAATAAATAATGAAATGCAAAGATTTTTCGTGTCACGCTTCGCGAAATGGTTACAAAATTCCATCTTTGAGGGTAGATATAAATACAGATTTCTAACTGCCCAAGTAGAATGACCAAATTAGATACAGATACGACAATTTGCTCAGACCCACTTCCGGCTGGCCAAACCATGGTACGATGTATGACCACAACCGTACCAACCATAGTGGTCATAACAGATAGTCTATAGTCACGACGTTACTTAGCCATGGGTGGCCCCTATAGATAGTGTGATACCACACTTGTCAGAGGGCATGCTATCATCCACTGAGAGCGGTCCTCTTACGTCTTTTCAGACCAGATAGGGGAGGGGAAAGTAGATACCCCAAGGTGGCAAAGTTCGGCTAGCACACTGCAGGCTAGCCTGCTAATGTATAAACCTGTTGCCATGTGCGCAGAGCCCAGGCGCATAGTGCCTGTCCGCGAAGGTCCGTTGCACGGATGTCGCACGCACAGTGTGCGACACCAGTCTGTGCGCAAAGTGACGTGCGGACGGGCCGCCTCCGCGCGATAGGACTTGCGTGCGGATGGGCCATGCGCAATGTGCGCACATCCTGTACGTGCATGTGAGCGGAGGGGACGTGCGCGCAGTGCGAGCATGTGCACGCGCACAGTGCCCAGCACTCGCATGGTCGACCATTTTCTCGCGTGATTTTTCTCGCGATTAGGTTTTCTCAAGTTTCGCCGTTTTCTAATTTTTTTCTAAATTTTTCTTTTGAAATAAAATAAAATAAATAAAATATTAAAAATAAAAGATTAAAATTATGAATCTCGATAACAGAGTAAATTAATTTTAATTTAAGGTGACCAAAGGACTGAATGAATAGAGTTTCCAAATCATTTTAGCACAGTGATAGGGGAGGTGTTACAACATTTTTCTTTTAAGACATTTATTTCTATTCCTGAAAAAATAAACGAAAGTTGTTAATTATTGAGATTCCCAATTCCAATTATGGATAAAATGTAATGTGTTCTTATCTTGGGCTTTAAATGGGTTTGGTTTTGATTAAAATTATTTTTGGCTAAAATAAATTATTATTTTTAAATGTGTTAGTTTGGGTTTGTGGGATTGAAAGTATTAGAATAATAGCTGGGGAGTTATTTCTAAATCCTAGAAATTTGGGGCTATATTTGTAAATAATCCTAAATTAAATGTGTATAAATACCTAATTTCAACATTTATTATTATAATACATCATTTTCTAGTTTATTTCACAAGCTCATTCTGTCCTCTCTCAGTCTTTAACGAACTTTCTGAGTAGTGCTCTTCTACTTGATTACTCTCAATTCTTCTTGATTTTTAGTCATTTCTAGTTCAATATTTCCACATAATTTGACATAATATCAGAGATGACAAAATTTTGTTGTAATCTTTGATCGTAAAATTATTTTGAAACCCTAGCATCTATTTATTAATCGTCCAACGATCATGGATGATTTTTCGACTTCAGAGTTGTCAAATCATGAAGAATTTATGTCGAATCCATATTACCTTCATTTGAATGAGAATCCAATGCTTTAACTCACGACTACTATTCTTATAGGTAAAAACTATCACTTATGGTCTCATTGGATGAAGTCAACATTAATTTTTAATAATGCGTAAAAACAACATCTTTATTATTCACTTTTGAATACTTAATCAGAATAATTGCTATATGATTTAAGCTATTCCATTCATTTTAATGTAGGACAGAAGATGGGTCAAAATCAAGAAAGCAACATAAAAGGGGGGAAAATTTCATGAAGAAGCTGTCATATTGGGAATAAGCCTTGGCCAAGGTTTAGACTCAGTAAACAGTAGCAGACTCTAGTTCTTGTACACTCAAGCCTCAGCCAAGGCTCAGGCATCAGTAGGATCACAAATTTTGGGTATACTCAAATAAGCCTTGACCAAGGCTTACATCCCATCAAAAATGGAATAGCACAATCAACCTTTGGGCACAGTTAACACTAAGTTAACAAGAGGACAACCATAATTACACTCGACTAACCCTTGACCAATGCTTAAGTCATGTGCAGCAACTGATTTGGAAAAAGGCGCATTTTTGAGATTTAAAAGAAAATTTTGTTGTAATTGGGATTGATAACCAAAAATCATGGGGAAGATGATTTTGGAAAGCAAGTAGAATGCTAAAATATTGGGAAGGATTCTGATCTAAATAAAAAGGAAACCCTAATCCTTTTAAGCTATAAAAGAAGACTGAAGGCAAAAAATAGGGCATCTTCTTCCTCAAGCCACGCACTATAAACCTGCAAACTTTTTGCATTTTTCTTCTTCTACTTCCTCTTTTCAGTATTCAACAACTTTGTTTTGTATTAGACCTACCATGAGTGGCTGATAACTTTTCTTTTCCCAGTTATGAATTTAGTGAACTCCAGTTTGTATTATGAGATCAAATTGGTTTAATTTTGGTTTTATTTAAGTTCAAGTATTTGTTTCTTTCTCTGCACATATATTATTATTGTTTGTTAACCGTTTAAACAGGGCCCATTAGGTGTGTGACACAACAACATACAACTATTCGAGCATCCCAAATCCATAATTGTTTGAGCTATTTTGGTACCTAGTGGCAATTAGTCCTGGACTAAAGGGGTAAGCAATTTAGTTGATCAGTTCACACGACTGAATTCGGTAACCTGAATCAAGTTCTTCTGGCTCTCAAGACCATTGATAAATTAAATTCTAGGGACCTTTTTGGGATTGTTTGATCAATGAGAATCAATCAACAAACATTTCTTGGCTAGTGTAAGATTAAGGAAGGATTGGTTTTCAAAACATTTTTGACAACTAGAACTAGTTTGCTACACTTTAATAAAAATAATTATTGCATCAATGATCAATACATGACTGGAAATTAGCTACTTCTTTAATTGGGAATACTTGCATATTTGATTCATCTCTATTTACTTCCAAGCATTTTTTAATTTTTTAAGTTAGGATTTATCTTTGTTAAATATTTCCTTTCAACTATTCGACACAAAAGAAGAAAACCTCCCTATTTTAATTATGTCCAACTGGTTACATAAGAGAAAAGCAATTCTCGGTTCCCTGAGGAATTGACCCTATTTTCCACTACTAAAATTTTGTGTTGTTGGTCAAAATAAGAATTTATTTTTGGTAGATTCGGCACCCATCAACTTTTGAGAATAGGGAGAGTTTCATAGATGGATCGATTCTTGTTTAAAATAAGAACGATCCTTTATATAGAGCATGGAAGAAATTTAATACTCTCATCCTGTCCTAGATCTTGGGGTTCGTATCTCCTTCAATATCTCAAAGCGTAATATGAATTGATTCTGCTAAGGATCATTCGAAGGATCTTTGTCACCAATTCGCGTAAGGGGATTTGGTTGGAGTTTTAGAATTGTATGAAGAAATTAATTTTTTAAGACAAGGAAAAAATTCAGGTAATACTTCACTCAACTGAAGATTTTATGGGACAAGTTATCCAACCTGTGGCCAACTTATGAATGTCATTTACGACATGTAAGTAGAAGATATTATGAAGAAAAAAGAATTATAAAATTTCTAAAAGGACTGAATGAGTCCTTTAGCATTATTAAACCATAAATACTACATATGGAACCATTGTAACCTTTAAAAAAGGTGTTTACCTTGGTGATTCAACATAAGTACAACCTCAATACTAGAGTATATGCATGACAATATGAGTTAAGCATTATTTACACAAATAAAATTTCTGAAACACTATAAAAGCCAGTGAATAATTACAATCCAGGAGATTTAAGAATACTAGAACCAACAATAAATGGTCCATTTGTACTCACTGCTGATTTGTTAGTCACACAGTGGACAAATGTTATAAAAAAACATGGATATCCTCTAAATAACAAATCGAGATAGAGAAATGTGTTTGATATTAATAAAAAAAGCACTCACACAGTGGAAACAGATTGTGAAGTAAGGGCCATAACTCATAAGACTTGTCTTTTTCATTCATAAAAGACCAATATAAAAAATTATTAGCCTTAATCTAGCCTCAAACACCTACATCAACTAGAAATATAGTATTGTAGGTGATGTGATATTGGATAGCTCAAATTTGGTGACAAAGATGCCAACCTGCATCAAGGAGGAATCCTGTAGAAATAAGGACTCCTACAGAGCAATTACCCGCGAGTCTGCAGCCATATGGATGAATGGGCATGCATGTGCACACTACACAACATGTAAGTGCAAACACGCGTAAGTAGAGTCAGCGGGGGAGAAAGGAAAGTTCCATAAAGACCCACACAGGTCCCATCCCAAACAAGAAAGTAGTTCCAAATTCCTCCAGTTTCCTAAATGGGATCATTCCAAATAGGAAAGTATCAAACCTTTTATTTACTTTCCTAAATGAGGATACACAAAAGAGTGGGAATGAGGTCGACAAAAAAACCCATAGACTTACAAAATCTCTAGAGAAGGATGAAAGCTCATTTCTGGCAGAACTTGAGAGGGGGTTAACGACATTTGGGTATGGAGGCCCACGATTAGCACGTGCTGTGTTGGTGTCGCAGCACACTCATATTTGTAGTCGGGTGTCCATGAAGAAAAGGAATCCTGCAGACACAAAAATTCCCTCATACATGAGGAAGGGAATTTACGGCATGAGGAGATCTCATCCAACTATGACTCCTCTTTTCTAGAAAACCCAAGTGCTGAAGTTCTTTTAGAACTTAAATTATTGGATAATGGAAGCAAGAACGAAGGAGGAAAATTGAGAAGAAGAATCCTAAAAGAAAGATTACCAAACAATAATCCTAATTCAAAGAAGAACCTTATTCGCACAGGAAGAGGTGAAATCTGAGAAGGGAATTATTTCCCTTATTTTGTTACATGTTTTTGTCCTTTTTATAACTAGAGAAAAAATTTCATCATAAAGATAATTCAAGGACAAGTTGAATACAAAAAGGACTTTTCTCTCTTCTACAACTTCCACATGTGTTTTTCATGATTAATTTGGAAGAAGATTTCTACCCAAAAGCAAAGTCCAAGAGAGATCAAGATTTGGATAAGGATAAACTAGTATTTTAATATTTTATTAGATTATTTTATATATTTGAATTTAATTAATCATTTTATTAATATTTTAATGTTAGGCCTTATCTACAGGATTAATTAATTATTATTTTAGGATAAGGATAAGGATTTATTTATTTATTTATTTAAGTAGTTGTTTTTTAATTAATTTAATTCCTAGAAATTTGATAGGAATCCTAAATCCTATTACAATTAGAAGTAGTAAATTAAAAGCCTATATAAAATCTTTAGCTCAAGCACTGTAAAAAACACAACAATTTGAGAATTAATAAATTAAAGCTTTGAGATTTTTCTTTAAATTAGCTTTGTGCTAATTTTTTTCTCTCTTTAAGTTCTTCGAAGCTAGGAGAGCTTTTTGAAGTCTTGATTGAGCTGGGGAGTTGGGATTGACTTATCGGATAAGTTCGTAGCATCTTTCTTTTCCTCATTTTTGTTTCCTTTGTTTTTGTTTTTGCATTCCTTTTTAAAATTATAGATTCAATTGGAGGGAGGGTTTAATTAAGTAGTTAAGTTTTGATATTGCATGCATTTAGGTTGAGGTTTCAGGAGTTAAAACGATCCCTCCAGTACCCTACTGTGTCAACAGGTGAATACCCTTACTGCCAGCTTTCAAGCTACACCAACACCAGGTACTATTTCCTTTTCTTTACCTCTCAGTATTACATTAAACAAACGAATCATTGATTCAGGTGCTATAGATCATGTAGTTAGTACAAATGAGATGTATATGTTTTGTAGACTAGTAAACAACATATTTGTAACATTACCTAACTTTGTAACAGTCCTTGTTACCCATGTTGGTGATGTATATATCTCTCCCACCTTTGCTTTTTATAATGCACTCTATACACCAAAATTTTCCCTCAATTTGATATATGTGAGCATATTGTTAACAGATTCTTCTTATTGTCTAACCCTTTTCCAATAATTACCACTTAATTTAGGATTGCTACACTCAAAAGAGAATTAGTTTAGCTAAGGAGAGGAAATGGCTATATTACCTTAGGACAAGTATAATATAAAGAATAAATGCCATTAATTATTATTCTTCTTATTGTTCCCTTTCAAACTCTAGTTTTTCTTATTGTACTAGCATTGTTAATTATCATAATCTTTGGCACTATCATCTTGTTCATCCTTTTACACTAAGCCTTTCATCAATTTATCAACTTGATAAATTTGTTTCTTCTTGTATTGCCTTCATGTGTGATGTTTTCCATTTGGCAAGAAAAAAAAGACTTCCATTTCCTATATGCCAATCTATTAGTAAACCTCTTTTGATATTGTTCACATTGAAATTTGGGGTCCTTTATCCATTCCTTCTTTACATCACTATCTTCTTACCATTATTGATGAAAAGAGTAGATACACATGGTTGTACCCCATAAAAGAAAGAGGAAAAGTGAGAACAATTATAATGATTTATTTTTGCGTATGTGAAAACTTAACACAATGCAAAAATAAAGCGTGTCCGCACTAATAATAGCCAAGAGTTCGAAATGTCAGAATTTTTTGCTGCCAAAGGAGCAATACACCAGTGTTATTGCCTATATAGACCACAACAAAATGGTGAGGTTGAAAGAAAATATCAGCATATCATGCATGTAGCAATATCACTAATATTTCAAGCTAATCTTCCCACGATATTTTGGGCAAATTGTTGTGTTGCATTCAACTTATTTAATCAATTTGTTACCTTCTCTGGTAATCAACAATAAGTTTCCATTTAAACTTTTATTTCATCCTCCTCATAAATATCATCACTTGACAGTATAATAATATCACTGCTCTAGAAACTCTCATGGATGTGCAATAATCTCCTTACCCTTTTATTTTTCCCTTTTAGGTGCCATTTATTAATTGACCTCATGCCTTGGAGCCCTTGCATTTTTCACAAACTAGTCACAACCATTCCAGACCAAGAACTCTGTAATATCTTGTCTTATAAAATATTATGTTTTTTTACCCCTCATGTGACATCCCACTACTTGGTGGGTAGCGATGTCAAAAATCGCACCATCTCTGTAATAAGTAAATGTCTCTTTTTCTCCCGAGGTTGTTAGAATTATTTGTAATAAGATATTGGCCACAATTGAAAAGGTTTTATCAATAAAATTTCCATTTATACGCGATCTAGGCATAGGTAGTAATCCATTCCATAACTCTTTCCATTCCTCTTGTGAGAAAATGATCCCACAAACAAAGGAATTGTACAATATGAATTAACATAAAAGCGCTGACTCATGAAAATGAAAAAAAGACCTTCTACTTCAATTTTTTTTTACAAGAATCAAAATCAATCAAAAATAAGAAATATTGGTTTGAATGCAATTCGATTTCATCAAAATTTATTACTAATTTATTAGTATAGTAGTATAAGCTGAAAGTAACTACTTTGATTTCATCAAAGTTGAAGAATCAAAGAATTAGATTAGGATAGATTTTAGCATAGATTGGAGATTAGGATAATTCAAAAAGTTTTGATTAAATTATGATCCAAAGAGGAAAAATAATCGAAGAATTATTTTATGATGAAAATAGAAAAACCGCCCGTTTTTGTTTTGTCTTTTCTTTTGTGCATAGCGGGTATACACTAGACAATCAAATTGCAAATAAATTTAAATCAAAACCTAAAAGTTACATTCATCCCTTATAAAAATTATAATTACACATTTAAGGCATTGAAGTTAGCTATCAAAATATTTACAAAATGACATTTAAGCTACTTCTATAATTTACAAAAATATTATCCTTTATAGCAAGGCACACTTGTGCACTCAACAATTGAAGGATCCATGAACGGATCCAAACAAGCATCAAGGGGTAGGTCAAGAGGTAGATCATCTTCATCAATGTCATGTTCGGGGAATGGATTGGGGTGAGTTGCATAAAACTCAATAAGAAAAAACAACATTATAACAATAGTATTAATGTTTTAAAAATTCATTACTGCAATCAGTAAAATACATTTACCATTTGAACACTATACTACATGGTAGTGACTGCTGAAAATTTTATGGTAAAATCTTAACTTACTTTTTTTAAAAAAATAGCAACCTTCAATCTATCCTTAACAGCATGATCAAATTTATTGAAAAATAAATCATTTAAAGTAATATACAATCTAACCAAGGATCAGACAGCTAGACAGTATTGACTATTCCAATTATTTTGACTCTGTTTAAATTTCACTATTTACAGACCTTCATATGAAGTTATTTAGATTATATCAACGAATGGCAGAGAGTATTCCCAACTGCCACTTTGAACAAGGAAAACAATTTAGTTCAGAAGACAGTAATTCAGAAAGGTTCTAGGTGAAGGAGAGACCCTCTCGGTGATAACCTCCAACAAACTTAGCTAATCTGAAGAAGAAAAATTGGTGAGGGTACTTCGAGAATACAAGGAGATGTAGGTTGGACAATAAACAATATCAAGGGAATTTCACTCTCCACTTGCATACACAGGATCCTACTAGAAGACGGTAGTAAACCAAGTAGATAAACTTAAAGGCGCTTGAACTAACCAATGATTGAAGTCGTGAAGAAAGAAGTTTTAAAGCTGCTGGATGCTGGGGTCATATACCCAATCTCAAATAGAGAGTGGGTAAGCCCAATGTAGGTTGTGCTAAAGAAAATTGTTGTCACCATGGTAGAGAACAAAGAAGGAGAAGATTTTAGAAAGAGTGAAAAATTGATGGAAGGTCTGCATCGACTACCACAAGCTGAATGCCTCAACAAGAAAGGACCATTTCTCATCGCCCTTTACCGATCAGATGCTAGAGAGACTTGTTGGCAAAACCCATTACTGTTGTTTGGATGACTACTCTAGATTTTACTAAATTCTGGTTGCTCTTAAAGATCAAGAAAAGACAACCTTCACATGCCCCTTTGGGACTTTTGCCTACCGACGAATGCCATTTGCCCTTTGCAATGCACCTGCCACCTTCTAGAGGTGCATCATTAATATCTTTTCTAAATTTGTGAAAAAAATAGAGAATTTTTTATGGATGATTTCACAATCTATGGTGATTCCTTTGATGAATGCCTTGAGAACTTCACAAAGTTGCTTAAGCATTGTTTTGACTCTAACCTTGTTCTCAATTATGAAAAATGCCACTTCATAGTGGATCAAGGGCTGATTTTGGACATGTGGTGTCTCCCAAAGGAATAAAAGTTTATAAAGTAAAGGTGGACTTTATTAAATCACTGCCTCATCTAAGTATGCTCCTTCCTTGAGCATGCGAGTTTCTATAGAAGGCTCATTAATGACCTCAAAGATCACACAACCATTATGTCGTTTGCTTCAGAAAGATGTCAAGTTTGTCTTTGATGAACCTTACATAGAAGCATTCAGAACACTTAGGGATAAACTAGTGACAACACCCATCATGTAACCACTAAATTGGGACCTACCATTTAAAATAATGTGTGATGCAAACAACTAAGTAGTGGGTGCAATATTCGGGCAGAGAATAGGAAAAGACCTGCATGTACTTTATTATGCCTCTCGCACCCTTGACAATGCCCAAATAAACTATTCTACCACGGAGAAAGAGCTGCTCGTTATTGTGTTTGCCTTAGAGAAATTTTGTTAATACTTGTTGGGAACAAGGCTGATTGTATTCTCAGATCATATAGCACTGAAATACTTGTTGAAGAAAAAAGAGGCAAAATCGAGGTTAATATGATGGATACTTCTTTTACAAGAATTTGACCTTGAGATAAGTGCTAGAAAAGGGACAAAGAATTTTGTTGTAGATCACCTTAGCAAACTGCCAATTAATGGGGAACTCTCCCCGTTAGGTAATGAGTTTCCAAATAAACACAAATCCAAATGAACACTTGTTCGCAGTTTACCATATGACCCCATGGTAGTAGACAAGTAGAAGTCTCTAATCAGGAAGTCAAGTCCATCTTAGTGAAAACAGTCAACCCGAATAGAAAGGACTAGAGTCTACAACTCGATGGTGCTTTATGGGCTTATTGAATAGCGTTCAAAATGCTAATCAAAATGTCTCCATACTGCCTAATTTTTGGAAAATCTTGTCATTTACTCATTGAGTTAAAGCATAAAGCATATTGGAGCATCAAGATTTGTAACACGAAGATGGAGGAAGCTGGGGAGCATTGGAAACTACAGCTACAAAAACTAGAAGAAATACAGAATATGGCCTATGAGAACTCCAGAATTACTAGTTACTGAATAGTAAAATATACTTCTATCATATTATGTTCAAGATGAGTAATATTTTAAATCTCATATCATCAATCAGTGTGTATCTTAATCGTATTAACTAAATTAGAAATTTACTTGTAATAATTCATATTTTGGCCTAGAGAATCATTTGGATTAAGTACTATTAATCATATATAATATATTATCTATTACTTAATATAATATATGAGAGCTACTATTATAATTATCTCATTTTAAATATAATATAACTATTATTTTCAATAATAACAATCAACTTTTCATTTTTTGTGCTTTCATTTGAATAACCAAAAACATTAAAATGATAAAGTTATAGCAAAACTAAGCAAAATTTATCAATTTATTGTTATGTGATTAATATAATATGTATACTATTAAATTCATATAAACTAGAATGCGGTTGTTATTAGTAAACATCAATGTGGATGATACCATAAAAATTTATATAGGTGATTATTACATGAACAAGTTTACTAGAATGACATTATAATTAAATTATTGCATTAAGTTTTTAGCATTAAGTTTTTACCATATATCAAACAATAATTTACCTATAATAATTATGAATAATTATTTTTTCGTGTTAGCTCCAACATTGATGATTTATGCAAACATAATTATGCTTCAATATTAATAGATCAAATTATTTTCCTTGTAAATTTCTAATTAAGTTAAAAGGCTTTGTGCTTGTGCATGTGTGTTGTTCCATTATATCTGTCTCCTTGGTTGTATATTAGAAAGTAGAGCCATAGCTAAAAGTCATTTTTTTTCTTCAATCTATCATTTTAAAAAAATAAATAAATAAAAATATGTTGTAGAAAACCCAAGATCCTCTTTCATGATTTCTTTAGGCAATCTCGGACATGGAATGCATCATCGATGATAAATATATGGTCAGCTGCAAGATTGACAGTGGATCCTTAGGTAAAATCTTTCTTGCTATGCACTTCGATACATTTAAGATCATCACTGTTAAGATTGAAAATAATAAAACAAAGCATCCACAACTTCCATAGGAAGTTAAGTTATATAATATTCTTCAAGGAGGAAGTGGAATTCCCAGAATAAAATGGTTTGGCATGGACTGGGAGTATAATGTCTATGTCCTTGATGTTCTTAGGCCAAGTATCGAGGATTTATCTGTGTATTATGGGAGGCAATTCTCACTGAAGATAATGCTAATGTTGGTTTCGGATCTTGGATGGAAAACAAATTAGGTATATATATTTGATTTGAAGCTCCCCAAACAATACTGGGACACCATAACCAACAACTATATCTGATACAGGGAAAACAAGAACTTAACTAGAATTGAGCAAAGTCATCGAAACGATCTAAAATCACTTGAATATTTACTTGGTTATTTTCTTAGAGAAGCCTTCCATGGTAGGGTCTTAAAGCTACAACAAAAAAGCAGAAATATAACAAAATTTGTGAGAAAAAATTATGGACTTCTATTGAGGTTATATGCAAATCACATCCTATGGAGTTTGCATCATACTTCAATTATTGCCATTTATTGACATTTGATCATTGATCTGATTATGAATTCTTGATGTGCTTGTTTCATGATTGTATTATGTCAATATAAGTTTGTCGATGAAGGATATGAATATGATTATATCTTTGATTGGACTATAATCAAGTACTAGCAGTCACAAAATTATAGAAGCCATATTATATTTTTACTGAATCTAAACTAGCAATAGGAGCAAATGTGTCAGAATAATCAACACCAAATTTTTATGCATACCCTTTTAACTACAAGTTTGGACTTATATATGTTGATGGACCTATTTATATCATGTTTGGTTTTTAACACCCATTTTACTCCAATAACTTTTTTGTTTCTAAGCCTACCAACCAACTCCTAGATTTTATTTTTTTGAATCATTGACAACTCTTCCTCTATTTTTTTGCTTTTATTTCAGGTCCTTAAAGTGCTTCTTCATGGCAAAGAGGTTCACATATTACCACATGATATCTATTATAGATGACTAAAAGTAGCCTCATCCTTTTGATAGGAGATTCATCTTCCAACTCATTCTACCTTTGATATGTTCTTTGTTCTTCAAGAATGTTTTCTTTTAGATCTTATGAGGATCCACTAGTTTTGGTGTAGATTCTTCTAGTCCCATTACTCATCCTCATTGAAATATACATCTCTATTGATTGTAATATTTTCTTTTTATGGACGATAAATTTTGTAGGCTTTTAAAAAGGAAATATAAGCCATGATGATGCTTGCAATTGCCTTTTTGTCATAGTCTCCTTTTTGTCATAGTCTTTCAAGCTTAACTAGTGGAACATGAATAAAACACAAAAAATCAAGTGCTTTAAGAAAGCTTTGTAACCCATACCAAGGCTCAAGTGGAGTTTTATCTTCCAAGCTTTAGTTGGAGTGATTTTCGCAGAAAAACTTTTGTGTTAGCTATATCCACCCAAATTTTTTTTAGGCAACTTGTTCTCATGCAACATATATATGCTCATTTCTATTACTGTTCTATTTTCATTTGGCTAACTCTATTTTATTCTTGAGTTTAAGGAAATGTGAGTTGATGTTCAGTATTAGTTTCTTCATAAAATAAATTAAATTTTACTGAGGTACATTCTTTTCCATTGTTAGATCTCAGAAATTGAATCATGTAGCAATTTTTAATTTTTTACAATCTTCTATCACTTCTCAAATACTCTAGTCACTTGTGACTTGAATTAAAAAATAAAATCCAACATATTCTTGTAATGAAAAGAATATAGTATAGGCTACCATGTAATGATGGTGTTTTCGAGGCCTTACTAAATATGTGTGAATTAATTGTAGCTTTTTGGAGGCTCTCTAAGTTGATATAAGAAAGCCATCATATTTTGTTTACCAATTTGAAAGCATTATAATTTAGCAAATTACAAAAACCTTACTAAACCTCTCATTGTGTCATTTTTCTTCATTTTTAAAATTTTTTTGAAGATGATAATGACCAAGTCTCTTTTGCCATATTTTTGTTGGATCAAATGAGAAGCTTTTAACCCTCAAATTAACCTTAGAATCTCCGCACCAACAGTATCATAGATAAGGTAGTGTCTATCTTAAAAGGATACTTTGAAATCTTTTTCTATCAGTTGAGTTGCACTTAGTAAGTTTGGTCAATATCAAGTATATAAAAAACATCTGAACTTGCCTTTATACTAGATCTTTTTGTAATTACAACCATTCCTCTTTCTTTTGTAGGAATATTATAACACCCCTGAACCTATATGATGCGAGAGGGTATGGGGAGGATCGAATCTACTCTTGAAACCCACTCAACGTATGCAATACCGAAACAATAACCACTTAAAATTAAACCCCTCCCTCTAATTGAATCTACAATCCTAAAAGAAAGTAAAAAGAGAGACTAGAAAAATAAAATAAGGAAAAAAAAAATGCAATGGACTTGCCAATAAGTTTATCCCCGCTCCTTGGCTCAACAAGACTTCTGAAGACTCCTGCTTCCTGAAAAACTTAGAGAAACAAATTTTAGCAAAAATGTTAAAAGAAGAAAAGTCAAAGCTCTCAAGAATTCTCTCAAATTTATTCTCAAAGGTTGTGCTTTATATCCTATGAGCAAAGGTCTATTTATAGCATTTTTCGAGCAATCTAGATGAGTACAAAATCTTGAGATACTTAATAAAATAATAACATAGATAAAATTTTGTCTTAATTTAGGATAATTACATAATAAAATAATTATTCTGTCTCAAATAAATTAATTAAATAATCTTAAGAGATAGAGTTATAATTAAAATAATAATGAATCTAAATTCATATTTATCCCATGTGAAATCCATTTAAAACACATGTGGATATTAATTTTAACACATGAGTATTTTAAAAAGCAGGTCCCAAGCCTTTTTAAAAAATTTTAAAATATAAAATAGAATAAATAAACATTTAAATAATTTAAAACAAGAAAAAGAGAGACCGACCAGTTTAGGCTAACTGGATGGGCTGGGTCGGTCGGTCCATGTGGGTTGTGCAGGAAAAAGCCCACGAGAGTCGTGGGCTGGCGGGTTTGGGCCACTTGGGCCATCTGAGGGCCTGTCCACGCGGGGTGCGCGCATTGGGCCTCTTAGGCCTACATGTTTTCCACATGAGCCTAGAAGGCTGCGTGCGTGGATGTTCACGAGCGCTTGTGTGTGCGTTTTATGCGGGCACGGGTGCATGTTTGTGGGCCTTGCGGGCCGAGCCGCATGTCCAATGCACGTGTGGGCCTTTAGATCTATTATAGAGAAGGTTACCTATCTTTGGTTTTCTTGTGGAGTATAAGTTTGCCTTGATTGCTTCACCACGGGATCAGGGAACACCAGTGGATGTGTGGGCAGAGTATCTTGTATGTGCATTGTAATGCATGTGTAACCCATGGTTACCCAAACCTAGAATACATTTGGGCTTTCTTTTTAGGTCAAGATTTGCGGGCCGAGTCGTTCCTAACAGTAAGGTCGGTTATCCTTCGGGTTTTTAGCACCTTCTGGTGTCGTTTCTTCCTAGGTTGGGAACTTTGTCTGATGTATTCAGCTTTACTGTTTGATACTTGGTTAGAAATAGAGAAACTTGGAGTATTGTTACCTCGCAATCGCTTTCTCTAGTTTCTTGGAAGCTTATTTGTACTTGCCCACCTTTTGCACTCCTCTAGTTTAGGTGTGTTGTTAGTAGGTATCAGATTATCCCCCCCTTCTTTGAGAGGATTCATCCACGAATCTGTAGAGATTATAAACTTTTTATCTATGGTCAATGAGTACAGAGGATTTACCAGACATCTAGTCAGGTGCTCGGGTTGTTCTTGAATGAAGAAACAACTTTGGTCTAGATCCAGATTGTGGTCCTACTTTACCTGTCACTTAACGAACTCCTCGTATGACTTTTTAATTTTTAGCTAATCCTCATAAGTGTCCCTTCTTAGTAAAGGTGTTAAAACATGGGTGCAGTTACCCATTTGGATAGAGTATTGATTCTTTTTGCCGGCATGGCTAACATCACAATCATATTGCTACGGCCTTCCTAGCAATAGGTATCCTGCTTATATGGGAACTATATCGCACAATATTTCATCTACGTAGTCACCAATAAAGAATGGGACACATACTTACTAGGTGATGTTGATCTCCTTGATATCATCCAACTAATTCAATTTGTAAGGAGTAGGGTGTTGTTTACACGTCAACCCTACCCGATCCACCAGCAAGGTACTGGTAATGTTAGCACAACTGCCTCCATCAACTATCACACTACAGACTTTTTCATTGACCAGGCACCTTCAATGAAAAATAGTCTCTTGTTGACTGTTGCCTTTGAGCTTAACCTGTATGTTTAGTGCTCGTTGAGCCATAAATATATCTCCCTATACTGATCGACCTATACTCTTTGTATCCATTAGTGGTAGATCTTCGTGCTCATCATTGCTTTAGTGGTCATTGACGATATCTCCATCATCTCGGATAATCATGACATGCTGATTACGACATTGGGATGCAATATGCCTTATTCCTAAGCACTTAAAACATTTAACAGTGCTCTAGGGGGTGGCTGGTGCCTTAGGATTAATTGTTGGATTTCCAGTAGGTTGTTTTCCCTTACTGTTGTCCACTTTTTTACTTTCATCCCTTCGAATAAATCTTTAGTTTCCCTTGGGAACATTACTAACATACCCTCAATTAATTCCTCTACTCTTCAATTGCTTTTCAATCTTATTGGCCTTGTGCACCATCTCGTCCAAGTCGACATAAGTTTTGAGTTCAAGGATGTTGATGTTATCCTTGTTTAGACCCTCTAAGAACCGAGCCATGGTGGCCTCTGGCCGCTCATCAACACGGGCCCTAATAATGGTTATCTCCATTTCCTTATAGTACTCTTCCACCGACTTAGAACCCTGGGTTAGACGTTGCAACCTTAGGTTCATATCCCTATCAAATTAACTAGCATAAACCACTTCCTCATGATGGATCTTAATTCTTGCCATGTGGTGATAAACAAGTCTCCATTTCATTCCCAGAGAAGAGCTAATTGATCCCACCATACTGAGGCATAGTAGGTAAACTCAAGGGTTACCAACTTGAACTTTTTCTCTTCACTATAGTTACAGCAACTGAAAATGTGATTGACTTTCTATTCCTGCTCAAGGTAGGCTTCGGGGTCATTCTTCCCTTGAATGGCTGGTATCTAGAACTTGAAATCATGGAGGTCTCCATCCACCTCTTTATGACGACCTCCCTATCTGTCACTAACATCATCGCCACACGATCTTATATCGTCAGACATTATTTAGCATCGGGAGTGACTAAGGTGCTCGCCTTGCTCTTGGCGATCCATACAGACGGCCATGTTTCCCAATGGACACTTAACTGGGTGAACATATCCATAACTCTCTCTTCTAAGGAGACTGGTCGGCTATTGGTGCTTTGGTGAGACATTGCGTAATTTCTATAAGGACAAGAGTTAGTGAAAACAATATCTTTTTCTCACCTTCACTCGCATTTACCTCACAATTCCTCGATTGATAACTCGGTCTATCGAGTTGAGCGTTCAGAATCAAAATCACTTGAGTCAAGTCTGCACGTTAGTCCTTAAGACATAATAAGGAACCCTAAAGGATTCTGATTTCTACGGAATCTTAGGAGTAAGCACACACAAGAACGACTAGTGTGTTATTTGTGTGTTAAACAACTAGTAACAATCAGTCAGTTAGCTATGTAGTGGAATAAGTGTAAAATAAAGAGCAAAATATAGATCACAAAGAATGATAATTCAGATTGATGCGTAGGGATTTGATCAATCCCAATGGATATAATCTGTAGGTGTATCTTCCTATACTAACCCCAATTTGTAAGCTACACTTTACGACTGGTCAAGTTTTTTTATGCAACGTTGATGCAGATTGCAGAAATACAATTTGAAAAGTAAATGTGGATAGTGTGTGGAATGAACAAATTGCTCACACCAATTAGAGAATGTACTTTTCCTTCGATTTCTCAAAGGATTTCCAATCACTAATTAGGCAGCTATTCTTTTTTTGTGATGCAAAATGCAGACAATATGCCAATTGCCTTATAGGGTGTAACTGGGGTATTTTTAGTATTTTTAATATATATATATATTTTTTTGAATAATAACACGAACTATTTTAATTGAATGGATAAATATGAATTCAAGCAGGATGCAATACGAATTAACAATCAAATACATTTGAATGCTAATTTAAGAACAAAATGCTAAAGCAAATAAAGATAGATTTGGGTTTCTAGGAGCCAAAGCTCTAATACCAGATGATATCAAATTAAGCTTAACCCTTTTAGCTTTGATACTAGATGACGCAGGAGGTATTGGGAAGATTGAATCTACTCCTAAAATCCACTCAACATATGCAATACCGAAACAATAACCACCTAGAATTAAACTCCTCCCTCTAATTGAATCTACAATCCTAAATGAAAGTAAAAACAAAGACTAGGGAAATATACCTAGGAAAGGCAAGACGCCACAGACCTACCAATAAGTTGATCTTCACTCCTTGGCTCAACAAGACTTCTAAAGACTCCTGCTTCCCGAAGAACTTGAAGAAGCTAATTTTAGCAGAAATACTAAAAGAAAAAAAACTGAAGTGCTCAAGAATTCTCTCAAATTTATTCTCAAAGGTTGTGTGTTACATCTTAGGAGCAAAGGTCTATTTATAGCCCGTTTCGGAAAATTTAGATAAGTATAAAATCTTGAGATAATTAATAAAATAATAACCTAGAGAAAAATTCTATCTTAATCGAGGATAATTACATAATAAAATAATTTTTTTATCCAAATAAATTAATTAAATAATCCTAAGGGATAGAGTTATAATTAAAATAATAATTAATCTAAATCCATATTTATTCCATGGGAAATCTATTTAAAATACATGTGAAAATTAAATTTAACACATGGGTATTTTGAAAAATGGGTCCCAAGCATTTTTAGAATATTTTAAAATATAAAATAAAATAAAAAAATATTTAAATAATTTAAAAAGGGAAAAAGAAGGCTCGACTAATTTGGGCTTACCGGATGGGTCAGGCCAGCCGGTCCGTGCAAGTTGCGCGGGAGAAAGCCCATGGAAGTTGCTGGCTGGCTGGCTTGGGCCCTTGGGCCATCCGAGGGCCCGTCCGCATGAGATGTGCGCATTCAGCCTCTTAGGCTAGCGCGAGACTAGA
This sequence comes from Carica papaya, assembly GCF_054855325.1. Lineage (NCBI taxonomy): Eukaryota > Viridiplantae > Streptophyta > Magnoliopsida > Brassicales > Caricaceae > Carica > Carica papaya. The sequence goes on from NC_142314.1 coordinate 24,582,780, forward strand.
GAGCTGTGTGTGTGGGCGCTCACGGGCACTTATGCACGTGGTCCGTGCGGGCACGCAAGCATGTTTGTGGGCCTTGCAGGCCGGGTCGTATGTCCAGCACACATGTGGACCTCCTTGCTTGCATGTATCTCTGCGTCGAGAAGGTTGCCTGTCTCTAGTTTTCTACAGAGTATAAGGTCACCTTGATTGCTTCACCACGAGACAGGGGAACACTGGTGGATGTGTGGGCTAAGTATGTTGTACGTGCATTACAACGCAGGTGTACCCCACTGGTACCCAAACCCAGACTACATTTAGGCTTTCTTTTTGGGTCGGGATTTGTGGGCCGAGTCATTCCTTAGTAGTAAGGCCTGTTACCCTTTGAGTTTCTGGCACCTTCTGGTGTCATTTCTACCTAGGCTGAGAACCTTTTCTGATGGATTCGGTCTTGTTGTTTGATACTTGGTTAGGAATAGAGTAACTTGGAGTATTGTTACCTCGCAATTGCTTTCTCTCATTTCCCAAAAGCTCATATGTATTGCCTACTTCTTTCACTCCTCTTATTTAGGTGTGTTGTCAACGGGTATCATGTCACTATATAGATGACTATACTAAAATTTTTATTTTATTTCACCATTTTATTGTGTCACTCTTTTGGTTTAAAAAATGTTCGCAGGCAACCGGCAGGACTGCCTTACGGGAATGTGGCCTCACGTGCAAAAAGGTCTTACTTGTGCGACAGGCCAGCACGCTTACGCTCGAGGGAATAATGCCAGACAAGACTACAAGCAGTCCAGCCCAACACGCGGTAGCTAGGCAGAAGCTGCCCGTCAAATCAGTCGACCACAAGCCTGATCAATGGTTGAGGGATCTTGCCTGTGATCTAACAAATCACATATATTGCTCTTCGGGTATAAACGGTGATCAAGTTCATCTCTCTCTCATTTTTTTTCTCCTTCCTTCATCTTTTTCATTTGATAAAGAGAGAGAGACTTTGATAGAGAGAGTGAGGCTTCGATAGTGAGGGAGAGTGATAACAAAAGGAAATCACTGAAGGATCATGCATGTCGTTCATCCTTATCACGCGAAATCGATTAACCTTGATTGCATGGTGAGTTTGCTTCCCTTTTTTTAAGTTATATTCTTCCTTTTGGACTACTAGATAACTCACGTAAGACGTCTTCTTCTTTTTCTTTTATTCTTCTCTTCCTCCACCTCTATCATCTGTAGATCTTCTCTGATACCCGAGAGTATTTCTACACCACGCTGCTGCAACAAGCTCTCATTTTTGAACCACCACGTGTAGCTTTCTTTTTTGAAACTCGAAGAAAGGGGCTTAGTATTTCTATAAATGTTTAAATTGCTTCTTTCTATGATTTTAAGCCATAAAAATTGATTAAGTCATGTTTGCATGTGATTTTTGGAATGCATGGTCTTTGTTTGATTATTGTTTCAGTTTAAATGCAAATGGTGTATGAAATTTATATGCATGACGTCTTTGTGATGAATATGAATGATTTTGATTGAAAATGAGAGAAAATACACGTTAAAATTTGTAGGAATGGGTTCAAATTTAGTGAAGGCACCAGTGTGTCAAGGCATATGTGTGATGGGATGCAAAAATATGTGTATGCACGCACGTAGGTCTGCCAGGCATGCCAGCATGTTGAGAGGCCCACGTGCACGTAATTGTGATACATGACCGAGTGTCTGTGTGCATTGCGTGCAGGAATGGCCTGTTTTAACAGGCCAATTTATCGAGATAGCTTGCCCAAGGCACGCTGCATGTGCAGCCTACCATGCAGCTGGGCCTATTGGCATGCTTTAGTTGTGGGGCATGCCAATTTGGTCCTGAGATTGGGCCTTCGGCCTCACCTACAAGGTGATAGTTGAAAGGGTTTTCCTAATGGAACTCAACCTAAAAAGGAAATCCAACGGTCTGGGTGGCTAAGGACCTTAACGGCCTGAGTTTTAGGTGTGGATTGGGCCTTGGTGGGTCGAAAGAATTCTGGGAATCCTAATGGATCTGGGATTGATTCGGGTTGGATCCCTATGCACCGAGTTATTTAAATAGACCTTAACTTGTCTAAGTCAAATGGGCCCTCAATTAGGGCTAGGTCAGTCAATAGGTTGGGTAGATCAACGAATCCCCATCGGTTCCAGGGCTGGGTCAGGTAAATGGATCTATTTTGGATCCAAGTTCATCAAACTAGTTTAGGTCAATGGATCCCTCCTTGATCCGGGTTACTTTTCGAATCCAGGTCGATTTAACAGCCTTTGTGGGTGAGGATGGTTTGAAGGATTTCTTTTGGGTTGAGTTTAGTTTAATGGGTCCTCGGTGGGCTGGGGTAGGTCAGGGTTTAGGTAATTGTTTAAAAATTTAATTGTTTGAAATTTTTTATTGAACTAATATCCTATGCTCTCTCGGAAAATGAATTAAGCAGCTAAAATTCGTTAACTAATATCACTGAGGGGTTATCTGATCGGACTATTACCCACTGTTGGTGAACCACTCTTTGTGAATGGTACTAGCGTCCCTTTTAATGAGAGTGGATCGTGATTAATTTTAGGGGACCGCAGTGATGTCTTAATGTTGTTATCATAGAATATGGATCAACTGATCGTACTGTATTACATTGTTTTCCATTTATAGTGATAGTTTGGGATCCCTTCGACCCTCAGTTGATATAGCCCCTAATGGCTTAATGCGAAGATCTGTAAAATCAAATTGAAATAAATGATTGATTTATTAGGCCTAGGATTTTTGTTGATGTTTACTGCTTATTTATAATTTTGCTTCCTGATAATATATGTTTCTCACTGTTATGTCATTAGACCTAGGAGTTTGGATATGTATTTTAATGATCTTCACAACTAAATCAAAATGTTTTTCTAAAATTTCCAAACTGGTGATGTCCAACGATCTCTAAAGGTAAGGTTAATTTGACTATAGTAGTACGAGATAGCTTATTTTTAAAATTAAAATGCAACTCTTGAAACTTTGATAGTGTGATTTAAATACTGCCTCTTTTACTAAGTTTTACGGAACTCACCCCTAATCCATCCCCTCAGATGATGTTGAAAGCAGAAACCCTTCTATCGATCTGCCTCTAGATGCTTGATTGGATTTCTTTACAGACCAGTAGACGACAAGTGCTTCTTATTTTTTTGTACTATGATAGAATCTTTTTTGTATTTTGTAGAATTAGTTGAACCTTATTTTGTAAAGTGTGTAGCTAATTCATTAACCTCAGTGATGTATATTTGGTATATGTAAGGGGTATTTACTTCCACTAATGTATATATTATTTCCCGCACTCGTATCTATTCTATTATCAAACGTTGATACCCTAACAGGAACCAAGATGTCATAAGTGGTATCAAAGCATGATCTCCGGACATCTCTCACACTGAGGTTTAGGATTTAGGCTTAAAAGTCTAGAGTAATCTCTTAGAACAATGATCTTCCTTTGGATCTTAGTGAACTGCATCTTTGCTAAACCATTGTCTCCTTTTTGTAGGCGAATATGACTCAGTGGAGACCATTGGTAGAAAGACACGAAGACCAAGATGCTATAACCCGGGCAGAATTCACTAAATTACTCTGACCTATACAGGGTTTTACCACTGCCATGGGTCATAACCAAACTCGTAATGTCGGCCACCCTCCTCTTGTGAATAATCACCACCCTCATGATCGTGGGTTTTCCCACAACATTTTGGAGTTTTGAAAGTTAAATGCTCCCAAGTTTGATGGTGGGCTAGACCCCATGGTAACCGAGGTATAAATCATCCAAATAGAGAATGTTGCCATGTTGGCTATAAGCTTGACCTCTAGTTAGAAACTTTTCGAGCTAGTTTAGGAACTTTGGTTGAGTCATTGTGATGAGGGTGCTTACCTTTATCAGATTCGAACCCATCCCACTATCATCTAGAGAATTTGGAATGCCTAGTCTATAGATCTTTATGTGTAAAAATAAAAAGAGAATGTCTGATAACGGTATCGTTACCTTTCAAGAACAATTGTGGGTGCCCCATGACCTTGAGATCACATTAGACGTTCTTAAGGAGGCTCTCGCCTCTAAGCTGGCTATCCATCCTGATAGCAAAAAAAGTACTAGAATCTTAAGTGTCGCTTTTAGTGGAGAGGTATGAATCGTGACATTGTGGACATTGTCTCTAGATGCCTTATGTGTCAACAGGTTAAGGTGGAACATCAAAGGCTTAGTGGTTTACTTTATTGTCTTCCGATTCTAGAATGATAGTGAGAACACATGACTATGGACTGTCATTGGATTGCGAGGAACAGTATTCACACCCAATGCGATTTGGGTCATAGTTGATAGGTTGACCAAATCAGCTAATCTCTTGCTCCTAAAAACCACAAATTTGGTTAGTAAGCTGGCTGGATTGTATGTTCAGTAGATAGTCAGACTCTATAGTGTTCCAATTTCTATAGTGTCCTGTAGTGACCACCGTTTCACATCCCAATTTTTGACCTGTTTCTAGGAAGCTCTAGGCACTAGTCTATCCTTCAGCACCACCTATCATCCATAGATAGATGGCCAGCCTGAAAGAACTATTCAGACACTGGAGGACATGTTATGTGCCTACGTGTTCAACTTTGGTGGTAGATGGGATTGTCACCGGTCCTTGATTGAGTTTGCCTACAACAACAACTGCCACTCCAGTATTGGCGTGGCCCCCTATGAAGCACTTTATAACCAGCCTTGCTGATCTCCTACTTGCTGGAGCAAAGTTAAAAATGGATGATGTCTAGAGATTGACCTTATCCACAAAATAGTTAATAAGATCATTCTCATCCACAAACATCTTATCACCGCTTAAAGTAGATAGAAGAGGTATGCCAACAACTGTAAAAAATACTTATAATTCGAAGTGGGTGATTGTGTTTTCCTCAAGGTTTACCCATAGAAGGGAAGCATGTGCTTTAGCAAGTGAGGAAAACTAAGTCCACTCTTTGTGGGACCTTTCGAGGTTTTAGAGCATATTGGTCCAATGGCATATCATATTGGCTTGCCACCAGAAGTCATGGGTCTGCATAATGTCTTCCATGTCTTAGTGTTCATGAAGTATCACTATGATCCTTCTCAAGTCATTCAGCACTAACGACTTCCTGTCCGCTCGGACATGTCTTATCCAAAATACCTTGTCGGAATCATCGACCAGTAAGTGAAGGTCCTGAGAAACAAGGCCATTCATATGGTCAAGGTTGTGTCGGAGAATCACTCTTTCAATGAGGCCACTTGGGAATTAGAAGATGAGATGTGGAAGAAGTATCTTAAGATTTTTTGAAGTTTTAAATTTAGAGGACCAAATTTTTGTAGGAGGGGAGGATGTAACACCCATGAACCTATATGGATGATTGTACTAAAATTTTCATTTTATTTTACCATTTTTGATGTGATCGCAGACAACCTAGAATTAGTTCTAAAGATGCAACTTTACATCAATGAGGAACACCCAGAACAGGAGAGTAGTTTCATCTCTGAATGCTTTCCTAATTGAGATTATTTTAAGAGATGGGCCAATTTTATCCAAGCCAGAAGGCTTAAGGCCCAATTAAGATTAATGGGCTTGAAGAATTGTAAGAAATCCCATGCTCGAGGAGGAGGCCCACACGTGTGTCGAACATGCACGCGTGTCCACATGGAAAGCACGCATAAGTGCATTGGAGCACTCACACACTCAGCCATCTAGGACTGCGTGGAACCTACTGTGTATGCGTAGGCCTAAGGGGCTGAACGCCCGCACCCCACACGAACGAGCCTGCAGATGGCCCAAGCCCACCAGCCGGCTACTCCTGTAGGCCTTCTCTTGTGCAACCCACGCAGACCCACTGACCTGGCCCATCTAGGTAGCTCAAATCAGCTAGCCCCTTTTTTCCCCTTTTTCCTTTTTAAATTATTTAATATTTATTTTATTATTGTAAAATCTTTTAAAAAGGCTTGCGACCCACTTTTTAAAATACCAATGTGTTAAAATTAATTTCCACATGTGTTTTAAATGAATTTCACATGGGATAAATATGAATTTAAATTAATTATTATTTTAATATAATTATATCTTTTAGTATTATTTAATTAATTTATTTGGAATAGAATAACTATGTTTATTATATAATTTTTCTAGATTAAGATAGAATTTTATCTAGGTTATTATTTTATTAATTATCTCAAAATTTTGTATTCATCTAGATTGCCCGAGAAAGGCTATAAATAGGCCTTTGCCCCTAGGATGTAAACACACATTTGAAAATAAATTTGGGAGAACTCTTGAGAGTTTAGGCTTTTCTTCTTTTAATATTTTTTGCTAAAATTAGCTTCTTCATGTTCTTCAGGAAGCAGGAGTCTTCAAAAGTTTTGTTGAGCCAAGAAGCGTGGATCAACTATCAGTAAGTCTGTGGCATCTTTCTTTTCTTGTTTTATTTTTCTAGTATTTTTTTTTACGTTCCTTGAGGATTGTAGATTCAATTAGAGGGAAGGGTTTAATTTTAGGTGGTTATTGTTTCGGTATTGCATACGTTGAGTGGGTTTTATGAGTTGATTTGATCCTCCCCATACCCTCATGCATCAATTTTTTTTTAATGATTTTTAAACGTAAATTATGTTTTAAAATTTTATTTTGATTCATGGAATTTGATTTTACCATTTTATCTCTGATGGCATAAGTTAAATAGATTTTCTTCTCTTTGGTTCTCTACTCATCTTCATGCATGTAATGCTCTTTTTTTTCACTTGTTTAATTTTTATTTTAACTTTAAAAATAATTAACAATTTTATAACTGTTATATCCCAATTTTGTCTGATTAATAATTATAATATAGTATGTTTATATAAAAATAAATAATAAGACAATAAAATAATAATTAAGTTGATCATAATAATAATAAAAATAATAAGTTAATAATTAAAATATTCAAATTAAAATCATGCATGATTACAAAATTATTATTATTATTTTCATGATTACCGTTGTTATTGCTGTTATTATTGTATTTTATTTTGTTTTTATAGAAAAATGAAAGTAAAAGAAAAGGAGACGAAGCCCAATGTGATATGTCCCAATACGAACCAAGAGAAATTGAAAGATAATTTCTGTCTATTTAGGGCTAGAATTACCATAGAATTTGTTGCAATTGATACTTCCTTAATTCATACTCGGAGAATGCTTTAAATACATAAAATATATCAACTTCTTCCTGCTATTCGGGAAGCAGGAGCTACAGTGGCACCATAATCGTAGCCACACCGGCTAGAAGATAAGAAATCAAAAAATAAAGAAAATAAGAAATCAAAAATAAAAGAGATAGTTTTGAGCGATTCTAGAGGAAGGAACGACTTGTCGATCAATTACCCACGTTTTCTATGCTATATGTTGCGAAATGCTTGGGATTCTTCACATGTTTCCTTAGTGATCTTTGATATGTAACATTACCTCCCTCTTTTATAAGAACCTTGTCCTCAACGTTCAGACACATAGCTTGAAATAATGGCCATAAAATCATCTCTAACCTTTTCAATCCACTCCAGAAATCCTTGCAATTAATCACGAAGTTAACGAAAATTGCACCGTCTTTATTTTTACATTCCAACACATGATCACTACATAATTGAATGGGTTGTTGTGCTTGTTCAACTCTAATAAACAACTTTAACAATTTATATATATATAGAGAGAGAGAGAGAAAGAAAGGGGGAGAAATAGAGAGATTTTTATAAAATGTGAGTGTCCTTTCCATGTAACTACCAAATCGTCTTCTTTCTCTTCCATTTCTCCCTTTTTTTTCACCATTTCGTTTTTTTTAGGTGTCACGGGAGCATGAAGACAACAAATAAGACAACCATAATGAAGAAGATACTATTGCACGCAGTTGATATTGTTCGCCTCTGTAATCCATTTTCTATATCCCTTTTGACATCATACCATCTTCTTCCCTTCACTAGTTGCATCATCTGAACTAACCCATTGCAGTTTAACTTGAACAAGTCACAAATGGAGTTTATATTACTGGAATAGAAGGGGAACGTTATCTTCCCAAGTTGGCCATAATCAAAATCTCATTGATAATTTGAACCTCTTTCTTCCTTAGCGGTGCTATTATCATAATCATTTTGAATGTTTTCAGAAAATATGTTCTGCAATTCAACTGTTGGTGATCTTACTGTGTAAGTCGCCATCTGCATGAGTGGTCTTGACTCATCATAATATATTCGTGTCTGGCTAAGTCGGTTTAGCATGTTGCTGTTGGAGCTTTTGCAATTACTAATAAAGTGTTTGTTAACAACTTGAAGGTGTCTTCAATCTGGTAGAACTTATCGGCAAACCTCACGTCCATCATACTCAAGCTATCCTGCAACTCTCTCAAGCTAGCTTTCAGGTTCTCAATTCTTTTTTTGTTTATTGTCATGACTTTAATACCAATTGATAGGTCCCAGTTAGAACCAAGAGAAATTGAAAGATAATTTATTTCTATTTAGGGCTAGAATTACCACAAAATTTGCTATAATTAATACTTCCTTTATTCATACTTGGAGAATGCTTTAAATAGAGTAAATACATCAACTTTTTCCTACTACATGAAGCACGAACTATAGTGGCACCATAATGGCTAGAAGATAAGAATAAAAAAATAGAGAAAATAGGAAATAAAAAATAAAAGAGATAGCAAAATAGGAAATAAAAAATAAAAGAGATAGCTTTGACCAATTATAGGGGAACAACTTGTTGATCAATTACCCACACTTTCCATGGTGCATGCTGCGAAATACTTGGGATTCTTCACAGGTTTCCTTAGTGATCTCCAGTTCATAACATAGTGAGGAAAAAGAAAAGAAAGGGAAAAGAGAGGAAGCACAGAAGAAACCTGTGTGCATCCAACCCAGTACCTTGCTTGCGCCAAAATGATGTCATTTTAGCCTGTTTAGTATATAAAAAAGTGGAGCGTGAAACAAGGTCAATGCACTCATTAAGTGAAACAATGTCATTTTAACAAAGGGAAAATGAGAAGATAGATTAAAAGGAGCATTATGATGACGCAAGAAAGGAAGAAAGAGGGCCATGGTTTTTAGTCATTCCTTAATAGATGGTAACTTTTTCCTTTTAATTTTGGATAAACTTCTAGTAGTCAGTCATGTTTACTCATAATCTCATGTTTGCATCATATATATCATACATAAAATATTTACTTCAATATTATTATTTAATGTTTTTTTAAAATTATATACATAATACATATTCTTTTTCCATTCCTAGTATAATCAGGACTGGACATAGAATTTAGAAAGAAATTACAGGCCATATCACCGAATCCTTATAGAGTAAGAATAAAAGATTAACTTATAAATAGAAACCATTGGCAGACACTCTCTTCACATCATCTCTCAAGCTGGGTATGTTTCACACACATTCTTTCTCTCTTTCTTGAAGTTTCCTTTGTTTTGATGGTTTTACTGTTCTTGCAAATGGATTATAGAAGAAGAATTAATCTTCAACTTACTGTAATTCCTCTCCAAACATTTCCCAAATTTTTTGTTGAAATCCACTTAAACAACATTGATCTCACAGTATATCACAATACTACTAGTTTAGAAACTCTCATAGATGTGCAACAATCTCTTACCCTTTTTTTCTGTCTTTTGGGTGCAATTTATTAATCGACCTCATACCTTAGGCACCCACATTTTTAACAAACTGGTCACAACTTTTGAAGACTAAAAACTTTGTAATATCTTGACTGACCAAATCCTGCATTTGATGTTTGGTAACCTCATTGTTAGATAATTACAAGTCATTCTCCATCACTTTACATGCCAACATTGTCTCCACCCATGTGATCAAAGACACTAGTTTTGGAAACAATAACACCATATTGACAACTTTTCTTGGCTGGCTAAGAGTACAGAAGATATTGAACGGTAATAGCAGCAAAATTAGAGAATTATGTGACTATTCCATCTATTTGAATCAATTATCTAATGCTACAGAGCTCATCGATTTGTCATGCCATAGTGTGTTTCATGAAGCCTGCACTATTCTTTGGTTGGAGAAAAACAACACCTGCCCTCTATGTCGTCAAGTCTTCGACACTGATACACAAATTGTACCGTCTATACCCACAACTGTCTGACCAAATTTCTTTGTATGTGACGCAAGTATAGTATGAAAGATACTCCAATAAAACAGGAAGACACAAAGGAAACTAGTGATGATAACGATGAACTAGGACCAATGGAAAAGCAAGCACGATTACTCATAGGCCCAATCACTCATAGCTAGGCCCAAAAACTCCAAGGTGTTTTCAACCTATTAGTGCAAGAATGGGTGAGCAACAAGATCACCAATAAAGCCCAAGAAAAGGCCCAAGGCATAAGACAATAGTGGAAGGCACGTGCGGCATATGTGAACTACCTTTGGCACGTGTGCAATGCACATTAGAGCCCACCCACACATGTGGGAACCTCACCCGCATGATGCAACATATAAAGTGTGTGACAAAGGCAACCCACAAGCCCAATGCATGCCAGCTTACATATGGCACTGTGCATGCGTGCAGGCAATGAGCAACCCACGCCCCAAAATGAAAAACTGCACAGCCCACTTGGCCCATTCACGCAACCCATGGCCCATCTGGTGCAATCTACCTAACTCGTGACCCGTCTGGTTTTTCTTTTTCTTGAGTCCATCTTAGACTCCATCTCCTCCTTTTTCACATGCTTAAATTAATTTTCCCATGTGTTTTACATGAAAATCACATGGGATAATTCTACCATATTTTAATATTTATATAATGTTATTATTTTATTGTAAATTCTATCTTTTAGGTTATTTAATTATTTAATTTGAAATCTAGATTAGGATAGAGTATTATTTTATTTATTTTTCAAGTTTTTGTAACCATTTAGAACTATCCCAAGAAAACCTATATAAAGGTGTTTGCCCATAGGTTGTAAACACACTTGAGTTCAGAATAAAATTAAAGCTTAGACTTTTTCTTTAATTAGCAGTTTGCTAATTTTTAGCTTCTCCAAGTTCTTCAATAAGCAAGATTTTTCAGAAGTCTTGTTGAGTCAAGGAGCGGGGATCAACTTATCAACAAGTCTATAATGTTTTCTTTTCCTTATTTTTAATTCCCTAATTCTTGTTTATGCATGCCTATTAGGTGTTGCAAATTTAAGTTGAAAGAGGGGTTTTCTAGGTGGTTAAGTTTTGATATTGCATATGTTGTGTGAGTTATAGGAGTTGATTTGATCCTCCCATACCCTCCTGCATCATCTAGTATCAGAGTTTAGGCTCCTAAAACCCAAAACTATCTTCATTATTCTTTAACAATCTTATTCTTAAATTAACATCCAAAATTTATTTAGATTGTTAATTTGTTTGCATATTACTTAAATCCATTCTATTTGTTTGTTTCAAGTAATTTTGTATTTGTTCCATTATTCAATCAAAATACAAAAATAAAAATATTTCAATTGCACCCCATAAGGCAATTAACACACTGTTTGCATTTTTCATAACAAAAGTGAAATAACCTCCTAACTGGGTGATTGGAAAAACTTTAAGGAAATCAAAGGTAGAGTACCTCACCTAACCAAGTGCGAGCAAAAACTTTTATTTTCATTTCATTACATCATTCACATTTAATTTTTAAATTGTATTTTTATAATCTTGCATCAACATTGCATGAAGAAACTTGATTAGTCATAGAGCGTAGCTGATAAAGTTGGGATAGTATAAATAGATAAACCTTTTGTTTATATTCATTAGGATTGATCGGATCGCTATGCATCAGTCCGAATTGTCATTCTTTATGATCTACATTTCTATCTTTTATAATACTTTTTGTTCTATTATAAAAATTAAGTGACTAATCAATACTAGTTTCTTAATACACAAAAAGCACACCATTCCTTCTTTTGTGTGCTTTTCTCTAAATTTTAATAGAAATCATAATCCTTTAGGGTTTCTTATTGGATCATAAGGACTAACGTGCAGACCTAACCTAAATGATTTCGATTCCAAATGCTCAACTTGATAGAAGAAGATGTCAATTGAGAGATTACGAGGTAAACATGAGCAGAGATAAGGGAGAGTTTTATTTTCACTAACTTCTTACAGGTACTTCGATATGTCTCATATCATTATAGGAACTCCCTACTAGAGTAGTACCCTTGTTCTGCAAAGTGCCCTCAACTTGCAAATCAAGGGTGAAGACCAATAACAATGGGAGAACATTTTCCACACCCGTTGCCTAATCAATAGGAAAGTGTGCAGTATGATCATTGATAGAGGAAGCTGCACCAATATAGCAAGCACCCTGCTCGCAGAAAGATTGCGAATTATAAGCACTACTCAGCTCAATCCCTACCGATTGCAGTGATAAAGTAAAGGTAACCCAACAAGTCATGGTACCTTTCTCCATCGGTAAGTACATTGTGATATTGTTGCTACGCAACTGACCATGTGATACTTGGCAGGCCTTGGCAATGATAGGAAAGTCCAATATCATGGTCGGACCAATTGCTATTCTTTGCAAAAGGACAACCTCATTAATGTCCTCTCACCTCTCTCACCACAAGAGGTGCACGAAGATCAAATAAAGGTCAAAAAGGGTCATTGAGGAATACCTAGAGAGAGAAAGGGAGAGAAAGAGTCAAAAGTCCTGGGAAAGGAATAAATCGGGCCTAATAAAGGCAAAGGATAGGGAAAAAGGATTGAGAGTCGTTATGTGAGGGGATGACATGTGAGGTAAACAGTTTGTGAAATAAAAATCCTTGTAGTATTGTGATATAAGGAAGTCTATTTGAATCTATCTGACCTTGACCCAGCCTTACATCGTGTTATTTGTTTCCCTCCTATAAGAGTTTGAAGATGTCCTATCGAAGAAAATTCTTGACGGACTCCCACCACTACGAGGAATTGAACATCAAATTGACTTTGCCTCCAAAGCCACTATTCCTAAACGACATGCCTATAGAAGTAATTTGGAGGAAACCAAAGAGCTCCAATGCGAAGTAGAAGAGTTATTGCCAAAGGATAATGTTAGGGAGAGTTTGAGCCCTTGTGCTGCACCCATCTTACTAGTACCCAAAAAGGAGGCATCTTGGAGAATGTGTCTTAACTGATGGGCCGCCAATAATCATAATAAAGTATAGGCACCCCATTGTCCGATTAGATGACATGTTTGATGAACTAAGTGGGTGACCATTTTCACTAAAATTAATCTCAAATGTGGGTACCACCAAATTAGGATGAATTCTGGAGATGAGTGAAAATCGTCCTTCAAAACTAACTATGGCCTGTACCAATGGTTCGGAATGCTTTTCGACCTTTCAAACGCTTATAGTACCTTCATGAGACTTATGAACTATCTCCCACAATCATTCTTAAGAGATTTCGTAGTTGTTTACTTTAACGATATCCTAATCTACAGCAAGAACTTAGACAACCACATCTAGAATGTTTGTGCAATTCTTGAGGTTCTTCAAAAGGAATGATTATATGTTAATGCGAAGAAATGCACCTGCTGTAGTGATAAATTGATCTTCTTAGGATTGTAGTAAGTTCTCGTAGTATTAAGGTTGATGTAAAGAAAGTAAAAGGCATTAGGGAATGGCCTACACTGACAACTACGAGTGAGGTGAGAAGCTTTCATTGATTAGCTACCTTCTACCATAGGTTTATCAAGGATTTTAGTTCCATCATGGCACCCTTAGATGAGTTGGTAAAAAAAGATGTCAAATTTATGTGGACTAATAAGCAAGAATATGCTTTTACCCTGTTAAAGGAGAAATTATGTTTTGCCTCTATACTTGCTTTACTTGACTTTAAAAAAATATTTGAACTTGAATATGATACTTTAGGAATAGGTATAAGAGTTGTGCTAATGCAAGAAAGGTGCCCAATAGTCTACTTTAGTGAAAAACTTAGTAGCGCACCGCTTAATTACTCGTCCTATGACAAAGAGCTATATGTCTTGGTAAGATCCTTAGAAATATGACAACACTACTTGCTGCCAAAGGAATTTATGATTCAAAAGGATCACGAGTCCCTTAAGTACCTAAAAGGCCAAGGTAAGCTCAACTGCATGCATGATAAGTGGGTAGAGTTCATAAAAATGTTCCCCTATGTGATAAAGTATAAGCAAGGGAAAGATAACGTTATTGCTGACGCGTTATCCCAAAGGTACACTTTAATCTTCACTTTAAGTTCCAAATTTTTAGGATTAAAGGAGATGTACACTAATTATAAAAAAATTTCAGGGTACCGAAGACCCTAAACATGTTACAAAAACACTTCTATTGGCCCAACATGAAGAGAGATATCAAGGGCATCTATGGCTAGTGTATTGTTTGTAGGCAAGCCAAGTCTTGAGTAATGTCTCATGGTCTATACACACCGTACTAGTATCCACATCGCCCAGGGTAGATATCTCTATGGTTTTTGTGTTAGGGTTGCTTAGGACAAGGAAGGGTCATGTCACAACAGCATATTTTTTGTGGTAGACTACTTTAGCAAGATGGCTCATTTCGTTGTGTGCCATAAAATAGATGATTCCACAAACATTACAAATCTGTTCTTTAGGGACATCATGAAACTTCACAGTATACCTAAGACTATTGTGTGTGATAAGGACGTCAAGTTCCTTAGCCACTTTTGGCGGGTGTTGTGGAGAAAGTTAGGGACAAAATTGTTATTCTCTACTGCATGTCACCCCAAACATATGGGCAAATCAAGGTGGTAAATACGACCCTAGGGACCCTCCTAAGGGTCGTGGTTGGCTATAATTTGAAGACCTAGGAAGATTATTTACCTATAATCGAGTTTGCCTACAATCAAAATATTATATTTCCATTAGGGTATCACCCTTTGAGGTAGTATATGGTTTTAACCTTTCAACTCCATTGGATTTAACCCCTACTTTTGTAAAGGAAGCAAAGAGTACAGACAGATAACAGTGAATTGAGCTTATCAAAGCCCTACACGAAATAACTCAATAACACATACAGAAGCAAAATGAATCCTATGCCCGTAATGCCAACAAAGGAAGGAAATACGTGGTTTTCTAACCAGGATTGGGTATGGGTTCACCTAAGAAAGGAAAGGTTTCCCAAACAACAGAAATCTAAGTTAGATCCTCCAAGAGATAGACCATTCAAAGTCTTGATACGTGTCAATGAAAACATATATAGGATCGATTTGCCATGTGAGTATGAAGTTTTTGCCACTTTTTATATATCTAATCTCTCTACTTTTGAGGTAGGTGAAGATTTGAGAACAAATCCTTCTAAAGAAGGGGAGATGATGTAAGTACTATCACAAATGATACTTCGATAAAAGAGGAAGACACAAAGGAAACTAGTGGTGATCATGATGAACTAGAACTAATGGGAAAACTAGCATGATTACCCATAGGCCCAATTGCCTGGAGCCGGCCAAGATAACTCCAAGGTCTTTTCAACTTGTTATTGCAGGAATGGGTGAGCAATAAGATCAGTAATGAAGCCCAAAAAAATGGATCAAGGCATGTGCAGCACAAGTGAACTACCTTTGGCACGTGTGCAACGCACATGATAGCCCATCGACACATGTGAAACCCCACTCGCGTGAGACAACATGCGAAGCCTACGATAAAGGCAACTCGCATGTCCAGTGCATACAAGCATGCGTGTAGCATTACACGTGCGCACAAGCAATGGGTCGTATGCCCAACAACGGGTCGTATGCCTAGCAATCCAAGCACATGTGACCCATGCCCCATAAGGAAAAACTATGGGGCCCACCTAGCCATCTGTGCAACCCATGGCCCATCCATTATGACTCGTGGCTTGACCCCCGCGATCCACCTAACCCATGACCCGACTGATTTTCTCTTCCTTGAGTCCATCTTGGACTCCACCTCCTCCTTTTTCACATGCTTAAATTAATTTTTCCATGTGTTTTACATGAGAATCACATGCGATAATTCTACAATATTTTAATATTTATTTAGTATTATTTTAATGTAAATTCTATCCCTTAGGTTATTTAATTATTTAATTTAAATTCTAAATTGGGATATAATATTGTTTTATTAATTTTCTAAGTGTTTGTAGAATTATCTCTAGAAAGGGGCTGTACAGGCCTTTGTCCAAAGGTTGTAAACACACTTGAGTTAAGAATAAAATTAAAGCTTAGACTTTTTCTTCAATTAGCAGTTTGCTAATTTTTAGCTTCTTCAAGTTCTTCAAGAAGTAGGAGTCTTTAGAAGTTTTGTTGAGCTAAGGAGTGGGGATCAATTTATCGGCAAGTTCGCGGGGTTTTTCCTTTCCTTATTTTTAATTCCCTAGTTCTTATTTATGCAAGCCTATTAGGTGTGTAAATTCAAGTAGAGGGAGGAGTTTTCTAAGCAGCTAAGTTTTGATACTGTATATGTCGTGTGGGTTGCAGGAGTTAATTTGATCCTCCCCATACCCTCCTGCGTCAGTATGTGTAATGAAAGAAATTGAATGTATGTTGTAATCTCCTCGTAAGTATGGTTTAGTTATTATGGACACAAAATGTTTAAAATCATATAATTACTCAAGAAACATATATATTATGTAAGACATGAGGGCTTAAAATAATTGTCTTGATATAAGAATAACAATATTCTAAGTTGGGGTAGCTTGCCCAATTTTATTTCATTCTCTACTTACTCGAGTGTTTGATAAAACCTGAACCAAACATGCCAACCATATAGCAGTTAAGTTAATATATCTTACCTTGGCTAGCCGGAACTAACCTAAATAGGTACAGACACAAAATTCAATCGCCAATATACATAAATCCAAGATTAATCAGCTATTAAAGTAACAGGATCATCACAAAACTAAAACAAAGAAAAAAAGCTAAGCTAAAGATGTTAAAGGAAAATACCAAACTGCAAATTAGTATATGATTTGGGTTCTTGCGTGTATATATATATGTGCGTGTAAGTATATATATAACCTATCACCTACCTAGAGTTGCTGCAGGAACAATCGAGGAGTGAAAGACTTATTGAACAGATGGAAGAATAAAAGTATTATACGGTGTTGAAATGCAGAGAAGAACACAAAGACAACATCTGGAGTATAGTATGAAGAGTGTTTGTGTTAAGGTTTTATTGAAAAAATTCCTCATAATATTATCAAAATTAAAATTAAAAATATATATGGTATATAACTTAGTCAAGTTCATATATATATATATATAATCTTAATTTGTTCAGTCTGGGTTTGTGGAACTGAAAGAATCAAAGCAATTCACTTGGACTTCGGGCTCTCTTGAATATTTTGCTTTTAATTTTTTATGTATTTAGTTTTTAAATTTTTAAGCTATTTTTTATTGTCTTTTTTTAGCAAAAGAATATTATGAAAATAGCTAAACTAATAAAAAATGAGTTCTTTTTAAAAAATAAAAATTAAATTAATTTGTAAAAAGGGTAAAAATTATAATAAGTTTATGAAATTGTAATCTTAATCATACAAAAAAAAAGAATATGAAATTATAAAGAAAGAAAATATTGGAATTGTATATATTCGTGCTATTTACAATTAAATATTAACATTTTAAAAGGAATATTTTTTTAAATACACTTATCTTTTATTAATGTTCATTTTTTATATCATGCATATACGATATAACATTAATAATGAATAAATAAGTGATTATTTATATTCATAAAACTAAATTTAATTTTCTTAAGAAAAATATTGTATAATTCTCCTTCTAAAATATATCAATGAGATGATATAATAGGTCTCTTTCTTGTCTTAGGCTCTCTACTCATCTTCATGCATATAATTTTTTTGCTTGTCACTTAGCTTTAATTTCATTTTTAGCCTTAAACTAATTAATATTTTGTAAGAATTATAACAATAAACTCTAATAAGTAGTTGGAGAATTATATTATGAGAAAGAAAAGAATTTACAACTAAGACTTAAAGAGATTATGAGTTCATAATAGATATGTAGCAGAACAAAAACTTGCAAATCCCTTACAAAATATATGAGTTTCCAATTACATATATATCTAAGCCCAAAAGTAGTGACAAAATACAAAAGAGGGTCACTTCTATCATTATATAAATAGACTCATCAAAGTGCGGGACAAGTCATGTACTCATAAAGGTTTATAGATCCACGAGATCCTCAAAGACGTCAAGGGGTAGGTCAGCGATCGGTTTCTCACTATCTTTCTCATATGAAGAGGGGCATAGAAACAGGTGAGTTTTATATACTTAGTAAGGAAAATAATATTTAAATAACATCATAAAATTTCAAAAGTGATTAAAAGCACCATCATTACTTATCATCAAGAATCATGTTAGGGTTTTTAATTATGAAAATAATTTATTTTATTAAAGAAAACATCAAATTCATTATGTCATAATCATGTTAATCAAGTCAATCATGTTGAAAATAGACAAAAATCAAAGAAATCATTATATGCACTATCCTTTATTTTATTTTTCGCGTGAAGTCATTCCGACTTTCATCTACTAGGGGCAATACAAATTCCTGACTACCCATGTGGAATAACCAATTCATTTCATTTATAATAGCAATTTCTGGCTTCTCAAACCATGACATGATCTATTATCACGGTCGTGCCAACCACAGTGGTCCTACATGTTAACTATGGCCATAATTGTACTTCGCTAAAAGTGACTGCTACAATCATATCGCGTCACTACTCTCGTTAGAGGGTACACCGTTATCCATAGGGAGCGGTCCTCTCACATTTTTTCAGACGATATGGGGGAGAAACAAAAATTCCTCAAAGATAAAAAGCGTAACGAAACACTTTATGAATTATGCATGCCAATACAAATAAATACTTCTAATGTCTATACATTATTTCATGCTTAATCATTTTTCCATCGTCAATTGCATCACATATCAATATTTATTTCAAGCATTAAATCATTTAAATTACACATGCGATTTAATAAGTTCATATATGATCATAAAACATGCATTAATACGTAAAATTACTTTGTTTAGGCGTAAAATTTAATCATGCAATCATTAATTTAAACTTTATTAATTTTATTCTAAAAATGCTCCTTAGGATGCATAAAAGCAAATATTAATTTTTTTACCAAAACCTTGATGTTTCCTACACCTTTTCTTCTTCTTCTCCTCTCCATCTCTCTCTAGATCAGTCCTTCTCTCTCTCTAGATAAGTCCTTCTCTCTCTAAAGCTCTGGAGGATGGAAGAATGGAAATGAAAGTTATGAGGAAATGGTGAAGGGAGGCTCCCTATTTATAGAAAATGGGAATCGTGGGATTTGCACCAAGTGAAAAAATCTGGTAAGGAGAGAAAAATTTAATGGAAAAGGTGAGATGCGATGACTAATGATGTGACTGACGGATGGATGATGCAATGTGACAGTGGCACGAAAATTGGAGGCACCCAAACGATGGCAACACATCACCCAAGTGACGGTGACATGCCAACCAAGCCCGTGGTGGCACACTGCCCAACTGGTGACGAACAATGCCTGACGGCGGTGCACGGTGCCCAAGGGGGTGGCGTGCACTGCCCGAGGCGGCGGACGCTGTCCCAACCTGCCGTGCGCGTAGGCCTACCGCACTAATGGCGTGTGCACAGATTGTGCCTCGCGGCCCGCGTGGATGGGATGTGCGCACCATGCACATGACTAGTGCTAGCTACAAGCACACACACACGGGCGCCGCGCAAAGCTCACCCAGGCAGGATTTTTCCTGTGGGCATTCCCGCACGATTTTTTTATTTTTCTCCATTTTTTCTCAAAATTATTTCATTTAATTTTTAAAATAAAATTACCTATGAGATAATTAAAATAAATAATTCCAATAATCATTAAATTGAATAAACACGAAATATGATTTCCTGCTAAAAATTTAAAATACGAAATATTAAAAAGTTTAAATGGCCTTAGGGCCAGAATAAATAGGGGTTCACTTTACAAATTAAGCACGAAAGTTTTTGGGGTATTAGAGATTACATATATTTTTTAATATAAAACATATTATTATAATATCCATTATATGTTGTTTTCTATATATGACTATCTTTCATGATATATAATCAATTTTTATAATTTTAAATTTTAATAAATTTATTGTTATTAATTTAATAATTTAACTAAGTAGATAAAATTATTTTTGAGTTTTTTTTTAAAATATTCAAATATAGTTTAATTATTTTAATTTAATTAGCTAAATTTTTATTTTCTTCGTTTCTTGTTGTATTTTTAGTAAAGGAATATTTTGGAGATAATTAAAGTAATTAAAAATGAAGTTTTATTTAAGAAAAAAAGAAATTCAAGATTGAACTAATTTGTAATATTGGCATTGTGTATGTTGTTATTGTCACGGACCATACCCTATTTTATGGGCAATGACCAGAGGATACTTAGTTAAAGTACATATACTCAAGTTAAATAAAAGAACTTAACTTTACTAATCATAACAGAGTCACAAAAATATTACATCCCTTAAATGTAAAACATAGACATATAAATGAGACTCTAAATTTTTTTTTTTACATTACGAAACAAAAATATAAAATAATAATCTTAATCTTAGAGACTAGCTTTAAAAAGTTTTTACTGTATCACTGCACTTTGCATGGTATCTTCTGTAACAACCCTTACACCACGTGAGGCAGGGTGTTATTTTTAAGGTTTCTCATTCACATGTCCTATAATTTATAGAATTACAGCCAGGAACAAATCGATAATGGAACGCCCATTGCATATGTGAATTATATAAACCTATGTATCCATTAACTAGTAAAATTTCAACATTTAGTCTATCAGGGAAGACTAATCCTGAACACTTTAAGTAGACTTACTACAATACAATTACTTCTGCACACTTTAAGTATATGGCCTGTCTCCTGTACATCTTTGTCTTGCTCTTGCTTTATCTAATCTGCAATAATAAAGTAATGAGCTACAGTGCCCAGTAAGAAAATATACACATCACACCAAATATTAGATGCATTTATAATAAAATTTTTAGGGTAGCATATGGTATCCTAGTCTATCCTATTTACCCCAAATTTATCTAGCTCTATTCCATAATCCCATTGAATTTAAGACTCGTCCATCATACTCTCTGAATATTCAACTCAAATTTTTCACCTATTCCCTTGGAAACATGGTTAGACCGATCTTTTAGTTTTTCCCCAGCCCATCTGGTTTTAACTTTCAAAACTCCTCTATTATTTTATAATCTATTCTGGTTGGTCTACTCTACATTTCTCTTTTTCTTTTCTTTATGTTTTTGCTTAACATGTTTTCCCTTCGCAATCTCTCTGGTGTTTTAATTTACCCTTTTCTCTCTTCTTATATTCTGTTTAATCCACATAATTTCCCATTCCTAATTTCTCTAGTATTCTGACTTACCTCTTCTCTCTTCCTGCTTTTTCTTTATCTGCATATTTCCAATTCTCAGCATCCTCTATTATCCAAACTTCTCCCATGTATATACATATATAATTAAGTATTTTACCCGACAGTACTGAATATCCCGTCCTCCCCCATGAATACATATACATTTCATTTTATCCATTCCAAGCCATTTCTAATGATTTATTCTTGCCTCCATTTTTTTTTTTGATTTTACAGCCTTTAATTACCTCTACCATTAATACCATATCGCCTGCGAGGCTTCAAACCCTCGGCCCTTCTACAAGGCCACAACCATTCATATTTCGCTCCTCACAGGAGCTCACCACAAAAATACCATTGAAAATTATAAAATACGATAAAAGCAATGCAACGATCCTGAAGGACCCCTCAATCATGCTTTCACACACACATTCACAATTTCATGCAATACACATAAAAATTTCACCACACTAGATATTCGGGGCATCAATGCCAACGACCCATCCTAGGGCCAATACCCTTTTAAGTAACGACTACTCTTTGAGAGCCTGATAGTTCACTACCCTCATACACATTTGACCAAAGTTTCGGCCACCAACAAATTTAACACCTATTTTACCTTAATAACTTTTTTTCTCCTTTATTAATGCATAAAAATTTTGAGATAAAATTTCCCATACTTATTCACAAATTTGATCACTCAAAATGCAATTACCTTTAATTTTTTTGTTATTAGTAAGTCTAATAATTAGTTTTAGATTCATGACTCTTGTTTCTATTTTTCTAATCTTAAGCTGCCATTAACCCTTAGCTTTCTTTTTTTTTATATCAAATCTAAGTATGTCAATGAAACCTCATTCCTGATAAGTTTTCCCCATTAAATTAAGCTAGTACCCCATTCACTATACTGTATGCTTCAGGTTCCCCATAATTCTTCTCTTAAAATTCTCACCCATCCCATTCCGATCAGTCTTAACCCTGCTCTTATACTAGCTCCTACACTTTTTTAAATTTTGCATATGATTCTTCTTGTATTTATAAATCTGTCACCATTTCTTTACTAAAATTCTTACCACCAATCCATATCGTAATTATAATGCAACACACACAAAAATTTAGTATGTAACTCTAAACCCATGTTAGGAGGACTAGATTTACTTATCTCTTATTTTCAAGTGGTGTCGGATCACAGTGACAGACCGCCTTCTAAACTCTCTCATCTATGGTTGTACTTTGACGAGATCTCTCACACTACCTCCTTTATTCAAACTTCCTCCCTTCTTTTTCTACTAACCTCACCCTAAACCCTTGTTGTGTTGTAGGTGAGAAGAAGAAAAGGGAGGTTGTTTGTGCAAGGCTTGGGGTATGGGTTTGGGTTTTTTTTTTTTTTATTTTTTTTGCATTGGGCTTGTAACACCCCAAAGACCTTTGTGCTTAATTGTATTATAAAACCCCTAATTATTAGGGCCCTAAGGCCAATTGAACTCTTTAAATTTCATGCTTTAATTTCTGAATTAAATGGTTTGAAATTTATCTATGAATTTTTCGTATTTTTTGAATATCTAATTTAATAATTATTTAAAAATTTATTTTTGTAATTTGTTAAAATTTGTCTAAATTGATTTAAAAAGGTTTCAGGAAAACGGAGAAAGAAAAATGATAGAAAAATCCAGCAGAAAGTGCCCATTAGAAGGCCCCGCCCGCGCAGACACCGCACGCCACACGCACATGTGCATGGGTGGCCAGTGCGGGATGTACACATGCACGCACATTCCTTTTGCATAGGGCACAAGGTGTGCTATTTGCTCGTGTCACATCACATGCAAAAAAATGCCTGGCTTTCATTTGCCTTGTTTTTGCACCTGTGCGCGGTAGGCTGGGGCATGCACCGCCGGGTGGGTGGCGTGTTGCCGTCATTTGGGTGCCTCCGATTTTTGCACCACTATCACGTCACCATCATCACATCAGCCATCCATTAGTCGCATTTGTCAGTTGTCATGTCGCATTAAATCATCTTTTCCTTTCCTCTCTCCTCAAGAGATTTCACCACTTGATGCAAATCTAACAATCCTAATTTTCTATAAATAGGGACCCCTTTTCACCATTTCCTCACCACTCCAACTTCATTCTTCCATCCACTAAAGAGTTCTAGAGAGAGAGAGAGTTAAAGAGAGAAGAGGAAGAATTAGAAGAAAGAAAGATGTAGGAAAATCTTTAAGATTTTGGTAGGAAATTTAGTATTTATTTTTACATACTAAAGAGTATTTATAGATTAAATTAATAGAATTTTTAATTAGTTGTTTATATGCTTAATTTTACATGCTACAGTATGATTATTATGTGCTCATACATGTTTACATGAACGTATATAAACTGGTTATATGTATGTTAAAACTATAATAATTTATTTGTACATAGTAAATGTTAATGCTTAGTATATATTATACGATGGCGAATTAATGAAACATGATGTCATGTTTTTAAGCATGAGAAATATTTATCAGTATTGGCATACATGGTCCATAAATGATATGTTTCATTAGACTTTTTATCTCTGAGGAGTTTCTGTTTCTCCTCCATTTGGTCTTAAAAGACGTGAGAGGACCATTACTTGTGGATGTCGGCATACCCTCTGAAAAGAGTGGTGACATGATATGACTGTAGGAGTCACCTTTTGTGAAGTATAGCCATGACCATAGTTTGCATGTAGGACCACTGTGATTGGCATGACCGTGGTCATAGATCGTATCATAGTTTAACAAGTGGTAAATGTGTTGTTGGTATAGTAAGCTACAAATTGCTAATATAATATGAAATGAATTGGTAATCCCACATGAGTAGTCAGGAATCCATATTGCCCTTAGTAGATGGAAGTCAAAATAACTTCACACGAATAATAAAATGAAATAGAAAGCATGTCATCATTTGTTTAATTTTTTCTATTCTCAATATGATTGAAATGGTTGACATGATATGATTATTACTTGACATGATTGATTTGTTGTCTTCTTTAACAAAGTAAAATTGTTTTCATAATTAGTATGACCCTTGACATGATTCCTGATGGTAAGTAATTATGGTACATATTCCAGTTTTAAATTACTTTTGAAATCTTAGTGATGTTATTTAAAGGCTGCTTCCTTACTGAGTTTGTGGAACTCACTCCTTTTCCATGCTCCCCTTAGATGAGGACTCTAGTGCGGAACCGATCGTTGATCTACCCCTTGAAGTCTTCAAGGATCTCGTGGATCCGTGAACCGTTATGAGTGCATGTTTCGTAACGCACTCTGATGAGTCCATTTTTGTAGAGGGTTATAATTAATTTTGTTTCTGCCTCAGTATTGTAAGAATGAAAACTCTATTTTTATTTTGTAAGGGATTGTAATATTTTTATTCTACTGCATACATTAATCTTATATGCACTCGTATCTATTTTTGTATCTGACACCCTTATGCATTAATTAGTATTTGGGATGTCATAAAGCCAAATGAAGTATTGGGCTAGCTGGGTGTTACAATTTCTCCCCTTAAAAATATTTTGTCCTCAAAATTTGCCATGACTAAGGGTATATATATCACAAACATACCCATCATTCACAAGGACTCAAGGTTTTAATCTACTTCGACTATTCGTATTCATATAAGAAAGTTCATCAACATGGCGGTTTAGCCTCACTATTCTGTTTCATATTCACATTCCTTCAAGATAGGTGGCACAAAAATTAATGGGTGTGAAGGTACATGTGGGTTCTCAAGATCTTTACTCTTTTATTCCAATGACTTGGCACCTTCGTGATTTATCCTTTAGCTAAATCATATTATTCTTTTAAGTCCATCAAAGGCTAAATGATTCCTAATATACCTTAATATTTGATTAGCTTATTTATAAAGTCCTTTAGAATGTTCGTGGCTATTGCCGATAATTATTAGGAATTTCTTGGGCAAAGGATTTGGTATTATGCTTTTGAGTTTTCAAACTTTTTGAGGGATCACTCTTAAGTATGACTTGAAGATGAGTCACATTTTTATCATATTGTCGATTTCTACTCATTGGTTTAAAGATAAATCCTCCTTATGTTGTGGGTTATGGATCCACTACACTTTTGTTATGTTATTATGATAATATTTACTTAGAAGTTTATCATAATATAGTAGTATATCGTACTACTTCCCCTTTACGTATATAGGAACTATGTACTAATTTTGTCATCAAATTACTGATGATTTTCCATAGGAGCTTTCCTTAGGTGTAATAAGGTTTCAAGAGTCCTAATTACGCATATTTTGACTCATCCAACACAAAAGTTTTCTATCTACCAAACCTATGGTGAGTTAATATCTAAGGTTTTTGAACTATCATCTCTTATATGGTCTATAGGAATTTAAATGAATAGCATATTCATTTTTCCAAAAAGAAAGTTGTGAGGAACCTTAAATCTATTTAGGAATTGTATTTCTTTTGAGTCTGCAGTGGATTTATGAAGATTCTTAATTAGACTTGCTTCATTTCACTTACTAGAAGTGGTTCCCATTCACTAAGTGCATGATTTATTTAATCTCCCAAACTGCGTTTCTCCTCAAAGCACATGGTTGCTCAATGACTTGGAGTTTTAAATCATTATTGTAATCCCTATCCAGAACCTTGATAGTAGTTTTGGAATAGGTAAGGTACCCAATTTTTTCCTAGAGAATATTCCTGAGGAATCTCCAAAAGCCATCAAGGTCTCTAAATTTATCTGGTCTCCCAACATGCTAGGGTATTAAGTCTTCGTCTTTTAAGATTTTTTTGTCTTCTTAATATTTATTAGATTTAGGAGATGTTTCCCTGAAAAGTTACCTACTTGAGAGATTTTTTGCCACTTTGATGTTTTTTCAAGGATTTTCCTTCTATTAAGGGGATTTCCTTTTTTTAAGAGCTTTCTCTTATTTGAGGAATTATCTCCCTATTGGGAAGTTTTCTCCTACTTGAGGGGTTTTCGTTTTCTTCATCTTGAGAAACTTTCTCTCGTTGGGGAATTTTCCTTTATCTAAGGGACTCTCTCTTTTTTATCAAGGGATTATCCTCTTGATTGGGAATTGCCTCCAACTTGGGGGAATTTGTCTCCCATTTGAGAGATTTTCTCTTAAGTGGGAAATTTTTTTCATATTGTCGTTTATGAATTCCTATATTTTCAGAGTTTTAGAGTTATAGTCTTACTTTCTTTTTGGGTAGGACATTCTACTATATTTAGGTTCGAAAGTCATAGCCAGTCATTCAAATATTTCTTTATTTTTTTTCTTCTTAGTCTCTGGTGAACTTAAGAAAGGTATTCTTCAATAGATTCATCCATGTTATTTGTGCATTTAAGAATTCTCCTTACAATCCATCCTTATTCACATTTAGTTTATCTCATTTTTGCTTTCTATTCCGAAGTGGAACTTATCACTCTTATTTGTACTTCTTATTCCTTTGCCCCTATTGGGTCGATCCTCAGTGGTAACTTAAGTCTCTATTGGTATCTATTGGCATTCTCTATGTTTCATCATGGTCATTGTTTATTCATCCTCTTTAGCTGGCTCCAAAGTGAAACCATGATTCGTTGATCTTGAATTTATTAAATTCTGATATAAGTAAATCTTACCTTTAGGACTTCGAAATACCATACTTTCTCTCGTTTCCTTAACACTATCTCCTACATGCACATACGTTTTACTTCTCAACCTAACTTTGACACAAGAGGGTATGGGGAGGATGAATCTATTCCTGAAACCCACTCAACGTATATAATACTGAAATAATAACCAGCTAGAATTAAAGCCCTCCCTTTAATTGAATCTACAACTTAAAGGAAAGTAAAAATAAAGACTAGAAAAAATAAACAAGGAAAGGAAAAATACCACGGACTTGCCGATAAGTTGATCCCTACTCCTTGGCACAACAAGACTTCTGAAGATTCCGGCTTCCCGAAGAACTTGAAAAAGCTAATTTTAACAAAAATTCTAAAAGAAGAAAAGTTGAAGCTCTCATGAATACTCTAAAATTTATTCTCAAAGGTGTGCCTTACATTCTAAAGGCAAAGGTCTATTTATAGCTTTTCTCGGGCAATCTAGATGGGTACAAAAATCTTAAGATAATTAATAAAATAATAACTTAGATAAAATTCTATCTTAATCTAGGATAATTACATAATAAAATAATTATTCTATTCTAAATAAATTAATTAAATAATGCTAAGGGATAGACTTGTATTAGAATAATAATTAATTTAAATCCATATTTATCCCATGTGAAATCCATTTAAAACACATGTGGAAATTAATTTTAAAACATGGGTATTTTGAAAAGTGGGTACTAAGCCTTTTTAAAAGGTTTTAAAATAATAAAATAAAATAAATAAATATTTAAATAATTCAAAAACAGAAAAAGAGGGGCCGACCGATTTGGGCTAACTAGATAGGCAGGCCTGCCGGTCCGCATGGTTTGTGTGGGAGAAAGCCCGCGGGAGTCGCGGGCTGGCGAGCTTGGGCTGCTTGGACCATCCAAGGACTTATCCATACGGGGTGCGTGCAGTCGGCCTCTTGGGCCTATCCGCGATCAGTTCGATGCGGGCCTAGAGCGTCGCATGCGTGGGTGCTTGTGCGTGTGGTCTGTGTGGGCACGTGTGCTTGTTCATGGGCTATGTGGATTGGGCCACATGTTCGTGGGCTATGCAAGTTGGGCCGCATCTTCAGTGCACGTGTGGGCCTCCTTTCTCGAGCATGGGCTTTCTTAAAATTCTTCAAGCCCATTAATCGTACTTGGGCCTTAAGTCTTCTAGTTTGGACAAACTTGGCCCATCTCTTGGAAAAATCCAATTAGGAAAGTGTTGAGGGATGAAATTACTTTCCTATTATGAGGGTCCCTTATTTATAGAAGACTACATCTTTGGAACTAATTCTGGACTGTCTAGGATCGCATAAAACTTTCTCTAAACATGTGTCCTGAGGCTTGAAAACTTCATATAGTTTAAACCCTCATAAATTGTAAGCCTCATGTAATAAGCAATGCCTTAGGAGCATGTGTTCTGATACTAACTGTTAAAACCTGAACCCTAGGTGAGGTAGGGTGTTATTCATACGGCTTCTCATTCACATGTGCTACAATTTGTAGAAGTACAGCCATAAACGAATCCATAAGGGAACTCCTGTTGCATATGTGAATTATACAAACCTATATATCCACTATTTAGTGAAATTCAACATTTGGTCTATCAGGGAAGACCAATCCTGCACACATTAAGTAGACTTGCTGTAATATAATTTGCTTCTCCACACTTTAAGTATATGGCCTGTCTTCTGTACATCTTGGTCTTGCTCTAGCTTTATCTTATTTGTAATAATAAAGTAATGAGCTACATTGCCTAGTAAAAAAATCTACACATAACACCAAAGATTAGATGCATTTACAAAAAAATTTTTAGGGTAACATCCAGTATCCCTACCTATCTTATTTACCCCAGTTTTATCCAGTTCTATTCCATAATTCCCATTGAATCTAAGATCGTTCATCATACTCTCCAAATATTCAACTCAAATATTTTCACTTATTCCCTTGGAAACATGGTTAGACCGATCTTTCAGTTTTTCCCTAAACCATCTAGTTTTAACTCCCAAACCTCCTCTGTTCTTTTATAATCTATTCTTGTTGCTCTACTCTACATTTTTCGTTTTTTTTCTTCATGTTTTTGCTTAACCTGTTTCCACTTCCCAATCTCTTTGGTATTCTGACTTACCCTCTTCACTCTTCCTATTTTTATTTTATCTGCATAATTTCACCTTCCCAATTTCTCTGTTATTCTAACTTACCTCTTTTCTCTTCCTGCTTTTGTTTTATCTGCATATTTCAAATCCTCAATAGCCTCTGTTATCCCAGTTTCTCCCATATATGTATATATATAATTAAGTATTTACACCTGGTGCTCAGTATCCCGTCCTCCTCTATGAATAGACATACATTTCATTTTATCCATTCCCGACCATTTCAGTATTCAGTCCCCCCTCCCCAATGAAAATAATACATTTCATTTTATCCATTCTAAGCCATTTTTAGTGATTTATTCTTACCTTAAAAATTTATGTTTACTTTTATTGCCTTTAATTACCTCTACCATCAATACCATATCAATTCACTGGGGCTTTAACCCGTTGACCCTTCAACAGGGCCATAACCATTCATATTTCCCTCTTCATAGGAGCTCACCCCAGAAAATACCATTCAAAATTATAAAATATGATAAAAACAGTGCAACGATCCCAAAGGACCCCTCAGTCATGTTTTCACACACACATTTACAATATCATGCAATACACACACAGAAATTTCACCACACTAGACGTTCGGGGCATCAACCCCAACGACCCATCATTGGGCCAATACACTGTTAAGTAACGACTCCTCTTCGGGAGCCCGACAATTCATTGCCCTCATACACATCAAGCAAAGGTTCAACCACCAACACATTCAACACTTATTTGACCTTAATAAGTTTTTTTTTTCTTTTATATTAATGCATATACATTCCGAGATAAATTTTCCCATACTCATTCATAGATTCAATCACTCAAAATGCAATTACTCTTAATTTTTTTGTCACTATTAAGTCTAATAATCAATTTTCAGATTCACCGCTCTCGTTTCCATTCTTCTACTCTTAAGCTGCCATTAACCCTTACCTTTTTTTATTTATTTCAAATCTAAGTATGTCATGCAACCTCACTCCTGATCAGTTTTCCTGATTAAATTAAGCTAGTATCCCCCATTCACTATACCTTACGCATCAGGTACCCCATAATTCTACTCTTAAAATCCTCACTCATCCCATTCTGGTTTGTCCTGACCCTGCTATATACTAGCTCCTACACTTCTTTAAATTTCACATTCGATTCTTCTTGTATTTGTAAATTTGTCACCATTTCTTGACTAAAATTCTTACTGCTGATCCATATCATAGTTATAATGCATCACACATAAAAATTTAGTATGTAACTCTAAACCCATGTTGTGAAGACTAGATTAACTAACCTCTCATTTTTAAGTGATGGTGTTGGATCGCAATGACATATCTCTTTCTAAACCTCTCTCGTCTATGGCTATATTCTGATGAGATCCCTCACACTACCTCCTCCATTCGAGTTTCCTCCCTTCTCTTTCTATTAACCCCACCTTAAACCCTTTTTGTGTTGCAAGTGAGAAGAAGAAAAGGGAGGCTGTTCGTGTAAGGCTTAGGGTATGGGCTTGGGGTTTTTTTTTTTATTTTTTTAGATTTGACCAAAGGAAGTATTGAGCTAGCTGGGATGTTACATCTTCGGTATCTGTAGGGTGATAGGCAGGTGAGATAAAATATCCTATTAAGCAATATTATGAAATCACAACATAATACATGCAATATATAGTTTTCTTTACACACAATAAAAACATCTATCATATACTTTTTCTAAAAAAACATATATACAAATTAGAAGACGAATACACAAATCCAAAAATAGCTTCACAAACACTTCATTTTATACATCATTACTATTATGGAGGATCAATCAGTTACCATATATTATTCGTGGGCACACATACTTATAACTAGTTCACAATGTACCCAAACATGGATGACATATATGAGTATCTTGAAATATTGTTACCCCCCGAACACAGAATGGTTAGGGCATGTAAATCACACTATTTTCCCATATAAACAAATAAGGAATGGTTATCATTATCCTTTTTTTTTGTTTGACTCTAAACTATATTCTTAATCTTATTATATATTTTCAAACACATATAAAGGCTAAATTAAATATTTCAAATATAAGAAATTATCTCGGGGGTATTTTGGAGGTATCACATCCTCCATTTCTTAAAAAAGAAATTTGGTCCTCCAAATTAGACTTATCAGTGGTCACAAACAGATTAGGGTATTTGGCCTTCATTTCCTCTTCTGACTCCCATGTGGCTTCTTTAGTCGAATGATGCTGTCAGACTACCTATACTAAGGAGATCAACTTGGACCGTAATATCTTTTCTTTGCAATCCATTACTGCACATGAAGCTCAATGTAGTATAGGTTGTCCTGAAGTGCAAAGGATTCATATCAGAGTATATGCGATGGATCTAGATGATATTTCTTCAGCACTAACACATGAAAGACATTGTGCATGTTGGCTAACTCAGGTGGTAATTCTAAATGGTAGGCGACAGCTCCCACTTTATCCAATATCTCAAAAGGTTCAATAAATCTGGGATTGAGTTTTCTTTTCCTCCCAAATCTCATGATCCCTTAAATTAGTGAGATTTTAAAAAATACATGTTCCCCTACTTTAAATTCTAAATATGTTCTTCGATTGTTGGCATAACTTTTATACCTACTTTGAGCTATCAAAAGATACATCCTTATCAATTTCACATTATTTATAGTTTCTTCCATTTATTCAGGTCCAACTAGTTTTTGTTCTCAAACTTCTTCCCAACAAATAAGCGATCTGGAGGGTCTTCTATAAAAAGCCTCAAAGGGTGCCATTTGAATGATATATTGATATTTGTTGTTGTATGTGAACTCAATCAGAGGTAAATGATTGTCCCAATTACCTTAAGAACTCTATGACATCCCAAATGCTAATTAAAACATATAGGTGTCAGATTCAGAAATAGATTACGAGCGCATGATAAAATTTTATGCAATGGAGCAAATTAATACAAAACCCTTACAAATATATGAGTTCCAATTACATATATATATAACTGAGACCAGAAGTGGCTGCAAAATACATTGTCAAAATACAAAAGAGGGCCACTTCTATCATTATACTATTGGACTCATCAGAGTGTGGGATCATCATGCACTCAAGATTTTTGGATCCACAGGATCCTCATAAACCTCAATGGGTAGGTTAGCTGGTGGTTCCTCATTCTCTTCCTCATCTGTAGGGGCATGGAAAGAGTGAGTTTCATATGCTCAGTAAGAAAAACAGTATTTAAATAACATTATAAGGTTTTATAGGTGAATTATTCTAACATAAATATTTACCATTTGGTTACTTTGTACACCTATCTTACATTATGAAAATAATTTATTTATTAGAGAAAACATTATGTTAATATAATCAAGATAAACACACAACATATCAAATAATTGAGAAAATCAAATAAATCATGAAATGCTCAAATTTTCGTATCATGTTTTGCGAAATCGTTATAACTTCCATCTCTGAAGGCATATATAAATTTTTGACTACCCATGTGGAATGACCAGATCAGATACAGATAACAACAATTTGTTTAGGCACATCTCCGGCTTGCCAAACCATGCAACGATCTATGACCATGGTCGTACCAACCATAGTGGTCCTATTAGATATTCTATAGTCACGACAGTACTTAACCAAAGATGACCCCTAACAGATATTTACATCACCACTCTCATCATAGGATACGCCATCATCCATATGGAGCAATCCTCTTATGTCTTCTTAGATCAGATGGGGGAAGGGGAAAACAAATAACTCGAATGGGGTTAGGGGAGTAGATACCCCTCAGAGATAAAAGCCTAACGAGACACTTGATGCGTTATGCATTTCAATACAAATACACACTTTGACCATTCATGTTTCATTCCACATTTTTCTTTTTTTCGTTCATTTTATTTTCAAGATAACCTTACTAGTTTCATATTATTATAATTACATGCAAATCATCAACTGGCTATATCTCACATAGCATGTTTGAAATAAAGAACAATTCATCTTATTAAGCCTACAAATCATAAAGCATGCAAAACACGTAAAATCACAAACTTATCAATTTAATCTTTTCTTTTTATCTAAAGGTATTCCTTAAGATGTTTAAAGAAATATTAAATTCCTTATTGAAACCTTAATAATTTCTTCTACACTGTCTTTCTTTTTTTCCTCTCTTTCTCTCTTTAAATCACTTTCTCTCTCTCTCTCTCTAATTCTTGAAAGGTGGAAGAATGGAAGTGTGGAGAAAATTGGAAAGAAGGGCCCCTATTTATAGAAAATGGGAGCCGTTGGATTTGCACCAAGTGGTAAAATCCGATCAAGAGAGAGAGAGAGAAAAAAAATGCTCGACATGAAAAATAGAGGAGGAAGACCTCCTCCACAGGTGGCAGCGCCAGGAGTAGCAGAACACTACCCGAGGTGGGTGGCGACACACTGCCCAAGGCAGTAGTGGCCTCACCAGCCCAACGCGCGCGCTGCAGGTCTAGCCTGTAGGCACCCGACTATCCTACCGCATGCGTAGTAGCTTGCCTGCACGGCCACAAAGCCTTGACAGGCAGGGGCCTATCCACGCAGGCCTGTTGTGAAAACAACGCGCGCATAGTGTGTGATGCCGTGTGCGTGGATGCGACTTGTGCACTGTGTGCATGTTCTGCACCTGCTGCGTGTTGAACTACCACCATTGTCAGGCCTTCGACTATACACATGAATCTATCTAGACTCTGCTCAATCCGATTTCTTAAAACCTGATGTGCCTGCTCTCTTAATATCCTTACCATTTCCTACATTCATGAAATTCAAACTTAGAGGCATTATATTATGTTTCATAACTCTGTCTAAGTCTCATGCACCTCTAAGCCTCGTATTCAGGGGATATCCTAAAATCGTGCTCTGATAACACTTGTCACGAACCATACCCCTTTTATAGGGCAATGATTGGAGCATACTTACTTAAAACATGCAGACTCAAGTTAAGTAAAATAACTTAACTTTAGTAATCATAACTGAGTCGCAGAAGCGTTATATCCTTAAATGTAAAGCATAAATATTTGTACTAGACTCTAAATTTTCTTTCTTACATTACAAAATAAAAGTATAAAACAATAACGTTAATCTCAGAGTCTAACTTCAAAACTTTTCTCTATATCACCACTCACTCTGCAGCAGTATTTTCATTATCTGGGGGGTGAGATAAAATATTCCAATAAGCAATATTATGAAATCACAACATGATACTTGCAATATATAGTTTTCTTTACACACAATAAAAACATATATCATATATATTTTTTTAAGAAAAAAACATATATACAAATCAGATGATGAATGCACAAATCAAAAAATAGATTCACAAATGCTTCATTTGTATACTTCATTACTATTATGGAGGATTAATCAATTACCATTCATTATGTATAGGCACACATATTTATCACTAGTTTCCTATGTACCCGAACACGTAATAGCATATATGAGTACCTTGAAATACTACTAAGCCCCGAACACGAATCGGTTAGGGCACGCAGATCATTCTATTTCTCTATACACCTGAACATAGAAAGGTTATGTATGAGTACACACTTATCACTTCGCCAATACACTCGAACATGGAACAGTATATATGGCCACACTGAAGCCTAACATAATACAGGTGCTTTCAGAACAGCTCTTTTCCATAATGAGTGATGTAAACATATCAAAATCATATTTGAAAAACACAAAGCAAAATAATATTTATATCAAAGTTAAACTTTAACAAATATTTACTTAGCAAATATGACAGTATAAATTAAACATTTTTCAAAAATATGTAAACCATGATATCACAACACCTACTTGCACATTTTTATACTGAAAATACATAAAATATTTCAAAGCTACATAAGCTAATGAATCCATAATATCCATTTACCATATAGATCCTTACCAATCGTATTTCAAACTTTTCCTTTTATCTATCATTTTATGTATCCACTTAAATAGAGTCTCCCCTTATATTTCATCAATTTCCTTATGAAGCATGTAATCTTAATTTTAGTAGAGTTCTGACTTTATTTATGACAATTTCCTCTCAAAGATTTGGCTGAGTTTTAGGATGATTCTAGTCACTTTCTTAACTTAAAATATCCAACACAATACTCAAAAACTAACCTTAAAAATCAAAGAGAAACTAAAATTCAAAACTTAAGAAAATTCTTATCTTTCTAATGGTTTATTACCTTTATTTGACTGTGAGCCTTCTTCTTTATCTCTTTCTTTTCCTTTGCTCTCATAAATTTAACAGAGTTTCCCCAAAGTTTTTATATAAAAATCTCACAATACTCTGACAAAATCACACATCTTACTCCTTCTTCCCTCACCTCTATGCTTCTCATTATTTTTCTCTTTTCCATCATGTCTCTTTCTCTATTCTTATATCCCCTATTTATAGGAGTGGGGAGCCACGAGAGAAAGGTTGTCACCATTCTGCTATGCAACTTCATCTAAAAGTTGTCACATTTTATTATTTCAATTCATCTAAAAGTTGTCACATTTCATTATGTCATTTCATCTAAAAGTTAATGCTTTTCAGTATGTCATTTCATCTAAAAATTGTCACCTTTCACTATATCACTTCGCTTAAAAGGTTACCACTTTTCACATGTCACTTCATCTAAAAGTTGCTACTTTTCATTATGCCATTTCATTTAAAAGTTACCACTTTTCACTATAGTACTTCATTTAAAAGGTTCCCACCTTTTTTCATACCTCTGCATGCTTATTCTAACTTCTTCATCATTATTTATCTTTTTTTCCGTTTGACTATAAACTATGTCCTTAATCTTATTATATATTTTCAAACACATATAAAGGCTAAATTGAATATTTCAAACATAAGAAAATAACTCGAGGATATTTTCGAGTTATCACAGTTATTATTTAGGATGTAATATTAACGTGGTAAGAAGAAATTTTTCATACCTTGCATTCTTTTATTAATGTTCATTTTTTATAACATGTATATAAGATACAACATAAATATAATATCCATACCCAAGGAAAAACTGAACCTAGCACAAAATTA
Source organism: Carica papaya (assembly GCF_054855325.1). Classification (NCBI taxonomy): domain Eukaryota; kingdom Viridiplantae; phylum Streptophyta; class Magnoliopsida; order Brassicales; family Caricaceae; genus Carica; species Carica papaya. The sequence goes on from NC_142314.1 coordinate 24,618,975, forward strand.
GGATTCTTAAGAAAAAAAGTCAAAACAATGTTTTATTTTAAATTATAAATTAGTGCATATCCGATGAGACTTTATTATTTAGTGTATCTTTCTTGTGTTTATTACTGAAATTATTTATAATTTATTATCCTCTATTTTGTAACTGAATTCGTATATGTACTAGTTCCTATGGTATGAATTGTGAGGATATTGAAGGTAGTTAGATGAGTCTAGTTTGATGAGTATGTATTATATGTGTGGTTAAGCAGATTGGATTGTTAAAATGAGGTAATAATCAAAATTAGGAAATTAATAAATTAATAAATAAAATTAGGAAAGAATGCATTTAAGGAATTTTAGATAGAATGGTAGATTGATTGTAATTTAAAAAAATAGTACAAAGAAATATAAAAGACATGAAACCCCATTTAACTGGTGGGTGAGTGTGTAGCCTTTAGGCATGTGACTATGGTGAACCTTACTCGTGGATACGACTTCAGTTAGATGTGGCTAAGCGATAAGTACTCTAGAATTGTGAACTATTTACTATGCACTATGAATTATGAACTATGAACTATTAACTATGAACTGCGAATTGCGAACTGCAAACTGTGAACTATGATGTATTCACATGGTAGAAGGGATCTATATTACCCTCATTGATGCTGGTGGAAATTACATAGTGAGATGAAACTATCTTTAATAAGATGTAGGATGATAGGAATGAATATAAAGTTATATGTAAAACTTATGATACTAAAATACTGAATTGATGTTTACTGAATTGTTTATATCTTAAATCATTACACGGAATACTGAATTTTGATGTTATTGAACTGTTTACTGCTTAAATATATGAATAAACTAAATTTGTATGTTTTAGTAATGAGTTAGGATGTAGTTATCACATGTTTTTGAAAAATAAATAGAGAAGTGTTTTCAAACTCTCTCCGCCAATAGTTTATGTTCTCTACCAACTTAGATGAGTTATTCTATTATTTGTGGTATTTACATATTGAGCACATTCCACATGGGTAGTCAGGAATCAAGATATTTTAAGATCACATTCCTGAGAAGTGAGAGAATTATTATAAGATTTATGTTAATTTCTTTTAGTAAGAACTTAAGGTTATTTATTTCCTTTGTTACTAGTTTAGTTTTGGACAATAGATATGTCTCATTAAGGTGAGATAATTAGATCAAACTTACAAGGGATGTAATTTCTATATTATTTTACTATTTTATAATGTGTATACTGTAAGTATTCTAGATAAGAGATCGGGCTATGACAATTGGTATCATAGCTTACATTTCTTGGAACCATCCCTTGCATATGAGGCTTAGGATAAGACTATAGTTAAGGATATACCTTAAAAAAATAAATACTAAATTTTTGTTTAGTGATATAAGAAAATGAAAATGAGGCGAGGAAGACCCCCTATTGTGACATCCCAAATGCTAATTAACACATAAGGGTGCCAAATACATAAACAGATACGAGTGCATATAAGATAAATGTATACAGTAGAATAAATTAATTACAATCCCATACAAAATAAAAATAGAGTTCCATATAAGACTAAGGTGGAAACAAAATAATTTACAAGCCTCTACAAAAGACGGACTCATCAGAGTGCGGGACAACTATGCACTCATAATGGTTCATGGATCCATAGGATCCTCAAAGGCTTCAAGAGGTAGATCAACGATTAGTTCCTCACTATCTTCCTCATCTGGGGGGGGCATGGAAATGGGTGAGTTCCATGTACTTATTAAGGAAAACAATATTTAAATAACATCACCAAGATTTCACAGGTAGTTTAAACTGAAATAAATTATCATAATTACTTACCATCAAGAAACGTGTCAGAGGTCCATTAAATTGATTATGAAAACAATTTACTTTATTAAAGAAAACATCAAATTTATCATGTCATAATCATATCATGTCAATCAAATCAATCATACTAAAAGTAGAGAAAATCAAACAAATCATGACATACTCCTTATTTCATTTATCCTTCGTGTGAAGTCGTTCCGACTTCCATCTATTGAAAACAATATGGATTCCTGACTACCCATGTGGAATGACCAATTCATTACATATTATATTAGTAATTTACGGCTTGACAAACCAACAACACATTTACAATTTGCCAAACCATGACATGATCTATGACCACGGTTGTGCCAAGCATAGTGGTCTTACATGTAAATTATAGTCATCACTTACTTTACCAAAAGTGACCCTTACAATCATATCGCAAACCACTCTCGTCAGAGGGTATGTCCTTATCCATTGGGAGTGGTCTTCTTATATCTTTTCATACCAGATTGGGAGAAACAGAAATCTCTCAGAGATAAAAAGCCTAATAAAACAATTTATGAACTATACATGCCGATACCGATACATTTTCACATGCTTTAAATATAACATCATGCTCGTTACTTCATCACTATACAATCAACATTTATCACATGCAAATTAATCCTTCTAGCTAAACATGCGTTAACATGTAATAATTTTACTTAAGCATATAAAAATTAAGTATGCAACCAATCAATTAAAATTTTATTAATTTAATTTAGAAATACTCCTTAATATGTTAAAAGAAAGTACTAAATTACTCACCCAAACCTTAGTGCTTCCTACATCTTTCTTTCTTCTATTTCTTCTCTTTCTCTTGCTAGCTCTCTCTTTCTCTCTTCTAAAACTCCTTAGAAGATGGAAGAATGAACTTGGAGTGGTGGAGAAATGGTGAAGGGGGGTCCTTATTTATAAAAAATGAGGACCGTTAGTTTGCACCAAGTGCCGAAATCTTGTGAAGAGAGAGGAAAGTAAAAGTGATTTGATGCGACATAATGATTGATAGATGGATGATGTGACAACGGTGATGTGACAGTGGTGCAAAAATTAGAGGCACGTCACCCAAATGACAGTAGCGCATCGCTTAACCGATGGTGGCACTCGCCAACCAAAGGCGGCATGCAGCCCCAAAACTCCTCTTCTCTCTCTAGTTCTCTCTCTTTCTCTAAAACTCTTTGGTGGATAAAGAATGAAGTTGGAGTGGTGACGAAATGGTGAAGAAGGATCCCTATTTATAGCAAATATGGACCATCATATTTGTGCCAAGTTGCAAAATCTTGTGAGGAGAGAGGAAATGAAAAGGTGACTTGATGTGATGCTACTGATGGATGGCTTACGCAACGTCAGTGATGTGATAGTGGTGTAAAAATTGAAGGCATGTAACCCAAACAACGACAACACGCTGCCCAACCAGTGGCGCACACGCCCAAGGTAGGGATTGTGCTGCGTGAGGCACAGCGCGCCGCACTAGCCTACGTGCAAGGAGGTTTTCCCGCGGGCATTTTCGATAGGATTTTTCCTTCTCTGTTTTTCGAAAACCTTCTTGAGTCAATTTTAGACAAATTTTTAACAAATTATAACAAATAAATTTAAATAAATATTCAGTTAAATATCCAACAAATACGTAAAATTCGTAAAAAATTTCAAACCATTTCATTTGGAAATCAAGGCATGAAATTTAAAGAGTTCAAATGGTATTAGGACCTGAATAATTAGGGATTTTGCAATACAATTAAGCATAAAGGTTTTCAGGATGTTACATAATAATAATAAAACAAGAAAATTTTTGTTATTATTGAAAAGAATAATTATCTTATATTTGAAATAAAATCATTACAATAAAATCTCTCATATATTATATTATATAATGGATAAACACACATTATGTTCATAATAGAGATATGATGATCTCATTAATTAAGTTTGAAAGTCCTCATTACATAATGAGTTTAACTGGCACAAATAGATTCTTCTCATGAAAATTTACTTTCGTGTAATGATATGATCTATCATGTTGTGATATAAAGTTGTTGTTTGACTTAAGATGACCATATTCACCTTATAGGTGTTCGATCAATACTATTAATTTATTGACAATCTTATACCATACATAGAGAATTTTGTATACAGTTTACCTTTCAAAAAAAAAAAAATTCATGCCATACATAGAAGACTTCAAAATTTTTTACTGACATATTGCATTCTTTGAAATTCTTAAATATTACATATTTATTAGTTACTATACAATATACTAATAATAAATTCTAGGTACGTGGTAACTTGGAGCTTCAATATAGAAATTATGTCCATGTATTTTTCATATAATAGGGAGACAATGAACAAATTGTAAAGTTTTCTTGTGTACCAGTATGCTTACCATTTAAACATTATTTTAACAAAAATATTCTTGAAAAATTTCAAAATAATTTTTGCACTTTAATTGATTTTAAAACAAATTATCAAAAAATTAATCATTGATGTTAACCGTTATTATAGTCTGGTCTCTAATATTTTTTTAGTACTATGTGATTCCTGATATTTTTTATTTGTTTTATACGCACATATTTCTTCTATTTTTTAATTGAAAAAATTAAAGTAATTAGATTATATTCAAATTTTTTAAAAGTAACTAAAAAATAATTTTAACTAATTAATTAAATTAATAAATTAATAACAATAAATTCATTTTAAAATCTAAAATTGTAAAAATCAATGATATATTATAAAAGTAGTCATATGTCGAAAAAAGCATATAAATACTATTTATAACTAATATAATGGTTGATAATAGACATTAGATCAATATATTTTAAATAAAAAATATATATGTAATGAGAATTAATTTTTGTAATTTGTGAAATTCACCTCATTTTAATATTCACTTAATTACAAATTTTTTTCTTCCTCACAATATAATCTCCCCAGCAACTAATTAGAATTTAATTTTACAAAGGTTACAAACTTTTTAGTTAGTTTTAAGGTAAAAAATTATAACTAGGAAAAGAAATTAGATGCATGAAGATGAGTGGAGAGCCAAAGACAAGAAATCTATTATACCATCTCATTCATATGTTTAAATGGAGAATTATATAATATTTGATTAAGAGAATTAAATAAGTTTTATGAATATTAATAATCACTTATTTATTTATTATTTAAATAACTAGTTTATTGTAATGGCCCAAACTCTCATCTTGAGTGCTTAAGGCATGCACACAATAAAATAGTAAAATAATCTAAAAATTATATTCTTACACAACAGTCTAAATTAAAAATTACATCCCTTGCAACGTTTGATCTAATTATCTCACATTCATGAGGTATATCTAATGTCCAAAAATAAACTTGCAACAAAATAAATAAATAACGTTAAGTTCTTACTAAAAGAAATTAAATAAATCTTCTAGTAATTCTCTCATTGCTCAGGAGTGCGATTTTGGGTATTCTGATATGTAAAAGATAAATGATGAATATAGTGAGATAATGCATTTGGTAAGTGAGTAACTACCAGAAATAATATAGTAACTCATCTAAGTTGGTAGAAAACATAGAATTACCAATGGAGAGAGTTTGAAAACACTTTTCCTTTCATTTTTCAAAAATATGTGATATTTAGTTTATTCATATATTTAAGCTGTAAACAGTTTAATAACATCAACATTCAGTATTCAGTGTAATAATATAAGATATAAATAATTCAGTAAACATCAATTCAATATTTCAGTATCAAGTTTTACACATAACTTTATATTCATTCCTATGATCCTATAACTTATTAAAATAGTTTCATCCTTGTGATGTCATTTCCATCGGTATCAACGAGGGTAATAAGGATCTCCTCTACCACATGGATACATAATAGTTCACACTTCACATATCACAGTTCACAGTTCATAGTTAATAGTTCACAGTTCAAAGTTCAAAGTTCATAGTTCATAGTTCATAGTTCACAGTACACAGTATACAGTTCACAATTCCACAGTATTTATCGCTTAGCCAGATTTGACTAAAGACGTATGCATGGGTGGGGTTCACCATAGTCACACGCTAAAAGGCTACACACACATCTGCCCCTCGGTGATGCTGGCTAAATGATTTTTCATTTCTTTAATATTTCTTTGTACTGTATTTTAAATTACAGTGTATCTACCATCCTATCTAAAATTCCTTATGTGTATTCTTCTCTGATTTTATTTATTCACCTATTAATTTCCTAATTTTGATTATTACCTTATTTTAACAATCCAATCCACTTAACCGCACAAATTATACATAATCATCAAACTAGATTCTTCTAGGTACCTCCAATATCCTCACAGTTCATACCATAACAGCCAATACATATACATATTCAATTACAAACTAGAGCATAACAAATCATCAATAATTTCAGTAATAAATACAAGAAAGACACAATAAATAATAAAGTCCTGTTAGATCCACATAAATTTATAATTTAAAATAAAACAATCAATTATTTGATGCCATAATTTAATATCTTAAACAAATTAAACTACATTCATAAGCACTTATGCACTTATCTTTTTCCACCTTCGAATCTAATTCCCAGAAATTTCTCTGAATGCGAAATCTTCCATGTCCTAGTGTATTCTACTTTAGTCAATGGTGAAGCAAAATTAGCTCCTAACTCACATTCTAAATGGTCTAAACGAATTATTAACCTATGTATTAATTAAATTTAAAGCATTGAAGGTTCCCAAGTTTCTAAACTCACCACACATAACTACTGAAATCTACACTTTGCCTCCATGCGCTGCTATGTGCTACTACTTGACCACCATGCATTGTTGTTGGAACCACCACAAATTGGCCAAAAATACGACAAACTGCCTCATGCACTTAGATACGATACGAATCTAGTGAGAATGAGCTGAAAACATGCATGAATTTGTGAAATTGCGTGACCAGCCGCCACGTGCAGTGTTAGTTCCTTCTTTTTCTTTTCCTTCTTTTTTTCTTTTTTTTTTCTTCTTCTTCTTCTCATCTCTCGGATGCCGATCGATATTTGATTCTCTCTCTCTCTTTGTAGATCTCTCTTATCCTCATAACTTTTCTTTTTATAGGGAGAAACAAGAGGAGTCTTGCACGTCTCTTCTTTCCCAGTGTACAGGTCTCTTATTCCTCATTTTTTTTGTCAAAGAAAGAGGCGTACATGCCTTTACCTCTTCCTCTTTCCCAATTAGAGGTGTGTTCACCTCTAGTATTTTTTTAATTATTTTAAAAAAACATATTATTTTAGGGTTTTCCAGAAATGAAGTCATTTTGGCATTTTTCTTCGACGATTTTGGGCTAGGTTCAGTTTTTCCCTGGGCCTGGGGATTACAATCTCCCCCTAGAAAACTTTAGTGTCCCAAATTTATTTTATTAATATAGATGACATTAATTAATGCTAATTTAAATTAAAACATGTTAAAGATGGGCCACTTGGCTAAAGATCAATGACAAATTCAATTTTTCGATCTATAAGAAACCTTGGTAAATCATCAAGGAAGACACCTCAAAATTCTCTAACCACTAGAATCTCATGGACATCTGTTCCATGACTTGTCTTGGCTCACACGCAATAAGATGTTAAATCACATTTCGTAAATTAGAATCAACACATTATTTACTTTGTACACAATTAACAGGAAAGAAGAAAATGAAAGGTCATTAGCATAAACAGACATTTCATTAGGAATATTAAATGAAAATTTCTTATGCCAATAGTCCACATTAATGTGATAATCTGCTAACTAGTTCATCCTTAATATTACATCAAAATCCCTAATATCTACTAATATCAAATCTATCTCAAATTTCCTACTTGTGATTTATATAACACGACCTGTACACTATATTGGTTGTCAGATTGCCACTTGTAGACATTGATACTACTAAAGTAAATTCAAGAAACACTGGAGAAATATTTAAGTACCTAACAAATGCATGAGAAACAAAAAAAATGTATAGATCCATGGTCAATTAAAACATGTGCTAAGTGATTACACATAGAGTATGTACCTTAAATCACATCGAGAGTAGCTTAAGCATCTTTGGGTGTGATGGTATAAACTCAGGCTGTAACTATTGGCCTGATTTGCGACTGAGGTTGGGGACAATCATTGACCTAGTGCTGGGTATTTCCACACCTAAAATTACCATTGTTGAGTTGATAACAGGGGATATTTTCATGAGTTCAGCCATAATGAGCTCAATTCTGATTTGATTTGACTGGTAGAGACTGTAGTGGGAAAGGTTGAGCTATCTTGGGTATATTATTTTAATGGTCATAACTTGGAACTAGCTTCTCGTAGGGTGTTGGAGTTTTGGAACTGCCTTTTATTGGTGTGGGGCTCTTAATAGTACTCTCAATGAGCTGCGCCTTGACAAAAACTTGCTGATTGGTATGAATCTCAAGTACTATCAGTGGGTTTCTAATCTCTGGAGGGAGATTCTATTGAAATCTTCAGGCCATCTTCCCCTCATCAAACATAATCTCAAGAGAGTAATGACTAAGCTCTATGAATCTTTTGGCATAATCAGCAATTAAGAGGCTCCCCTAGGTGAGCTGGACAAAATCTATCTCTTTCTGAAGGCGAATGTGCTCAAGGAAGTATTTAGCATTAAATGCCTCTAAAAATTATTCCCACATGGTAGGAGTGAGTAGTATAGTTTGTTTAAGTCCCCATCAATGCTCTGCCTCTCCCTCAAGAATATAGGTTGCGAGGATAACCTTCTGCTTCTTAGTCACTTTCAGAACTCTATAGGACTTTTCAATTGCCTTTAGATACTTTTCAGCCTCTAGAAAATAGATGATCCTGTAAATGAAACTAGATTCAGTACTTTTCAATATAACATCGGTCCATTGTTAGTGGAGCTAGACCCTGTGAGGTGGAGTGGAGGCTTAGGATCTAGTTAATCTCCCATTAGAGGAACGAGGAGAGGATTATGAAGATCCCTCCTTTATTCTCTAGCCTGCTGATAAGTAATGAACATCTCCACCAAGTTGTAAAGATGATCAACCTTTTCTTGTAAGGATTCCACACGAGAAACTCTATGCACAAGAGGGTAACACCCTGAAAACCTTTGTACTTAATTTTTATTGTGAACCCTTAATTATTCGTGCCTTGAGGCCATTTGAACTCTTTAAAATTTTGTGTTTTAATTTATAGATGAAATTTAATATTTATGAGCTTCGTGTTTATTGGGTTAAATAATTATTAAATTTTATTTTTGAATATAGATATGTTAAAATTTATTTTTTCAAAATTATTTAAAAAAAAGTTTTAGGAAAAACGAAGGAGAAAACAATGGAAAAATCATGCAGGAAAGAACCCCCTCCCGCGTGGGCCCTAAGCGCTGCGTGTATGGCCAGCGTGGATCGTGCACCAGTGCGTATGTCCCATCTGTGTAGGGTGTGAGGCATGGTATATGCGCAGCTTTGCGTGCCTTGTACGCATGGTAAGCTTGGGCATTGTAGGCCCAGGCGTAGGAACCCTGTGTGTAGTACGCCAGTATGTAGGAGGTCTGCGAGTACTAGGCCTGCGCGCGTGGTAGGCTGGGCCAGCGTGCACTACCTCGGGTCATGCACACTGCACCCTTAGGGGCTACGTGCCGCCTTTAGGCTGCGAGCGCCGCTGTCAGTTGGGTGGTGAGCTGCTGTCATTTGGGTAGCGTGCCTCTAGTCATCACGTCACTATCGCCACATCATCCATCTGTTACCCATGTCCGTCAGTCGTCACGTTGCATAAAGTCACTTTTACTTTCCTCTCTCTTCATAAAATTTTGTCACTTTGGTGCAAATCTAACGATCTCTATTTTTTATAAATAAGGACCTCCTTCACCATTTCCTCACCACTCCAACTTCATTCTTCTATCTTTTAAGGAGTTTTAGATAGAGAGAAATAGAGAGAGCAAGAGAGAGAAAGAGAAGAAATAGAAGAAAGAAAGACGTAGGAAGCATCAAGGTTTTGGTAAGAAATTTAATATTTTCTTTTAACATACCAGAGAGTATTTCTAAATTAAATTAACGAAGTTTTAATTGATTGATTGCATGCTTAATTTTTATATGCTTAAGTAAAATTATTACATGTTAATGCATGTTTAGCTAGAAGGATTAATTTACATGTGATAAATGTTGATTGTACGATGATGAAGTAACGAGCATGATGTTATATTTTAAGCATGTGAAAATATATCGATATCAACATGTATAGTTCATAAACTATTTCATTAGGCTTTTTATCTCTGAGGGATTTCTGTTTCTCCCCATCTACTCTGAAAAGACGTAAGAGGACCACTCCCTATGGATGACGACATACTCTCTGACGAGAGTGGTGATGCGATATGATTATAGGGGTCACCTTTGGTGAAGTACAGTGGTGACTATAGTTTACATGTAAATTTATAGATGAAATTTAATATTTACGAGCTTCGTGTTTATTGGGTTAAATAATTGTTAAATTTTATTTTTGAATATTGATATGTTAAAATTTATTTTTTCAAAATTATTTTAAAAAAAGTTTCAGGAAAAACGAAGGAGGAAACAATGGAAAAATCCCGCAGGAAAGAACCCCTTCCTGTGTGGGCCCTAAGCGCTGCGTGTACGGCCAGCGTGGGTCGTGTACCAGTGCATATGTCCCATCTGCGTGTAGCTTTGCATGCCTTTTGCGCATGGTAAGCTTGGGCGTTGTACGAGAAGTACATTTTGAGTGCATTCTACGAGAAGTATTTTCCAAACTTTGTTCGAGAACATAAGCAAATAGAGTTCTTAGAGATAAACCGAGGGAACATGAGAGTGGTAGGATACGCTAAAAAGTTCATAGAGTTGGCTTAGTTCACGCCCAGCTAGTAGTAGATGAAAGCTTAAGAGTCAAGAAGTTTCAGAGAGGCTTACATAAGGAGATCTGGGATAAAATCTTAGTTGTAAAGATTAATGACTACCAAAAAGCACTAGAACGAGCTCATATTCCAGAAAAGGCTACAAGCCCAATCCCACAACAGATCTAGTGGGTTTGGCCATTCATACCAAATAATAGGAAGAAGGCCCAAGAGCCATAACAACTTCATAAGAGGTAAAAGATAGGTCTCATAGTTCCAACATAAGAGCCATAGTAGATCTGCCCCATTGTGGAAAGAACCATGGTAGCAGACCTGTTACAAATTGACATATGGATGCTTCAAATGTAGTAGTACCCAACATTAGATCAAAGAGTGTCCTATCAACAAAGAGCAGACTAGGCCAAGAACTTAAGGAAGAGTATATACTATTACAGAGAGAGATGTTGAAGCCTCTGAAGATGTAATCCAAGGTACGCTCACTATCTCTAGTACCTTAGCTAGGGTCATAGACCCAGGATCTACACACTCTTTTGCATCACATGAGTTTGCTCAAAATATGAACATTAAACAGTCACTTTTAGATTATGTATTAGTAGTCTCTACCCCAGCCAATAAGGACTTGACGACTAGTACAGTCTTCTTAGCATGCATTGTGGAGATTGCCAACAAAGAGTTACCCGTAGATCACACTTCTAGACATACATGATTTTAACGTCATAATAGGAATGGATTGGTTGGCAGTGTACCATGCCAATATAGATTGTCATGGGAAAATAGTGATCTTTAATGTTCCCAATGACAAGGCTTTCAAATTCAAAAGGATTAGGGAGCCTCAACATTCATGTCTCATATCTTTCATTTAAGCTCAATGATTATTTAAGAAGGGATGTGCATGGTATTTAGCTTATGTAGTGGACAATAAAAGTTAAAAAGTCAATCTACAATAGATACCTGTGGTGAAGAATTTTTTTGATATTTTTCCAGAAGATCTTCTAAGTCTAGCCTTAGATCGAGAGATCGAGTTCTTTATTGGCCTAATTCTTGGTACGAGCCCTATCTCTAAGGCTCCATATTGAATGGACAAAGTCAAACTAGAGGAACTCAAGAAACAACAGCAAGAATTATTGGATAAGGATTTCATTAGAGCAAGTGTATCATCATGGGATGTCCCAGTACTACTTGTAAAGAAGAAGGATAGTACCATGCAGCTCTATATCGACTATAGGAAACTGAACTAAGTTACCATAAAGAATAAATATTTGTTGTTGTATATTGATGATATGTTCGACAAACTTTAAGGAGCCAAAATATTCTCAAAGGTTGATCTACATTTTGGATATTGTCAATTAGAGATTAGGAAAGAAGATTTTCTCCAGATTGCCTTCAGAATTAGGTATGGTTATTTCGAATTTTTAGTGTAACACCCCAAACCTTTGATGATAAAATGAGATTATAAATTTTGTGATTTGAGTCCCTTTAGTACTTAAAATTTGCGATATGTCAAAATTAATTAATTATTTTGTTCATTTTCTATATTTTTAAAGAATTTAATTTAAAACAAAAATTTTAAGAAAAAATAAAAATTGGCAAAATGGATGGGGGAAAAATTTCTTGCAGCCGGCACCCATTCGACCACAGCTCGCAAGTAGACATGTGCACGTGCGCACAACTCGCAACAGTGCGCGCAGTTTGCAGGCACAGTGCACAACATGGGCACCTGCGCATGGCAGGGTGCCTGCGCGCAAGCCATGCGCATCCATGTCTCGCACTGTGCGCACATTGTGCAGCCCCCGGCAGCAAGTTTACTGTCAGTCGACATGACTGGCCGTCACATTAGATAGCCATATCGCATCGGGCCTACAATCAATCCCTTTTTTTGGCCTCCTAGATTTTTGTCACATGGCATAAATTTGGCCCTTGAATTTCTTTTAAAAGTGCCCTCCTCTCCTTTCACTCCTCATCATTTCCATTTCTTCAAATTTTACTAAAAATAAGAGAAAGAAAAAGAAGGAATTTCTAGAGAGAGAATATAGGAGAAAAGTAGGAGACTTACAAGCTTGCTTAATGAGTTTCTAAAAGCTTTTCTTCCCTTTTAGAAGGATAAATTGACTTGATTTTTGGTAAGGATTTCTTGGTATTTTTACTAACATTTCTAAGTGCTCTTTTTAGTAAATTAATTTGATGGAAATAAAGGAATCAGAAAATGGACTCCATGCTTGCTTTGTGATTTAATTCGACTTATGCTTGTTTGGTGATTTGTTTAGATGTTTGATATTTAACTTTGAAAAAAAATGATATGATGTCAAATTGTGGGATTATCCTTGTCCTACCTTTGGTAATGATAAAGAGGGTTGTTCTAAGGAACATAAGCTTCAAGGAATACTCCGATGGTCAAATCTTGAGATAATGGGCCTTTGGCTGAAAATGTTGATGAGCCCCACCACGTTCTAGGTGCAAATAAACTATAAATGTGTGCTAGATCTGAAATGTGATGGACATAAAGGAGTGCTTAAAATGAAAGAAAAAAGAATTGAAATCCTTTAGACTGTTATCTCAAAGAGGTTTCTATTTCTCCCTCATCTGAATAAATGTTGGTGAACCGTTCCTTGTGAATGATCTTTATTTTCCTCTGATGAGAGCGGACACGTAAAAATGACATGTAGGGCTACAGTGTCGAAGTGCAACTGTGGTCATAGATTATACCTCAGAAAGTTATGGATATGACCTTAGAAAGTTATGGAACTTACCTTAGAAAGTTATGGATCTGACTTAAGAAAGTTATGGAACTAACCTCAGAAATTTATGGGAGTCACCACTGTGCTTAATTTATAATTGGAAAACCCTATTTAGTCGGGCCTTATGATCACACTAAACTTATTTATTCTATTTCATAATTTATTTTCATGATTCATAAATTTTACCAAATTTTATTTTATTTTATTATATCTAAATTTAATTTGATTTAATTGTTTAATCATCATTTTTAGAAAAATTGAAATAAAAAATTTTTTAAAAAAAAGGGAAAATGGGAGAAAAATCCCATGAGAAAAAGCTGCCCGTGCGAGCACCCGTGCGTTGTGCCCGCACACGCACCCATAGCAGGCACAAGATGTGCGCACAGTGCGCATGTCCCATCCGCACGTGCGGTGCAGGGTCAATCCTGCGTGCGTCTTATTGTCCACAGACGGGCCATTTGCATGTCACTTCGCTCGCAGATAAATGGTGCACACTATGCACACGCCGTCTGTGCTGCAAGCCTTCGTGGATAGGCCCCTCTGCACACACAGGCTAGCTCCTGCACGCACCGGGCAGGTAAGGCCACCGACCGGTGAAGGAGGTCTTCCTCCTCTATTTTTCATGTCTAGCATCTTTTTCTCTCTCTTGGATAAAGTGGGAGCTGTCACCTACCATTTTGAATTACCACTTGAGTTAACCAACATACATAATGTCTTTCATCTGTCGATGCTGAAGAAATATCACATAGATCCATCGCATGTACTCTAATATGAACCCCTTGCACTTCAGGAAAACCTATCCTACATTGAGCTTCATGTGTGGTAATGGATCACAAAGAAAAAATATTACAGTCCAAGTTGATCTCCTTAGTAAAGGTACTCTGACAGCATCATTCAACTGAAGAAGCCACATGGGAGCCGGAAGAGGAAATGAAGGCTAAATACCCTCATCTGTTTGTGACCACTGATAAAGCAAATTGGGAGGACCAAATTTCTTTTTTAAGGGAGGGAGGATGTGATAGCTGCAAAATACCCCTAAGTTAATTTTTTATATTTGAAATATTTAATTTAGCCTTTATATGTGTTTGAAAATATATAATAAGGTTAAGAATATAGTTTAGAGTCAAACAGAAAAACGATGGATAATGACGAAGAAGCTAGAATAAGCATGAAGTGGTATGGAAAAAGGTGGGAACCTTTTAGATGAAGTGATATAATAAAAAATGGTAACTTTTAAATGAAGGGACATAATGAAAAGTAACAAATTTTAGGTGAAGTGACATATAAAAAGTAGTAACTTTTTAGATGAAGTAACATAATAAAAGGTGACAACTTTTAGATAAAGTGATAGAGTGAAACGACAACTTTTAGATAAAGTGACAACTTTTAAATGAAGTGGCATCATGAAAGGTGACAATTTTTAGATGAATTGGCATGATGAAAGTTGATAACTTTTAGATGAAGTGGCATAGCAAAATTGTGGAAACCTTTCTCTCGTGGCTCCCTACTCCTATAAATAGGGGATAGGAGAATGGACGAAGAGACATTGTGAATGTGAGAAAAATAGTTAGAAACATAGAGGTGAACGAAGAAGAAGGAATACAAAGTGTCCGATTTTGTGAGAGTATTGTGAGGTTTTTAAATAAAAACTTTGAAAAAACTCTATTAAATTTGTGGGAGAAAAGGAAGAGGAAGAGAACAGGAAAAAGGTTCACGATCAAAAACCAAGTTATAAACTATTAGAAAGGTAAGCCTTTTCTTAAGTTTTGAAATTCAATTTCTCTTTGATTTTTGGTGCTAGTTTTTTAGTATGTGAATAACACCCTGCCTCACCTAGGGTACGAGTTTTCACAGTTGGTATCAGAGCACATGCTCATAGGGCATTGCTTATTACATGAGGCTTACAATTTATGAGGGTTCAGACTATATGAAGTTTTCAAGCCTCAGGACACGTTTTTAGAGAAAGTTTGATGTGACCCTAGACAGTTTAGAATTAGTTTCAAAGATGCAGTCTTCTATCAATCAGGGACCCCCAGAATAGGAAAGTAATTTCATCCCTCAACGCTTTCCTAATTGGGATTATTCCAAGAGATGGACCAAGATTGTCCAAGCTAGAAGACTTAAGGCCCAAGTATGATTAATGGGCTTAAAGAAGTGTAAGAAAGCCCATGCCTGAGTAAGGAGGCTCACACGTGCACCGAAATGCAGCCCAACCCACAGAGACTATGAAATGTGGCCTGATCCACACGGCCCACAAACACGCACATGTGCTCGCACGGACCATGCGCACAAGCGCCAAAGAGCACCCACGCATGCAACCCTCTAGGCCCGCGTGGAACCGACCGCCCGCATCGTAGGCCTAAGAGGTCAAATGTGCGTACCCCACACAGATGAGTCCTTGGATGGTCCAAGTAGCCCAAGCCTACTAGCCCACGACTCCCACGGGGTTTCTCTTACGCAACCCACGCGAACCGGTAAGCCTAACCCATTTGGTTAGCCTAAACTGGTTGGCCCCTCTTTTTCCCTTTTTAAATTCTTTAAATATTTATGTATTTTATTTTATTATTTTAAAACCCTTTAAAAAGGCTTGGGACCTCCTTTTCAAAATACCCATGTGTTAAAATTAATTTTCACATGTGTTTTAAATGGATTCCACATGGGATAAATATGGATTTAAATTACTTATTATTTTAATATAAGTCTATCCCTTAACATTATTTAATTAATTTATTTAGGATAGAATAATTATGTTATTATGTAATTATCCTATATTAATATAGAATTTTATCTAAGTTATTATTTTATTAATTATCTTAAGATTTTTGTACTCATCTAGATTGCCCGAAAAAGGCTATAAATAGACCTTTGCCCTTAGAATGTAAGGCACACCTTTGAGAATAAATTTTAGAGTATTCTTGAGAGCTTCAACTTTTCTTCTTTTAGCATTTTTTTTAAAATTAGCTTCTTCAAGTTCTTCAGGAAACCGGAGTCTTTAGAAGTCTTATTGTGCCAAGGAGCAGGGATCAACTTATTAGTAAATCCATGGCGTTTTTCCTTTCCTTGTTTATTTTTTCTAGTCTTTGTTTTTACTTTTCTTTAGGATTGTAGATTTAATTAGAGGAAGGGGTTTAATTCTAGGTGGTTATTATTTCGGTATTGTACATGTTGAGTGGTTTCAGGATTAGATTTGATCCTCCCCATACTCTCCTGCATCAAAGTTAGATTGAGAAGTAAAACGTATATGCATGTAGGAGATAGTGTTAAGGAAACGAGAGAGTATGGTATTCCGAAGTACTAAAGGTAAGATTTACCTATATCAGAATTCAATAAATTCAAGATCAACAAACCATGGCTTCACTTTGGAGCTAGCTAGAGAGGATGATAAGCAATGACCATAATGAAACATAGAGAATGCTAGTAGATACCAACAGAGACTTAAGCTACCACTGAGGATTGGCACAATAGGGGCAAAGGAATAAGAAGTAGAAATAAGAGTGATATGTTCCACCTCGGAATAGAAAGCAGAAATGAGACAAACAAAATTCAAACAGGGACTGTAAGGAGAATTCTTAAATGTGCAAATAACATGGATGAATCTCTAGAAGAATACCTTTCTTAAGTTCACCAGAGATTAGGAAGAAAGAAAATAAAAAAACATTTGAATGACTAGTTATGCCTTTCGAACCTTCACACAGTGGAATATTTGTACCCCAAAAGAAAGTAAGACTATAACTCCAAAATTCTGAAATGATAGGAATTCATAGATGACAATATGAAAAAAATTTCCCAATCAAGAGAAAATCTCTCAAATGGGAGACAAATTCCCCCAAGTGGGAGGAAATTCCAATCAGGAGGATAATCCCTTGATAAAAAAGAGAGAGTCCCTTAGATAAGGGAAAATTCCCTAAGCAAGAGAAAGTTCCCCAAGATGGAGAAAATGAAAACCCCTCAAGTAGGATAAAACTTCGCAATAGGGAAATAATTCCTCCAACAAGAGAAAGCTACTAATAAAAGGAAAACCCTTGAAAAAGCAACAAAGTGGCGAAAAATCTCTCAAGTTGGTAACTTTTTAAGGAAACATCTCCTAAATCTAATAAAGATTAAGAAAACATAAAAATCTTTAAAATGAAGACTTAATTCCCCAGCATGTTGGGAGACTAAATAAATTTAAAGACCTTGATGGCTTTTGGAGATTCCTTAGGAATATTCTTTAGGAAAAAAATGGGTACCTTATCTGTTCCAAAACTACTATCAAGGATATGGATAGGGATTACAGTAATGATTTGAAACTCTAAGTCATTGAGCTATCATGTGCTTTGAGGAGAAACGCAGTTTAGGAGATTAAATAAATCATGTACTAAGTGAATCAGATCCAATTCTAGTAAGTGAAACAAAGCAAGCCTAATTAAGAATCTTCATAAATCTACTACAGACTCGAAGGAAATACAATTTTTAAAATCAATAAGCCTAATATTAAAACGTTCAGAAAAATGAATAACTATCCGAGATTTAAATAGATTTAAGGTTCCTCATGACTTTCTTTTTGGAAAAATGAATATGATATTCATTTAAATTCCTATAGACCATATAAGAGATGATAGTTCAAAAACCTTAGACATTAACTCACCATAGGTTTGGTGGATAGAAAACTTTTGTGTTGGATGAGTCAAAATATGCTTAATTAGGACTCTTGAAACCTTATTACACCTAAGGACAGCTTCCTTGGAAAATCATCAGTAATTTGATGATAAAATCATCACATAGTTCCTATATACCTAAAGGGGGAATAGTATGATATACAAATATATTATGATAAACCTCAAAATAAATATTATTAGAATAACACAAGAGAAGTGTAGTGGACCCATAACCCACCACACAAGGAAGATTTCTCTTCGAACCAACAAGTAGAAATTGACAATATGATAGAAATGTGACTCATATCTTTATATCATACTTAAGAGTGATTGCTTGAAAAGTTTGAAAAATCACAATCATAATACCAAATCTTGCAAGAGATCGAACCAAACTTAACCACTCATAATAAAACTAATAAATGAATTCTTTGCCTAAGAAATTCCTAATAATTGTCGGCAATAGCCATATACATTCTAAAGGACTTTAGAAATAAGCTGATAAAATATTGAGGTATATTAGGAATCATTTGGCCTCTGATGGACTTAAAAGAATAATATGATTCAGCTAAAGGATAAATCATGAAGGTGCCAAGTCGTTGGAATAAAAGAGTAAAGAACTTGAGAACCCATAAGTAGCTTCATACCCACTTAATTTTCGTGCCACCTACCTTGAAGGAATGTGAATATAAAACAGAATAGTGAGGCTCAATCGTCATGTTTGTGAACTTCCTTAGATGAATACGAACAGTCAAAGTAGATTAAAACCCTGAGTTCTTGTGAATGATGGGTATGTTGGTGATACCTAGTGATTTTATTAAAGATTTTAGATAATATACTCCAAATAATCAAATAATAATTTTTAGAAGTTAGGAAACAATAGTTTAAAGTAGACACATGAAATGTGGGGGACTAAAAATGAATAGTATGAAGGTTACTTAAGGAATTAAGGATATATTTTTGTGTAAAATTAGGATCTAATACAGATTATTAAGAGGATAAACTGGAAATGATGTTTTCTAAGCCTGTAGGATAGTAATTATAATTGTATACAACATGATTGGAAAACATTATAGTTTAGTGAATCTTGAGGATCACTATAGTCCAAGATGGTATTCCTTTAACTGAATCAAATGTTCTTAAGGTAACTATAGTGAGGCACCAACAAACTCTAAGCATTAAAATATTTGGAATTGAGAGGCAAACTTTTAGCAATTATACCTTACTTATGGGAGTTAGAAAAAAAAGTGATTATAAAAAACGAAGATATTTTCGGGGGTAAAATTTCAATGATGCCATCAGGTTGAGGAGAAAACTTAAAAACAGGTACCCCTAGTCATGGTAAATTTAGAGGACAAGTATTTTTAAGGGGAGAGATTGTAACACTCAGCTAGCCAAATACTTCCTTCAGCCTTGGGACATCCCAAATACTAATTAAAGAATAAGGGTGTCAGATACAGAAATAGATAAGAGTGCATATAAGATTAATATATGCAGTGAAATAAAAATATTACAATCCCTTATAAAATAAAAATAGAGTTCCCATTCTTACAATACTGAGGTGAAAATAAAATTAATTACAAGCCTCTACAAAAAATGGACTCATCAGAGTGCATGACGAAATATGCACTCATAAAAGTTCACGGATCCACGGGATTCTTGAAGGCTTCAGGGTGTAGATCAATGATTGGTTCCTCACTATCATCCTCATCTAAGGGGAGCATGAAAAAGGGGTGAGTTCCACATACTTAGTAAGGAAAGTAGTCTTTAAATAACATCACTAAGATTTCAAAAGTAATTTAAAACTGGAATATGTACCATAATTGCTTACCATTAGGAATTGTGTCAAGAATCATAATAATTATGAAAACAGTTTTACTTTATTAAAGAAAACATCAAATCAATCATGTCAAGTCATAATCATATCATGTCAATCATTTCAATCATGTTGAGAATTAAAAAAATTAAACAAATCATGACATGCTTTTTCTTTCATTTTATTCTTCACGTGAAGTCATTTTGACTTCCATCTACTGCGGGCAATATGGATTCCTGACTACTCATGTGGAATTACCAATTTATTTTATATTATATTATCAATTTGCAGCTTACTATACTAATAACACATTTACAACTTGCCAAACTATGACACGATCTATGACCACGGTCGTGCCAACCACAGTGGTCCTACATGTAAACTATGGTCACGGTCGTACTTTACCAAAGGTGACTTCTACAGTCATATCACATTACTACTCTTCTCAGAGGGTACACCATCATCCACAGGTAACAGTCCTCTCACGTCTTTTCATACCAAACGGAGGAGAAATAGAAACTCCTTAGAGATAAAAAGCCTAATGAAACATATCATTTATGAACCATGCATGACAATACTGATAAATATTTCTCATGCTTAAAAACATAACGTCATGTTTCGTTAATTCATCATCATATAATATATACTAAGCATTTATATTTACTACGTGCAAATTAATTATTATAGTTTAACATGCATATAACCAGTTTATATACATTCATGTAAACATGTATTAACACATAATAATTAAATTGTAGCATGTAAAATTAAGTATATAATCAACTAATTAAAATTCCATTAATTTAATCTGAAATACACATTAGTACATAAAAATAAATATTAAATTTCTTACTAAAACCTTGAAGATTTTCCTACGTTTTTCTCTCTTCTAATTCTTCATCTTCTATCTCTACCTCTCTCTCTCTACAACTCTTTGGTGGATAGAAGAATGAAGTTGGAGTGGTGAGTAAATGGTGAAAAGGAGTCCCTATTTATAGAAAATGGGGACTGTTAGATTTGCGTCAAGTGGTGAAATCTTATGAGGAGAGAGGAAAGGAAAAAATGATTTGATGCGACATGAAAATTGATGAGCGCAACTGATGGATGGTTGATGTGATGATAGTGACATGACAGTGGTGCAAAAATCATAGGCATGCCGCCCAAACGATGACAACACGCCACCCAACAAGTTGTGCACGCCCCAGCTTGCTGCGCACAGGCGTGCAAACAGGGCAAACGAAGCTGGGCACTTAGTTGCACGTGATGTGATGTGAGCAGACAGCACGCCTTGAACCCCGTGTAAAAGAGATGTACGTCCAGGCGCACATCCCGCGCTGGCCACCCATACGCGAGCGCATGCGACCGGGGTCTGCGTAGGCAAGGAGGCCTTCCCGTGGGCACTTTTCATGGGATTTTTCCATCGTTTTTCCTTCTCCATTTTTTTAAACCTTTTTAAATCAATTTAGATAACTTTTAACAAATTACAAAAATATATTTTTAAACAATTATTAAATTAGATATTCAACAAGTACAAAAAATTTATAGATAAATTTTAAACCATTAAAGCATGAGATTTATAGAGATCAAATGGCCTTAGGGCTCGAATAATTAGGGGTTTTATAATTTAGTTAAGTACAAAAGTTTTTGGGGTGTTATAGGCCCAATCTAACAAAATAAAAAAAACCCAAACCCATGCCCCAAGCCTTGCACAAACAACCTCCCTTTTCTTCTTCTCACCGACAACACAACAAGGGTTTAGGGTGAAATTAGTAGAAAAAGAAGGGAGGAAGCTTGAATAGAGGAGGTAATGTGAGGGATCTCGGTGGTGGACAGTCATAGATGAGAGAGGTTTAAAAGGCGATCCATCACTGCGATCGGACACCATCACAAAAAAATAAGAGGTAAGTAAATCTACTCCTTACAACATGGGTTTAGAGTTACATACTGAATTTTTGTGTGTGTTGCATTATAATTACAGTATGGATTGGTGGTAAGAATTTTAGTGAGGAAATGGTGATAAATTTACAAATACACGAGGAATCAGATGCAAAATTTAAAGAAGTTTAGGAGCTAGTATAAGAGCAGGGTTAAGACTGATCAGAATGGGATGAGTGAGGATTTTAAGAGAAGAATTATGGGGAACCTGAAGCATACAATATAGTGAATGGAGTACTGGCTTAATTTAATGGGCAAAACTTATCACGAGTGAGATTTTATTGACATACTTAGATTTGATATAAAAAAAAAAGAAAGGTAAGGGTTAATGGCAGCTTAACAGTAAAAGAATGGAAACAAGAGTGGTGAATCAAAAACTGATTATTAGAATTAATAACAACAACAAAATTAAGAGTATTTGCATTTTGAGTGATCGAATTTGTGAATGAGTATGGGAAAATTTATCTTGAAATTTATATGCATTAATAAAGGAGTAAAAAACTTATTAAGGTAAAATAGGTGTTGAATTTGTTGGTGGCCAAAACTTCCGTTGAATGTGTATGAGGGCAGTGAACTGTCGAGCTCTCAAAGAGGAGTCATTACTTAAAAGTGTATTGGCCCAAGGATGGGTCGTTGGTGTTGATGCCCCGAACGTCTAGTGTGGTGAAATTTTTATGTGTATTACATGAAATTGTGAATGTGTATGTGAAAACATGACTGAGGGGTCCTTGAGGATCATTCCAATGCTTTTATCATATTTTATAATTATGAATGGTATTTTCTGTGGTGAGCTCCTGTGAGGAGCGAAATATGAATGGTTGTGGCCCTGTATAAGAGTTGAGGGTTTGAAGCCTCGGTGTTGATATGGTATTGATGGTAGAGGTAACTAGGCTGTAAAATTAAACAAAAAATTTGGAGGCAAGAATAAATCACTAAAAATGGCTTGGAATGGATAAAATGAAATATATATGTATTCATGGGGGAAGACGGGATATTCAGTACTATTGGGTGTAAATACTTAATTATATATATATACATAAATGGGAGAAGTTTAGATAATAGAGGTTACTAAGAATTGGAAATATGCAAATAAAGCAAAAGTAGGAAGAGAGAAGAGGTGAGTCAGAATACCAGAGAAATTGGGAATGGGAAATTATGTAGATAAAACAGAAAATAGGAAGAGAGAAAAGGGTGGGTAAGTCAGAATACCAAAGAGATTGGGAAGGGAAAACATGTTAAGCAAAAACATAAAGAAAAGAAAAAGAGAAATGTAAAGTAGACCGCCAAAACAGATTATAAAATAATAGAGGAGGTTTAAAAGTTAAAACTATATGGGTTGGGGAAAAATTGGTCTAACTGTGACATCTCAAGTGCCAGTTAAAGCAATTGGGTGCCAGATACAGATTTAGAATAATGAGTGCATGATAATATTTATGCAGTGGAATCAAGACCTTAAAAAATCCCTTACAGATACATATATATAGTTCCGAATACATACATCACTGAGGCCAGAAGTGGCTACAAAAAACAAAATATAAGGGCTACTTTTTTTACTATTCTAGTAGAATTCATCAGAGTGCGGGAACAAATATGCATTTAGACTTATGGATCCACGAGATCTTCATAGACTTCCAAGAGTAGGTCTGCCTATGGTTCCTCATTTTTTTCCTCATCTAGGGGGGGATAGGAATGGAAAGAGTGAGTTCCATATGCTCAGTAAGGAAAATAATATTAAATTAACATCGTAAGATTTCAAAAGTTTATTATTTTATCTTACCGTTTAACTTCCTCATTTACCTAACTCATGATTAGGAAAAATATTTATTTGAATATCAAAATAGTACGTTAGTACAGAAAATCAAATATACATATATCATGTTAAATAATAGAAAAAATAAAATAAATCATAAAATGCTCAGATTTTTTGTGTCATGCTTTGCGAAGTCATTATAAACTTCCATCTCTGAGGGTAGATACAGATACAGATACAGATACAGATTTCCAACTGCCCAAGTGGAATGACCAGATCAGATACAGATACTGCAATTTACTCAAGCCCACTTCTGACTGGCTAAACCATGGTACGATCTATGAGCATAGTCGTACCAACCATAGTGGTCCTAACAGATAATATTATGAGGAATTTTTTCAATAAAACCTTAACATAAATACTCTTCATACTATACTCCAGATGTTGTCTTCGTCTTCTTCTCTGCATTTCAACACCGTATAATACTTTTATTCTTCCATCTGCTCAGTGAGTCTTCCACTCCTCGATTGTTCCTGCGGCAGCTCTGGGTAGGTGATAGATTATATATATACGTATATGTATATATATACACACGCAAGAACCCAAATCATATACTAATTTGCATTTTGGTATTTTCCTTTGACATCTTTAGCTTAGCTTTTTGTTCCCTGTACCTATTTGGGTTAGTTCTAGCTAGCTAAGGTAACATTATGTTAACTTAACTGCTATATGGTTAGCATGTTTGGTTCAGGTTTTACCAAACACTCAAGTAAGTTGAGAATGAAATAAAATTGGACAAGCTACCCCGAACTCAGAGTATTGTTATTCTTACATCAAGACAATTATTTTGAGACCTCATGTCTTCCATAATATATATGTTTCTTGAGTAATTATATGATTTTAGAAATTTTGTGCCAATAACAACTAAACCATACTTATGAGGAGATTACAGCATATATTCAATTTCATTACACATATTGATGCAGGAGGGTATGGGGAACATCAAATTAACTCCTGTAACCCACACAACATATGCAATATCCAAACTTATTCGCTTAGAAAACTCCTCCCTCTACTTGAATTTACAACACCTAATAGGCATGCATAAATAAGAACTAAGGAATTAAAAATTCAATCGGATGATTCCTAAACTCTATAAATTGCCCTTCCTCTTCCCTTCCTCTCCACACTTTCATTTTTTAAGATTTAGAGAGAGAGAGAGATAGTAGTCTAGTGAGAGAAGAAGAGAAAAAATGAGACCAGTGAAGGAGAAAATATTAAGATTTCGGTAAAGAATTTAGTATTTCTTTCAACGTCTTAAGGAGTAGTTTTAGATAAACTAATTTAATATGATTGTAATTTTTCCTATTTTGTATGCCTCTCTATTCAGATGAGTTGAATTATTCTTTTTTTCAAGCATGCTATGTAAATTACATGTAATAAATATAATATGTAAATGGTAAAAATAAAAATTATAAAAGAAAAGATAAAGAGAAAAGTGGAATGAAGCTTGTATGGTCCGAAGTGTATCTATATTGACATGCATATTACATCAAGTGTCTTGTTAGGCTTTTTATCTCTGAGGGGTATATGTTTCCCTTGCCCTTTAGGGTATCTCTTTCCCTTGCCCTTCAGGGTATTTATTTTCCTCTCCCCTATCTGGTCTAGAAAGACGTAAGAGGACCACTCCCAGTGGATGACGGCATACCCTCTAACGAGAGTGGTATTGCACTATCTGTAGGTATCTCTTAGGGCCACAATGGATGGTACAGTCGTGGTCATAGATTATACCATAGTTTGGCCAGCCGAAAATGGGTTTGAGCAAATTGTCGAATCTATATCTGATCTGGTCATTCCACTTAGGTAGTTAGAAATCTGTATCTGCCCTCAAAGGTGGAAGTTACAACGATTTCGTGAAACATGACACGAAAATCTGAGCATTTCATGATTTATTTGATTTTCTCTACTATCTAGCATGATGTATGTTTGGTTGTATGTATTATTAACATACCGTTTTCTTAACAAATAAATGATTTTTCATAATGTGAGATAGGTAAATGAGGAGGTTAAATGGTAAGCTCTTAAGTCAAAATAATTAACTTTTGAAATCTTACATATTAATTTAATACTATTTTTTTTATTGAGCATATGGAACTCACTCTTTTCATGCCCTCTCCCAGATGAGGAAGAAAGTGAGGAACCACAGGCTGACATACCCTTGGAAGTTTATGAGGATTTCTACAAGTCTGAGTACATGACTTTTTTTGCACTCTGATGAGTCCAATAGTATAGTGAAAGAAGTGGCCTTTATGTTTTATTTTGTATTTTGCAGCCACTTCTGGCCTTGTTATATGTATGTATTGGAACTAATATATATTTGTAAGGAATTTGTAATAATTTTGTTCTGCTACATAAATTTTATCATGCACTCATTATTCTGTATTTGTATCTGACACCCATTTGCCTTAATTAGCATTTGGGATGTCACATATGGTATCAGAGCAAAATTTTGCAGATCAAATCTGTTGCACTAAGGCCTTAGGTAGATGAACTCTTTAGAATATCTAAGAAAGAAATAAGTCCTCTTTTCAAGATTAGACCACCAAGGATTAACTACAGCTGTCAGAAAAAATCAGGCCAACCCTTATCCACCCCTTGCCCCTGAATACCGAAATAGAGATTAGTCTATCTCCCACAATATAGCAGAGTTCAGGAAACTTAACCCCCCAAACTTTGAAGGTAGCCTTGATCATTTAGTGGCCAAAGCCTAGATCCTATTGATAGAGAAACTCTTCTTTGTCCTAGACCTGACCGAAGAACAAAAAGTTCCTTTTGCAGCTTTCATGTTAAATGGTGAAGCAGAACACTGGTGGCAACTTAAGAAGGAAGTCCTGCCTACCCCTACTATCTGAGAAGTTTTCATGGATGCTTTATTTGATAACTTCTTCCTTACCTATGTTCGAAAAAAGAAAGAGAAGGAATTTCATGACCTTCGCCAAGGAAGTCTATCTGTAGCCCGGTATGCAGCCCGTTTTGTTCAACTGTCTAGGTTTGCCCCTTTTAATGGTCACCCCCGAAAGCCGAAAAGGTAGGAAATTTCTCAAGAGCCTTCGTGTCAACATTTATGACGAGGTCATGATGCTGAAACCCATGTGACATCCAAAGTGCTAATTAAGGCAAATGAGTGTCAGATACAAATTCAGAACAACGAGTGCATGATAAAATTTATGCAATGGAATCACACCATAATAAATACCTTACAAATATATATAATGTTCTAAATACATACATAAACTAAGGCTAGAAGTGGCTACAAAATATAAAACATAAGGAAAACTTCTTTCACTATGCTATTGGATTCATCATAGTACAGGAATAGTCATGTACTCAACCTTGTGGATCCACGGGATCCTCATAGACTTCCAACGATAGGTTTGCCAGTTACTCATTTTCTTCTCATCTGGGAGGGTAAAGAAAGAATGAGTTTCATATGCTTAGTAAGAAAAACAGTATTAAATAAACATTCTAAGATTTCAAAAGTTTATTATTTTATCTTACCATTTACCTTCCTCGTTTAGTTATCTCATATTATGAAAAATTATTTATTTGTTAAGAAAATGATAGTTAGCACAAAAAATCAAATATACATCATGCCAGATAATAGAAAAAATCAAATAAATCATGAAATGCATAGCTTTTTGTGTCGGGCTTCACGAAGTCATTATAATTACCATCTCTAAGGGTCGATACATATTTCTAACTATCCAAGTGGAATGACCAGATCAGATACAGATACAACAATTTGCTCAGGCCCACTTCTGGCTGGCAAAACCATGGTACAATCTATGACCACGGCTGCACCGACCATAGTAGTCCTAACAGATATCTACAGTCACGACATTACTTAGCCATGGGTGACCCCTACAGATAGTGCGATATCACTCTTGTCAGAGGGCATGCCATCATCCTCTAAGAGCGGTCCTCTTACGTCTTTCCAGACTAGATAAGAGAGGGAAAAATAGATACCCTGAAGGGTAAGAGGAACAGATACCTCTCAGAGATAAAAAGCCTAATAAGACACTTGATACAATATACATGTCAATACAGATACCCTTCGGACCATACAGGCTTCGTTCCACTTTTCTCTTTTTCTTTTCTTCTTGACTTTTTTTTCTTTTACTGTTACTGATTACATATTATATTTATTACATGCAAATTCATCAAGTGTCTGCAATTCACATAACATGCTTGAACACCAGAATAATTCAACTCATTTGAACATAGAGGCATAAAAAATAGACAAAATAACAATCATATTAAATTTGTTTATCTAAAAATACTTCTTAAGATGTCAAAAGTAATACAAGATTCCTTATCGAAACCTTGATGATTTCTTCTTTGTCGTTTTCCTTTCTTTCTTTTCTTCTCTCCTTAATCTACTGTTTCTCTCTCTCTCTAAACCTTTGAAAAATGGAAGAAATGGAGTGTTGAGAGGAAGGAAAGGGGGAGTACAGTTTATAAAATTTTAAAACTGTTGGATTCGTGACAAGTGGCAAAATCTGATGAAGAGAGAGGAGAAAAAGATGCTCGGCACAAAAAATGAGGGAGGAAGACCTCTTTTACTGACGATGGTGGTGCGCCGCCCAAGGCAGTAGCGGTGCACTGCCTGAGGTGGCAATTCTCTAATCGGCGCGCTGCATGCTAGCCTGCAGGTGACAAGCCTACTGCCACACACGTAGGGGCTAGCCTGCGGGCGTGCTGGGTGCTATGGCCTAGTGCGCATAGGCCCCAAGCACACAGAGGCTATCCGCCCAGGCCTACTGCGCGAATGGCGCAAACACAGTGTGCGGTGCCTATTCATGCATGAGGTGATGCGCAAACGGCCCACCTGCATGCTACAAGACACGCGCGCAAGTTTTGACCACCAGCTATGCAGGTGGATGTGACTTGCGCGCTGTGTGCACGTCCTGTGTGTGCAAAGGGAATGTGGGTGCTGGCATGTAGAAGGGACGTGCGCACTGGGCCCACGCCCTGCGGGCAAACCGCCCTCTTGCATGATTTTTCTTGCAGACAATTTTTTCTGTTTCTCCATTTTTTGATTTTTTTTTATGTCTTTCTTTTAATTTAAAATAAAATAAAATAATAAAATAAAATTTAAATAAAAATTAATAAAAATAAAAATAAATTAAAATCGCGAATCACAAAAAATATTAAACTGCGTAAATTAATTAAGTTTAATGTGGCCAAAGAATCGAATAAATAGGGTTTTTAAATCATTTTAGCACAGTAATGGGCAACACGTTACAAGTCTAGTGAGAGAAGAAGAGAAAGAAAGGAGAACAGCGAAGGAAAAAACATCAAGGTTTCAGTAAACAATCTAGTATTTTTTTGACATTTTAAGGAGTATTTTTAGATAAATTAAGTTAATATGACTATGATTTTGCCTGTTTTGTATGCCTCTGTGTTCAGATGAGTCGAATGTTCTTGTTTTCAAGCATGTTATGTGAATTGCAGACACTTGATAAATTGCATGTAATAAATATAATATGAAACGGTAAAAATAAAAAGTATAAAAGAAAAGAAAAAGAGAAAAGTAGAATGAAGCTTGTAAAGTCCGAAGTGTATTTGTATTGACATGCATATTGTATCAAGTGTCTCGTTAGACTTTTTATCTCTAAGAGGTATCTGTTTCCTTTGCCCTTCGGAGTATCTATTTTTTCCTCCCCTATATGGTCTGGAAAGATGTAAAAGGACCACTCCTAGTGGATGACGGTGTACCCTCTGACGAGAGTGGTATCGCACTATCTGTAGGGGCACCCGTGTCTAAGTAATGTCGTGGCTATAGATATCTGTTAGAGTCACTATTACTAGTACGGTCGTGGTCATAGATCGTACCATGATTTGGCCAGCTGGAATTGGGCCTGAAAAAGTTATTGTATCTGTATCTGATCTAGTCATTCCATTTAAGTAGTTGGAAATCTGTATCTACCCTCAAAGATAGAAGTTGTAATGACTTCATGAAGCATGATAAGAAAATCTGAGCATTTCATTATTTATTTGATTTTCTCTACTATCTAGCATGATGTATGTTTGGTTGTCTATATTAACGTACTAATTTTTTAACAAATAAATGATTTTTCATAATATGACATAGGAAAACGAAGAGGTTAAATGGTAAACTCTTAAGTCAAAATAATTAGCTTTTAAAATCTTACAATGTTAATTTAATACTGTTTTCCTTACTAAACATATGAAACTCACTCTTTCCATGCCCCACCTGATGAAGAAGAAAGTGAGAAACTGTAGACTGACCTACCTTTGGAAGTTTATGAGGATCCTGTGGGTCCATAAGTCTGAGTACATGACTGTTTTCGCACTCTGATGAGTCCAATAGCTTAGTGAAAGAAGTTGCCTTATATTTTATTTTGAATTTTGCAACCACATCTGGCCTCAGTATATGTATGTATTGGAACTCATATGCATTTTTAAGGGATTTGTAATAATTTTATTCTACTGCATAAATTTTATCATGTACTTGTTATTCTGTATCTGTATCTGACATCCATTTGCCTTAATTAGCACTTGAAATGTCTCAGGTTACATGTGGTGAGTTTCGAAATTCAGGAATCTTGAATGCTTTAAATTTAATTAATTTTGACTTGCATAATTTGCTTAGACCGTTTAAAATGTGAGTTAGGAGCTAATTTGGGTTCACCATTTACTGAAGTAGAATACATTGTGGCATGGAAGATTTTGCATTCAGAGAATTTTATGGGAATTAGATTCAAAAGTGGAAAAAGATAAGTGCATAAGTGCTTATGAATATAGTTTAATTTGTTTAAGAGATTAAATTATGGCATTTGATAAATGATTGTTTTATTTTAAATTATAAATTGGTGGGGATCTAATAGGACTTTATTATTTATTGTGTCTTTCTTATGTTTATTACTTAAATTACTGATGACTTGTTATGCTCTATTTCTTAATTGAATTTGTATATGTATTGGTTGTTATGGTAAAAATTGTGAGGATATTGAAGCTACCTAGAAGAGTCTGGTTTGATGAGTATGTATAATATGTGCAGTTAAGTGGATTAGATTGTTAAAATAAGGTAATAATCAAATTAGAAAATTAATAGGTTAATAAATAAAATTAGAGAAGAATGCATTTAAGGAATTTTAGTTAATCATGTAATAATTTCTTCCTCACTATCAATTACTCTACCTACTTCATAATAACATACATATCTCTATGGATTCGTATGAATCGATGCATTAACATTCAATCATCAAATATATAGACTATGTCAAGCATCTCTACTCACATTCAATCTATTGTACTAACTTGATATTCTAATGAACAATCAATCTCTCAATTCAATCATTCATCATATAAATAGGTGATCAATCTACTTATGTATTAAGCCACAAGATAACACATAAATATTGGGGAAAAAGACTTTCATAGATTAAATAAAAAAAATCGTAAAATGTCCCTTAGGGTTTCATTAAAGATCCTAATAGAAGAGTTTAGTTATTCATGCTAAAGAAAATTGTAATAATCAAATCTAAAGAAAACATGAAATGATTTAAAATAAACCCACTAGAAGAAGCTCTTGATGTCTGCAACCATCTTCACTTCTTTTCTCCTCGTCCAGTCTGTTTTTTTTCTTTTTGAGATAATCCCCGCTTTATATAGTTCCATGATCTAATATTTTAATATAGTCCATATCTGATCTGGCATGTCCCACGACTGTGTCAAATTAACACACGACCTTGTCTTCCTCATAATCCCAACTTGTATACAAGACACAGTCGTGTCTCCCAAGCATACGGTTGTGTCTTTTTCATTGAGTGAAATAGAAACGCTGGCTTCTTAACAAATGGTCGTGTGTTAACTCGGTATAAGACACACGACCGTGTCTTCCAAGAATATGTTTGTGTCTCACTCCTCCTCAGAAACAGAAACGTTGGCTCCTTAATACATGGCCATGTGTTATGGCCATGTCTCTCATATCTTCGTGTTTCAACCATTTTTCGCCCAAATCTTGCTCCAATCCACTCTAATTTGCTTCCAAGTCCCAAAATTATTTCTGAAAAGTGCCAAAAACAATCTAATAGTATATGTGGTAAAAATCAATCAAAATTAACTCAAATGAAATAGAAAAATATCTATAGAATTCAATTATACCAACTCCTCCATACTTGAGTTTTTGCTTGTCCTCAAGTAATCTTAACTCCATTTCATAGCAAAACCATTAATGAAATCCTCCCCATCAAAACTATATTACCTCAGGATAACACAAAATAACATGTACAAAGGCATAATCATCTATGAAAAACAATTCAACAACTTTAGAATACAGGTCCCATTTAATCCCATCTTATTCTTTGAAATTAAGTATCTAAAACATTCTATGAGTCATTCAGTCATTCATAATATACAAGCTTTATAACCCAAAACATAATCAAGATCAGTTGGCAAAAGAATAGATATACATGCAACTTTGTTTTTTTTTAACTTTTTTTATATTTTTTTAAGTACCTTATTCGTTTGTCCAAAATGTTAGTCAACCTTTTTACGCGAGTACATACATTGGTGATGTCAGTCCCCAATTACTTAATTGGTCACACTTCCAAATGGCTACTAGCTCTACTCATAACTAGTATTTTATTTTTCGAGTCACATTGGTCCACTGAGGAGTAACCCATTCCTAACAAAGGCAGTTGTGTTCCCATGGCCCAAAATTAAGACCTCTGCTAAAGCTAACATAGCACCGAACCGCTAAGCTATGCCACTTGGTGGTGTAAAATTGAGTGATTTGTGGAGTATCTTTTTTTTTCCTTTTGGCTACTGGTTCTATTCATAACCACCATTTTATTTTTTGAGCCAAATCGGTCCACTAAGGAGTAAGCTCTCCCTACCAAAGGCAGCTGTGTTCCTAAGGCTCAAGCTGAAGATCTCTAGTTAAGCTAACATAGCACTAAACCACTAAGCTACGTCCCTTGGTGGAGTAAAATTAAGTTATCAGCAAAGCATTTTATTTTTTTTTATTTTTTTATTTTTGCATATATATATATATATCTAATTCTGTACCAAAATATGCATTCTTTTGTAAATAATTATTCAGTTTAGACAAAAGAACAAATTTCACAACTCAAAAGATGTAAAGGATACTAAACTCTTAAAATTTGAATAAACTAAATAAGATCAAATACTTCTATTAGTAAACTATTTCCACAAACAATCTTATCCCAATACATATAGATTCAATGCCATAATTATCATCATAGGTAGTCATGACACAACATAACACATCAAGATCAAACTATGAAACTTCATTAAGAATTAGAGGATAACAACAAATATAAAGAATTAGAATAACACTCTCCCACACTTAAATGTGACTATGTCCCCATAGTTCGCAAAGAAAAAAATAAAAGACAATCACAGCAAAAGAAATGAAACTTCCTTGAAAGTTTGATGGAGTAGCATCCACTGCAGCCTTGGTGAAGTTTGCAAAAAACCTAAAAACATACCAACAAATGCTAAATGAAAACTAAGCAAACAAGTTAGTGGTAAAGGAGAGAAGGGAACTAAAAGATATAAAAGGCAAAGATAAATTAAAAAATAAACATAAAAAATGAAAATAAAATTAAAAAAAATGCAAAAGTTACACTTACTATCTAAAGGTGGGTAGGGTGGGGGCTGAAATCCTATATGCTGAAAGTATGCCATCATATAATGCTCCATTCACCTCTGGCATTATTTAATTCTTTCTTGTCCCATACTAAGCTGCTTTAATCTCTCCTCCATGGTGGAACTTGAATTAGAACTTGCTCCTACATCGACTTGGGGAAAACTAAGCTCACCCCTATCTATTGGACCCGATCAATTTGATTTTAACTTGTCTGGTGGTTTCATAGTTGATGGCTTGTCTTTCTCGTCACTAAAGCTACAAATCTCCTCAAATTTGAAGTTCTTTGGTGCATTAAACTGAGGTCTCACTTCTAATAAATCTACTTGCTCCTTGACTTCTTTATTCTTCATGTCACTCCTTTCTATATTCATGATACCTTGTTATAATGCATCTTTAAAGTAATTTTCTTGAAAAACACCTTGCGCGACTGGATCAAGTGTATCAATCATGAAGAGAGTATCATATGAAGTATGTGTATATTTTATGGATTCAGACATATAAAAAGTATTTTTCTCATCAAATACCCTAATAGTCAATTTACCATCATGAACATCAATTAACGCTCTAGCAGTTGCTAGAAATGGTCTTCCTACGATAATTGGTATCCCAAAGTCCTCTTCCATATTTAAGATAAAGTCCACTGGAAATATAGACTTATCAACCTTAACTAGCATATTTTCTATTATTCTAAAAGGAATTTTGATAGATCTATCTACTAATTGCAAAGTAATTCTAGTAGGCTTAGGTTCTTCCAATCCTATCTTCTTGTAAGTATCATACTAGCTCCTAAAAATGCTTTTTCAATTAAAAGATCGCCTAAGTTACAAGGATCCTTTAACTTTTGTGGCATTTTGTTTTATAGAATAGCTGAACATTCTTTATTAAGCATCATCATGGCCACGTCTTCCAACTTCCTCTTGTTTGAGAGAATCTCATTTAAAAACTTTGTATAGCTAGCCATCTATTTCAAAGCTTTAACTAAAGGAATGTTAATATGCAATTGGTTAAAAATATCTAAAAACTTACCAAATATCTTATCCTTTTGTTGTTGCTTTAATCTCCCTAGATATGGAATGTTGGAGTGTTCTCCTCCTCGATTGGGCTGCTCCTCTTGATCTCCTTCCTTTTTTTTATTTTTCTCCTTGTTTGGGTTGCTCTCATCTGCTTGTGTTCTCTTTCTTGGTTTAACCTCCACTCATTGCTTTCCACTCCTCAATGTTGTAACATTCACATGCTCCATTGGGTTAGTCTCTGTGTTGCTTGGCAAAGTTCTTTGGGCACGCTTATAAATAAACTTTGCCAATTCCCCAATCTGGTTCTCTAAACTCTTGATGGAGGCTTCATTATTTGGCAGCCTAGTGTCCATTGTTGTCATGAATTTAGCGAGCATATCCTTTATGTTTGGCCTTTGTTCAGTGGGGGCTAGGCTGGTAGGGCAGCTTGTCTCTCATATTTTGGTTGTCCCATAAAACATTAGGGTGATTCCTCCATCTAGGATTGTAAGTATTAGAATAAGGAGTGCCTTGTTGTCTTGGAGCATTTCCAACATATTCTACTTGTTCCAATTTGTTGAGACGAACCCTCTTGTTGAACTTCAGAATTCTGAACTCGCACTACTTGTGTTGTCACCATATTCATGTTGTCTATTTTTTTAGTTAAGGCGTCAATTTATGCCAATAGAACTGTATAGTTGTCAGCACTATACAAACCGACATTATTTCTTAATGAAGATCTCTCCTTCTCACATTGGTAACTATTGTTTGCCATCTCTTCAATCAATTTTTTGGCCCCTCAGGTGTTTTATTATTCAATGTTCCTCCAGCTGCTACGTCAATCATGGTCTTGATGTTGGTTGTGAGACCATTGTAGAATGTCTGCACTTGAAGCCACATAGGTAGACCATAGTGAGAAATCTCCTTAGTAGATCCCTATAGTAATCCCAAGACTCATACAATGATTCTCTATCTATTTGTGCGAATGTGGTGATATCATTCCTCAACCTAGCTATCTTTGAAGAGGGAAAGTACTTAGCTAGAAAGTATTTAGCCATGTCCTCCCAAGTAGTGATTAAACTAGCTAGTAACGAATTCAACCAAGCTTTAGCTCTATCCTTTAATGAGAAAGGGAAGAGCCTCAACCTGATTGTATCATTGCTCACTCCATTGTGCTTAAAAGTGTCCTAAATCTTTAGAAAATTAGTAATGTGCTCATTAGATTCTTCAACTGGGAACCTAGAAAATTGTACACTCTGTTGAATCATCTGGATGATGGCTGGCTTAATCGCAAAGTTTTTAGCCACTACAGCAGCCTTGTGACACTTGGTTCAATTCTAGTAGGAGATGGAATAGCATAATCCATCATTGTGTGCTCTCTTTGCCCTTCCAGTTCATTACCCATTGTTGTTGTTTCTCTTCTAAATGAATTTCTAACACGAGACGAGAGTCGTCTACTCCTTGTGTGTGGTTTCAGTTTATGGCAAGTTCTCTTAATTTCTGGATCAAAAATCAATAGTTCTTTTCTGCTTCTGGTTAAGTAATACAGAATCCACTGTAAATAACTAGCAAAACAAAACAAAAAAGGTAAAAATACCAAATTAATGAAAATCAACCAATTCTAATATTGCTAGTATTAGTCCTCGGCAACAGTGCCAAAAACTTCTTGTGATTTGAACTCACCTAGTAAGTGCCCTAGTTCGAAGACGTAGTATAATGGTAAGTTTGGATATCATCCCATAAAGACTAATATAACAATTACTAAAAACGATGAATTAGGACTAAATGACAATCAAAATATAATGATGGTTAAGATCTTAGAATCTACCCTAACTTCAACTATAAATTTTCTTAATTCAATCTACAACCAAAACTTTCACCCAATTTTATTCAATCATATAGTAATCTCTTTCTCGAGATCAATTACCCTACCTACTTCATAATAACACACATATCTCTATAGATTAGTATGAATAGGTGCATTAATATTCAATCATCAAATATATAGATCATATCAAGTATCTCTACTCACATTCAGTTTATTGTGCTAAGTTGATATTTTAATGAACAATCAATCTCTCAATTTAATCATTCACCATAAATTAGTAAATAAGTGATCAATCCATTTATATATTAAGTCACAAGATAAGACATAAGGATTGGGGAAAAGGACTTTCATAGATTAAATAAAGAAATCGCAAAGTATCCCAACATAAGAGTTTAGTTATTTATCTTAAAGAAAATTAAAAGAATCAAATCTAAAAAAAAATTAAATGATTTAAGATAAACCAACTAGAAGAAGCTTCTGATGTATGCAACTATCCTCATTTCTTTTCTCCTCTTCCAATCTATTTTTTTATTTTGAGATAATCTGTAACACCTCGTCTATCATTATGCTTAATTGATTTGAAAAATCCTATTTATTCGTCCTTTTGGCCGCATTGAACTTATTTAATTTTCTCCGCATAATATTTATCGTAATTCGTAAAAAGTTGGTTATTTTTTAATTTTTACATTAAATTTATTTAAATTAATTTTAAAAAATTGAGAGAAATAAAAAAAACAGTGAAACGGAAAGAAATCCCACGAGAACAATCCCACGGGGAAGCAGGATTGCTCGCATAGATACTGGGCACTCTGCGCATGCGCACGTGCACACAATAGCCGCGGGACGTGCCCACAGCGCACACGTCCCACCCCCGCGCACGGTGCAGGGATAGGTCCTGCCCGCACCTTGTTGCACACAGGTGGGTCGTCCGCACGTCACCTTGCGCGCGGACAGGCGCCGCATACTGTGCCTATGCCATCCCTACAGCAGGTTTGCACGGATAGGCCTAGCGTGCCTTGGGCCTGAGCGTGCGACAGGTGGCCTGTGCGCCTGTAGGCTAGCCTGCAACGCACCAGCCAGGGCACTATCGCCTCAAGCAATGCTCCACCATCGCCTTGGGCGACACACCACCACAGCTAGTGAAGGAGACCCTCCTCCCTTATTTTTTGTGTCGAGCATCTTTTTCTCCTCTCTCTTTATCGAATTTCACCACTTGGTGTGAATTCAACAATTCTAAAATTCTATAAATTGACCCTTCCCCTTCCATTCCTCCCTAGACTTTCATTCTTCTATTTTTTAAGATTTAGAGAGATAGAGAGCGATAGTAGTCTAGTGAGAGAATGAGGGAAAGAAAGGAGAACTGTGAAGGAGAAAACATCAAAATTTTGGTAAGAAATCTAGTCTTTATTTCAATGTCTTAAGAAGTATTTTTATATA
The DNA here is from genome assembly GCF_054855325.1 of Carica papaya. Taxonomy (NCBI): domain Eukaryota; kingdom Viridiplantae; phylum Streptophyta; class Magnoliopsida; order Brassicales; family Caricaceae; genus Carica; species Carica papaya. The sequence continues at coordinate 24,656,492 of NC_142314.1, forward strand.
AACTAATATAATTAAATATGATGATTGTGATTTTGCCAGTTCTGTATGCCTTTATGTTCATAATTTAGATAAATCGAATTATACTTATTTTCAAGCATGCTATGTGAATTGCAGACACTTGATGAATTACATGTAATAAATATAATATGCAATTGGTGGAAATAAAGAGTACAAAAAGAAAAAGAAAAGAGAAATGTAAAATGAAGCATGATTGGTCCGAAATATATCTGTATTGACATGCATATTGCATCAAGTGTCTTGTTACGCTTTTTATCTCTGAGGGGTATCTGTTTCTCCCTCCCCTATCTGGTCTAAAAAGATGTAAGAGAATCGCTTTCAGTGGATGACGGTGTACCCTTTAACAAGAATGGTAATGCGAATATCAATAGGGGTCACCCGTAGCTAAGTAATGTTGTGACTATAGATATATGTTAGAGCTACTATGGTTGGTACGACCGTGGTCGTAGATCGTGTCATGGTTTGGCTAGCTGAAAATGGGCTTGAGCAAATTATTATATCTATATCTGATCTGGTCATTCCACTTGAGTAGTTAAAAATTTGTATATGCCTTCAGAGATGGAAGTTGTAATGACTTTGCAAAGCATGACACGAAAATCTGAACATTTCATGATTTATTTAATTTTCTCTATTATCTGACATCATGTATGTTTGATTTGTTCATATTAATGTACTATGTTCATAATAAATAAATTATTTTTATAATGTAAAATCGGTCTACAAGGAGGCCAAAAAGTATGCTGTAAGTTAAAATAATTCACCTTTAGAATCTTAGGATGTTAATTTAATACTGTTTTTCTTACTGAGTATATGGAACTCACTTTTTTCATTCCCCCAGAAGAGGAAGAAAATAAAGAACTGCATATTTGCTTACCCTCTAAAATCTATGAGGATCCCATGGATCCATAAAATTTGAGTGCATAATTGTTCCTATCCTCTGATGAGTCTAGTAGCATAGTGAAAGAAGTGGCCTTCTTTTGTGTTCTGTTTCTTTTATATTTTTTAGCTACTTCAGGCCTCAGTTATATGTATGTGATTGGAACTCATATACATATATATTTGTAAGGGATTTGTAATAAGTTTGTTTTGCTGCATAAATTTTATCATGCACTCGTTATTCTGAACCTGTATCTGACATCCATTTGCCCTAATCAACATCTAAGATATCACATAATCCACTCTTCATATAGTTTAAAACCTAATATTTTAACAGAGTCCATATTTGATCTAGCACACCCCACGACCGTGTTAAATTAACACATGATCGTGTGTTCTTTAGAATCACGTTAGTTTCCAACTTGTAGACATGACACGACCATATCTCCCAGGAACACAGCTGTGTCTCTTTCACTGAGTGAAATACAAACACTGACTTCTTAATATATGGTCGTGTGTTAACTCAGTATAGGGCACATGACTGTGTCTTTCTCCCATATCTTCATATTTCAACCATTTTTTTCCAAATCTTGCTCCAATCCACTCTAATTTGTTTCCAAGTCCCAAAATCATTCTTGAAAAGTGCCAAAGACAATCCAATAGTATATGTGCTAAAAATCAATCAAAATTAACTCAAATGAAATAGAAAATCAATTATATCAATGCTACATTATAATTATTTATTATTATATTATTATTATAATTATTAATCAAACAAAACTGGGATATAACAGTTATAAAATTGTTAATTATTTTTAAAGTTGAAATAAAATTCAAACAAGTGAAAAAAAAGAGTATTACATGCATAATGATGAGTCGAGAACCAAAGACAAGAAAATCTATTTAGCTTATGTCATCTCATGAAGATGAGTAGAGAACCAAAGACAAAGAAATCTATTTAGCTTATGCCTTAAGAGATAAAATGATAAAATAAAATTTTATGAATCAAAATAAAATTTTAAAAAATAATTTACATATAAAAATCATTCAAAAATAAAATGGTAAAATAAAATGCAAATTTTAGTACAGTCATCCATATAGGTTCATGGATACATCCTCCCCTCCAACAAAAATTTGGTCCTCCAAATTTAAAAGTTTAAAAAATATTTGGATGTTTCTTCCACATCTCGTCTTCTAGTTCGCAAGTGGTCTCATCAAGAGAGTGATTATCTCACACAACCTTGACCATAAGAATGGTCTTGTTTCCTAAGACTCTTCTCATACTAATCAATGATTTCGATGGGGTGTTTTGGATAAGACATGTCCGAGCGGACAAGAAGTTGTTGATGCGGAATGACATGAGAAGGATCATCATGATACTTCCTTAACATTGAAACATGGAAGACATCATGCAAACCCATGAATTCTAGTGGTAAGGCAATACGATAAGCCACTAGACTAATACGCTCCAAAACCTCGAAAGGTCCCATAAAGCATGGACTTAGTTTCCCTCACTTATCAAAGCGCATACTTCCCTTGTATGGGTAAACCTTAAGGAAAACACAATAACCCACTTCGAATTACAAGTCATTTTTGCAGTTATTGGTATAACTCTTCTGTCGACTCTAAGTGGTGATAAGATGCTTGTGGATGGGAACAATCTTATTGACTGTTTCCTAGATAAGGTCGGTCTCTAGATGTCGTCCATTTTTAACTTCGCTCCAGCAAGTAGCAGATTAGCAAGGTTGACCATAGAGTGCTTCATAGGGGTCACGCCAATACTAGAGTAGCAACTGTTGTTGTAGGCAAACTCGATTAGGAGTAGGTGGCGATCTCATCTACCACAAAGTCGAGCACACAGGCGCGCAACATGTTCTCCAGCATCTGAATGGTTCTTTTGCACTAATCATCTATCTGTGGATGATAGGTGGTGCTGAAGGATAGACTAGTGCGTAGAGCCTCTAGAAATAGGTCCAAAATGGGGATGTGAAACGAGAGTCCCTATCGGACACTATAGAAATTGAAACACCATGTAGTTTGACTATCTCCCAAACATACAATCTGTCCAGCTTACTAACCGAATCCATGGTTTTCCCGAGAAAAAAATGAGTTGATTTGGACAATCTATCGACTATGACTCAAATCACATTGAGTGAGAATCCTGTTTCTGGCAATTTAGTGATGAAGTCCATAGTCACATGTTCCCATTTTTATTCTAGAATTGGAAGACACTAGAGTAAACCACTAGGCCCTTGATGTGCCACCTTAACTTATTGGCCCAAAAGTCATCCAGAAATAAAATCCATAATATAACGCTTCATACCTTGCCACAAAAAGTGGTGCTTCAGATCCTGGTACATTTTTGTGCTGCTAGGATGGATAGCCAACTTAGAGGTGTCAACCTCCTTGAGAACGTCCAATATGATCTTAGGGTTATTGGGCACCTGCAATCGTCCTCAAAATGTAATGATACCATTATCAAACATTCCAAAATCAGACTGATCTACAGGATTTAGGTTCCTTTTATTTCTGTACATTAGGATCCGTAGACTAGGCTTTCTGAATTCTTTGGATGATAGTGGATAGGGCTTGAATCTAAGCAAGGTAAGCACCTTCACCACGATAACACAACCGAAGTTCCTAAACAACCTCAATTTCAAACCAGAGGTCAAGCTTGTGGCCAACATGGCAGTGTTCTTCCTATTCAAGGCATTTGTAGCAACATTACCTTTACCTGATGGTACAAAATTTGAAGTCATGATCTTTCAATAGATCCATCTAACGTCTCTGCCTCATATTGAGTTCTTATTGAGAAAATAAGTGCTTCAAACTTTTATGAATTGTATAAATCTCAAAAGTCTGGTCATACAAATAGTGTCGCCATATTTTGAGAGTAAAGAAAATATCTACTAACTCTAGACCGTGAGTGAGGTAGTTCTATTCATATGGCTTCAACTGCTTGGAACCATAAGCTACTAACCCACCATGTTGTATGAGCATGCAACCTAAGCTAATGTGGGATGTATCACAGTATACCTGAAAACCACTAGCATTATTTAGAAGAATCAAGATTGGGGTGGTAGTTAACCAGTGTTTGAGTTCAACAAAACTCTCATCATAATTGGGATCCCAAAAGAATTAAACACCCTTCCTATTAAAGAAGCAAAGATGCAAAAAAAGCCTTTGATAAAGCAACGGTAATATCTTGCCAATCCCAAGAAGCTTCGGCCCTTGCTAACATTAGTCTGCTAATTCAAATTGATCACTGCCTCAACCTTATAGGGGTGTACAAAAATGCCATCACTGAAAATGACATGACCAAGGAAAGAGATATGATCTAACTAAAAGAAGCATTTGTTAAATTTGGCACAAAACTTATGCCATCGAAAAGTGCTTAGAATATAGGCTATATGGATACTATGATCATCACAGTCTTTGGAATACATGAGAATGTCATCAATGAAGACAATGACAAAGTCGTCTAAAAGAGGTTTGAAAATTTTGTTCATAAGATCCATAAAGATAATAAGGGCATTAGTTAGTCCAAAGGGCGTGACCTGAAACTAAAAATGGCCATACCGATAGCGGAACGCCGTCAGTGATAACCTGACTTGAGGTCACTTTTAGAGAAGACTGATGCACCTTGTAAGTGGTTGAATGAGTGATCAATACGGGGTAAGAGATACTTGTTTTTTATTATCACATGATTAAGTTCTCTATAGTCAATACATAATCGGACCCATCCTTCTTCTTGGCGAACAAAACTGGGGCTCACCATCAACAATTGCTAGGTCAAATAAACCTCTTCTCATATAGTGCAATCAACTGGCAATTTAATTCATGTAGTTCTGCACGACCCATATGGTAGGTGGCCTTTAAAATAGGTTGTCCCTTGAACTAGTTTGACCAAGAACTCGATTTCTCGCTGGGGCAGCAGACCTGGGAGTTCTTCAGGAAATACGTATGGGTAGTCACAGACAACTAGAATTGACTGTATATGACTTTCAGAAGCCATTTGCTTATGCAACAAGGAGTTAGGAAAGGACAAACAATTTATGCAAAAATTTTAGTTGAATACCCTTTGATATATGTAAGAATCAAAACATTTAAATAATAACAATTAGGATTTTATACAACATTAAGAAAGATTTTCATTACCAGAAGAACGAAGGGGTATAGTTTTGTCACAACAATCAATAATGACATGATAAGCTTCCAGTAATCCATACCCAAACTCACATCAAAAGTAGGAAAATCCAAGAGTATGAGGTCTATGGTCATTTCCCTATTAGCAACCCTAACTTTACAAGTTTTATACACTACACAAGCCTCAATAAGTCCTCTAGATGGTGTTTATACAATTAAGGATTGTTCTAATGGTTCAAGTTTGACTACTAATTATTTTGTAAAATCATGAGACACAAAGGAATGGGTGACACTAATATTAATCAAAGCACGAGAAATAGAGTTATGGATAGAGAGTGTATCCTAAATGATAGTCCGAGTCACTATGGCACCTAGTTCATCAAGCTGAAAGATCCTTCCTCTAGCAATGTGTCTGGCATTGTCCTTAGAGTTCTAGGGATAATCCCTCACAAAAGGTTGGGCGCTTCGGTACTTATAGCAAAATTGCCTAGCTTATAGTAGAGGTAGTTGCCATAGTTCTTACCACAGTGAGGGCAAACTTGAGTAAGGTGGGAGGAATTCCCTGGAGGTGGAGGTGGTGTAACAATAATAGCGGGAGCTGTGCTGGGCTATTTGTCAACATAACCCTGTTCCATGTATTTCTTCTTCTATTAATGCTAGGCTCTCACGTTCTAGATGTGCCAGTAACGGCTAGCGAGGAGTTCCTGCACCAACTGAGCATTCTCTAAGGCCTCTCATAGGTGGTCAACTTCATCATGGCTACCATATCAAAGATATCTACAGTAAGACCCTTCAAGAATTTCTTGGCCTTCTTAGCTTCGGTGGAAATGGACTCCAGAGTGAATCTAAACAACTGGATGAACCTCACAGTATAATGACTCATTAATAGGTTACCCTGACAAAAGTCCTTGAATTTTTCCTCCTTCATCTCGCGGACATATACTGGAAAGAAATTTTTCAGAAAGGCAACCAAAAACTAGTCCCAAGCATTTGGCATTGGTAGACTGTCCTTTTCAAAATACCACCAGTATTTGACCTTGCTAATGAACATAAAAGCGCCAGAGGGACCTTCTACTCTTTTGTAAGCTTCAGAACTGATAAGAGCTTCTTTATTTGCATGATCTATGCCTCAGCTAACATGGGACCTAGCCCACCATCAAACTGTGGAGGGTTCAACCTTTGAAACTTTGAATGTTGTGGGAAATCCCACGATCATGAGGGTGGTGATTATTCACAAGAGGAGGGTGCTCGGTATTACAAGCTTGGTTATGACCTATGGCAGCGGTCAAACCCTATATAGCTCAGAATAATTCACTTAATTGTACCAGGTTGGAGCATTATGGGTTTGGGTCTTTCTATCGATGATCTCCCCCGAATCATATTCACCTACAAAAGGGAGACAATGGTTTAACAAAGATGTAATTCACTAAGATAAGAAGGAAGGTCATTATTCTAAGAGAGTAGTATAGACTTCTAAGCTTAAATCCTAAACCTCAGTGTGAGAGATGTCAAGAAATCATGCTCTGATACCACATATGACATCCTGGTACCCGATAGGGTATCGGTGTTCGATAATAGAACAGATACGAGTGTAAGAGATAATATATACATCAGCAAAGTAAATCACCCCTTATATATACCAAATGTACATCACTGAGGTTAATTCATTAGCCACACACTTTACAAAATACGGTTTAACTAATTCTACAAAATATAAAAACTATTCTATCAGAGTACAACAAAATAAGAAGCACTTGTTGTCTACTGGTCTGCAAAGGGATCCAAACAAGCCTCAAGAGGTAGATTGAGAGACGGATCTTCACTATCAACATCATATGAGGGATTTGATTAGGGGTGAGTTCCATAAAACTCAATAAGGGATATAGTATTAAAATCATACTATCAACGTTTTAAGAGTTGCATTTTAATTTTAAAACTAAGTTATCCCGTACTGCTATAGTCAAATTAACCTTACCTTTAGAGATCGTCAAACATCACCATTTTGGAAATTTTGAAAAAAATCTTTTAATTTAGTTACAAAGATCATTATAATATATATGTAAACTCATAGGCCTAATGATGGAACAGTGAGAAACATATGTCATCAAGAAGCAAAACTGTCAATAAGCAATAAACATCAACAGTAATCCTATACCTAATAGATCAGCCGTTTATTTCAGTTTAATTTTACAGATCTTCACACGAAGCCGTTAGGGCCTATATAAACTAAAGGCAGATGAAATCCCCAACTACCATTATGAATGGAAAATAATGCAATACAGTATGATTAATCGATCCATATTCTATGATCACAGAATTACGGTGCTAATGTGGTCCCCTATAATCAGTCGCGATCCGCTATTGTCAAAGGGGATGCCAGTATCATTAACAAGGAGTGGTTCCTCAATAGTGGGTAATGGTCAGATCAGATAACCCCTCAGTGATATTGGTTAACGAATTTCAGTTGCTTAATTTATTTTCAAACAGAGCATAGGATATCAATTCAATAACAAATTTCAAACAATTAAATTTTTAACCAATTTAGTCCTCGTGGAACCCTTGACCTGAACCTTAGCCTAAAAGGGCCTTTTAGACAACCTCAGCCAACCAAGGACCCACTAAATCGAACTTGACCCAAAAGAGATCCTTCAAACCATCCCGACCCAACAAGGGCTCTTAAATCGACCTGGATCCGAAAAGGAACCCAGGTCCAAAAGGGATCCATTGACCTAAACTGGTCTGATGAGGACCCTTTAACCCGAACCTAGATCCAAAATAGATCCATTTTACCTAACTCGACCTTGGACCCAATGGGGATTTGTTGACCTACCCAACTCGTTGACTAACCCTACCTAAATTGAGGGCCCATTTGACTTACTTGGACTAGTTAAGGTCTATTTAAATAACCCAATTCATAAGGCAACCTGAATAAAATACAGATCCATTAGGACCCCCAGAATGCTTTCAACCCACCAAGGCCCAGCCCAAACCTAAAACTCGGGCCGTTAGGGTCCTTAGACACTTGGGCCACCAAGTTTTCTTTTTGGGCTAAGGCCCATTTGGAAAATCCTCTTGGCTATCACCTTGCAGGTGATGCTGAGGGCCCAAGTCCCAGCTCAATTGGCATGCCCCATAACTTGAGCGTGCCAACAAGCCTAGCTGCACGGCACTCTGCACATGTAGCGTGTCATAGACAGGCTATCTCGGCAAATAGGCCTTTCATAATATGTCCTTCCTGCGTGCAATGCACGTGGACACTTGGTCACGTGGCATGATTATATGCACGTGGGCCTCTCGGCATGTTGGCATGCCTGGTAGACTTATGCGCGTGCTCATACATGCGTGCGTCCTGCGTGCATACCAACGCGCATATGCCTCGGCACACTGGTGCCTTCACCAAATTCGAACCCATTCCTATAAATTTTATCGTCCATTTTCTCTCATTTTCAATCAAAATCATTTACAATCATCACAAAGACATCATGCATATAAATTTCATACCCCCTTTGCATTTAAACCGAAATAATCATCAAACAAAGACCACACATTCCAAAAATCACATGCAAACACAGTTCAATCCATTTTTATGGTTTAACCTCATAGAAAGAAGCAATTGAAGCATGCAGAAAAATACTAGGTCCCTTTCCTCGAGTTTCAAAAAATAAAGCTACAAGCGGTGGTTCAAAGAGGAGACCTTGGTACAGTAGCGTGTTGCAAAATGCTCTTAGGTTGCAGAGGAGATCTGCAGATGACAGAGGTGGAGGAAGAGAAGAAGAAACAAAAAAGAAGATGTCTTGGGTGAGTGGTTTAGCACTCCAAAAGGAAGAATAGAACTTGGAAAAAGGGAATCAAACTCACCGTGCGATCAAGCTTAATCGGTTTTGCGTACATGATCCATCGGTGATTTCCATCTGCTATCACTCTCCCTCACTGTCGAAGCCTTTTTCTCTCTTTATTGAAGTTTCTCTCTCTGTTGAATGAAGAAGATGAAGGAAAGAGAAGAAAATTAGAGAGAGATGGAGTTGATCGCCTTTTATAGGCAAGGAGCAATGCGTGTGATCAGTTGGATCGCACGCAAGCTCCTTTAATTGTTGATCGGCCTTGTGGGCAACCAGTTTGATGGGCAGCTTCTAGTTAGCTTCCACGTGTTGGGCTGGATTGCTTGTAGTCCTGTTTGGCACTATTCCCCTGTGCGCATGCATGTTGGCATGTCGCGCGGGTAGAACCTTTTTGCTCGTGAGCATTTCCCGCGGTTCTTCCCTTTATTTTTCTACTCCCTTTTCCTTCACATTTTTTAAGATTCTATAAATCAAAATAAAATTTAAAAACATAATTTACATATAAAAATCATCCAGAAATAAAATGGTAAAATAAAATGAAAATTTTAGTACAGTCATCTATATAGGTTAAGGGGTGTTACAACATTCCTACAAAAGAAAGAGGAATAGTTGCAATTACAACAAGCTCTAGTATAAAGGCAAGTTTAGATGTTTTTTATATACTTGATATTGACCAAACTTGCTGAATGTGACTTAGCTGATAGAAAAAAGATTCAAAATATCATTTTAGGATAGACACTGCCTTATCTATGATACTATTGGTGTGGAGATTTTAAAGTTAATTTGAGAGTTAAAAGCTTCTCATTTGATCCAACAAAAATATTGCAAAAGAGACTTGATCATTATCATCTTCAAAAAAAATTTAAAAATTAAGAAAAAGCACATAATGATAGGTTTAGTAAGATTGTTGTCATTTGCCAAATTGTAATGCTTTCAAATTGGTAAACAAAGTAGGATGCATTTCCTATATCATCTTAAAGAGCCTCCAAAGAGCTCTAATTAATTCACACAGATTTAATAAGACCTCGAAAATACCATCATTACTTGGTAGCCTCTATATTCTTTTCATAACAAAAATATGTTGGACTTTCTTTTTTAATTCAAGTCATAAGTGGCTAGAGTATTTGAGAAGTTAGAAGATTATAAAAAATTAAAATTGCTATATGATTCAATTTCTAAGATCTAATAATAGAAAATAGTATACCTTAGTAAAATTTAATTTATTATGATTGAACATCAACTCACATCTCCTTAAACTCAGGAATAAAATAGAGTTAACGAAATGAAAGATAGAATATAATAGAGACGAGCAGATATATGTTGAATGATATATTTACATGCTTACTAACTATGAAAAATAGTTTTTAAATAAGTATAAAAAAATGATAATTTATGAAATTTTTTTAAGTAGAGATATTCATAGATTCAATATTGTTGAACTATATTGATTCGAACCAAAATAAAAATTGAATAAGAAAAATATTTAAATTAAATAGATTAAAAAATTTTCATTCGATCTCTGTATAGATCAGAAAACTGAAATAATTTTTCTAAAAATAATTTAATTAAGAAAATTTATATATATACATTTATATATATTTTTATAACACACAAAAGACATATATTCATTTATATATGTAAGTAATATTTTTTGCGTTATAATATAATATATAAAGTATATATACACACAGCTGCACATATTATATATATTATATTATATACATACATATATATATAGGATAGAGAAGAGAGAGAGAGAGAGAGGAGGGGAAGTTGCAAAATCAATGAAGAAGGGAGAGAGATGAGTGATGTGATGGGTATGAAGGGAAAAGATGACGATGAAAGAAAGGATGAAGTTGTGGAACTACGGTGGCTGTGGTTTTGCAGTTCTTTCAGATGTGATACGGCATGAGGTAATGAGTGGATATCTGCAACTTATCATGCCTTAAGCCCCAACATTTTTCATAAACCGGTCACGATCTTTGGAGAAGAAGAATTTTGCAATTTCTTCATTGACCAAATCTTACATTCCATCCCTCATTTTTAGATAATTATAGCTTATTCTCTATCATTGTATGCATTAATATTATCTTCACTCAAGTGATTGAATATACTGGTTCAAGAAATAATAACAGTATTTTAATATTTTTTTATTGGTTGACTGATAACAGAAGATATTATACGGTAGTAGCAATAAAATTGGAGAATCGGTGCCTACTCTATATGTTTGGATCAACTAGGGGGCGCTAAAGAGCTAATCAATATGTTGTGTCATCACGTGTTTCATGAAGCCTGCATCATTCGTCGGTTGGAGAATGTCTTCTCTTCCACCAAGTCTTCAACGTTGATACACAACTTTTATTGTCTAAGCCTATAACTATCTGATCAAATTTCTTTTTATATGTAATGAAGTTGAATATATGTTGTAATTTCCTTATAAGCATGATTTAATAATTTAGAACATAAGATGTTAAAAAGTATCTAATTACTTTAGCAACATATATAGTCATTGTACGAAATTCATGCTTAAAACATCTATTTGTACTCATCAAGAAGTATGCTTATCACTAAATTAATAACAAAAAATTCATTTTAAAATTTGAAATCGCAAAAGTTGATGATATATTATAAAAGCTAATCATATGCACACAAAAAAACATATAATTAATGGTTACTTATAAATTATATAACTAACTCAAAGGGTGATAATGGACACGTGAATAATATATTTAAAATAAAATAATATATATAGTGAATTAATTTAATTTCGTAATTTATAAAATTCAAATCTCTTTAAATCTTTATTTAACTGTAAATTCTTTTTTATTTTTTATTTATAATCTGATCTACTTAACTGTTTATTAGAGTGTATTTTTAAGTGAAAAGAAAAAACATCACATGCATGAAGATAAGTGGAAGACAAAGACAAGAAATCTATTATATAATCTTATTAATTTATTTTAAATTGAGAATTATACAATATTTGGTTTAAACAAATTAAATTTGTTTTATGAATATCAACAATCACCTATTTATTTATTTATTTATTTTTTAATTGATTGATGATATATCATATATGAATTATATAAAAATGAATATTAATTAAAGATAATTAGATTAAGAAAAATTCTCCTTACAATATTAATATTAAATTGTATATACTAAAAATATATATTATTCCTTGACGTTGTCTTTTTTTTTTTTTTTCATATTCTATTCTTAGACGAAAAAAATTACAATTTCAAAAACTTATTATAACTTTTAGTATTTTTACAAATTAGGTCAATTTTTAAATTTTTTAATAAAATTTTATTTTTGATTAATTTAGCTATTTTCATAATATTCTTTTATTAAAAAGATAACAGAGAAATAAGAGCATTAAAAATATAAAACTAAATAAAAAAAATATTAAAAAAAATCAATAAAGACCAATGTTCGTAAATCTTTTTTACCCTTACGATACCATAAACCTAGACGAAATACCTTCTTTTTATAAAACAAAATTAATTTTTTGGTTTACTTCAATTAGGACTTTTTTGAAATTAATTTTTAATCCAATCCAGTTTTGAATATATGAACAACTCTACTTAGAAGGATTTATAATTATCATTTTTTCCTACTTATTTAGAAACTCTTTTTCATGTTTGATAAACACGTATAAATATCAACTTCTATCTAGCATGAGGTTCTTTTACTCCACCATACTAATTGTTTCAAGTGCAAAACCACAACCTTTTGTTTCGTCAAAAGGACTAGGCTCAAAAGGTTGATAGGACTCTTAAGCATTTTATGTTATAGTGAAATAATACAGTTCTACTTTATATTCAAGGATTATGCATTTGTTAAATAAATATGGAAAATATCCCCTCTTAAAGGTATTGTCTCCATAACCTTATCCTTTCATGTGTGACTTAATGAGGGCTTCTCGAAAAATATCATCAACTACCATGTTTGGATTATGTTAATCCTTTGGGGAATCTAGTGAGTGCGAAACCTATGGATCCACCAGAAAATTTGGTTGAGCCACTGAGATTGCTCACCAAACTTCATAGTCTCTTTATTGTAATCATCTCTTTAACTCAAATGAGGTTATGCCGTCAACTTAAGCATGGTCTCAACCAACCTTAGTGTGTATAAACTAACTATGGTGCTTCTGTTTGACATGGGGAAAGGACGAGTTGTAGACTTATTTAAAGACACTGGCATAGTGATATAATTTTTGCTGGGAAGGAATGTATTTCAAACATAAAGAATGTAGATATAGCTGAAATTGTGGCATTACTATTCGTGTTGGAGATATCAAGTGGGATGGGTATACGATAAGTCATAGTAGAAGGGAACTATTAAATTGTTACCAATTCCATTTGTTCCAAAAAGAAGTATGCGGTTGAGTTGAGACTACTTATAGACAATGCTTTACATTTTCACTCTTTATTTTATCATTTTTTTGCTTTATAAATTTCTAGAATCATAATTAGATTACTTATGAGTTTCTGAAAAAGATTTTGCAATTACATGAAAGAGACCATGTTGTATTGGAGCCACTTTTGTTTATTGGTTTCTGTTGTTGAATTTTTTTTTTTAATTTGATTGGTAAACCTGAGATAATAAGGAGCAAAGATGATAGAGCAGATAAGGCTAAAATCGAACAACAAAAGTTTGTTTTTTTTGTTGACAGAAGCACTCTTTTATACATGAATATAAGTAACAGTCTAAAAATCTGCAAAAAATAAAGATATGTTTGTCAAGAAAAAAGAGTTGTTCAATAGAAGCTTCATTTGCAATAAAATCCTAATTTTGATTTAAACTTTTCAACTCCAGAGACCATTTCTTTTGTAGTAAACGAGGCAGCCTTTAACAGTTCCCTATTGCAACAAGATTGTTCTCATGATTAATTTGTGATTGATGATGATGTTTTTAGGCTAAAGCATGGGAGGTTTCCATTAAGAGATTCCAATTAAGTGTTTGTTTATAATGGTGCCATTATGAAACCAGAAAGTCTGAGACGATTGGTGGAATTGCCTGACTTTTCGTTAAAGTTCCCACATTATTGCTTGCATTGGCCAAACAGAATTCTGACTCTGGTGCATAAAAACATAGGGACCTCACTTGTCTACACGTATATCATCCCTTCTATATCCTCAGCTAAAAAAGAAGTCCATATGTTAATTATATAATGCTTTAATATTTGATCAACAAGAGCACAAGGCACATGGTACTCAACCTGGTACTGAAGCCAAGAATTGTGGATTTATTCCAGTTGATGGGCATTTCAATTGATAGGAATAATCAATGACATTTCGAAAAAGGTAGTTCTACTTGATTTGTTAAGATAATTAGAACACACTCTTGAGAAAACATAGTTACCATAGTCAATATACATGTGTGTTGGTGGGGTGGGTAAGAAGATAGAGAAAGAGATACACAGAGATGGAGAGAGAGAAAGACAATAAAATAAGACTCATAAAAGTGAAAGAGTCCAGGATGATTCTCTGCAAGACACAAGACAAAACTTGGCATTCTGTAGAAGTTCGAAATATTCAGTTCTTCCTAATTTGTCAGGCCAACTGAACTTTGACTCTGGACATTCTGATTTTTCACATTATAACTACACATAGTTCCTGTAATTAAAGGCTGATCAAATAGTTAAAATTCTCTATATGTGTCATTCTGTAATTAAAAATTATGGATATTCAAAAAGGTTCAAGCTTAATGAAACTTATTCCAAATTCATATACATTCATTTGCACCCATTATTAGCACTAAGATATCAAACAATTAACTAGCTTTAAATCCCAAACAACAATAATATAAACAATAATATTCTCCAAAGTAACTTTTCAATCTAAGAAACTTAAAAGATTACCTCTCACTCCAATAACACTGCTTTCAAATCCTTTAATCTAAAAAAAGTTCAACTGTTACTTCCTGTTTAATTCTTAAAAACAAAGAGCATGTGGCCAAACTTCCGTTCAAAGTCAAATTTACGTATATTCTTATTAAGCACTTGAATATTTATGAGAAGACTTTCTTCTAGCAATATTTACTAACTGCAAGATGAAAAGAAAAAGGAATGTAATTGATTCAATAAAGAGATTATTCGAGACATATGTGAAAGGCTTTTGACTTATTGATATATCTCTTATTCCTTGAAATTCATAATTATATGGAGAAGATGAGCTGTTTTACTTACCCTATAATTTTATTAGGTTTCTGCTAGTCAAACTTTTTATAGTGCAGTGTTAGTCCAAACATACACCTCCCACATCTTTTTTATCGGCATATTTAGTGCTTTGAGTGAGGGAAATAAAGCATATCAATTAACGATGCAGAAAGACATTACAGGCTGTAATCTCATAAGAAATCAATGAATTCCCCAAGTTCTTCTCAATGGAAAATAGGATAACCTTCAAACAAAATACTTGAGATCCGAAACCCCTAAAGCTAGTAAAAAACTACAAGCAATGATCTTCTCTCTCTCTCTCTCAGATATTTGAGAAGAAAGCATGAGGGATATTGGGCTCATGGTAGTGTATACTCTCGTCATTCATTTAATATCCAAGGGATCACTAACAGAGTCTCAAATTGTTATCCCCTCAAAACACCAAAAGGAAAAATGGTTAGAGGGTTCATTTCATGAAAGCACTACATATTAGTTAATGATGATGCAACATCCTTTTATTTCTGTTGTTTATAGTAGGAATGCAAACCCCAAACACTATCCAACAAAGAAAGTCAAGTGAGGGATAGCCTTATGTTTCTAAATTTGTTTCCAAATAGAAAATCTTGGTTAGTCTATCTTTTTTCTCTCAAAAAGTAGATCTAATTATACTTAACATGATACAGTGGCATGATTTCATGTCAGGACATCTTTTTTGCTAGCAATGCCACTCCCATTTAGGGCATAAGAATGCGTACTTGAACATCTTTATTCAAGGTTAGTAGAAAGATAACGAGGAAATCAAATTTTAAAAGAGGTAAAAATAAGCCTTTGAACATTTTAGCATTTGAAAATTAATGTAACTTGCCCAATCAACTCAATTTTGTCCCTTTCCATAAATTCAAGCCATAAGCACTAGTTCATATCCTTGAAATTCAACCCATGTTCATGGGAACACATCTAGCTTAAATTAACTTTAATATCAGTTTTCCACTACTTGTGTGGAATTTCAACAACCATTTTGATCGAATAACCTTGCTTAAAAAAGGCAATATCTGGATGTCCAAGCCTTCATGTGAAAAAGGCACTTACGTTGAGTCCCAATTCACCATATTGGATCCCCACTTCACTTCTATTGCTTAAGAAAATTAGCAACATTACAACGGATAGGGAGTAAGGGCATAAAGTAAATGGGGAGGTTTAAGAGGATGCTCTTGACAGGGGAAACTACAAACTATATACTTTTGATAGATATCTTCTTGTTCAAAACTATAAGTCTTTTCTCCTGGTTTGTAATGATAGGACCCCTTTCCTTCTCTTGGTACCCAAAGGCAGCCACAGATATTCAGTGAGAAAATTTTCTAAAAGAAGAGATATTTAATGAAAAAATAACTATCTAACACCATAAAATGTGAGCAAACTCATAATAGCCTAGCCCCATCACTAATAAGAACCATTTATAATATTTTTGAGTTGATTGTAAGACTAAATACCACTTAGAAACAAAACAATTAGCATATGATCTATAGAGATAGAAGAGCATCCTTTCAATTTTAACGAAAAGGAGAAATTGTGAAGAAATGAGAAGGAGAAAAGCCGTATTTGTTATTCCCAATCCCCACCAAAACCCTTGAAAAAGATCTAGCTCGCCAAATCATCATTTACAAGCTTCCCATGAACAAAATGAGTAAAAATGGGGGAAAAAGGTGTTGAATTTTTTGTAAATAAAGAAAACTTAAATTTTTATTGAATTCACTGACTAAAAAATTAACACTTAAAAGTGTTTTTAAATAGGCTTACATCTAAATCAAATTTTCTAAAAATGATTTACCATAATTTAAAAGATAAACATAAATCAAATCTTTTAAGATAAATTTTTACCAACTACATGATATTTAAAAAAAAAATGCATTAAATCTAATTAAAAGATAAACCGTCTTTGAATTCAAACTAATAATAAAATAAATTATAATTTTTACATTAATTTTCGACAAAAAGGTCATACGTAAACATTCCTAAGGATTTAATGAAGAGAGAAATACCTCTTTTTAATAAGGATAGGAAAAAAAAAGTTGGAAAAGATACATTCTTTTTATCTAATTACATAATTAATTTCCAAAATCCACTCTCTTAATAAACAAATCGGGACTTCCTAGCCATTAGTATATGCCTTCCCCACATCTAACTATGCAAGACATTAGACCACCCTCTCCAAAGTGGCAACCATATAATAACTCATGAGTACAACATCAAGAATATGTCTACCCTTTGAAAATGTTAGTTGTGCCTAGTCTACAATACTACATGCCACCTTTTTAAAATTAAGGACAGAGATATAAGCTTAGATACTTACAATATACGCCTATAATATTACTCGATTTTTGCTTCTTGGAACTTTTTCCAAGATATAAGATGGGATAATTCTAGCTTATCTAAGCTTCTCTTCTCTCTTTCAATATGTGATAGACCTATAATGATCCTTTTATCATCCAAAAATCTAGTTTTCATCATTAAGAAGCCAAAATGCTCACTGCTCCACTTTTTTATTCTATTTTTGGGAATCTATTAGCTTCTTGGCTACCCTAAAGCTAGAGAAACTAATGAAGTTAGCCACACTTCACTAAGGTATTTTTTGGAGCCATATGTTTCCAAAACATAATGGAGTCAGATCAGTCAGGTCCCACTTAATAGCATATAAATTAAGATAGATCAGAAAATGCTTGGAATAAGCTATCTCAATCCCAAAAAACCAAATTGAACATGTTTTTTTTATAGAATTTATTTTAATCAAAACCAAACCAATTTAAAACCCAACGTAATAACCCATTACATTTTAGCCATAATTGGAATCAAGAATCTAATCAATCAAGAACTCTCTCTTATTTCTTGATGAATACAAACAAATGTCTTACAAAAAGATATTTTGTTTAATTAATTAAAGATGACTTACAGAGAGATTGCAGAGTCTTGGTCTCTAAAGTTCGTGAACAAATTGTTAAAAATGTAGGGGCCTAATGTACAAGGTCGATTATTGCACACACTAACTCTTTCGTCATTTATGCGATCGAAGATATTGATTATGGAAACAATAACGGCATCTCAACATCTTTTATTGATTGGCTAAAAACACTGAAGAGATTTGACGGGATCATAGGAGGGCATTCCAGTTACTCGGGAAGCAACCATCAAAATTCGTGCCAACTTGGAGATAAAGTCAAAAAAAAGCCTGGACCAAAGAAACGGAGTCAAGATTCGATGACAAGGCCCAATTCCGTGAAGCCCAAGGATCAAGTTCGTGCAAGCTTAGATCGGGTAAGATAGGTCATCGATGCCATCAAGACCGGGAAGCATTATGGGCCATCAAGACAATAGACCCAAAGAAGCATCAATGGTGACGATTTGTGGGCTTTCAGATTGATACTAGAAGATAAACATTACATGCTCGAGGCCACGTATGGAGGAGAGGTACACGCAGGCGGGCGACTCGAGTCACCCAACATGCTTCTCGGCCCACTAGGCCCAACTTGCAGGCTAGTAGGTCGCATACCGGAGAAGAGCGCAGCCCATACCACACGTCCCTGTTGGTGGGCCAACGGGGGCACATCAAGAAGACCCAAGGGCTAGCTCTCATCCCAAGGCCCGACTTAGCAAGCCCGCACCTAGAGGGAAAACCAAGCCGATCGCCTAGCCTAGTAAGCCGATTGCAGTAACTGGCCCAGCAGTTGCTACAAGCGCAGTTGAGGAAAAACTAGGGTGGGCTACCAAGCCGTGAGGCCCAAAGGCTCGCGCACCAAGTCGCGCGCTCACGCGCGGGCTTCCTTCGCCTGGACAAACGAGGTGTGTGACATGTGTGGGGGAAGGGAAGAGGTGGCCAGCTTTTTGGACTTCTTTTCACCTCGTGCTCCATGTGATTTTTAATCCCAAATTCAATAAATTCACATGGTAATTATCCTTTATTATTTAATTATTATTATTTAGTATTTTTAAATATCAAGTCTATCCAAGAATTAAAATTATATAATATAATATTAGGATATCCTAGACTATTATTTTATTATGTAAATTTAATCCTAAGACTTTATTCTATTATTATTTTAATATAAATTTTATCTCTAGGATTATTTAATTAATTGTTTTGTATTTAAATAGGATAAAATAAATATTTTATTATATAATTATCCTAGAATTAGATAGAATTTTATTTAGGATATTATTTTATTAATTTGTGGAAGAGTTTGTACTCATCTAGATTACCTTGGGAAAGAATATAAATAGGTTTTTGCCATAGATTGTAAGCACACCAATTACAATCAATTCGAGAGAAATTCTTGAAAGCTTAGCCTTTTTTTTCTTAATTCATATTGCATCCTGCCTGAATTCATATTTATCCATTCAATTCAAGTAGTTAGTGTTTATTATTAAAAAAAATTATATATATCAAAAATACAAAATTATCCCAATTACACCCCATAAGGCAATTGGCACGTTGTTTGCATCTTGTATAGCAAAAGTAGAGTAACTACCTATTAGATTGTCGGAAAACCATTGAGAGAAAGAGTAACTCATCTACTAGGTGCGAGTGAAAACTTTTATTTTTCATTCTATTTGCATCATTCATATTACATTGCACAATCCACTCATGCTTGTACAATTTGGGAATCTAGAGTCTGTTAGGAACTTTGTGGCAAACTTTTCTAATTTACAAGGACTCAAATAAGGGGATCCCAACTCCAACGGTCAACTTGACCCGGAGGGTAGGTATGGTAGCAGATACGAGTGTAGTAGGACAACATGAATTTTGGCGATGAGACATTAGTGCGATTCCACATGTGTATGTGTTACACTAGACCCCAATACCATCCTAACACCTTCCACTACTTTTTAGCTTCTTTGTTGTACCCAGGATCGATACACGTAGTGAGATGGATTCAAGAACAAATCCTTTTGAAGAAGCAAGAGATAATGTGACCATAGGAGGGCATTCCAGTTACTTGGGAAGTAATTATCAGAATCTGTCTCAACACAAGGACAAAGCCCCGAAAAAGGCTGGACCAAAGAAAAAAAGAGTCGAGATTGAACAACAAGGCCTAATCCTATGAAGCCCAAGGATCCATGTAACACCCAATAATTTCTTTTATTTTTTTTAATATAGTTATTTATTTATTTAATTTAATTTAATTTATTTTATTTTAATTTAATGAAAAAAGGGGTAAAAATTTGTTAAGGATTAAATTAAAAATAATTTTGAAAAAAATGGGTGAAAATTTGGATTCTGGGGGTAATTTTGAAAGAAAAATCAGAAATTAGAGGTCAAAACGCAATTTAAAAAAATTGCACCATGTCAGATGCCGGTCAGTAGTCCCGACCAATCAGGACGCGCCAGGTGGCAGAGAAGCTGACACGGGAGGCCATGTGGGTGATCTACATGCGCGCGATCTAACGACTGAGATCCGTTCCTGCGCGCACAGATGGCCCAGATTGGAAGCGCGCACGGATGGCCCAGATTGAATCGCGCACGGACGACCCAGATTGAATCGCGATGAACGACCCAGATTCATTCCCTATTTAATCGCTATCGGACGGTACAGATCAAAAGCGATGGACGGCTTAGATCAAAAGTGGATGGGTATAAATAACCCCATATGCACCCAAACCCTAACCCTAGCCGCCAGAACCCCTCGCCTAAGAAGACAGCCCAGCTGCCGGGGAGCCGACCACTGCCACCTACCGCCGCTTCGGAGCAATTTTCAACCGCCAAATGAGGTAAAAATTTCACCATTTGCTCAGGATTTAATTTTAAATACATCAATGACCAAATTGGAGCAAAAAGACTGTCTAATTGGCTGAAAAATGCTGGCAAAGCTCGGCGGCGCTGCCGCGGGGTATTTCAAAAAATGCCTCCGATCCCCGTTTGATGTGATTTTTTCACTGTTGTGATAACCGTTTCCTTCTCTACTGGTTGATCAGAGCAAAACACCCAACCGCAATATGAGTAGGAGGAGCTGCCACACCGGAGAGCCCCGCTGCCGGTGAGTTTTGGTTTTCTACATTTTTTCGGCCAACCGAGGGCCCTAAGTGTGTTTTCTCGCTGGAATTGATGCAAATTTAGCTGAATTCGGTCAAAAATAGCCAACCCGAGGCGGATCTCCGCCGCTTGTCGCCAGAGCACGGCGAAGCCATCGTGCCGGATTTTTAAAATTGGCTGAGTAGGCCTTGGGACTGATTTTTGGATTTATTTGGGACATTTGTAGGTACCGTAAGTGCGTTTCAGTTTTCAAAGAAAAATTCAAGGAACGCAGGGACCGCCCGTAGGCGTAGTAAACCATTTAGCTTTTCGGTGTCAAATTAAGTAAGGACCTCTCATCCTATTTCCTATCATGGAATTTAAATTTAAATAAATAATAATACAGTATTTTGTACAAATTAAATAGATGTGCATAATTAGTTTTGGATTGCTAATGGAGCCCGAACCGGACATTGTTCTCTGTTGATTTCTGTTGATTTATTTTGCAGTCTAAAAGCATGATGGTTTCTGGTTTGTCTATTTTATAGTTTAAATACATGTATTATTGCCTTACTTGACCACTGTTTAATTTTGGGATCTAAGATGTAATTGCATTACCTGATGCATGTTTATTTATTTATGTAATTATGTTTAATTTGGTAACGGAGACTAAGAAAAAACAGGAAAGGGGTGTGATATAATAAACAGATAAGATGACAGCCTCACTAGATGTCCTGAGAGATGGTGGACGGACGAGGTTCATAGGGAACCCTACCGTGAACGTTGTCTCATATCGGACGGGGTATGGAGACTTGGTCATTTGGCGCTCATACTGGACGGGGTATGGAGACTTGGTCATTTGGCTCTTATACCGGATGGGGTATGGGGATGACCTGCTTCACCCTCATACCGGACGAAGTATTGAGGTTTAATGTCTTGGCACTCATACCAGACGGGGTATGGGGGACGACTCTGTAATTAAGATTGTTAAGGGAAAGTGTTCACGTGTAACAGGGACGCCCCTATGGATCCCCATGGATACTAGTGGACTGGTGAAACGAGAAACGGTTCTGATTTAGTTATTGTTAATGAATATGAATTTATGCTATGTTCTATGTTACTAATTGTGCATGAAGTTATGATTTGTATGATGTTATTGTCTTTATAAGTTATTTTCATAAATTCCACAATGGTAAGTGAATGGTAAATGGTTTTATTTTTAATAAATGTATTGGTTTAAATTTAGTACTCCATTAGTTGCTTTAATTTTCTATCAACCTTTACTTCTGTGTCGGTGATATAGTGTGATGTCCTTACTGGACTAGTGTAGCTCATCCCTTATTTAACCATTTCAGATTAAGAGGACCTGGTTCCCGAGCTCGATCCACAAGAATATTGCGAGTAGATGCTACGTATTTTACATTTTCCTTTACTTTTCTCATTTATTGTGTTTCTTTCAGAGAATTTATTCTGTGATGTTTATTTAGTACTTTTAATTATTGTGTAAGGGATGTAACGCTTAACCTTTTATTTCACTTTCGCACTTAAATTATTATATATTTCCTTTTGAATTCCTAGAGTCGTTACAGTTTGTATCAGAGCCAGATCCCTCGGACCCGTCTCTTACACAATAATACTTAGAGAAACACCAAACCAATGAATTATCATTCAACCTTTCATTGTGAAATACAGTTACAGAGAGACGAGGAGAGGAAGACCCCCACTAAATCGAGCAGCCCGGGATGGTTCGCTTAGAGAAGACGTTGACAGGATATTTGAGATGCTGGAGAGACTCATTGCTGCCCAGTAGGGCAGAGAGGAGAGGAGGGAGCTACATGGCCCTCCCCCACTGCCACAGGTTAAGCCACCACTACAGCGAGAGGATCCCGAGCCACCCCGGTACGACCCTACTCCTCCACAGTACCATCCGGCACCACCGTAGTATGATCCGGTGCCCCAGCCACAGTACCGCCCGGCACCGCCACAGTACAATTTGGTGCCCCCACCGTATCAGTAAGTACCACCATAGGGCCCCCAGTCTATCCTCAGCCTGGCCCAGTCCCTTCTTCACGGGACCCAATTCCTCCACGATTGACCCGGGCTACATAGATAGGTACAAGAGACAAAACCCATCTACTTTTGCAGAGGGATCGTCTTTTGAAGATGCCGAGTACTGGTTGGCAGAGACAGAGAAGGCCTTCAAGACCCTAGGGGTGACTTCTGAGTAGAAAGTCACCCTTGCTACCTACATGCTAGTGGGAGAAGCAGACCGCTGGTGGGAACTCAAACAGACCACCCTGCCTGTTCAAGTTACTTGGGAACAGTTCTTAGCAACCTTTCTGGCAGAGTATCTCCCAGAGCACTTCCAACATCTAAAGGAGATGGAGTTCGTCCAGTTCGTCCAGGGAAACATGACTGTATTAGAATATACTTGTAAGTTCTTGGAGTTGGGCCGATACTCCCCTGAGACGTTGTTGGATGAGGGTAGGAAGGCTAAGAGATTCTCACCCAAAGATTAGGCAACATTTGTTCGTGTTGGATCTCAGGACTTATTTGACCGTTCTGGCCAAGGCACAGCTGGTTGAGAGGAGCTTCCACACCTTCCCTCAGGCAGCAGGAAACCTCAAACCCTCAGCTCCACCCAGCAGGCCAGCACCAACTGTGTCTGTCCAACAGAACAAGAGGCCCAGGCTAGTGATCCAGGCTCTCACTCAGGCTCCAGTGGCAGGACGTGGTAAGATCTGTCAGCATTGCGGTAGGGATCACGGGGTCCGACTCTGCTACCGCCTCAACAACACCTGTCACATATGTGGTAGTGCCCAATATTATGCGAGGGAGTGCCCAAGGAACCAGAATCAAGGCAGACCTCCTATATAGGGCAGGGCTTACAATCTTACCCAGCAGGATGCTGAAGCCAACCCGGACGTGATACAGGGTATGTACACTATCTGTAACTATCTTGCTCATTTTTTGATTGACACTTGTGCATCGCATTCATTTGTTTCACCTTTTTTGCATCCAAATTTAATGTATTATCTGATAAACTTGATTCTATATTGTTTGTGTCTACTGCTGTGAGTATGATACTATTGGGAGAAGTTGTCTATAGGGCTTGTGTCGTAGAGATAGCAGATAGAAAATTAAGTGTGGACCTAATAGAATTAGACACGGGGGATTTTGATGTAATTTTAGGAATGAATTGGCTAGTAGCGTATCACGCCACCATAGTTGTTTTAGCAAGAAGGTTGTATTCAATCCTCCTAATGAGGAGCCATTTACAAATTAATAAAATCATTTAGTACTTATTCCTTGATGACAAGTTTTCTTATTCGTCGAGTATTTTAACCCTACTGTTTTCTCTAACTAGGCAAACCCAAGAAAGAGAATTGTATTCAAGAGATTCTAGTAGTCTGAGACTTTCCAGATGTGTGTCTGGATAAACTACCCGGACTGCCAGTGGACAGGAAAATCGAATTCACCATAGACCTACAGCTAGGTACCCAGCCTATTTCGGTTGCTCCTTACTGTATGAGTCGTGTCGAGATAGAGGAACTGAAAAAATAGATCACTAAATTGCAGGACAGTAGTTTTATCAGATATAGTGTGTCCCCTTGGGGTGCCGGAGTCATTTTTTCCAGAAAGGGAGATGGAACGTTGAGGCTATATATTGATTATAGAGGATTGAACAGAGTCACAATCAAGAACAAGTATCCCCTTCCCAAAATTGATGACCTCTTCGATCAGTTGTAGGATGCGCAGGTCTTCTTCAAAATAAACCTGCGTTCAGGTTACCATCAGGTGAAAATCAAGACAGAAGACATCCCTAAGACAGCTTTTTGAACCAGGTACGGACACTATGAGTTCCTGGTCATGCCATTTGGGCTAACTAACGCCCCAGCCATCTTCATGGATCTGATGAACAGGGTCTTCAGACAATTCTTAAATCAATTTGTCATCGTGTTCATCGATGACATCTTGGTTTATTCCAAAAGCAGAGAGGAACATGCTCACCATCTAGCTCAGCTTTTGCAGGTTCTCAGAAGAAAGAAGTTGTATGCAAAGTTGAGTAAGTATGGATTTTAGCTTGAGCAGAACATCTTCCTAACACATCATATCAAAGATGGAGTATCAGTGAACCCTAAAAAGGTTGAAACGGTGCTCAGCTGGGAGAAATTGACATTAGTTAAAGAGATCCGTAGCTTTCTGGGAATGGTGGGCTATTATCGCAGGTTTGTTGAAGGATTTTCTAGTCTAGCTGCTCCCCTGACCTGGCTCACAAAGAAGAATGTCAGTTTGAGTGGAATGAGGACTATGAAAGAAGTTTTTCAAAACTAAAGAAGCGGCTGACTACTACACCTATGCTGGCCTTGCCGAGTGGATCTGGGGGATATACAGTTTACAGTGATGCCTCCTATCTAGGCCTGAGTTGTGTTTTAATGCAGCATGAGAAGGTCATAACCTATAGGTCTAGAAAGTTAAAGAATCATGAGAAAAACTATCCCACCCATGACTTAGAGCTTACCGTAATCATACACACCTTGAAGACTTGGCGCCATTATTTATATGGAGAGACCTTTCAGATCTATACCGATCACAAGAGTTTGAAACACATATTCACTCAAAAAGATCTCAACATGCGTAAGAGAAGGTGGATAGAACTTCTTAAGGACTATGATTGTGACATCTTATATCATTCGGGTAAGGACAACGTAGTACCCGATGCACTCAGCAGAGAAAGTACAAGTATATTAGCCCATTTAATGGTTTCAGAATGCAGGCAGATTGGGGCCACACAACATATTCGACTTTAGGACTTGAGGAAAGTCACATATTTGGGTCATCTGACCATTCAGGCTGAGTTAATCCAGAGAATAAGGGAAACTCAGTCAGCCGATCCCGCCCTAGTAGCCCTTAAGAAAGATGCAGAACAGGTAGTTAGCTCAGAATTCTGAGTCTCCGCCGATGGGTTACTCTGATTCTAGGACAAGGTGTGTGTTCCAGGTGACAGTGAGTTAAAGAGAGACATCATGACAGAGGCTCATAGCTCAAAGTTTGCCATGCATCTCGGAAGTACTAAAATGTACCAAAGTATGCGACCCCGATTTTAGTGGAACGGAATAAAAAGAGATATAGCTGACTTTGTTTCTAAGTGTTTGGTATGTCAGCAGATCAAGACAGAGCATCAGCGCCTAGACGGGCTACTTCAGTCATTACCGATCCCAGAATGGAAGTGGGAACATATCACCATGGACTTTATGATAGGATTACCTAAGGCACGCTCAGGACATGATGCCATCTGGGTAATTATCGACCGGCTTACCAAGTCTTCCCACTTTTTAGCCATTAGGATGATTGATCCCTTAGACAAGTTAGCAAGAATGTATATCTGAAAAATAGTCAGATTGCATGGAGTCCTAGTGACATGGTGTCCGACAGGGACCCCAAGTTCACTTCTCAGTTTTGGAGTAGCTTTCAGCAAGCCATGGGAACGAAGCTGTCTCTCAGTACTGTATTCTACCCTCAAACTGATGGACAGTCGAAAGGACAATCCGTACACTTGAGGATATGCTCCGAGCTTGTGTCCTTAACTCTGGGGGCCATTGGGATGACTATCTACCCCTGATAGAGTTCGCCTATAACAAAAGCTACCAAGTGAGTATTGGTATGGCTCCGTATAAGGCGTTATTTGGGCGCCCATGCAGATTGTTGATTTGTTGGGAAGAAGTGGGCGATAGAAAACTGTTCGGCCCAAAGCTGGTAGAGGAGACTACATCTAAAATAGTTAAGATTAGGAAGAACATTCAGACTGCTTAGAGTAGGTAAAAGAGTTATGCGGACACCAGGAGGAGAGATTTAAAATTTAAGGAAGGTGATCGGGTGTTCCTTAAGGTCACGCATTTCAAGAAAATCAGTAGGTTCAGCAGGAAGGGAAAACTGAACCCCCGATTTATTATACCATTTGAAGTCTTCGACAGGGTTGGTACTGTCACTTACAGACTAGCACTGCCTCCAGAACTTTCTAAAGTCTACAATGTGTTTCATCTATCCATGCTACGCAAGTACAACCCGAACCTCTCTCATGTCTTGGCCCACAAGCCTCTTCCACTCTAGGAGGATTTATCCTACGAGAAAGTACCAGTCGGCATTGTGGATCAAAAGAGCATACTCTGCAACCGAAAAATTTCCTTTGTAAAGGTCGTATGGCAGAACCACACACCGAGGGAGGCTACATGGGAGCTAGAATAAGACTTTAGAGCCCAGTATCCCCAGCTGTTCGATTGAAAGTGAGAGACAAATTTGAGGGACCAAATTTCTTTTAAGGGGGAGAGAGTTATAACACCCAATAATTTCTTTTATTTTTATTTTTATCTTTTTTAATATAGTTATTTATTTATTTTATTTTAATTTAATGAAAAAAGGGGTAAAAAT
This sequence comes from Carica papaya, assembly GCF_054855325.1. Lineage (NCBI taxonomy): Eukaryota > Viridiplantae > Streptophyta > Magnoliopsida > Brassicales > Caricaceae > Carica > Carica papaya. The sequence goes on from NC_142314.1 coordinate 24,683,964, forward strand.
TTGGGTTATGGGGGTATTTTTGAAAGAAAAATTAAAAATCAGAGGTCAAAATACAATTTAAAAAAATTACACCACGTCAGATACCCGATCAGTAGCTCCAACCAACCAGGACGCGTTAGGTGGCAGAGGCACTGATGCGGGAGGCCATGCAGGGGGGGCTACATGGGCGATCCGCGTGCGCGCAATCAAACGACTGAGGTCCGTTCCCGCGTGTACGGACGAGCCAGATTGGAAGCGCGCATAGACGGTCCAGATTGAATCGCGCATGGACGACCAAGATTGAATCGCGATGAACGGCTCAGATTCACTCTCTATTTAATCACAATCAGACGATCCAGATCTAAAGCGATGGACGACCCATATCAAAAGTGGATGAGTATAAATAACCCCATCCGCACCTAAACCCTAACCCTAGCTGCCAGAACCCCTCGCCAGAGAAGACAGCTCAGCCGCTGGGGAGCCGACCACCGCCACCCGCCACCACACTGGAGTAATTTCCGACCGCCAAAAAAGGTAAAAATTTCATCCTTTGCTCAGTATTTAATTTTAAACACATCCATGATGAAATCAGAGTAAAAGGACTGCTCGATTTGCTGAAAAATACTGGCAAAGCCCGACGCTGTCGCCGCGGGGTATTTCAGAAAACACCTCAAATAAGGCCCTTCCTGATTCCCGTTTGATGTGATTTTTCAACCATTGTGATCACCGTTTCCTTCTCTACAAGTTGATTAGAGCAAAACGTCCAACCGCAATGTGAGCCGGAGGAGCCGCCGCAACGGAGAGCCTCGCCGCTGGTGAGTTTCAATTTTTTACATTTTTTCAGCCAATCGATGGCCCTAAGTGTGTTTTCTCACTGGAACTTATGCAAGTTTGGCTTAATTCGGCCAAAAACAGCCAACCCAAGGCGGATCGGCGGCGCTGTTGCTGGAGCACGGCGAAGCCACCGTGATGGATTTTTGAAATTGGCCGAGTAGGCCCTGGGACTGATTTTTGGGTTTATTTGGGACATTTGTAGGTACTGTAAGAGCATTTCAGTTTCCGAAGAAAAATTCAGGGAACCCAGGGACCGCCCGTAGGCGCAGTAAACCATTTAGCTTTTCGGTGTCAAATTAAGTAAGTACCTCTCATCTTATTTTCTATCATGGAATTTAAGTTTGAATAAATAATAATACGGTATTTTGTACAAATTAAATAGATATGCATAATTAGTTTTGGATTGCTAATGGAGCCCGAACCGGACATTGTTCTCTTTTGATTTCAATTGATTGATTTTGCAGTCTATAAGCATGATGGTTTCTGGTTTGTCTATTTTATGATTTAAATGCATGTATTATTGCCTTACTTGACAACTGTTTGATTTTGGGATCTAAGATATGATTGTATTATAGGATGCATGTTTATTTGTTTATGTAATTATGTTTGATTTGGTAATGGAGACTAAGGAAAAATAGGAAAGAGGTGTGATCTAATAAACAGATAAGATGACAGCCTCGCTAGATGTCCTGAGAGATGGTGGACGGAACAGGTTCATAGGGAACCCTACCGTGAACGTTGTCTCATACCAGACGGGGTATGGAGACTTGGTCATTTGGCGCTCATACCGGACAGGGTATAGGGACAACCTGCTTCACCCTCATACCGGACGGGGTATTGAGATTTAATGTCTTGGCACTCATACCGGGCGGGGTATGGGGACGGCTCTGTAATTAAGATTGTTATGGAAAAGGGTTCACGTGTAGTGGGGACACCCCTATGGATCCCCACGGATACTAATGGGCTGATGAAACGAGAAACGGTTATGACTTAGTTATTGTTAATGAATATGAATTTATGTTGAATTACGAAAATTCATAGTTGAACTTACAATGGATTTTAAGATCTTAACCGTTATTATATCTTGATTGTTAATAAGTTCTAATTCATCATTTTTTTCGTTAAGCTTTAGTTTATATTCATTCTCTTAGACGTTAGCCAAATAATATCAATTAGTTGAGATTCTAGTAATTGTTATATCAGTCTTCATGGGATAATATCTGAATTTACTGCTATGGTACGTGTTCGAACTAGTGCACTTACTAGGTGAGTTTAAATCAGAACGAGCATGTTTATATAAAAATAAATAATAAACAATAAAATAATAATTAAATTGATCACAATAATAATAACAATAATAGGTTAGTAATTAAAAGATTCAAACGCATGGTTACAAAATTATTATTAATATTTTCATGATTACTATTGTTATTATTGTTATTATTATATTTCATTTTGTTTTTATAGAAAAGTGAAAGTAAAGGAAAAGTAGATGAAGCCCAGTGTGATAGGTTCCAGTTAAAACTAAGAGAAATTGAAAGATACTTTATTTTTATTTAGGGCTAGAATTACCACAGAATTTGTTGCAATTGATACTTCTTTTATTCATACTCGGAGAATGCTTTAAATATAGGAAATACATCAAATTCTTCCTCATATCTAGGAAGTATGAGCTGTAGTGGAGCCATAATTGCAGCCACAACAGTTAAAAGATAAGAAATAAAAAATAAAAGAGATAGCTTTGACTGATTATGGAGGAACGACTTGTTTATCAATTACCCACGTTTTCCATGATAACATGCTACAAAATACTTAGATTCTTCACAGGTTTCCTTAGTGATCTCTGTTCTTAAAAGTACCTCCCTCTTTTATAGGAACCTTGTCCTCAAGGTTTAGAGATATCTTGAAATAATACTTGTAAAATCATCTCTAACCTTGTCAATTCACTCCAGCAATCTTTATAATTAATCACGAAGTTAATGAAAATTGTAGTGTCTTTCTCTTTATATTCCAACACATGATCACTACATAATTGGATGGGTTGCAGTGCTTGTTCAACTCTGATAAACAACTTCAAAATTATATATATATATATAGAGAGAAAGAGAGGGAGAGAAACATAGAGAGTTTTACAAAATGTGAGTGTCTTTTCCATATAACTACCAGATCATCTTCTTTCTCTTCCATTTCTCCCTTGTATCCACCACTTTTTTTGGGTGTCAAGGGAGCTTGAAGATGACAAATAAGACAATCGCAATGAAGAAGGTACTATTGCACATAATTGATGTTTGTCACCTCTGTCGTCCATTTTTTATATCCCTTTCGACGTCATACCATCTTCCTCCCTCCATTAGTTGTATCATCTTAACAAACCCACTGCAGTTTAACTTGAGTAGGCCACAAGTGGAGTTTATATTGCTGGAATAAAAGGGGAACCTCATTTTCCCAAGCTGGCCACAATGGAAATCACGTGGATAATTTAAACCTCTTTCTTCCTTGGCAGTGCATTATCATAATCTTTCTGAATGTTTTCAGCAATTATGTTCTGCAATTCAACTTCTGGTGATCTTACAGTGTAAGTCACCATTTCCATGAGCGATTTTGGCTCATTGAAGTATATTCATGTCTGGCCAAGTAAGTCCAACATGTTGCTGCCAGAGCTTTCGTGGTTTACCAGTAACCTGTCTATTAGCAACTTGAGGGTATCTTTAATCTGGTGGAACTTGTCGATAAATCTCACTTCTATCTGACTCAAGCTATCCTGCAACTCTCTCAAGTCGGCTTCGAGGTTCTCATGGCTCTGATACCAATTGATAGGTCCCAGTCAGAACCAAAAGAAAAGAAAAGGAAAGAGAGGAAGCACAGAAGAGCCCCACGTGCGTCCAACCCATCACCTTGCTTGCTCCAAAACGATGTCATTTTAGCCTATTTAGAATAAAAAAAAGGAGCGTTAAACAAGGTCGTTGCACTCATTAAGTGAAACGACATCATTTTAACAAAGGGAAAATGAAAAAATGGAGTAAAAAGAGCATTATGATGGCACAAGAAAGGAAAAAAAGGGTCATGATTTTCAATCATTTATAACAGATGGTAACTTTTTTCTTTCTATTTTGGATAAACTTCTAATAATCAGTCAAGTTTTTTCATAATCATGTTTGCATCATCATATCATATGTAAAATACTTACTTCCATATTATTATTTAATGATTTTTATAAAAATTATATACATAATACATATTCCTTTTCCATTCTTAGTACAATCTGGATTGGGCATAGAATTTAGAAAGAAATTACAGGCCATATCACTGAATCCTTATTAAACAAGAATAGAAGATTAACTTATAAATAGAAACAATTGGCAGACACTCTTCACATCATCTCTCAAGCTAGGTCTGTTTCACATATATTTTTTCTCTCCTTCTTGCAGTTTCTTCTATTTTGATTGTTTTGGTCTTCCTGCAAATGGATTCTAGAAGAAGAATTGATCGTCAACTTGTTGTCATTCCTCTCTAAACATCTCGTAAAGTTTTTGTTGAAATCCACTTAAATAACACTGATCTCACAATATATCACGATACTACCAGTGTAGGAACTCTCATAGATGTGTAACAATCTCCTTAACCTTTTGTTTCTGCCTTCTAGGTGCAATTTATTAATCGACCTCATACTTTGGGCGCCTACATTTTTAACAAATTGATAAGCACTTTCAGAGACCAAGAACTCTGCAATATCTTGACTGACCAAATCCTACGTTTGATGTTCGATAACCTCATCCTTAAATAATTACAAGTCATTCTTCATCATCGTACACGCCAACATTATCTCCACTCACGTGATTGAAGACACTAGCTTTGGAAACAATAATAGTGTGTTGACAACTTTTCTTGGCTACATGAAAATATAGAAAAGGTTGAACGGGAATAGCAACAAAATTAAAGAATTGGGTGACTGCTCCATTTGTCTGGATCAATTATCAGGCGCTGAGGAGCTCATCAATATGCCATCCCATAATGTGTTTCATAAAGCGTACATCATTTGTTGGTTAGAGAACTGTGACATCCCAAATGCTAATTAAAACATAAGGGTACCAGATATAAAAATTTATTACGAGTGCATATAAGATAAATACATGCAGTAGAATAAATAATTATAATCTCTTACAAAATAATAATGGAGTTTCATACAACACTAAGGTAGAAAAAAAATTAATTACAAGCCTCTACAAAAGATAGACTCATCAGAGTGTGGGATTACTCTGCACTCATAACAGTTCATGGATCCACAAGATTCTTAAAGGCTTCAAGGGATAGATCGATGATCGGTTCCTTACTATCTTCCTCATCTGGAGGGGCATGGAAAGATGTAAATTCCATATACTCAATAAGGAAAACAGTATTTATATAACATTACTAAGATTTCAAAGGTAATTAAAAATTAGAATAAAGTACCATCATTACTTACCATCAGTAGTCATGTTAGGAGTTCTTTATTAATTATGAAAATAATTTATTTTGTTAAAGAAAATGTCAAGTCGTAGTCATGTCATGTCAATCAAATCAATCATACTAAAAATATGAAAAATCAAACAAATCATGACATGCTCTTTATTTCAATTTTATTCTTCGCGCGAAGTCCTTCCGATTTTCATCTACTGAGGGTAATACAGATTCCTGACTACCCATGTGGAATAACCAATTCATTTCATATTATATCAGCAAGTTACGGCTTGCCAACCCACAACACATTTACGACTTGCCAAACACAGTGGTCCTATATGTAAACTATGGTCATGGTCGTACTTCGCCAAAGGTGACTCCTACAATCATATCGTGTCACCACTCTTGTAAGATGATACACTGTCATCCACAGGAAGCGATCCTTTCACGTCTTTTTAGACCAGATAGAGGGAGAAACAGAAATCTCGCATAGATAAAAAGGCTAACAAAATATTTTATGAACCATGCATGACAATGCCAATACATATTCTCATGCTTAACACATAACATTAGCTTGTTACTTCATTATCATATAATCAATGTTTATTACATTCCATTTAATCCTTTTAGTTAATCATGCAATTATATGTTCATATAAATATGTATTAACATGAAATAATTTTACTAATATGCATTAACATGAAATAATTTTACTTAAACACATTAAGCATGTAATCGATTAATTAAAACTTCATAAATTAAATGTAAAAATACTCTATAGTATGTTAAAAGTAAATAGTAAATTCTTTACTGAAACCTTGGTGTTTCCTACGTCTTTTTCTTCTTCTTTTATTCTCCTTCTCTCTCTATATCACACACTCTCTATCTAAAAATCTTCGGGCAATGGAAGAAAGAAGTGGAAGTGGTGAGGAAATGTGAAGAGGGGATCCCTATTTATAGAAAATGGAGACTGTTAGATTTGTGCCAAGTGGCAAAATCTTGTGAGGAGAGAGAAAGTTATGGTGAAATGATGAGTTGATGATTGATTGATGTGGCTAATGGATGGATGACACGATGTGACAGCAGCACAAAAACCAGAGGCACGCCACCCAAACAATAGCAGCACGTCATCCAAGCAACGACGACGTGCCACCCAAGCTGATGGCGGTGCTTAAGGGGGTGACGTGCGCTGCTCGAGGCGGCACACGGGGCCAGAGCCTACTGAGTGCACAAGCCTTCTGCACACACGTCTACTGCACAGACCACGCCTCGCCCCCTGCGCTGATGGGACGTGAGCGTAGGCACACGTTCTCTACTGGCCGCACACGCGCACTCTTGAGTGGCATGTGGAGCTTGTGTAGGCAGGGTCTTTCCCGTGGTTGTTTTTACAGGATTTTATGTCATTTCTCTTATGTTTTTCCCTAAAATCCTTTTTGATTAAATTTTTTTAAAAATTTTTTCAACAATTTGTCGAAATAAAATAAAATATAATAATTATTTAAACTAGATAAATACGGAACTTCAAATATTAAATCCAAAAATTTAGAACACAAAATTTAAAGAGTTAAATGGCCTTAGAGCTCAAATAAATAGGTGTTCACATTACAAATTAAGCACGAAGACTTTTAGGGTGTTACAAGAACAACAACATTTACCCCTTATACCGTCAAGTCTTCGAAGTTAATACACAAATTTTATCGTTTATGCCTACAATTGTCTGACATAATTTCTTTAAATGTGACACAAGCAAAGTAATGAAGGATACTCCGATAAAAGAGGAAGATAAAAAGGAAATTGTTAATGACCATAAGGAAATTGTTAATGACCATTATGAATTAGAACCAATGGGAAAACAAGCACAATTACCCATAAATCACCTAGAGTCGGGCCCAAAAGTTCCAAGGTGTTTTAAACCTATTAGTGCAAGAATGAATTGAGTAACAAGATCACCAATGAAGCCTAAGAAAGGCCCAAGACACAAGACAGCAGTTGAAGGCACATGCAGCACACATGAACTACTTTTGGAATGTGTGCAACACATATGGGAGCCCGTCCTCACATGAAGGAATCTCACATGCATGATGTAGCATGCAATGCATGCAACAAAGGCAACCCACAACCCATAAGCCTAGTGTTCGTCAACTTACATACGGCACTGTGCATCCACGCAAGCAACAGATCGCATGCGCGACCCACACCCAAGAAGGAAAAAATATGAGGCCTACCTAGCCCATTCACACAACCTGTGGCCTGTCTGGCATGACCCACGATCCATCTAGTTTTTCCTTTCCTTTAGTCCATTTTGAACTCCACCTCCTCCTTTTTCACATGCTTAAATTAATTTCCCCATGTGTTTTACATGAAAATCACATGGGATAATTCTATCATATTTTAATATTTATATAAATGTTATTTTAATGTAAATTCTATCTCTTAGGTTATTTAATTATTTAATTTGAATTCTAGATTGGGATAAATTATTAGTTTATTAATTTTTCAAGCATTTGTAACCATTTAGAACTATCCCAAGAAAGCCTATATAAAGGTGTTTGCCCATAGGTTGTAAACACACTTGAGTTGAGAATAAAATTAAAGTTTAAACTTTTTCTTCAATTAATAGTTTACTAATTTCTAGCATCTCCAAGTTCTTCAAGAAGCAAGAGTCTCCAAAAGTTTTGTTGAGTCAAGGAGCAGAGATAAACTTAGCGGTAAGTTCGTAGTGTTTTTCTTTTCCTTGTTTTTAATTCCCCTGTTCTTGTTTATGTATACCTATTAGGTGTTGCAAATTCAAGTAGAGAGAGGGGTTTTCTAGGTGGTTATGTTTTGATAGTGCATATGTTGTGTGGATTATGGGAGTTGATTCAATCCTCCCCATACCTTCCGCGTCATCTAGTCTAAGAGTCTAGACTCCTAAAACCCAAAACTATCTTTATTGTTTTTTAGCAATCTTGTTCTCAAATTAACATTCAAAATTTATTTTGATTGTTAATTTGTTTGCATATTACTTGAATGCATTCTATCTGTTCGTTTTAAGTAATTTTGTGTTTGTTCTATTATTAAAAAAATTATATATCAAAAATACAAAACTAAAAATATTTCAATTACACCCCATGAGGCAATTGACACATTGTTTGCATTTTACATAACAAAAGCAAAATAGCCACCTAACTGGGTGACTAGAAAACCTTTAAGGAAATCAAAGGTAGAGTACCTCACCTAATCGGGTGCGAGCAAAAAATTTTGTTTTCATTCTATTACACTATTCACATTTAATTTTCAAATTATATTTATGAAATCTTGCATCAACATTGCGTGAAGAAATTTGACTTGTCAATAGAGCATAGCCGATAAATTGGGGGTAGTATAAATAGATACACCTTATGGTTATATCCATCATGATTGATAGGATCCCTATGCATCAGTATGAATTGTCATTCTTTATGATCTACATTTCTATATGTTATTATACTTTTTATTCCATTATAAAAATTAAGTAACTAAACGATACTAGTTGCTTGTACCCAAGAAGCACACCATTCCTTCTTTTGTGTGCTTGTCTCTAAGCTTTAGTAGAAATCATAATTCTTTAGGGTTCTTTGTTGTGTCATAAGGACTAACGTGCAGACCCGAACCAAGTGATTTTGATTCTGAACGCTCAACTCGATAGAAGAAGTTGTTAATTAAGAGATTGTGAGGTAAACATGTGGTAAGTAAGGGAGAGATTTACTTTCACGAACTTCTTCTTATAGGTACTTCGATATGTCTCAAATCATTGTAGGAACTCCCAGTTGGAGTAGTACCCTTATTCTACAAAGTGCCCTCAACTTGCAAATCAAGGGTGAGGACTAAGAAAAAGAGGAGAACATATTCCATACTCGTTGTCTGATCAACAAGAAGGTGTGTACTATGATCATCGATGGAGGAAACTACACCAATATAGCAAATACCCTGCTTGTGGAAAGATTGAGACTTACATGCATTGCTCATCCCAACTCCTACTAGTTGCGTGGTTGAATAAGAGCAGCAAAGTAAAGGTAACTTAATAGGTCATGGTATTTTTCTCCATCGGTTAGTATAGAGACAAGGTATGTTGTGATGTTGTTCCTATGTACACTAGCCATGTGATACTTTACAGGCCTTGGCAATTTGATAGCCAAGTCCAACACCATGGTAAGATCAATCACTATTCTTTGTAAAAGGATGACCTCATCCATGTTCTCACACCCCTATCATCGTGAGAGGTGCACTAGGATCAAGTAAAGGTCAAAAGGGTCTTTGAGGAATACCTAGAGAGAGAAAAAGAGAGAAAGAGTCAAGATTTCTTGAAAAGGAATAAACTAGGCCCAATAAAGGCCAAAGAGAGGGAAAAAAAGGAAAAAGAGTCTTTATGTGAGGGGAAGATAGTTAAGGCAAATAGTTTGTAAAAGAAAAAGTCTCTAGTACTGCGATATAAGGAGGTCTATTTGAACCTGTCCGACCTTGACCCAGCCTTACCTCATAGTATTTGTTTCCCTCCTATAGGAGTTCGAGGGCGTCCTTTTAGAGGAAATTCCAGATGGATTCCCACCACTACAAGGAATTGAACATCAAATTAACTTTGTCTTTGGAGCCACTATTCTTAATGAACCTACCCATAGGAGTAATTCGGGGGAAACCAAAGAGCTCCAGCACCAAGTAGAAGAGTTATTGTTAAAGGGACATGTTAGGGAGAGTTTGAGCCCGTATGATGTACACATTTTACTAGTACCCAAAAAGGATGGATCTTGGAGAATGTGCCTTGATTGTTGGGCCATCAACAAAATTACAGTAAAGTATAGGCAACCCATTCCCCTGTTAGATGACATCCTAGATGAACTAGGTGGCTGGGCTTTTTTAGCAAAATTGATCTTAAAAATAGGTACCACCAAATTAGGATGAACCTTGGAGACAAGTGAAAAACGGCCTTCAAAACTAAGTATGACCTCTACGAATGGCTCGTAATGCCTTTCAGCCTTTCAAATGCCCCCAATACCTTCAGAGACTTATGAATAATGTCCTATGACCATTCCTAAGAGAGTTTGTAGTTGTGTAATTTAATGATATCCTAATCTACAGTAAGAACTTAGACGACCACATCTAGTGTATTTTTTCAGTTCTTGAGGTTCTTCAAAATGAATGGTTATATGTTAATGCAAAGAAATACACCTTCTGTAGTGATAAATTTATCTTTTTAGGATTCATAGTAAGTGTTCGTGGTATTGAGGTTGATGTAAAGAAGGTAAAAGCCATTAGGGAATGGCCTACACCGATAACTACAAGTGAGGTGAGCAGCTTTCATTGGTTAGCTAGTTTTTATTGTATGTTTGTCAAGGATTTTATTCCATCATGGTACCCTTAAATGAGTTGGTTAAAAAGGATGTCAAATTCATGTGGACTGATAAACAAGAATCTATTTTTACCCTATTAAAGGAAAAATTTAGTTTTACCCCTATACTTGCTTTACTTGACTTTAACAAAATATTTAAACTTGAATTTGATGCTTCAGGAATAGGTATACAAGTTGTGCTGATGCAAGAAGGGTGCCTAATATCCTACTTAAGTGAAAAACTCAGTGGCAAATCACTTAATTACTCAACCTATGACAAGAAGATATCTGCCCTATTAAAATCCTTAAAAATATGACACCACTACTTGCTGCCAAAAGAATTTATGATTTACATCGATCACGAGTCCCTTAAGCACCTAAAGGGCCAAGGTAAGCTCAATCACAGACACGATAAGTAGGTAGATTTCACAGAGACGTTCCTTTATGTGATTAAGTATAAGCAAGGGAAAGATAACATTGTTGCTAAGGCATTATCCTGAAGGTACGCTTTCCTCTCCACTTTAAGTTCCAAATTTTTAGGATTTGAGCACATGAAGGAGATTTATGCCAATGATAAAGAGTTTTCCTCTATTTATCAAGCTTGTGAGCATTACGCATTCAAAAAATATCATAGGAGATATGGGCTCCTACTAAGGGAAAACAAACTGTGTACCAAGTTATTCCATTAGGGAATTGTTGGTACAAGAAGTGTATAGTTGGGGACTCATGGGACATTTTGGGGTAGCCAAGACCCTAGACATGTTATAGCAACACTTCTATTGGCCTAACATGAAGAGAGATATCAAGTGCATTTGTGGTTAGTGTATTGTTTGTTGGCAACCAAGTCTCCAGTAATGCCCCATGGCCTATACACATCGTTACTAGTACCCACATCCTTGTGGGTAGACATTTCTATGGATTTTATGCTAGTCTTGCCTAGGACAAGGAGGGGTCAGGGCAACATATTTGTTGTGGTAGACCACTTTAGCAAGATGGCTCATTTCATTGCATGACACAAAATAGATGATGCCATAAATATTGCAAACTTGTTCTTTAGGGACATTATGAAACTTCATAGTATATCTAAGACCATTGTGAATGATAGGGATGTCAAGTTCCTTAGCCACTTTTAGAGGGTGTTGTGGAGAAAATTAGGGACAAAATTGTTATTCTCCACTACATGTCACCCCCAAACCAATGGACAAATCGAGGTGGTAAATAAACCCTAGGGACCCTCCTAAAGGTCATAGTTGGCTGCAACTTAAAGACCTTGGAAGACTATTTACCTATAATCGAGTTTACCTATAATCGAAGTATTCATACTTCCACTAGGGTATCGCCCTTCAACTCCATTGGATCTAACCCCTGTTCCTATGTAGGGGCAAAGAGTACAGATAGAGAGCAGCGAGTCAAGCTTATCAAAGCCCTACATGAGATAATTCACAACAAATATAGAAGGAGAATGAATCCTACACCTACAATGCCAACAAAGGGAAAAAACACGTGGTTTTCGAACTAGGAGTGATGCGATACCCGCTGAGGACAAGCCTACACCAGTTGAAGGAAAAAAGTGGGCTAGTATTGATGAGCTTCGGGGAAACAAGAGAAAGTAATTGCGAGGTAACAATAATCAAGGTGACTCTCTATCTGATAAAGTATCAAACAGCAAGGCCAAATTGACCATATATGAAATCCTAGCCTAGGAAGAAACAACACCAGAATATGTCAGAAACCTGAAGGGTAATGGGCCTTATTGTTAAGGAATGGCTCAGCTCAAAAATATCGGCCCAAGAAGAAAGCCTGAATGTACTCTGGGTATGGGTACCTATGGGGTACACATGTGTCGTGATGCTCATACAGGATCCTTGGCCCCAATGTCCACCAGTGTTCTAATGTCCCATGATGAAACAATCAAGCTGACCTTATACCTCACAAGAAAACTGGAGGTAGACAAATTCCTTGAAGCATGGACACGGAGGTCCATGCGCGAACGAGGTGACCAGCATGTGCGCCAAGCCTGTGCTCTAACCCGCATACGTGCGCCCATTCGTGCCTGTAAAGATCGCACGCATGACCGCATGACAACGCCCATGCTAGCGGTCTTTTAGGCCCACGTGCGGAAATAGTCACGTGTGCAGGCCCAAGGGGTTGAACGGGTGTGCCTTGTGTGGACGGGCCTTAAACTGACCCAGTGTGTGTGACTCGTGACCCAACTCACAAGCTCATTATCTGTAGCCCATGCGGACTGACAAGTTAGACACGCTAGGGTTGCCCAAACTTGACCGGCCCGTCCTCCCATTTTAATTAATTAATATTTTTTATTTTATTTTTAAAAGGCTTTGGGACCCACTTTTTAATTTTTTGTGTTTTAAAATTGATTCCCACATGCCTAAATTAATTTTGCCATGTGTTTTACATGGAAATCATGTGGGATAAGTCTTATCTTATTTTAATATTATTTTATCATATAAGTCTAAGATTATTTAATTAATTATTTTGTACTTAGATGAGATAGAATAAATATTTTATTATGTAATTATCCTAGAATTAGATAAAATTTTATCTGTGATATTATTTTTTTATTTTATGTAAGAGTTTGTACTCATCTAGATTGCACTGGAAAATGCTATAAATAGGCATTTGCCTATAGGTTGTAAACATACCAATGACAATCAATTTGAGAGAAATTCTTCAAAGCTTAGACTTTTCTTCTATTAGAATTTTTGCTAAATTTAGTTTTTTCATGTTCTTCGAGGAACAGGAGTCTTTAGAAGTCTTATTGAGCCAAGGAATGGGGATTAACTTATCGGTAAATCCGTCGCATTTTTTCTTTCCTTATTTATTTTTCCTAGTCTTTGTATTTGCATTCTTTTTAGGATTGTAGATTCAATTAAAAGGAGGGATTTATCTAAGCGGTTAAAGTTTTAGTATTTTATTATGTTGAGTGGGTTATAAGAGTTGATTCAATCCTCTCATACCCTCTTCTGTCAAGGAGATTAAGTATGGGTTCACCTTAGAAACGAAAGGTTTCCCAAACAACAGAAATCTAAGTTAGATCCTTAGGGAGATGGACCATTTCAAGTCTCAAAATGTGTCATTGACAATGCATATAAGATAGATCTGTTAGGTGAGTATGAAGATTCTGCTACTTTTTGTATATCTGATCTCTCTCCTTTTGGTGTAGGTGAATATTTGAGAGCGAATCCTTCCAAAGAAGGGGAGATAATGAAGTACAATCACGAAGGATACTCTAATAAAAGAGGAAGACACAAAGGAAACTGACAATGACCACGATGAACTCGGACCAATGTGAAAACAAGCATGATTACCCATAGGCCTAATCACCCGAAGCCGAGCTGGAAAACTACAAAGCCTTTTTAACCTAGTAGTGCAGGAATGGGTGAGAAACAAGATCAGCAATGGAGCCCAAAAAAAAAGCCCAAGGCATGAAATAATAATGGAAGGCACATACAGCACACATGAACTACCTTAGCACGTGTACAATGCACATGGGAGCCCACCCGTACATACGGGAACCTCACTCACGTGAGGCAGCTTGGAAAGCATGCGGCAAAGGCAAGCCACACGCCCAACACAAGTTGGCATATGTGCAGGCAACGAGTTGTATGCTTAGCAACCCGTGCACGAGCGACCCATATCCGGGAAGGAAAAACCGCACAGCCCACCTGGCCCATCCGCGTAAACCATGGATAGTTCGATGCAACCTGCAACCCGACTTGCACAATCAACCCATTCCACGACCTGGCAAGTTTTCCCTTTCTTTGAGTCCATCTTGGACTCCACCTCCTCCTTTTTTATATGTTTAAATTAATTTCCCCATGTGTTTTACATGAAATCACATGGGATAATTCTACCAAATTTTAATATTTATTTAGTATTACTTTAATGTAAATTCTATCCTTTAACTTATTTAATTATTTAATTTAAATTATAAATTGGAATATAATATTATTTTATTAATTTTCTAAGTGTTCGTAGAACTATCCCGGAAAAACCTATATAAAGGCCTGTCCATATGTTGTAAATACACTTGAGTTAAGAGTAAAATTAAAGCTTAGTCTTTTTCTTCAATTAGCAGTTTGCTAATTTTTAGCTTCTCCAAGTTCTTAAAAAAGTAGGAGTCTTTAGAACTCTTGTTGAGCCAAAAAGTGGGGATCAAGTTATTGGTAAGTCTGTAGCATTTTTCTTTTCCTTATTTTTAATTCCCTAGTTCTTGTTTATGCATGTCTATTAGGTGTTGTAAATTCAAGTATAGGGAGGAGTTTTCTAGGCGGTTAAGTTTGGATGTTGCATACGATGTGTGAGTTATAGGAGTTGATTCGATCCTCCCCATACCCTCCCGCGTCAATATATGTAATGAAATTGAACATATGTTGTAATCTCCTCGTAAGTATGGTTTAGTTATTATGGGTGCACAACATCTTTAAAATCATATAATTACTTAAGGAACATATATATTATGTAAGACATGAGGTCTCAAAATACTTGTCTTGATATAAGAAAAACAATATTCTGAGTTTGGGGTAGCTTATCTAATTTTACTTCATTCTCACTTTACTCGAGTGTTTGGTAAAACCTGAAACAAATATGCCAACCATATAGCAGTTAAGTTAACATAATCTTACATTGGTCAGCATGAACTAGCCCAAACAGGTACAAACACAAAAGTCAACCATCTATTAAAGTAACAAGTTCATCACAAAACTAAAAAGAAAATAGGGAAAAAAAAAGCTAAGCTAAAGATGTCAAAGAAAAATACCAAAATGCAAATTAGTATCTAATATGGGTTCTTGCATGTATATATATATATATATATATGTAGATGCATGTATATTTATAACGTATCACCTGTCTTGAGTTGTCATAGGAACAATCGAAGAGTGGAAGACTCACTGAGCAGATGGAAGAATAGAAGTATTGTACGTTGTTGAAATGCAGAAAAAAAGACGAAGACAACATTTAGAGTATAGTATGAAGAGTGTTTATGTTAAAGTTTTATTGTAAAAATTCCTTATAATATTATCAAAATTAAAATTAAAAATATATGTCACGGACCACACCCCGTTTTATAGGGTAATGATCGGAGCATACTTTCTTAAATCATATAGACGTGAGTTAAGTAAAATAACTTAATTTTATTAATAAAAGAGTCACAGAAGTGTTACATCCTTCAAATATAAACATAAACATATGTACGAGACTTTAAATTTCTTTACTTACATTATTAAATAAAAATACACCTTAATATCATAGTCTAGACTTCAGAAATTTCCTCTATATCATCGCTCACTCTGCATTGGTATCTTCAGTATCTGGACAGTGATAGTGAGGTGAGATAAAATATCCCAATAAGCAATATTATAAAATTACAGTATAGTACATGCAATATATAGTTTCTTTACAGACAAAAAAACATATATCATATAATCTTTTTCAAAACATATACAAATCAGAAGATGAAGGCATAAATCAGAAAACAGATTCATGTTGTATACTTCATCACTATTATGGAGGATCAATTAGTTACCATACATTATTTATAGGCACAAATACTTATCACTGGTTCTCCATGTACCCAAACAAGGAACAACATACAACACTGCTCCCCCCGAACACAGAACAGTTAGGGCACGCAGATTAGACTGTTTTCCTATACACCTAAACATGGAACGGTTATATATGGGTATAGATTATCACTTTTTTAATACACCCGAACACAAAATGGTTATGTACGACAAGATTGAAGCCTAGCATAATGTAGGTGCTTTTGGAGTAACTTATTTTCATAATGATTGATGCACACATATCAAAATCACATTTCAAAAGTACAAAGTGAAATAATACTTATATTGAAGTAAACTTTTGACAAATACTTAGCAAATACAAAAGACAAATAAAACAGTGCACATCTTTTATACTAAAAATACGCAAAATACTTCAAAACTACGTAAGCTATGAATTCATAATATCAACTTACCTTAGGTCCTTAGCAATTGTAGTTTTAATTTTGGTAAAGTTATGGCCTTATTTATGACTTTTTTCTCCAAAAAATTCAGCAGAGTTTTGGGATGATTTTTGGCCACTTTCTTAACTCAAAAATATCCAACACAATACTCAAAAACTAATCCCAAAATCAAAGAGAAACTAAACTTCAAAACTTAAGAAAAAATTTACCTTTTTAATGATTTATAAATTCCTTTTGGTCGTGATCCTTATTCTGCTTCTCTTCCTTTTTCTCTTTTCTCAGAGATTTAGCAGAATTTCCTTAAGGTTTTTATCTAAAACCTCAAAATACTCTCAAATATCACACACTTTATACTCTCTCTTCTTCCGTCACCTCTATGCTTTTCACTATTTTTATCTCATATGGAATGTCTCTTCTTCCCTTCTCCTAACCCCTATTTATAGGAGTGGGGAGCCACGAGGGAAAGGTTGCCACCGAATGTCTTACTATTTCATCTAAAAGTTGTCACCTTTCATTATGTCACTTCACTTAAAAAGTTACCACTCTTCACATGTCGTTTTATTTAAAAAGCCTTTTAACATGTCACTTTATTTAAAAGGTTACCACTTTTCACATGTTGCTTTATCTAAAAGGCTTTTTCATATGCCACTTCATCTAAAAGGTTACCACTTTTCACATGTCACTTCATCTAAAAATTGTCATTTTCTGTTACGTCATTTTATCTAATAGTTACCACTTTTCATTATACCACTTCATTTAAAAGATTCCCACCATTTTTCATGCCTCTTCATGCTTATTCTATCTCCTTCATCTTTATCCATCTTTTTTTATTTAACTCTAAACTATGTACTTAATCTTATTATATATTTTCAAACATATGCAGAGCTAAATTAAATATATCAAATATAAGAAATTAACTCGGAGGTATTTTCAAGCTATCACATCCTCCCTCCCTTAAAAAGAAATGTGGTCCTCCAAATTAGACTTACCAGTAGTCATAAAATAGGTAGAAAAGTTATGTTGACAATCAAAGAAGAGATTTAAAATTCAAAGTAGCGACCATGTATTTATGAAAATCTCATCAATTAAAGGGATTTGGAGATTTGGGAAAAAAGAAAAATTTAGTTCTCGATTTATTAGACCTTTTGAGATATTGGATAGAGTGGGAGTTTTGGCCTACCATTTAGCATTACCACCTGAGTTAGCCAACATACACAATGTCTTTCATGTGTTGATGTTGAAGAAATATCACTCAGATCCATCGCATGTACTCTGATATGAACCCCTAGCACTTTAGGATAATCTATCCTACATTGAGCTTCCTGTGTAGATAGTGGATCATAAAGAAAGGATATTACTGTCCAAGCTAATCTCCTCAGTAAAGGTACTATGGTAGCAGCACTCAACTAAAGAAGCCACATGGGAGCCAAAAGAGGAAATGAAGGCTAAATACCCACAACTGTTTATGAAAATCTCATTGTCAGCAACTCAATGATACAGGCTCGTAGCATATTTTCTAGAGTTTAAATTGTACATTCTAATTGGCCATTTGTTTGAGGATGGAAAGCCGTACTAAAGGATAGCTTTATCCCCATAACATTTTGTAGACTGGTCCAAAATCTTGATGTAAAGTATGGATCTCGATTGGAGATGATTGTGACTGAAATTCCATGTAATCTCATAATCTCCTTCATATAGAGGCTAGGTAACTTCTCTAATGGGTCATTTACTCTGATAGCTAGAAAATAAACAGACTTGGTTAATCTGTCAACGATAACCCAAATAGCATCATGTTGGGATCTTGTTTTTCGTAGACCCACCACAAAATCCATAGTAATATGTTCCCATTTCCACTCTGTTACCGACAAGGGTTAAAGTAGTCATGCTGGTCTCTGACGTTCAGCCTTTACTTATTGGCATATCAGACATTTAGAAACAAACTTTGCTATATCCTTCTTCATCCCACTCCATCGATATTTGGTCCATAAGTTCTGATACATCTTAGTGTTGTCAGGGTGCATAACAAATCTATAGCAGTATGCTTCTTTTAATATCCATTTTTTAGACTATTATTATTCGGCACACATGCTCTATTTCCAAACCTCAATTGTAATACCCCGCCCATCACTATGCTAAAATGATTTAGAAATTCTATTTATTCAGCCTTTAGCTGCTTTAAACTTAATTAATTTACTCTGTTTAACATTTATCATGATTTGAAATGTTGATTGATTTTCATTTATTTAATTAATTTTTATTTTATTTTAAATTATTTTAGTTTAACTAAATTAAATTAAAATGAAAATTTAGAAAAAATTTGGAAAATGGCGAAACGAGAAAAATGCTTGCAGGAAAAATCCTGTGAGAAGGCTGTTTGCCCGTGCAGGTGCTGGGCGCTGTGTGCGTCCACATGCATGCCCATTGGCCACGGGGTGTGCGCACAGTGCACACGATCCCTCCACACACCCGCACGCACAGGACGTGCGCTAGCATACACGTCTCCTCTACTCGCACATACGTACGGGAGATGCGCACAGCGTGCATGTCTTATCCGCGATGCACGGTGCAGGGTCAAGACCTGTGCGCTTGTCTTGTCACACACATGCGGTCCCTTTGTGCGTCGCCTCACACATGGACAGGTGCCGCACATTGTGCGTGCATTGTCTGCACAACAGGCCTGCACAAATAGGCCCTGTGTACTTGGGGCCTGAGCACAATAAGCCTGTGCGCGTGGTGCCCAATGCACCAAGGCGTTGCCCGCATGAAAGCTAGCCCTTGCGCGCGTGGCAGTAGGCCTGAACACCTGCAAGCTAGCCTGCAACGTGTGCGACAATAGGCCTGGGCACCTACAAGTTAACCTATAGTGTGCTGGTCGGAGCATTGCAACCTCGGGTAGTACGCCACTGCTACCTTGGGCGGCAAGCCATAGCCACTGGCAGAGGAGACCCTCCTCCCTCATTTTTCATGTTGAGCATCTTTTTCTCCTATCTCTTCACTGGATTTCGCCACTTGGTGCGAATCCAACGGTTCTAAAATTCTTTAAATTTCCCTCCCCCTTCCCTTCCTCTCCACACTTCCATTTCTTCCATCTTTCAAGGGTTTATAAAGAGAGAGAAAGATAGTAATTTAGTGAGAGAAGAAGTGAAAGAAAGGAGAATGGTGAAAAAGAAATCATCAAGGTTTTGGTAAGGAATCTAATATTACTTTCGACATCTTAAGGAGTATTTTTTAAATAAATGAATTTAATATGATTGCTAATTTTTCTGTTTTGTATGACTTTGTGTTCAGATGAGTTGAATTATTTTTGTTTTCAAGCACGCTATGTGAATTGTAGACACTTGATGAATTTGCATGTAATAAATATAATATGGAATCGGTAACAATAAAAGTAAAAAAAAGAAAAAAGTGGAATGAAGCTTATATGGTCCGAAGCATATCTGTATTGACATGCATATTGTATCAAGTGTCTCGTTAGGCTTTATCTCTGAAGGGTATCTTTTCCCCTTATCCTTTATGGTATCTATTTCTCCCTCCCCTATCTGGTTTGGAAAGACGTAAGAGGACCACTCCTAGTGGATGACGACGTACCCTCTGAGGAGAGTGATGTTGCACTATCTGTATGGGTCACCCATGGCTAAGTGATGTTGTGACTATAGATATCTGTTAAGGCCACTATGGTCGGTACGCCGTGGTCATATATCGTACCATGGTTTGGCCTGCCAGAAATGGGCTTGAGTAAATTTTTGTATCTGTATCTAATCTGATCATTCTACTTGGGTAGTTGGAAATCTGTATCTGCCCTCAGATATGGAAGTTGTACTAACTTCGTGAAGCATGACACAAAAATTTTTGCATTTCATGATTTATTTGATTTTTTTTATTATATGGAATGATGTATATTTGATTTTTTGTGCTAACATATCATTTTCTTAATAAATAAATAGTTTTTCAAAATGTGAGATAACTAAATGAGGAAATTAAACGGTAAGATAAAATAAGTAACTTTTGAAATCTTACGATATTAATTTAATACTGTTTTCCTTACTGAGCATATGAAACTCACTCTTTCCATGCCCCCCAGATGAGGAAGAAAATGAGGAACCGTAGGCAGATCTACCCTTGGAAGTTTATGAGGATCCCGTGGATCCACAAGTATGAGTGCATGACTGTTGCCGTACTCTGATGAATCCAATAGCATAGTGAAAGAATTGACCCTTATGTTTTGTATTTTATAGCCACTTGTGACATCAATTTATATATGTATTTGGAACTTAAATATATTTGTAAGGGATTTGTTGTGACTTGATTCTGCTACATAAATTTTATCATGCACTCGTTATTTTGAATTTGTATCTGACACCCATTTATCTTAATAAGCACTTAAGATGTCAAATCAATACACCATCTTCCGATAATCTGAATTCTAGCATAAGTCCCTTACTGACATCTTCCATAATTAACTTCAAGGTAAGATCAGACTGCTGAGTTTCTCTAATTTTCTGCATTAAAATAGGTTGTAATTTTATATTGGGTAGGTATCCTTCTTATCTCTTATATTAGACATTTAGATTCAATTTCTGGAACTCCTCTATGAGTCACCACTCTAAGGCCATTATGTAGGCAAGAGTGCAAGCAATCTTCTTATGAAGTGCATCTACAACCATATTGCCTTTTTTCAGATGGTATAGGATCTTACAATAATAATCCTTCAATAAATACATCCATCTCTTTCTGTGCATATTGAGTTCTTTCTGCGAGAACAAATACTTCAAACTTTTATGGTTTGTGTGAATCTTGAAACTTTCACTATATAGATAATGGCATCACATGTTTAAGGCAAAAACTATAGTAGCTAGTTCTAAGTCATGGGTATGATAGTTTTGTTCATGATTCTTTAATTGTCTAGATCCATAAGCTATCACTTTTCCATATTATATTAGTACACATCCCAATCCTTGCTTTGAAGCATCATTATAGATAGAGAATCTACCAATACCGTTAGGAATAGTCAATACTGGAGTTGTTGTCAATCGTTTCTTCAGTTCTTGAAAACTTTGTTCACACTTGTCATTCCACTTAAACTTTGTGTCCTTTCTAGTGAGCTGAGTTAGTGGAGTAGCAATTTTTAAAAAATTTTCAATAAACTTCCTGTACTATCAAGCTAGACCGAGGAAACTTTGGACTTCAATAACCATTGTAGGCCATTTCTAGTTTACTATTGCTTCTACTTTAATTGGATCTACTAATATCCTGTCCTTTGAAACTATATGTCCAAGATAGGCAACCTCATTTAACCAAAATTAACACTTTTTAAACTAGGCATACAACTTTTTTTTCCTAAATATCCCAAGCACTATTGCTAAATGCTCTACATGTTCAGCCTTGCTCTATGAATAAATCAGTATATCATAGATGAAGACTATCACAAACTTATCCAAGAATAGCTGAAAGACTCTGTTCATCAAATCCATAAATGCTGCAGGAGCATTTGTTAGACCAAAAGGCATGACTAAGAATTCATAATGGCCATACCTGGTTCTAAAGGCAGTCTTGGGAATATCCTATTTCTTAATCTTAGTCGATGATATCCAAATCGTAGATCAATCTTTGAAAATAGTTAGGCTCCTTAAATTTGGTAGAATAGATCATCAATACGAGGCAACGAATACTTATTTTTTATGTAAATTGGTTTAGTTGCCTATAGTCAATATAGAGTCACATGATACCATCTTTCTTTTTCACAAATAGAACTAGAGCTCCCATGGTGATACACTTGATCTGATGAAACCCTTATCCAATAATTCCGGCAATGGTTTCTTGAGTTCTTCCAATTTGGCTTTCACCATTTGATACGGAGCCTTAAAGATAGGATTCATATCAGGAATTAAGTCAATGAAGAGCTCAATCTCCTAGTCTGCAGGTAAACTTAGAAGATTTTCTGGGAAAAAATCAAAAAATTCCTTCACCACTAATATTTGTTGTAGATTAACTTCTCTACTTTTATTCTCCACTACGTAAGCCAAACACCCTGCACATCCCTTCTCAAGTAATCGTTGAGCTTGAATGCAAGATATGAGACATGGATGTTGGGGCTCCCTAATCCCTTTGAATTATTAAAAGTCACTATCTTTTCATGATAATCTATATTGGCATGGTATACTACCAACCAATCCATTCCTAATATGACGTCAAAATCATGCATGTCTAGGAGTATGAGATCTACTAGTAACTCTCTATTTGCAATCTCTACAATGCATGCTCGACAGACTGTACTAGTGATTTCTAAAGGTGACTATTCAATGTTCATATGCTAAGCAAACTCATGTGATGTAAAAGAGTGTCTAGATCCTGGATCTATTAAAACTTTAGCCAAGGTACTAAAGATAGTGAGCATACCTTGGATTAGATCCTGAGAGGATTGAACATCTCACTTTGTAATGGCATATACTCTTTCTTGAGTTGTTGGTCTAATCCGCTCTTTATTGATAAGACACTCTTTGATCTGATGTTGAGTACTACAACGTCTGAAGCATCCATTTGTCAACTTGTAGCAGGGTTTGCTACCATGGTTTTCTCTATAATGGGGGCATATATGTTTTGGCCCCTGTGTTGAGACTAAAAGATCTGTTTTCTACCTTTTATCAGGTTATTGTGGCTCATAGACCTTCCTCTTATTATTTGGTATGAATGGTCTAACTGGCTCAATCTGTTGTGGGACTAAGCTTGTAGCCTCTTCTACAATCTGGGCTTGTTCCAGTGCTTCTTGGTAGTCATTAATTTTTAAAATGGAGATTTAATCCCAGATCTCTTTATGCAGACCTCTCTAAAACTTCCTGGCTCTTAGGCTTCCATCTGCTACTAAGTTGGGCGCGAACCGAGCCAGC
Source organism: Carica papaya (assembly GCF_054855325.1). Classification (NCBI taxonomy): domain Eukaryota; kingdom Viridiplantae; phylum Streptophyta; class Magnoliopsida; order Brassicales; family Caricaceae; genus Carica; species Carica papaya. Next base: position 24,707,428 of record NC_142314.1, read on the forward strand.
TGTATAAACTTTTCTGCATATTCTGCCACCCTCATATTCCCTTGCTTTAATTATAGGAACTCTATTTGCTTTTGTTCTAGAAAAAAGTTAGGGAAATACTTTTAGTAGAATGTCGCTCCAAATATTTCCTAAAGGATCGCTGTCTTCAGTGATCCCTTCTTTAGGGGCCACCAGTGTTCAACAGCTCCCTTGAAAATGAATATGGCTAATTGTACCTTTTGCTCTGAAGTAGTGCTGAGAACATCAAATATCTTCTCTAATTCCATGATCCACTAGTTGGCTAATATTGGATCAATTGCTCCAACAAATGATGGTGGGTTCATTCTTTTAAATTTTTCAATGAGTTTTTTATTATTTCCCTCCATCAGCTAGGTGTTACTGGTACTAGCATTATTACTATTTGTAGCACTTTGGTTATGGACTACGTGTTGAGTTACCACCATGGTTAAGCCTTCGACTATATGCATGAGTCTATCTAGACTCTTCTCGATCTAATCTTCTTGAATCCGATGTGTTTGCTCTCTCGGTATCCTTGCCATTTCCTATATTCATGAAATTAAAATTTAGAGACATTTTCCTATGTTTCCCAACTCTATCTAAGTCTTATGTGACCCTAAGCCTCATATTCAAGGAATGTCTTAGAATCATGCTTTGATACCACTTGTCACGGAGCACACTCCATCTTATAGACTAATGACCGTAGTATACTTTCTTAAATCATATAAACTCGAGTTAAGTAAAATAAATTGACTTTATTAATAATAAAGAGTCGTAGAAGCATTATATCTCTTAAATATAAAACATAAACATATGTACAAGACTTTAAATTTTTTTACTTAAATTATTAAAAAAAATACAAAGCAGTAACCTTAATATCATAGTCTAGACTTCAGAAATTTCCTCCCTATAACCACTCACTCTACAACGATATCTTCAGTATCTGGAAGGTGATAGAGGGGTGAGATAAAATATCCCAATAAGCAATATTATGAAATCATAACATAGTTCATGCAATATATAGTTTCTTTACACATAACAAAACATATATTATATAATCTTTTCCAAAATATATACTAATTAAAAGACAAAGGCACAAATCAGAAAATAGATTCATATTGTATACTTCATCACTATTATGAAGGATCAGTTAGTTACCATACATTATGCGTAGGCATAGATACTTATCACTGGTTCTCCATATACTCGAAAACGGAACGACATATATGAGTACCTTGAAACACTACTACCGCCAAACATGGAATGGTTAGAGCACGCAAATCAGATTGTTTTCCCATACAGCCTAACACGGAATAATTATATATGGGTACACACTTATCACTTCGCTAATACACCCAAACACAGAACAATTATGTATGGCCAGATTTAAGTCTAGAAAATGCAGGTGCTTTCCGAATAACTTCTTTCCATAATGAGTGATGCACATATACCAAAATCACATTTGAAAAATACAAAGCGAAATAATACTTATATCGAAGCAAAACTTTAACAAATAATTACTTACCAAATACGAAAGATTAATAAAATACGTGTACATTTTTATGCTAAAAATACGCAAAATATTCTAAAACTACGTAGGCCATGAATTCATAATATCCACTTACCTTAGGTCCTTAGCAGTCGTAATCTTATTTCCAACAGAGTTCGGGCTTTAGTTATGACTTTTTCTCCTAAAAAATTGATAGAGTTTCAGGATAATTTTTTGTTACTTTCTTGACTCAAAAATATACAACACAATACTCAAAAACAAATCCCAAAATAAAAAAGAAATTGAACTTCAAAACTTAAGAAAAAATTTACATTTCTAACAGTTTATAACTTCTTTTTGATCGTGATCCTTATTCTTATTCTCTTCCTCTTTCTCTCCTCTCAAAAATTTAGCAAACTTTCCTTAAAGTTTTTATATAAAACCTCAAAATACTCTCAAATATCACACACTTTGTACTCCCTCTTCTTCCTTCACCTTTATGCTTTTCACTATTTTTCTCTCATCCAGAATGTCTCTTCCTCCCTTCTCCTATCCTCTATTTATAGGAGTGGAGAGTCACAAGGGAAAGGTTGCCACCATTTCGTCTTACTATTTTATCTAAAAATTGTCACATTTCATCATGTTATTTCACTTAAAAGGTTATCACTCTTGACATGTCATTTTATGTAAAAGGTCCTTTCACATGTCACTTCATCTAAAAGATTACTACTTTTCACATACTATTTTATCTAAAAGGTCTTTTCACATACTATTTTATCTAAAAGGTCTTTTCACATGTTACTTCATCTAAAAGGTTATCACTTTTCACATGTTACTTCATCTAAAAGGTTATCACTTTTCACATGTTACTTCATCTAAAAGTTGTCATTTTTTGTTATGTCATCTAATAGTTACCACTTTTCATTATACCACTTCATTTAAAATATTTTTACTTTTTCTTATACCTCTTCATACTTATTCTAGCTCCTTCATCCTCATCCATTATTTTTTTGTTTGACTTTAAACTATATTCTTAACCTTATTATATATTTTCAAACACATATAAAACTAAATTAAGTATATCAAATACAAGAAATTAACTTGAAAGTATTTTGAAGCTATCACAATATATATGGTATATAACTTAGTCAAGTTCATATATATATATATATATATAATCTTAATTTGTTCTTTTTAAATTTTTATGAGCAGCTTTTGTTGTTTTAATTTTAGCAAAAGAATATTATGAAAATACATAAATTAACCAAAAAAATGATTTTTTATAAAAAATTAAAAATTGAACTAATTTTTAACAACACTGAAACTTATAATGAGTTTTGAAGTTTTAATTTTATCCATAAAAATTTGAATATAAAGTTTTAGCCTTTTTCACTTGTTTTAGTTTCATCTTAAGATTGAAACTAACTAATAATTTTATTATCTTTGTAAAAATAAACTCTAATCAGCATTGGGGAAAATTATTCTATGAAGAAAAAAAATTACAACTTAGAATAGATTTAAATAGAAGTGAATTTCATAAATTACTAACCTTAAATCATATTCATTATGTGTATCTCTATACAGAACACATTTTTCTAACGTCCAATATTCATTATATATATCTTTATTCAATCTATATTAAGTAACAATTAATTATATGTTATCTTTTAACATATGACAAATTTCCTAATATATCATTAATTTTTGTGATTTTAGATTTTAAAATCCAACTTAATTTATTTAATTTAATTATACCCATCAAACATGGGTTTTGATTAAAATGATTTTGGACTAAAATAAATTATTTTTTTAAAATGTGTTCAGTCTGGATTTGTGGGACTGAAAGAATCAAAGAAATTCACTTGGACTTCGGGCTCTCTTGAATATTTTGTTTTTAATTTTTTCTGTATTTAGGTTTTAAATTTTTATGCTCTTCTTTTATTGGCCTTTTTTTAGCAAAAGAATATTATGAAAATAGTTAAACTAATAAAAAATGAATTCTTTTTTAAAAAAGCAAAATTAAATTAATTTATAAAAATGGTAAAAGCTATAATAAGTTTTTGAAATTGTAATCTTAATCATACAAAAATAGAATATGAAATTATAAAGAAATACAATATTGGAATAGTGTATATTGTTACTATTTACAATTTAATATTAATATTTTTAAAAGAATTCTTTTTAAATCCACTTATCTTTTATTAATGTTCATTTTTTATATCATGCATATATGATATAACATTAATAATAAATAAATAAGTGATTACTGATATTCATAAAATTAATTTAATTTGCTTAAGACAAATATTGTACAATTCTCCTTCTAAAATATATCAATGAGATGATATAATAGATTTCTTGTCTTAGGCTCTCTACTCATCTTCATGCATATAATTTTTTTGCTTTTCACTTGCTTTAATTTCATTTTTAGCCTTAAACTAATTAACATTTTTTTAGCATTATAACAATGAACTCTAATCAGTACTTGCAGACTTATATTGTGAGAAAGAAAAGAATTTACAACTAAGACTTAAAAGAGAAGTGAATTATAAATTACATACCTAAATTAATATTCATTACATATATTTTTTACATAAAACATATTATTATAATGTCCATCAAATGTTGTTTTCTACATGTGACTATCGTTCATGATATATCATCAATTTTTATAATTTTAACTAAGTAGTTAAAATTATTTTTGAGTTATTTTTTAAAATATTCAAATATAGTCTAATTATTTTAATTTAATTAGTTAAATTTTTATTTTCTTCTTTTCTTGTCCTTTTTTTAGTAAAAAAAAATATTTTGGAGATAACTAAATTAATTAAAATTGAATTTTTATAAAAAAAAAATCAAGATTGAACTAATTTGTAATATTGTCATTTTGTAGTTGTTATTGTCACAGACCATACCCTGTCTTGTAGGATAATTACCGAAGCATACTTACCTAAAGCGCATAGACTCAAGTTAAGTAAAATAACTTAACTTTAGTAATAATAACAAAGTCACAGAAGTGTTACATCCCTTAAATGTAAAACATAAACATATGTATGAGACTTTAGATTTTTTTTCTTACATTACAAAACAAAAATATGAAACAATAACTTTAATATCAGAGTCTAGCTTCAAAAGCTTTTTTCTATATCACCACTCATTTTGCAGTGGTATCTTCTATAACAAACCGTACCCCAGTTGAGGCAGGATGTTAGTCACAAGGTTTCTTATTTACATGTCCTATAATTTGTAGAAGTACAACCATGAACAAATCCAAATGGCAACTCTCATTGCATATGTGAATTATACAAACCTCTATATCCACTATCTAGTAAAATTTCAACATTTAGTTTATCAGGGAAGACCAACCTGCACACTTTAAGTATATGGCCTATCTCCTGTAGGTCTTGCTCTTGCTTTATCTTATATGTAATAATAAAGTAATGAGCTACATTACCAATAAGAAAATATACACATTACACCAAAGATTAGATACATTTACAACCAAATATTTTAGGTAACATCTGGTACCCCTGTCTACCCTATTTACCCCAGTTTTATCTAGCTCTATTCCATAATCCCATTGAATTTAAAACTCGTTCATCATACTCTCTGAATATTCAACTCAAAAGTTTTCACCTATTCCTTTGTAAACATGGTTAGACTGATCTTCCAGTTTTTCCCAAACCTATATGGTTTTAACTCCCAAACATCCTCTTTTTTTCTTTCTATTTTGGCTTAACCTGTTTCCCCTTCTCAATCTCTCTAGTATTTTGACTTATCCTATTCTCTCTTCCTATTTTTTGTTTTATTTGCATAATTTTCCCTTTTCAATTCCTCTAGTATTCTGACTTACCTCTTCTCTTTTCCTACTTTTGTTTTATTTGCATATTTCCAATATTAAGTAGCCTCTGTTATCCCAACTTCTTCCATGTATGTATATAAATAATTAAGTATTTACATTCAGCAGTACTCAGTATCCCATCTGTAACACCCCAGAACCTTTGTGCTTGATATGTTGTGTAAAACCTAATTTATTCGGGTCTTAAGGCTATTAACTATTTAAATTATGTTTTTAAGTTCTGTATAATTTTTGAGTTCATTAAAATATTATCTTATTTACATACTATTTTGATTTTTATTCACAAATTTTTAACTTTTAGAAAATAGAGAGAAAAGCAGAAACCTCTTGCAAAAACGTTGCGGGAAAATTTTCCTTGCCCATGCGGGTCCTGTGTGCTGCGTACATGCACGCACACGACCAGCTGAGCATGGGCCTGAGCACATGCCCTGTTTATGCAGGGCACGAGGAGTGCAGTTTGTGCGTGTGTCATATCGCCCATGGATGGCACGTGGCTCCCACACAAACATCTCCTCCAGTGCACGTGATAGGCCTTGGGCAGCACGTGGCAGGCCTTGGGCAGTATGCACCGCCCTTTGGGGGGCAAGCGCTGTTGTTCAGCTATCACACTGCTGTCTTTAAGGAGGCTTATGCCGTCCCTTGGCCACACTGCCCTTAACCTTTGTGTTACCTTCACGTTGCTATCATGTCGTCGACCCTCCATCAGTCACGTCTGTCAGTACTCGCGTTGCATCGGTCAATTTTTTTTCCTCCCTCTCTCCTCATGGATCTGTACCACTTGGTAAAAATCCAACAGTCCAATTTTCCTATAAATATGGACCTCCCTTCCCACCCTTTCCTCACCACTTCTTCTTCATTTTTTACTCACGAAAATAGTTTAGAGAGAGAAAGAGAGAGTTATAGAGAGAATGAAAGGAAAGAAGAAAAAGAACATAGGGGAACTATAAGCTTTTGGTGAGAGAAATTTGGTATTCATTCGTACATTCTAAGGAGTATTTTTAGATTAACCAAGAAAATATTATATGAATGTGAAATGGCATGATGCATGCTTAGATTTTGCTAAAACTTAAAAATACATATGTATAAATTTTATGATATTTGCATGATTAATAACGTATTATGCTTGAAAATAAATGAATAAATGATATGATGATATGATAAGAAATGATACGTTGTGATTTTTATTTAAGAAGCATGATATTATTTAAGAAACATGTGAAATGAACATTAAATATGTATGCATGGCATTTAAATTAATATGATCCGTCAGGCTTCTTATCTCTGAGGGGTTCTATTTCTCCCCCCATGTAGTCGAAAAGGAAGTGAGAAGACCGCTCCCTGTGGATGACAGCGTACCTTTTGACAAGAGTGGTTATGCGATATGATTGTGGGGGTCACTGTGGGGACATATAACTTTGACTATTGTTTACATGTAGAACCATTATGGTCGGCACGACTGTGGTCATATAACGTATCATGGTTTGGAAAGCTGTAAATGTGTTGTGGTTTAGCAAGGCATAAATGTGCTGAAAATGAAATGAACTTTTTTATTTCACAGTGGTAATGAGAAATCTGTATTACCCTCGATAGATATAAGTCAGAACGACTTCGTGCAAAGAATAGGTAAAAGATGAAAATAAGTCATGACATGATTTGTTTGATTTTCTCTATTTGAAACATGATGTGATTATAACCATGATGTGATTGTCTTGATGTTGACATATTTTTAAATAATATAAAAATTATTTTCGTATTATTGAATGAACTCATGATGTGACCATTCAATGACAAGCGATTAATGGTATATTTTTAATTTAATGAATCTTTAAAATCTTAGTAATATTGTTTAAACACTATTTTTCTTACTAAGTTTATGGAACTTACCATTTTCATACCCCCCCTCAGATGAGGACGATATTGAGGAACTACTCGTTGACTTACCCATTAAAGCCTTCGAGGATCCCGTGGATCCATATGGTTTGTAAAATCCTTATGGTTTGTAACTTTTTGGATGTCTTTCCAAAAGAATTACCTAGTCTACGTTCCCCTTGGGAGATAGAATTTTCCATCAACCTGATTCCATGCACTCAACCCACCTTGAAGAATGAACGACAACTCTTTAAACTTCTACGGTAAAAGTTCATCCACCCCAGTCACTCCCCATGGGGTGCGTTGGTGTCATTCATAAAGAAAAAAGATGGTTCCCTCAGACTTTGCACTTCTGACATTCACTGAATCAATACATCATCGTTTTCGTTTATGATATCTTGGTGTATTCAAAGAATCGTGAAGAACATGCAGACTATCTATCCTGTGTATTAGAGACCCTTCGTTGACATCACTTGTATGAAAAATTCAGTAAGTGTTCATTCTGATTGGACCGAATCTCCTTCTTCGGTCATGTGACTTATGGTAAAGGAGTTTCTGTCGACTCCTCTAAAGTCAAGGCTATGATTAATTGGAACCAACCGACCAATGTCACTGAAGTTCGTAATTTTTTGGGTATGGTTGGCTACTACTGGTGTTTCATTGATGAGTTATCTAAGATTGCAACTCCATTGACTCGCCTTACTAGAAAGAGTGTAGTCTTTGTTTAGGAAGATGAATGTAAAAACAACTTTGTTGAATTGAAGTACCGCCTAACCTCTGCCCCAATATTGATCCTTCCTGATGTTACAGGATGATTTTAGATTTTCTGTGATGCATCTCATGTAGGTCTGGGATGTGTTCTCATATAGCACGGTTGGGTAGTTGCTTATGGCTTCAGAAAATTGAAACTTAATGACCGCAACTACTCCAAACATAACCTAGAGTTTGCTGCCATTGTTTTATCCCTAAAAATATTGCACCATTATTTGTATGGTCAGATCTTCAAAAATTACATTGACCATAAAAGCTTGAAATATTTATTTTCTCAAAGAGAACTCAACATGAGGCAGAGATATTGGATGGACCTCTTGAAGGACCATGACTGCAAGATCCATTACCACCCTGGTAAGTATAATGTGGTCGTAGATGCTTTGAGTCGAAAGGAATCTGTCATGTTGTCCTAGCTGATGACTTCTAACTGAAAACTAGTTGATACTATGCAGGAACTCCGCTTAAATCACTATAATAATAGTGTCTATCTCACCTAGATTCAAGCCTTGTATGATCTTTTCATGAAGATTTGGGAAGCCTAGTCCATCAACTCTAAGATAACTCAAAACCTCAGTTAGTTTACTTCTGATGAGTTTTTTGATTTCAGGATTTTTGATGATGGCCAGTGTAAATTTTGGGATTGTATATGGATACCTGTGGCAGTTAGGACGGATATTCTGAAGGCAGCCTACACATCTAAGTTGTCCATCCATCCTAGAAGCACCAAGATGTATCGTCATTTGAGGCACCAGTATTGGTGGCCTGGAATGAAGAAAGATATCATTGATTATCTCCTGGTGCCTTACTTGTTAGAGGATTAAGGTCGAACATTAGAAGGCTGGTGGATTATTGCAAGGCCTCACCATCTTAGAGTGAAAGTGGGAGCATGCAACTATGGACTTTGTCACTAGTTTACCTAAAACTAGTTCTGGCCTCAATGCCATATGGGTCATTGTAGACAAGTTGACCAAGACTGCCCATTTCCTTCCCATAAAGACAACAAACTTTACCATCAAGTTAGCCCATTTGTACATTGAGGAGATTGTCCAACTCCACGATGTTCCCTCTTCCACTGTTTCCGATAGAGACCCAGTTCACCACCCATTTTTAGGATAGTCTTCAAGAAGCCCTTAGTTCTGGTATGCACTTTAGCACTGCCTATGTAACACCCCGCCTATTACTGTGCTAAAATAATTTAGAAATTTTATTTATTCGGTCCTTTGGCTGCCTTAAATTTAAATTAATTTACACCATTCTCGAGATATGTGATTTTAATCTATTTTTTTTAAATTTTTTATTTATTTTATTTTATTTAAAAAATTAAAAAAATAATCAAAAATGGGCAAAATGGGAGAAAACCTACTCGTGGGAAAAATCCTGTAAAAAAATGGTTGTTTGTGCGGGTTCTGGTCACTGTGTTCGCGTACATGCGTGCACAGTGGCAGCAGGGCGTGCGCACAGCGCGCACGGCCCCTCAGCGAGCCAGCATGCACGAGACATGTGCACAGCCCGCACATCCCCTCCGTGCGCATGACACGGGACATGTGCATAGTGCAGACATCCCCTTCGTGCGCACGACACGAGGCCAAGACCTGTGCACACATCTTGTCATGCGTAGACAGGTTATCCATACGTCATTTTGCGCTTGGACTGGCACTCCACACTTTGCGCGCTCTGTTCGTGCCTGAGGCCTGCGCGAAAAAGGCTTGCGCAGGTAGTGCCCAGTGCACTTAGGGCTTGCGCACGCAACAACAAGCCTGCAGTGCATCTGCTGGGCGTTGCCACCTCGGGCAGTGCTCCGTTGCTGCTTTAGGCAACACGTCACCGCCACTGGGGGAGGAAATTTTTCTGCTTCATTTTTCGTGCCAAGAATCTTTTTCTCCTTTCTCTTCACTAGATTTTGCCACTTGGCACAAATATAATGGTTCTAAAATTCTATAAATTACCCTCCACCTTCCCTTCCTCTCTACACTTCCATTTCTTCAAATTTTCAAAGTTTAAAGAGAGAGAAAGAGATAGTAAATTAGTGAGAGAAGAAGAGAAATAAAGGAAAAATGGTGAAGAAGAAATTAGGGTTTTGGTAAGGAATCTAGTATTATTTTCGATGTCTTAAGGATTATTTTTAAATAAATAAATTTAATATAATAGTTATTTTACCTATTTTACATGTCTCTGTATTCATGAGTTGAATTGTTCTAATTTTCAAGCATGTTGTGTGATTTACTGACACTTGATAAATTTGCATGTAATAAATGTAATAAGTACTCCATGATAATAAAGTTAAAATAAAAAAATAGAATGAAGCCTATATGGTCCGAAGTGTATCTATATTGACATGAATATTGTATCAAATGTCTTGTTAGACTTTTTATCTCTGAGGAGTATCTGTTTCTCCCTCCCCTATCTAGTCTGGAAAGATTTAAGAGGATTGCTCCCAATAGATGATGACATGCCCTCTAACGAGAGTGGTATCGCACTATTTATATGGGTCACCCGTGGCTAAGTATTATCGTGACTATAGACTATTTGTTAGGATCACTATGTTGGTACAACCGTGGTCATAGATCGTACCATGGTTTGACCAGCTGGAAGTGGGCCAAAGCAAATTGCTATATCTGTATATGATTTAGTCATTGCACTTGGGCAGTTGAAAATCTGTATTTGTATTTGCCCTTAGAGATGGAAGTTTGTAATGACTTCCTGAAGTATGACACGAAAAATTTGTGCATTTCATAATTTATTTGATTCTCTCTATTATTTGGCATGATATATATATAATTGATTTTCTATATTAACGCACTATTTTGATATGAAAATAAATAATTTTTTCTAATGATGAGTTAGGTGAACAAGGAAGCTAAACGGTGAGATAAAATAATAAACTTTTAAAATCTTACGATGTTAATTAATATTGTTTTCCTTACTGAGCATATGGAACTCACTCTTTCCATCCCCTCCAGATGAAGAAGAAAATGAGGAACCGCAGGTAGACCTATACTTAGAAGTCTATGAAGATCCCGTGAATCCATAAGTCAGAGTGCATGTCTGTTTCCACACTCTGATAAATTCCAGTAGTGTAGTGAAAGAAGTGGCCTGTATGTTTTATATTTTGTAGCCATTCTGGCCTCAGTGATGTATGTATTTAGAACATTATATATATAACTGTAAGGGATTTGTTAAGGTTTGATTCCGTTGTATAAATATTATCATGCACTTGTTATTCTAAATCTCTATCTAACACCCATTTGTCTTAATTGGCCATTGGGAGGATGTCACAGCCTATCACTCCCAAATTGATGGACAATTTGAACGTACCATTAAGACATTGGAAGATATGTTGTACACTTGTGTTCTTGACATTAGTGACAATTGAAACGAACATCTTCCATTATGTGAGTTTGCTTACAACGACAATTATCATTCTAGCATTGGCATGACTCCATATGAAGCTTTGTATGGTAGGCTTTGTCATTCTCCAATTTGTTGGAACAAGGTCGGAAATAAGGGTCACTTAGGACCAGATTACATTGAGGAAACCATTGCGAAAGTTGCCATTATTCGCAAGAATCTTACCACTGCCCAGAGTCATCAGAAGAGTTACGTTAACAACCATAGGAGACCAGTAGAGTTTATTATTGATGACCATGTCTTCCTCAAAATCATCCCTTATAAAGGTAAAATGTGATTTGGTAACAAAAGGGAAATAGAGCCCTTGATTTATGGGACCTTTTATGATCGTGGAGCGTATTAGACTTGTGGCATACTGACTTGCTCTAACTCCAGAGTTCGTGGGTTTGCATGATGTTTTCCATGTCTCCATACTTAAAAGGTTCCACCATGACCCTTCTTACATTATTTCTCCTTAAGAAACATAGGTTCAAGTAGACATGACCTATGAAGAGTTTCCAACTACGAGCCTTGATTGGACTGAGAAAGAATTGCGCAACAAAAGGATCTTGATGGTGAAAGTACAGTGGTAGCACCACACTCTAGAAGAGATAACGTGGGAGTTGGAGGAAGATATGTGAAAGAAATTTCCATAGTTATTTTTAAAAAATTTGGAGGACCAAAGTTTTTAATGATGGGATAAATGTAACACCCTAGAACTTTCATGTTTGATATGTTGTGTAAAAGCTCTATTTATTTGGGCCCTAAGCTGTTAATTATTTAAATTATATTTTTAATTTTCGTATGATTTTTGAGTTGATTTAAAAATTATTTTATTTATGTAATATTTTGATTTTTATTAAATAATTTTTAAAATTTAGAAAAACAGAGAGAAATGGCAAAAAAATCTCACGAAAAAAGTTGAGGGAAAATTTCCTGCTTGTGCAGGTCCCACGTGCCCACATGGCTAGTCGGGCTTGCGCTAGGGTGCACGCCCAATCTACACGGGTGCGAGGCATGCAGTTTGCGTGCACATCACATAACATGCTGATGGCGTACAGCTTTGTGCTCTTGTGGGCTAGCCTATGCGCGCAGCAGGCCAGCGTGCACCATCATTTGGGCAGTGCACCGCCACTATTTGGGAGGCATACAAAGTCCCTTGGTCGATGAGCCCTCAGTAATTATGCCTCTATCGCATCATTGGCATCTCATTGGCTGTCTGTTAGTTGTCATATCGGTCAGTGAACTTTTTTTCCTCCCTCTCTCCTCATGGATTTGCACCACTTGGTGAAAATCCAACGGTACAATTTTTCTATAAATATGGACCCCCTTCCACCCTTTTCTCACCATTTCTTCTTCATTTTTCACTCATCAAAGTAGTCTAGATAGAGAAAACGAGAGAGCTAGAGGGAGAAGAAAAGGAACATAGGAGAACTACAAGCTTTCGGTAAGGGAAATTTGGTATTTATTCATATATTGTAAGGAGTAGTTTTAGATTAACGAAGGAAATATTGTATGAATATGAAATGGCATGATGCATGCTTCATTTTTTCTAAAACTTGAACATACATATGTGTATAAATTTTATGATATTTGTATGATTAGTAATGTACTAATACTAGGAAATAAATGAACAAATGATATGATAATTGATAAGAAATGATGCGTTGTGATTTTTATTCAAGAAGCATAATGTTATTTGACAAACATGTGAAATGAAAATTGAATATGTATGCCTAGCACTTAAATTAATATAATCCGTTAGGCTTTTTATCTCCGAGGGGTTCTGTTTCTCCCCCCATCTGATCTAAAAAGATGTGAGATGACTACTCCATGTGGATAATGACGTTCAGAGTGTAGGACCACTGCTGTTGGCATGGCCGTGGTCATAGAACGTGTCATGGTTTGGCAAGCCATAAATATGTTGTGGTTTAAGAAGCCATAAATGTACTGAAATGAAATGAACTTTGTCATTGCACAGTGGTAGTCAAAAATCTGTATTGCCCTCAATGGATATAAGTCAGATGGCTTTGCGCAAAGAATAGGTAAAAGATGAAAAAAAGTCATGACATGATTCGTTTAATTTTCTCTATTTCATACATAATGTGATTATAACCATGATGTGATTGTCTTGATGTTGATATCTTTTTACATAAGATAAAATTTGTTTTCGTATTATTGAATGAACTCATGATGTGACCATTCGACGGTAAGCAATTAATGGTACGTTTTTAATTTAGTGAACCTTTAAAATCTTAATAATATTGTTTAAACTCAGTATCGTGTATAGTACTAAAAGGACATAACTAAAAAATTTTATAACATTTAAAAGCATTTAAGAAAATACTATTTTCTACTTATCATTTTTCAACGATCCATTGATGTAAGAAAAATATTTAATATTAAGATCGAAGATAGTGCATCAAAAGAGAAAATCAAACAAATCAAACAATAACTGTTATTAAGTCTTTTACCATATTTCATGTGAAGTCCATTATGACTTTTTATCTACTGGTTAATACGGACACCCAACTTCTATTATGGTGGCACTAACGACAACTTACAACTTGCTTAACTACAGCAGATTTGTAACACCTCAAAAACCTTTGCATTTAATTTGTAATGTGAACCCCCATTTTTTCAAGCCCTAAGGCTGCTTAAACTCCTTAAATATTTCATAATTTTAACTTTCAGATAAATATTTTATTTTGTATATTAAATTTTGTGTTTTTATTTAATTAAATAATTCTTAAAATTTATTGTTTTATTTTGTTATAAGAAAAATTATATTTTGTTGTTATTTAAAATAATTTGCAGGAAAAATGGAGAAAGGTTGGAAAACTCCTGCGGGAGTGCCCACGGGAAGGATGCTGCCCGTGCGGGCACCGCACGCCCCGCACGCGCACACACGCGCGGCTAACACAAGACATGTGCATTGTGCGCAAGTCCCGTCTATGCAGAGTGCAAGGCTTAGTCTGCATGTGCGTCCCATCATGTGTAGACGGGCGTCGCTCCGTGTGCCCTGTGCGTGCACCATCTGCACAATTAGCCTGCTTTGTAGCCCTGCACGCCTAGGCCTGCGTGCTAAGGCTTGGCCTGCAGTGTGCGGCCAACTAGGGCATTGCGCGACTGCCTCTGCTAGTGTGGGCCACTAGTTAGGCGGCGAGCCACTGTTGCCTTGGGCAGCGTGCTGCTGTCACTTGGGTGACGTGTCGCCATAGATTGGTTGATGTTCCTCTATTTTTTAGACTGTCATCATGTCACATCATCCATCCGTCGGTCATATCTGTTAATCATCACATCACTTTTTCCCCGATTGACTTGAAACTCTTCTCACCAGATTTAGCCACTTAGCACAAATTCGACGATCCCCATTTTCTATAAATAGAAATCCTCCCTTCACCATTTCCTCATCAGTTCCATTCCATTCTTTATCCTCTAAGAGCTTAGAGAGAGAGTGAGTGATCTATAGAGAGAGGGAGAGAAGAAGAGGAAGAAAAAGTGTAGGAAAATATCGAGGTTTCAGTAAGAAATTTAATATTTACTTTTAAATATCCTAAGGAGCATTTCTAGAATGAAAATTAATGATGTTTAAATTTATGATTTGCATGGTTAAATTTTATGCCTAAACGAAGTCATTTTACTTGATAATGCATGCTTTATTATCATATATGAACTTGTTAATTTGCATGTGTAAATTATATGATTTGATGCTCGAAATAAATGTTGATATGTGATGCTATTGATAGTGAAAAAATGATTAAGTATGAAATGATATATAGACATGAGAACTAAATATTGGTATTAGCATACATAATTCATAAATTATTTCATTAGGTTTTTATCTTTTAGGGGTCTTTATTTCTCCCCTATCTTATCTAAAAAGACGTGAGGAGACCGCTCTTTGTGGATGATAGCGTACCCTCTGACTACAGTGATGACACGATATGATTGTAGGGTCACCATTGGCGAAGTACAGTCATGGCCATAGTTAACTTGTAGAACCACTGTGGTCATAGATTATGTCATGGTTTGGCAAGGCGCAAATGTATTGTTGGTTTAGCAAGTTGTAAATGTGTTGTTGGTTTGGCAAGCCATAAATTGCTGTTATAAATGAAATGAATTAGTCATTCCACATGGGTAGTTAGAAATCTGTATTGCCCTCAGTAGATGGAAGTCGGAACAATTTCGCGAAGAATGACATGAAAAATAGTTCATATCATGATCTGTTTGATTTTCTCTATTATTAGCATGATTAATTTAATTGACATGACTATGACATGATAGATTTGATGTTTTCACTAATAAGTTAAATTATTTTCATAATTTAATAAAAAAATCCTGACATGACTCTTGATGGTAAGTATTGATGATAACTTTAATTACCTTTAAAATCTTGTAATGTTATTTAAATATTGTTTTCCTTACTAAGAATAAGGAACTCGCCCCTTTCCATGCTCCCCTCCAGATGAGAAAGATAGTGAGGAACCGATCACTGACCTACCCCTTGAAGTCTTTGAGGATCTCGTGGATCCATTAACCTTTTTGACTGCATGACTTGTCCCACACTCTAATGAGTCTTTTTATATAATGATAGAAGTGGCCCTTTTTGTATTTTGATATTTTATATTTTGTTGCCACTTCTGGCCTTAGATATGTATTTAATTGAGAACTCATATATTTTGTTAGGGATTTGTAATATATTTCTTTGCTGCACATAATTAACTATTATGCACTCGTAATCTATTTCTGTACCTGGTACCCCTATGCCTTAATTAGTATTTGGGATGTCACAAATGGTATCAGAGCAGTTACGCGGATTAATTCCTTACAATTGAGGCTATAGGTAGAAAACCCTCTAGGATACTTAGGAAATAAGTCATCAAGGTTTTGGTAAAAAATTTAGTATTTCTTTCAACATCTTAAGGAGTATTTTTAGATAAAAAATTTATTAAATTATGATAATTATGACTTTACTTGTTTTGCATGCTTGTGTGCATTGTAGGTCTTAAAAGCTGAATTGTTCTTGTTTTCAAGCATGTTATGTGATTTATAGACACTTGATGTTTTGAATGTAATAAAAATAATATGAACTCAGTATTGTTATCTAGAAAGGTAAAAGAAAAAGAAACAATAAAAAAAGAAAAAACAGAATGAAGCATGAATGGTCTGAAGTATGTATCTATATTGACATGCATAACGGATCAAGTGTCTCGTTAGACTTTTTATCTCTGAGGGATATCTGTTCCCCTTGCCCCATCAAGTCTGAAAAGGCGTAAGAGGACCGCTCCTTGTGGATGACAGTGTACCTTCTGACAAGAGTGGTGACATGAATATCTGTTAGGGGTCACCTTTGGCTAAGTACTGTCGTGACTATAGATATCTGATAGGACCACTATGGTTGGTACGACCATAGTTGTAGATCATCCCATGCTTTGGCCAGTCAGAATTGTGCCTAAGCAAATTGCTGTTATCTGTATTTGCCTTTAGAGATGGAAGTTGTAACTACTTCGTGAAGCATGACACGAAATTTAGAGCATTTCATGATTTATTTGATTTTATCTATTATCTGCCTTGATGTGTGTCTCTTTTGATTATCTTAATGTACTATTTTTCTTAATAAATAAATTATTTTCATAATTTAAGATAGGTCTACGAAGTAACCAATGGTAAGTATTTTTGTTAAAATAATTCACTTTTAAAACCTTACGACGTTATTTAAATATTATTTTCCTTATTGAGTATATGAAACTCACTCTTTCCATGCCACCCCCAGATGGGAAAGAAAATGAGGAATCGTAAGCTAACCTACCCCTGGAAGTCTATAAGGATCCTGTGGATTCACAAAACTTGAGTGCATGACTGTTCCCACACTCTGATAAGTCTAATAGCATAGTGAAAGAAGTGGCTTTTTTTTGTGTTTTGATTTTATAATTGTAGCCACTTCTACCCTCAGTTACATATATATAATTTGAACTCACATGTACTTATAAGGGATTCATGTTAATTGGTTCCACTGCATAAACTTTTATCATGCACTCATTCTTATGTTTCTATATCTAACATCCATTTGCCTTGATTAGCACTTGGAATATCAGAGATGATATCAGAGCAGAATTACACGGATAAAGGATCAAAGTCATTACAATGAGGCTTAGGTAGAAAAACCCTTAGAAGTACCTAAGAAGAATAAGTCCTCTTATAAAAAATTTTAGACCATAAACTTGTGTCTTTCTTTCTTTTATAGGAATGACGTGAGGAAGACAATTTGTAGAGCGTACTGAGCAACCTGAAGTCCTGGATCACCCGATCATAGCTAAATTTGTCGAACTCTTCTGAGCAGTCCAAGAATTGATTGCAACCGTAAGATAAAATCAAGCTAACCCTTGTTCACCTCCCGCCACCAAACAGCCAAAAGGTCCATTTCCCACAACATTGTGGAGTTTAGGAAACTTAACTTGTCATGAAGGTGGCACTGACCACATATTTTCCTTGGCTTAGTAGGATACTACCAACGATTCATCGACTAATTTGCTAAGATTGCTACTTCATTGATCTAACTCACCTGGAAGGGCATACCATTTGTCTGGAATTATGAATGTAGTGGGAGCTTTATGGGGATTGAAGCATCATCTTACCTTTGCTCCTGTGTTGATCCTCTGTGATAATACGGAAAGGTTTCAGGTCTACTGTGATGCATCTCATATTGGCTTGGGGTGTGTCTCTATGCAGCATGGTAGAGTAGTCACTTATGGGTTCCGACAGCTAAAGCCTCATGAGCGGAACTACCTTACCCCTGGAGTTTGTAGCCATTATCTTTGCAATGAAAATATAGCGTCGCTACCTATTTAGGAAGACTTTTGAGATTTACACTGATTATAAGAGTTTAAAATATATCTTATCGCAGAGGGAGCTAAATATGAGACAGAGACACTAGATGGATATCTTAAAGGATTATGACTGTAAAATCATCTATCACTTCGGTAGAGAAAAGCAGTCATTGATGCACTAAGCCAAAAAGAGTCCGCAGTGTTGGCTCAAACCATGGCCTCCAGTTGGAAATTGATGGACGCTATGCAGTCTCTCCACCCTAGCTATTACAGCACAGGCACCTATCTTGCTTAGATCCGAGCCCTGTCAGATCTCTTCATGAAAATTTGGGAAGCTAAGTCCACGAACCCGAAACCCACCCAGAATCTAGGTAAGTTCACTTATAATGAATCTCCTGATTTAAGGATTTAAGATGATGGACTGTTTAGATTTTGGAATCGAATTTGGGTCCCCGTCGCTGTTAGGACGAAACTCAAGACTGCTTATACTTCTAAGCTATCCATCCATCCTGGGAGTACCAAGATATACCGGGACTTGAAGCGTCAGTACTGGTGGCTAAGAATGAAGAAGGATATAGTCGACTACGTCTCCCGATGCCTTACTTGTCAAAGGGTTAAAGCAGAATAATAGAGACCCGGTGGTTTATTATAAGGTCTTTTAATTTTTGAATGAAAGTGGGAGCATGTAACTATGGATTTTGTCACAAGATTGCCCCAAAACCTATTCTGGTCGAAATGTTATTCGGGTCATCGTTGACAAACTGACCAAGACCACCCACTTTCTGCCTATCAAAACCACTTATTCCCTCAATAAATTAGCCTGCCTGTATGTTGATGAGATTGTTCGACTTCATGGTGTTCTTTTATTCATTATGTCCAACTGTGATCCTTGATTCAACTACCACTTCTGGGATAGCTTTCAGGAAGCTCTGCAGTCTGGATTATATTTCAGTACTGCTTATCATTCCCAAATGGATGGTTAGTTGGAATGCACAATCCATACATTGGAAGACATATTGCGTGCTTGTGTCTTTGACTTTTGTGATAACTGGTATGAGTACCTTCCCCTATGTGAATTTGCTTACATTAACAATTATCATTCGAGCATTGGCATGGCTCCATATGAAGCATTGTATGTAAGGCCTTGCTATTCTCCCACTTGTTGGAGTGAGGTTTGGAACCAGTGCCATTTGGGACTAGACTTAATTTAAAAACCATTAAGTAGGTCACAATCATCCGTAAGAACTTGGCCACTGCCCAGAGCCGTCAGAAGAGCTACATCGATAATCATAGGTGATCTTTGGAATTTGTCGTGGGAGACCAGGTTTTTTTCAAAGTTTTTCCCTACAAGGAAAAGATGAAGTTTGGGAAAAGAGGCAAGTTAAGCCCTTGATACGTGGGACCTTTACGGATCATTGAACACATTGGACCTGTGGCATATCTCTTTGTTCTATCTCGAGAGCTTATGGGTTTACATGACATCTTTCACGTCTCGATGCTAAAGAGGTACCATCCTTACCCTTCTCATATTATTCCTCACGATGAGGTGCAAGAATAAGCCAACATGATTTATGAGGAGGTTCCCATGGGATTCTTCGATCGAATGACAAGGTCTTATGTAACAAGACGATTTTCATGGTGAAGGTACGATGACAACATCATACCTCGGAAAAAATAATGTGGAAGTTCGAAAGGGAGATGAGGGAGAAGTATCAAGACTTGCTGGAGACAAATTTGGGGACTAAATATTTCTAAGGTGGGGAGAATATAACACCCCACTTGTTGCTGTGCTTAATTGATTTTGAAAACTCCATTTATTCGGGCTTTTAAGCCATATTGAACTCATTTAATTTACTTTGCCTATTATTTATCATAAAATGTGAATCTTGCTATTTTTTTTTATTATTTTGATTTTATTTATATTATTTTATTTTATTTTAGTAAAAAATTAGAAAATTAGGGAAAAAAGGCGAAACAGGAAAAAACTCCCATAGGGAAGCTGCCCGTGTGGAATGCCTACTCATTTTGTCCGTGTGCACGCGTACACAACAAACACATAATCTATGTATAGTGCGCATGTCTAATCCGCGCACACGGCGCGGGCCAGACCCTATGTTTTTCCTATTTTGCACAAGCCGGTCGTCTGCGCAGCAGGCCTTCGCGGAATGGCCCCTGTGTGCCTAGGGCCTCTACGTAGTGGGCCCGCACGCATGGTGCCCAGTGCACTAGGCGCTACGTACGCGGCAAGTGGCCTATGCCCTACAGCATGCTGGGTGAGCCACTGCCACCTCAGGCAGTGCAACGTCGTCACCTTAGGCGGTGCGTTGCTGCTGCCGGCGGAAGAGGTCTTTCTCCCTCATTTTTTGGGCCGAACATCTTTTTCCTCTCTTTCTTTATCGAATTTTACCACTTGGCATGAATCCAACAGTTTTAAAATTTTATAAATAGATCTTCCCTTCCCACTCTTCCCCACACTTCCATTCTTCTATTTTTCAAGATTTAGAGAGAGAGAAAGAGAAAGAGAGTGATTTACAGAGAGGAGGGAAAGAAAAGAAGAACGATGAAGGAGAAAATATCAAGGTTTCAATAAGGAATTTTGTATTTTTTCGACGTCATAAGGAGTATTTTTAGATAAATAAAAATTATTAAATTATCGTGATTATGACTTTGCCTGTTTTGCATTCTTGTGTGTGTTGTAGGTCTTAGAAGCTGAATTGTTCTTGCTTTCAAGTATGTTATATGATTTAGAGATACTAAATATTTTGCATGTAATAAAAATAATATGAAATTGATATTATTATCTAGAAAGGTAAAAGAAAAGGAAAAAATAAAAAAAGAAAAAGTAGAATGAAGCATGAATGGTCTAAAGTATGTATTTGTATTGACATGCATAATACATCAAGTGTCTCGTTAGGTTTTTTATCTCTGAGGGGTCTGTTCCCCTATCCTCATCAAGGGTATATGTGTCCCCTCCCCCATCTGGTCTAGAAAGACATAAGAGGACAAGTCTCTGTGGATGATGGAATACTCTCTAACGAGAGTGGTGACGCGAATTTCTCTTAGGGGTCACCTTCGGCTAAATACTGTCATGATTATAGATATCTGATAGGACCACTATGGTTGGTATGGCCATGATCGTAGATCGTACCTTGATTTGGCTAGGCAGAATTGTCCCTGAGTAAATTGCTGTTATATGCATCTGATATAGTCATTCCACTTGGGTAGTTAAAAATCTGTATTTGCCTTCAGAGATGGAAGTTGTAACGACTACACAATGCATGACACGAAAATCTAAGCATTTTATGATTGATTTAATTTTCTCTATTATTTGATTTGATGTGTGTTTGTTTTGATTATGTTAACATATTATTTTTTTAATAAATAAATTATTTTCATAATGTAAAATAGAACTACGAAGTAGCCAATGGTAAGTATTTTTGTTAAAAGAATGCACCCTTAAAACCTTATAATGTTATTTAAATACTGTTTGCCTTACTGAGTACATGAAACTCACTCTTTCCATGCAGCCCCAAATGAGGAAGAAAATGAGGACCCATAGGCTGACCTACCCTTGGAAGTCTATGAGGATCCCGTGGATCCACAAAACTTGAGTGCATGATTATTCCTACATTCTGATGAGTCCAATAGCATAGTGAAAGAAGTGACCTTCTTTTGTATTTTTATTTTGTAATTGTAGCCACTTCTGGCCTCAGTTATATGTATGTAATTGGAACTCACATATATTTATAAGAGATTTGTTTTAATTGGTTCCACTGCATAAACTTTTATCATGCACTCGTTCTTCTATTTCTATATCAGACACCCATTTTCCTTGATTAGCACTTGGGATGTCACACAATCTATCAATGATAACTCAAATTGCATCATGTTGGGATCTTATTTTAGGTAGACCCACCACGAAATCCATGGTAATATGTTCCTAGTTCCATTGTGCTACTGGTAAGGGCTGAAGTAGTCCTGCTTGCCTCTAACATTTAGTCTTCACTTATTGGTAGGTAAGACATTTAAAAATGAATTTTACTATATCTTTCTTCATCCGACTACATTGGTATTTAGTCCTCAAGTTCTAATACATCTTAATGTTGTCATGGTGCATAGCAAATCTAGAGCCGTCTTCTTCTAATATCTCATTCTTCATATTACTATTATTTAGTACACATATCCTATTTCCAAACCTCAATACACCATCTTTTGATAGTCTGAATTTTGGTCTAAGTCCCTTACTGACATCTTCTATAATCAACTTCAAGGCAAGATTAGGTTGTTAGGCTTCTTTAATTTTCTGCACCAAAATGGGTTGTACTTTTATATTGGGTAGGTATCCTCTTGATATCTTATGTCAAACATTTAGGTTCAACTTTTAGAACTCCTTTACAAATCTCCACTTTGAGGCCATCATGTAGGTAAGAGTGTAAGTAGTTTTCCCACTAAGTGCATCTGCAACCATATTAACTTCTTAAGTAAATCCATCCATCTTCTCTGGTGCATATTAAGTTCTTTATGCATAACAAATATTTCAAACTCTTATGACTGTGTAAATTTCCAAACTTTCACCATATAGATAATGGCACAAGATGTTTAAGGTAAAAACTATGGCGGCTAGATCTAAGTCATGGGTGGGATAATTCTACTCATGATTCTTTAACTGTTTAGTAAGCTATCACTTTTCTGTGTTACATTAGCACATCCTAACTTTTACTTTGAAGCATCACTATAGATAGAGAATCCACCAGTACCATTAGGAATAATCAATATTAGAGCTATTGTCAACCACTTCTTCAGTTCCTGAAAACTTTTTTCATACTTATAATTCCACTCGAACTTTGTGTTCTTTCTAGTAAGCTGAGTTAGTGGAGTACCGATCTTTAAAAAAAATTTAGTAAACTTCCTGTAGTATCTATAGAGCTAGACCGAGGAACCTTCGAACTTTAATCATTGTTATAAGTCTTTTTCAGTTTATTATCGCTTCTACTATAACTGGATCTACTAATATCCCGTCCTTTGAAACTACATGTCCGAGGAATGTAACCTCCTTTAATCAAAACTAACACTTCTTAAACTTGGTATACAACTTCTTTTTCCTAAGTATCTCAAGCACTTGGCCAGATGCTTCGCATGTTCAGCCTCACTCTGTGAATAGATTAGTATATCATCAATAAAGATGATGATAAACTTATCCAAGAATAGTTGAAAGACCCTATTAATTAAATCCTTTAATATTAATCAAATCCTTTAATGCCACAGGAGCATTTGTTAGACTAAAAGGCATGACTAAGAATTCATAATAACCATACCTAGTCTTGAAGGCAATCTTGGGAACATCTTTTTTCTTAGTCTTTAATTGATGGTATCCAGAACGTAGATCAATCATTGAGAATACTTTGGCTCCTTGAAGTTGGTTGAATAGATCATCGATACGAGGTAATGGATACTTATTCTTTATGCTAACTTGGTTCAGTTACCTATAGTCAATATAGAGCCACATGGTATCATCCTTCTTCTTTACAAATATTATTGGGGCTCCCCATGGTGATACACTTCGTCTGATGAAACCCTTATCCAATAATTTTTGCAGTTGTTTCTTTAGTTCCTCTAGTCCAATAATTTGTCATTCAATATAGAGGCTTAGAACTAAGGCTTGTACTAGGGATTAGGTCAACAATCTCCCAATCTGAGGGTAAACCTAGAAGATCTTATGGGAAAACATCAAAAAATTCCTTCACCACAGGTATCTGTTGTAAATTGACTTTTTTACTTTTATTCTCCACTACATAAGACAAATACCCTACACATCCCTTCTCAAGTAATCGTTGAGCTTGAATGTAAGATATGAGACATGGATGTTCAGGCTCCCTAATCCCTTTGAATTAGAAGGTCTTGTCATTGGGAACATTAAAGGTCACCATTTTCCTATGACAATATATATTGGCATGGTATGTTCCCTTGCTTAAACTCTAGGAACTCCATTTGCTTCTAGTCTTGAACAAAGTTAAGGAAATACTTCTCATAGAATGCCACTCCAACTACTTTCTAATGGATCAGTGTCCTCAAAGATCTTTTTTTCAGGTGCCACTAGTATTCTGCAGATCTCTTGAATAGGAATGTGGCTAATTGTACCTTTTTCTTTGAAGCGGGGCTTAAAACCTCAAATATCTTCTCCAACTCCATGATGCACTTCTCGGCTAATATCGAGTCGATTACTCTAGTAAATAGTGGTGGATTAATCTTTTTGAATCTTTAAATGATTTTCCATTATTTTCCTCCACTGATTAGGTGTTACTGGTACTAGCATTATTACCGTTAGTAGCACTTTAGCTATAGACTACGTGTTGATCTACCACCATAGCCAAGCCTTCGACTATATGCATGAGTCTATCTAGACTCTGTTTGATCCAATCTTTAGGAACCCAATGTGTCTACTCTATCAGTATCCTTGCCATTTCCTACATCCATGAAATTCGAACTTAGAGGCATTTTAGTATGTTTAATAACTCTATCTAAGTTTCATGTAACCCTAAGCCTCGTATTCAAAGAATGTCCTAGAATCGTGCTTTGATACCACTTGCCATAGATCATACCCCTTTTTATAGGGAAATGACCGGAGCATACTTACTTAAAACATATAGACTAAAGTTAAGTAAAATAACTTAACTTTAGTAATCATAACAGAGTCGTAAAAGCGTTACATCCCTTAAATGTAAAAAATAAACATATATACAAGGCTCTAAATTTTCTTTCTTATATTATAAAATAAAAGTATGAAACAATAACCTTAATCTCAGAGTCTAGCCTCAAAAACTTTTCTTCATATCACTAGTCACTTTATAGTGGTCTGTTCAGTATCTAGAGGTTTATAGGGGGGTGAGATAAAATATCAAATAAGCAATTAATAATCCCTAAAAACGAAATCATTATCACCCACTTTTGAGTTGTTAAACTTGAAGGTATGCTATCTAATCTAAGGTATTTTTTACATTTTGTTACAGGATAAGAGATAAAGATGAAACAAGGAAAAATAACATGAAAATTGGAAGAGTTCGTGAAAAGAGTCATCAGGCCATAAACAAGCCTTGGGCAAAGCTTGGGTTCAGCAATCAGCCTTGGGCAAGGCTAAGGATTGCGCACAATAGCTGACTTAAATTAAAATGTACACTCTTTAAATATGGAAAGAGATATTTTTCAAGCTAAGATCTGGGGCCAAAAATCCAGGAGAAAATATTCTGTAGAGTTTAGAACAAGCCAAATATCAAGGAAAAGGATCCTAATCAACAAAAGAAGAAAACTCTAGCTCCTTTTCTATAACGAGGGCGACTACCAAGTAGATCCTTCACCTCTCTTCTTCCTTATGCTGCACACAGCAGCTTCTACTACTTCTATAATTTTTTCTTCTTCATCTTTCTTCTATCTTTTACCCTCCAAGAAATCATTTGTGTTAAAAAGTCCACAATGAGTGGTTGATTTATTTTTTTTTTCCTAGTTGAGATTTAATAAACTCTAGTGATGTATTTATGATATCGAATTGGTTTAATCTATGTTTTATTCAAATCTTTGTAATTATTTATTTTCTGCACCTTTACATATTTGCATTCTTGAACTCGTTTGAATATTGCCCGTTGAACTTTGGAGAGGCAACAAGTAGCTAGCTAAACCTCTTAAACCCATAATTTTTTGAGTGGTTCCGGTACCTAGTAGCAATTAGTGTCGCACTGGGGAGGTAAATAATCTGGTTGACCAGTTCATGAAAATGAATCCAGCAACTTAAATCAAGTTCGTCTACTTCTTAAGGCAGTGACAAGTTAAATGCTATGGACGTTTTCAGGACTGTTTGGTAGCGAAGAACCAACTAATAAACATTTCTTGGTTGCTTTAAAAAAAAGGAAGAATTAGTTGTTGGAGTATTTCTAACAACTATAACTTGTTTGCTAAAATTTAAGTAAAATAAATCCTTACATCTATGATCAATTACGTTATTAGTGCTAGCTATTTCATCTATTAGGAATTCTTCTTATAATTATTTTAGTTTCTAATTTGTAGCTAAGAGTCTGTTTAATGCTATTATGTTCATTGTTTATTTTACATTTTGCATATTAGATTTAATAAAATTCCCCTTGTTTGCTTTTAATTCGTTGGTCAAGGAAGAAAATTGGTTTTGAACCCCTTGTGGATTCAACCTTTCTTACCACTATTATAATTTTGTTTTATTGGTTAATTATGAATTTACTTTGGTGAATTCGATACCCGTCACCAATATTATGAAATCACTGCATCATACATGCAATATATAATTTTCTTTACACACAATAAAAACATATATCATATACTTTTTTAAAAAAAAAAAATTGATATAAAATCAGAAGATGAATGCACAAATCAGAAAATAAATTCACAAACGCTTCATTATATACTTTATCACTATTATGGAGGATCAATCAGTTACCATACATTATCTATAGGCACACATACTTATCACTGGTTTCCCATATACTCAAACATAGAATTGCATACATGAGTACCTTGAAACATTCCTACCCCCAAACACGAAACGGTTAGGGCATATAGATCATACTATTTCCCCATACACTCGAACACGGAGTAGTTATGTACGAGTACACACTTATCACTTCACTAATAGACCTAAACATGAAATGGTATGAATAGCCACATTGACGCTTAGTATAATGCAAGTGCTTTCAGAATAACTCTTTTCCATAATAAGTGATGCACACATATCAAAATTACATTCAAAAATCACAAAGTGAAATAATTCTTATATCGAAGTAAAACTTTAATAAATACTTAACAAATACCTGACAAATACGAAAGTATAAATTAAACATTTTTTAAAAATATGTAAACCATGATATCACAACATCTACTTACATATTTTTATACTGAAAATATGTAAAATACTTCAAAGTTATATAG
The DNA here is from genome assembly GCF_054855325.1 of Carica papaya. Classification (NCBI taxonomy): domain Eukaryota; kingdom Viridiplantae; phylum Streptophyta; class Magnoliopsida; order Brassicales; family Caricaceae; genus Carica; species Carica papaya. The sequence continues at coordinate 24,734,576 of NC_142314.1, forward strand.
GCTAATGAATTCATAATATCTACTTACCTTAGGTCCTTAGCAATCGTACTTCAAAATTTTCCTTTTATCTATCACTTTATATATCCACTCAGATAGAGTCTCCCCTTATATTACTTCAATTCTCTTATAGAGCATGTAATCTTAATTGTAGCAGAGTTCCGACTTTGTTTATGGAATTTTCCTCTCAAAAATCTAATAGAGTTCTAGGATGATTTTGGTCACTTTCTTAACTCAAAAATATCCAACATAATACTCAAAAACTACCCCAAAAATAAAAAAGAAGCTGAATTTTAAAAATTAAAAAAAGACTTACCTTTCTAATGGTTTATAATCTCCTTTCATCGTGAGCCTTCTTCCTCATCTCTTCCTCTTCCTTTACTCTCACAAATTTAGCAGAGTTTTTGAAAGTTTTTACCTAAAAACCTCACAATACTCTCACAAAATCACACACTTTGTACTACTTTTTCTTCCCTCACCTCTATGCTTATCACTATTTTTCTCTCATCCATAATGTCTTTTCCTCCATTCTTATATCCCCTGTTTATAGGAGCAGGGAGCCACAAGGGAAAGGTTGCCACTATTCCATTATGCCACTTCATCTAAATGTTGTCATCTTTTATCATGCCAGTTCATCTAAAAATTGTCACATTTCATCTTCATCTAAACGTTGCTGCTTTTTAGTATGCCACTTTATCTAAAAGTTATCATATTTCATTGTCTCACTTCGTCTAAAAGGTTACTACTTTTCACATGTCACTTCATTTAAAAGTTGCCACTTTCTGTTATATCACTTCATTTAAAAGTTACCACTTTTCATTATACCACTTCATTTAAAAGGTTCCCATCTTTTTCCATACCTCTTCATGCTTATTCTAGCTTATTCATCCTTATCCTCTTTTTTTCGTTTGACTATAAAATATGTCCTTAACCCTATATATTTCTAAACACATGTAAAGGCTTAAATTAAATATTTCAAACATAAAAAATTTACTCGGGGATATTTTCATGCTATCATAGTTATTATTTACGATGTAATATTAACATGGTAAGAAGAAATTTTTCTAACCTTGCTATCTTTTATTAATGTTCATTTTCTATATCATGCATATATGATACAACATAAAAATAATACCAAGACCCAGGGAAAAACTGAACCCAGCATAAAACTGGGCTTCTAAAGAAAAAGGTTAAAATGATATTTTATTTTAAATTATTAATTGGTGTGGATTAGACAAGACTTTATTATTTATTATGTCTTTCTTGTGCTTATTACTAAAATTACTGATGATTTGTTATGCTCTATTTTGTAACTAAATTCATATATGTACTAGTTGAAGCAGAAGGGTACGGGGAGGATCAAATCAACTCTCGAAACCCACTCAACTTATGCAATACTGAAACTATAACCACCTAGAATTAAACCCCTCCCTCTTTGAATCTATAATCCTAAAAGGAATGTAAAAATAAATACTAGAAAAATATAAACAAGGAAATGAAAAATGTCACAGACTTACCGATAAGTTTATCCCCACTTCTTGCCTCAATAAGACTTCTAAAGGTTCCTACTTCCTGAATAACTTGAAGAAGCTAATTTTAGCAAAGATACTAAAAGATGAAAAGCCAAAACTCTAAAGAATTCTCTCAAATTGATTATCAAATGTTGTTTTTATATCCTAGGGGAAAAGGTCTATGTATAGCCTTTCTCGGGCAATCTGGATGATTACAAAGTCTTGAGATAATTTAATAAAATAATATCTTAGATAAAATTTTATCTTAATCTAGGATAAATACATAATAAAATAATTATTTTATCTAAAATAAATTAATAAAATAATAAATAAAATAACCCATAGTTTATCCCATGTGAATTCCATGTAAAACACATGTGGAAATTAATTTAGGCATGTGGGATTTTTAATTTAAAATATGAGTAATTAAAAAGTGGGTCCCAAAGACTTTTAAAACTTAAAATAATAAAATGATTTAAATATTTAAAGGGGAAAGGGGGCTAGCTAAGTTTGAGCTGTCCAGATGGGCCGGGCTGGCCGTTCTGTGCGGGCTGCATGGGAAAAGGTCCGCAGTAGTTGCGGACTTGGCTTGAGCCATTTGGGTTGTCCACGGGCTTGTCCGCATGGGCAACCAAGTGGGAATCCTGTGTCGCAGGTTACACACAGGTTAGGCGACCTTGGGTTTACATACATACGCGAGGTCGCTCGCATGCTGCTTGAGTCTTCCGCGTGTGGGGCGTGTGAGATGTTCCTGTCGCACGCTTGTATGCGTGCGAGTTATCCACCTGCACGGGTGGATTTCCATGCTTGTTACTCACATGCCAAAATTAGTTTACGTGTGCCGCACATGTCTTTCATCTTCATGCTGGACTTTGGACCTCCTTTTCTGTTTTGTCGTTGATTATGTTTTTTACCTAATCTTGGACTAGATAATTGAAAATTCTTTGAAGCTTGTGGGCTTGGCTTTAGGTGATCGGGCCTATGGCCAACTGGACTTGTTTTCCCATTAGGCTTAATTCATCAAGGACTTCAAAGTTCTGCGCGTCTTCCTCTTTTGTTGGGATATCCTTCGTGATGGCTTTTGTGTCATCCCCCTTTTCTTGAGAAAGATTCATCCTCAAATCTTCTCTTATATCAAAAGGTGATAGGTCAGATACATTAAAAGTAGAGAATACTTTGTACTCACCTCGTAGGTTGATCTTGTAGGCTTTGTTGTTGACACACTCTAAAACTTGGAATGGTCCATCTCCTCGAGGATTCAACTTAGATTTCCACTGCTTGGGGAACCGTCCCTTTCTTAGGTGAATCCATACCTAGTTTCTCAGTTGGAAAATGAGGTGCTTCCATCCCTTGTTAACATTGCAGGCATAGACTTCATTTTATTTTTGTATGTGTTACTGAGTCTTCTCATGTATAGCCTTAATGAGATCAATGCGTTGTTGTCCATTTATAATTTTTACTTCCTGCACAGGAACAGGGGCTAGATCTGATAGAGTCGAAGGATTAAAACTGTATACTACCTCGAAAGGTGACATTCTGGTGGAAGTATGAATAGTTCAATTGTAGGTGAACTCGATCATAGATAAAAAGTCTTCCCAGGTCTTCAAGTTACGCCTACCATGCTCTTAGAAGGGATCCTAGGGTCTTATTTACCACCTCAGATTGCCCATCGATTTAGGGGTGACAAGTAGTGGAGAACAACAACTTGGTTCCTAGCTTTTCCCATAACACTCTCCAAAAGTGGCTGAGGAACTTAACGTCCCTGTCATTCACAATGGTTTTAGGTATACCGTGAAGTTTGACGATGTTCCTTAAATATAGATTGGTAATATTTGTCACATCATCTGTTTTGTCGCATGCAATAAAATAGGCCATCTTGCTAAAAAGGTCTACCACAACAAGTACACTACCATGACTTCTCCTTCTCCTAGGCAGCCCTAGTACAAAGTCCATAGAGATGTCTACCCACAGGGTAGTGGGTACAGGCAATAGGGTGTACAAACCATGAGGCATCATTCTAAATTTGGCTTACCTATAAATGATACATTGGCTATAGATACGCTCGACATCCCTCTTCATATTTGGCTAATATAAATATTCTTATAACATGTCTAGGATTTTTGCTACCTCGAAATGTCCAGTGAGTCCCCCACTATGTGCTTCCCATACCAATAGCTCCCTAATGGGACAATTTGGTATACAAAGTCTACTTTCCCTTAGGAAGAATCCATCGATTTGGTGATATTTTTAGAAAGCATAGTGCTCACTATCTTGGTAGACAGAAGAAAAATCTTTATCACTAGCGTACATCTCCTTTATGTGCTCAAACCCTAAGAATTTAGAGCATAAAGTAGAGAGGAATGCATACCTTCAAGATAATGCATCTACAATGATGTTGTCTTTCCCTTGCTTATACTTGATCACATAGAGAAATGTTTCTATGAATTATACCCACTTGTTGTGTCAGCGGTTGAGCGTACCTTGGCACTTCAAATGCTTAAGAGATTAGTGATCGGTGTGGATTACAAATTCTTTCGATAGCAAATAGTGTTGCCACACTTCCAAGGATCATACCAAGGCATACAGCTCTTTGTCGCAGGTTGAGTAATTAAGTAGTGCGCCACTGAGCTTCTCACTAAAGTAGGGTATTTGACACCCTTCTTCTATCAGAACAACTCCTATACCTATTCTTGAAGCATCACATTCAAGCTCAAATATTTTGTTAAAGTCAGGTAAAACGAGTATAGGGGGAAAGCATAATTTTTCCTTTAACAGGGTAAAGGCGAACTCTTACTTGTCAGTCTATATCCTTTTTTACCAACTCATTTAAGGGTGCCACAATGGAACTGAAATCTTTGACAAACCTATGATAGAAACTGGCTAACCAGTGAAAGCTTCTCACCTCACTCACAGTTGTTGGTGTGGGCCACTCCTTAATGGATTCTATCTTTTCTTCATTGACTTTGATACCACGGGCACTTACATGAATCCTAAGAAGATCAGCTTGTCACTACAAAAGGTACATTCTTTGTATTAACATATAAGCATTCACTTTGTAGAACCTCAAGAATAGAATAAATATTTTGGATGTGGTTGTCTAGATTCCAACTGTAGATTAGGATATTATCAAAGTACAAAACTATAAATTTTCCTAAAAACATTCGTAGGACATGGTTCCTAAGTCTCATGAAGGTACTGGAGACGTTCGAAAGGCTGAAAGGCAATATGAGCCATTCATTAAGGCCATACTTTGTTTTAAAAGCTATTTTCCACTCGTTCTCCAAGGTTCATCCTAATTTGGTGGTACCCATTTTTGAGATTGATTTTGGTGAAGACAGTTGCCCCACTAAGTTGATCTAGCATATCATCTAACCGGGGCATAAGGTGTCTATATTTTACGATAATTTTACTGACAGCCCAGGAGTTAACACATATTCTCCAAGAGCTGTCTTTTTTGGGTACTAACAGGACGGGTATAACACATGGGCTCAAACTTTCCCTTACATGCCCCTAGGTCAGCAGCTCTTCCACTTAGTGTTGGAGTTCCTTAGTCTTCTCCGAATTACTCCTATACACAGGACAATTGGGAATAGTGACTCCAGGGATAAAATCTATTTGATGTTTAATTCCCCTTAATGATGGAAGTCCGTCTGGGATTTCATCTAGCAAGACATCTTTGAATTCTTGGAGGAGGGACATAATACCTCAAGGTAGGGCTAGGTCTAGGTCAGATAGATTTAGGTAGAAATCCTTATACCACAATACTGCGAGGGTTTTTCTATCATAAACTTCTTGTCTCATCTACCATCCCTTCAAGTAAAGACTCACTTTCCCTTTTTCTTTCTCTCGGATCTTTACTGAGCTAGGTTTACTCGTTTCTGGGGACTCCTAACTTTTTCTCTCCCTTTGTCTCTCCAAGTATTCCTCGAAGGCCCTTTGGACCTTTGCTTGATCCTCATGCACAAGATGTGGGTGAGGTAATCCTTTGCAAAAAAATAGTTGTTGACCCAACCATAATGTTGGACTCGTCTATCAAATTGACATAGCCGGCTAAATAACACATGGCTGGCATGCATAGGAACAACATCACAACATACCTCATCTTTGTACTTACCGATGGAGAAGGGTACCATGACTTGTTGGTTTACCTTTATTTCACTGTTATCATTCAACCACTACAATCGGTAGGGGTTGGGATGGGCGGTAAATGCTAGTCCCAATCTTTGCACAAATAGGGTGTTTGCCACGTTGGCGCAACTTCATCCATCAATGATCATACTAGACACCTTACCGTTGACCAGGCAGCGGGTGTGGAATATATTCTCCCATTGTTCATGATCCTCATCCTTGACGTGCAAGTTGAGGGCCCTCCATAGAACAAGGTTACTACTCTAGTTGAGAGTTTTTATAACAAGTTGAAACATGTCACAGTACCTGCAAGAAGATATTAGTGAAGATAAAACTCTCCCTTACCTTCGCTCGTGTTTACCTTACAGTCTCTCAATTGATAGTTTTATCTGTTGAGTTGAGAATTTGGAATCAAAATCACTTGAATTGAGAATACATGTTAGTCCTTATGACACAATAAGAAACCCTAAAGGATTTTGATTTCTACAGAAGCTCAGAAGCATGCACACAGAAAAAGGAATGGTGTGGCCTCTGTGGGTTAAGCAACTAGTGACAATTAGTCACTTAATAATATATATATTTATAATGGAATAAAAGTAAAATAAAGACTGAAACATAGATCACAAAGAATGCCAATTCGGACTTATGCATAGGGATTTGATCAATCCTGATGGATATAATCGACAAGTGTATCTCATATACTACCCCAATTTGTCAGCTACTCTCTACGACCAATCAAGTTTCTTTATGCAACGTTGATGTATATTATAAAAATGTAATTTAAAAACTAAATATGGATAATGCACGGAATTGAAACAAAAGTTTTTGCTCACACCAATTAGGCAACGTACTTTGCCTTTTATTTCTCAAATGATTTCCAGTCACCAATTAGGCGGCTATTCTGCTTTTATGATGCAAAATGCAAACAATGTACTAATTGCCTTATAGGGTGCAACTGGGATATTTTTGATATTTTAATATATATAATTTTTTTTCAATAATAATGCAAACTACTTGAATTGAATGGATAGATACAAATTTAAGCAGGATGCAATATGAACAAATCAAAAATTAATTTGAATTGTCAATGAACAAAATGGTAAAGCAAATAAAGATCGATTTGGATTTCTAGGAGCCAAATCTCTGATACCTGATGACGCGGGAGGGTATGGGGAGGATCGAATCAACTTCTGAAACCCACACAATGTATGCAATACCAAAACTAAAACCACCTAGAATTAAACCCATCCCTTTAATTGAATTTACAATCCTAAAAGGAATGCAAAAAATAATATTAGAAAAATAAACAAGGAAAGAAAAAATGCCATGGACTTAACGATAAGTTGATCCCCACTCCTTGGCTCAACAAGACTTCTGAAGACTCATGTTTCTTGAAGAACTTGAAGAGGCTAATTTTAGCAAAAATACAAAAAGAAGAAAAACCGAATCTCTCAAGAATTCTCTCAAATTTATTATCAAAGGTTGTTTTTACATCCTATGGGCAAAGGTCTATTTATAGCATTTTCTGGGCAATCTAGATGAGTACAAAATTGTGAGATACTATAATAAAATAATATCCTAGATAAAATTCTATCTTAATCTAGGATAAATACATAATAAAATAATTATTCTATCACAAATAAATTAATTAAATAATCCTGAAGGATAGAATTACAATCAAATAATAAATAAAATAACCCAAAGTTTATCCCATGTGAATTCCATTTAAAACATATGTGGAAATTATTTTAGGCATGTGAGATTTTTAATTTAAAACATGGGTAATTATAAAGTGGGTCCCAAAGTCTTTTAAAATTTAAAATTATAAAATAATTTAAATATTTAAAAAAGGGAGAGGGGGTCAGTCGGGTTTAAGCTACCCAGATGGGCTAGGCTAACCATTCTGTGCAGGCTGTGCAAGAAAAGGCCCGTGAGAGTCGCAGACTGGGTTTGGGTTGTTTGGCCCATCTATATTTTCAAAGATTGATCTCTGGTCCAACTATCATCAGTTACAAGTGAAGGAAGAAGATATTCCTAAGACGGCCTTTTGCTATAAGCATGGCCAGTTTGAGTTTTGAGTTATGCCCTTTGAACTGATCAATGTCCCCGTAACCTTTATGGATTTAATAATATATTTTTTTACCATGCACTGGATCAATATATCATCATCTTCATCGATGACATCCTAGTGTACTCAAAGATCTCGATGGAACATGCCAATTACCTACATGTGTCATGATCACCCTTCGTGAGGACCACCTCTATGCCAAGTTTAGTAAGGGTTCCTTCTGGCTGAACCAAGTATCTTTTCTTGGCCATAAGATTTTTAATGCTGCAGTTTTTGTCAACCCCTCTAAAGTTGAGGAAGTTGTGACTTGGAACCAACCGACCAATGTCACCGAGATCCGTAACTTCGTATGGCCAACTATTATTGACATTTTATCAAAGGCTTTTCTAAGATTACAGCCCCTTTGACTCATCTCACCAAGAAGGGGGTAGCCTTCCATTGGGACAAGAAATATGAAGAGTCTTTTATGGAATTGAAGCGTCGACTCTGCATTGCTTTAGTGTTGATCCTCCCCAACAATGCAGGAAGGTTTTAGGTATTTTGTGATACCTCTCATGTTGGTTTGGGTTGTGTCCTCATGAAGCATGAACAAGTAGTCGCATATGGTTCCCGCCAGCTCGAAGTCCATGAATGCAACTACCCCACTAATGATCTTGAGTTAGTAGCCATTGTACATGCCTTGAAGATTTGGCGTCATTACCTTTATGGTCAAACCTTTGAGATCTACACCGACCACAAGAGACTGAAGTATTTATTCTCGTAAAGGGAACTAAACATAAGGCAATGGTGCTGATTGATTTGTTGGACTACGACTGCAAGATCCTTTAACACCCAAGTAAAGGTAATGTAGTCATTGATACCCTGAGTCAGAAAGAACTAGCCATGCTAGCCCAGATGATCATATCTAGTTGCAAATTAATAGAGTCGATATCGTTTCTCTGTCTAAACCACTATGATAATGGTGCTTACCTTGCAATGATCTGAGCTTGCACAAAGCCTCAACAAGTTCCCTTCTGATGATTTTCCTGACTTTAGGATGTCAAAAGATGGTTTATATCAGTTCTAAAATCATGTTTGGTTCCCTTCTACTATCAGGGATGACGTTCTTTAGGCAGTCAATGCATCTGATCTATCCATCCATCCGGGAAGCACAAAGATATATTGTGATTTGAAACGTCAGTACTAGTGGCCAGGAATGAAGAGGGACATTATGAATTACATCTCTCCCTCACTTGTCAGAGGGTTAAGGCTAAACATCAGAGACCTGTTGGATTGTTGCACAACCTTTCAATTCTGGAATGGAAGTGGGAACATATTACCATGGACTTCATTGCTGGGGTGTATGACATCTTCCACGTTTTCATGTTAAAAAGGTACCACCTTAACCCTTATCAGCTTATTCCAATTTAGGAAATTTCTGTCAGCTCCAACATAGCATACATGAAGTACCCGATTGAGATACTAGGATGGATCGACAAAATGCTATGCAACAAGAGTATGTCGATGGTGAAAGTTCAATGGCAGCATCACACCCTAGAGGAGGCTACGTGGGAATTGGAAGATGAAATGCAGAAGAAATTTCTACATCTATTCATAACAATTTTAGAGTACCAAAATTTTTAAAGGAGGGAAAATATGACGCCCTACACCTTTGTGCTTTATGTGGTATTAAGATTCTATTTTATTCGAGCCTTTAGCTAGTAAATTTTTGTGATGTAATATTTTTTTGTTTTACTTTATTTTGAATTTATATCATTTTGACTTAAAATTATCAAATTTATTTATTTTTTATTATGTTATTTTATTTTATTTTAACCTTGTTAAAGATTTTTTAAATTTTAAATTAAAGGAGAAAAGAAAAAAATTTTGGAAAATGTCGTGGGGAAAAAATCCCCTAGCCTGCCTGCCCTGCTTACTGTGCGCCTACGCGCACGCATGCAAGGCTGGCTGGGCATGTGAACAAGGTGAATGATCCATCCACTTGGGTGTTGTACCGTGCGCAGATGTGCATGTCAGGCGCACGGCTCCATGTACGCGCATCCTGCGCGTAGATCCCATGCACAGCTTTGTCGTATCAAACACGCAGCTCTGCACGCGCTTATAAGACATGACAGGTGTAGGACACCTGCGCGTATGAGGGCCCAACCCAACGCATGAGTGAACACGTCGTTCGTTTACACAACCCATTGGGCCCCATACAACCACTCTACGAATGCCCTATGCTGCCCTACCGCTGCTGCCGTTGCAGCCTCGTACTATTGCTGTTAAAGCCTCGTTCTGCTGAAGCCTCATGTTGCCACCACCGTTGCCTCGAGCTCCACATCGCCGCTGCTGTCCCCTTAGGAGTCATGCCTCCTTTTGACCGATTGAAAATAGTGACATCATTATTTTCTCTCTCCTTACGAATTCACGACACGTGTTACAAATCCAACAATTCTCTCCCTTTATAAATAAGACCTCCTTCGCCACTCTTCCTTACCCATTTTCACCTTCAAACACAAAATTTTACAGAAAGAGAGTTAGAGAGAGAAGAAAAGTTTAAAGAGAAATGGGGAGGACTAGCTTACAAAGAGTCTTCGGTATCGGTAAGGAATTTAGTATTTTTTTCCATATTCTAAGATGCATTTTTTAGAAAAAGAAAGAAATGAATGTTAATTTTATTGCATGGTTGTGGCACGATCTATTAAAGAAATGAATATTGATTTTTAGCATTATTGTAGCATGATTTTGAGGGTGTAATGAGTTATTTTTTATAATGTTGTTTAAATGCATGTATTGAAAATGTTTACATTATTATGAACAAATTGAAATGAAATTGAAGTTATAATGAATTATATGAAATTGTTGACATGGCATGAAAAATATGAATGGATAAATGAAACATGAATTAATCCATTAGATTATTTTATCTACTTCTATTGTCTCCACCCTTTCTGAAAAGATGTAAGATGATCACTCTCTATGGATAATAGCATGAAAGCGTGTGGGATTTCTTAGGACCACTATGGCAAAGTACGACCGTGATCATAGTCTTTAGGACCACAGTGGTTAGGTCAACCGTGATCATAGATAGTGCTATGGTATGGCGAATCAAAAATGTTCTATGGTTGAACAAGCCGTAAATTGCCGTTAGTCTCACCACATTGGTAGTTGAAAGTTCGTATTAACCAGTAGATACAAATTCGTAACAAGTTTCGTGTGAAGTATGGTAAAAGACTAATAATTGTTATTGTCTGATTTGTCTTATTTTCTCTTTTGATACATTATCTTTATATTATTTGATGATCTTGATATTAAACATTTTTCTTATGTTAATGGATCGTTGAAAAATGGTAACCAGAAAAAGGTATTTCTTAAACATTTTTAATTTTGTAAAATTTCTTACTTATGTCAATTTAATACTATATGCCTTATTGAGTTTCATATAACTCACCCTTTCTATGTTAGGCCCTCCCAGATGACGTCGATGACGATGTTTGCGATGAATTGTCTGCCGAGTTACTTCTTGAATTAAAACACAAAAATTTGGGGTGTTACATATAGCTCCAGACATATGTGGCTAAGTAATAAGTACTATGGAACTGTGAACTGTATATTGTATATTATGAACGGTGAACTGTGAACTATGAACTATTATGTATCCACGTGGTAGAGGAGATCCTTACTGCCTTCATTGATACTGGCGGAAGTGACATCGTGAGGATGAAAGTATTTTTAGTAAGATGTAGGATGGTATGAATGAATATAAAGTTATGTATAAAACTTATAATACTGAAATAATGAATTAGTGTTTACTAAATTATTTATATCTTAAATTATTATACTGGATACTAAATTTTGATGTTACTGAACTGTTTACTGCTTAAATATATGAATAAACTAAATATCACATGTTTTTAAAAAATGAAAAAAGAAGTGTTTTTAAACTCTCTTTGTCGGTAGTTTTATGTTTTCTACCAACTTAGATGAGTTACTGTATTATTTCTGGTACTATTCACTTATTGAGTGTGTTATCTCACTATGTTCATCATTTATCTTTTTTATATTACAATACCTAGAATCACGCTCCTAATCAACGAGAGAATTATTAGGAGATTTATTTAATTTCTTTTATTAATAACTTAAGGTAATTTATTTATTTTGTTGCAAATTTATTTTTGGACATTAGATATATCTCATGAAGGTGAGATAATTAAGTCAAACGTTGCAAGGGATGTAATTTTTAATTTAGATTGCGGCATAAGAATATAATTTTTATATTATTTTACTATTTTATTATGTGCATGCGATAAGCACTCTAAATGAGAGTTCAGATCGTTACAATAAACTAGTTATTTAAATAATAAATAAATAAGTGATTATTAATCTTTATAAAACTAATTTAATTCACTTAATCAAATATTGTATAATTCTCCATTTAAAACATGTGAATGAGATGATATAATAGATTTCTTGTCTTCATGCATCTAATTTTTTTTTCCTAATTATAATTTTTTACCTTAAAACTAACTAAAAATTTTGTAACCTTTGTAAAATTAAATTCTAACAGTAGCTGGGGAGATTATATTGTGAGGAAGAAAAAAATTTATAATTAAGTGAATATTTAAAATGAGGTGAATTTCATAAATTACAAAAATTAATATTCATTACATATACATTTTTTTATTTAAAATACATTGTTTTAATGTCTATTATCAGTCATTATATTAGTTATACTATCTATAAATAACTATTATTTATATGTTTTTTTCGACATATGACTACTTTCATAATATGTCATTGATTTTTACCATTTTAAATTTTAAAATGAATTTATTGTTATTAATTTATTAATTTAATTAATTAGTTAAAGTTATTTTTTAGTTTTTAAAGCATTTAAATATGATATAATTATTTTACTTTTTTTACTAAAAAATAGAAGAAAAATGTGCGTATAAAACAAATAAAAAATATCGGGAATCACATAGTACTAAAAAAATATTAGAGAGCAAACTATAACAATAATCAAACATCAATGATTAATTTTTTGAAAATCTGTTCCAAAATCAATTGAAGTTCAAAAATTATTTTGAAAATTTTCAAGTAGATTTTAATTAAAATAGTGTTTAAATAGTAAGCATATTGTTTGGCAAGAAAACTTTACAACTTGTTCATTTTCTCTCTATTATATGAAAGATACATGGACATAAATTGATATATTGAAGCTGCAAATTACCACATACCTACAATTTATGTTAGTATATTCTAATGCCCTAATTAATTTTAATTGAAGTTAAAATTAATTAATAAATATAATTTTCTAATTTTTCAATTTTTATTTAAGGTAAAAATGAAGAAAATTAAATAGAGGATGTGTAATGCTAAATTAAATTAAATTACAAATGTAATTTTTTAATTTTTTAATTTTAATTTAGTGTAAAAATGAAGAAAATTTGGTGGGGGATGAAATTGAAAACGATGTTGGGAAAAAATGGTGAAAATTTGGGTTCTGGGGGCATTATTGAAAGAAAAATCATAAAATAGGGGTAAAAATATAATTTAAAAAATTTGTGCCACGTAGGATGCCCAGTTAGCAAGCTCGACAAACTAGAACGTGCTGCGTGGCAATGGACACTGACGCGGCACCACACGGGAGACCACGGAGGTGATCCGCGTGCCCGCGATCGAACGGCTCAGATTCGTTCTCGCGTGCACGGATGGCCTGGATGTGTTCCCTCCCTAAACGCGATCGGACGGCTAGATTTAAATGCGATCAATGGTCCAGATCTACTTCCTATTTAAACGCGATCGGACGGTCCAAATTAGATCGCGATGGACGGTCCAGATTCACTCCCTATTTAATCGCGATCAGACGGTCCAGATCAAATGCGATGGACGGTTTAGATTAAAATGGGATAGATATAAATAACCCTCTTCATACCAAATCCTAACCATGGCCACTAGGGACCCTCGCCGGAGAAGAAGACCAAGCTGCTGGGAAGGAGAGACTGCCACCCGCCGCCGCGCCGGAGCTACTTTTGACCGCTAAAAGAGGTAAAAATTTCTTTGTTCGCTCGGAATTAAATTTTAAACCCCCCCATGGCCAAATCGGAGAAAAAAGACCGGCAAATTGGCCGAAAACCGCAGGCAAAGCTTGGCAGTGCCACCGCGGAAAATTTCACAAAATGCCTCCGATGAGGCCCTTTCCTATTCCCATTATGCATAATTTTTCTACCATTATAATCACCATTTCATTCTCTACAGGTTGACCGGAGCAAAACACCCAACCACAACTTGAGCAAGAGGAGCTGGCGTACTAGAAAACCCGGCCGTCGGTGAGTTTCGATTTTTTGTATTTTTTGGCCAATCGAGGCTCCTTAACGTATTTTTTCCTAGGAATTGATGCAAAATCAGCTGAATTCAGCCAAAAACAGCCGACCCAAGGCTAACCATTGCCGCGGGCGGCGGCACCATTGCCAGAGCACGGCAGAGCCGCAGTGCTAGAATTTTAAAATTGGCCAAAATTGGGTCTTAAGGCTAATTTTAGATTTTTTGGGACATGTGTAGGTACTTATAGCGCGTTTTCATTCCTGAAAAAAAATTCAGGGAATCCGAGGAATGCCAGTAGGCGTAGTCAACAGTTTAACTTTTCGGACATCAAATTGAGTAAGAATCCCTCACCCTATTCTATGTTATGGAATTGAAGTCTAAATAAATAATAATACGGTATTTTGTGTAATTTAAAAAATATTCATAATTAATTACGGGTTACTAATGGAGCCAGAACCAGAAATTATTCATTGTTGATTTTGTTGAATTATTTTACAGTTAATTGCATGATAGTATTTTATTGATTGATTTTATGGTTTTGAATGCATGTATTATTTGATTTATGTGATTATCATTGAATTGGAAAATGGAGACTAAAGAAAAACGGAAAATTGTGTGATTAAGTGAATGGATGAAACGGCAGCCTCACTGGATATCTTGGGAGATGGTGGACGGACCGGGTACAATAGAAAACCCTACCATGAATGTTTTCTCATACCAGACGAGATATCGAGACTTGGTGATTTGGCACTCATACCGAACAAGGTATGGGAACGGCCCGTTTCACCCTCATACCAGACGGGATAATGAGGTTTAGTAATTTGGTGCTCCTATCGGACGGGGTATGGAGACGGTCCGTTAATTAAGAATGTTAAAGGAAAGGGTTCATGCGTAGCGGAGACATCCCTATGAACCACATTGGATACCAGCAAGCTGATGGAAAGTGACAGTTGTTGTTTGATTTGTTGAATATGGATTTATAATGTGTGCATGTTACCGATTGCATATGAAATCATGATAAGTGCTATGTTATTGTCTCTATAGGTTGCTTTTATAAATCTCACTACGATAAGTGGACTGTAAATAGTTTTGTTATTGATAAATGCATTTGTTTAATTAAGTGTTTCATTAGTTGTTTTGATTTTCTACCAACCTTCATTTCTGTGTCGGTGAGTAGTGTGATATTCTTTCTAGGCTAGTGTAGCTCATTTCTTATTTAACCATTTTAGATCAAGAGGACAAGGATCCAGAGCTCGATCCGCAAGAGGGTTGTTAGTAGGATTCTAGTTTTATCTATTTTTGCGCTTATTTCCTTATTTTTGTATTTCTTTAAAAATGGTAATTCTCATAGCACTATTCAGTACCTTTAGTTATTGTGTAAGGAATGTAAACCTTAACTATTTATTTTGCTTCCGCACTTAAATTATAATTTATTTCCTTTGGATATTTCGGGGCCGTTACAGGATTAAAATGAAACTAATTTTGGAAAAAAAGGGTAAAAATTTGGGTTCTGGGGATATTTCTGAAAGAAAAATCAGAAATTGGGGGTCAAAATAGAATTTAAAAAATTACACCACGTAGGACGCCCAGTCAGCAATCCCGAACCAGAGCGCGCTGTGTGGCAAACCACGCTGACGTGGTATCATGCAGGAGGCCACGCTGGCGATCTGCATGCCAGTGATCAGACGGTCCAGATTCGTTCTCGCGCGCACTGACAGCCTAGATCCACTTCCTATTTAAATGCGATCAGACGGTCGAGATCAAATCATGATGAACGGTCCAGATTCACTCCCTATTTAATCGCGATTGGACGGTCTAGATCAAATGCTATGGACGGCCCAGATTAAAAGGGGACAGATATAAATAATCCTCTTCACATTAAACTCTAACCCTAGTCGCCAGATCACCCCCCCCCCCCCCCCGCGCCGGAGAAGAAGACCCAGTCACTGGGGAGAAAGCTGCCAAAAGAGGTAAAAAAATATTTTTTGCTCGAAATTTGATTTTAAGTACCCCCACGGCCAAAATGGAGCAAAAGGACTGGCGGATTGGCCAGAAACAATGGGAAAAGCCCGTCGGTGCCGCCACGAGAAAATGCAAAAATTGCCTCCGATGAGGCCCTTTCCAACTCCCGTTCTACGTAATTCCTCCATTATTGTAATCACCGTTTACTTTTCTACAGGTTGACTGAAGCAAAACACGCAACCACGAAGGTGAGTCGGCAGAGTTGTAGCACCGGAGAACCTCACTGTCGGTAAGTTTTAGTTTTTTGACATTTTTTGACCAACCGAGGTCCCTTAACGTGTTTTCTCACAGGAATTGGTACAAAACTGGCCAAATTTTGGCTAAAAAGGTTTTCTAACATGGATTTTGGGTTTTTTGGGATATTTCTAGGTACTTGAAGCGCGTTTTAATCTTTGAAGGAAAATTCAGGGAACCCGAGGACCGCCCGTAGATGCAGTCAAAAGTTTAGCATTTCAGACATCAATTTGAATAATAATCCCTCACCTTATTCCCTGTTATGGAATTGAAGTCTAATTTTAAAATCATGTGGTATTTTGTGAAACTTAAAAAATATTCATAATTAATTACAGGTTACTAATGGAGGCAGAACTAGTTATTTACTATTGTTTGCTATGTTTAACCGATTGCCTTGTTTTACAGTTTTCGAATGCATGATAATACAATAAAATTGGTATGATGATGTGATTGTATTCCTTTGATGCATATTTCGCTTATTTTATGTAATTACAGTTGAATTGAGAGACTGGAAATTAAAGGTACACGAAAATTGTTTGATTAAGTGGATAGATAAAACAATAGCCTTATTAGATATCTTGGGAGATGGTGGATAGACCGGTTACATAGGGAACCTTACCGTGAACGTTGCCTCATACCGGTCGAGGTATCGATGTTTGATAATTTGGTGCTCATACCGGATGGGGTGTGGGGACGGCCCATTTTACCCTCATACCGGACAGGGTATTGAGGGATGGTATCTTTTGGCGCTCATACTGGACGAGGTATGGGGATGGCCCGTTATTTGAAAATGTTGAATATAGAGTTTACGTGTAGTGGGGACATCCTTATGGACCTCCATGGATACCAGAAGGCTAATAAAAGGGAAGGTTGTTATTCCGACTGATTGTATATGAAATTGTAATATGTCTTATGTTATTAACTCTATAGGTTGTTTTTGAAAATCTTGCTACGATAATTATGCGGTAAATGATTTCATTTATGATAAACGAATTTACTTAAATTAAGAGCTCCATTAGTTATTTTTTATGATTTATACCAACCTTCATTTATGTGTCGGTGAGTAGCGTGATATTCTTACTGGACTAGTGTAGCTCACTCTTTTAATTAACCATTTCAGATCAAGAGGACCAGGATCCAGAGCCCGATCCACAAGAGGGTTGCGAGTAGGACGTTAAGTTTGTTTACTTTTAATTTATTTCTTTTGTTATTAGTTGTTCTTTTAGAAGAGTTATTCCCATAAGCTCTATTTGGTATTTTCAATTATTGTGTAAGGAATGTAAACCCTAATTTCTCATTTTGCTTCCGCACTAAATTTATAATTTATCACCTTTGGAGTTTCTGGGGTTGTTACATATATTGTATAGTAACTAGTAAATATGTAATCTTTTATAATTTCATAGAATGCAATATGTCAGTAAAAAATTTTGAAGTTTTCTATGTATGGCATAAGATACAAGATTTTTTTTGTTTGAAAGGTAAACTATATACAAAATTCTCTATGTATGGCATAAGATTGTCAATAAATTAATAATATTGATGGAACACCTATAAGGTGAATATGGTCATCTTAAGTGAAACAACAACTTTATATCACAACATGATAGATCATATCATTGACACGAAAGTAAATTTTCATGAGAGGAATCTATATGTGCCAGTTTAATGAACTCGTTATGTATTGAGGACTTTCAAACTTAATTAATGAGATCATCATATCTTTATTATGAAGATAATGTGTGTTTATCTATTAAATAACAGAACATATAAGAGATATTATTGTAATGATTTTATGTTAAATATATATAATTATTGTTTTTGATAATGACAAAAATTTTCTTGTTTTATTATTATTATGCTACCATTTGAATAACCAAAATCATTAAAATGATAAATTTTATAACAAATTGTGCGAAGTTTATAAAGTTCATTGTTATGTGATGAATACAATATCTACATTATTAAATTTGTATAAAATAGTACATAATATGCTACTCTTTAGGAATGTGTTTGTTCTCATTAAACATCAACCTCGATGAAATCATAAACAATTATATAGGTGATTATTACATGAACAAGTTTACTAAAATAACATTATAATTAGATTATAGCATGAAGTTTAAACCATATATAAAAACGAAACTAGATAAATTATAAATATGAAGAATTATTTTTTGGGGTTAGTTCCACAATTGATGATTTATGCAAATACAATTATTTTTCAATATTAATAAATAAAAGTTATTTTTATGAGTCCTATTTAGATTATTCATTAAGTATATCATTGACTTGAATGGTAGTTAAAAATTTATTGCTCTGAATAAAAGAGAGATGGTTATCCAATAACAATATAACTGCCAGGAAATGAGTTTTTAAAAGACAAAATTAATCTAATATGTACACATCATATGGATTTTGACATTTTTCATACCTTCGATTATTACGAGATTATTGTATTTACATGATAAGTTATTATTGCTCTATTGTAACAAAAAATAATTTAGTTAAATAAAAAATATATATACAACCTTATTAAAAGAATATGAATTCATGTCCTTGAAGAAAAAGAATAAATAGTTTTAGCAACCATTGTTTTTGTGCCTCCCTATTTTTAGCTTTTCATAATGCACTTCTCATTATAAATTACTATTATTGCCATTGTAATTTTGTATATTTTACTTTTCTGAGAAAAGAATCTTGTAAATTAATTTTTATCTGTAAGGAGAATTATCTATTGTTATAAACATGAAAGATTTAGGCTCCATTTAGTATGTGAATATACTTTTTAGTATTTATTTGTAAATTTTTTCTATATTAATAGAAATATGTAAGAGTTATGTATTTATGGAATAATTAAAACACAAATAACATAGTTTCTTAGAAAAAATTAGATTTTAAATAGAAAAATGTTGCTCTTTGCTAGTTTTTCATTGGGTTCGATCTTCTCTAATACCAGATTTTCATATTCTTGACTCATTTACTTTTGAGTCACTAACTTCGGTAGGAAGAAATATGAGGAAGAACGAGAAGATAGGAGAAAAAATGATATTTAGAGAATGAAAATGAAGAATAAAAAAAGTAGAAAATGGGAGAATGAGAGAATATAGTAAGTTCATATAGGATTACACAAATTTAAGCATAACTTTTCTTCCGTATCCTACTTTTTGTCTAATCACAACAAAAATATAATAATAATAATAACAATAATGATAATTAAAATATGATGAAATGATATAATAAAAAAATTTATTTGTCCACACTCGATAATTTTATTGTGATAGCTCAAAAATACAATCGAGTTAATTTCCTATTATTTGATATATTTAATTTAGCATTTATTTGTGTTTGAGTCAAATGTCAGAAAGATGGATAAGGATGAAGGAGCTAGAATAAACATGAAGAGGTATGGAAAAAGGTGGGAACTTTTTCAATGAAGTGTTATAATGAAAAGTTGTAACTTTTAGATGAAATGACATAATGGAAAGTGGCAAATTTTATATGAAGCGACATGTGAAAAGTGACAACTTTTTAGATGAAGTGGCATGTGAAAAGTGGTAACCTTTTAGATAAAGTGACATGTGAAAAGTGGTAATATTTTAGATTAAGTGACATGATGAAAGGTGGCAACTTTTTGATTAAATGGTATAATAGAATGGTGGCAACTTTTAAATAAAATGGTATGACTAAATAGTGACAACCTTTCTCTTGTGGCTCCCCACTCCTATAAATACGGGATGGGAGAAAGGAGGAAAAGACATTCTGGATGAGAGAAAAATAATGATAAGCATAGTGGTGAGGAAAGGAGTACGAAATGTGTGATTTTTGAGAATATTGTGAGGTTTTAGATATAAAAAAACATTGAAAAAACTCTACTAAATTCATGAGAGTAAAGGAAGAGGAAAAGAAGAGAAGGGAGGATCACGGTCAAAAGAAGGTTATAAACCGTTAGAAAGATAAGTCTTTTCTTAAGTTTTGAAGTTCGATTTCTCTTTAATTTTTAGAATTATTTTTTGAGTTAAGAAGGTGACGAAAAATCAAACTCTGCTAGATTTTTGAGTTGAAAAGGTCATAAATAAAGCCAAAACTCTAGCAGAATTAAGATTGTGACTGCTAAGGACCTAAGGTAAGTGGATATTATGAATTAATAGTCTATGTAATTTTGAAGTATTTTACGTATTTTCAGTATAAAAATGTGAAAGTATTTGAATTGTCTTTCATATTTTTTTAAGTATTTATTAAAGTTTTACTTTGATATAAGTGTTATTTCACTTTTTGTTTTTAAAATGTGATTTTAACATTTGTGCGTCACTCATTATTGAAAGAAGTTGTTCCGAAAGCACATGCATTATGCTAGGTTCGGGTGTATTGGCGAAGTGACAAGTGTATACCCACGCATAATCGTTATGTGTTCGAATGCATGAGGAAACAATCTTATCTACATGCTCTAACCATTCCGTGTTCGGAGGGTAACAATATTTCAAAGTCCTCATGTATGTCGTTTCGTATTCATGTACATGGGAACCAGTGATAAGTATGTGTGTTTACGCATAATATATGGTAAATAATTAACCCTTGTAACACCCTGCCCATCACTGTGTTAAAATAATTTGAAAACTCTATTTATTCGGGAATTTGGCTGCTTTGTACTTAATTAATTTACGCTTTTTAACATTTATTGTGATTCGTAATTTTGATAGATTTTTATTTATTTAATTTTTAGTTAACTTTTATTTTAATTAAATTTATTTTATTTTATTTTAAATGATTTTAATTTAACTAAATTAAATTGAAAAAAAAAATTTAGAAAAAAATAAAAAAAACGGCGAAATGGGAAAAAAAATTCCCACAAGAAGAAAAAATCTCGCGAGAAGGCTTGTTGCCTGCGTGGGTGTTTGTAATTGTGCACACGTGCATGAGTGCAAAGTGGCCGTAGGACGTGCACACAGCGCAAACGTCCCATCCACACTCACGCTCATACAAGACGTGCGAATAGCATGCACGTCTGCTCCATCACCTCGTGCATGGACAGGCGCTGCACATTGTGTCCACGCCGTCCACGCAAGAGGCCTACATGGATTGGCCTTGTGCGCCTGAGGCCTACGCACGCGGCACCCAGTACACTTAGGCCCTGCGTGTATGCAGCCACTTCTGGCCACAGTATATGCATGTATTGGAACTCATATGTATTTTTAAGGTATTTATAATGATTTTGTTCCACTGCATAAATTTTATCATGCATTCATTATTCTGAATTTGTATTTGACACCCATTTGCCTTCATTAGTACTTCGGATGTCACATATGGTATCATAGCAGAATTTTTCACAAAACAAATCCCTTGCACTAAGGCCTAAGGTAGATAAACCTTTTTAGAATACCTAGGGAAGAAATATGTCCTCTTTTTAAAGATTAAACCTCCAACTCGTGTCTTCCTTTCTTTTGTAAGAATGACGCGAGAAAGACCATCTATAAAGTGTACTGAACAACCTGAAGCCCCGGATTAGCTGACCAGGGCTGAATTTGTAGAACTTTTTCAAGCCATTTAAGAATTAACTCCAGCCATATGACAGAACTAGGCCAACCGTTGTCCACGCCGTACCTTGAATTTCTAAACATAGATCGGTCTATCTCGCACAATATTATGAAGTTTAGGAAACTTAATTCCCCACACTTTGAAGGTATCGAGCAAAGTCTAGAAGATTCATGCGTATAGTCGAAGGCTTGCCTATGGTGGTGGGTCAACATGTAGTCTATAGCCAAAGTAACAAAGAGGCCTGCTTAAGGAGATTTGGAATAAAATTTTAATTATGAAGATTAATGACTACTAAGACGCATTGGAACAGGTCCAAATTGCAAAAGATGCTACAAGCTTTGTCCCACAATATATCCAGCGGGTTCGACCATTTATACCAAATAATAAGAAGAAGACCTAGGAGACATAACAACCTGATAAAAGGCAAATGACAAGTCTCATAGTCCCAACACAATGGCCAAAGCAGATATGCCCCCATTGTGGAAAGAACCATGGTAGTACACCCTGCCACAAACTGACAAATGGATGCTTCAGATGTGGTAGTACTCGACATCAGATCAAAGAGTGTCCTGTCAACAGAGAGCAGATTAAATGAAGAACTCAAGAAAGAGTATATGCTCTTACAAAGAGAGATGTTGAAACCTCCTAGGATGTGATCCAAGGTATACTGACTATCTCCAGTACCTTGGCTAAGGTCTTAATAAACCCAGGATCTATACACTCTTTTACAGCACATGAGTTTGCTCAGAATCTAAACATTGAATAATCACCTTTAGATTATGTATTAGTAGTCTCTACCTCAGCCAATAGGGACTGGACCACTAGCATAGTCTGTCGAGCATGTATTATAGAGATTGCTAATAGAGATTCACTAGTAGATCTCATACTCTTAAATATGCATGATTTTGACGTCATTAGGAATGGACTAGTTGGCGGCGTACCATACCAATATAATTTCCATGTAAAGACGATGATTTTTAATGTTCCCAATGACTTCAAATTCAAAGGAATTAGGGAGCCTGAACATCCATGTCTCATATCTTATATTCAAGCTCCACAATTACTTGAGTAGGAATGTATAAAGTATTTGGCTTACATAGTGGAGAATAAAAGTAAAGAAGTCAATCTACAACAGATACCTATGGTGAAGGAATTTTTTGATGTTTTCCCAGAAGATCTTCTAGGTTTACCCTTAGATCAAGAGATCAAGTTCCTTGTTGACTTAATTCCTGGTACGAGCCTTAATCTCTAAGGCTCCATATCGAATGGAAAAAGTCAAACTAGAGGAACTCAAGAAACAATTGCAAGAATTATTGGATAAGGGTTTCATCAGATTAGGTGTATCACCATGGGGAGCCCTAATGCTATTTATAAAGAAGAAGGATGGTACCATGCGGCTCTATATCAATTATAGGCAACTAAACTAAGTTTCCATAAATAATAAGTATTTGTTAGCTCGTCTCGATGATATGTTTGACTAACTTCAAGGAGCACAAGTATTCTCAAAGATTAATCTATGTTTTGGATACAATCAATTAAAGATTAAGAAAAAGGATGTTCTTAAGACTGCCTTTAGGACGAGGTATTGCCATTACGAATTCTTAGTCATGCCTTTTGGTCTAATAAATGCTCCTATGGTATTTATGGATTTGATGAGCAGAGTCTTCCAGCGATTCTTGGATAAGTTTATCATCGTCTTCATTGATGATATACTGATCTATGGAGTGAGGCTGAACATGCGGAGAATCAACAATAGTGTTTGGGATACTTAGGGAAAAGAAGTTGTATGCCAAGTTTAAGAAGTGTGAGTTCTAGTTAAAAGAGGTTGCCTTTCTCTGACATATAGTTTCAAAGGAAGAATATAAATAGATCCAACTTAGGTAGAAGTGGTAATAAACTAAAAAAAACCTATAATAGTAACTAAAGTTTGAAGTTTCCTTGGTTTATTTGGATACTACAGGAAGTTTATTGAACGTTTTTCAAAAATTGCTACTCCAGTAACTCATCTCACTAGAAAGGGCAGAAAGTTTTTAAGAACTGAAGAAGTGTTGACAACAGCCCCAGTATTGACTATTCCTAACAGTACTGGTGGATTCTCTATTTATAGTGATTCTTTAAAACGTGCTAATACAATACGAAAAAGTGATAGCTTATGGTTTTAGACAATTAAAGAATCATGAGCAAAATTATCCTACCCATGATTTATAACTAGCGGTTATAGTTTTTGCCTTAAAGATCTTGCGACAGTATCTATATGGGGAAAGTTTTGAGATTCATATAGACCATAAGAGTTTGAAGTACTTGTTCTCACATAAAGAACTTATTATACACCAAAAGAGATGAATGGATTTACTTAAAGATTATGATTGGAAGATCCTATACCATCGGGAAAAACAAAATATGGTTATATATGCACTTAATAGGAAGAGTACTTGCACTCTTGCTTACAGATTGCCTCAGAGTGGAGGCTCGTAGAGGAGTTCTAGAAGTTAAACCTAAATGTCCGACATAAGAGATTAGGAGGATACATAGCCAATATAAAAGTACAACCCATTTCGGTGAAGAAAATTAGAAAAGCTCAACAGTCTAATCTTACCTTGAAGTCGATTATGGAAAATGTCAGTAAGGGACTTAGACCAGAATTTAGACTATCGAAAGATGGTGTATTAAGGTTTGGAAGCAGAGCATGTGTACTGACTAATAATAGTATGAAAATGAGATATTAGAAGAAGTGCACTACTCTGGATTGCTTATGCTAGCAACACTAAGATGTATAAGAACTTGAGGACCAAATACTGATGGAGTGGGGTGAAGAAAGATATAGTAGAGTTTGTTTCCAAATGTCTCACATACCAATAAGTGAAGGTTGAACGTCAGAGGTCAGCAGGACTACTTCAGCCCTTATAAGTAGTAGAGTGGAAATGAGAACATATTACCATAGATTTCGTGGTGGGTCTACCTAAAATAAGATCCTAGCACGATGCTATTTGGGTTATCTTGATAGATTAACTAAGTATGCTCATTTCTTAGCTATTAAAGTAAATGGACCCACTAAACAAATTAGCCAGGCTCGATATTAAGGAGATTATGATATTGCATGAAATTCCAGTCACAATCATCTCTGATTAAGATCCCCATTTTACTTCAAGATTTTGGACCAGTGTAAAGAATACTATGAGGACTAAGCTCTCCTTTAGTATGACTTTCCACCCTCCGATGGATGGTCGATCAGAATGGATAATCCAAACTCTAGAAGATATGCTACTAGCTTGCGTCATTGGGTTGTGAGGTAATTGGGACGATCATTTACCTCTGATTAAGTTCCTGTATAATAATAGCTATCAGTTCAGCATTTAAATGGCACCTTATGAGGCTTTGTACAGAAGATCCTACAGATCACCTATTTGTTGGGAATAAGTTGAGGAACAAAAACTAGTTGGACCTAATTTAATGGAAAAAAACTACACAGAAGGTGAAATTGATTAGAAAACATTTCTGACAGCTCAAAATAGGAAAAAAAGTTATGCCAACAATCAGAGAAGAGATTTAGAATTCAAAGTAGGCAACCATGTATTTTTAAAAATCTCACCAATTAAAAGGATCAAGAGATTTGGGAGGAAAGAAAAACTCAATCCTAGATTTATCGAACCTCTTGAGATATTAGATAGAGTGGGAGCTGTGGCCTACCATTTAACATTGCCACCTGAGTTAGCCAACATACACAGTGTCTTTCTTGTGTCGATGATGAAGAAATATCACCCAGATCCATCTCATGCACTCTGATATGAACTCCTTGCACTTCAGGACAACCTATCCTACATTGAACTTCTTGTGCAAATAGTAGATCATAAAGAAAAGATATTACGGTCCACGATAATCTCCTTAGTAAAGGTACTATGGCAGTCTCATTCAACTGAAGAAGCCACATGGGAGCCAGAAGAGGAAATATGACATCCTAAATGCTAATTAAGGCATAAGAGTGCTAGATACAAAAACAGATTATGAGTGCATAGTAGTTAATTGCATGCAACATAGCAAATTTATTACAAATCCCTTACAAAATATATGAGTTCCAATTACACATTAAACTGAGGCCAGAAATGGCAATAAAATACAAAATATCAAAATAGAAAAAGGGCCACTTCTTTCACTATCTGAAAGAACTCATCAGAATGCCAGACAAGTCATGCACTCAAAGTTTGTGGATCCATGGGATCCTCATAGACTTCAAGGGGTAGGTCAGCGATCGGTTCCTCACTATCTTCCTCATCTGGAGGGGGCATGAAAAGGGGTGAGTTACATATACTCAATAAGAAAAATAATATTTAAATAACATCATAAGATTTTGAAAGTGAGTAATTATGTTATCAACACTTACAATAAGAAGTCATGTCAGGGTCATTTCTTAATTTATAAAAATAATTTGTTTATTGAAAAAAACAACAAATCCACACATCATGGTCATATCAATCAAATCAATCATACTAATAATAGAAAAAATCGAATAAGTCATGATATGCACAATATTTTGTGTCATTTCTTTGCGAAGTCATGTGGAATGACCAGTTCAGTTATAATAGTAATTTGTGGCTTACCAAACAAACAACACATTTACGACTTGTCAAACCATGACATAATCTATGACTATGACTGTGCCAACCACAGTGGTCCTATTAGTAAAACTATGGCCACGGCCGTACTTCGTCAAGGGTGACCCCTATAGTAATATCATGTAACCACTCTCGTTAGAGGGTACACCATCATCTACAGGGAGAAATCATCTCACGTCTTTTCAGACCAGGTGTGGGAGGAGGAAAATAGAAACCCATCTGAGATAAAAAGCTTAACAAAACACTTTATGAATTATGCATGTCAATACAGATACATGTTTCTTATACCATTTCATGCTTTAATCACCTTCTCATATTTCAATATTTGATATCAAGAATTATATCATTTAAATCACATACAAATTATCAAGTTCAAATACGATCATATAACATGCATTATCAAGTAAAATTTACTTCGTTTAAGCATTTAAACATAATCATGTGAATCATAAATTCAAGGTTCATAATTTGCTCTAGAAATACTCCTTAGGATGTTTAAAAGTAAATAGTAAATTCTTTACCGAAACCTTGAAATTCCTACACCTTCTTCTTCTCTTCTCCCTCTCTCTCTAGATCACTCCCTCTCTCTCTAATCTCTTGGAGGATGGAAGAATGGAATAGAAGTGATGAAGAAATGGTGAAGGGAGGGTCCCTATTTATAAAAAATGGGGATCGTCAGATTTGTGCCAAGTGACGAAATCTGGTGAGGAGAGAGAAAGTAAATAGAAAAGGAAGTGATGTGACGACTGACAAATGTGATCGATGAATGAATGACACAATGTGATGGTAGTGCAAAAAATAGAGGGGCGCCACCCAAAGGATGGTGACACGTCACCCAAGTGACAATGACACACTGCCTAAACTGGCGATAGATCACTGCTCAAGGCAACGCACGTCGCCCAAAATGGCAGCGCGCACTGCCCGAGGTAGTAGTGCGCTGCCCCAATCGATTGCGCGCTACTAAAAAGCTTGCAAGTGTGTCAGCCTAGCCTATCGCGTGGAGGACCTACAGCGTGCAGGGTGGTGCTCGCAAGCCTACCACGTAGGCCTACCACCCAGATGGCGCACGCATAGAGCTCACGGAGCCGTGCCCGTCTACGCGTGATGGGACGGACGCACAGATCGGGCCTCGTGCCCCACGCAGATAGGACATGGGTGCAATGTGCACGTTTTGTGCTAGCTGTGAACGTGCACGCACAAGCGGCGTGCGATGCTCGTACAGGTAGGACCCTTCCCGCAAGCATTTTCCTACGGGATTTCCACCTTTTCTTCGTCTTTTTCTCCTGAAATTTTTTTAAAAAAATAATAATGACGAAAATAAATTTTTTACGACAAAATAATAAAAATATAAATTTTAAGAATTATTTAAGTAAATTAAAAATACGAATTGAAATTATGAAATATGATATTTATCTAAAAATTAAGATTATGAAATAATTAAAGAGTTTAAGCCGCCTTAGGACCCAAATAAATAGTGTTCACAATTACAAATTAAACGCAAAGGTTTTCGGGGTGTCACAGGGGCCAAATACCCACATCTATTTGTGACCATTGGTAAGTCCAATTTAGAGGAACAAATTTCTTTTTTAAGGGGGGGAGAGGATATGATAGCTCGAAAATACCACTAAGTTAATTTTTTATGTTTGATATATTTAATTTAGCATTTATATGTGTGACATCCCAAGTGCTAATTAAGGCACATGGGTGTCAGATACAGATACAAAATAACGAGTGCATGGTAAAATTTTTGTAGAGGAACAAAATTATTACAAATCCCTTACAAATATATATGAGTCCAATGCATGCATATACTGAGACCAGAAGTGGCTACGAAATACAAAACAAAACATAAGGGCCAGTTATTTCACTATGTTATTGGACTCATCAGAGTGCAGGAACAGTCATGAACTCCGACTTGTGAATCTATGGGATCCTCATAGACTTCTAAGGATAGGTCAGCTTGCGGTTCCTCACTTTCTTCTTTATTTGGATGGTGGCATAGAAAAACTGAGTTTCGTATGCTCAGTAAGGAAAACAGTATTAAATTAACATCGTAAGATTTCAAATGTTAATTATTTTGACTTAAGAGCTTACCACTTAACCTCCTCATTTACCTATCTCACATTATGAAAACTATTTATTTGTTAAGAAAACGGTATGTTAATATAGACAACAAACATACATCATGCTAGATAATAGAAAAAATCAAATAAATCATAAAATGCTTAGATTTTTGTGTCATGCTTTGTGAAGTCGTTACAACTTCCATCTTTAAGAGCATATACAAATTTTCAACTACCTAAGTGGAATGACCAAATCAGATACAAATACGGTAATTTGCTTAGGCCCATTTCTGGCTGACCAAACCATGGTATGATTTATGACCACGGTCGTACCAGCCATAGTGGGTCTAATAGATATCTATAGTCACGACATTACACCTTTGCAGATAGTGCAATACCACTCTCGTTAGAGGGTACGGCGTCATCCATTAGGAGTGGTCCTCTTACATCTTTCTAGACCAGATAGGGGAGGGGGAAATAGATACCCTGAAGGGCAAGGGGAACAGATGCCCCTTAGAGATAAAGAGCCCAACGAGACATTTAATGAAATATGCATGTCAATACAGATACACTTTGGACCATACAAGCTCCACTCCATTTTTCTCTTTTTTTTCTTTTATACTTTTTATGTTTACTGATTACATATTATATTTACTACATGCAATTCATCAACTTTCTGCAATCACATAGCATGCTTGAAGATAAGAACAATTCGACTCATCTGAAGACAGAGGCATACAAAATAGGCAAAATCACAATCATATTAAATTAGTTTATCTAAAAATACTCTTTAAAACGTCGAAAGAATTACAAGAATTCCTTACTGAAACCTTGATGTTTTCTCCTTCATCGTTCTCCTTTCTTTTTCTTCTTCTCTCACTAGAGTACTATCTTTCTCTCTCTTTAAATCTTGAAAAATGGAAGAATGGAAGTGTTGAGAGGAAGGGAAGGGGAAGGGCAATTTATAAAGTTTAGAACCATTAAATTCATGTCAAGTGGTGAAATCCAATGAAGAGAGAGCAAAAAAAGATGTTCGACACAAATAACAAGGGAGGAGGGCCTCCTGCACCGATGGTGGCAATACACTGCCCGAGGTTGCATTGCCCCAGCCAATGCACTGGGCGTTACGCGCAGGCTTACTGCGCATAGGCCCCAGGCGCATAGGGTCTATCCACGCAGGCCTACTCTGCGGACAGAGCGCCAACAGTGTGCAGTGCTTGTCTGCTCGAGAGGTGATGCGTGTACAGCCTGCTAGCGCACAACAGGACGCATGCAAGTCCTGACCCTGTGCCGTGCGCGCGGACGAGACTTGCACACGTGTGTGTGTGTACAGATGGGATGTGCATGCTGTGCCTATGTCCAGCGGCTATTGTGCATGCATGTGCACGTGCAAAGTGCCCTGCACCCTCACAGACAACCTTTCTCCCTGCGGGATTTTCTTCCTGATTCTCCATTTTTTCGATTTCTCTCAAATTTTTATAATTAATTTAAAAAAGTTAAATCCAAAATTAAATAATAAAATTTAAAATTAAACAAAAATTAATCAGATTTACAAATCATGATAAATATTAAGCAGAGTAAATTAATTAAGTTCAACGTGAGCACAGTCCGTATAAATAAGGTTTCCAAATCATTAAAGTACAGTGATTGGCGGGTGTTACAATATGTGTTTAGAAATATATAGTAAGGTTAAGGACATAATTTAGAGTCAAACAAAAAAAGGATGGATAAGGATGAAGGAGATGGAATAAGCATGAAGAAACATGGAAAAAGGTTGGAATCTTTAGATGAAGTGGTATAATGAAAAGTTGTAACTTTTTGATGAAATGACATAACAGAAGTGGCAACTTTTATATGAAGTGGCATATAAAAAGTGGTAACTTTTTAGATAAAGTGGCATGTGAAAAGTGGTAACCTTTTAAATAAAGTGACATGATGAAAGATGACAACTTTTAGATGAAATGATATGACGGAATGGTGGCAAACTTTCTATCATGGCTCCCCACTCCTATAAACAGGGGATGGGTGAAGGGAGGAAGAGATATTTTGGATGAGAGAAAAATAGTGAAAAGCATATAGGTGAGGAAGGAAGGAGTACAAGTGTGTGATTTTTGATAATATTATGAGGGTTTAAATAAAAACCATTGGGAAACTCTACTAAATTCATGAGAGTAAAGGAAGAAGAAAAGAAGAGGAGGAAGGCTCACAGTCAAGAGAAGGTTATAAATCGTTAGAAAGATAAGTATTTTCTTAAGTTTTGAAGTTCGGTTTCTCTTTAATTCTTGGAATTAGTTTTTCAGTATTGTGTTGAATATTTTTTAGTCAAGAAAATGACCAAAAATCATCCTAAAACTCTAATGGATTTTTGAGAGGAAAATATCATAGATAAAGTTGAAACTCTTTTAAAATTAAGATTGTAACTGCTAAGAATCTAAGGTAGGTAGATATTATGGATTCATAGCTTATGTAATTTTAAAGTATTTTACGTATTTTCAGTATAAAAATGTGAAATTATTCAAATTGTCTTTCATATTTGCTAAGTAAGTATTTGTGAAAGTTTTACTTTGATATAAGTGTTATTTCATTTTTTGTTTTCGAAGTGTGATTTTGACATGTGTTTATCACTCATTATGGAAAGAAGTTGTGAGATCCCCAATACTAAAATAGAGCATGAGGGTGCCAATACAGATTAGATTACAAGTGCATTTAAAATAATTATATACAGTGGAATAATTATGTTACAATCCCTTACAAAATAAGTTTGAGTTCTAAAATTTACAATACTGAGGTAACACAAAAATAAATACATGTCTCTCTAAAAGTGATCTCATCAGAGTAAGGAATAAAACATGCACTCGTAACTGTTCTTGGATCCACGGGATCATAGAAGGCTTTAATGTGTAAGTCAACAAGCGGTTCCTCACTATCGTCCTCATCTGGCAGAATTTTTTTGCCATTTTTCTCTATTTTGCTGAAATTTAAAAATTTAGTGAAATAAAATCAAAACATTATGTAAAATAAAATGTTTTTGAATGAACTCAAAATCATATGAAAATTAAAAACATAAATTTAAATAGTTAACAACCTTAAGGCTTGAATAAATTAAAGATTTTACACAACATTTTTAGCATGAAGGTTATGGGGTATTACATTCCTCCCACCTTTAAAAAATATAGTCCTCCAAATTTGTTACAAATAAGTGTGGAAATTTCTTTTGCATTCCTTCCTCCAGTTCCCATGTTGCCTCCTCTAAAGTGTGATGTTGCCATTGTACTTTCAGCATCGAGATCCTCTTATTGCATAAGACTTTATTTATCCAATTGAGGATCACAGTTGGAAACTCCTCATAAGTCATGTCTGCTTAAACCTACGTTTCTCGATGTAGAATAATGTGAGAAGGGTCATGATGGTACCTTTTAAGCATGGAAACATGAAAAACATCATGCAAACCTACGAACTCTGGAGGTAGAGTGAGGCGGTACACCACGGGTCCAATACGGTCCACGATCATAATAGGTACCACAAATCAAGGGCTCAATTTTCCCTTCTTACCAAACATCATTTTACCTTTATAAGGGAGGATTTTGAGTAAAACATGGTCACTAACAACAAATTCTAGTGGTCTCTTATGGTTGTCAGCGTAGCTCTTCTGATGACTCCGAGCAATGGTAAGATTCTTGCGAATGATAGGGACTTTCTCAATGGTTTCTTGGATGTAATCTGGTCCCAAGTGATACTTGTTTCCAACCTCATTCCAACAGGTTAGGGAACGATAGGGCCTACCATATAGAGCTTTATATGGAGTAATGCCATAGGGATTTAGGCAGAATGCTTGCATAGCATCGACTAGTTTCTAACTGGAAGTCATTAGCTGGGCCAACTTGGTATATTCCTTCTTACTCAAGGCATTTGCGACTACATTACCCTTACTAGGGTGGTCGAGGATTTGGCCATATAAATAATGCTGCCATATTTTTACAGTAAAAATAATGGCAGCCAACTCCAGGTCGTGGGTGGGGTAGTGCACTCATGGGGTTTCAATTGTCTAGAGCCATAAGCGACTACTCGACCATGCTGCATTAGAACACATCCAAGACCTAAATGAGATGTATCACAAAAAACCTAAAATCTCTCAATACCATTAGGGAC
This sequence comes from Carica papaya, assembly GCF_054855325.1. Classification (NCBI taxonomy): domain Eukaryota; kingdom Viridiplantae; phylum Streptophyta; class Magnoliopsida; order Brassicales; family Caricaceae; genus Carica; species Carica papaya. The sequence continues at coordinate 24,767,199 of NC_142314.1, forward strand.
GATCAACATTGGGGTTGAGGTGAGGCAATGCTTCAATTCAATAAAGTTATTTTCACATTCATCATCCCAAACAAAGGCTATATCCTTCCTGGTAAGAAAAGTCAATGGAGTTGAAATCTTAGAGAACCCATCAATAAAACACTAGTGGTAGCCGGCTAAGCCAAAAAGTTATGAACTTCAGTGACATTGGTCGATCGGTTCTAATTAATCATAGCCTCAACTTTGAAGGGGTCAACATAAACTCCTTCGTTAGAAATCACATGATTGAAGAAGGAGATTTGGTCCAACTAGAATGAACACTTACTGTATTTTGCATACAAGTTATGTCAACGGAGGGTCTCCAATACACAGAATAAATGGTCTGCATGTTCTTCATGATTCTTTGAGTACACTAGGATGTCATCAATGAAAACGATAACATATTAATCTAATGCATGCCATAAGACCCTGTTCATTAAAACCATGAAGGCAATAGAGGCATTAGTCAATCTGAAAGGCATAATCTTGACTTCAAACTGACCGTACCAGTATCAAAATGCTATTTTAAGGATGTCTTATTCCTTCACTCTCAACTATGGGGTCGATCTTGGAGAATATAGTAGCACATTGCAGTTGATCAGAAAGGTCATCAATATGGGGTAAGAGGCACTTACTCTTTACCGTCACCTGATTGAGTTCTCTGTAGTCTATGCAAAGTCTAAAGGAACCGTCTTTCTTTTTTTACTAACAGCACCGGGGCACTCCAAGGGGAATGGCTGGGATAGATGAACTTTTTTCCTAGAAGTTTAGATAGCTATTGTTCAAGCTCAACAAGTTCAGCACGACACTATGGTATGCAGGCTTCAAGATGGGATGAGTTCCTAGAAGCAGGTCGATGGAAAATTCTATCTCCCAAGGGGGAGATAGTCCAAGCAATTCTTTTAGAAAGACATATGGGAAGTTACAAACTATAGGGATTATATACTGTTGGATCAATGTCCATGTTCCTGTTCACAAAAAGGTTAAAAAAAGCAAACAAAGTACGTGTATAGAAGATTTTTCATAGATTTTAAAATTCTACAAAAGAAATTTTAATTTTATTTTAGGTTAGTGAAGGGTTATAACCTTACTTTCACAGTTAATAATTGCTCTACATTTTTCTAACCAATCCAAACCTAAAATTACGTCAAATCTTGAGAAATCTAGTAATATAAGATCTACAAATAGTTTTGTTCCTAAAGCTTTCATTTTATAGTTTTCATACACATAGTGAGCTTCTAAAAGTCTCCTAAATAGTGTTTCTACTACTAACATTTCATTTAATGGTTCAGGCTTAACATCGAATTTACAAGCAAAAAAGCAAGATATAAAAAAGTGGGTAGCACCTTTATCAATCAATTGTGAGGTAGTGGTATCGTGAATAGAAAGCATATCCTGGATAATGGCAGGAGTTGTAAGCACACTAGACTTTTCAAAATAATAGACACATCCCTGTACTATAGGTCTGGCCACATCCTTTAGCTTCTAAGGGCAATCCCTTACAAAGTGCTAAGTGCTCCTACACTTATAGCAGGAGTTGTTTAGACATTGATAGGCCCGATCACCATGGAAGTGTCCACAATGCTAGCATGGTTGGGTAGGTCAGGCAATATTTCCTATAGGTAAGGGTAGGGCAGGAGGAGGGGCAACTCCGGGTCTCTTGTTAGGGCAATCGTTGTTAGGGTTAAACAACCTCCTTCTTTGCTGTTGTGGTTGATGCGTCTATTGCTGAGTGCAGACTCGAGAAATTCATTAGTGTCTGGTCGAGATAAGGTCTTTGGCCAATTGACCATGTTCAAGCACTTTGGCACACAAGCTGGGTCTCAGCATTGCTACTCAGTCATAGATATCCGCATAGAGACCTTCTAAAAATTTCCTAACCTTGCGACTCTCTAGGTAATCATCAAAGGGGAAACCTAGACAATTGGGCAAACTGAGCTGCATACTGAGTAACAGTCATGTTTGCCTAGCAGAGGTCCTAAAATTCTTCCTCTTTCTTCTCTCAAACGTATACAAGGAAGAAGTTTTCAAAGAAGGCATCCATGAAAACTACCCAAGTGGTAGGGGAGGGTAAGACATCTTTCTTAAGTTGCCACAAGTACTCAACTTCACCGATTAACATAAAGGTGGCAAGGGAGACTTTCTATTCTTCTGTTAAGTTTAGGATCGAGAAAATTTTTTCTATCTGTAGAATCCAAGCTTTTGCGCCTAAAGGGTCAGGTGCTACTTAAAAATGGGGTGGGTTTAATCTTTTAAAATCAGCAATGTTATGGGAGATAGAATTGTCAGGGTGATAGTCTTGGGCTGGACGATGTTGGCAGTGGTTGGCTTGGTTTTGACCTACTGCTACAATTAAACCTTGGATGGCTTAAAAGTGCATGGTAAACTTGGCCCTAGTCGAAGGATCCTAGGCTTTAGGTCTCTCAATTCTTACTATGGATAGTCTCCCTCGAGTCATTGTTCCTACAGAAGAAAAAGGGAGACAACAAGTTAGTGGACTAGTTTTTAAGAAAGGAAATCTCCTAAGTTTCTAGAGTGGTTTTCCTATACTATAACCTCAGTGTAAGAGATTATTCCGCGTAACTGCTCTGATACCATTAATGACATCCCCAATAGTAAAATATAATATGAGGGTGCTAGATACAGAAACAAATTATGAGTGCATTTAAAATAATTATATACAACAGAATAATTATATTACAATCCCTTACAAAATAAGTTTGAGTTCCAGACGTTACAATACTGAGGCAACACAAAAATAAATACAAGCCTCTCCAAAAGTGGACTCATCAGAGTGCAAAACACAACATAAACTCGTAACGGTTCATGGATCCAATGGATCCTCGAAGGTTTCAATAGGCAAGTCAACGAGCGGTTATTCACTATCATCCCTATCTGGGGGGAGCATGGAAAGGGGTGAGTTCTATAAACTCAGTAAGAAAAATAGTATTTAAACAACATTAATAAGATAGGTTTATTAAATTAAAAATATACCATTAATCAGTTACCGTCGTATGGTCATATCATGGGTTCATTTGAAAGATAAGAAAACATTTTTTTTTATTTTAATTAGAAAGAGGCCAACATCAAGACAATCATATCATGATCATAATTATATCATGTATAAAATAGAAAAAATCAAACAAATCATGCCATGACTTCTTTTATATTTTACCTATCCTTCATGCGAAGCCATTTCAACTTATATCTATTGAGGGAAATACGGATTTCTAACTACCACTGTGGAATGACAAGATTCACTTCATTTTTAGCACATTTACGACTTGCTAAACCAATACATTTACGTTTTTCCAAACCATGACATGTTCTATGACCACGGTCGTACCAACCACAACGGTACTATATGTACTTTGTAGTCACGGTCGTACATCACCATAATGACCAATCATATCGCATAACCACTCTTGTTAGAGAGTATATCATCATCCATAGGCACATTGACCAGATGGGGGAGAAACAGAACCTCTCAAAAATAAAAAGCCTAATAAATCATATTTAATTTACATGCCATGGATACATGTTCAATGTTCATTTCACATGTTGTTAATTAATATCATGCTTGATGAATAAAAATCTCAACATATCATTTCCATCATATCATCATAATCATATCATTTATTCATTTTATTAATACATTATTGATCACAAAAATACCATAGACCTTACACACATATTTATTTTTAGATTTTCTTAACAAAACTAAGCATGCATCATTTCATTTATCCATTTAAAAAAATACTCCTTAAAACATACAAATAAATACCAAATTTCCCTTATCGAAAGCTTGTAGTTTTCCTATGCTCCTCTTCCCTCTTTCCTCTCTTTCTCTCTCTAGCTTTCTCTCTCTCTCTAAAACTACTTTGGTGAGTGAAAAATGAAGAAGTGATGAGGAAAAGGGTGGGAAGGGGTCCATATTTATAGAATTAGACCATTAGATTTTTGCCAAGTGACACAAATCCAAGATGAAAAAGGGAGGGAAAAAGTTGACCAACGCAACATGAGACTAACGGACGTGACTGATGGACGGTCGATGGGATGACAATGATGCGACGGTGGCACGAAGGTCATGGATACACTAGCCAAGGGACGACAAATGCCTCCCAATTAGTAGCAGCACGCCGCCCGAACAGTGGCGCATGCCCCCCAAAGGGCAATGCACACTGCCTAAAGGGAGCGTTGGTTGCTTGAGGGTAGGATACTCAAGTCTATGCAAAGGTACACAGAGCTGCACACCGTCTGTGCATGATGTGATTCACGTGTAGACAACGTGCCCTGCGCGGACAAGACAAGCGCGTAGGCGCGTGCGCAACTAACGCATGGACATGTGTGTGCGACACACTGGACTCGTGCAAGCGGGGGAAATTTTCTCGTGGCCTTTTTACGGGATTTTTCTACCGTATTTCTCTATTTTCTTAAATTTAAAATATTAGTGAAATAAAATAAAAATATTATGTAAAATAAATTTTTTTTAAATGAACTCAAAATCATATGGAAATTAAAAACATAAATTTAAATAGTTAATGGCCTTATGGCCTGAATAAATAGAGATTTTATATAATATTTTCAAACATGAAGGTTTTGGGGTGTTATAGAAGTTGTTTCAAAAGCATGTTCATTATGTTAGGCTTTAATGTGGCTGTACATAACTGTTCTATGTTTGGGTGTATTGAAAAAGTGATAAGTGTGTACACATACATAACCATTCTGTGTTTGGGTGTATGAAAAAACAGTCTGATCTGCATGCCCTAACCATTCCATGTTCATGGGGTAGTAGTGTTTAAAGTTACTCATCTATGTCATTTCATGTTCTAGTACATAGGGAACCAGTGATAAGTATGTGTGCTTATGCATAATGTATGGTAATTGATTAATCCTCCATAATAGTGATGAAGTATACAATGAAGCAATTGTGAATCTATTTTCTGATTTGTGAATTCGTCTTCTAATTCATATATCTTTTCTAGAAAGATTATATGATATATGTTTTATTGTGTGTAAAGAAACTATATATTGCATATACTATACTCTAAGGGGTTCTATTTCTCCCCCATCTGGTCTGAAAAGATGTGAGAGGGCTGTTCCCTATGGATGAGGCCATACCTTCTAACGAGAATGGTTAAGCAATATAATTATAAGGGTCACCTTGCCAATGTACAGCCGTGACTATAGTTTATATGTAGGACCACTATGGTTGGCACAACTGTGGTCATAGAACATATCATGGTTTGACAAGTCGTAAATGTGTTGTGGTTTAATAAGCCACAAATATGTTAAAAATGATTTAAAATAAAATTATCATTCCACAATGGTAGTCGAAAATCTGTACTGGCCTCAATAGATGTAAGTCGGAATGGTTTCGCGCGAAGAATAAGTAAAAGATGAAAAGAAAGCATTATATGGTATGATTTGTTTGATTTTCTCTATTTTACACATGACATGATTATATGTTTAATGTGATTGACTTGATGTTGATGTTTTTCTGAGATAAATAAAACATTTTCTTTATTATTGAAAGGGACACACATGCATGTTCTTCGATGGTATGCAGATGAGGTATTATTCATAAAATTTAATTACTTTTAAAATCTTAGTAATGTCGATTAAATGTTATTGTCATTACTAAGTATATGAAACTCATCCCTTTTCATGCCCCTTTTAAATGAGGATGATAGTGAAGAATTGCTAGCTGACTTGCCCATTGAAGGCTTTAAGGATCTCTTGGATCCATGAACTATTACGAGTGCTTATTTTGTTTCGCACTTTGATGAGTCGAACTTTTGAAGAGACTTGTATTTACTTTTATTTCGCCTCAGTATTGTAAGATTTTAAACTCAATCTTTATTTTTTAAGGAATTATAACATATTTTATTGTGCTACATATAATTATTTTAAATGCACTCATAATCTATTTCTATATCTGGCACCCTTATTCTTTAATTAGTATTTGGGATGTCACATATGGTATTAGAGTAGTTACATGAAATAGTCACTTACACTGAGGCTATAGTCTAGGAAAAACCACTCTAGATACTTAAGACATTTTTTTTCTTGAAAACTAGTCCACCAACACATTATCTCCCTTTTTCTTTTGTAGGACCAAAATGACTCAAGGGAGACCTTCCATAAAAAGAGCTGAGTGACCTGAGGCCTAGGATCAATCGACCAGGGTTGAGTTTATTGAGCTTTTCTAAGCCATTCAAGGTCTAACTATATTAGTAGGTCAAAACCAAGCAAACCACTATCAACACCATCCTACCCTCAACTATGACCCAGCTGAAAGATCCATTTCTCATAATATTATCGAATTTAGAAGACTCAACCCACCACACTTCAAAGGAGGCCTCAACCCCTTGGCTATAGAAATCTAGATTCTACAAGTAGAAACTTTTTCTCTATCCTAGATCTAATTGAAGAATAAAAAGTCTCCCTTGCAACCTTTATGTTGATCGGAGAAGATGAACACTAGTGGCAGCTTAATAAAGATGTCCTATACTTCCCTACCTCTTGGGAAGTTTTCATAGATGTCTTCATTGAGAACTTCTTCCCTGTATACGTCTAAGAGAAAAAAAGGAGGAATTTTAGGACCTTTACCAGGGGAATATGACAGTTACCCAGTATGCAGCCCGATTTACTCAATTGTTTAGCTTTAGTCCTTTGGTGGTCACCCTGGAGAGTCATAAGGCTAGAAAATTTTTAAAGAGCTTCATGCAGATATTTACGATCAGGTAGTGATGGTAAGACCCAGTTCCTATACCAAGTTGCTTGAACACGTTCAGTTAGCTAAAGACCTTATCTCGACCTAGCACCAACGTGCTGCCCGAGTCTGCACTCAGCAGCAGCAACACCAACCCCAACCCCAACACCAAAGAAAAAGATTGTTCGACCTTGTCAATAACAACCCCAACAAGAGACCTCAAGTTACCCCTCCTCCTACCTTGCCCCACCTACGGTAAAAACTACTCGACCTAGCCAACCCTACCAGTATTATGACTGTTTCTATGATGATCAACCCTATCGGCGTTTAAACAACTCATGCTACAAATACGGGAGCATTCAGCACTTCAGGAGGGATTTCTTCAGTGGCCAAAGGACATGGCCAGACCTGTAGCCCAGGGACGTGTTTAGCGTATTAATGAGTCTGGTGCCCTTACCATTCCTGCTACTATCCAAGGTATACTTTTTACCCATGATACCATTGCCCGAGCTTTGATTGATATAGGTACTACCCACTCTATTATTTCTTATTCTTTTGTTTGTAATTTAGTTATAAACATGAACCTTTGAATGAAATATTAGCAGTAGAAACTCCCTCTAGAGGACTTTTAGAAGCTCACTATGTGTATAAAAATTTAAAGTAAAAGCCTTAGTAGATCTCATACTTTTAGATTTCTCAGAATTTGATATTATTTTAAATATGAATTGATTAGAAAAATATAAGGCAATCATTAACTGTGAAAACAAAATTATAACCCTTCGTTCACCAAAAATGAAATAAAGATTTGTTTGTTAACTTAGGGAAAAACTTATATGCATAAATGTTTCTTATTTTCTAACATTTGAGTAAATAGGAACATGGATACTGATCCTGTAGTTTTTATAATCCCTATGATTTGTAACTTTCAGATGTCTTTTCAGAGGAGCTGCTTGGTCTACCTTCTCCATAGGATATAGAATTTTCCATTGATCTACTTCCAAAAACTCAACCAATTTCAAACCTTGCTTAGCGCATGAGACGCACCAAACTTGCTGAACTTGTGCACTAGCTCTTCGAGCTTCTTGGACAAAGATTCATTCACCTTAGCCATTCTTTTTGAGGTACCCCGCTGCTATTTGGAAAAAAGAAAGACGATTCTCTTTGGCTATCCATCGACTACAGAGAGCTCAATAGGGTGATCGTAAAAAATAGTATCCCTTACCCCAAATTGACGACCTCTTTGATTAGTTATAAGGTGCTATAGTTTTCTCAAAACTTGACCTTAGATCGAGGTACTATTAGTTAAGAGTGAAGGAGGAAGATATTCTAAAAAAACTGTTTTGACGCCGGTATGGTCAGTTCAATTCAAGGTTATGCCTTTTGGATTGACTAATACCCCTACTACTTTCATGGATCTTATGAACAGGATTTTTTGGCATGCACTGGATCAATACATCATCATTTTTATTGATGACATCCTAGTATACTCAAAGAACTACAAAAAATATGTAGAGCATTTGTCCCAAGTATTAGAGACCCTCCATCGAAATCACTTGCATGCAAAATTTAGTAAGTGTTCATTTTGGTTGGACCGAGTCTCTTTCCTCGATAATGTGATTTTGGGTGAAGGAGTCTCTGTTGATCCTTCTAAGGTTAAACCTGTAATTAATTGGAGCTGACCAACTAATATCGTTGAGGTATGCATTTTCTTGGATTTGGCTAGCTACTATTGGCGATTCATTGATGAGTTCCCTAAGATTGCAATTCCTTTGACCTACCTCACCAAGAAGGGTATAGCTTTTATTTGGGATAAAGAATATGAAGACAGTTTTGTTAAACTGAAGTATTGCCTCACCTCTACCCCAGTGTTGATCTTTCCCAATAATACTGAGCAATTTCAAGTTTTCTATGATACATCTCACGTGGGTTTGGGATGTGTTCTCATGCAACATGGTCAGGTAGTCACTTATGGATCTAGAGAACTGAAACTCCATGAGCATAATTACCCCACACATGACCTGGAGTTAGCTGCTATCATCTTTATCCTAAAGATATGGTGCCACTATCTATATGGCTAGAAATTTAAAATTTATATTGACCATAAAAGTTTGAAATATTTATTTTCTCATAGAGAACTAAACATGAGGCAGAGGCATTGGATAGACCTCCTAAAAGACTATGACTATAAGATCCTCTACCACCCCAATAAAGGTAATGTGGTTACTGATGCTTTGAGTTGGAAGGAATCCACTTTGTTGGCCCAGATGATGGCTTCCAATTAGAAACTGGTTGATGTAAGGCAAGTGCTCAACCTTAATCACTATGGTTATGGTGCATACCTCGCCCAAATTTGGGCCATGCCTGATCTTTTCATTACTGAGTACATGGAACTCACTCTTTCCATGCTCCCCCCGAGGAGGAAAAAAGTGAGAAACTGCAGACTGATCTACCCTTGGAAGTCTATGAGGATTCTGTGGATCCACAAGTTCGAGTGTATGACTATTCCCGTACTCTAATGAGTCCAATAACATAGTAAAAGAAGTGCCTCTTATGTTTTGTTTTGTATTTTGCAGCCACTTCTGGCCTCAGTAAATCTATGTATTGGAACTCATATATATTTGTAAGGGATTTGTAATAATTTTGTTCCATTGCATAAATTTTATCATGCACTCGTTATTCTGAATCTGTGTTTGACACCTATTTGCCTTAATTAGCACTTGGGATGTCACACGGGCCCATCTGGGTAACTCAAATCGGTTGGCCCCTCTTTTTCCCTTTTTTCCCTTTTTAAATTATTTAATATTTATTTTATTATTTTAAAATCTTTTCAAAAGGCTTGGAACCCACTTTTCAAAATACCAATGTGTTAAAATTAATTTCCACATGTGTTTTAAATGAATTTCACATGGGATAAATACGGATTTAAATTAATTATTATTTTAATGTAATTCCATCTTGTAGGATTATTTAATTAATTTATTTGGAATAGAATAATTATTTTTATTAAGTAATTATCCTAAATTAAGATAGAATTTTATTTAGGTTATTATTTTATTAATTATCTCAAGATTTTATAATTATCTAGATTGCCTGGAAAAGGATATAAATAGGATTTTACCCCTACGATGTAAACACACTTTTGAGAATAAATTTGAGAGAATTCTTGAGAGGTTCAACTTTTATCCTTTTAGTATTTTTGTTAAAATTAGCTTCTTCAAGTTCTTCGCGAAGTAGCAGTCTTCAAAAGTCTTGTTGAGTCAAGAAGCAGGGATCAACTTATCAGTAAGTCCGTAACATTTTTTCTTTCCTTGTTTTATTTTTCTAGTCTTTGTTTTTATTTTTATTTAGGATTGTAGATTCAAATAGAGGGAGGGGTTTAATTCTAGGTAGTTGTTGTTTTGGTATTGCATACGTTGAGTGGGTTTCAGGAGTTAATTTGATCCTCTCCATACCCTCTTGTGTCAATTTTTTTTGAATGATTTTTAAACATAAATTATGTTTCTAAATTTTATTTTGATTCATGGAATTTGATTTCACCATTTTCTCTATGACGGCATAAGCTAAATAGATTTTCTTGTCTTTGGTTCTCTACTCATCTTCATGCATGTAATGCTCTCTTTTTTCACTTGTTTGAATTTTATTTTAACTTTAAAAATAATTAACAATTTTGTAACTATTATATCCCAATTTTGTTTGATTAATGATTATAATAATAATATAATAATAAATAATTATAATATAGCATGTTTATACAAAACTAAATAATAAAACAATAAAACAATAATTAAATTGATCATAATAATAATAATAATAGGTTAGTAATTAAAATATTCAAATTAAAATCACGCATGGTTTCAAAATTATTATTATTATTTTCATGATTACCACTATTATTGTTATTATTATATTTCATTTTGTTTTTATAGAAAAATGAATGTAAAAAAAGAAGATGAAGCCCAGTGTGATAGGTCCCAATAAGAACCAAGAGGAATTGAAAGATAATTTGTTTCTATTTAGGGCTAGAATTACCACATAATTTGTTGTAATTGATACTTCTTTAATTCATACTCGGAGAATGCTTTAAATACAGGAAATACATAAACTTCTTCCTGCTATCCAGGAAGCACGAGCTGCAGTGGCACCATAATCGCAGCCACAACGGTTAGAAGATAAGAAATCAAAAAATAAAGAAAATAAGAAATCAAAAATAAAAGAGATAAATTTGAGCAGTTCTAGAGGAACGACTTGTCAATCAATTACCCACGTTTTCCATGCTATATGTTGCGAAATACTTGGGATTCTTCATATGTTTCCTTAGATCCATGCTACATGTTGCGAAATACTTGGGATTCTTCATATATTTCCTTAGTGATCTCTGGTTTGTAACATTACCTCCCTCTTTTACAGGAACCTTATCCTTAAGGTTCAGTCACATAGCTTGAAATAATGGCCATAAAATCATCTCTATCCTTTTCAATCCACTCAAAAAATCCTTGCAATTAATCATGAAGTTAACGGAAATTGCACCGTCTTTGTCTTTACATTCCAACACATGATCACTACATAATTAAATGGGTTGTAGTGCTTGTTCAACTCTAATAAATGACTTCAAAAATTTATATATATTTAGAGAGACAGAGAGAGAGAAAGAGAGGGAGAGAACAGAGAGAATTTTATAAAATGTGAGTGTCCTTTCCGTAGAACTACCAGATCGTCTTCTTTCTCTTTCGTTTCTCCCTTTTTTTCACTATTTCTTTTTTTTTTTTGGGTGTCGTGGGAGCATGAAGACAGGAAATAAGACAACGGTAACGAAGAAGGTACTATTGCACGTAGTTGATGCTGGTCACCTCTATAATCCATTTTTTATATCCCTTTTGACGTCATACCATCTTCCTCCCTCCATTAGTTGTATCATCTGAACTAACCCACTATAGTTTAACTTGAATAGGTCACAAGTGGAGTTTATATTGCTGGAATAGAAGGGGAACCTCATCTTCCCAAGCTGGCCGCAATGGGAATCTCGTGAACAATTTGAACCTCTTTCTTCCTCAGTGGTGCTATTATCACAATCATTTTAAATGTTTTCAACAAATATGTTTTGCAATTCAACTGTCAATGATCTTACTGTGTAAGTCGCAATCTGCATGAGTGGTTTTGACTCATCATAATATATTTGTGTCTAGACAAGTCGGTCTGATATGTTACTGTTAGAGCATTTACAATTTACTAGTAACATGTCTGTTAGCAACTTGAAGGTGTCTTCAATCTAGTAGAACTTATTAGCAAACCTCACCTCCATCAAACTCAAGCTATCCTGCAACGCTCTCAAGTTGGGTTTCAGGTTTTTAATTATTTTTTTGTTTATTGTCATGGCTTTAATATCAATTGATAGGTCCCAGTTAGTACCAAGAGAAATTGAAAGATAATTTATTTCTATTTAGGGCTAGAATTACCACAAAATTTGCTATAATTAATACTTTCTTTATTCATACTTAGAGAATGCTTTAAATAGAGCAAATATATCTACTTTTTCCTGTTATTCAAGAAGCACGAGCTGTAGTGGTGCCATAATCGCAGCCATAATGGCTAGAAGATAAGAAATCAAAAATAGAGAAAATAGGAAATCAAAAATAAAAGAGATATCTTTGACCAGTTTTGGAGGAACAACGTGCTGATCAATTACCCACATTTTCCATGCCACATGCTGCGAAATACTTGGGATTCTTCACGGGTTTCCTTACTGATCTCCAGTTCATAACACAGTGAGGAAAAAGAAAAGAAAGAGAAAAAAAAGAAGCACAGAAGAAACTTGCGTGCATCCAACCCAGTACCTTGCTTGCAAAAAAATGACGTCATTTTAACAAAGGGAAAATGAAAAAATGGAGTAAAAGGAGCATTATGATGACATAAGAAAGGAAGAAAGAGGGCCATGGTTTTTAGTCATTCCTCAATAGATGGTAACTTTTTTCTTTCTATTTTGGATATACTTCTAGTAGTCAGTCATGTTTACTCATAATCTCATGTTTACATCATACATATCATATATAAAATATTTACTTCAATATTATTATTTAATGTTTTTTTAAAATTATATACATAATATATATTCCTTTTCCATTCCTAGTACAATCAGGACTAGGCGTAAAATTTAGAAAGAAATTATAGGCCATATCACTGAATCCTTATAGAACAAGAATAAAAGATTAACTTATAAATAGAAACCATTGGTAGACACTCTCTTCACATCATCTCTCAAGATGGGTATGTTTCACACACATTCTTTCTCTCCTTATTGCAGTTTCCTCTATTTTGATGGTTTTAGTGTTCTTGCAAATAAGATTCCAGAAGAAGAGTTGATCTTCAACTTGCTGTAATTCCTCTCCAAACATCTCCCAAGTTTTTTTGTTGAAATCAACTTAAACAACATTGATCTCACAGTATATGACGATACTGGCAGTGTAGAAACTCTCATAGATGTGCAACAATCTCCTTACCCTTTTGTTTCTACCTTCTGGGTGCAATTTATTAATCGACCTCATACCTTGGGCACCCACATTTTTAACAAACTGGTCACAACTTTTGGAGACAAAAAACTCTTCAATATCTTGACTGACCAAATCCTGCATTTGATGTTTGGTAACCTCATTGTTAGATAATTACAAGTCATTCTCCATCATTTTACATGCCAACATTGTCTCCACTCACGTGATCAAAGACACTAGTTTTGGAAACAATAACAACATATTGACAATGTTTCTTGGTTAGCTGAGAATACAAAAGATATTGAACGGTAATAGCAGTAAAATTAGAGAATTACATGATTCCTCCATCTGTTTTGATCAATTATCCATCGCTGCAGAGCTCATAAATTTGTTATGCCATAATGTGTTTCATGAAGCCTGCACCGTTCTTTGGTTGGAGAAAAACAACACCTGCCCTCTATGCTGTCAAGTCTTCGACACTGATACATAAATTTTATTGTCTATACCCACAATTGTTTGACCAAATTTCTTTATATGTGATGCAAGTACAGTATGAAAGATACTCCAATAAAAGAGGAAGACACAAAGGAAACTAGCGATGACAACGATGAACTAAGACCAATGGAAAAACAAACACGATTACCCATAGGCCCAATCACTCATAGCCAGGCCCAAAAACTCCAATATGTTTTCAACTTGTTAGTGCAAGAATGAGTGAGCAACAAGATCACCAATAAAGCCCAAGAAAAGGCTCAAGGCACAAGACAATAGTGGAAGACATGTACGGCATATGTGAACTACATTTGGTGAGTGTGCAATGCACATGGGAGGCCACCCACACATGTGGGAACCTCACCTGCATGATGCAACATGCAAAGTGTGTGACAAAGGCAACCCACAAGCCCAATGCATGCTGGCTTACATACGACATTGCGCATGCGTGCAAGCAATGAGCAACCCACGCGTGTGTGACCCACGCCCCAGAATGAAAAACTACACGGCCCACTTGGCCCATTTGTGCAACCCATGGCCCATCTGGTGCAATCCACCTAACTCGTGACCCGCCCAGTTTTTCCTTTTCTTGAGTCCATCTTAGACACCACCTCCTCCTTTTTCACATGCTTAAATTAATTTTTCCATGTGTTTTACATGAAAATCACATGGGATAATTCTACCATATTTTAATATTTATATAATGTTATTTTATTGTAAATTCTATCTTTTAGGTTATTTAATTATTTAATTTGAAATATAGATTATTATTTTATTTATTTTTCAAGTTTTTGTAACCATTTATAACTATCCCAAAAAACCTATATAAAGGTGTTCGCCCATAGGTTGTAAACACACTTGAGTTCAGAATAAAATTAAAGCTTAGACTTTTTCTTCAATTAGCAGTTTGCTAATTTTTAAATTCTCCAAGTTCTTCAAAGAGTAAGATTTTTTAGAAGCCTTATTGAGTCAAGGAGCAGGGATTAACTTATTAATAAGTTCATAGTGTTTTTCTTGTCCTTGTTTTTAATTCCCTAGTTCTTGTTTATGCATGCCTATTAGGTGTTGCAAATTCAAGTAGAGAGAGGAGTTTTTTAGGTGGTTAAGTTTTGATATTGTATATGTTTTGTGGGTTATAAGAGTTGATTCGATCCTCCCCATACCCTCCCGTATCATCTAGTATCAGAGTTTAGGATCCTAAAACTAACACTATCTTTATTATTCTTTAACAATCTTGTTCTTAAATTAGTATTCAAAATTTATTTAGATTGTTAATTCATTTACATATTACTTGTGTCCGTTCTATCTATTCGTTTCAAGTAATTTTGTATTTGTTCCATTATTAAAAAAAAATTATATATCAAAATACAAAAATAAAAATATCTCAATTATACCCCATAAGGTAATTGACATGTTGTTTGCATTTTTCATAACAAAAGCAGAATAGCTGCCTAACTGGGTGACTGGAAAACCTTTAAGGAAATCAAAGGCAGAGTACCTCACCTAATCAGGTACGAGTAAAACTTTTATTTTCATTTCATTACACCATTCATGTTTAATTTTCGAATTGCATTTCTGTAATCTTACATCAACATTGCATGAAGACACTTGATCGGTCGTAGAGCGTAGCTGATAAATTAAGGATAGTATAAATAGATAAGCCTTTTATTTATAATAGATCCCTATGCATCAGTTTGAATTTTCATTCTTTATGATCTACGTTATCTTTTATAATACTTTTTGTTCTGTTATTAAAATTAAGTGACTAATCGATACTAATTGCTTAATACCCAAGAAGCACACTATTCCTTCTTCTGTGTGTTTATCTCTGAGTTTCAGTAGAAATCATAATCCTTTAGGGTTCCTTATTGTATCATAAGGACTAATGTGCAGACCTGAGCTAAATGATTCCGATTCCAAATGCTCAACTTAATAGAAGAAGATGTCAATTGAGAGATTGCGAGGTAAACATAAGCGGAGATAAGGGAGAGTTTTATTTTCACTAATTTTTTCTTGCAGGTACTTTGATATGTCTCATATCATTATAGGAACTCCCAACTGGAGTAGTACCCTTGTTCTACAAAGTGTCTTCAACTTCCAAATCAGGGGTGAAAAGTAAGAACAATGGGAGAACATTTTCCACACTGGTTGCCTAATCAACAGAAAGGTGTGTAGTACGATCATCGATAGAGGAAGCTGAGCCAACGTAGCAAGCACCTTGCTCGTGGAAAGATTGGAACTTATGAGTACTACTCAACCCAACCCCTACCGA
The DNA here is from genome assembly GCF_054855325.1 of Carica papaya. NCBI lineage: Eukaryota > Viridiplantae > Streptophyta > Magnoliopsida > Brassicales > Caricaceae > Carica > Carica papaya. The sequence goes on from NC_142314.1 coordinate 24,783,178, forward strand.
TTGCAGTGGTTGAATGAGAGTGACAAAGTAAAAGTAACCTAACAGGTCACGATACCCTTCTCCACCGATAAGTATAGAGACAAAGTATGTTATGATGTTGTTCTTATACACACTGGCCATGTGATACTTGGCAGGCCTTGGCAATTTGATAGGCAAGTCCAATACCATGGTCAAACCAATCTTTATTCTTTGCAAAAGGACAACCCCATCCATGTCCTCACACCTCTCTCACCATGAGAGGTGCACAAGGATCACGTAAAGTTCTAAAAGGGTCTATGGGGGGTACCTAGAGAGAGAAAAGGAGAGAAAGAGTCAAGAGTCTAGGGAAAGGAATAAATCAAGCCCGGTAAAGGCCAAGGAGAGGGAAAAAAGGATTTAGAGTCTTTATGTGAGGGGACGACAGGTGAGGCAAGTAGTTTGTGAAATAAAAATCCTCGTAGTATTGTGATATAAGGAGGTCTATTTGAATCTATCCGACCTCGACCCAATCTTATATCGTGGTATTTATTTCCCTCTATAGGAGTTTGAGGATATCCTATCGAAAAAAATTCATGATGGACTCCCACCACTATAGGGAATTGAACATCAAATTGACTTTGTCTCTGGAGCCACTGTTCCTAAATGACCTACCTGTAGAAGTAATTTGGAGGAAACCAAAGAGCTCAAGTGCCAAGTAAAAGAGTTGTTGTCAAAGGATCATGTTAGGGAGAGTTTGAGCCCTTGTGCTGTACCTGACTTACTAGTACCCAAAAAGGACGCATCTTGAAGAATGTGTTGATTGATGGACTGTCAATATAATTATGATAAAGTATAGGCACCCAATTCCTCGATTAGATGACATACTTGATGAACTAAGTGGGTGACCATTTTCACTAAAATTGATCTCAAATGTTGGTACCACCAAATTAAGATGAATCCTAGAGACGAGTGAAAAACATCCTTCAAAACTAAGTATGGCCCCTAGCAATGGCTCGTAATGCCTTCCGGTCTTTCAAACACCTGTAGTATCTTCATGAGATTTATGAATCATGTCCCATAATAATTTTTATGAGAGTTTGTAGTTGTGTACTTTGACGATATCCTAATCTACAGCAAGAACTTAGAGAACCACATCTAGCATGTTTGCACAATTCTTGAGGTTCTTCAAAAGGAATGGTTATATGTTAATGCAAAGAAATGCACCTGTTGTAGAAATAAATTAATCTTCTTAGGATTCATAGTAAGTGCTTGTATTATTGAGGTTGATGTAGAGAAGGTAAAAGCCATTAGGAAATGGCCTATACTAACAACTGCGAGTGAGGTGAGAAGCTTTCATTGATTAGCTAGCTTCTACCATAGGTTTGTCAAGGATTTTAGTTCCATCATGGCGCCCTTAGATGAGTTGGTCAAAAAGGATGTCAAATTTATGTGGACTGATAAGCAAGAATCTGCTTTCACCCTGTTAAAGGAAAATTTGTGTTTTATCTCTATACTTGCTTTACTTAACTTTAACAAAATATTTGAACTTGAATATGATACTTCAGAATAGGTATAGGAGTTGTGATAATGCAAGAAGACACCCAGTAGTCTACTTTAGTGAAAAACTCAATAACGCACTGCTTAATTACTCGACCTACAACAAGGAGCTATATGTCCTGGTAAGATCCTTACAAATATGATAACACTACTAGCTACCAAAGGAATTTGTGTTTCACACCGATCACGAGTCCCTTAAATACCTAAAGGGCCAAGGTTAGCTCACTGTATACACTGTAAGTGGGTAGAGTTCATAGAAATGTTCCCCTATGTGATCAAGTATAAGAAAGGGGAAGATAACATTGTTGCTGATGCATTATCCCAAAGATACACTTTACTCTTCACTTTAAGTCCTAAATTTTTAGGATTTGAGCACAAAAAGGAGATGTATACCAAAGATAAAAAAAATTTTGGGTACCCAAGACCCTAAACATGTTACAAGAACTTCTATTGGCCCAACATGAAGAGAGATATCGAGTGCATCTATGGCTAGTGTATTATTTGTAGGCAAGCCAAGTCTTGAGTAATGCCTCATGGTCCGTACACATCGTATTAATATCCACATCCCTCAGGTAGATATCTCTATGGATTTTGTGCTAGGGTTGCCTAGGACAAGGAAGGGTCATGACAACATATTTGTGGTGGTAAACTGTTTTAGCAAGATGGCTCATTTCATTGTGTGCCACAAAATAGATGTTTCCATAAACATTACAAACATGTTCTTTAGGGACATTGTGAAACTTCACAATATTCCTAAGATTATTGTGAGTGATAGGGACATTAAGTTCCTTAGCCACTTTTGGAGGGTGTTGTGGAGAAAGTTAAGGATAAAATTGTTATTCTCCACCACATGTCACCCCAAACTGATGGGCAAATAGAGGTGGTAAATAAGACCCTAGGGACTCTCCTAAGGGTCGTGGTTGGCTGCAATTTGAAGACCTAAGAAGACTGTTTACCTATAATTGAGTTTTCCTATAATTGAAGTATTCATACTTCCACTAGGGTATCACCCTTTGAGATAGTATACGATTTTAACCCTTCAACTCCATTGGATCTAACCCCTACTTTTGTGTAAGAAACAAAGAGTACAAATAAATAACAATAAGTCGAGCTTATCAAAGCACTATATGAGATAACTCGGTAACACAAACAGAAGCAAAATGAATCCTATGCCCACAATGCCAAAAAAGGGAGGAAACGCATGGTTTTCTAACCACGAGATTAGGTATGGGTTCACTTGAGAAAGGAAACGTTTCCCAAACAATAGAAATCTAAGCTAGATCCTCCGAGAGATAGACCATTAAAAGTCTTGATATGTGTTAATGACAACACATATAAGATCGATTTTCCATGTGAGTATGAAGTTTCTGCCACTTTTTATATATATAATCTCTCTATTTTTGATGTAGGTGAAGATTTGAGAACAAATCCTTTTAAAGAAGAGCATATGATGCAAGTATTATCACGAATGATACTCCGATAAAAGAGGAAGACATAAAGGAAACTGGTGATGATCATGATGAATTAGGACTAATGGAAAAACAAGTACGATTACCCAACCACCTGGAGCTGGGCACGAGAACTCCAAGGTCTTTTCAACCTGTTATTGCAGGAATGGGTGAGCAACAAGATCAGTAATGAAGCCCAAGAAAAGGCTTAAGGCATGTGCAGCACACGTGAACTACCTTTGGCACGTGTGAAATGCACATGGGAGCCCATCCACACATGCAAAATCTGATGAAGAGAAAAGAGAAGAAGATGCTTGGCATAAAAAATGAGGAGGAGGGCCTCCTCTACTGACGGCGTTGCGCCGCTCGAGGCAACATCAACGCACTGCCCGAGGTGGTAGTACCTTGGCAGGCATGCTGTAGGCTAGCTTGCAGGCGCATAGGCCTTCCACTGCGTGTAGGGGCTAGCCTACGTGCGCACAGGGGCCTTGGCACACTGGGCGCTGTGCGAAGACCTACTGTGCGCAGGGCCCAAACAAACAGGGTCTATCTGCGTAGGCTTGCTATGCAGACGGCGCGCGCATAGTGTGTGGCACCTGTCCTCGTGCGAGGTTATGCGCGGACGGCCTACCTACGTGCGACAAGATGTGTGCAGCTCCTAACCTCGTGTCGTGTGTGTGGACGGGACGTGTGCACTATACATCCGTCACGTGCATGCATGCGTGTGGAGGGGAAGTCCGTGCTGTGCACACATCCCGCGACTACTGTGCGCGTGCGCACAGCGTCCAGCACCCGTGCAGGCAAAAAAGAATAATTCAACTCATCTGAATAGAGAGGCATATAAAATAGAAAAAATCACAATCATATTAAATTAGTTTATCTAAAACTACTCCTTAAGACGTTGAAAGAAATACTAAATTCTTTACCAAAATCTTAATATTTTCTCCTTCACCGGTCTCATTTTTTCTCTTCTTCTCTCACTAGACTTCTATCTCTCTCTTTCTCTAAATCTTAAAAAATGAAAGTGTGGAGAGGAAGGGAAGGGGAAGGGCAATTTATAGAGTTTAGGAATCATCCGATTAATGCCAAGTGGCAAAATCTGATGAAGAGAAAAGAGAAGAAGATGTTTGGCATAAAAAATGAGGAGGAGGGCCTCCTCTACTGATGGCGTTGCGCCGCTCGAGGCAGCATCAACGCACTACCCGAGGTGGTAGTACCTTGGCAGGCATGCTGTAGGCTAGCTTGCAGGTGCATAGGCCTTCCACTGCATGTAGGGGCTAGCCTACGTGCGCACAGGGGCCTTGGCACACTGGGCGCTGTGCGAAGACCTACTGTGCGCAGGCCCCAAACAAACAGGGTCTATCTGCGTAGGCTTGCTATGCAGATGGCGCGCGCATAGTGTGTGGCACCCGTCCTCGTGCGAGGTTACGCGCGGACGACCTACCTGCGTGCGACAGGATGTGCGCAGCTCCTAACCTCGTGTCTGTGTGTGGACGGGACGTGTGCACTATGCATCCGGCACGTGCATGCATGCGTGTGGAGGGGAAGTTCGTGCTGTGCACACATCCCGCGACTACTGTGCGCGTGCGCACAGCGCCCAGCACCCGTGCAGGCATCCTATCTCCCCGCAGGATTTTTCTCACCGAATTTTTTTCTGATTCATCGTTTTTCCAATTTTTTTCAATTTTTTATAATTAATTTAAATAAGCTAAATAAAAATTAAATAATAAAATTTAAAAGAAAATAAAATTAAGTAAATTTAAATAGAAGCAAATTAAATAAAATTAACCAAATTTACAAATTGTGATAAATAGTAAGCAGAGTAAATTAATTAAGTTTAACGTAGCCAAATGCTTGAATAAATAGGGTTTCCAAATCATTTAAGCATAGTGATGGGCGGGATGTTACATAACCACTAAAATCTTTGCTCGTGCCTCCACGCGCTGCCCTGCGCCACCATTGGACCACCATGCATCATTGTTGGAACCACCATGAATTGGCTAGAAATCACCATAAAGCACCTCATGAGCATAGATCCAATACAAATCTAGTGAGAACGCACCAAAAACACGCCCAAAATTGTGAAACCGCGTGACCAACTGCCAGCACAGTGTTGGTTCCTTCTTTTTTTTCTTCTTCTTCTTCTCATCTCTCGACTGTCAATTGGTATTCGATTCTCTCTCTCTTCATAGATCTCTCTCTCACCCTTACAACTTTTTTTTATAGGGAGAAGCAAGAGGAGTCTTGCAAGTCTCTTCTTTCACATGTACAAGTCTCTTATTCTTCCTTTTTTGGTAAAGGGATAAGGCGTACATGCCTCTGCCTCTTCTTCTTCCCCGACCAGAGGTGTGTTAACCTCTGGTTTTTTTTTTAATTATTCAACAGAACATTGTTTCAAGGTTTTCCCAAAATGAAGTCGTTTTGGCATTTTTCTTTAGAAGACTAGTTTTGGGCTAGGTTCAGTTTATCCCAAGGCTTGGGTATTACAATCTCCCCCACCCAGAAAAAACATTTTGTCCCCTAAATTTATTTTATTAATATAGATGACATTAAATAATGCTAATTTAAATTAGAAGACGTTAATAAATGGGCTACTTGGCTAAAGATCAATGAAAAATTCCACTTTCGATCTACAAGAAACCCTAGTAAATCATCAAGGAAGACATCTAGGAATTCTCTAACCATTGGAATCTCGTTGCCATCCGTTCCATGAATTTTCTTGGCTCACATACATTAAGATGTTAAATCACATCTCATAAATTAAAATCAACACATTATTTACATTATGCATAATTAATAGGAAAGAAGAAAATGAAAGGTCATTAGCACGAAAAGACATTTCATTAGGAATATTAAATGCAAATTTCTTATGCCAATAGTCCAAATTAATGTGATAGACTGCAAACCAATTCATCTCTGGTATTACATCAAAATCTCTAATATCTATTAATATCAAATCTACCTCAAATTCCCTACTTGTGATTTTTATAACACATGACTTATACACTATATTGGTTGCCAGATTACCACTTGCAGGCGTAGATACTACGAAAGTAAATACAAAAAACACTTGAGAAATATTTTAGTACCTAGAAAATGCATGAGAAACAAAAAAATGTATAGATTCATGGTCAATTAAAACATAATCAATTAAAACATGTTTTAAGTGCTTATAGATAGAGTATTTACCCTGAATCACATTAGGAGTAGATTTAGCATTTTTTGTTATGAAGGCACAAACTTAGCCTGTAACTACTGGCTTGACTTGCGGCTTAGGCTAGGGACAATCACAGACCCAGTGCTGGGTACTTTCAAGCCTAAAACAACCATTGTTGGGTCGATAATAGGGGACATTTTCATGATTTCGGCCACAGTGAGCACAATTGTGATCTAACTTGACCAATAGAGACTGTAGTGGGATAGGTTGAGATTCCTTAGGTCTCTTATTCTAATGATCTTGACTTGGAACTGGCTTCTAGTAGGGTATTGAAAGTTTGGAACTACCTTTTATCAGTGTGGGGCTCTTAATAATACTCTCAATAAGCTACGCCTTGACCAAAACCTACTTATATGAAGCTCAAGTACCATCAGTGGGTTCCTAATCTCTGAACAGAGACTCGATTAAAATCTTTGGGCCATCTTCGCTTCATCAGACATAATATCGAGAGAGTAGCGGCTAAGCTCTATGAATCTTTTGGCATAATCAACAACTAAGAGGTTCCCCTAGGTGAGCTAGACAAAATTTACCTCTTTTTAGTGGCAAATGTGCTTAGGGAAGTATTCAACATTGAACACCTTTAAAAATTATTCCCACGTGGCGGGAGTGAGCAGTGTAGTTTGTTTAAGTCCCCACTAATGCTCTGCCTCTCCCTCAAGCATATAGGTGGCAAGGATAATCTTCTGCTTATTAGTCACTTTTAGAACTCTAAAAAACTTTTTAGTTGCCTTTAGCCACTTTTCAGCCTCATAGAAAGTAGACGTTCTTGCAAATAAAATTGGATTCAATATTTTTCAATATAACATGGGTCCATTGTTAGTGGAGCTGGGCCTTGTGAGATTGAGGTGGAGGCGGAGGATCTGGCAAACCTCCCATTGGAGGAATCGGGAGAGGATCATGAAGGCCCTCCTTTCTTCTCTAGTCTGCTGATCAACAATGAACATCTCCACAAAGTTATAAAGACAATCAACCTCTTCCCATAAGGATTCCACACGAGAAACTCTATTCATAGGGGGTCTTCCTTGCCTCATTTTCATTTTCATTTTCTTATATCACCAAACAAAAGTTTAGGATTTATTTATTTTACCTATATTCTTATCCTAAGTCTCATGTGTAATGGATGGTTTTGAGAAACGTAAGCTTTGATACCGATTGTAACAGCCCGAACTCTTATCTAAAATACTTACTGCATGCATGCGATAAAATAGTAAAATAATATAAAAATTATATTCTTACACAGTTGTCCAAATAAAAAATTACATCCCTTGCAAGTTTGATCTAATTATCTCACCTTAATGAGACATATCTATTGTCCAAAAATAAACTAGCAACAAAAGAAATAAATAACCTTAAGTTTTTAATAAACAAAATTACATAAATCTTCTAGTAATTCTCTCACTTCTTAGGATCGTGTTCTTAAATATCCTGATTTAAAAAAGTAAATGATGAATAAAGTGAGCTACCACGCTCAATAAGTAAATAGTACAAATAATAGAGTAACCCATCTAAGTTGGTAGAAAATATAAAACTACAAACAGAGAGAGTTTAAAAACACTTCTCTTTTCATTTTTTAGAAACACGTGATAACTACACCCTAACTCGTTACTCAAACATACTAATTTATTTTATTCATATATTTAAGCCGTAAATAGTTCAGTAACATCAAAATTCAGTATTCAGTGTAATAATTTAAGATATAAACAATTCAGTGAACATCAATTCAATATTTTAGTATCATAAGTTTTACACAACTTTATATTCATTCCTATCATCCTACATCTTATTACAGATAGTTTCGTCGCATGATGCAATTTCTACTGTATACAGTACATAGTCTATAGTTCACAGTTCTATAGTACTTATTGCTTAGCCATGTCTAACTGAAGCCGTATCCACAAGTAAGGTTCACCACAGTCGCATGCCTAAAGGCTACACATGCACCCACCACTCAGTGATACTGGTTAAATGGGGTTTCATTTCTTTTATATTTCTTTGTACTATATTTTTAAATTGCAATCAATCTACAATCATATCTAAAATTCCTTAAATGCATTCTTCCCTAATTTTATTTATTAATCTATAATTTCTTAATTTTGATTAATACCTCATTTTAACAATCCAATCTCCTTAACTGCACATATAATACATACTCATCAAACTAGACTCTTCTAACTACCTTCAATATCCTCACAGTCCATACCATAGAAACTAGTACACATACGAATTCAGTTACAAAATAGAGCATAATAAATCATCAGTAATTTCAATAATAAACACAAGAAAGACACAATAAAAAATAAAGTCTCGTCAGATCTACACCAATTTATAATTTAAAATAAAGCATCATTTTGACCTTTTTCTTTAGAAGCCCAGTTCTGTGTTGGGTTCAGTTTTTCCCTGGGTCTAGGTATTACATTTATGTTGTATTGTATATGCATGATATAGAAAATGAAAATTAATAAAAGATAGTTAGGTCAGAAAATTTTTTTCTTACCATGTTAATATTACATCGTAAATAATATATGTGAACTCAAAAATATTTTTGAGTTAATTTCTTATATTTAAAATATTTAATTTAACATTTATATGTGTTTGGAAATACATAATAAGGTTAAGGACATAATTTACAGTCAAATGAAAAAAAGGATGAATAAGAATGGAGAAGCTAGAATAAGCACGAAGAGTGATGAAAAAAGCTCGGAACCTTTTAGATGAAGTGGTATAATGAAAAATGATAATTTTTAAGTGAAGTGATATAATGGAAAGTGAGAACTTTTAGATAAATTCACATGTGAAAAGTAGTAACTTTTTAAACAAAGTGATATATTGAAAGGTGATAAGTTTTAGATGAAATGGCATACTAAAAAGTAACAACTTTTAGATGAAGTGACATAATGAAATGTGACAACTTTTAGATGAATTAGCATGATGAAAGCTGACAACTTTTAGCTGAAGTGGCATAGTAAAATGGTGGCAACCTTTCTCTCGTGGCTCGCCACTCATATAAATAAGGGATATTAAGAATGGAGGAAGAGACATTATGGATGAGAGAAAAATAGTGAGAAGCATAGAGGTGAGGGAAGAAGAAAGAATATTAAGTGCATGATTTTGTGAGAGTATTGTGAGGTTTTTAGATAAAAACTTTGGGAAAACTTTGCTAAATTTATGAGAGCAAAGGAAGAGAAAGAGAAGAAGAAGAATACTCATGGTCAAAAAAAGGTTATAAACCATAAAAAGATAAGTTTTTTCTTAAGTTTTGAAATTCGATTTCTCATTGATTTTTGGGATTAGTTTTTGAGTATTGTGTTGGATATTTTTTAGTCAAGAAAGTGACCAAAATCATCCCGAAACTCTGCTGAATTTTTTAGAGGAAAAAGTCATAAATAAAGTTATAACTCTGTTGAAATTAAGATTACATATTTCATAAAGAAATTGAAGTAATATAAGGGAAGACTCTATATGAGTTGATAGATAAAGCGATAGATAAAAGAAAACATTTAAAACATAACTGCTAAGAACCTAAAGTAGTGGATACTATAGATTCATTAGCTTATTTTTGAAGTATTTTATGTACTTTCAGTATAAAAATGTGCAAGTAGATATTGTGATATCATAGTTTACATAGTTTTTAAAACTATTTAATGTGTACTTTAATATTTGCTAAGTATTTGTTAAAGTCTTACTTCGATATAAATATTATTTCACTTTGTGTTTTTTAAATTTGATTTTGATATGTGTGCATCACTCATTATAGAAAAGAGTTTTCCGAAAGGACTTGTATTATGTTAGGCTTCAACTGGCCATACATACCGTTCCATGTTTCAGTGTATTGACTAAGTGATAAGTGTGTACTCAGACATAACCATTCTATGTTCAGGTGTATGGAGAAAATGTCATATGCATGTCGTGATTGTTTCGTGTTCCAGGGGTATTAGTATTTCAAGAAACTCATGTATGCTATTTTGTGTTCGAGTATATGGGGAACCAATGATAAGTATGTGTGCCTATGCATAATATATGGTAACTGATTGATCCGCCATAATAGTGATGAAGTATAGAGTGAAGCATTTGTGAATCTATTTTCTGATTTGTGCATTCATTTTCTGATTTGTGTATCTATTTTTAAAAAAAATATATATATGACATATGTTTTTGTTGTGTGTAAAGAAAACTATATATTGTATGTATTATACTGTTATTTCATAATATTGTTTATTGGGATATTTTATCCCACCCCGTATCACCCTCTAGATATCTAAAATATCATTGGAGAGTGAGTGGTGATACAGATACAATTTTTGAAGCTAGACTTTGAGATTAAGGTTATTGTTTTGTACTTTTATTTTGTAATTTAAGAAAGAAAATTCAAAGCCTCATACAAATGTTTATATTTTAATTTATGGGATGCAATGCTTCTGCAACTCTATTATGATTACTAAAGTTAAGTTATTTTACTTAACTTGAGTTTATATGTTTTAAGTAAGTATGCTCTAGTCATTGCCCTATAAGAAGGGATATGGTTTGTGACAAGTGGTATCAAAGCACGATTGTAGGACATCCCTTGAATGTGAGGCTTAAGGTTACATGAGACTTAGATAGAGTTATGAAACATAGTGAAATGCCTCTAAGTTTGAATTTCATGAATGCAGGAAATGACAAGGATATAGATAGAGCAGGCACATCGGGTCTGAAAGGTTGGATCGAGTAGAGTCTAGATAGATTCATGTGTATAGTCGAAGACTTGGCTACGGTGGTAGGTCAACACATAGTCTATAGGCGAAGTGCTACTAACGGTAATAATAATAGTACTAGTAACACCTAGCTGGTGGAGGAAAATAATGAAAAACTCATTCAAAGATTCAAGAGGAACCCATCACCATTTGCTAGAGCAATCGACTTGATATTAGTCGAGTAGTGGATCATGGAGTTGGAAAAGATGTTTGAGGTTTTCAGCCGCACGTTAGAGTAGAAGGTACAATTTGCCACATTCATGTTCAAGGGAGCTGGCGCTTGAAAAAGGATCTTTGAGGTCACTGATCATTTGGGAAGCATTTGGAATGGCATTCTACGAGAAGTATTTCCTAGACTTTGTTCGTGAACATAAGCAACTGGAATTCTTGGAGTTAAAGCAAGGGAACATGAGAGTGGTAGAATATACAAAAAAGTTCATAGAGCTAGCTTGGTTCGCGCCCAACTTAGTAGCAGATGAAAGCCTAAGAGTGAAGAAGTTTTAAAGAGGCTTGCATAAGGAGATTTGGGATAAAATATCTGTTATAAAAATTGATGACTACCAATAAGCACTAGAACGAGCCTATATTACAGAAGAGGCTGCAAGTTTAGTCCCATAACTAATCCAACAGGTTTAACTCTTCATACTAAACAATAAAAAGAAGGCCCAAGAGGCACAACAACTTGATAAGAGGAAAAAGACAGGTCTTATAGTTCCAGTACAAGAGCTAGAGAAGATCTGCCCCATTATGGAAAGAACAATGATAGGAGACCCTACTACAAGTTGACAAATAGATGCTTCAAATGTGGCAGTACTCAACATCAGATCAAAGAGTGTCCTATCAATAAAGAGCAGACTAGAAGAAAGAGTAGATGTTATTACAAAGAGAGATGCTAAAGCTTTCCAGGATATGATCCAAGGTACGCTCACTATCTCTAGTACTTTGGCTAAGGTCAGAGGCCCAGGATCTACACACTCTTTTGCATCACATAAGTTTGCTCTTCATCTAAACATTGAACAATTACCTTTAGTTTATGTATTAGTAGTTTCTACCCCTGCCAGTAAAGACTTGACCACTAGTATAATCTATTGAACATATATTGTGGAGATTGCCAACAAAGACTTACTAGTAGATCCCATACTCTTAAACATGCAAGATTTTGAGGTCATAGTAGGAATGGATCGGTTGTTAGTGTACCATTCCAATATGATTCTCATGGGAAAATAATGACCTTTAATGTCCCTAATGATAAGGCCTTTAAATTCAAAGGGATTAGGGAGCCCCAACATCCGTGTCTCATATCTTTCATTTAAGCGCAATGATTACTTAAGAAGGGATGTGTAGGGTATTTGGCTTATGTAATAGAGAACAAAAGTAAAGAAGTCAATCTAAAATAGATACATGTGGTGATAGAATTTTTTAATTTTTTAGAAAATCTTCCAAGTTTAGCCTCAGATCGGGAGATCGAGTTCTTTATTGACCTAATTCTTGGTACAAGCCCTATCTCTAAGGCTCCATATTGAATCGCAAAATACAAATTAGAGGAACTAAAGAAACAACTGCAAGAATTATTAGATAAAGACTTCATCGACCAAGTGTATCACCATGAGGAGCCTAGTACTATTTGTAAAGAAAAAAGATTGTACCAAGCAGCTCTGTATCGATTATAGGCAACTGAACTAAGTTACCATAAAGAACAACTATCTATTGCCTCGTATCAATGATCTATTTGACTAACTTCAAGGAGCTAAAGTATTCTTAAAGATTGATCTATGTTCTCGATACCATTAATTAAAGATTAAGAAAGAAGATGTTCCAAAGATTGCCTTCAGAACTAGGTATGGTTATTATGAATTCTTAGTGTAACACCCCAAACTTTTAGTGATAAAATGAGATAATGAATTTTGCGATTTGAATCCCATTATTTCTTAAAAAAATTTATATGTTGAAATTCGTTAATGATTTTGTTTTTTTCCTATATTTTCCTAGAATTTAATTTAAAATAAATATTTTAGGAAGAAACAAAAATTTCTAAAATAGGAGGCGGGGAAATTTTTTTGCAACCTGCACCTGTTGGACCATAGCCCGCACACAGACATGTGCGTGCGGTGATAGTGCATAACATGGGCACCAACAAACGATAGGGTGCCTGTGCGCAAGCCATGAGCACCAATGTCACGCATGAAGTGCGCTTTGCACCACCATTGGCAAAAAGCTTGCTGCCAACCAACATGACCGGCCGTCATGTTGGACGACCATACCACGTCGGTCCCACAGTCATGCCCCCTTCTTGGCCATCCAGATTTCTACCATGTGGAATAAATCTGGCCCTCAAATTTCTTTTAAAACAACCCTCCTCCCCCTTCACTCCAAACTATTTCAATTTTTTCAAATTTTACTAAATTTAGAGAGAGAGAAAGAAAAAGGATTTTTAGAGAAATAAAAAAAGAGAATAGTAGGAGACTTACAAGCTTGCTTAATAAATTTCTAAAATCTTTTCTTCACTTTTGAAAGGATAAATCGACTTGATTTTTGGTAAAGATTTCTTGGTATTTTTACTAACATTTTTAAGTGCTCTTTTTAGTAAATTAATTTGATAGAAATGAAGAAATCACAAAATGGACTCCATGTTTGCTTTGTGATTTATTTAGATGTTTAATCTTTAATTTTGATAAAATGATATGATGTCAAATTGTGAGATTGACCCTTTGTCCTACCTTTGGTAATGACCAATAGGGTTGTTATAAGGAACCTCAAGTTTAAGGAATACCCTGATAGTCAAATCCTGAGATAATGGGCATTTGGCCAAAAATGTTGATGAGCCCCACCAGGCTCTAGGTGTGAATGAACTATAAATGTGTGCTAGATCTAAAATGTGCTAGTCATAAAGGAGTGCATAAAATGAAGGAGGAAAAAATGGAAATCCGTTAGACCGTTATCTTTGAGGGGTTTTTGTTTCTCCCTCATCTGAATAAATGTTGGTGAACCACTCCCTGTGAATGATCTATGTTTTCCTTTGACAAGAGAAGACTCAAAAAAATAACATGTTGGGCCACAATGGCAAAGTACGATCGTGATCATAGATTATAACTTAGAAAGTTATGGATATGAACTTAGAAAATTATGGAACTGAACTCATAAAGTTATGGAACTGACCTTAGGAAGTTATGGAACTATCCTAAAATTGGAAATAAACTAGCCCCAATGAAAAAAATGAAATGAATTCATCATTTACAATGGTAGTGGAGAATCCCCTCTGTAATACCCCACTCACCACCGAGCTAACATTTGTATATAGAAACCTCTATTTATTCGGGCCTTAAGGCCACTTGAGCTCATTTAAATTTATCTCGTAGTTTATATATCATATTTCATAATTTTAAATTTATTCAGATTTTGTTATTTTATTTATTCAGATTTTGCTAGTTTGTATATCACTATCGCCTTGGGCAGTGTGCCGCTGCCCTCTTGGGTGTCGTGCGCCATCTTAGGTGATGTGGTGTTGCCTTGGGTGTAGAACCACCATCGATGGAGAATTCTTCCTCCGTTCTTTGCACCGCCGTTGAGTCACATCAAATCACTCATCTTTCACTCAACTTTCTCTCTCCTCACCAAATTTCACCACTTTGTGCAAATCCAACGGTCCATATTTTCTATAAATAGGGACCCATGTCTTCCATTTTCCTCATCACTTCCATTTCAATATTCCATCTTCCAAGAGCTTAGAGAGAGAATGAGTGATCTAGAGAGAAAAAGAGAGGAGATGAAGAAGAAAGCTGTAGGAAAACTTTAAGGTTTTGGTAAGAAATTTAGTATTTCCTTAAACATCTTAAGGAGAATTTCTAGAAAATTAAAATTATGAAGTTTGTGTTTTATGTTTTGCATGTTTTATGTTTAATAAAGTAATTTATTCTTGATTTCAAGCATGCTATGAAATTTTATAGGCACTTGATGATTTGCATGTAAATTAAATAACATGAATCTAGTGATAATTTTCTGAAATATATATAAAAAAAAAAGAAAGAAAGAGAAAGGGAATGATCTTGAATGATTCGAAAATATATATATCTATATTTATATACATAATGCATCAAGTGTCTTGTTAGGCTTTTTATTTTTGAGAGATTTCTGTTTCTCCCTCCCCCATCTGGTCTGGAAAGACGTGAGAGGACTGTTCTGTGTGAATGACGATGTACCCTTTGACGAGAGCGGTGATGCGAATATATATTGGGGGTCACATTTGGCTAAGTACGGCCGTGGCTATAGAATATCTAATAGGACCACTGTGGTTGGTACGACTGTTGTCATAGATCGTACTATTGTTTGGCAAGCCGAAAATGTGCCTAATTAAATTGTCGTTATATATCTAATCTGATCATTTCACATGGGTAGTTGAAAATCTGTATCTGCCGTCAAAGATGGAAGTCAGAACAACTTTGCGAAGCATGACATAAAAATCTGAGCATTTCATGATTTATTTGATTTTCTCTATTGTTAAGTATGATTTTAATTTGATTGTTGTGACTGTGAATAAATAAAATTATTTTCATAAAGTAAGAAAGAACCTGATTACAAGTATTAATGACATAGTTATTCACTTTTAAAATCTTACGATGTTATTTAAATATTATTTTCCTTATTGAATATATGGAACTCACCTTTTCTATGCCCCCACTAGATGAAGAAGATAGTGAGGAACCGATCACTGACTTTCCCCTTGAAGTCTATGAGGGTCCCGTGGATCCACAAACCTTGAGTGCATGACTTTTTCTGCACTCTGATGAGTCCAATCGCATAGTGAAAGAAGTGACCCTTCTGTATTTTGTTATTTTATAATTTGTTACCGCTCCTGGCCTCGATTATATATATTTGTAATTGGAACTCATATATTTTGAAAAGGAATTTGTAATAATTTGTTTCATTTCATACAATTTTTATTATGCACTCGTAATTTGTTTCTTTATATAACACCCTTATGCCTTAATTTGCATTGGGAATATCACACCGTCTGCCCTTAGTAGAAATGTGTCAAAATAGCTTCACACGAAGATCAATAAAAGACTTAGTGAAGGCACAATTATAATTGAGGTTAAGTAATGATGACGCTCTTAAATATAAACCTTGGTTTAGGTAGATTTTATTGTTTCTTTGTTCATAATATGTTTTATGTTATTTCTATCTTTGTTATATTGTCTTGCTCTCCTGTTTCTTTAAAGTCAAAAGACAATTTTCTCTAAGTATTTAATTTGATAATTCGTGAAAGTTTATGAGGTAAGTCAACTTTATTGTGAAGCTTATGTTTTTCTTCAAAGGTTAATCACTTTTCAAACCTTAACAACATAGTTAAAATATTGTTTTCCTTACATAGTTTACATAGAACTCACCCCCAATCCGTGCCTCCCTAAATGATGAAAGAGATGACGTGCTCGATGTGTTGCCCCTTGAAGCTTGTCTAGATCCCTTTCTGGATCTTTATGATAGTTTTGAGTGCTTTGTAATACTTGTGCTCTAATGACTCTTTTTGTGAAAATTTAAATGACTATATTTTGTATATTCACATTTTGATTGCCAACCATTGGCCTGAGGTGTAAAGTGAACCTTGATTGTTTTTATGTAAGAGAGTTTTATTCTTCCACTTCAATATTAATTAAGTTATTAGCACTCATATATGTTTCTGTTATCTGGCTCCCTCCTACCATCAGGTACTTAGGATGTCACAAATGGTATCAGAACATAGTTATCAGATGTATCCCTTACACTAAGGTCTGTACAGTAAGACTTAGGAAAAAACCTTAGAAAAATTCTTAAAATTAGAACTAACCTTTTCTATCTAATCATTAAATTTGCTGTCTCCCTTTTGTAGGACTAATGACTTGAGGGAGACCATCCGTAGAGCACTCTGAGGCCCAAGACACTCTTATTCGGGTTGAGTTTACCGAATTATTTCGAGCCATCTAGGGTTTTACCACCATTGTTGGTGAAATCAAAAATCAGCCACCTCATACTAATGACTATCATCACGTAGAAAGGACTAGTTCCCAAAATATTTCTAAGTTCAGGAATTTCAACCCTCCTCCCTTCGAAGGTGGACTGAATCCCCTAGTCGTAGAAGCATGGATTCTACAAATAGAGAAGTTTTTCTCAATATTGGACCTAACTGAGGAACAAAAGGTTCCCTTAGCTGCTTTTATGTTTACTGGAGAAGCCAAACATTGGTGGTAGTTTAAAAAAGATGTCTTATCTAACCCCACCACTTGGGATATCTTTATAGACGCATTTTTAGAGAACTTTTGCCTGATTTACATTTGGAAGAAGAAAGAAGAGGAATTTCAGACTTATACCAAGGAGGTATGACGGTTAACTAGTATGTCGCTAGGTTCATCCAACTATCTCGATTCGCTCCCTTAATGGTTGTCACTGAGAGCCGAAAGGTTAAAAAATTCTCAGAAAGCCTTAAAGCAAATATTTCAACTGTATTGTCCTGATGAAGCCCAGCATGTATGCCAAAGCCCTTGAGCATGCTCTTTTGGCTGAATGCCTCATTTCAGCTCGATATCAACACATCACTCACATCCATGCTCAACAATAGCCTAAGAAGAGAATAACTGACCTTGGCCCCGTTCATACTAATAAGAAACCCCACATTGCACCAAATCTTATCTTGCCCTTGTCTTTGGCAAAGTCTTTTCAGTTTGGTTAACCCTGCTGACCCTGTGAACAAGAGCATGGTGACCGACCCTGTCGTTGTCTGAACAACTCCTATTGTAAGTGTGGGAACACATAACATTTCATCAAGGATCACCCCCAGAGGCCTTGGGACATTATAAAGCCTGTCACATAAGGAAAAGTCTTCCATCTAGATGAGCCCAGTGCTATTACTACACCAGCCATCATTTAGGGTACGCTTTCTGTTTACAACTCTAACACTTGTGTGTTGATTGATACTGGTGCCACTCATTCATTTATATCTTGTAACTTTGTTAGGAACTTAGCAATAACACCAAAACCATTAGGACATGTCTTAGTGATAAAAACACCCTATAGAGGACTTTTGGATGCATGCCCTTTTTATAAAAATTATAGGGTAAATGCCTTGGGTAAAGAACTAATCGAAGACTTAATATTTACAGAAT
This sequence comes from Carica papaya, assembly GCF_054855325.1. Classification (NCBI taxonomy): domain Eukaryota; kingdom Viridiplantae; phylum Streptophyta; class Magnoliopsida; order Brassicales; family Caricaceae; genus Carica; species Carica papaya. Next base: position 24,801,221 of record NC_142314.1, read on the forward strand.
TTTCTAGATTTGGCATCATTTTAGGAATGGATTGGTTGGAAAACTACCGAGCCATTATTGTGACATCCCAAGTGTTAATTAAGGCAAATAGGTGTCAGATACAGATTCAGAATAACGAGTGCATGATAAAATTTATAAAGCGAAATAATACCTTAACAAATCCCTTATAAATATATATATATAATGTTCCAAATATGTATATAAACTGAGGCCAAAAGTGGCTACAAAATACAAAACATAAGGGCCACTTTCATTATGCTACTAGAATTCATCAGAGTGCAGGAACATTCATGCACTTAGACTTGTGGATCCACGAGATCCTCATAAACTTTCAAGGGTAGATCTGCCTACGGCTCCTCATTTTCTTCCTCATAAGGGGGGGATATAGGAATAATGAGTTTCATATACTTAGTAAGAAAAATAGTTTTAAATTAACATCTTAAGATTTCAAAATTTTATTGTTTTATCTTACTGTTTAGCTTCCTCATTTATCTAATTCACCATTATGAAAACCATTTATTTGAATACAAAAAATGGTACATTAGCACAGAGAATCATATATATATCATGCTAAATAATAGAGAAAATCAAATAAATCATGAAATACATAAATTTTCGTGTCATGCTTCACGTTTCGGCCACACTTACATCGGTCTCTGCGATAAAACAACCCTAGGGCCCTCGGTGGGCCAAAAAATCACGAAAAACTGAGACTTACTGGCGGTGGTGTTTCGGGTGCGGCGGCTCCTCCAGCATCAGTCACGTTTTGATGTTTGGCTCCAATCAACCTGTAGAGAAGAGAACGGTGATCACAGTGGTATAAAATTTGTATCGAACAGAGGCCGAAAAGGGCCTCATCGGAGGTAAAAACAGAGAGGGGATCGCGGCGGCGCTGCTGGACTTCGGCTGGGTTTTCCAGCCGTTTGGCTGGTGGTTTGGCTCCGATTTGGCCATAGGCAGATTCAACATCGAAAAATGAGCCAGGAGGAGAAAATTTACCTCAATCGGCGGTCAGAAACTTCCCCGGTGCGGCGGCGGCCGGCTCCTCTGGCACCTGGTTCTTCTTTTCCGGCGAGACACTAGCGGCTAGGGTTTTGTGGTCAGGTGTGGGTGGGGTTATTTATACCCTTTGCCTTTTAATCTCAACCGTCCATCAAGATTAAATCTGAACCGTTCGATCACGATTTAATTGGGATTAAATCTGGGCTGTCCGTACGCGTGAATCTGGGCCGGCTGTGCGCACGTTTGATTTGGGTCGTCCGTGCGCACGGGAACGAATCTGGGTTGTCTGATCGCGCGCACGTGGATCGCCCATGTGGCCCGTCCCCTGGTCAGCGTTTCCCTGCCACGCAGCATGTCTTGGTTGGCCGGGGCTGCTTACCGGGCCGCTGACGTGGCTGCTGACGTGGGTGCTGACGTGGCACAAGTTTTCTAAACTGCGTTTTGACCCCCGGTTTCTGATTTTCTTTTCAAAAACACCCCCAGAATCTAAATTTTCACCCCTTTTTTCTAAAATCAATTTCAATTAAATTCAAATAATATTTTTACCCAATTTTATCATTATTATTATTTTTATTTTCATTAAATTAAATTAAATTAAATCAAATTAAATTAATTAAAAATCTAAAAAATTCCAATACAAAAAAAGGAAAATAAAAAAAATAATAATAAGAATAAAGTTAAAATACTTGGGTGTTATATATTATATTTATTACATGAAAATTCATCAAGTGTCAACATATCACATAACATGCTTAAAAATCAGAACAATTCAACTCATTTGAACACAAAAGCATGCAAAATAGGCAAAATAATAATGATATTAAATTTACTTATCTAAAATTACTCCTTAAGGCGTCGAAAGTAATACTAGATTCCTTACAAAAACCTTGATATTCTTTTCTTTACTGTTTTCTTTCTTTCTCTTCTTCTCTCACTAATTTACTATCTCTTTCTCTCTCTAAATCTTTAAAAATAGAAGAAATGGAAGTGTGGAGATGAAGGGAAGGGGAAGGGCAATCTATAGAATTCAGAACTGTTGGATTAGGCCCAAGTGGCAAAATCCAGTGAAGAAAGAGGAAAAAAAAGATTTTTTGCATGAGAAAGGAGGGAGGAGGGCTTCCTCCACTTGCAACAATGACACATCGCCCAAGGGAGCAGTGGTGCACTGCTTGAGGCAGCAGTGCTCCAACTGGCGTGCTACAAGCTAGCCTACATGCACATAAGCCTACTGTCGTGCTCGCAGGGGCCAGCCAGTGCGTGTAGAGGGCCTTAGCGCGTTGAGTGTCACACGCGTTGGCGTAGTACACGCACACCCCAAGCGTATAGAGTCTATACATGCAGGCTTGTTGCGCAGACGGCGCGCGCACAGTGTGCAGCGCCAGTCCGTGTGCAAAGTGATGCACAGACGGCCCGCCTGTGCGCGCAAGTCCTGACCTCGCGTCGTGCATGCAGAAGGGACATACACGCTATGCGCATGTCCTGTGCGTGTTGGGGTGCGGATGGGACATCCGCACTGTGCGCCCATGCATGCGCACACAGTGCCTAGCACCTGCGCCGAAAAACTACCCTCTCGCAGGATTTTTCCCGCGGGTTATTTTTTTCCATTTTTGCTGTTTTTTGATTTTTTTTTCTAAATTTTCTTTTAATTTAAAAATAAAATAAAGTAATTTAAAATACGTAAAATAACTTAAAATAAAATAAAATAAAAATTAATAAAAATAAAAATAAATCAAATTTACGAATAACGAGAAATACTAAACAACATAAATTAATTAAGTTTTAAGGCTGCCAGTTTCCAAATTATTTTAGCACAGTGATGGGCGGGGTGTTACAATTATAGACTGTGATAATAAAGTTATAACCCTATGTTTGCCAAAAAGAAAACCATCTTGAGAACTTTAATGAGAAATTCTTGTTTTGAAATTAATAGTTCCTTAAATATATAAAGTATAAGACCATGTACAAATAAGGCAATTCAGAATTTTACCTAGTTTTCTCTAATCTATGTGATACATAGGCAAATGGATGATGAGCTGTCAGTTCAAACAATCCCTATTATTTGTAACATCCAAAATGTTTTTTCGGCAGAATTACTAGGTTTACCTCCCTAAAGAGAAATTGAATTCTCCATCGACCTAGTACTTGAAGCGCAACCTGTCTTAAAACCCACCTACTGTATGAGACAAGCAGAACTCATGGTGTTAGGTTGATAAATTGTTGTTTTGAGGGAAAAAATGTTCATCAAACCAAGTAATTCCCCTTGGGGAGCTCTTGTGTTGTTTGTAAAGAAGAAAGATGGGACCCTTTGACTTTGTGTTGATTATTAGGAGCTAAATCAAGTCAACATCAAGAGTAAGTACCCTCTTACCCGTATTAAAGACTTATTTGATCAACAATAGAGAGCATCTATCTTCTCTAAAATTGTTCTCAGGTCAGGTTACCACCAATTGAGGGTTAAGGATGAGGATATTTTAAAAATGGCGCTCTACTATAGATATGGCCAATTTGAGTTTAGTGTCATGCGTTTTGGGTTGACAATGCCTCCATCATCTTCATGGATCTTACGAATTGAGTTTTCAAGCCTTTACTGGATCAATATATTTTTGTCTTCATTGATGACATCCTAGTATACTCCAAGAACCCTCAAGAACATGTTGTTCATTTTGCTCAAGTAGTGGAGACCCTCCGTCAACACCGACTTTATGCCAAGCTAAATAAATATTCTTTTTGATTGGATCATGATTCCTTCCTCAATCATGTTATTTTTTGTGTGGGAATTTTTATGGATCCCTCCAAGGTCGAGGCTGTTATTAATTGGAGTTAACCGACTAATGTCACAAAAGTTCGTAGCTTCTTGGGATTGGCAGGATATTTGTCGGTGATTTATCAAGGATTTTTTTTGTATTGTCACTCCTTTAACCAAGCTCACTAGGAAAGGAATCACCTTCAAATGGGATGAAAGGTGTAAAGAAAGTTTTGTTGACTCAAATGTCGACTCACCACTACTTCAGTGTTGATCTCTTTGATGACGCTAGACGGTTCCAAGTTTTCTGCGATGCATCTCACGTTGGTATGGGATGTGTACTCATGCAACATGTTTGGGTAGTGGCTTATAGTTCCAGACAACTTAAGTCACATGAGTATACCTACTCCACACACGACCTTGAACTCGGTGCCATTGTCTTCGATATAAAAATATGGCATTACTATTTGTTTGGTAAGACTTTTAAAATCTATATTTATCATAAAAGTTTGAAGTACTTGTTTTCTCATAAAAGTCAGAAAGAGCTGAACATGAGGCAAAGGCATTGGATGGATCTGTTAAAGGACTACAACTGTAAGATCCTACACAATCTTAGTAAGGATAATGTAGTTGCAGATGGCCTTAGTCTAAAAAATCAACCATGGTGGTCCAAATGTTGGCTTCTAATTGGAGAATGCTAAAACAAATTCAAGATCTCTATTTAAATCACTACAGTAACCGTACATACCTTGCCCAGATTCAGATCCAACCCACTCTTCTCGTGAGAATCCGGAAAGCTCAAGCGATGAATCAAGAAAGTTTGAAACATTTCAAAAAATTTACCTCTGAAGAGGCCCACGCTTAAGGAGAACCGATGATGAGTTGTACAAATTCTGAGATCAGATATGTATACTAAATCACCCCAATCTCTGGTAAGACATCCTGAAGGAGGCTCATACATTTAAGTTGTCCGTCCACTTAGGTAGCACCAAGATGTATCGAGACCTGAAGCGCCGCTACTGGTTGCCTATAAATGAAAAGGGATATCGTTGATTATGTCTTTTGGTGTCTCACTTGCCAAAAGATCAAACTTGAGCATCAGAGACTTGGTGGTCTTTTGCAAAGTCTCCCTATCCTCAAATGGAAATGGGAGCACATGACCATGGACTTCATCCATGGGTTTGCCAAGAACTAGTGCGAACTGAGATGCCATTTAGGTCATTATGGACAGGCTAACCAAATTCACCCACTTCCTCATAATTAAGACCACTTACACCATCGCGAAGTTAGCCCAGCTAAATGTCAAGGAGATCGTCCCACTCCATGATATCCTTACTTTCGTGGTATCTGACCGAGATCTTCATTTCACTTCCCATTTTTAAAGAGGTTTCCAAAAGGCCCTCGATACTGACCTATATTTTAGTACTACTTATCACCCATAAACTGATGGGTAGTCAGAATGAACAATTCAAATGTTGGAGGACATATTACGCCCCCGCGTCTTGGACTTTGGTGGTAGTTGGGATCAGCATCTTCCTTACGAATTTGCTTATAACAATAGCCACCACTCGAGTATTGGCATGCTCCATTTTAGGCACTCTATGGTAGGCCTTGTCGATCTCGAACTTATTAAAATGAAGTTGGGAATAAGCATCTCCCTATACCAGATTATTTCTAGTAGACCATCGAGAAGGTTAACATCATTTGGAAACACCTCCTTGTTGCCCAAAGTCGCCAGAAGAGTTATCCAGATAATCGAGAAAGGCCTTTGGAGCTTACTGTTAGTGATCATGTTTTTCTTAAAGTCTTTCCATACAAGGGAAAAATGTGGTTTAAAAATAGAGAAAAACTGAATCCTCATTTGTAACACCCTAAAAACCTTCGAGCTTAATTTGTAATGTGAACCCCTATTTATTCGGGCCCTAAGAAAAATTAAAACTCCTAAATTTCTCGTATTTTTAATTTTTTAAATGAATATCGCATTTTTTATTTTAAGTTCGTATTTTATTTGGTTAAATAATTATTGAAATTAATTATTTTATTTTATCGTGGGAAAATTTTATTTTATTTATTATTTAAAAATATTTTGGAAAAAAAACTGAGAAAAAGGCAGAAAATCCTGCGGGAACGCTTGCAGGAAGGATCCCGCTTGCGCGAGCTCCACACACACGACCAGGTTAGGACGTGTGCATTGTGCACACGTCCCATCCGCACAGGACATGAGACGCGGCCTGTGCGTGGGTCCTATCGTGCGATGACGGAAGTGGCTTCGTGCGTCCTATGCGCGCATCGTCCGCGTGATAAGTTTGCACACAGTGCCCTGTGCACAGCAGGTTAGGTTGGCAGGTGCCATAGGCTAGGCCTGTGGCATGCTATTCCTTTGGGCACCGTGCACTGCCTTTGGGTGGTGTGCGCCACCGGTTTGGTGGTAAGCCGTTGCCATCGCTTGGGCGACGTGCCACCGTCATTTGGGTGGTGTGCCTTTGATTTTTATACTACCATCATGTCATGTCCTCCATTTGTTGGTCACATCCGTTAGTCAGCACATCACACCTTTTCCATTGACGTTCTCTCTCCTCACCAGATTTTGCCCCTTGGTATAAATCCAACGGTCTCTATTTTTTATAAATAGGGACCCTCCCGTCACCTTTTCCTCATTACTTCCATTTCCATTCTTTCATCTTCGAAGAGCTTTAGAGAGAGAGGGAGTGATCTAGAGAGAAAGGGAGAGGAGGAGAAGAAAAGGCATAGGGAAAACATATAAGTTTCGGTAAGGAATTTAGTATTTACTTCTAACAACTCAATGAGCATTTCTAGACAAAATTAACAAAGTTAAACTAAATATTTACATGATTATTTTATATGCTTGAGTGAAATGATTTACATTGTTAATTACATGTTTTATGGACATAAATGAACTGATTATTTGGTATGTAAAATTTAAAGATTAAATGCTCGAGGTATATATTGATATATGATGCAATTGATGGTAGAAAAATAATGAAGCATGAAACGATAGACACGATAAACATGTAATGGTATTCGCATGCATAATTCATAAAGTGTTTCATTAGGCTTTTTATCTCTAAGGGATTTCTATTCCCCCATCCCCCGTGGTATGAAAAGATGTGAGAGAACTACCCTCTGACAAGAGTGGTGATGCGATATGATTATAGGGGTCACATTTAGTAAAGTATGACCATGACCATTGTTAACATGTAGGACCATTGTGGTTGGCACGACTGTAGTCATAGATCGTGTCATGATTTGACAAGTCATAAATGTATTGTTGGTTTGGAAAGCCACAAATTGCTATTATAAATGAAATAAATTGGTCATTCTATATGGGTAGTTGGAAATCCATAATCGTCGTCAGTAGATGGAAGTCAGAACGACTTTGTGTGAAGAATAAAAATGAAAAATAGTGCATAATATGATTTGTTTGATTTTCTCTATTTTCAGTCGAATTGATTTCATTGACATGATATGACTACGACATGATGGATTTCTTCAATAAAATAAATTGTTTTCAAAATTTAATAAGAACCCTGATATGACTCTTGATGGTAAGTAATGATGGTACTTTTAATTATCCTTAAAATCTTATGATGTTATTTAAATATTATTTTTCTTACTGAGTATATAGAACTCACCATTTTCTATGTCCCCATCCAGATGAGAAATATGATGGGAACCGACCACTGACCTACCCTTTGAAGTCTTTGAGGATCCCGTAGATCCATAAATTTTTATGAGTTCATGACTTGTCATGAACTCTGATGAGTCCATTTACATAATGATAAAAGTTGCCCTATTTTGTATTTTATTATTTTGTATTTTGTCGCCACTTCTGGCCTCAGATATATATGTAATTGGCAACTCATATATTTTGTAAGGGATTCATAATTATTTGTTCCGTTGCATACATTTATCTATTATGCACTTATAATTGTTTTCTGTATCTGGCACCCTTATGCCTTATTTAGCATTGGGAATATCACATCATTACATTGGAGTTATTGAAATCGTAGGGCGTGTAGGCCCTGTGGCGTCCATCTTCCCCTAACCCTAGAGTATGCAGGCCTACACGATGTCTTCCATGTCTCTATGGTTAAAGGTATCACCACGATCCTTCTCATATTATTTCGCGCCCGATAATTCCTACAAGTGCAGATATGGTATATGAGAAGTATCCTATAGAGATCATCAATCGGTCAGAAAAGGTCTTACAAAACAAGAAGATTCCCATGGTCAAAGTGTTATGAATACATCACACTCTAGAGGAGGTGACTTGGGAAGTCAAAAAGGAAATGCGATAATGATTTCTCAAATTATTTTAGGAAATTAGTCAAATTTGGAGCATATTTTTAAACAGTGGGGGAAATGTAACACTCCAAACCTTTAGCGATAAAATGAGATAACAAATTTTGTGATTTGACAACCATTAGTACTTAAAATTTGCAATATGTCAAAATTCGTTAATGATTTTGTTCCTTTTCTATATTTCACAAGAATTTAATTTAAAACAAAAATTTTAGGAAGAAAGAAAAAAACAAGAGGCAAGACAAATTTGTTATAGCCCACCTGGTGGACCATAGCCAGTGCGCAGACACGTGCATAGCACACAACAATGCGCATAGTCTGTGTGCACAATGCACAACATGGGCACTTGCGTTCGGCAGGGTGCCTGCGCATAAGCCTTGCGCCCAAGCTGCACACTGTGCGACCACTGGCAGTAAGCTTGCTGCCAGCCGACGTGACTAGTCATCACATCAGAGAGCCATGTCATGTGGGGCCCGCAGTCAATCCCCTTTTTTAGCTACTTAGATTTCTGCCATGTGGCGTAAATCCAACCCTTAAATTTCTTTTAAAAGTGTCGTCCTCCCCCTTCACTCCTCACCATTTCCTTTTCTTCAAATTTTACTAAAAATTAGATAGAAAAAGAGAAGGGATTTTTAGAGAGAGGAAAGAGGAGTAAAATAGGAGACGTACAAGCTTCCTTAAGAAATTTCTAGAAGTTTTTCTTCACTTTTGAGAGGATAAATTGACTCAATTTTTTATAAGGATTTCTCGATATTTTTACTAACATCTCTAAATGCTCTTTTTAGTAAATTAATTTGGTGGAAATGAAGAAATCAAAAAATGGACTCCATGCTTGCTTTGTGATTTACTTTGACTTATGCTTGTTTGATGATTTGTTTAGATGTTTGATATTTAGTTTTGATAAAATGATATGATGTCAAATTGTGGGACTGACCCATTGTCCTACCATTAGCAATGACAAAGAGGGTTGTTCTAAGGAACCCTAGTTTCAAGGAATACTCTAATGGTCAAATTCTGAGATTATGGGCCTTTGGCCAAAAATGTCGATCAACCTCACTGAGCTCTGGGTGTGAATAAACTATAAATGTTTGCTAGATCTAAAATGTGATGGTCATAAAGGAGTGCTTAAAATGAAAGAGAAAAGAATGAAAATTTGTTAGACCGTTATCTTTAAAGGGTTCCTATTTTTCCCTATTCTGAATAAATGTTAGTGAACAACTCCTTGGGAATGATCGGCGTTTTCCTCTTACGAGAGTAAACTCACAAAAATGACATATAGGGCTACAGTGGCAAAGTTCGACTGTGGTCATAGATTATACCTCAGAAAGTTATGGATCTGACCTTAGAGAGTTATGGAACTGACCTTAGAAAATTATGGAACTAAACTTAGAAAGATATGGATCTTTCTTAAAATGGGAAATAAACTAGCCCCAATGGGGAAAATGAAATGATTTGGTCATTCATAATGGTAGTTGGGAATCCCCTCTACCCTCAGTAGATATGTGTCAGAACAACTTTGCACAAAGGACAGTAAAAGACTTAGTGAAGAAACAGTTATAATTGAGGTTAAGTAATGATGATGCTCTTAAAAATAAACCTTAGTTTAGGTAGATGTTGTTGTTTCTCTATTCATAATATGTTCTATGCTATTTCTATCTTTGCTATAATGTCGTGGTCACCTATTTCTTTCAAGTCAAAAGATGATTTTCTCTAAGTACTTAAAATATGTTCATCCGTGAAAGCTTATGAGGTAACTCAACTTTATTGTGAAGTTTATGTTTTTCTTTAAAGGCTAAATCACTTTTCAAACCTTAGCAACATAGTTCAAGTACTATTTTCCTTACTAAGTTTACATGGAACTCACCCCTAATCTGTGCCCCCCAAGATGATGAAATCAATGATGCGCTTGATGTGCTTCCCCTTGAAGCTTGTTTAGATCCCTACTTTGATCCTTAGGATAGTTACGAGTGCTTTGTAATGCTTGCACTCTAATGACTCTTTTATAAACATTTAAATTACTCTATTTTGTATATTTATATTTTAATAGCCAAATATTGACCCCAGGTGTAAAGTGAATCTTGATTTTTTGTGTAAAGGAGTTTTATTCTTTTGCTTGAATGTTAATTCAGTTATTAGTACTCGTTTACATTTATGTCATCTGGCTCCCTCCCACCATTGGGTACTTGGGATATCACACTTAGTCATGCCTTTTGGTATAACAAATGCTCCCGCAGCATTTATGGATTTGGCGAACAAAGTCTTACAGCCATTCTTGGATAAGTTTTTTCATCATCTTCATTAATGATATACTGATCTATTCATGGAGCGAGGCTAAACATGTGGAGCATCTAGCCATAATGCTTGGGATACTTAGGAAAAAGAAGTTGTATGTCAAGTTCAAGAAGTGTGAGTTTTGGTTAAAGGAGGTTGCCTTTCTCGGACATATAGTTTCAAAGGACAGGATATCAGTAGATCCAACTACAGTATAAGCGGTAGTAAACTAGAAAAGGCTTATAATGGTGACTGAAGTTCAAAGTTTCCTCGGTCTAGTTGGATACCACAGGAAGTTTATTGAAAGTTTTTTAAAGATTGCTACTCCACTAACTCAGCTCCCTAGAAAGGACATAAGGTTCAAGTTGAATGTGAACAAAATCTTCAGGAACTGAAGAAGCAGTTGAAGCCCCTGTAATTACTATTCCTAATAGTACTGGTGGATTCTCTCTCTATAGTGATGCTTCAAAGAAAGGGTTAGGATGCATGCTAATACCACATGGGAAAGTGATAACTTATGGTTCCAAACAATTAAAGAATCATGAGTAAAACTATCCCACCCATGACTTAGAACTAGCTGCCTTAGTTTTTGCCTTAAAGATCTAGTGCCATTATTTATATGGTGAAAGTTTCGAGATTTACACAGACCATAATAGTTTAAATTATTTGTTCTCATAGAAAGAACTTAATATGTGTCAGAGGAGATGGATGGATTTACTTAAGGATTATGATTACAAGATCGTATATCATCCGAAAAAAAGGTAATATGGTTACAAATGCACTTAGTATGAAGAGTACTTACACTTTTGCGTACATGATGGCCATAGAGTGGAGACTTACAGAGGAGTTCCAGAAGTTGAACCTGAATATTCGACATAAAAGATTGGGAGGATAGCTACCCAATATAAAAGTATAACCCATTTTGGTGCAGAAAATTAAAGAAGCCCAGGAGTCTAATCTTGCCTTGAAGTTGATTATGGAATATGTTAGTAAGGAACTTAGGCTAGAATTTAGATTATTAGAAGATGGTGTATTGAGGTTTGGAAATATGGTATGTGTGTCGAATAATAATAGTATGAAGAATGAGATATTAGAAGAAACACACTACTCTAGATTTATTATGTACCATGACAAAAGTAAGATGTATCAGAACTTGAGGACCAAATACCGGTGAAATGGGATGAAGAAGGATATAGCAAAATTCGTTTCCAAATGTCTCACCTGCTAACAAGTGACGGTTGAATGTTAGAGGCCAACAGGACTACTTCAGCCTTTACCGGTAGCAAAGTGGAAATGAGAACATATTACCATGGATTTCGTGGTGGGTCTACCTAAAACAAAATCCCCACATGATACCATCTTGGTTATCATTGATAGATTGACTAAGTCTTTTTATTTTTTGGCCATTAAAGTAAATGATCCACTAGACGAGTTGGCTCGGCTCTATATCAAGGAGATTGTGAGATTACATGGAATTTTAATTATAATTGTCTTCAATCGAGATTCTTGTTTTACTTTAAGGTTTTAGACTAGTCTATAAAATGCTTTGGGGACTCCAAACTATCATTTAATACAGTTTTCCATCCTCAAACAAATGGTCAATTAGAATGGACAATCTAAACTCTAGAGGATATGCTACAAGCTTATATTATTGAGTTGCTAAGGTAATTGGGACGATCATTTACCTCTGATTGAGTTCGCATACAACAATAACTATTAGTCCAGTATTCAAATGGCACACTTTGAGGCTTTTTATAGAAGACCCTTTATATCGCCTATCTGTTTGCAAAAAGTTGGAGAATGAAAACTGGTTGGACCTGAATTAATGGAAGAAATACAGAGAATGTGAAATTGATTAGGAATCATCTTTTGATAGCTCAAAGTAGGTAAAAAAGTTATGCTGACAATCGAAGGAGAGATTTAGAATTCGAAGTAGGTGAACATGTATTTTTTAAAATCTCACTAATTAAAGAGATCATTAGATTTGGGAGAAAAGGAAAACTCAGTCCCAGATGTATCGAACCTTTTGAGATATTGGATAGAGTGGGAGCTATTGTCTACCATTTAGCATTGCCACCTGAGTTAGCCAACATACACAATGTCTTATGTATGTCAATGTTGAGGAAATATCATCTAGATCCATCGCATGCACTCTGATATGAACCCCTTGCACTTCAAGACAACTTATCCTACATTGAGTTTCCTGTGTAGTAGTGGATCGCAAAGAAAATATATTACGGTCCAAGTTGATCTCCTTAGTAAAGGTACTCTGGCATCATCATTCAACTGAAGAAGCCACATGGGAGTCAGAAGAAGAAATGAAGGCGAAATACCTTCATCTGTTTGTGACAACTTGTAAGTCCAATTTGGAGGACTAAATTTTTTTTTAAGGGAAGAGGATGTGATAGCTCAAAAATACCCTCGAGTTAATTTCTTATATTTAAAATATTTAATTTAGCCTTTATATATTTTTTGGAAATATATAATAAAGCTAAGGATATAGTTTAGAGTCAAACAGTAAAAAGATGGATGAAGAATGATGAAGCTAGAATAAGCATGAAGAGGTATGAAAAACTGTGAGAACCTTTTAGATGAAGTAGTAAAATGAAAATTAGTTACTTTTAAATGAAATAACATAATGGAAAGTGGAAATTTTTACATGAACTGACATGTGAAAAGTTGTAACCTTTTAGATGAAGTGACATAATGAAAGGTGACAACTTTTAAATAAAGTGGCAGCTTTTAGATGAAGTGGTATAATGAAAAGTGATAACTTTTAGATGAAGTGGCATAGCAGAATGGTGGCAACCTTTCTCTCACGGCTCCCCACTCCTGTAAATAGGGGATGGGAGAATGGACGAAGAGACATTGTAGATTAGAGAAAAATAGTGAGAAGCATGGAGGAAAGGGAAGAAAGAATATGAAGTGTGTGATTTTATGAGAGTATTGTGAGGTTTTTAGATAAAAACTTTGGGGAACTATGCCAAATTTATGAGAGCAAAGGAAGAGGAAGAGAATAGGATGAAGGTTCACAGTCAAAAGGAAGTTATAAAGGTAAACCTTTTCTAAAGTTTTGAAATTCAATGTTTCTTTGATTTTTGGGGTTAGTTTTTTAGTATTGTGTTAAATATTTTTAGTCAAGAAAGTGATCATAATTATCCCAAAATTTGTCAAATTTGTTAAAGGAAAAGGTCATAAATAAAGACAAAACTCTATTGGAATTAAGATTACATGTTTCACAAGGAAATTGAAGCAATATAAGGGGAGACTCTATCCAAGTGCATGCATAAAGCGATAGATAAAAGGAAAGGTTTAAAATATGATTGCTAAGTTACTATTATGGATTCATTAGCCTACGTAGCTTTAAAGCATTTTATGTATTTTTAATATAAAAATGTGTAGGTAGATGTTTTGATATTATGGCTTACATGTTTTTGGAAAATGTTTAATTTATACTTTTGTATTTGCTAAAAAAGTATTTGTTAAAGCTTTACTTTGATATAAGTGTTATTTTGCTTTATGTTTTTTAAATGTGATTTTGATATACGCGCATCACTCATCTAGTGTGGTGAAATTTACGTGTGTGTATTGCATGAAATTGTGAATGTGTGTGTGAAAACATGACTGAGGGGTCCTTGGGGATCATTGCATTGCTTTTATCATATTTTATAATTGTGAATTGTATTTTCTGGGGTGAGCTCTTGTGAGGAACGAAATATAAATAGTTGTGGCCTTGTTGGAATGGTCAAGGGGTTGAAGCCTTGGTGAATTTATATGGTATTGATGGTAGAGGTAATTAGAGGCTGTAAAATTAGACATAAATTTTGGAGGTGAGAATAAATCACTAGAAATGGCTTGGAATGGATAAAATAAAATATGTGTATTCATGGGGGAGGACGGGATACTGAAAAACTGGGAATGTATAAAATGAAATATATGTGTATTCATGGGGAAGGATGGGATATTGAGTACTGATGGATATAAATACTTAATTATATATATATATACATGAGAAAGCTAGGATAACATAGGCTGTTGAGTATTGGAAATATGCAGATAAAATAACAGCAGGAAGAGAGAAGAGGTAAGTCAAAATATTAGAGGAAATTGGGAAGGAGAAATTATGCAGATAAAACACAAAATAGGAAGAGAGAATAGGGTAAGTTAGAATACCAGAGAGATTGGGAAGGGGAAATTGGTTAAGCAAAAACATAAAGAAAAAAATGAAAATATAGAGCGGACCAACCATAATAGATTATAAAATAACAGAGGAGGTTTGGTAGTTAAAATCAAATGGGTTGGGGAAAAACTGAAAGATCGGTCTAACCATGTTTCCAAGGGAATAGGTGAAAATTTTTGAGTTAAATATTCAGAGAGTATGATGAACAAGTCTTAAATTCATTGGGAATTATGGAATAGAGCTAGATAAAACTGGGGTAAGTAAGATAGATAGGGATACCGAATGTTGCCCCAAAAATTTGGTTGTAAATGCATCTAATCTTTTGTGTGATGTGTAGATTTTCTTACTAAGCAATGTAGCTCATTACTTTATTATTACAGATCAAATAAAGTAAGAGCAAGATCATGATGCACACGAGACAAGCCATATACTTAAAGTGTGCAGAAGCAAATTGTATTGCAGTAAGTCTACTTAAAGCGTGCAAGATTTGTCTTCCCTGATAGACTAAATGTTGAAATTTTACTAGATTGTGGATATATAGGTTTTTATAATTCACATATGCAATGGGAGTTCCCTTGTGTATTTGTTCATGGTTATTCTTCTATAAATTGTAGGACATGTGAATGAGAACCTTGTGAATAACACCCTACCTCACTTGGGGTACGGGTTGTTATAATTGTTATCAGAGCACACACTCCTAGGGCATTCCTTGTTGCATGAGGCTTAGGATTTATAAAGGTTTGGACTATATGAAGTGTATAAGCCTTAGGAAACATTTTTAGAGAAAGTTAGGTTGAGAGGTAAAATGTATGTGCATATAAGAGATAACGTTAAGGAAACGAGAGAGTATGGTATTCCGAAGTCCTAAAGGTAGAATCTATCTACATCAGAATTTAATAAATTCAAGGTCAAGGAACCATGGCTTCACTTTGGAGCAAGCTAGAGAGGATGAATAAACAATGACCATGATGAAACATAGAGAATGCTAATAGATACCAATGGAGACTTAAGCTACCACTAAAAGAGTTGACCCAATAAGGGTAAAGGAATAAGAAGTACAAATAGGAGTGATAAGTTCTACCTCGCAATAGTAAGCAAAAATGAGACAAAACAAATTCGAATAGGGACTGTAAGGAGAATTCTTAAATGCACAAATAACATGGATTAATCTCTAAAAGAATATCTTTCCTAAGTTCACCAGAGACTAGGAAGAAAGAAAATAAAGAAACATTTGAATGACTAGTTATGCCTTTCGAACCTTCACACAGAGGAATATCCGACCCCCAAAAGACAATAAGACTATAATTCCAAAAGTTCAAAAAGATAAGAATTCATATATGACAATATGAAAAAAATTTCTCACTCAAGAGAAAATCTCTTAAATGGGACACAAATTCCCCCAAGTGGTAGGAAATTCCCCCTCAGGAGGATAATGCCTTAATAAAAAAATAGAGAGTCCCTTATATAAGAGAAAATTCCCCAAGCAAGAGAAAGTTCCCCAAGATAGAGAAAATGAAAACCCCTCAAGTAGGAGAAACCTTCCCAATAGGGAGATAATTCCTCAAACAAGAAAAAACTCCTAAAAAAAGTAAATCCCCTAAATAGAAAGAAAACTGTAACATCCCAAAAAATCTTTGCACTTAATTTTTAATGTGAACTCCTATTTATTCGGGCCCTAAGGCGATTTAAAACCCCTTAATATTTCGTATTTTTAATTTTTGGATGAATATCATATTTTTATATTTCGTACTTTATTTGATTTAAAAATTCTTAAATTCAATTATTTTATTTTCTTGTAGGAAAAACTATATTTTATTTATTTTTAAAAGATTTCAAGAAAAATGGAGAAAAAGGAAGAAATTCCCATAGAAATGCCCGTGCGAAAGGTCTCGCATGCGCAAACTCCATTCGCCATGCGCACTGCCAGTGCAAGATGTGTTAATTATACGCATGTCCCGTCCATGCGGAGTGTGAGAGGCGATCTGCATGCATGTTCCATCGCGCGTAGACAAGCGCAGCTCCTTGCACCATGTGCATGCACCATCCGCGCATGGGCCTGTGCGCAGCGCTGGCTTGGATAGTGTGTGCTGCCTCGAGCAGTGCGCACTGCCCAACCGTCACTTGGGTGGTGTGCCTCTGTTTTTTGTGCCGCTATCACATTGCATTGTCCATCAGTTGGTCTATAACACCCAAAAATTTGTATTTTATTTTATTTTTATTTTTTTAATTTATTTTAATTTTATTAGAATTTTTATTTAATTTTATTCTATTTTAATATTTAATTAATAATATTTTAATTTAATTTAATTTAATTTAATAGAAATAAAAATAACAATAATAATAAAATATGGTAAAATTATTTTTGGGATTTAATTAAAATTGATTTTGGGAAAAATATGTGAAAATTTGGATTTAGGGGGTGTTTTTGAAAAGAAAATTAAAAATCAGGGGGTTAAAATGCAATTTAGAAAAGTTGTGTACGTCAGCAGCCACGTTAGCAGCCCCGGTAAACCAGAACACGCCGCGAGGCAAGGACACTGACGTGGGAGGCCACGCGGGACGGAGCCATACGGGCGATCCGCGTGCATGCGATTGAACGGTCAGATCTCGCGTACGGACGGCCCTGATCTCACGCGCACGGACGGCCTAGATCTCACGCGTGTGGACGGTCCAGATTGAATCACGCACGAACGGTCCAAATCGCATCGCGATAGACGATCCAGATTTATTCTCATTTTAATCGCGATCGAACGCCCCAGATTAAATCATAATGGATGGCTGAGATTAAAAAGAGAAGGTTATAAATAACCTCACCCACACCCAACCCCAAACCCTAGCCGCCAGTACCCTCGCCGGAGAAGAAGAACCAGTCACCGGAGGAGCCGGCCGCCGCCACCCGCCGCCACACAGGAGGATCTTTCGATCGCCAAACGAGGTAAATTTTCTCTCCTTGGCTCGTTTTTCGATGCTAAATCCGCATATGGCTAAATCAAAGCCAAACCACTGGCCAATAAACCGAAAAACACCGCCGAAGTCCAACGCCGCCGCCGCAGCTTCCCTTGGTTTTCGCCTCCGATGAGGCTCTTCCTGGTTCCCGTTCGATACAATTTTTACACCACTGTGATCACTGTCCTTTTCTCTACAGGTTGATCGGAGCAAAACATCAAATCGCGACTCGCGCCGGAGAAGCCGCCATACCCGAGAGCCCCACCGCCGGTAAGTCTCAGTTTTCTGTGATTTTTTGTCCAACTGAAGGCCCTAGGGTTGTTTTATCGTAGGAACTAATGCAAGTTTGGCCGAATTCAGCTGAAAATGGCCAAAAATGACCAACCCGAGGCGGATCACCACCACGGGCGGCGGTGCCGTCGCCGAAGCACGGCGGAGCTGCCATGCCAGAATTCTGATATTGGCCGAAAAGGGGCCTGGGTCTGATTTGGGGTTTTTTTGGGACATGTGCAGGTACCGGAAGTGTGTTTCAGTTTTTTGAGAAAAATTCAAGAAATTTAGGGACAACCCGTAGGCACAGTGAGAACCCAATTTCAGACCCTTAAATAAGTAAGGATTTCTCACCCTATTTTCCTATCACGGTATTAAAGTTCAATAAATAATAAAACAATATTTTCGTGAATTAATGGATGTGTATAATTGCTTAAGGTTGCTAATGGAGCCCGAATCTGGTGTGTTTGTCGGTAAGTTGTTGTTTGATCTATTTTATAGTTTTAAATGCAGTATGGTATCTGATGTGTTTATTTTATGGTTTCGTATGCATGAATCATGGTTTCTTTTATTATGGTTTGAATTATGGTGAACCCGATGTTGTGTTGTTTTGTTTGGTGTTCATTATTGGTTTACGTGTTTGTGTATGATTGGATAATTGAGACCAAGAAAAATAGAAAAAGGTATGTGAATTGATAAATGGATAATGTCGATAGCCTAAGTAGATATCTTGGGAGATGATGGACGGACTGGGTCCGTAGGAAACCCTACCGGGAATGTGGTCTCTCATATCGAACGGGGTATAGAGACTTTATGATTTGGCGCCCATACCGAACGGGGTATGGGGACGGCTCGTTTCACCCTCATACCGGATGGGGTATTGAGGTTCATGGTTTTTAGGCGCCCATACCAGACGGGGTATGGGGACGGCCTTGGAATTAAGTTATTAATGTTAATGGTTCACGTGTAGCGGGGACCCCCTATGGATCTCCATGGATTCTAGTAGGCTGGTAAAAGAGGAAATTTATTGTCTAATTATTGAAGTACAAAAGTATAACATGTGTTACGTTACAATGTATATATGATTTTATGATGGTTATAATGTTATTGTTTTCATATGTTATTTTAACGAATCTCACTGAGGTAAGTGGACAGTAATGGTTTTTATTATTAATAAATGAGTTTGTTATAAATTATGCTCCATTGGTCGTTTTTGTTTTCTACCAACCTTTACCTCTGTGGCAGTGAGATAGTGTGATGTCTTTACTGGGCTAGTGTAGCTCATTCCTTACTTAACCATTTCAGATCAAGAAGACGTGGTTCCCGAGCCCGTTCCGCTGGAAGACGGCGAGTTAAACGCCTAAAGATTTTATAGTTCTATTTATAGTTTTCATTTCAAGTATTTCCTTTAATTAGCTTATTCCTTCATATGTTGAATACGTTTATGGTTATTGTGTAAGGGCTGTAAATTAGAATTTTTATTTTGCTTCCACACTTAGAATTTTTAATACATACATCTTCATTTTTATTTCTGGGATCGTTACAGTTGGTATCAGAGTTGCATTTCTTGGACTCATCCCTTACACAATAATATTTAGAGAAATACCAACCGATTAACCGTTACTCAACCCTTCCTTGTGAAATGCGGGTGCAGAGAGATGAGGAGAGGAAAACTGCTTCTAAACCGAGTAGCCCGGGATGATTCACTTCGGGAAGATGTTGACAGAATATTTGAGATGTTAGAAAGGTTAATTGCTGCCCAGCAAGGCTGAGAGGAGAGAAGGGAGTTACCTGACCCTCCCCCACTACCACAGGTTGAGCCACCGCTACAGCGAGCTGATCTCGAACACCTCCGACATCTAAAAGAGATGGAGTTTATCCAACTGGTCCAGGGAAACATGACGGTATCGGTATATGCTCGTAAGTTCCTAGAGCTGGGCCGATACTCCTCTGAGACATTGATAGATGAAGGTAGGAAGGCTAGGAGGTTCCAGTGGGGCCTCCTCCCAGAGATCAAGCGGCACTTATTGGTACTAGAGCTCGAGACATATTCAGCCATTCTGGCAAAGGCACAGATCGTGGAGAGGAGTTTCAACACCCTTTCTCAGTCAGCAGGGAGTCACAGACCCTCAGCTCCACCCTGCAGACCAGCACCTACTGCGCCTGTCCAACAAAATATGAGGCCCAGACCGATGATCCAGGTTCCCCTTCAGGCTCCAAGGGCAGCACATGGCAAGATCTGTCAGCACTGCGGCAGAGATCACGAGGACTGACCCTGCTATCGCCTCAACAACACCTGTCGCATATGTGGTAGCGCCCAGCACTATGTGAGAGAGTGCCCAAGGAACCAGAACCAAGGAAGACCTCCTTTTTAGGGCAGGGTTTACAACATCACACAGCAGGATGTCGATGCCGACTCAGACGTGGTACAGGGCAAGCCCAAGAAGGAAATTTGTATCCAAGAGATTCCGGTAGTCGGAGACTTTCCAGATGTGTTTCCAAACGAACTGCCCGAACTGCCAATGGACAGGGAAGTTGAGTTCACTATAGACCTACAACCAGGCACCCGGCCCATTTCGGTTGCTCCTTACCGCATGAGTTCCGATGGAAGAGCTGAGGAAACATATCACTGAATTGCAAGACAGTGATTTTATTAGACACAGTGTGTCTCCTTGGGGTGCCGGAGTCACATTTGCCAGAAAGGGAGATGGAACGTTGAGATTGTGTATTGATTTTAGAGGATTGAACAAGGTCACAATCAAGAACAAATATCCCCTTCCAGAAATTGACGACCTCTTTGATCAGCTGTAGGGTGCGCAGGTCTTCTCCAAAATAGACCTGCGATCAGGTTACCATCAGGTAAAAATAAGAACAGAAGACATCCCCAAAACGGCATTTCGAACCAGGTACGGGCACTATGAATTCCTGGTCATGCCATTTGGGCTAATCAACACCCCGATTATCTTTATGGATCTGATGAACAGGGTCTTCAGAGAATTCTTGGATCAATTTGTTATTGTGTTCATCGATGACATCTTGGTCTACTCAAAAAGCAGAGAAGAGCATGTTCACCATCTAGCCCAAGTTTTACAAGTCCTTAGAAAGAAGAAGCAGTATGCAAAGTTGAGTAAGTGTGGATTCTGGCTTGAGCAGACCGCTTTCCTAAGACACATCATATCGAATGAAGGAGTATCAGTGAATCCCGAAAAGGTTGAAGCAGTACTTGGCTGGGAAAAGTTGACATCAGTCAAGGAGATCCGTAGCTTCTTGGGAATGGCAGGTTATTACCGTAGGTTCGTCAAAGATTCTCTAGTCTAGCGGCTCCCCTAACCCGGCTCACAAAGAAGAATGCGAAGTTTGAGTGGAATGAGGACTGTGAGAGAAGTTTTGAAGAATTAAAGGAGCGGCTGACCACTGCACCCGTACTGGCTTTACCGAGTGGATCGGGGGGATATACAGTTTATCACTATGCCTCCTACCTAGGCCTGGGTTGTGTCCTGATGCAGCATGGGAAGGTCATAGCCTATGGGTCCAGACAGTTAAAGAATCATGAGAAGAATTACCCAACCCATGATTTGGAACTTGCCGCAATCATACACGCCTTAAAAACTTGGTGCCATTATTTATACGGAGAGACCTTCCAGATCTATACCGATCATAAGAGTCTGAAATACATATTCACTCAAAAGAATCTCAACATGCATCAGAGAATGTGGATGGAACTCCTTAAAGACTATGATTGTGATATCTTGTATCATTCGGGTAAGGGCAACGTGGTGGCAGATGCCCTCAGTAGGAAAAATGCAGGTATCTTAGCCCATTTAATGGTTTTAAAACGCAGGCAAATTGGGGCCACACAACAGGTTCGGCTTCAGGACCTGAAGAGAGTCGCATGTTTAGGCCATCTGACCGTCCAGCCCGAGTTAATATAGAGAATAAGAGAAGCCCAGTCAGTCGACCCTGCCCTGGTAGCCCGCAAGAATAATGTAGAAAAGGAAGTGAGCTCAGAATTCTAAATCTCTGCCGATGGGTTACTCCATTTCAGGACAGGGTGTGTGTCCCAGATGACAGTGAGTTAAAGAGAGACATCATGATAAAGTCCCATAGCTCCAAGTTTGCCATGCATCCCAGAAGCACCAAAATGTACCAAAGCATGTGACCCCGGTTTTGGTGGAATGGGATGAAGAGGGACATAGCTGACTTTGTATCTAAATGCTTGGTATGTCAGCAGGTCAAGGCAGAGTATCAACGCCCAGGCGGGTTACTTCAGCCCTTACCGATCCCGAAGTGGAAGTGGGAACATATCGCCATGGACTTCGTAACGGGATTACCCAAGGCACGTTCAGGACATGACGCCATCTGGGTAATTATTGACCGGCTTACCAAGTCTTCCCACTTCCTAGCCATCAGGATAACCGATCCCTTGAACAAGTTGGCAAGAATGTATATCCGGGAAATAGTCAGATTGCATGGAGTTCCAGTGACAGTGGTATCCGACAGGGACCCCAGGTTCACTTCTCGATTTTGGAGTAGCTTTCAACAGGCCATGCGAACAAAGATGTCTCTCAGTACTACCTTCCATCCTCATATTGATGGACAATCAGAACGGACAATCCGCACACTTGAGGATATGCTCCGAGCTTTTGTCCTTGACTCTGGGGGCCATTGGGACGACCATCTATCCCTGATAGAATTTGCCTATAACAACAGTTACCAAGCGAGCATTGGCATGGCTCCGTATGAGACGTTATATGGGCGCCCATGCAGATCACTGATTTGTTGGGAAGAAGTGGGCGATAGAAAATTGTTCGGCCCGGAGTTGGTGGAGGAGACTATGCCTAAAATAGTTAAAATCAGAAAGAACATTCAGACGGCTTAGAGCAAGCAAAAGAGTTATCTGGACACCCGGAGGAGAGATTTAGCGTTTGAACAAGGCGGCCGAGTGTTCCTTAAGGTCGCTCCTTTCAAATAAATTAGTAGGTTCGGCAAGAAGGTCCCCCAATATATTGGACCATATAAAGTTTTAGACAGGATTGGTACTGCCGCCTACAGACTAGCACTGCCTCCAGAGCTCTCCAAGGTCCACAATGTGTTCCATGTATCCATACTACGTAACTACAACCCGGACCTCTCTCATGTCTTGACTCATGAACCGCTCCCACTCTAAGAGGACTTATCTTATGAGGAAGTCCCAGTCGGTATCACGGACCGAAAGAGCAGAATACTCCGCAACCGAAAAATATCATTTGTAAAGGTAGTGGGGCAGAACCACTGGCCAAGGGACGCTACCTGGGAGCTAGAATCAGATTTTAGAGCCCAGTATCCCCATTTGTTCGACCAAGAGTAAGAGACAAATTTGGGGGACCAAATTTCTTTAAGGGGGGAGAGTTGTAACACCCAAAAATTTGTATTTTATTTTATTTTTATTTTTTTAATTTATTTTATTTTAATATTTAATTAATAAGGTTTTAATTTAATTAAATTTAATTTAATAGAAATAAAAATAAAAATAATAATAAAATAAGGTAAAATTATTTTTGGGATTTAAATAAAATTGATTTTGGGAAAAAGAGGGTGAAAATTTTGATTCTGGGGGTGTTTTTGAAAAGAAAATCAAAAATCGGGGGTCAAAATACAATTTAGAAAAGTTGTGCCACATCAGCAGCCACGTCAGCAGCCCAGTCAGTAGCCCCGACCAACCAGAACACGCCGCGTGGCAAGGATACTGACGCGGGAGGCCACGCGGGACGGAGCCATGTGGGCGATCCGCATGCACGCGATCGAACGGTTCAGATCTCACGCGTACAGACGGCCCAGATCGCATCGCGATGGACAGTCCAGATTTATTTCCATTTTAATCGCAATCGGACGGCCCAGATTAAATCGTGATGGATGACTGAGATTAAAAGCGGAAGGTTATAAATAACCTCACCCACACCCAACCCTAAACCCTAGCCGCTAGTACCCTCGCCGGAGAAGAAGAACCAGTCACCGGAGGAGCCGGCCGCCGCCACCTGCCGCCGCACCATAGGATTTTTCGACCGCCAAACGAGGTAAATTTTCTCCCCTTGGCTCGTTTTTTGATGCTGAATCTGCCTATGGCCCAATCGGAGCTAAACGACCGGCCAATCGGCCAGAAAATACCGCCGAAGTCGAGCAGCGCCGCCGCGACTTCCCTCAATTTTTACCTCGGATGAGGCCCTTTCCGGTTCCCGTTCGATGCAATTTTTACACCACTATGATCACCATTCTTTTCTCTACAGGGTGACCGGAGCAAAATATCAAATTGCGACTCGCGCCGGAGAAGCCGCCGCACCCGGCTCCGCCGCCGGTAAGTCTCAGTTTTTCATGATTTTTTAGCCCACCGAGGGCCCTAAGGTTGTTTTATCGCAGGAACCAATGCAAGTTTGGCCGAAAATGGCCAACCTGAGGCATATCGCCGCCGCGGGCGGCGGTGCCGTTGCTGAAGCATGGCAGAGCCACCGTGCTGGAATTCTGATACTGGTCGAAAAGGGGCCTGGGTCTGATTTGGGGTTTTTTGGGATACGTGCAAGTACCAGAAGTGTGTTTCAGTTTCTCGGAAAAAATTCAGGGAATTTAGGGATAGCCCGTAGGCGCAGTGAGAACCCGATTTCAGACCCCAAAAACTAGTAAGGATTTCTCATCCTATTTTCCTATCACGGTATTAAAGTTCAATAAATGATAAAACAATATTTTCATGAATTGATGGATGTGTATAATTGCTTAAGGTTGCTAATGGAGCCCGAATCTGGTGTGTTTGTCGGTTAGTTGTTGTTTGATCTATTTTATAGTTTTAAATGCAGTATGGTATCTGATGTGTTTATTTTATGATTTCGTATGCATGAATCATGGTTTCTTTTATTATGGTTTGAATTATGGTGAACCAGATGTTGTGTTGTTTTGTTTGGTATTCATTATTGGTTTATGTGTTTGTGTATGATTGGATAATTGAGACCAAGAAAAATAGAAAAAGGTATGTGAATTGATAAATGGATAATATCGACAGCCTAACTAGATATCCTGAGAGATGGTGGGATCCGTATGGAACCCTACCGAGAACGTGGTCTCTCATACCGGACGGGGTATGGAGACTTTATGATTTGGCGCCCATACCGGACGGGGTGTGAGGACGGCCTGTTTAACCCTCATACCGGACAGGGTATTGAGGTTCATGGTTTTTAGGCGTCCATACCGGACGGGGTATGGGGACGGCCCTGGAATTAAGTTATTAATGTTAATGGTTCACGTGTAGCGAGGACCCCCTATGGATCCCCATGGATACTAGTAGGCTGGTAAAAGAGGAAATTTGTTGTCTGATTATTGAAGTACAAAACTATAACATGTGTTACGTTACAATGTGTTTATGATTTTATGATGGTTATAATGTTATTGTTTTCATATGTTATTTTAACGAATCTCACCGAGGTAAGTGGACAGTAAAGGTTTTTATTATTAATAAATGAGTTTGTTATAAATTATGCTTCATTAGTTATTTTTGTTTTCTACCAACCTTTACCTCTGTGGCAGTGAGATAGTGTGATGTCTTTACTGGGCTAGTGTAGCTCATTCCTTACTTAACCATTTCAGATCAGGAAGACGTGGTTCCCGAGCCCGTTCTGCTGGAAGACGGCGAGTTAGACACCTAAAGATTTCATAGTTCTATTTACTATTGTTACAAACATACAATTCACGGGGAGATAAAGAAATAGATCGAATCAAGTGCTTGTATGTCAATTTTCCAAGGAACATGAAAAAAATAACATTAGGTATATATTATTACATATATTTAAATAGAAACAAATCAAATAAATAAATAGAAACAAACAAAATCCAATTTATATTTATTAATTATATAGATAAATTTAGAATTATATATATAAATTATATAAATATATAAATAATTCTAAATTATATAAATATATAAATAATTTTTTTTTTAATCCGATCGAAATCGAAATAGGATTTTCGAAATAAGGAATAAACAAATCATGGATAAATCCAAGCGACTCTTTACTAAATCCAAGCGATCTTTTCGTAGGCGTTTGCCCCCGATTCAATCGGGGGATCAAATTGATTATAAATGTTTTTATCCGGATCATTTATAACCGGGTCTTCACTTATACTAGTATTTTCAATAGGACCAAGACTATCCATTGATTTACTTAGCCCACATCTGTATTCTACTTCCCCCTTAGACAACATCGAATTGAACCACAATTTTTCCATAGAGCTTTCTGGCCTCTATTTACATGAAAATACAATAGATGAATAGTCATTCGATGAAAAAAATCATTTGAATAGTTCATTTCCTATCAGAATAAGCATATAGATACAATTGCTAGGATTATTAACTAATAATTCTTAACTAATAATGAGTGAATATTGAAAGAAATTATTAGTTTTCATTTCGAGTATTTTCTTTAATTAGCTTATTCCTTCATACGTTGAATACGTTTATGGTTATTGTGTAGGGGATGTAAATCAGAATTTTTATTTCACTTCTGCACTTAGAATTTTTAATACATACATCTTCATTTTTATTTTTGGGGTCATTACAATTGTCAATCAGTTGGTCACATCTGTCAATTGTCACATCACTTCTTTCCCATTGACTTTTTCTCTCCTCATCAGATTTTGCCACTTGACGCAAATCCAACAATTCCAATTTTTTATAAATATGGACCCTCCCTTCACCATTTCCTCATCAATTCCATTCCATTCTTCCATTATCCAAGAGCTTTAGAGAGAGGGAGTTATCTAAAGAGGGAGAGAAGAAGAAGTAGAAAAGGTGTAGGAAACATCAAGCTTTCAGTAAGGAATTTAGTATTTTTTTTTAAACATCCTAAAGGACATTTCTAGAAAAAAAAATTAATAAAATTAGAAATTAATGATTCGATGATTAATTTTTATGCCTAAACTAAGTAATTTAATGTGTTAATGCATGTTTTATGATCGTTTATGAACTTGTTAATTTTCATGTATAGTTTAAATGATTTAATGCTTGAAATAAATATCGATACGTGATGCAATTGATAGTGAAAAAAATGACTAACATGGAATGATTTATAGACATAAGAAATATATATTGGTATTGGTATACATAATGCATAAAGTATTTTGTTAGGCTTTTTTTCTTTGAGGGGTTTCTGTTTCTTCCCCCATCTGGTCTGAAAAGACGTGAGATGATCACTCCTTGTGGATGACGGCGTATCCTCTGATGAGAGTGGTAACACGATATGATTGTAGGGGTCACCTTTGGTGAAGTACGGTCGTGGCCATAGTTAACATGTAGGACCATTGTGGTTGGCATGGCCGTGGTCATAGATTGTGTCATGGTTTGGCAAGCTGTAAATGTGTTGTTAGATTAGCAACCTGTATATGTGTTGTTGGTTTACCAAGTCGTAAATGTGTTGTTGGTTTGGCAAGCCACAAATTATTGTTATAAACGAAATGAATTGATCATTCCATATGGGTAGTTAGAAATTCGTATTTTCCTTAATAGATGGAAGTCGGAACGATTTCGCAAAAAATGATACGAAAAATAGTGCATATCATAATTTGTTTGATTTTCTCTATTTTCAACATGATATATTTAACTGATATGATATGACTATGATATGATGGATTTGATGATTTTTTTAATAAAATTAATTGTTTTCATAAAGGATCCTGACGTGACTCTTGATGGTAAGTAATGATGATACCTTTAATTACCTTTAAAATTTTATGATGTTATTTAAATACTATTTTCCTTACTGAGTATATAAAACTCATCCATTTCCATGCCCTCATCCAAATGAGGAAGATAGTGAGGAACTGATTGCTGACTTAACCCTTGAAGTCTTTGAGGATACCCTGGATCCATAAAATGTTTATGAGTGCATGACTTGTCCTGCATTATGATGAATCCATTTACATAATGATATAAGTTACCTTTTTTGTATTCTGATCTTTTGTATTTTTTTGACACTCTGGCCTTAGATATATATGTAATTGGAAACTAATATATTTTGTAAATGATTTGTAATAAACTGTTCCGCACATTTAACTATTATGCACTTGTAATTCATTTCTGTATATGACACCCTTATGGCTTGATTAGCATTAGGGATGTCATAAAAACTCTCGAAAAAAAAAACTAAAGTGGCAAAAAATCTCTCAAGTAAACGATTTTTTAAGGAAACATTTTCTAAATCCAATAAAAATTAAAAAGACTAAAAGCTTGAAAGAAGAAGACTTAATACCCTAACATGTTGGGAGACTAGATAAATTTCAAGACCTTGATGGCTTTTGAAAATTCCTCTGGAATATTCTCTAGGAAAATATTACTCAAACAAGAGAGAGAAATCTCCCCAAGATGGAGAAAATGAAATCCTCTCAAGTAGGAGAAAACTTCTCAATAGGGAGATAATTCCTAGAATAAGAGAAAGCTCCTAAAAAAAGGAAATCCCCTTAATAGAAGGAAAATCCTCGAAAAAAAACCAAAGTGGCGAAAAATCTCTCAAGGAGGTAACTTTTTAAGTAAATATCTCCTAAATCCAATAAAGATTAAGAAGACAAAAATCTTGAAAGAAGAAAACTTAATACCCCATCATGTTGGGAGACCAGATAAATTTTAAGACCTTGATGGCTTTTCGAAATTCCTTAGGAATATTCTCTAGTAAAAAAATGGGCACCCTACCTGTTCCAAAACTACTATCAAGGTTCTATATAGGGATTACAATAATGATTTAAAACTGGAAGTCATTGAGCAATCATGTTTTTTGAGGGGAAACGCATTTTGGAAGATTAAATAAATCATGTACTTGATGAATGGGAATCGCTTCTAGTAAGTGAAACAAAGTAAGCCTAATTAAGAATCTTCATAAATCCGCTGCAAACTCGAAAAAAATACAATTCCTAAAATCAATAGACCTAATATTAAAACATTCAAACAAATGAATAAGTATTCAATATTCAAATAGATTTAAGGGTCCTCATGACTTTCTTTTTAGAATAATGAATATGCTATTCATTTAAATTCCTATACACCACATAAAAGATGATATCCAAAAACCTTAGACATTAACTCACCATATATTTGGTGGAAAGAAAACTTTTGTGTTGGATGAGTCAAACACAAAGAAAGTCACCATATTAGGATAAACCTCCCAGTAAGTATTACCATAATAACACAACGAAAGTGTAGTGGACCCATAACCCACCACACAAGGAAGATTTCTCTTTGAACCAACAAGGAGAAATTGACAATATGGTAAAAATGTGACTTATATCTTCAAGTCATACTTAGGAGTGGTCGCTTGAAATGTTTGAAAACTCAAAAGCATAATCCAAATCCTGTAAGAGATGGAACCAAACTTAACCATTCGTAATAAAACTAATAAATGAATCCTTTGCCCAAGAAATTCCTAATGATTGTCGGCAATAGCCATGTACATTTTAAAGGACTTTAGGAATAAGTTGATCAAATATTGAGGCATATTAGGAATCATTTAGCCTTTGATTGATTTAAAAGAACAATATGATTTAGCTAAAGGATAAGTAATGTGCCAAGTTATTAGAATAAAAGAGTAAAGGTTTTGAGAACCCACAAGAAATATCCGGAAGTTCAAGAACCTTCCCACCTCCTTAATTTCCATGCTCACATATCTTGAAGGAATGTGAATATAAAACAGAATTGTGAGGCTAAACTGTCATTTTGATGAACTTTTTATACAAATACGAACAGTCAAAGTAGATTAAAACCTTGAGTCCTTATGAATGATGGGTATGTTGGTGATGCCTAGTGATTCTATTAAAGATTTTAGATAATATACTCTAAATAATTAAATATTAATTTTCAGAAGTTAGGAAACAATAATTAATAGTAAACACATGAAACTTGGGAGACCGAAAATTTATAGTATGGAGGTTACCTAAGTAATCAAGGATATATTTTTGTGGTGATATTAGGATCTATACAAATCGTTAAGAGGATAAACTGGAAATGATGTTTTATAAGCATGTAGGATAGTAATTATAATTGCATGTGACATGATTGGAAGACATTAGACTTTAATGAATCTTGAGGATCACTGTAGTCCACGATGGTATCCCTTTCACTGAATCAAATGTTCGTAAGGTAACTATAGTGAGGCACCAACCTAAGCATTAAAATATTTGGAATTGAGAGACGAACTCTTAGCAATTATACCTTACTTATGGGAGTTACAAAAGAAGTGATTACGAACTAAAACAGTCTTTTCGGTGATAACATTGCAACGATGCCATCAGGTTGACGAAAAAACTTGAAAATAAGTACCCTTAGTCATGGCAAATTTGAGAGGACCAAATTTTTTTAAGGGAGGAAATTATAACACCTAGCTAGCCCAATATTTCCTTCGGCCCAATCCAAAAAAAATAAAAAAAAGCCAAGCCCATACCCTAAGCCTTACACGAACAACCTCCCTTTTCTTATTCTCACCTTCAACACAATAAGAGTTTAGGATGAGGTTAGTAGAAAAAAAAAGGAGGAAGCTTGAATGGAGGAGGTAGTGTAAGGGATCTTGTCGGAGTACAACCATAGATGAGAGAGGTTTAGAAGGAAATATGTCACTGAAATTTGACACCATCACTCAAAAATGAGAAGTAAGTTAATCTACTTCTCATAACATGGGTTTAGAGTTACATACTGAATTTTTTCATGTGTTGCATTATAACTATAGTATGGATCGGCAGTAAGAATTTCAGTGAGGAAATGGTGATAGATTTATAAACACAAGAAGAATCGGATGTGAAATTTAAAAAAGTATAGGAGCTAGTATAAGAGTAGGGTTAGGATTGAACGGAATGGGATGACTGAGGATTTTTAGAGAAAAATTATGGGGAACCTGAAGTGTAAGGTATAGTGAACGGGTTACTAGATTAATTTAATGGGGAAAACTTATCAGGAGTGAGGTTTTATTAACATACTTAGATTTGATATATATAAAAAGAGAAAGGTAAACGTTAATGGTTGCTTAAGAGTAGAAGAATGGAAACAAAAACATGAATATGAAAGTGATTATGAGACTTAATAACGATAAAAAAAATTAAGAGTAATTGCATTTTAAGCGATTGAATCTTTGAATGAGTATGGGAAAATTTATCTCGAAATTTATATGCATTAATAGAGGAAAAAAAGACTCACTAAGTTAAAATAGGTGTTGAATGTGTTGGTTGCTGAACCTTTGGTCAAATGTGTATGAGGGCAATGAACTTCTGGGCTCCCAAAGAGGAGTCGTTACTTAAAAGTGTATTGGCCCAACGATGTGTCGTTACTTCAGGATCATTGCATTACTTTTATCATATTTTATAATTGTGAATGGTATTTTCTGTGGTGAGCTCCTATGAGGAGCGAAATACTAATGGTCGTGGCCCTGTAGAAGGGTCGAGGGTTTGAAGCCCCAATGAATTGATATGGTATTGATGGTAAATGTGACATCCCCAATACAAATTAAGGCATAAGGGTGTCAGATACAAAAACAGATTACGAGTGCATGATAAAAATTATATGCAGCTGATCAAATTATTACAAATCCCTTACCAAAATATATGTGTTTCAATTACACACACACATATATATATAACTGAGACCAGAAGTGGCAATAAAATATAAAATATCAAGATACAAAGGGCCACTTCTTTTACTATGCGATTAGACTCATCAAAGTACGGGACAACTCATGCACTCAAGGTTTATGGATCCACCCTCATAGACTTCAAGGGGTAGGTCAGCGATCGGTTCCTCACTATCTTCCTCATTTGGGGGAGGGTATGGAAAAGGTGAGTTTCATATACTCAGTAAGAAAAATAGTATTTAAATAACATCGTAAGATTTTAAAAGTGAATAATTATGTCTTTAATACTTACCATCACATCACGTCAGGGTCCTTTTTTATTTTATGAAAATAATTTTATTTATTAAAGGAAACATCATATCCATAATATCACACTCAACAATCAAATCAAAATCATACTTAACAATAGAGAAAATCAAACAAATCATGAAATGCTCAGATTTTTGTGTCATGTTTCACGAAGTCGTTCCGACTTCCATCTCTGAGGATAGATACGGATTTTCGACTACCCATGTGGAATGACTATATCAGATATATAACAGCAATTTGCTCAAGCACATTTTTGATTTGCCAAATTATGGTACGATCTACGACCATGGTCGTACCAACTATAATGGTCCTATCAGATATTCTATAACCATGGCAGTACTTAGCCAAAGGTGACCCCTAACAGATATTCACGTCACCACTCTTGTCAGAGACACCGTCATCCATATAGAGCAGTCCTTTCACATCTTTCTAGACCAAATTGGGGAGGAAAAAACCAAAACCCCTCAGAGATAAAAAGCATAACGAGACACTTGATGCATTATGCATATGAATATATATACATTTATTTTTCAACCCATTTCAGACTCATTCCCTTTCTCTTTTCCTTTTTTTTATCTTTTTCAGACAATTATAATCATATTCATGTTATTTATTTACATGGAAATCATCAAGTGCCTATAAGATCAGATAGTATGTTTGAAATAAGAACAAATCACTTTATTAGAATTATTAAACATAAATCATGCAAAACATAAAATATAAACTTCATAATTTTTAATTTTCTATAAATGCTCCTTAAGATGTTTAAGGAAATACTAAATTTCTTACCAAAATCTTGAAGTTTTCATACACCTTTCTTCTTCTTCTCCTCTCTTTCTCTCTCTAGATCACTTCCTCTCTCTCTAAGCTCTTGGAGGATGGAAGAATGAAATGGAAGTGATGAGAAAAAATAGAAGAAAGGGGTCCCTATTTATAGAAAATGGAGACCGTTGGATTTGCGCCAAATGGCCAAATCTAGTGAGAAGAGAGAAAGTTTAGTAGAAGATGAGTGATTTGACGCGACGCGACAGTGGCATGAAAAATAGAGGAAGAATATTTAATCGACAGTGGCTCTCCACCTAAGACAACAGCAGCACATCGCCCAAAGTGGTGCACAATGCCTAAGGGGCAACGGCAAACTACCTAAGGCTGCAGTGTGCCTCCCCAAGATAGCCGTGCACTGCAACTCTAGTGTGCAGGCGTCGGTCTATCCTATCACACATAGGACTAGCCTGCACGCACGTAGGCCTATCCACGCAGGCCTACTGCACAAACAGTGTGCGCACAAGGTGCATGACGCCTAGCCTTATACGCGTGTGATGTGACGTGTGCGGACTGGCCTACGTGCATGCGATGTGACATGCGCAGACTGGCCTGTTTGCGTGCAATGGGCCACACGCATAGACTGGCCTCGTGCTCCACATAGAAGGGACGTACACACAGTGCGCTTGTCCAGCACTGGCCGCGCCCGCATGCACGCACACAACATACAATGCCCGCGGGGGCAGGCCTTTCCCACGGGCTTTCTCCTAAAATTCATTTTTAATAAATAAAAAAAGTAATAATAAAATTAAATAAAAATAAAAATAAATAAAATAATTAAATCAGAATAAATTACAAATTTAAATCACAAAACATAATATAAAACTTCGAGATAAATTTTAATGATTTCAAGTGGCCTTAAGGCCCGAATAAATAGGGGTTTTCAGGTACAAATTTAGGGCGATGGTGAGCGAGGTGTTATAGTAAAGGTAATTAGAGGCTGTAAATTTATACAAAAATTTTGGAGGCAAGAATAAATCATTAAAAATGGCTTGGAATGGATAAAATGAAATGTATGTGTATTTATGGGAGATGACGGGATGTTGAAATGGTTGGCAATGGATAAAATGAAATGTATGTGTATTCATGAGGGAGGATGGGATACTGAGTACTGTTAGGTGTAAATACTTAATTATATATATACATACATGGGAGAATATGAGATAACAAAGGCTACTAAGTATTGGAAATATGCTGATAAAACAAAAGTAAGAAGAGAGAAAAGGTAAGTCATGATACTAAAAAAATTAGGAAGGGGAAATTATGCAGATAAAATAAAAAATAGGAAGAGATAAAAGGGTAAGTCATAATACCAGAGAGATTGGGAAGGGGAAATAGGCTAAGCAAAAATAGAAAGGAAAAAAAAAGAGAAATGTAGAGCAGACCAACCAGAACAGATTATAAAATAACAGAAGGGGTTTGGGAGTTAAAACCAAATGGGTTGGGGAAAAACTGGAAGATCAGTCCAACCATGTTTCCAAGGGAATAGGTGAAAACTTTTGAGTTGAATATTCAGAGAGTATGAGGGATGAGTCTTAAATTCAATGGGAATTGTGGAATAGAGCTGGATAAAACTGGGGTAAATAGGATAGACTGGGATACCGGATGTTACCCCAAAAATTTGGTTGTAAATGCATCTAATCTTTGGTGTGATGTGTAAATTTTCTTACTAGGAAATGTAGCTCATTACTTTATTATTACAGATTAAATAAAGCAAGAGCAAGACTAAGATGGATAAGAGACAGGCCATATACTTAAAGTGTGCAGAAGTAAATTGTATTACACTAAGTCTACTTAAAGTGTGTAGGATTTGTCTTTCCTGATAGACTAGATGCTGAAATTTTACTAGTTAATGGATATATAGATTTGCATAATTCATCTATGCAATGGGAGTTCCCTTATGGATTTGTCATGGTTGTACTTTTATAAATTGTAGGACTTGTGAATAACACACCCGTCTCACCTTGGGTTGGGGTTGTTACAGAAAATACAGCTGCAGAGTGAGTGGTGATACAGAAAAAAGTTTTTGAAGATAGAATTTGATATTAAGGTTATTGTTTAGTACTTTTATTTTATAATGTAAGAAAAAAATTTAGAGTCTCGTACATATATTTACATTTTATATTTAAGGGATGTAACGCTTATATAACTCTATTATGATTACTAAAATTAAGTTATTTTACTTAACTTGAATGTATGTGCTTTAATTAAGTATGCTCCATATATTGTCCTATAAGACCACGTATGATCCACGAGAATAACGACATACACAATGCCAATATTACAAATCAATTCAATCTTGAATCTCTTTTTATATAAAAATTCATTTTTAGTTACTTTAATTATCTCCAAAATATTCTTTTACTAAAAATACAACAAGAAGAAAATAAAAATTTAACTAATTAAATTAAAATAATTAAACTATATTTGAATATTTTAAAAAATAATTTTAACTACTTAGTTATATTAATAAATTAATAACAAAAAATTTATTAAAGTTTAAAATTACAAAAATTGATGATATATCATGAAATTATAAAAATTGATGATTATCATGAAAGATAGTCATATGTAGAAAATAACATATAATGGACATTATAATAATACGTTTTATATAAAAAAATATTTATGCAATGAATATTAATTTATGTTTGTAATTTATAATTCACTTCTCTTTAAGTCTTAGTTGTAAATTGTTTTCTTTCTCATGATATAATTCTTCAACTACTGATTAGAATTTATTGTTATAATGCTTACAAAATATTAATTAGTTTAAGGCTAAAAATGAAATTAAAGCAAGTGAAAAGCAAAAACATTATATGCATGCAGATGAGTAGAGACCCTAAGACAAGAAATCTATTATATCATCTCATTGATATATTTTAGAAAGAGAATTATACAATATTTGTCTTATGCAAATTAAATTAGTTTTATGAATATCAATAATCACTTATTTATTTATTATTAATGTTATATCGTATATACATGATATAAAAAATGAACATTAATAAAAGATAAGTAGATTTAAAAAAATTATTTTTAAAATGTTAATATTAAATTGTAAATAGTATCAATGTATACCATGAAACTCAATGAGAAAAATAATATTAACATTATACAATTAAGGTTTCAAAGGCTATTAGTCTTGAATAAACGTGCTTTATCCAATAAATATATACCTCAGAAGATCCATGATAGAAGAACAAAGTTAAATACTTATAAAATAGTCGTTCTTTTAAGAAAATCCTTTTAACATATCATATAACAGTAATTCATAGTGATAGGCAAAATCAGAAACTATTACTAAATAAAGCAATAGGCAGAAAACACAACATAAGAAATATTTCCATTTTTACATCTTTTACTGTTTTCTTCGTGCAAAGCCATTTTGACATATATCTAGTGAGGGCAGAAGGGATTCCCAACTACCACTATGAATGACGTTAGATCAGATCATATCAGTATGTTTCGGTGAGCGAAACCAAATAAGAGTGGAATCTATGACCGCAATCATACGTTGTCATTGTGGCCCCTACCTACGGTTATACATATCTGCTCTCATCAGAGGGAACACTCATCATTCACAGGGAGTGGTTCACCAATAGATTTAGATTCAAAGGCAGAGGTAAATATGGAAACAAAGTAAAAACAGAAACCCTTCAGAGATAACTACCTAATGAATTTTACATATATTTTCCCCTTTTCTTATTTCGGCACAATGCCATCATGTCAAAATTTAACAAATATAAAATCATCAACATAATGCAACCTAATAGTACACATGCTTTTAAATCAAACCAAAAAATAAACAATAACATGTATCATCATAATTCATTTATTTTATCTAGAAAAGACACGTAGAGGTATAAATAAAAATACAGAATCCCTTACCGATACTTGGCGAGAAATTTGATTCTTGGAAGTGGATGAGAGGTGAGTTTTATGTCTGGAATTCTTTGATGACCCCTATAATTTCCTTCCTTGGTTTCTCTTTCTAAGAATTTCACTTTCTCTCTCTAGAATCTCACTTTAAGAAGTGAATGTTAGTGGAAAAAAGAGAGGGAGAGGTGCCCAATTTATAAAATTTAAGAACTATTGGATGCGTGCCACATGGCAGGCATCATGGTTGTCCACGTGACAGCAAGGGGGAGGCTGCCATGGTGGGACTCACTTGGAAAGGTGAGCCATGCCCTGCCGAGCGCAGGGCATGGGCGCACTGTGCGTGCTTGCCCACGCAGCACCTACTCGCATAGTGCCATTGCGCACGCTTGCAAGCACAGAGCCGCACATATAGTGCCATGTGTAATCATATCTCCATGCGCGTACAAGTGTCGGGGCATGCGGCTCGCAACCGCGAGATTTTTCCTGCGTGTCCAAGGATGTTTTCCCGTCTTCTATTTTTCTAATTTTTTTCTCTGTTTTTCTCTCTTTGCCCTAAAAATTTCCAAATACTACATACACATATTTAAAATTCTATAAAAGATGGGTTAGTACTTAAAAGCAGGCAACTAAAAATATACGTTAAATACTAAATATAAGTTGCCTTAAGGCCCAAATGGAGTTTTCAACACAACATTTAAGCATAGAGGTCTCGAGTTGGTACATCTTCCCCACCTCAAATAAATTTGGTCCTCCAAATTTTTTGTTTCTTCAAAATAGCTCAAGAAACTTCTCTCACATATGTTCTTCAAGTTCCCATGTCACTTCCTCTAGTGTGTGATGTTCCCATAGCACTTTGACCATTGGGATCCATTTGTTGCATAAAATCTTCTCCTTTTGGTTAGTTATCTCTACTAGGTATTCCACATAAGTCATGCCTGAGTTAACGGGAATTTATTTGTATGGAATGATGTGGGAAAGGTTAGGATGATACCTTTTAAGCATGGAGACATGAGAAAATATCGTGAAGATCATGAAATTTTTGGGATAGGATGAGACAAAAAGCTATGGGGCCTACAAGTTATATAATTTCAAAAGATCCCACATCATATCCTTCTTTTGTATGGAAAGACCTTTAGAAAGATGTGGTTGCCAACAACAAACTCCAGAGGCCTCCTTCAACACACAGCTTTTCTAGTAACTTTATGCAATGATGAGATTTCTTCGGATGACAGCAACCTTGTTGACAGTTTCTTGGACATATTCTGTCATAGAGAGATGTCTATTCCAAAGGTTATTCCAGCTGATTGGGGATCAATAAGGCCTACCATAAAGAGCTTCAAATGGAATCATACCGATACTAGAGTGGTAACTATTATCATAAGTAAATTTGCACAGGGGAAGATGTAAATCCCAACTGCCACCACAGTCCAGTACACAGTCACATAACATGTCCTCCAGCATCTAGATAGTGCGCTCAAACTACTCATCAGTTTGGGGATGATAAACAGTATTGAAGTAGAGGCTAGAGCCAAGGGCTTCTTGAAAGCTATCCTAGAAGTAAGAGGTGAAACAAGGGCCATTATTTGACACCACAGAAATAGGAATGCCACAAAGTCGAACAATCTCCTCAACGTATAACCAAACTAGTTTACTAGTTAAGTCAGTAATCTTTATTGTAAGAAAATGGGTGGACTTGATTAGTCTATCCATAATGACCCATATGGCATCACATATAGAGCTGCTTTTGGGCAAACCAGTGATGAAATCTGTGGTCATGTGCTCCCACTTCCACTCAGGATCAGGAGACCTTACAAAAGGCCATTAAGTCTCTAATGCTATGTCTTGATCCTTTAGCATGTGAGACATCGAGAGACGTACTAGATGATTTCTTTCTTCATTCTAGGGCACCAAAAATGGCACCTCAGATCATGGTACATTTTGGTACTACCAAGGTGGATGGACAATCTAGATGAGTGGGCTTCCTTTAGGAGATTCATTCTGAGTTTGGGGTGGTTAGGCACCCATACGCGATCACGGAACCAGTACAATCCATCATTAGAAATTCTGAAGTTAGTGTTATCCTCATAATCTAATTTGTCTATGTGTTTCAAGATTTCATGGTCTATTGCTTGAGCTTCCCAAATCTGCATAAGGATATTTGGTTAGATGCGTATCTGGGTGAGATGCGCGCAATTTCCACGATGACTAATCCTAAGGCCTTGAATTGTCTCGAGAATTCTCCAACTAAAAACTATTAGCTGGGCCAGTATGGTCAATTCCTTGCAACTAAGGCCATCTGTAACAATATGTTGGGATGGTAAATGATCTTTTAGTCGTAATCCACAGGAAGATCCATCCACCGTCTCAGTCTCACGTTTAATTCTTTAAGAGAGAATAGGTACTTCAAACTCTTGTGATGCATATAGATCTCAAAAGTTTGACCGTACAAGTAGTGACACCATATTTTTAAAGGGAAGATGATAGCGGCAAGCTCGAGATCGTGCATGGGGTAGTTACCTTCATGGGGTTTTAATTGTTAGGATCCATATGCAACCACGTGGTTTTGTTGCATAAGGACGCAACTTAAACCAACACGAGACGCATTACAATAAACCTGTAAGCATCTAATATTGTTGGGGAGGATCAATACTGGAGTAATGGTGAGTCAATGCTTCAATTCAAGAAAACCTTCTTCACATTCGAATTCCCAATTAAAGAGAATTCCCTTCTTGGTGAGGTGAGTCAAGAGAGTGGCAATACAGGAGAATCCTTCAATGAAGCATCAGTAATAGCTGGCCAAACCCAAGAAACTACGAATCACTACAATGTTAGTAAGTCGACTCCAATTAATGATAGCCTTAACCTTGGAATGATCAACATAAATACCCTCGTGAGAAACCATATGACTGAGAAAAGATATTCGGTCCAACCAAAAAGAACATTTGCTAAATTTGGCATAAAGGCAGTGCTACCGAATAGTCTCCAACACTTGGGTCAAGTGAGCGATGTGCTCTTCGGGGGTCTTAAAATACACCAGAATGTCATTGATGAAGACAATTAAATATTGGTCCAATGTCGGCTTGGAGACACGATTCATGAGATCCATGAAAATTGCAGGGGCATTAGTCAAACTAAATGGCATGACTCAAAACTCGAATAGGCCATAACGATAGTAGAACACCATCTTGGGAATATCCTCGAACTTCACTCGTAACTGGTGATAGCCAAACCTAAGGTCGATCTTTAAAAAGACTGATGCACCCTATAATTGGTCAAATATGTCATCGATACGAGGTAGGGGATACTTGCTTTTAATGATCATTGAGTTGAGTTCTCAATAATCAATGCAAAGTCAGAGCGTTCTATCCTTCTTCCTTATGAATAAGACTAGAGCACCCCAGGGGGAGTGACTGGATGGGATAAATTTCTTCTATCATAGTGCGATTATCTAATATGCGAGTTCCACGAGCTCTGTTTGGCTCATTTGGTATGCAGACTTTGAAATAGGTTAAGTTTCAAGGACAAGGTTAATGGAGAACTCAATCTCCCTCAGGGAGGCAGACTAGGTAAATCTACCATAAAGACATTTGAGAACTTACAGACCATTTGGATGGTTTGTAGTGATAGCTCGTAGTCCATATTCCTAGGCATCAACAAGTCAAAAATTTTAAAATAAATATGTTCATTCTTTCACAAGTCACCCAAAACTTTCACAATCAAACATTTATAAATGAACCTCTCTATAATCCTACAGTTGTTTTTGTTTTGGGGAGCGTAGGGTTACGAGCTTACTCTCACAATCTATGATAGCTCAATATTTTTCTAACCAATCCATTCCTAGGATTATGTTAAACCCTGAGAAGTCTAAGACTATGAGGTCTATAGCAATATGCTTGCCTGCGACACTGACTTTATAGTTTTTAAAGATTAAATGAGCTTTTAAAAATCCCCTAGCAAGAGTTTCTATCGTCAAAGTTTGCCCTAAAGGTTTTAGTCTTATTTCTAAATTTCTAGCAAACTTACATGATATAAATGAATGGGTAGCACCTGTATATATCAAGGCATAGGTAGTAGAATTATAAATGGAAAATATGCCCTGAATAATAGTCGGTGTGCTATGCATCAAGCTCATCGACGTGGTACACTCGGCCCTAGGCAAGCAGTCAGACCATGTCCCGAGGTTGTCAAGGAAAATCCTGAGCATAATGTTGAACGATCCTGCACTTGAAGCGGGAGTTATTAAGACGATGGCAGGGTCGATCGTCGTGATCCTTTCAACAGTGACGACATGACTAGGTAGACTGGAAGGGATTAGCAAGAGGTGAGCGAGGGGTAGAGATAGGTACTGTGGGAGGTCTCTTCTTGATGCAGTCAGAGTCAAGGCCAGCAGGTCTCCTGTGACATCCCAAATGCTAATTAAGGCATGTGGGTGTCAGATACAAAAATAGAATTACGAGTACATGATAAATTTTTATGCAGCAGAACAAATTAATACAAATCCCTTACAAATATATATGAGTTCCAATTACATATATATAACTGAGGCCAGAAGTGGTTACGAAATACAAAGTCAAAATATAAAAGAGGGTCACTTCATTCACTATGCTATTGGACTCGTCAGAGTGCGAGAACGATCATGCACTCAAGTTTTTTGGATCTATGGGATCCTTATAAACTTCAATAGGTAGGTTAGGTGGTGGTTCCTCATTTTCTTCCTCAGTTAGAGGGGGCATGGAAAGAGTGAGTTTTATATGCTCAAAAAGAAAAATAGTATTTAAATAAAATCGTAAGGTTTAAAGGTGAATTATTCAAACATAAATACTAACCATTTGGCTACTTCATAGACCTATCTTATATCATAAAAATAATTTATTTATTAGGAAAACAGTACATATAATCAAAACAAGTACAAGTCATACTAGATAATAGAGAAAATAATAAATCATGAAATACTAATATTTTTGTTTC
The DNA here is from genome assembly GCF_054855325.1 of Carica papaya. NCBI lineage: Eukaryota > Viridiplantae > Streptophyta > Magnoliopsida > Brassicales > Caricaceae > Carica > Carica papaya. The sequence goes on from NC_142314.1 coordinate 24,842,556, forward strand.
ATGGTTCGCAAATTCGTTACGACTTCCATCTCTGAAGGCAGATACAGATTTCTAACTACTAATGTGAAATGACCATATCAGATACAGATAACAGCAATTTGCTCATACAAAATTTTGGCCGACAAAAGTATGGTACGATTTACGACTACGGCCATACCAACTATAGTGGTCCTATCAGATGTCAACAGTCACGACAATACTTAGCCAAAGGTGATTCCTCATAGATATTCGCGTCACCACACTCGTCAGAGGGTATGCCGTCATTCGCAGATAGCAGTCCTCTTACGTTTTTCTAAACCAGCTTGGGGAGGGAAAAATAGATACCTCAATTGGGGTTAGGAGAATAGATACCCCTCAGAGATAAAAAGCCTAACAAGAGACTTGATGCATTTTGCATGTCAATACAAATACATACTTCGGACAATTCATACTTCATTTCATTTTTCTCTTTTTCTCTTTTTTTTTATTTTTTTATTTTTTTCCGGTAACAGTACCGACTTCATATTATTTTTATTACATGAAAATCATCAAGTGTTTATGAATCACATTGCATGCTTGAAAACAAGAACAATTTAGCTACAAACACAAAAGCATGCAAAACAGGCAAAATTAGAATTATCATATTTAATAATTTTTCTTTTAACTAAAAATACTCCTTAAGGCATCTAAAGAAATACTAAATTCCTTACCAAAATCTTAGTATTTTCTCATTCACCGTTCTTCTTTTCTTTCTCTCCCTCTCTCTAGATCACACTCTCTCTCTTTCTCTCTCTCTAATTCTTGAAAAATGGAAGAATGGAAGTGTGGGGGAGAATGAAAAAGGAAGACCTATTTATAAAAATTAGGAACTATAGGATTCATTCCAAGTGGCAAAATCTGATGAAGAGAGAGGAAAAAGATGTTCGGCACAAAAAATGAGGAAGAATAATCTCTTATGCCGGCAGCAATGGTGCACTGCCTAAGGCGACGGCAGCAAACTACCCGGGGTGGCAGTGGCCTACTTGGCGGACTGTAGCCTAGTCTACAGGTGCACAAGCCTCCTGTCGCGCTTTCAGGGGCTAGCCTGTGCATGCGCAAGGCCTGGTGTGATAGGCGTCGCATGCACAGGCCCCATGTGCACAGGGGCCTATTCACATAAGTCTTCTGCTCGAACGACGCGTGCACAATGTGCAGCGCTTGTCCGCGCACGAGATGATGCGCGGACAGACTACCTGCGAGCAACAGGACATGCGCAGGGTTTGACCCCGTACCGCACGTGGGGATAAGACATGCACGCATAGTGCGCAGGCATCCCGCGTGAACAGCTCCCCTTCACTGCATAATTTCTTTTGCAGGATTTTTCTCCTTTCACCATTTTTTCAAAATTTCATTCTTTTCGTACTAAAATTAAATTAAATTAAATTAATACAATTAAATTAAAATTAAATAAAATTAAATAGAATCAAATAAGTAAAAATCAACAAATTTTACTAATTATGATAATAATTTACAAAATAAATTAAATGAGTTCAATGCGGCATAAAGGCCTGAATAAATAGGGTTTTCTAAATTAATTAAGCACAATGATGGGTAAGGTGTTACATCAGTACTTTCTCGTACAATCATATTGCATCACCACTCTCGTCCAAAGGTACGTCGTCATCAATATGGAACAGTCCTCTCTCGTCTTTTTATACCAGATAGGGGAGAAAAAGAAACCCCTCACAGATAAAAAACCTAACAAAACACTTTATGAATCATGCATGCTAATACCAATACATATTTCTCATGTTTAACCATCACTCCATGCTTAATTACTTTACCATCGTATAATGTATCATATATCAATGTTTATCCCAAGCATTTAATCAGTTAAATTAAACATGCAAGTAATCAATTTACATATGTTCATGCATTAATATATAAATCATTTCATTTAAGCATATAAACTAAATTTCTTACCGAAACCATCGTCTTTCCTACTTCTTTTCCTCTTCTTCTATCCCTAGATGACTCTCTATCTCTCCAAAACCCTTTGGTGGATGGAAGAATGAAGTGGAAGTGATGAGGAAATGGTGAATTTAGGGTCCCTATTTATTGAAAATGAGGACCATTAGATTTGCACCAAGTGCTAAAATCTGGTGAAGAGAGAGAAAGTCGAGTTGAAATGATCAGATGTGGCAATCGATGGATGTGAGAGACAGATGGACGATGCAATGTGATGGCAGCATAAAAATTAGAGCCATTCCACCCAAACGACAGTGAAATGTAGCCCAAGCGAGAGCAGCACGCCGCCCAAGTAGGTAGTGGCTTGTCACCCAACTGTCAGTGCACGCTGGCCGAAGGTGGCGAACAGTGCCCAAGGCGGTGGCCTACGCTACCCTAGCCTATCGCGCATCACAAGCCTATCCTCTTGCATGTGCAGGCCTACCACGCCTAGCCCTTAGGTTGGATAGACAATTTGGAAGCATGGGTAGCCTTGAGAACATTCATCCTGGTAGCAACAGGGACCCAAATATGATCTCAAAATTTGCATAATCCATTATTTATGAGCCTAAAATTAGAAAACATGTCAGAAGTAAACTTACTTAAAATTTTGGTGATTTTTAGGTCAGTAAACTGAGCTTCCCAAATCTTCATGAAAAGATCAGGGAAAGCTCTGATGTGGACAAGATAAACACCATTGCCATAGTTGTTAAGGCAGAGTGCCTACATAGTATCAATTAATTTCCAAGTGAAGGCCATGGTTTGGGCCTATAAAGCAAACTCCTTTTGGCTCAGAGCATTTACAATTATATTACCTCTAATAGAGTAGTAGTCCTTGAGAAGGTCCAACCAATGCCTCTATCTCATGTTCAATTCCCTATGTGAAAATATACATTTCAAACTTTTATGGTTAGTGTAGATTTCACATGTCTGACCGTACAAATAATGGCGTCATATCTTTAAGGCAAAGACTATGGTTGTCAATCCCAGGTCATGAGTAGGGTAGTTATACTCATGGGGCTTCAATTGTCAAGATTCATAAGCAACTCCCCGACTGTACTGCATTAAAACACAACCCAAACCTAAGTGAGATGTATCACAGTAAACCTGAAATCTTTCAGTATTGTCGGAGAAGATCAATACTAGAGCAGAGGTGCGACGATACTTTAATTCAGCAAAACTTTCATCATATTCGTAATCCCATATGAAAAGTACATTCTTCTTGGTGAGACAGGTCAATGGAGCTGCAATCTTGGAGAACCCATTGAAGAATCACTTATATTAACCTATCAAACTAAGGAAACTACGTACCTCAGTAACATTGGTTGCCGGGTTCAAGTTAATCATTGTTTCGACTGTGGATGGATCCACAGAAACTCCTTTGTCTGAAATTACATGGCCAAGAAAAAAGACTCAATCCAACCAAAAAGAGCACTTGCTAAATTAGTATATAGTTGGTTCTAACAAAGGGTCTCCAACAAATGAGATAAATGGATTGTGTGTTCTTTTGGACTCTTAGAATATACTAAGATGTCATCAATGAACAAGATGATGTATTGATCCAATGCATGCTAGAAAACCCTATTCATAAGCTCCATGAAGGCAGCAGGGGCATTAGTTAATCCAAAAGGCATAACCTTAAACTCATACAGACAGTATGTGTAAAATTATAACAAATAGAAAAGTAGCTACTTAGGGTGCTTAATGCAGAATGTGGGATGTTGTTTCCCCCATCCCCCCACACTTAAACTACACATTGTCCCCAATGTGATGTAAACTAAGGAAAAGGCAATAAATAAATAGAAAGCAGAATTAGAAGAAAAAAAAATCAGTAAAAGAAAATTTGGAGTAACATAAAGAGAAAGAGACTCTCCTGGTGTTTATCTTTGGCAAATTCATGTGGTGGAACTTGTTTTGGTGATTAATTATGTCAGGGTGTTGACTTTCTCATTCAAGTCGCACAATGAGCAATCTATATTGTGCAGGCTGCCATTGATCATATGTATGTGCAGAAGGGTATGGTCAATGAATTCTGTGAAATTGGGAAATGGAGGAGTTAGGGTGGCTTGTGTTTGGTGCTCGCACTGCTTGCTCTAAATTCTTCTATCTCATTGCAATAAAGGCTCAAATGGGGTAAAGCAAGGGAGGCCATCTTTGAGTTCGAGGAGACCCATGTCATCCAAAGCCCGAAGATCCAAAGGTGCCTAGGGCCAGGCAATGTGCAAGTTTGTCTCATCAATTTCAAATCGGGTTACATCTTGGTGATGATTGAGCCCAAGATTAATGGCTGTTGAGAGGAGAGAACATTGGCAAATTACAATGTGAAATAGTACCCCAAGTTCACCCGACATCGCTATAACATGCACCAAAAAAAGTACAACTTTATCTTGGAGATGATGCTCAATGCGTCTCTAAAGCCAAAAAAAGAATAAACCAAAAATTAATGAATGTATTTCAGGCAAGGGTCACACAAGTAGAGATCCTCAAATTTATTGGGGTAATACACGTTCGAGTGATTGATATAAAGTTCATCATAAACAGCAGTCGGGTTAAAGTCTTCACAGAAATCATAGTTCGGGTGTTCTACTTCCTATTCGGAAAACCCAAAAAATCATTAAATTGAGCAATAGAGGGATGAAAATGTCTGCCCTTAAGACAGTAGGAGATGAAATTTGGGGTGTGAAGGTTTAACTTAGCTCGTTTGTAAAACTAAAAGCTGGTGTAAAACTCCCCAACCAGTTTCACGTAAGCGGCTACATCCACAACGAAGAAATTGGCCCAGCCAATGGCATAAATCAGTTTTAAAATGTCAATTATGATGTTGAGAGTGTCGAGCATTGGGTCATGAATGGATTTACCTGGAATAATGGGTAGTTTGAAGATTTCCCCATGTTGTTCCTTTTTTAAATCATTTTTTAAGTTGAGATATCCATGGTGTTCTACTTTTGCTGGTTGGTGATGGGTTATCCCATCCGGACCTAAGCTCTCTTTGGGACTCCTGCTGGAGTTTCTTCTTCTTTAGCAATCGTACTAGAAGTAGGAAGTGGAGGGTCTTGGGTTTCATTTGGCCAACTCAATCCGACATCTAGAGTGGTGATGTGCATTGACCAGGAGTCAAAAACATCAATGACAGGGCTTCGGGTCGATGAATTGGGCTAGTGGAGCTACTGCCATTGGTTGGTGGAGTAGATGTTATTGCTGGTGTTGGGGCTATTGTCTTGGAAGTGTTGCACCTTAATAAAGGCCGGAGGCTAGGGATTTTTTGTGCAAATCTCTTATGCCTTATTGTTGTCAACTATTGAGTGTCAAGCTGTATGAGATTTATTGATGAAGTGGGGAAGTGGGGAGATTGAGGGTTGGGGTTTGAGAAGTTAGGAGAAGTCGGATTTGAAAGAGGAGGGGGAGGTTAGGGTTTGATGTCAAGTATTTGGGTTTGAAATTCAAACTAGGCACCAGGTGGCGATGACTTAGGGCAAGGGAAGTTTAGGGTTTGCTGATGGGAATTTTTTTTATGTCGCTTTGAGCAAGGCTTGTGCAGTTTTTTCTGGTTAAAGGGTAAGCCTAGGGTGAGGGTTAGGGACGATGTACAGGTGTATGGGTGGGTTATAAGCCTTAGGAAAAGCTTGTTTTTGACCCGAGGAGGGGGGGCCTTGGGCAAAGCTTACCTAAAACTGTTGTGGTTTCAGAAGTCTCTACAATCATTGGGCAAGGGTTGCGTGAGGTCTCTAGGCAGAGTGTTGTGGGATCGACACAAGCCTTGGGCAAGGCTTATTTGCCTATCCCAGTGTTCAGCTCCTCTAATTCTACCACCTTAATTCCCTTTTCTTATACCATAATCACCAAAAAAATTTAATTTTCTAGTTTATTTGTAAAAATGTAGTAATTTATTGAAGGGACTAAAATTGAGAAGAAGAAAAAACATAAGGAAGAAAATATGGATGGTTGCCTCCCATCAAGCAGCCTCATTTATTGTCCAAGGCCAGATTTTCCTACATATTGTCAGGGGTGTGCCTCAGGTGAGTCGAAGGTAGTTTCTTCAACATTCTTTGTGGAGAAATCCTCATAAAAAAGTTTAAGACGATGTCTGTTCACTTTGAAGATTTTGTGGGTATCAAGGCTCTTGATTTCGACAACACCATGAGGGAAGATGTTAGTGACAATGAACAGGCCTATCCATGTTGACCTTAGTTTTTCGGGGAACAGTTTAACTCAGGCATCAAAGAGAAGGAATTTTTGCTTCTTAGAAAGTATTTGGTCATGGAATGTTTTCATCTTTTCCTCGTAAATTCTAGAGTTCTCATAGGCCTCATTCTGTATTTCTTTGAGGACCTGCAGGTGTAACTTCTGATGCTCACTAGCCTCCCTATCATCATGTTCCAACTCTTGATGGCCCAGTATGCTCTATGCTCAAGCTTAAGGGGGAAATGACAGGCTTCCCCAAAGATTAGGTGGTATGGGGACATTTCAACTGGTGTCTTGAACATTGTCTAGTAAGCCCATAAAGTATCATCAAGCCGTAGACTCTAGTCCTTTTTGTTTGGGTTAACTATTTTTTTTAAGATGGACTTGACCTCCCAGTTGGAGACTTTCTGCTTGTTTGCTGGTTAGTTGATGGTAGCTGGTGGATGTGTGGTAAGTAACATGATATTTTCTTAAGAGAGCCTCCACCATTCGACTACAAAAATGGGTTCCCTGATCACTTATTAGTGCCCTTAGGACTCCAAACCTCACAAAGATGTGTTTTCAAGAAGTTGACAACTATCTTAGCATCATCTACTCTGGTAGCTTTTGCTTCGACCCTTTTAGAAAAATAGTCTACTACTAACAAGATGTAGGTATTGCTTAAGGAAAAGGGGAATGGTCCCATGAAGTCGATGCCCCATACGTTGAAGATTTCACACACTAGAATGGGTGTAAATGGCATCTGATCTCTGTGACTAATGTTCCCGATGCATTGCTAGTTTTCACATGTTTTACAAGAGGTATACATCATGGAATAAGGATGGCTAAAACAGACCACACTCTAGCACTTTCGAGCTGTTCATTTGGGCCCGAAGTGTCCCCCACATGAATGTGAGTGAACAAAAATTTAGGATAGAGGCCACTTCAGTCTTTAGAATGCACCTCCTGATTATTTGGTCTGTACAATGTTTCTATAGGTATGGGTCATCCCATATACACTGCCTTACTACTCTTTTTATCTTTTCCTTTTTGGCTCTTTGTAGATTGGCTGGTAACACATGGATGACAAGGTAGTTGACGATGTCTACATACCATGGGGCTGTCTACTAAACCGAGAACAAATGTTCATTTGAAACCTCATCACTCAACAGGGAGGGCTCACCATTAATTGGTAGTTAGCTAAGGTGGTCTGCTACAAAATTCTCCATTCCCTTTTTATTCCTTATTTCAAGATCAAATTCTTGTAGAAGAAGTATCCATTGCATTATTCTCGATTTTGCCTCTTTTTTCTTTAACAAATACTTCAATGCTACATGTTCTAAGAATATAATCACCTATATTCCCAAGAACTATGACCCAAACTTTTCCAACACAAACACAACAGCAAATAGCTCTTTCTTTGTGGTAAAATAGTTCATTTGGGTGCAGTCAAGGGTGCAAGAGGCATAATAGATTACATGTGGGTCTTTTTGTTCTTTGCTCGAGTACTACACCCATTACTTAGTTGCTTGCATCACACATTATTTCAAATGGTATATCCTAATTGGGAGGCTGTATGATGGGCATTGTAGCTAGCTTATTTTTAAGTGCTTCAAATGCTTTCTTACAAGATTCATTAAAGATAAACTCGATATCCTTTTTGAAGCAAAGAGCACAGGGGTTATGTGATCTTTGAGAAGTCCTTAATGAACCTTCTATAAAAACCGACATGCCCAAGGAAAGAACATATCTCTTGTATGCTTTTTAGATAAAGCAATGATTTTATAACATCCACCTTTGCCTTATCAACTTCTATTCCCTTTGCAAACATCACATGCCCCAAAATCAGCCCTTGGTCCACCATGAAGTTACACTTTTCATAATTCAGAACAATATTGGAATCAAGGTAATGCTTAAGCACCTATGTGAGGTTGCCAAGGAACTCATCAAAAGAATCTCCATAAACTATGAAGTCATCCATGAAAACTTCTATGTTTTTTTCTACAAAATCAGAAAAAATATTGACCATGCACCTTTGGAAGGTGGCAAGTGCATTATAAAGGCCAAATGACATCTGTCGGTAAACAAAAGTCTCAAAGGGGTATGTAAAAGTGGTTTTTTCTTGATCTTCAGGGGCGACCAGGATTTGGTAAAATTTAGAGTAGCCATCCAAACAACAATAATGGGTCTTATCAGCCAATCTTTCCAGCATCTGATTTATGAAAGGTACTGAGAAGTGGTCTTTTCTTATGGAGGGATTTAGCTTGCGATAATCAATGTAAACTCTCCATCCATTTTGCACTCTAGCTTAAATCTTATTTCCTTCCTGACTCTCTATCACGGTGACTCTTGTTTTTTTTGGCATAACCTGAACTTGGCTCACCAACTTGATGTCTGAGATCGGGTAAATGACCCAAACATCTAATAATGTCAATACTTCCTTCTTTATTACTTCCATCATTAGTGGGTTCAAATGCCCTTGTACTTGTCTGCTGGGTTTACTACCATTTTTTAATAAAATCCTATGTATACAAGTGACAGGTGAAATTCTCTTTATATCAACAATCGTCTAGTCTACAACTTCCTTGCATTCATGTAGTACCCTCACCAATTTTTCTTCTTTGGATTAGCTGAGTTTGTTAGAGGTTATCACCTGAAGGGCCTCTCCTTCGCCGAGAAAGATGTATTTGAGGTGTTCGGGTAGCGACTTCAATTCTATCTTGGGAGCCTACAAAACATAGGGTGGAAGTTTTATGTGAGCTATGGGGAGATCAAACAATTACATATGTGAGTTATTTGGCTAGTTCTTTATAGCTTCTAGATGTGTTTGACAGGCCCTATTCAAACGGATTTAAAGCAACAAATGTATGTAGATACAGTAAGTAAATAAATACCAAGGATTGAACAAAACATGAATCAAATCAATTAAATTTCCCAAATAGATCACTGGAGTTCACCAAATCTCAAGTATGAAAAAGAAATAAACTAGCCACTCATGTGGGCTTTATAATAGAGAAGAATTCTTAGTGATTAAAGAAGAGAAGATATATGAAGAAGAAAGAGTGCAGCAGCAGGGAAATCTACTTTTGTGCGACATCAAGTAGAAGGGAATATGACTCTACTTTAATAGCCGCCTATTTTATAGTCGTCAGGAGTCTAGGGTTTTTTTCATTTTCTTTCCTTTTTTTATGATCTTGTTCCTTGATTTCAGCATACCTTTATCTTTCTAGAATGATTTCCTCATGATTTTCTGCCTTTAGATCATGGCAAGGAGGATATCTCCTCAGATTTTCAAAAAGCTTGCCTTTTCTTTAAGTGCACTGCAGGTCGATGCGCAAGCCTCAGACAAAGTTTGTTTTTCTTATGTGTAGCCCTTTTAAATTTAAATTTTTCCTTGGCATTGGCCCAGGCATAGTAGATCATAACTTTGATCCCATTTTACTGACTTGGCTGTAAACCATGTCCAAGGATTAGTTGTTTTTTCCTATTTCTGCTGAAGTGCAAGCCTTGGGCAAGGGTTGTGTACAGATGCCAATGCATACTGTAGCTATGGGGTCTTAGCCTTGCCCAATGCCAAGACCGTGATAATGGTAATTTTGTGGCTCCCACTATTATTTTCTGTGGTTTTTCCCGACTTTAGGTTCCCACTCGTATCCTGCATCAAAATGAATAAACTAACTTAATCAAGAAGTAAATAATTCATTTTAAACACACAAATGTAGGTGATAAAGTGTTGTTTTTGCACTCTATCAAACTCCCCACACTAATCCGGTGCTTGCCCTCAAGCACCACACAACACACACTATCAATTCTCATCTCCTCTCCTCTAACCGATCCCAATCATTTTGCCACGACTCGCATGGTATATCATAACCTTCAAATTGAAAAAATAACCATCAATAGTAATTCGTAGGTTTGAGATTCATGGACCCACACCAATGAACGATTAATTTGACTAGTATTCTAACACAATTTGAGAGAGTTTTGTAATTTTTTCATTGTAAAAATAAGTCACGATGAACAACAAATAAATAGTAGAATAACTACCAAACTTTTCTAGATATAGAGGTTCCATACAATTGGTTCATGTGGAAAATAGAAAGCCTATTTATAGCTAACTTGAGCACTTATTGCTTACTTGAAATGTCACAAACCTTTCGATGTGAGTACAAATAGTTATGATAAATGGCCATGGTTACTCAGTTGCTCACAATTTTAAGCGGCTACTAGCACTACTCATATTACTTTGAGGTGTCACTAACCTTTTGATGCGAGTATAAACATTTGTGATGAATGGCCCCGATTACTCAATTAGCGTCCATTTCAAGCAACTAGAGGAGTAGATTATTATTCATGCTCTTCCATTTTTTTTTCCTAGTACTAGGCATTAACCGTAGAATTCTAAACATGAAAATTCAGATAAGTTGCAACAGAGTTCTTTTCTAGACATTGTTATTCACTCAAAGATAAGAACAATTCGATATTGAATAAGCAATCCTCAAGCACGTCATGCTTAAAGTACATAACCAAAGATAACTATTCCAAGTGTGAAAAAATGAAAAACAAACTATAGTTCTTAGGAGATGGTTATAAGTGCAAATCAATTTTTGAAATATCCCATTTAAGTCATTTGAAACAATAGTGAGAGAGGAGAGGGTATGAATCCAAAAATTGATGGAGGTGCATGTGTAGTGTAACTAACCTTAAGCAAGGCCAGTGAATCTAGATTGATGTGGCAGATATGATACTAGTTATTTAAGGTGCCTGAGGTAGAATGCAGGGTGCTACTTCCCCCACACTTAAACTACACATTGTCCCCAATGTGTTATAAGTTTAGCAGAAGGCAATGAACAAAAAGAAAGCAGAACATAAGATAAAATGGCAAAATAAAAATAAAAAATTTGAGTAAAGTAGAGAAAAGAAGACTCCCCTGTATTCATCTATTATGAGTTTTCATGTTTGAGTGTCTGGTTTGGGTGATCAATTATGTCAGGGCGTTGACTTTCTCGTGCAATTCCCTCAATGAGCACTCTATGTTGTGCAAGGTGTCATCTATCATGCAGATGTGCAACATATGTCCATGAATTCTTTGAAGTTGGACAGTGGAGGAGCTGGGGCGGCTTACACTTAGCACTCGCACTTCTTGCTATAGATTCTTCTGTCTCGTGGTATAAAAGGTCCAGGTGGGATAAAGCAGGGGAGGCCATCTTTCAGTTCCAGGAGGCCTATGTCATCCAAAGACCAAATATCCAAAGGTGCCTAAGGGTAGGCAATATGTAGGTTTGTCTCATCACCATCGAACTGGCTAGTGAACGCGACAATTCTGGTCATGACTAAGCCTAGGATTAATGGCCATCAAGAAGAGATAACATTGGCGAACTGTGACGCTAACCAATACCCTAGGTTCATCTGGTGTTGTTATGACATACACTAAAGAAAGTATAGCTCTATTTTGGAGATGATACTTAGTGCTTCTTTGTGACCTGAAAAAGAGTAAGGGAAAAAATCAGTGAATGCATTTCATGCATAGGTCACAAGGAACAGCCAATACATAGTAGAACAACTACCAAACTTGTCTAGATATAAAGCTTTCATACAATTGGTTCATGCGGAAAATAAAAAGCCTATTTATGGGTAGCTTGAGCACTTATTGCTTAGTTTAAATGTCACCAACCTTTTGACGTGAGTACAAATATTTGTGATGAATGGCTCTAGTTACTCAATTGGTTACAGTTTCAAGTGGCTACTAGCACTACTCATAGTTCTTTGAGGTGTCACTAACCTTTTGATGCGAGTATAAACATTTGTGATGAATGGACCTGCTTACTCAATTAGCATCCAGACTTGTGCATCTTTCGCTAGTTGAGTGTAAGCCTAGGGCAAGGGTCAGGGATGGTGTAGATGGCATGTGTTTGTTACTAGCCTTGGGCGAGGGTTGTTTGTGACTGGAGGGATTATTTGGGCAAGGCTTGTCCACAACTGTCATTGATGCAAGTGTTCCCATCCCTTGCCCAAAGGTTATATATAATTTCTGGGCAGAGTAATTTGGGTTTGGTATTAGCCTTGGGCAAGGCTAGTTTGACTATCTCGGTGTTCAACGCCTCTGGTTTTGCCACCTTAATTCCCTATTCCTATGTCAGAATCACAAAGAAATTATCGTTAATTGACAAGAAAATTGCATTAAGTTGCCGAAGAAAATAGGAATTGAGAGGAAAGAAAACAAAAAGCAGAAAATATGGATGGGTTGCCTCCCATAAAGTGCCCATTTTATTGTCCACATCGGACTGTGTTGTTTGCTGTTAGGGATATGCCTCAAAGGGGTCGAGAGTTGTTTCTTCAACATTCGTTGTGCAGAAGCCTTCATAAAAAGGTTTAAAACAGTGTACGTTCACCTTGAAAATTTTGTGCGTATAGGCTCTTGATTTCAACAGTGTCATGAGGAACTATGTTGGTGATGATGAACAACCCTTTGCACCTTAACCTTATTTTCCCAGGGAACAGCTTAAGTTGGGAATCAAAGAGAAGGACTTTCTATCCAATTGAAAATTACTTCTTGGAAAGTAATTGGTCGTGGAGTACTTTCTTCTTTTCCTTGTAAATTGTGGAGTTCTCAAAGACCGTATTCTAAATTTCTTTAAGTTCTTATAGCTGTAGCTTTCGATGCTCCCCAACTTCTTTAAGCTTCATGTTATAACTCTTGATGGCCTAATATGCTTTGTGCTCCAGCTCAACATGAAAGTGACAAGCTTTCCAAAAGATTAGGTCGTGGGGAGACATTCCAATTGGTGTTTTAAATGTTATCTAATAAGCTCATAAAGCATCATCAAGTCGTAGACTCCAGTCCTTTCTATTTGGATTGACCATTTTCTTTAAGATGGATTTGACTTCTCAGTTGCAGACTTTTGCTTGTCCACTAGTTTATGGATGGTAGGCGATTGATGTGCAATGAGTAACATGGTATTTTTTAAAGAGAGATACCCCACCTGATTACATGAATAGGTTCCCCGATCACTTCTTATTACCCTTGGGATTCCAAACCTCACAATGACCTGTGTTTTCAAGAAGTTGATAACTGTCTTAGCATCATCGGTCTGAGTAGCTTTTGCTTTTATTGATTTGGAAACATATTCCACTACTAATAGAATATAGGTATTACCAAAGGAAGAGGGGAATAGTCCCATGAAGTTAATACCCCATACATCAAAAATTTCACATACTAGAATGGGCATAAGTGGCATCTAATCTCTGCGACTGATGTTTCCAGTGCGTTGGCAGTTCTCGCATGTTTTGCAATAAGTGTATGCATCATGGAATAATCTTGGCTAGAACATACCACACTTTAGTATCTTCTGGGATGTTCGCTTTGGTCTGAAATGGCCCCCACATGTATCCAAATTGCCAAATTTTAGGACGAAGGCTACTTCAGTCTCTAGAATGCACCTTTTGAGTAACTAATCGACACAACGTTTCTATAGGTATGGATCGTCCCATACATACTGCCTTACTTCCCTTTTTATCTTCTCTTTCTTGGCCTTTGGTAGATCAGCTAGTAATACGCAGGTAACAAGGTAGTTGATGATGTCTGCATACCATGGGGCTATATCTTGAACTACAAATAAGTATTCATCTAGAAATTCATCGCTTAATGGGGAGGGTTCCCCATTAATTGGTAGTCTGTTAAGTTGATATTTTATCATTTCCTCCAACCACTTTTGGTCCCTTATTTCAAGGTCAAACTCTTACAAAAGGAGTATCCATCGTATTAGCCTCAATTTTGCTTCCTTTTTCTTCAAGGCCTTCAGTGCTTCATGATCTGAGAACACAATCACCTTTGTTCCCAACAAGCATGACTGAAATTTCTCTAAGGCAAATAGGAAAATGAGTAGCTCTTTCTCTGTGGTGGAATAGTTTACTTGGGCATTGTTAACAGTGTGAGAGGCATAGCAGATTACATGTGGGTCTTTTCCTATTCTCTACCCAAGTACTGCACCCACTACTTGGTTGCTTGCATCACATATTATTTCAAATGACTTATTCTAATCTGGTGGCTACATGATCAGTGTTGTCACTAGCTTTTCGTTAAGTGTTTCGAATGTTTTCTTGCAAGGTTCATCAAAGACATACTCGACGTTCTTCTGAAACAAATGACATAGGTGTTGTATGATCTTTGAAAAGTCTTTAATGAACCTTCTACAGAAACTTACATGCCCGAGGAAGGAGTGTATTTCCCATATCCTTTTTTGGTGAGGTAGTGATTTAATAATGTCCACCTTTGCTTTATCAACTTCTATTCCCTTGGAGGGCACCACATGTCCCAAAATCAGTCCTTGATCCACCATGAAGTGGCATTTTTCATAATTTAAAACGAGGTTAGAGTCATGGCAGCGCTTAAGCATCTTCATGAGGTTGTCAAAGCATTCATCAAAGGAATCCTCGTAAACTATGAAGTCATCCATAAAAAATTCTATGCTTTTTTCCACAAAATAAAAAAAGATACTAACCATGCATCTCTAGAAGGTTACAGGTGTGCTGCAAAGGCTGAATGGCATCCGTCGATAGGCGAAAGTCCCAAAGGGCAAGTGAAACTGGCCTTTCTCGATCTTTAAAGGCAACCAGAACTTAGTAAAACCTAGAGTAGCCATCCAAACAGCAGTAATGTGTTCTGCCAGCTAACCTTTCTAGCATCTAATCTATAAAGGACAGTGGGAAGTAATCCTTTTTTACTCAGCATTCAGGTTGCGATAGTCGATGCAAACCCCCCATCTGTTTTGCACTCTTGCCGAAATCTTTTCTCCCTTTTGGCTCTATCAAGGTGATTATAACATCCTAAAAGTTAATTAAGGCATAAGGGTGTCAGATACAGAAATAAATTACGAGTGCATAATAGTTAAATATAAAAAGTGGAGCAATTTACTACAAATCCCTTACAAAATATATGAGTTCCCAATTACATATATAACTGAACCAAAAGTGGTAAACAAATACAAAATTTCAAAATACAAAAGGGCCACTTCTACATTATGTAAATGGACTCATCAAAGTGCGAGACAAGTCATGTACTCAAAAAGGTTTATAGATCAATGGGATCCTCAAAGACTTTAGGGCTAGGTCAGCGATTGGTTCCTCACTATCTTCCTCATTTGGGGGGACGGGTATGAAAAGGGGTGAGTTCTATATACTCAGTAACAAATACAATATTTAAATAACATCATAAGATTTTAAAGGTGATTATAGATATCATCATTACTTACCATCAAGAGTCATGTCAGGGTCTTTTATTTAATTATAAAAATAATTTATTTTATTAAAAAAATTATTAAACCCATCATATCATAGTCATATCATATCAATCAAATATATCATGTTGAAAATAAAGAAGATCAAACAAATCATGAATATGCACTATTTTTTGTCTTTCTTCGCGAAGTCGTTCTGACTTCCATCTACTGAGGGCAATACAAATTCCTGACTACCCATGTGGAATGACCAATTCATTTCATTTATAATAAAAATTTGTGGTTTGATAAACCAAAAGTACAATTACAGCTTGCCAAACCATGACACGATCTATGACCACGGTTGTGCCTACATGTTAACTATGACCGCGACCGTACTTACCAAAGGCGACCCCTATAATTATATCACATCACTACTCTTGTCAGAGGGTACGCCATCATCCACAAGGAGTGGTCCTCTCACGTCTTTTCATACCAAATAGGGGGAGAAACAGAAATCCCTTAGAGATAAAAAGTCTAACAAAATACTTAATGAATTATGCATGCCAATACCAATATAAATTCCTCATGTCTATACATCATTTCATGCTCAATCATGTTTCCACCGTCAATTGCATCAGATATTGATATTTATTTCAAGCATTAAATCATTTAAGTTATACATTCAAATTAACAAGTTCATAAATGATCATAAAACATGCATTAACATGTAAAATTACTTCATTTTAGCATAAAAATTAATCATGAAATCATTAATTTAAACTTTATTAATTTTATTCTAGAAATACTTCTTGAGATGTTTAAAAGTAAATATTAAATTCCTTACCAAAACCTCGATGTTTCCTACACCTTTTCTTCTTCTTCTCCTCTCCTTCCCCCTCTCCCTCTAGATCACTCCCTCTGTCTAAGCTCTTGGAGGATGAAAAAATGGAATGGAAGTGATGAGGAAATGGTGAAGGGTGTCCCTATTTATAGAAATGGAGACCGTCAGATTTGCACCAAGTGGCAAAATCTAGTGAGGAGAAAGAAAGCCAATGGGAAGGATGTGATGTGAGAACTAACGGATGTGACTGACAGATGGACGATGCAATGTGACAGCGGCACAAAAAATGGAGGCACATTATCCAAATGATGGTAGCATATCACCCAAAAAATAGCAGCACATCGCCGAAGCCGGTGATGGCTCGCTACCCAACCAGCAACACACGACATAAAAAAGGCAGCGCGCACTACTCGAGGTAGTCACACACTACCCGAGGGAGTTGCACACTACCCAAGCAAGTCACCCACAAGCCCTACAGTGCGTAGGGTACTGCACACAAGTACTACAACGCGCAGGCCCTATAGTGCGCAGAGCACTATCCGTAAGCCTACCGCGTGCAAGACACTGAGGGCAGGCCTACCGCGCGCACAAGGTGCATAGAGCCACACCCATCTGCCTGCAATGGGATACACGCGTAGACCACGCCTCACGCCACGTGCAGATGGGACGTGCTCATGTGCACTCGTCCAACACTAGCTGCGTGCATGCACACACTGGCAGTGTACAACCTCGCGCGGGCAGGATCCTTCCCACGGGATTTTCTGCCTTTTCTCTGTTTTTCCTGAAATTTCTTTAAATAGATAAAAATGTAATTTTTCCTACTACAAAATAATTTTTTTAAAATCATTAAATCGAATAAAGTAAAAAATTTAAAAGTACAAAATACTATGTTCATCCAAAAAATTAAACATATAAAATATTAAAGAGTTTTAAATGACCTTAAGTCTGAATAAATAGAGCTTCACATTATAAATTAAGCACAAAAGTTTTTGGGGTGTTATAGTGACCCTGAGTTTCTTTGATATAGCCTGCATTAGGCTTACCCACTTGTTGTCTAAGCCTAGGTAGATGACCCCAACATCCAATAACTTCAAAACTTCTTTCTTCACCACTTCCACCATTGGTGGGTTCAAGCGTCTTTAGGCTTGTCTGCTTGGTTTACTACCCTCTTCTAGTAGGATTTTATACATGCAAATAGAGGGTGAAATTCCCTTGATATCGGCAATTTTCTAGCCTACGGCTTCCTTATATTCTCAAAGTACCCTCAACAATTTTACTTCTCTAGATTGGCTGAGTTTGTTTGAAGTTATCACTGGGAAGGTCTCTCCTTCAACTTAAAAAATGTACTTGAGGCATTCGAGTAGTAGTTTCAATTCTATCTTGAGGGCCTGCAAAACAGAAGGTGGAATTTTCGTATAAGCTATAGGGAGATCAAGGTAAGGGGTCATACATTTTACCCGCTTAAGGGAGTCTAGTTCAAATACGACTTCTTGCAAGCGTTGGTTGGTCACGTATTCTCCTTCCAGGATCTACAGACTGTCATCATCTAAATCATTGTAAAGTATAATACTTACCTCATCTCCATGGCTTAACTTGAAGTATTTTGACTCAAGATATCAATGGTATCGATGCTGTGCACATAAGACAAATCAACAGGATATTTAATAGCATCGTACACATTGAATCTTACCACCTCTCCATCGAATTCTATGATGAGGATTCCATCTTGGACATCAATTTTTGTGTTAGTAGTTCTGAAGAAAGGTCTGCCTAATAGGAGGTCAGAGAAACATAGAGATTTGTTGTCTTCTATATCTAACACATAGAAGTCGACTAGGAAAATTAGGTTGTCCACTTGAACTAAGACATCTTCTAGGACTCCTTCAGGGTAGAAATGGATCTATCCACCAGTTGGATGATAACCCCTATTTCCTTCAGTTATGTCGAACCCAACTTAGAGTAGACACGTATGGGCATTATATTGATTGAAGCTCCGAGGTCGCACATGGCCTTCCGTATGCCTAGGGTACTTATTTTGCAAGAAATAGTGGACATGCCTTGGTCTTTGCATTTGGGAGGTAACTTCCTCTTTTTGATAGCCAAGACATTTTTTCCCACACTTACTCTCTCGTTGTTCCTTAGTTCCTCTTGTGTACACAATTTTGTAGGGAATTGGCATATATGGGTATTTTCTTAATGGCGTCAAGAAGAAGGAGATTAAATTCAACTGTGTGAAATGTTTTCTAGGATTTCTTTACCATCTTTTTCCTTCTTTGTTTTGGCAAAACTCTATAGGAAATGCGGTTTGATTGGAGACTAAATTGGTTTATCAGAGTCTATCTTGCCAGAAGGGGTACTATCATCTGTTATTGCCCTTGTAGCCTTACCAAAGGCTTGTAGCTCTACTTCCTTTTGCAATCCTCGGCCAAGGGTAGTTTTAACTAAGTTTTTTGGCAATTGTTTCCTGCTTTGCAAAGTGATGGCACGGTTCACTTCTACTTGGGAGGGTAATTTGCCCTGAGATTTTAGCCAGCTCATGGAAGTCACAAGTTGGTTGACTTGCATCTCAAAGTTATGAATGCTAGCTCTTGTCTCCTATTAAAATTATTGGACGTTAATGCAAATGACTTAACAATTTCTTCGAGGGACATACCCGTTTGGGGGGTGCTGTTTGTGGTAATGGAGTTGATCTGTTTGAGTATTACTAGTAGTTTTGATGCCTTGCTCCATAGCTTAAGTTGGGATTGTCTCTCCATCCAGGATTATACGTGTTGGAGAAAGAATCATATCTCTTATGTGTTTGAGTTAGGAAGCCACCTACTGCGTTGACTTGCTACTGGTTATCATCTTGAAATATAGGGCACATATTCGTGGGATGTCCTGAATGTGCACAAATCCCGCACATTTAGGCTCACTGATTGCTTTATGTAACCATGATTTTACTAAATTGGTTAGCTCAAATATTTGAGAGAGGGTTGAAATATTTACCTCATTCACTCTCCGAGCGGTGTCCCAGTTGGATTGAATTATTAGGAGGTGGCTGCCATAATCGATATCAACTCCCTTGCCTGTCAAGGCGTCTTGTTCACTATCGCTCTGCCACTTGCCACATCTAACATTCTTCTTTATGTGGGTAATAGTCCTTTATAAAGGTAGTGAATAAGGGATTGTTCTGAGATATCGTGTTGTGGGTAGCTTGCACACAATCATTTAAACCTTTCCCAATAATCATGTAAGCTCTCATAATCTCTTTGACGAATCCCACATATCTCCCTTCTAATAGTGGTTGCCCATGATGCTAGAAAGAAATGATCTAGGAAGACTTTTACAATCTTTGCCCAGGTTGTAATCGATCCTGGGGATAAGTAAAACAACCAATCCTTGGCCGCATCGTCTAAAGAAAAAGGGAATGCCCTCAATTTTATCTGTTCTTCGGATACTCCATGCGATTTGGTGCTTGAGCACACAACATAAAATTCCTTGAGGTGCTTATGTGGGTTTTCATTCTCTAAACCTCTGAACTTGGGTAGCAAGTGTATTAAGCTAGATTTCAGGTTGAAGGCTACGCCCAGATCTAGGTAAGTGATGTAGAGGGGCTACTAGTTGATAGGTAATGCCAGCTCCCTTAAAGTGCTCTCTTGTTCCATAATTTCAATCTCGAGTGGAGCAAATGATGTGGTGTCTTGATGTGTCTCCCTTCTCTCTCAGGTCTACCTTCTTAGACTTTTGGTGGTCTTCTCAATCTCTAGATCATAAAGAAACGGTCCCTCACAATCAGACCTTGTCATAAAAAGGAAAAAAGTTCAATTATATACCATCTCCCTAGCAACGACACCAAAATTTGATGGATATCGAATCCATTAAAAATAAAATCCTAATTAATCAATAAAACAGAACCGTATTAGTGGTAAAAAAAGATCGAAACCATAGGGAGTTGAAAACTAATTTTCTTTCTTGATCAACAATTAAAAAGTAAACATGAGGGGGTTTTATGGGATTAATTACATAAAACATAAAATGAACAATAAGTAAAACGATGTTAAGCAAAATCTCGGCTGCAAGTTAAAATCTAAGCAATTATAAAGAGGATTACTAGTTGATGAAATAGCCAACTCTAGTAACATAATTAATCATGCATGCAGGGATTAGTTTTATTTAAGCTATGGCAAACCAGTTATAGTTGTCAGAAACGTTTCGACAACCAATCCTTCCTTATTTTTTAAACCAGCCAAGAAAGGTTCATTGTTTAGCTTTTTTGCTGCCAAGCAGTCCTCGGAACATCCATAGGATTTAACTTGCCAATGGCTTTAAAAACTAGAAGAACTTGATTCAAGTTGTCGAATTCATCCGCGTGAACCAATCAACTAGATCACTTACCTCCTCAGTAAGGCACTGATCGCTACTAAGTACTAGAATCACATAAACAATTATGAATTTGAGTGATTTGGCTAGCTGTTTGCAGCTTCTAGACACATTCAACGAGCCTTGTTCAAATGGATTTAAAACAACAAGTATATATGAATACAGGAAGTAAATAAATACTAAGGATTAAACAAAACATGAATCAAATCAATTAGATCTTACAAATACATCATTGGAGTTCACTAAATCTGACGCGGGAGGGTATGGGGAGGAACGAATCAACTCTTACAACCAACTCAATGTTATTCAATATCAAAACTTTAATCGCCTAGATAAACGTCTCCCTATAATTGAGTCTATAGTCCTAAAAGGAATGTGAAAACAAAGACTAGAAAAAATAAAACAAAAAAAAATGTCACGGACTTACTGATAAGTTAATTCCTGCTCCTTGGCTCAACAAGACTTTTAAAGACTCCTACTCCTTGAAGAACATGAAGAAGCAAATTCGCAAAAATGCTAATAGAAGAAAAACCTAAACTTTCAAGAATTCTCTCAAATTATTTGTAATTGGTGTGTTTACAACCTATGGGTAAATGCCTATTTATAGCCTTTCTCGAGCCAATCTAGATGAATACGAAACTCTTGCATAAATTAATAAAATAATATTCTAGATTAAATTCTATCTAATTCTAGGATAATTATATAATAAAATATTTATTCTATCACATCTAAATACAAAATAATCAACTAAATAATCCCAGGGATAGAATTTACAATAAAATAACAATAAAAATAAGATAATGAAAATAAGATAGGGCTTTAACCCATGTGATTTCCATGTAAAACACTTGGGGATATTAATTTAGGCATGTGGATTTTAATTTAAAACATGAAAAATTAAAAAGTGGGTCCCAAAGCCTTTAAATACTAAAATACTTAAACAAAATAAAAAAATTAATTAATTAAAACTGGGGAGGGTTGATTTTGGTGCAACCCGATGGGGTTAGGCCGACCGGCTTACTCAGGTCACACGTAAGGATGGCCCGTAGGGGTAGCGAGCATGTACGACTGGGCCAATTCCAGGCCTATCCGTATGGGGCACATGCATTTGACCCCTTGGGCCAGTCTGCACAGGGCCAGTGTGTCACATGCAATAGAGCCATTGTGCGATTGTGCACGCGAACCATGCGGCCAGGCATGCGCCAGTGTGCACGTGGGGCGTATGGGCTATTTTGTTCGTGTTTGGGCCTCCATGTCCACGTGTCGAAGAGTTTACCTGCCTCCAGTTTTCTTGTGGGGTGTAAGGTTGCTTCAATTGGTTCATTACAATGGCCAAGTATCCTATATGTACATCACGAAACATGTGTACCCCATTGATACCTATACTCAAACTATATTTGGGCTTTCTTCTTGGGCCGAGATTTTCGGGCCAAGCCATTTCTTAGCAATACAATTTGTTACCCTTTGGGTTTTTGGCACCTTCTGATAGGTCCCAGTCAAAGCCGTTAAGATTTTTCACAAATATTTCTCTTTTGAGCGAGAATGACCACAAGTATTTTTTCAGAAATGTCCTCCCTTTTTTCTTGTGTTTTTGGTGGTTTAAATAGCAGAATTTCTAACTGTTCTACCTAAAATAAAGGATCTTAGTTAAAATGTGCAAAAAAAAATTAAACATATGAAAGGATAAGTGACTAGGCTGGTGTGTTGCGGGGATCATGCGGAGTGCAGAAGGTGGGAAAAGATCGTGGGATCAAGCGGAGTGCAGAAGTTGGCTAGAGATCATGGCGGTTGGGAGTGCAGAAGTTGAGTGGGAATCATGGGGGTTGATCCTGAAGTGTTGACTATTTTCTGGGGATTCTTTTTTGGGTTGCCGTTGGGATCTTATGATCCTATCATTGCCTCCCCCTTTTTAAGAACCTTGTCCTCAAGGTTCAGGTACCTTTAGTCTCTTCGTTCAGCCAAGCTTCGCAAGATCAGCATTCTCTTCCTCTTTATTGCCTTCTAGAAGTAATAATTGGGATCAGTGGCATATGTGGCTAAAGGTAAACTTTTTGTCATAGTGGAAGCACAAACCTTGTACTCACTAACGCTATGCCTCTTCGCAAGATAACTGCTTAGGAACTGTGACTATCTCGGGCTGAAGCTTGCCTATGAAGGTGCCAATTAAAGCCTTTTGGGTCCACCCATGGACCCAATTACCAAGCCATTCAAACTCCTTTTAGTACTCTCCTAACGAGCCAACTTGATTAATTTTAGACAAGGCCTCATCAAAGTCTTCTGCCTCTGTTGGCCCAAAGCGGGCCCAAAGTTCTTTTACAAATCTGGTCCATGTCACCAACTTCTCCTCTTTTTGATAAATTCAGCGAAGCCATTGCCACCACTGGTTGGCTTCTCCTTCCAAGTGGAAAGAAGCCAGTTGCACTTTCTATTTGTCGACGGTGGCTTGGTAATCAAAGAATTATTCCACCTAGCTGATCCATTCGAACAGATCATTCCCTACAAAAATTGGAAATACTAGTTTGGCAAGTCGGGAGTGGAAGGGGGGACGGTTACCTTCATTTCTTCCATATCCTTCGTCATGGGTAGGCTGTGTCGGCCCTGCTCAGACTAGGGTATTGCTGCTGTAATCCTCTCGGTTGGCTAACAACATCTCGGTCAACCGTTTGAGGGTGTCCTCCATTTGGTGCAACTTATCTGCGACTCCTAGCTCCATTCTACTGAAGCTATCTTGCAACCCCCCAACGCTTGCTTCGAATTGTTTAATTCCCTCCTTATTAGACATGGCTCTGATGCCAATTGATATGTCCTAGTCAAAGCCGTTAAGATTTTTCACAAACTTTTCTCTTTCCAGCAAGAATGAACACAGGTAATTTTGCAGAAATGTTCTCCCCTTTTTCTCGTGCTTCTCGTAGTTTAAATAGTAGAATTTCTAACTGTTCTACCTAAAATAAAGGATCTTAGTTAAAATGTGCAGGAAGAAATTAAACATGTGAAAGGATAAGTGATTGGGCTGGTGTGTTACGTGGATCATACGGAATGTAGAAGCTAGGCAGAGATCATGGGATAATACAGAGTGCAGAAGTTAGCCAGAGATCGTGGAGGTTGGGAGTGTAAAAGTTAAGCAGGAATCGTAGGGCTTGATCCTGGAGTGTTGACTATTTTCTTGGGATTCTTTTTTGGATTGTCGTTGGGATCTTATGATCCTATCAGTCATCCCCCCTTCTTTGAGAGGATTCATCCTCGAATCTGCAGAGATTATAAACTTTTTATCTAAGGTCAATGAGGATAGATGACTTACTAGATCACCGATAGGGCACTTGGGTTGTTCTTAAATGAAGAAGCAACTTTTAATTAGGCCCACGGGTAGTAAGAGCACACGTGTGTGGCCCAAGCTCAGGCCCCGCAAAAACCTATCAGCATAAATTGGGTCCAACCCAAGCGACCCCATGAGCTCGTGCAACATACTCCTTTTTTAAAAAATCTTTTAGGATTTCTTTTCTTCTTTTTTCCTACTTCTACAAAGTCTCCAAAATTGCAGCATAATTTATCTCATGTGATAAATATGATTAATTTAAAGGAAAAAGTCTCTTTAAGGTTGAAGTTCAAGTAAGATCAAGCTCTTGAAGACTTGGGTAAGAAAGACCAATTATTTTAATATTATTTAATATTATTTTATTATAAATTCTTATCCCTATGATTATTTAATTAATTAAATTAGGATAAGGATAAGAATTTTTATTATTTAATTTATTAGGTACTTTTTTTTTGAATTAAATTAGGAATTAGAATATGGATATGAATCTTAAATTCTATTCTATATGGAAGTAGTAATTAAGAGTCTATATAAAGGCCTTACCACAAGCATTGTAATCATATTTTTGAGAATTAATAAAAATCAAAGCTTTGAGTTTTTGGCTAAATTAGCCTAGTGCTAATTTTCTTTCTTTTTAATTTCTTCCAAGTTAGGTGAGCTTGTCAAAGTCTTGATTGAGCCAAGGAGTTGGGATCAACTTATTGGGTAAGTCGTGACGTTTTTTCTTTCCTTGTTTTTGTTTCCTTAGTTTTTGTTATTACTTTCTTAATTTTTAGGATTGTAATTTCAATTAGAGGAAGAGATTTTAATTAGGTTGTTTAAGTTTTGATATTGCATGCAATTGGGTAGAGGTTCCAGGAGTCAAAATGATCCTTCTCATACCCTCCCATGTCAGGTGGTATCAGAGCTTAGGTGCTTAGTGAACGTGTTTATGTTAATTGCTTTAACATTTTTGTGAATAAATTAAAAATTCAAATTAAAATTTGTTTTGTTAATTTTTATTGCATCCCACTTTGAATTCATATCTATCTGTTTAATTTAACTAGTTTGTGTTTATAATAAAAAATTACAAAGTTAAAAATATAAAAAATATCTCAATTGCATACCATGAGACAATTAGCACATTGTTTGCATATTGGATTCAAAAGCAGAGTAACCGCCTAATAAGTGAGGTTGGAAAACTTTTGTGGATTTAAAGGCAGAGTACCTCACCCAATAGGTACGCATGAAAGCTTTTAGGTTTTCATTCCTTTTGCATCATTTATTTGTCTAAAGTAAAAAAAGGAAGATTAACTCACCCACTGTGAACAAAAACCTTTTATGCTTCACTTTTAATTGATCATTTTGTATCTTGGAATTTTGGCTTAAATATTGCATAAAAAACTTGACAACTCGTAGAGTGTAGCCGGTATTAAGTAATATAATTAGGACACACCTTCCGATTATATCCATTGGCATAATCGAATCCCTATGCAATAGAGTCCATCTAGTTTTATTTGTGACTGATGTTTCCATTATTTCATTATATTTTTGTTCCATTACACAGTGAGTAATCATTTCTAGGTACTTAGTGTATAAATAAAAGCACACTAATCATTCTTCTGTGTGCCTGGTTCGAGCTTTTGTAGAATTAGATTCCTTTAAGATTCCTTGTGTGTCAGGAAAGACTAATGTGCAGATCTGAACTAAAGCAAATCTAACTAAACGCTCAATTCGACAGAGAAAGCTATAGTTGAGAGATTGTGAGGTAAACATGAGCAAAGATAAGGGAGAGTTTATTTGCTCTCATTAACCTTTTTTTGCAGGAATCTTTCACAATGAGTTTTCTTGAAGAGCTTGCCGAACTCCGGCACGATATGCAAAAACTTCAACACCTTTTTGACGAAAGAAATGATTTAGTACAAAAGGCATTAAGGAATGAGATGATCCGGTCATGTAATGATGTAACGGAGAGCCTTCCTAGTCAAGAAAAGATTCATGATCTCATAACAGTCGAGCACCTTATCACTAAAAATACAAAATAATAAGAAGAAGTCAACCATCAAGATGAATTATATGTAATTGATAACTCTTTTATTTTCAGTGATGATAGCTTGCATGATCCAAGAGGAAGTGTGACTCTAGTCATGAACCACATCAATGATGAAGTCAACAATCCAAGTAAGTATGGTATGATTTTTATTGTTATCACTAATCTTTTCCCCTGTGATAAAGGTCAAGATTTGAGGATGAATATTTTTGAAGAAAAATGGGGATGATGTGATCTTGGATGGCCCAAATTTAATTCCAAAGATAAAATCTTGCATTAAGGAGGAATCCTCTGGAAATCTGGACTCTTGCAGAATAATTACCCGCGAGTTCACTGCAGTACGAGGTCACACTCATGCAACACAACAGGCGTTCACACATAGATCCTATAAGTCTCGTCCTAAACAGGCAAGTAAGTCTAAAACCCTTTTGTTTCCTAAACAAGATCCGCTCAAATGGGAGAATAAGTTCTAGTTTCCTTAATGGGAATGCCTAGAACTTGAAAGTAATTTCATCCCATATTATTTTCTTAAATGGGATTATTCTAAAAGGTAGGCCAAGTTTACCCAAAGAGAGCTTAAGGCTTAGGTGATGGTTAATGGGCTTGAAGAAACTATAAGACAAAAAGAATGCCTAATTTTGGCCCAACCCGAGATGGCTTTAAGGGCATATGGCCAAAATGGGTTATGGCCCAAGAAGATCAAACCCAAAGACAAAAGGTTGGTCAAAGTCGCACCTTGGGAAGACCCGCACTTGTTGAAACATGCCACACACGTGCAAATAAAGTGATCCACACGCATTGTGCGCATATACATATGCATAAAAAGAAAAGGCCCACATGTGTGCAACAGCTCGCATGTGCGCAGGCCATCTGGCCCACGGCCACTAAGGACACACGAGTGTCGCCCAAACCCAAGCCCTACAGCAACCTCCACACAGCCCATCAGCCCGTCCGCGCAAACCAGGCCCAACCTAAGCGGCCCCATGAGCTTATGCAACATACTCTTTTTTTCTAAATCCTTCAAGACTTATTTTCTTCATTTTTCCTACTTGTACAAGGTCTCTAAAATTGCAACTCTACCTAATTTATCCCATGTGATAAATATGATTAATTTAAAGGAAGAAGTCTCCTTAAGGTGGAAGTTCAAGGAAGATTAAGCTCTTGAAGACTCGGGAAAAGAAGACCAATAATTGTAATATTATTTTAATATAAATTCTTATTCTTAAGATTATTTAATTAATTAAATTAGGATAAGGATAAAGATTTTTATTATTTAATTTATTAGGTATTTTTTCCAATTAAATTAGAAATTAGCTATATGGATAGGAATCTTGAATTCTATTCCACGTGGAAGTAGTAATTAAGAGCATGTATAAAGGCCTTATCTCAAGTATTGTAATCATACTTTTGAGAATTAATAAAAATCAAAGCTTCGAGTTTTTCCAAGTTAGGTAAGCTTGTCGAAGTCTTGATTGAGCTAAGGAGTTGGGATTGACTTATTGGGTAAGTCATGTGACGTCTTTTTCTTCCTTGTTTTTGTTTCCCTAGCTTTGTTATTACTTTCTTAATTGTTAGGATTGTAATTTCAATTAGAAGAGGAGTTTTAATTAGGTTGTTTGAATTTTGATATTGCATGCGATTGAGTTGAGGTTCTGGGAGTCAAAACGACCCTTCTCATACCCTCCCACATCAGATATTTTACTAAGTGACTACCTACTGATAGGTCTTTATGTTGTTTCATTGTTTGGAATAAAGTATTTTTCAATATATAACAAGGTACTTACATACTTGTTAAGGTTTTTACTAAAACAAATTATAAAAGTTTAATAACAAATTAAAATTACATTTTTAGGTTCTCACAAATTTTATTTTGAAATCCTATATTATTGTAAAGACCTTCTCAGAAGATGTTAAGACCACAATATTGGAACTTTAATAAGTTTCACATATATGGTGCATATTAACCAAACATTTAATACATTATTTCTATACTAGATAATTTGATCTTTTTACACACATTTAAATAGGAAAAAAGAGAATTATTTTATCTAGATAATTGTTAGAGTTCAAGTATATATGTAATGAACATAATATGGATTTGTAAGTGTATTTAAGGCTGACAAGATATTCCATAATTCTTAAAGGATTAGGATAATTTAACCACTGTGCTTTTACTCTTCTTAGTAGTTATGCCTGATTATAGCCCAACAATAAAGATATGAATTACAGAATAGAAAGGTTATCACTTACTATTGCATTTGTTTCTTAGCAAAACTTATATGGTCGTCATAATGCAAACAGAGGTTGAGGTGGAGTTTTAAATTTCAATTCAAAGATTTTGGCTTTAGACAGGTTAATATTAGTCACACCAAGTAATGATAGACAACTAATAATGTGTAAAGCAAATATAATAAACCCTTTTTTTACTTATGAAAATATTTTATAAGTATTATGATATCTCAAAATTTCAATTTGCTTGACAACATCTACTAGCATAAAGATGTTCCCCACGGACTAACAACATTGTAGAGTAGTTTTTGTTGGATTTATATATTTTTAATGTATTGAAATTGTAATTAATATGGTATCATACTTCCTTGTAATTATCATTGCATGAAAATCTTTGGTTATAGTAATATAAATCATTATAATGTAGAAGAACAAAAATGTCAAAAATATACATTGTAACTACAATATACTTATGATATCCCCACACGCACTTAACTGGCCAAAACACCTAAAAATTCTTTTAGGTATCTAAAATATATAAATTTGACACATTTTGTGGGGTTGAAGCAAAATAATTCAAAATTTTTGTTTGATTAACATTTAACGAAATAGATTATTTCATAACCGTACTTGAATTAGTCAGATCAAATCTTTGTAGATCTAATTTTTCATTAAAACTTAAATATGTCAAAATAATGTGATAATGATTTTTAGATCATGCATTAACTTACATAAAAAAAAAAAAAAAAAAAACAAGTCTTACATTTATATGACTTACATTGCTGATTGTCAAACCCCTTAATGAAGAAAGCCTAGAGAATATGAAATCTCCGTTAACTTCTCTTCCTTCACTTAAAAAGCTCTACAGTAGATACCACATTTAGTATCATGGAAACCATTTGTATAAGGTTACATTCCGTTGACAAAGGTTTCTTTAGTAATTAACTTAAATCGTCGTTAATAATTACATTACATATTATTTGTATAAGTTTCACTTTTACTAATAGATGGATTTTGGTTAGTAAAAATTTAACTACTCAAACAATTTCTTTATTTATCTCCTTTCCAATTCTTCAGTTTATATATATATATATATATATATATATGTATATATAAATTCAGTACCTAATAAAATTTATGTAGCCCAACTATATTTAATCTTATGGCTTATTAGCCTATTAGCCCATTTCTTTTAAAAATAAACTTACCCTAAGTTTGTCTTCAGCTTTTCTTCATCATCTCAGCAGGCTGCGGCTTCTCATTGTTCGTCCATGGCGCAACTTCTCATCGTTCGCCGATGGTGGCAGCTTCCTTCATTGTCCGAGGTTGCACTCTCATCTTCAACTTTCCTTCATCGTCACCTTGTCCTCCTTCATTTCCCTTCTTCATACCCGCGCCTCCTCCTGCTTCATTTTTCTTCTTCACCGCTGCGCCATAGAGGTTTATTCACTCTCCTTATCTCGTCAACACCATCTCCTTCTTCATCTATTCCCGTTTTTCACGCAGATTTTCCTATTTGCGTGAGAAAACATAGATAAATGAAATTAGGGTTTCGAGGTTTACATCATGATTTTATTAGTTCTACAATCATAAAAAATTTTGTTTTTATGATTTCTTTTCTCTATTTTTTTAGCATTTTCTTCAGTTCCTTTATTTTTATGATTTTTTTTTATGAGATTTCAGCTGAATCTGGATTGTAGCTTGGTTCCGTAGAGGAGCTGGTGTCCAGATCAAATGAGAGAGAAAATGTGAGGTTGTTAACTGTAAGGAAGATCTGTCTAATGCCGAGGACTACCACCGTCGGCATAAAGTGTGTGAACTTCACAGCAAAGCCACTAAAGCAGTCGTTTGGAAGTAGATGCAGAGGTTCTGTCCGCAATTCACCAGGTACCTTTTTCTTCCTTCAATATTGTCTTTCTTTATACGAATTTTTTACTTCAATTTGTTTTGCTTTTTTTTTTCTGTTTTAATCTTAGGTAGTGGAGTCTATTTGAGATGTTAGAACGCCCATATCTTTGATCATTTTAGTCTATTATAGTTTATGTTGGCAAAATGTATACTTTTTACTAATTCAAATACAAAAGATAAACCCATGGGGAAAATAGCTTTAGTAAACTGATGTTTAAGGTTACTTTGTCTGAAAAAATGTGGGGCATTTCTTTTGCTTGTGTGCCCAGGATTGCATCCTTACGGTGTCTTTTGTCAAGAATAGTTTTTTTCCTCTATTGAGAAAGGGCCTTAGTTGATGATTTTGTTGGAATCTACAAAATGTTTTGCGTTCTTCCATGGGATTTTTGCTTGCCGCCGTATGTAAGGCTTTTTGGTAAGACCTTTTTCAAGAAAAATGTTTATTGTTAATTAGCGTCTTTCGTTATAAAAGAGGTTCTAGTTCAAATAATTTAAATGAACTAAAACCGCCAAATTCATATCCTAACCCCTTCTCTCCTCTCCAAGAGTGTTTTGGATATTTGTTCCCTGTGATCTTTTCTTTACTCAACTTATTTCTTTACTAGGTTTCTTATGTTTGTGGGTTGAGTTAGTATTAGAAGTTCAAATTGAGTTAATGTGCCTTGATTGAATATTTTAATGAACTATTAAATCTATTTAATTCTTTGCCGTTGTAAATTGAAGCTTTTTTTCTGGGTCTTTCTTTATAATATATATTGAATTAGCAATCAGGTGTGGCACTTCCAGAGAATTGTAATTATTGGGTGTCTAACATTCCTTTTCAATTCAGATTTATATAGTTAGAAAAGTCATAGCAACTTGTCTATTCTTTTACTAATTTGACAGTTTGTCCTTAACCCATATGTCTGGTTGTTATTGATTGAGCTTTTTGGTTTAAGGGATGATTGAAAGTGAGTTGATGGCAATTGATTTCCTTTTACCGTGCCAAGTTTTGTTTTGTACTGTGACATTTCTTTTTCTTTTCTTTAGAATCTGATTCCTTTATATTTCCTTTAGTAATTAATTGAAATCTTATTTGCGTTTCAAATATATCCTCTATATTGAGGTGACCATGTATGTGCAAATGCAAATGGGACCTTTTTAGGAGGAAGGTTCTCCACTTTGGGATATATTTCCTTTGGCTCTTTGTTCATGAGTTATAAATAGAAATTTAATTTCTCATGAATTTACCTATTCATATTGGCTGGAATAATTACTTTTTTTAGTCTCTAATTACTTGGTATACACTACAAGACGTGTGTATATTATTTTCAAATCCTTTTCCTCTGTAAATAGACAGTTTAATTGGTGTCTGTTTCTACCAGAAATATTGCGTGGTGGAAAGTCTGTTGTAAGTAGCAAAGAGGACCTTCTAGAACATGAGGAAGAAAACATGAACTTTCCAAGGTGAAGATTGCATTTTATGGTAAGTTAAAGAAACATAATAGGCCTAAGTGATAGAGAAAATTTGGGTCACATGACTCATGTTCAAAGAGTTGAATAAAGGACATAATTTTCCATCTAATATCAAACAATATTCACATGAGAAATGCAAGTATTAGCAAGTCATTGGGAATGGAAATCATTTTGGGAGTCAATTGCATCCAACCAAGTATCCTGTCCTACCATCAACCAGTGCATGTAGGAGCATTGGTTATTCATTTTCTGGATGAATACTTTTTTCCCTCCTTTTTTTAGTGACATGCAATATTCGTTAATAAATAATGTTTAATGGTGTTTTATGGCAGTTATGAGTGCGTCCATAGGATCATGATTCTAAGCGAAGAATACCCATGGCCTGGTGAAATTTTGGTTCATAAAGAACTATATCTCTCCTCAGTTTAAGGTTATAATGACCAAGTCATTATCTTTTATTGGTTCTTGCTCTAGTGACCAAGTCATTATTGTGGGGGAATGTCAAATCTTAAGTGAAAAGTATTAGATTTATTTAGTTCTTGGCTCATCCTTAGCCCTAATATTGGAATAAACTTTTCTTGTATATTTTTTCCAAAAATAAAAGGATGAGGTTCCTTGGTAGTATTGGTGTAGCCCTTCATGGGGCAATTCTCCTGCCATTTTGCTGGTTATAGATCTTGTTAGTGGGATTGCTCGAGGAAGACACATCTATAACCGACTCCTAGTCCAATGAAGATCCTTATTCATATAGAGCCTCTTGACTCTCGGGTTATGGTGCCAAAATTCACTAATTGTTAATATTCCTTTGAAATATCAATATATAATTTCATTTTTCAAGTTACATACATTTATCCATGTCTTGACGCCTCTCTTTGTCGGGACTGATGTACTTCCTTCAGACTTCTTTTTTAGTTCTTATATCTTGTCATTTGAGATGGGGAAAATTTTCTATTTAAAACACTAACAAAGAAACAAAAACCTCATTAAAATGGAGGCAAAATGCAAACATAACTTTTTCTACACACGATGCTAAAACAAAGATAATCTAATGATGAAGACTAATGATCTTTAGTTAAGGAAAGTTGTGCAAAAGTGCAGGGAAAGGAAGAGCCAAAACTTAGTTTTGATGGCGTCAAAATGGGTAAAACCTAGCTTTTGGTATGATGGGTGCACCACTTCAACTAGTGTACCTCAGCCACATGGTTTATATGTGCTAGCCTTAGGCCACATGTGGCACCACCTATTTATAAAACCTTTTTAATTAGGAATAGGAAAAAGTAAAAATCAGAATTGATTCCCAAACTATAAAAATGCCTAATGGAAAAAGATCCTAGTGGGGAAGTGACATGAGATTCCTACGCTAACAAGTAATAAAGTAATGAGTAAATGTCATTCTTAATGAGCATTGATTTTGATGTGGCTTATAATTAACTATACGTTATTTGAGATACCAAATGGTGAGATTGGTTTATTAACTATTTATTCTGTGGAAACAAATAAAGTAAATCCTAATTTACAGAGAGCTTTATTGAGTGCTTTCCATGCATTAAAGAAGATTGGCGAATTAGTTTCACACACTTCAATTATAAAGTTTGTTTTCTTTTTATATTGCATGTGATGGTGGGATCCCTATCCTATAATTATCTAATTAACTATTCAGCTTGAGATTTGATTATCCATACTTTCATGTTAATTCATCCTATATACACTAACTTCTATGTATTTGTTATAATTAAGTGTTCCCTCTCGGTTAAGGCTTAAGGGAGTCATATCAAACTTCCTAGGAGCTGGCCACGCTCCTAATCTTTTTCACTTTATGGTTTAGAGCTCACTTGAACAATGCATAACTTTCTTTTTTCTTGATTTTCCCATCCAAGGACCATCTATGATGTCCTTCCTCAAGCTTGCTTTTTCTCCTTAAAGTTTTTTGTAGAATTAACTCTTGAAAGGCTGGTCTCCTATTCCAGATCCATTTCAAGTTATAGCATCAAGTTTAGACCTAAAGGAGGCCTTTCCCGAATCATAATCTTTTTAGGTCTTCCCACTTGGCATTAGAGTGCGAGGAGACACTTTTTAGGTTTTCCTTTTAAGTGCCTAGTATTTCTGCCACTTGTGTCGCTGGGGTTGGGTCCTAGAGAACCCGCTCTTCTTCTTGCTTTTGTTTTTGTTTTTTTTTCTTCTCCCAATTTCTCTTGATCTCCCCCAAAATGGTAAAAAATAAATGAGATTCTCATAAAATTTACTCAAATTATCATCGTAATTATTAAGTAAATCATAAGCCGATTCCTTACTCCGTTATATTTTTTTATCGTTTATTCAAATCACAACTCTTTGAGCACAACTTTAATTTGAACTTATTCTTTTTTCCATAAAACTTTTGATGGTAATAATATTAGTGTTTATCTTGAATTTGACAGGAACTATAAACCCTACTATTAATATTTGGTTAAGATTTTTACTGATGTATGAAGATTATAAATATTGTACTTTCATTTAAATAATAAACTATATAAATTTATTCCATAAAATTTTTAGGGTACAAATTCCCATGTTATTTGAAAAAGAAAGAGTGCTAGTTAATCAAATAAAATGGGGAATGAAGGTGAATGTTGTTACGGTATATATACACATACATACTAGTAATTGAAACTTATAAAGAGATAATCATGTTGTCATTACATTTGTTGGGTCCTCATCTTACATCGTTGTTAAGGTAATAATTATGACATATAAAGAAGAATGGAGAGAGCGACATAAAGCGTAGTGGAAAGATAAGGATTATAATTTTAAGCTTTTGTATAAATTGAAAGTGATATTTTCAACCACTAAGAGAGATTTGTTCCGTGATCCATAAGGCATCTACGTCATCCCTCCCTTTTTAACTCCTTATCTAACTTGGAAATTTTTGGCAGCCGCTGCCATGTCAACTTCCCCTACTTTTTCTTTTCCTAGCTACACCCTTTTTTTCTGTGGGTACGTCCAAAGTTACCAATAAAGAAGCTCATCTATTGTAACTTAAAACTTTTTGGGTGCTTCATCATTTATAATAATAATCATGATGAATGAACTCAATTCACCCAAATATCTAAAGACTTGAATTTAATTCTTTTTAAATTATATTAAGCGAAGGTTTGAATTCGAATGTTTATTTAAGACTGAACAAAGAGAGCTGAAATTCCAATAAATTTAAAATGTACAAAGTGGAGTTTGATAAATTCAATAAAAACCTTGGTGTACTTTTTTATTAATTAATTTTATTTTAATATTTTACAAATATATTTAATATATCAATTATAGTATATATATGAAAAAATAAATTTTTATTTTAATTTGACTTAATCAATTAAAATAATTATTTTTTTCATAAAATTTAACTTAGAAGGTAATTTTGATCAAACTAAATACAAACCATATTCAAAAATTTATTGAGTGCCCCGACCACCACTTATCTACCGTTCCAATTTTGCAAAACAAAAAAATTACTCTTCAATTAAATATTTATTTAAGCAATCAAATAATTATAGAAAAAAATATAAGTATAACAAAATTCTAAAATAAACAAATAAATATATATGGGGTACATAAAAAAAAAAAAAAAAAAAAATGAAGCCTATTAAGAACGAAAGAGAGATAAAAAGGTCAAAAGAGGCTGGTGCACGAACTTGATCACGAGATGTGGGTCCCATAATAACGCGTACCCACACAATGTGGGACCATGCAGAAACAGAAAAGGGCTGGCAGAAAGGCTTTTTTTTCCCACGTGGTAAACATGAGTGGTGCTTTTTCTCTTTTGCCTTCAAACTTCCAAAAGAATCTATTCAAATGTTAATTACTAACTTGCCACTAAAGCTACTCCTTCCTCCGCGTCACATGTTCGTCCAGATTCAATATATTCTTTTTGTTCCCACTCAGTGGATATGGCAAATTTTCATCCTCCTCTTATGTAATATCTACATATTATATATATATATATATATTTATATATACAAATCATTATGATCATATTTTATATTCATGATAATATATATAATATAAAATGTTAGTGATTTATTCTTTTATTCCATCCAAAAATATATACAAGAGAAATGCGTTCTCGTTTTTTTTTTTTTTTGTTAGTCAAATACACTGTAAGTATCTAATATTTAAATATTTAGATAAAAATATAATTAATGATCCAATATTAGTACACTGTTAAAATGTTAATTTTCATGTTATTTTGTGGTTGTGAATTTTAAAAATATTATTAAATTAATTATTTATTAAAAATATTTTTAGTCAAAAATTATTACCTTTTTTATAAAAATAGTTGTGCAAAGCATTATTATTTTAATATAGTAGAAGATATATATTTGGTGAAATTGGTTTATGAGACTTTAAGTGTAAACTTTTATTCAAATCCAAAACAATTTTCTAAAAACTACAAACTGTAGTTTTTGTATTTAAAAACCTATAAAAATAGATTTTTAGCTTTGGTTTTTTTGTCAAAAATCACTTTTCATTTTATTTGTTTGCTTGTAAAAGTATTTATCTTAAATACAAAAGTCAAAGTCAAAAGATATTCGAAACAAGACATTAATATCTCATGTCATGAATATATTATATAATATCACGTTGCCACATTATTAAAGATGTATGATATTTTTTATTTTTTCAAATTATAGTACTTTTTAGAACCTTATTTGATATTCTAAAAAAACTATCATTTTCAGCATTCTCAAACTCAACTTTCACATAGAGAAGAGAGAAGAGAAGATAAAGAACTTCATGCAATAGCTAACATGTCGAAGCTTTAATACCTTCTTTTGTCTTTGGGTACTAAAAATTTTCTCAAGATTCTTTAATTTAGTCATTAGTCAAACTTAGACCAGAAGTACTTAAAAGGTTTTAGAGTCATATGGATGACCTCCTAAAATGGTATTTTTCACATATTAGAGAGATCTTGTGTTGGTGTTTCATATACACTTAAGAGGTCCTTCAAGTTTTTGCTTTAAGAGTGTTTGATATCCTTTGAAATTGGTTTCTGTAATACCCTGGAACCTTTATGCTTAATTGTTGTGTAAAACCTTTAATTATTCAAGCTTTAAAGCCATTAACTTTTTAAATTTATGTTTTCGATTTTCATATGAAACCGAATTTGAAATTTAAATTTTATATTTGTGAAACTATTAAATTATTTATTTATTTCATGTATTTGTTATTTATTTTATTTTGCTTATTTTCATTAATTTTAAAATTTTCAAGAAAAATAAAAAATGAAAAAACGACAGAGAAATCCTACAGAAACGGCCAAAAGAAATTTTTCCCTGTCCAAGCGGGTCCGGCGAGCCGTGCACACGCGCATGCATGTCCCATCCGTGCAGGGTGCGAAGCATGCAGTCTATGCACAGCTCCGCATGCCTATGCACGTAGGGCATTGGCCAGTGTGTGTAGCAGGCGCCGTCATCGCAATAACAGTCCTGCTTGCGCTGCCCTCAAGAAGTGAACGCCATCCCTTGGGGAGCGTGCATCGCCGTTTGGGAGGCATGCCTATGGTTTTTGTACCATCGTCACGTCGTCATTGTCTCATCGGTCATCTATCAATCGTTGCGTTGCGTTGGTCATTTTTTTCTTTCCCTCTTTCCTCACGGATTTACGCCACTTGATGGAAATCTAATGGTCCCCTTTTTCTATAAATAGAGACCTTCTCCACTACTCCTTCATCACTTCATCTTCAGTCTTCCATTCACCAAAGTAAATTTTAAAGAAAGAGATGGAAAAAATAGAAGGAAGAAGAGTGTAGGAAAGACTTCAAACTTTCGATAAGGAAACTTCGTATTTATTTTGCACATTCCAAGGAATATTTCTAGATTAATAAAATAAATATTTCATAAATATGAGATAACTTGTTACATGTTTAATTATTGTTATGTTTTAAATATAATTGCATAAATATTCCATGATATTGCAAGATTTGTATCGTTCTAGTAAACATGATGAATATGATGGCATGATAAGTGATAGTGCAAAAAATATGGTGTTATTTAATGAGTATATGGAATGAATATTGATATTTGTATGTATGGTATTTAAATTAACATGATCTGTTAGGTTTTTTTTATCTCTAAGGGTTCTGTTCTCCCCTATATGGTCTAAAAAGATGTGAGATGACCGCTCCCTGTGGATGACGGCATATCTTTGACGATATTTTCCTTCTTAAAAAACTAGTCCACCAACTCATTGTCTCCCTTTTTCTTTTATAGGACCAAAATGACTCGAGGGAGACTTTTTGTAGAAAGAACCAAGCAACTCGAGGCCTAGAATCCACTAACCACGACCAAGTTTACCGAGCTCTTTTGAACCATCCAGGGTCTAACTGCAGCAATAGGTTAAAACCAAGTCAACCATTGTCAACACCCTCTTGCCCCGACTGTTACCAAGCTGAAAGATCTATTTCCCATAATATTGTCGAGTTTAGAAGACTCAACCAACCCCACTTCGAAGGAGGCCCCGACCCCTTAGCTACAGAAGCTTGGATCCTACATATATAAAATTTTTTCTCTATTTTAGATCTAACTGAAGAATAAAAAATCCCCTTAATAGCCTTTATGTTGACTAGAGAAGCCAAGCATTGGTGGTGGCTTAAGAAAGATGTCCTACCCTCTCCTACCATCTGAGAAGTTTTCATGGATGTTTTCTTTGAGAACTTTTTCCTTGTATACGTCCGAGAAAAGAAAGATGAGGAATTTTAGGACCAAGGCCAAGGAAATAAGACTGTTGCCCAATATGCAATCTGATTTATCCAATTGTCTAGACTTGCCCATTTTGATGGTCCCAAAGAGTCGTAAGGGTAGCAAATTTCTGAAAGGCTTTCATACAGATATCTATGACCGAACAGTGATGATGAGACCTAGCTCTTATCTTGAGGTGCTTAAACATGCACAGTTGACTGAAGACCTTATCTCGGCTTGACACCAATGCATTGCCTGAGTCCGCACTCAGCAGTAGCAACACCAACCTCAACCACAAAAAAAAATATTATCGAACCTTGTCAATAGCCACCCTGACAAGAAACCCCGAGTTGCCTCTCTTGCCTACCCCTACTTACTTGAAATACCATTCGATCTGTCTAACCCTATCAGTATTGTGGTCGTTTTCACGGTAATCAGCCTTATCGGTGTTTAAATAACTTCTGCTACAAATGCGAGAGCACTTAACACTTCGTGAGGAATTGTCCTCAATGGCCAAAAGACATGACCATACCTATAGTTCAGGGACATGTCTATCATCTCGATGAGCCTGATGCCTTTACAACTCATGTTGTCATCTAGGGTATGTATTCTATCTATGATACCACTGCCCGAGCTTTGATTGATACGAGTGCTACCCACTCTTTTATTTTTTTATTCTTTTACTTGTAAGTTAGACATTAGGGCTGAACCTTTACATTACATATTAATAGAGAAACTCTCTCTAGAGGAATTTTAGAATCTCACTATGTATATAAAAATTGTAAAATAAAAGCCTCAAGAGCTGAACTACTAGTAAATCTCATACTTTTAGATTCTTCAAGGTTTGATATTATTTTAGGCATGGTTTACTTAGAGAAATATAGGAGAATTATAAACTATGAAAACAAAATTATAACCCTTCGTGCAACAAAAATAAAATAAAGGTATTTTTGTTAACTTAGGTAAAGCTTATATGCATGAATTTTTTCTTGTTTTCTAACCTTTGAGTGAATAGGAACATGGATACTGATCCGTAATTTTTACAATCCCTATTCTTTTTAACTTTCTAGATGTCTTTCCGAATGAGCTACCTTGTCTACCTCCCCAACAGGAGATAGAATTTTTCATTGATATACTTCTAGGAACTCAACCAATCTCAAAATCTACTTATCGCATGAGTCGTACTGAACTTGCTGAACTTCAGCACCACCTCCCCAAGCTTCTTACACAAAGGTTCATTCGCCTCAGCCATTCTCCTTTGGGTGCCCCAGTGCTATTTATAAAGAAGAAAGACAATTCTCTTCGATTGTGTATTAACTACAGAGAGCTTAATTGAGTAACAATAAAAAGTAAGTATCATTTACCCCATATTGACGACCTCTTTAATCAGTTGCAAGATGTTATAACTTTTTCAAAAATTGACCTCAGATTAGGGTACTATCAGTCAAGAGTGATGGAAAAAAATATCCCCAAGATAGCATTTTGATGCCAGTATGGTCAGTTCAAGTTCACGGTGATGTCTTTCGAATTGACTAATGCCCCTACTGCTTTTATTGATCTTATCAACAAGGTCTTTTGGTATGCATTGGATCAATACATCATTGTGTTCATCAATGATATTTTGGTGTTCTTGAAGAATTGCGAAGAACATGCTGACCATCTGTCCTGCGTATTGGAGACCCTTCGTCGAAATCACTTATACGTGAAATTCAGTAAGTGCTTATTTTCATTGGACCGAGTCTCTTTCGTTGGTCATATGATTTCTGGCGAAAGAGTTTTTGTTGATCCTTCTAATGTTGAAACTATAGTTAATTAAAACCAATCAACTAATGTCGCTGAGGTACACAGTTTTTTGGGTTTGGTCGACTACTACAAATATTTCATTGATAGATTTTTCAAGATTACAACTCCTTTGACCCGCTTCACCAAGAAAGGTGTAGCTTTTGTTTGGGATGAAGAATGTGAAGACAATTTTATTAAATTGAAGGATCGCCTCACCTCTGCCCCAGTGTTGATCGTTCTTGACAATACTATGCAATTTTAGGTTTTATGCGATATATCTCACATAAGTTTGAGATGTGCCTTGATACAACACAGCTAGGTAGTCGTTTATGGATCCAGACACCTGAAACTCCATGAGTGTAATTACCCCATACACAACCTGGAGTTAACTGCTATTATCTTTGCCCTGAAAATATGGTGCTACTATCTGTATGGTCAGACATTTGAGATTTATACTGTTCATAAAAGTTTGAAATATATAGTTTCTCAAAAAGAACTGAATATAAGGCAGAGGTGTTGGATATACATCCTAAAAGATTATGACTACAAGATCATCTACTATTTTGGTAAAGGTAATGTGGTTGCTGATGCCTTAAGTCGAAAGAAGTTCACTTTGTCGACCCAAATGATGGCCTTTAGTTCGAAACTAGTTGATGTAATACAGGCACTCTATCTTAATCACTATGGAAATGGTGCATACCTCACCCAATTTCAATCTTTGCCTGATTTTTTCATGAAGACTTGGGAAGCACAATGGAAATGGTGCATACCTCACCCAATTTCAAGCTTTGCCTGATTTTTTCATGAAGATTTGGGAAGCTCAATCCTCTAATCCTGAGATAACTCAACAGCTAAATTTACTTCTAATGAATTTCTTTATTTCAGGCTCATATATGATGATTTGTGTCGATTTTGGGATTGTATTTAGGTTCCTGTTGTAGTCAGAACAGATGTTCTTATGGTTGTTCATGCCTCCAAGTTATCCACTCACTCCGAAAGTATCAAGATGTATCGAGACTTGAGACACCAATACTAAGGGCCTATAATTAAGAAAGATATTGTTGACTATGTTTTCTGATCTCTTACTTGTCAACGAGTTAAGGTCAAGCATTAGATATCCACTCGAATTTTTGCAAGACCTCCCTATTCTAAAATGGAAGTGGGAGTATGTGACCATAAACTTTGTCATCGGTTTGCCCAGAACTAGTCCCAGTTGCACCACAATATGGATCATTATTGACAGATTGACCAAGACTGCCCATTTTTTTCCTATTAGAATAATAGACTCAACCAGCAAGCTAGCCTGTCTCTATGTCGAGGAGATTGTTCGACTCTACGATGTTCCCTCTTTTATTATTTCAAACAGAGACCCGCATTTCACCTCCCATATCTAAGACAATTTTTAGGAAGTCCTTAGTTCTGGATTGTACTTTAGTACTGCCTATCACTCTCAGACTGATGGTCAGTCTTAACGTACTATCTACACGCTCGAAGATACATTGTGCACTTGTATTCTCGACTTTACTTGCAACTGGTATGAGCTATAATAATAGTTATCATTCCAACATCGGCATAGCTCCATATGAATTTATGTATGGTAGTTCATGTTGTTCCTCAACATACTAGAAAAAAGTCAGGAACTAACGTCACTTATGATCGGTCTATTGTGTGTTGCCTTCGAGCAGTGAGCGCCGCCCTTTGGGGAGCATGCGCCGCTGTTCGACCGACGTGCCGTCACCGTTTGGGCGATGTGCCTTTAGTCTTCGTACTGCCTTCATATTGTTGTTGTCTCGTTCATC
The DNA here is from genome assembly GCF_054855325.1 of Carica papaya. Lineage (NCBI taxonomy): Eukaryota > Viridiplantae > Streptophyta > Magnoliopsida > Brassicales > Caricaceae > Carica > Carica papaya. The sequence goes on from NC_142314.1 coordinate 24,884,325, forward strand.
GTCCGTCAGTCATGTTCTTTGGTCTTCACGTCGTGTCAGTCATTTTTTCCCTTCTCTCTCTCTTCACGAATTTACACCACTTGACGAAAATCCAACGGTCCCCTTTTTTTTTAAATAGGGACCTTCTCCACCACTTCTTCATCACTTCATCTTCATTCTTTCATTCAACAAAGAAAAATTTAGAGAGAGAAAAAGAGCTAGAGAGGAAAAAGGGAAAGAATATAAGGAAAAAGAGAATAAAAAAGATTTTAAATTTTTGGTAAGGAAACTTGGTATTTATTTTGCACGTTCTAAGGAATATTTATAGATTAATAAAAAGAATACTGCATGAATATGAGATAAGTTATTACATGTTTAATTCTTGCTATGTTTTAAATATAGTTACATAAATATTCATGATATTACAAGATTTGTATCGTTCTAGTAAATATGATGACATGATAAGAGATAGTGCAAAAAACATGGTGTTATTTAACGAGCATATGGATGAATATTGGCATGTGCATGCATGGTATTTAAATTAACATGATATGTTAGGTTTTTTATTTCAAAGGAGTTCTATTCTCTCCCATCTGGTCTGAAAAGATGTGAGAAGACCACTCCCTATAGATGACGGTGTATCCTCTAATGAGAGTAGTGATGTGATATGATTATAGGACCACTGTAGTTGACACGGTCATAATCATAATACATGTCATGGTTTGGCAAGTTGTAAATGTGTTATGATTTAGTAAGCTACAAATATGCTGAAAATGACATGAAATGAAATTGTCAACCAACAGTGGTAGTCGAGAATCTGTATTGCCCTCAGTAGATAGATATCAGAAAAGCTTCTCACGAAGAATAAGTAAAAGATAAAAAGAAAACATGATATGATTTGTTTAATTTTTTTCTATTATATACATAACATGATATCTGTCTGATGAGATTGACTTGATGTTGATGTTTTTCTAATTAAAAATAAAAATATTTTCTTTATTATCGAGATTGACCCACATGCACGTTCCTCGATGGTAAGCAGATAAGGTATTATTATTATTTCCAAATTTAATTACTTTTAAAATCTTAGTAATATCGATTAAATACTATTTTTCTTACTGAGTATATGAAACTCACTCATTTCCATGCCCTCTCCTTATATGAGGACGATCGTGAGGAGCTGTTTGTTGACTTACTTATTGAAGTCTATGAAGATCTCGTAGATTCATGAACCGTTACGAGTGCATATTTTATTTCGCACTCTAATGAGTTCAACTTTTGAAGAGACTTATATTTATTTTTGTGTTGTCTCAATATTGTAAGATTTGGAACTCAATCTTTATTTTGTAAAGGATTGTAATATATTTTATTCTATTGCATATAATTAATTTTAAATGCACTCGTAATCTATTTTTGTATCTGGCACCCTTATGCTTTAATTAGTATTTGGGATGTCACAATTCTTAAGTTTTTAAAGTCCTTTAAAATCAACGTTTAAGGTGTCCAAGGTCTTTTAAGGGTGTTCCCTAAAGCTTTAAGGTTGCTTGATACCCAAGGGTTATGAAGTCCATTAATGTTGATCCATAAGGGTTATAAGGTCTATAGGATTAGTTCTTAATGGTTACAAGATCCTTAGAGGTCGATTCCTTAAGATTGGTGAGGTCCCTTATGTTAATTCTAAAAGGTTATTTCCACCTTTATGGTTAGTCCCTAAAGGTTATGAGGTCTTTTTATGTTGTCCCAAGCCTAAAGGTTAACCCCTTTAAGTTATAATGTTTCTTGGCATCAATCTCCATATATTATGAGGTCCCTAAATATTAATTCTTCAGGGTTGTAAGGTCCCTTAAGTCTTTCTAAAGGTTATAAAGTTTGTAGAGTTTGGTTCCCTAAGTTTGTTACGTTATTATGGGTTGTCCCTATGGGTTGTGAGTTCTATTTGGTTTAATCCCCGAAAGTTTTGAAGTCCCTAAAATGTTTATCCTTAAGGTTTTTGCAAGCTCCTTAAAGGTTAGTTATCCAAGGTTTTTTGAGGGTTTTTAGGTTCCTCAAGGTTGATTGCCAAGGTTCTAATTTATTTGGTGTTACTTCATAAAGAATATAAATTCCTTTAGGTTAGTTCCCTATGGTTATGAGATTCTTCAACATTTATACTTAAAGGTCATTAATTCTCTCAAGTTCCACCTTAAAAGGTTATGATATCCCTCAAGGTTAGTCTTAAATGAGCTATAAGGTTATCCTAGAGTTAATCGTAAAAATAGAGATCCTTTAAAATCAGTCCTTAAGAGTTACAAGATCACCATAAAGTTGGCCTTTAAATGCATGTAAACATCCATATTCCCTAAGAGTTATGAAGTCAACTCATAGTCAATCCACAAGGTGTTTGAAGTTTTATTAAATAAGTCCTTATAAGTCATGCGATCACACTATGATTGATCTCTAAAACTTGTAGAGCTAGTTCAAAGAGTAATGAGGACACCTTAGGGTAATTCCTAAAAGTAATTTAGCTCTTTAGTGTTACTCCCAAGATTTATGATGTTAGGGGGTGAGTTTCCATAAATTTTGAGGCCCTATGGCACATTAGTAAGAGTTATAAGGTCTTGAGCCCTTAAGATCTACGCTTAAGAGTTTTGAAGTCAAAGCAGTATTCATTTTTAAGTCTTCTGAGACCTCTATATTTAGTTCTTAAGAGTTACGTGTTCATTGATGTTGGTCCCCATAGATTATAAGGTTTTTAAAGGTTTGTCTCCCCAACATATAAATTTTCTAAAGGTTATGAAGTATTTCGAGATCGCCCCCCCAAGGTTGTGAACTTCCTAAAGATTGGTTCTCTATTGTCTAAAGGTTCATACAAGTTGCCCTTTAGAGGTTATAATAGGTGCGTGCAAAATCCAATATGAATTGAAAAAATTAGACCACGTAGGAGCAGGTATACTCTAGTCCTCGAATTTTAGGATATTGGGCTTTAAAATTCTAGTCCATGATGGTCTAACCTCAGTATGATCCCTGTTCAAGCCCAGTTTGGTCCCAATTCGAACTAGTAATTGATGCAACTTAAGTATATCAGCAAACACATTAGTCTTACAAGTGATAAAACAATGAGTAAGATATTATTCCTACGAGAATTGAATTGATTGTATTTTTTACGTAATTACACTAATGATGTTACTTGAGAAATCAAAATCAAGTTCATGTATTCTCTCTAATTGGAAACAAAAAATTCTAAACGAACCATTAAGTAGTGTCTTCTTAAGATTAAAATTCCAATAATCAATAAGTGTTAGGGATTTGATTTCACCTACACTCCAAAATGGCAATGGTTATAAAAGGAGCGAATTTATTTATTATTATGCATCCGATGGTAGAATTTCCAATAATTTTGATTAAATACTATTGAGATATATTAAATTTTATGGAGCCTTTTTAAAGTTGTTTGAATATGTACTTAGGTTTTTGTTTTTGTTTTTTTTTTGTTTTACATAAACTTTTTTTAACGTAAAATGACATATCACTTTACTCCCAAAATATCCATTTAAGTTTCTGCAATATATTTACTTTCAAAATTGAAACTTCAATTATCTTTTACAAAAAAAACAATCATTCTTTTTATGTACATATTAGAGAGAATTAACGAGTTTAAATTCATTTCTTATTTCATCATTATTAGAAATAAGTAAAAATTTAGTCTTGTATGTAAATATTGACTTATTTCATAAGTAATATTTAGGTTGCAAATAGGAGAGTTTAGAAAAATAAAATCTTAAATATAGTATTTATTAAAGAAATAAATTAAATCTTAAATTTATTTTTTTATTTCTAAAATTTTAACTATTAATAAAAGATGAATCCTCCCACGTGGCCACTTGGTAACGTACTCATGATAAATTGAATCTGCCTTCCTTTTGTTGATTCCTTTCTTTTTTCATTTCTCTTTTCGTTTTTCCAATCAATTCCATTCTTGTTTAGACAACAATATGGTATGGTCCACATGCTACCCAATATAATTGAAATATATAAATCATTTTCTAAAGAAATATATTTGATTATAGATATTTTCTTTGGAGGTTAAGTACTATTTTTTATTAAAAAAATTTTAATTCTAATTTATGTGAATTAAAAAGTTTATATGATAGAATAATCTCTCATATTTTAAATAATTTATTTAATTGTGTGCTAAATTATAAATTTACGAACATATCATCAGTTATCTACTTAATTATCTTGTTAAAATTTTTATTATGATAATATGTTAGTGAAGATAGTCATATGAGATTTGGTGGGACCATTATTTCTATAATTCGATTCAAAAGACATTTAAAAAAAATATCTTATGATAAAATAAAATAACTAACATGTTTTTATCATATGTTACATAAAATAACTTTAACATATGTATATAAAAAATGTCATTGAGATGATATAATATCAATATGATTATGATAGGATCACAATTGATCTACATTACGACATCTAGGATAATTCGTGAATCTTGCTATTCATATTATTTATATTACGTGGACATTATTGAATTTTTAAGAGATTATTACATAGTATGTCAAACATTATAATATGTGTAATCTTATTGAACATTAGTATAGTTGGCGCTATAATAATTATATACAACATGTTATATAAAGAAGTTTGTTGAACTGACTCAAACATTAGATTTTTGCATAGAATTGTCACTCAACATCAAGGAAAAATACTGTAACAACCCGAACTCTCATCTAGAGTCCTGATCTTATGTACATAGTGAAATTATAAAATAATTCGTGAAAAATATCTTACGCAATGAATTTAAAAATTTAAAATTACATCATTAATATCAATTTTAAAATATTAAATACATTTTTTTGTATATGAAATCCAAAATATTCAATGTTTATGAGGCATATATAATGTCTAAAATAAGCATTTATGGTAAAAAATAATCTTAGGTTCTGCTTAAAATGCAATAAAATACAAAGATCTCATAGCAGCTCTCTCATTGTGCAGAAGCCTGATCTTTAATTATTTTGATCTAAAAAAAGTTGAATAATGAATTGAGTGAGCTTAACATGCTCAGTAACTGTGTAAATACAAATAAATAATAGAGTAAGCTATATAAACTTGTAGAAAACATAAAATTACTGATGATGAGAGTTTGAAAAAAATTCTCTTTTAATTTTAGAAACACGTGATACCTATACTCTTAACTCATTCATCAAACATACTAAGTCAGATTATTCATATATATGTTCTTATAATGTAAGTGACGACAACCTAATGTCTATTTTCCTCTTTCTAATATCCATATGTCATTATGTTTCTTCAGACATTCTTATTCACAACATTTATTTATTACTTACAATTAATTACTATTTGGGATGGAAACAGTTTAATAAACATTAGAATTCAATTTTTTAATATCATATTGTAAGCAATAAACAACTCAATAAATATCAAAATTTAGTATTCTAATGTCAAAATTTAAGATATAGACAATTCAGTAAACATCGATTCAATTCAATATCATTAGCATTATACATGACTTTATATTCATTTTTATCATTTTATATCTTATTAAAATAGCTTCATTGCACGATATCATTTCTACTAGTATCATCGAGGGCGGTAAGGATCTCCTCTATCACGTGAACACATCACAGTTTACAGTTTATAATATACAGTTTACAGTTCACAGTTCATAATCATAGAGTACTTGTCGCTTAACCACGTCTAGCTGAAGTTGTATTCATAGATAGGGTTCACCATAGTCACATGCCAAATTGGCCACACACAAGCACCCACCTCTTCTTGATATCGGTTAAATAGGTTTTCCATGTCTTTTACTATTTCTTTGTTATTGTAACATCAAATTAAAGTCAATCTAATATCTTATCTAAAATCTCTTAAATACATTATTTCCTAATTTTATTTATTGACCTATTAATTCTCTAATTGTAAATTTTGCCTTGTTTCAACAATCCAATCTACTAAATCATACATACCATACATAGTCATCAAATAAACTCTTCTATGTACCTTGAATATCCTCACAGTTTGTATCATAACAATCAGTACATGTAAGAATTCAGTTACAAAATATAGCATAGAAAATCATCGGTAATTTCAATGCCAAACATAAATAAGAACACAAAATCAATAATAAAGTCCCGTCAAAATCCTACATCAATGTATAACTTAAAATAAAAATATCAATTATTAGACACCATAATTTTAATCCCTTAAATAGATTAAATATATTTATAAGAACTTACATAATTATCTAATTTCCACCTATTTTTTTTTTACAAAATTGTCCCCGAGATACAAAATCAACATATTAAAGTGATATTCATCTCGGGTTTGTAGTGGGCACCAAAGTTTGAACACTCATGCTAAAGCTTAACCAAAATTCTAAACAGGGTAAGTAAATTATCATATTAAAAGTAAACATAATTAATTAACTTTAAATCCTAAAAAAGAAAAACGTATTAGGATTTTTTAACTCACTCACCTGAACAGTGTTTCGGGACTCACCGCGCACAACTATCAGAAGACTTTTCACCTCTGCATGCTCCTCCATGCACCGCCACGTGCCATCACTGGTGCTCACACACGGTGCCATCGGAGGACTACGTGTCATCGTCAGAATTGTTGTAAACTGGCCAAAAATTGCCATAGAATCTCTCCCACAGTTAGATCCAATACGAATATGGCAAAATCATGCTGGAAACTACCACGAATCTGTGAAATTGTGTAACTTGCCATTGCAGGTCTTCTTATCCAACCTTCCGATTTCGTATGTTCCCTCTCTGAAATAGCATGATCGGACATGAGAGTTAAATTCCAACCCGATTTCCATGTCCAAGACTGACTATAAGATTACAAGAGACCCTTGTGTCCAAGTCAAAGACTTGCACAATAATTTAAAGGAGATTAAACACAAAGCCAAGATAGAATAAGACTTTTAAGAGGAATTCGATTGGGAAAACTTAAGCCGCCTAAAGAGAAAGGTTTATAATTAAGTATTTGAGTTTAAATTTTTAATTAAATTTATGTTTTCTATTTGAATTAGAAATAAGAATTAGATTAAGAATTCTTAATTTCTGTTTTGAATCGAATAAGGATGGTAAACTCTATATAAAGAGGCCTCCACCACCCTCCCCCTCACCATGTAAACAATTCATAAGTTCAATAATATTAAGTATTCTTGCCTTAAGCTTTTATGCTTTAAAGCTTTCAAGAATAAGTGAGTTAGTCTTTGACCAGTTCGTTATGTTAGAAATTGGGATTACTTATTGAGGTAAGTCTCGTCGCATCTTTTTTATTCCAATTTTTTCTCATTTCACTATTACCCTAGTTTTCACTCCCATGTTGAGTGTTGGTCAACTAGGGAGGATTTACTCACAGTTTTAAATTTCTTATTGTTGATGTATAATTAGAGTTTTAGATTGCTTTGTTCATCTCGAATTCTGCATCAAGAGGTGTGTATGCCTCTGGTTCTTTTTTTTTTTTCCTTTCATCAAAATGATGTTATTTTAGCCCCTTCTTTGTCTGATGCCCAACTTTAAAATGACGATATTTCGAAGCAGATGGGTTGGGTCCTAGTTTTAGCTTAGATATTACAAATATAATTTAATAATTGTGTTGAATATTTGTTGTTCTTATTCCTACCAAGGTTATATAAACAAGAATTTAATCATAACTGTTGTTTATATGCTTTTATCATAAAAAAATTTATCAACATGAAAAATTATATTTTTACCTATAGTTATAGTGATTAAGGGTGTGTATTCTCGCTTTAGATTAAAAAATAGGTCATACTAGACTATTTAGTCAGGATTATATCAAACAAAATAAGGTCTATTCCAGTCCAATTCTCGGTATGGATAAGACCATAATCAATTATAAAAAAAAAAATCTTAAAACTAGAATTTAAAAAAAAAAAAACTAAGATATTCTATTGATTTTTTTATTAATAGATTTTTTTTAATTAAAAATTTGATCTATTTCAATATGAACTAGAGTAGATTGATAAGTATTACTATAGTCTAGTTTAGAGAAAAATAAAATGGTCAGGTTTCAAGGCTAGACCCCTCTTCTTATTTGGTCCTTGGTTGAGTCCAATCTGATCCAATTATGTCTAGTTTTAGAGGGATGACTCCTAAAAACAATGATCAAATAAAGATATATTTCATAATATCTGTACAAAGTACTTCTTGAACTTAGCTCCACCATGGTTAGCTTAACTAATAAGACTTGACACATTTTATATCTAAGATCATTCCACAAAATAGAAAGATAGAGGGAAAAGAATCTATGTTATAACTATTGATGGAGTATTTACTTTCAATTAAATTTCACTCATGATTTATAAGTTCAACCTAATTATTAATGTGATTAGTAAATGATGTTGTCGACTAATATGTTTGATAAACTATTACTAGCTTAATATTGAACATGATGTGTCAAACAAAAGACTAATCAAATATGATCTCATCCTAGTCTTTATCTTTCTATAAGAATCTTAAATTCCTAGTGAGATCTCAATAGGATCATGATCAAATCTTCATAAAATCATGATTATTTCTTAATCTTGATGGAGCCTTGGTTCAATCATGATGAATTTGGGTGAATGTTGAATCATATACTAAATCTTCATTAGATCTTCTAATGAATTGTGTTTTGTGTCTAAATGGGTCTTGGAATAAATTCCTGAGATTAATTAGTAGTCAAGATAGAATATTTGATGAGTTTAATTAAATATGGATATATGGAGACACAATAAATTAATTAAAGGTTTAATTCATTAAATTGGTCCTTCACTTAATTCATTAGGTTCATTAAATTAATTAAAAGTATAACAAATAGTGATAAGAGGGACAAAGGCAGTGGGGAGTGAGTAGTAGAGAAAGATAGAAGGAGATAATAAATTAAGGGACAGAGGCAATTTGAGAATTTAGAGAGTGTGAATGATAGGTAAAATAGATAGGATAGGAAGTAGCAGTGAGTTGTACATATAGGGTGAGGATTATATCAAAAAGTTCTTGAATAGCCATATAAGAAGATGTAATAAAAATTTATTGAAGGGTAACACCTTCAACCCAAGCATGTCGTGAATTGGGGAAATTAACATTATCATCTACCCATGTGCTGGAATGCTTGAGGAATTTCCCTTGAGGTGAGATGGTTATACTAGTTTTAGGTACAAGAGAATATGGTGAAGTATAATAAATGGACCCACAATTAAAATAACTATTATATAGATACTCATATTGAAAATGAATCCATAAGTTTGTATTATTCGCTAAGGTTTAAAACATACTTAATGGTAGAAGATTACTGAATTTGACGTTAAATTTAATGCACAAATAATTAAACACAGGGAAGGTCACTTATATTTGTCACATAATGAACTAAATTAAGTAGATCGCCAATTTGCATGCATTGTAGGATTTCATCATCCTTAAAGGTGATCCTTTGACTCTAAACCATGAAAGTCCTATGATAAAAATCCAAGGAGTTTGAAACAATATGGATATAATGAGTTTTAAGGATTAATGACTTATTTCTTATTGAACAAACTCTCCTATTCAGAATATTATCTTTGAAAACCAAATGTGAAAAGCATAATAAAAAAAAAAGGTTTAGGTGCAAACCTCTCGCTTCCACTAGCTTATTTGTTTTCCAAAACATTGTTAGGCACTAGACCATTTAGTTTAAGTTTGATTTGAGTCCATAGTAGGTTCAAGATTTGTGTATGCTAATTGGCTTCCTTGATGTATGATTAATTTTAGGTTGTCGAGAGTTAAAGACATTTATGTAGAAAATGAAAAGATTCTTGTGCAAAAGATAGACTAATAATAAAGAAAAAGAAAAGAAATTAAAAACAGACGAAGAATATTCCACAAGAAAGATGGGAGATAGACCAAGTAAGATAAAGGAGGAAGAAAGAGTATAAATAGATAGTTTTTTGTTAATTGATTATGTTGGGAATAATAAAAATACACAATTTATGCACAATGCTTATGAGAACTCACTAAGCTCCAAACTCTGAAACACTAACCTAAAGAGAAAAACACAAACTAGATGTTTTACAATTTTTTTCTTAGTATAAGTTATTATTCTTCTTATAATATTACAAGTTTATTGCTAGAAGAAGCTAAGAGAATTTTTTTTCTTTTATTTTGTTGAGGTTTTTTTGTTTGTTTATTCTTAATTTTTATAATTAGGTTATAATAAATTAGCTAAATAAACTTTAGACATATTTGATGGAGAAGTTTCTTATATAATTTTACCTTTTCTTTTGCAAGATCATTTTCATTTTGTTTAATGAAGTGTTTTTTTTTTAAAAAAAAAAAAATTGATTATGGGTTGAAGTCTCTATTACTATTCATACTTTTTTCTAAGAAAAGCTCATTTTTTAAAATTTAAAACATATTTTTTTATTTGAGTAATTAAATATAAGGTAAATTAAATTTTCTTAACTGAAAAATGAATATTTCTACTTTTTTTTACGATATTGTGAGTTCGAATTAGGTTGCATGTTCGTTAGTTTCCTCGTTCATAAGTTGATTGTATCGTTTCAGAATTAAGAAGTTGATTGTACTGCTAATGTGTATAAATATCACATAATAATTACTTACACATATTAATTTTTACTATGAAAGAGTCAATTAAAATAGTTTTAGTTTTAGGTCTAATGACAACTAAATTTATTAATTTAAAATAATTATCAATATAATCATTTTATGTTAAATAACTATTAAACTCAATTAATAAATTAACAAACATTAAAATCATCATCAAAACACAAACATGTTTCTTTTTCTTCAAGAGTATCTATAACATATTCTTATAAAAAATAAAACATATAAAATTTTGAATAAAATAGAAGATCTTGACTACAACTAAGAAAAGAGAGTTAGGAGAAACTGAACTGGAGATATTTGGGAAATCTAGAGAATTTAATTTGAAATTTACTATGTAAAATCTAATTTGAGAAACTGAAAAAATAAAAATAATGTGGGTTAACAAAGTTTGATTTAAGGTTTTCACCAGCACAAAACCAGACCAGGCTAAACTAGATCACAATGAACAAAGGACTCAATAAGGATATAAATCTAAAATGAAATGGATCAAATTTTTTTTTAATTTTGGGTTTTAGTTTTTAATTTTTTTAAATTAATCTTTTAGTTTCAAACCGTTCTGATCCATTTTGGTCCAAATCAAAATGGACCATTTTTTTGGTTCTCTAGTCTTCCAATCAAGCACTAGATCAAATAATATTTGCTCTATTTTGGTATGATTTTTCGAAATGAATCAAAATATAAATATTCCTAATTTTTTTAATAAATTCATTAATGAGATGATATACATATATCAATCACAATGTAATAAAAATAATCTCTAAATTAGAAAGACATAAAAGTATTATTTGATTCAAATTTATAATCGTTTATAAATAATAAAAAATATCAACCACTCAATTAAGCAATAATTTAATATTAACATTCCTATTTTGAAGGGCAATCATGTAACAATCCGAATCTTACTGACGAGATAAAGGCATTCACACACCATTTTCAACTAATAAATATGATAAATGTAATTAACAATATTATAAAAAATAACTATCATTATAATAATAGGTACAATATATGAGGTTCAAAAGATAAAATTAAACAAACTAGAAAAAATATCTTTAAGTATGATTTTATAGGATCTGACTCTAGCTCTTAGCTTATCCCTCACTGGTCTGGAACTTGATCCAGATTCCCATGGTAAATTTGGATGGGCTTTACTAACTCCCATATAATTAATCCTACAAATAAATATAGAAGTATCCTACAAATACATATAATCAATCCTTAAACAAATAAATCCCATATCAAAACTTTGTAAACCCACATTAATTTTTTTTTTTCATATTAGTTTTTTTGTAGATTATGATGTGGTCAAATTTCTTAAACCATAATCCTTTACACTCTTTCTCCAATTTTGATTAAACATTTTTTTCTTCAAGAATTATATCTTTTATTTTTTAGAGACATTTGTTACATGTCATCTTAAAAAAAAAAAAGAACATTAATATGGATTTTACTAAAAACTTTACATATATTGGTCAAATAAGTGAAATTGTAACATTGATTTGAAACATAGAAATGGAGTTTTAATTTTAAAAAATGAACAAATGATGTTACAATTAATATCAAAATCTATCAATTCTCATCCTAATTTTATTCTTAAACTTAATAAATCCTCAACTTCCTAGTAATTATTTATACTTATATCTCTTTTTTATTATTAATAAATTTAGTCTATTAGAAAGGAGATTATAACTTTTAAAATAAGAATTTGAACTTTATCAAGAAATATAATTGTTTGAAGAAATAACTTCATGTTACTAAAACTCCAATTTAAAATATGTTGACACCTTGAAAATAAAAAATTACTCTTAGAAGTCCAAATCTAGAATTGAGACAAAATCAATAATATACAATCAATTATGTACTCATAAACGCGTGCATGCTAATGTATTTTTTTTATAAAAAAAAAAAAAAAAAAGTGTAATTCGGCGGGAAAATTGGATGGCGTGAATGGGGATAAAATTGCAGTCTAAAATGGACCATACCTCTGTCTTTATTGGACAGCATTATCATTAGTAATTATTTTATAAAATAATTAGATCCGAAAATAAAATAAAATAAAAATATCACAGCAAGTTGCTAAAGGGGGAAAGTTTTCGGAAATAATAATAATAATAATAATAAAATGGTGTGGGGCCCAAGAGATGGATGATTGACACAGTTGGTGGATATTTGGTGAAAGAGTAGAAATTTTGGAGGCCGCATTTGCCATCCACCAATCACACTACAGCTTGTGATGCTCCATGCTCACCAAGTTCCATAATTATTATTATTAAATTTAATTACTCTAATTCTAGAAACTGTTTTTTTTAAATAAATTACTGTTGAGTTTTAAAATTCATACATGTATTATATATATATATTTATTTATTATTAAAACTTCAATTACACTGTAAAATGTAAAGAAAAATAATATTAATTAAAGATGGTAGAGAGCAGGCCAAGATATCAGCCGACTTATATCTTTCTCGTGAATGAATTAGTATCAACAGACAAGAGTATCGTAGGAGGGAAGATAATACACTTATATATATACACCCTCAACAAAATATTCTTTGCTCATCAAATGCCAGCCATTACACATGAACATATATATACGTACGTACAGAAATATGTATAAAACAACAAACAGAAACAGATAATCCATCACGGACTCGCATAAGCAATTTTTTTTTTTACTGATTTGTGTGGGAATTTACCTTCTCTGCAGTGGCAAAAACAAAATCAGAATTTAAAGCTGTTTTTCATCTTCTTCTTCTTCATCAAAAATTTAACTATCACGGGTCACTAACTACAAAACAGCCTCTGCTGTGCTTTTCACAATTATATAACTTTCTAAACATGCCCATATTCAGACATACCCTTTTCCTTCATTTTTAACAGGAACAACAAGGGTATACATATATATATATATATATGTATATTAGTATTCACTATTCAGTATCGCCCCCTCAAATGGCTCCTTTCAACCTCTCTGTTTTCCTCTCTTTCTTGGTTCTCTTCCAGTTTTGGATCCGTGTTGTGGGGCAATCATCTCCTGTTTTTGCCTGCGATGTGGATAGCAATCCCGAGCTGGGGAGTTATGGGTTCTGCAACAGGACTTTGGAGGTTGAATCCAGGGTGGTTGACTTGGTCAAGAGGCTGACATTGCAAGAGAAAATTGGATTTTTGGTGAACTCAGCAGGGAGTGTGAGTAGACTTGGGATTCCAAAGTATGAGTGGTGGTCTGAGGCCTTACATGGAGTCTCTTATGTTGGACCAGGAACCCATTTCTCCAATGTCGTACCAGGAGCTACCAGTTTTCCTCAGGTCATTCTTACTGCTGCTTCCTTTAATGCCTCACTCTTCCAAGCCATTGGCAAGGTATATACGTATCATACTACTCTTCTTTATTTCTTATCTTCTTGCTTTCCAATATTTGATACAAGGAAAGAAAATGAAGAATACCAACTTTGGATCTTCCCCAAAATTTCTTGGAATTTCTTGTTTTTGTTTTTCGTCCTTAATGGTTTTGTCTTGAAACTCTTGACCTAATTCCCCACAATCTGCACTGCCATTAGGCCAAGTGCCGGAGAAAATGGATGCATACAAACCAAAGCCAGAAAAGAAAAAAGAAAAAGAGAAGGCCATTAATGGATATATACAATGTTGTTAAATGAGAACATGTATAATATTGCAGGTAGTGTCAACTGAAGCTAGGGCAATGTACAACGTCAGATTAGCAGGATTGACATTTTGGTCTCCTAACATTAACATATTTAGGGACCCAAGATGGGGAAGAGGTCAGGAAACTCCAGGAGAAGACCCTTTACTCTCCAGCAAATATGCATCTGGTTATGTTAGAGGTTTACAACAGAGTGATGATGGTAACCCAAATCGCCTCAAGGTTGCTGCTTGCTGTAAACATTATACAGCATATGATTTGGATAATTGGAAAGGAGTAGATCGTTATCATTTCAATGCTGTGGTATATAATAATTGATTTACCATCTACTTACCATTTAGTATTTACCTTTTTTTCCTTTTGGTGTGATATGTTCTTGTGATGATCATTTTTCTGTTATGTGTCGGTCAAGTTAGGTAACAAAGCAAGATATGGATGATACGTTTCAACCACCATTCAAGAGCTGTGTAATTGATGGAAATGTAGCTAGTGTGATGTGTTCATACAATAAAGTTAATGGCAAGCCAACTTGTGCTGATCCAGACTTACTCGAAGGTGTTATTCGAGGTCAATGGAAGTTAAACGGGTACGAAATGCAATGCGTTTGAGTTTAATTTGAATTCTAAGTCAGTGAAATTAAAATATGTTGTGTTGACTTGTTGCAGCTATATTGTTTCCGATTGTGATTCAGTAGACGTATTGTTCAATTCACAGCACTACACGAAAACACCGGAGGAAGCTGCTGCTGTCTCAATTTTGGCAGGTGATTTCATTCCCCAGCTTCTTAAAATGCCTGCAAGGAAACAAATTGTTAACATCCCCAACTAGTTAATCTCAATCTTTTAAGCTGTTTCTTTCTTTCTTTTCTTAAGCTTTTGCAAGAATGCCTCTTGAATTAACATCAGAAAACATATATATCTATATATATATATATATATGAACAGGATTAGATCTCAACTGTGGATCTTTCCTGGGCCAGCATACTGGAGCGGCAGTAAAAGCAGGACTTTTAAATGAGTCAGCCATTGACAAGGCCATCTCTAACAATTTTGCTACTCTGATGAGACTTGGCTTCTTTGATGGGAATCCAAGCAACCAAATATATGGAAAACTTGGACCTAAGGATGTATGTACACCAGAGAACCAAGAACTGGCTCGTGAAGCTGCCAGACAAGGGATTGTTCTGCTAAAAAACACAGCAGGCTCACTGCCTCTGTCTCCCTCTACCATTAAAACTTTGGCGGTGATTGGACCCAATTCCAATGTCACAAAAACCATGATTGGAAACTATGAAGGTATAAATATCCACATACAACTTATATACCTCAACAACTTACACAAATTCCGTTTCTCATTCGATCATTTGCCTAGCTAATGCTGTCTTCATTACCATTAGTTTTTTACTGGTACTGATTTCTCTTGCTAAAACGTAAGGATATGTCACTTTCTATAACTAACTCAAGAAGGAAGATTACTTTAGTTTGGAATTTGTAAAGGAGATAAACGAATAGAGTGGTGTAAAATTTGACAGGGACACCATGCAGATACACAACACCTTTGCAGGGCTTAGCAGCTTCAGTTGCCACAACTTACCTGCCAGGCTGCTCTAATGTGGCATGTAGCAGTGCACAGGTGGATGAAGCTAAGAAAATAGCTGCCTCAGCAGATGCTACTGTGCTTGTGATGGGAGCTGATCAATCCATAGAAGCAGAGAGTCGCGACAGAGTCGACCTTCTCCTTCCAGGACAGCAACCCCTTTTGATAACAGAAGTTGCAAAAATAGCCAAGGGACCTGTCATACTGGTTATAATGTCTGGAGGGGGTATGGACATAACATTTGCTAAGAATGATGATAAAGTTACAAGCATTCTTTGGGTTGGTTACCCTGGGGAAGCTGGTGGAGCTGCCATAGCTGATGTGATCTTTGGATACCACAATCCAAGTAAGTAAATTTTTATCTAATCTCCACATTGGTTGATTGAAAATACATGTTATACTGAGATTAAAAGTGGTTGCAGGTGGAAGACTGCCAATGACATGGTACCCAGAAGCATACGTTGACAAGGTACCAATGACAAACATGAATATGAGAGCAGACCAGTCTAAGGGATACCCAGGCAGGACTTACAGGTTTTACACAGGAGAAACCGTGTATGCATTTGGAGATGGACTGAGTTACTCCCAATTCAAACACAAGCTAGTTAAAGCACCTAAGCTGGTGTCCATCACTTTAGAGGAAGACCATGTTTGTTACTCATCAGAGTGCAAGTCAGTCGATGCTCTCCATCAAAGTTGCGAGAATTTAGGCTTTGATGTGCATTTAAGAGTGAAAAACACGGGTAAAATCAGCGGTAGCCACACTGTATTCTTGTTCTCTTCGTCACCATCAGTTCATAATGCACCCAGAAAACACTTGGTTGGTTTTGAGAAGGTGTCGTTGGCGGGGGAAGGAGAGACATTGGTGAGGTTCAAGGTGGATGTTTGCAAGGATTTGAGTGTGGTGGGTGAGGATGGAACCAGAAAAGTTGGTCTAGGACAACACCTTCTCCATATTGGAACCCTAAAACACTCCCTAACTGTCGGGATTTGAATTGAGTTTCTTTAATTTTTCAAAGGCATCTCAAGTGAAAATTCAAGCAACCAATAAGCCGAGGAAGTTGAAACAATTTTCTCCATTGTTTTGCTTTTTCACATTGCTGAAATGTAAAATTTTTCACATTGATAACGCATTCTCTTTCAACTTTATTCATGCGGAGATGCCTTTATTCCATCCCTTTATTTCAGTAGAGTGCTTCTATTTGGCCTCCTAAGTCTAGTGCTAAAAACAATTGTTGATGGAATACATGAATTTCTTGATGTGGATTTAGCTAGACAAGAAAGTTGTTTATTGGACTTTATTAGAGTTAAGGTCATTTTCTTCATAAAAGGTTATCTTAAAATATTTTTTATTATTATTATGTTTATCATTCTAAATTTATTTGTATGATAAATCAATTTAAACCCTAAACAAATTTATTAAACATTATTAGTACAAAATAATAACTATTTATCAATTATCACAAGAAATTATTTATCTTCAACAACCATTAAATTTTTTTAAACTCCAGATAATGTATAGTCATTACATATAAAGACAGACACAGTAAAAATTAGATACATACTCCTCTTTTATATATTTATTTCTTATGACTTGAGTGTTAAAGTGTCTTTGTTGTGATAAAATTCGGAAATCACCATTTTCTTCATTATAGAAAAATATGTATAACTATATTCTCTTTACATGCTATGAGTGTGTATAAACATCTTGCCTAATCGCCCAAGTCTACCTATTGCCAACTTTTACTTTATTAACAATGCTTTGAATTAAATATTTTCCATTCAAGGGAAGATAATTTTTCAAATTTGTAGCACCCGGAAAGGAGGAGGAAAAAAAAAAAAAAAAAAAAAAAAAAAAAAAAAAAAGGGGGGGCCACGTCAGCAGCCACGTCAGCAGGCCCGGTCAGCAGTCCCGGCCAACCAGGGCCTGCCACGTGGCAAGATCGCGTCACTCCGAAAGGAGCCACGTTGGCGATCCGCGTGGGTGCGATCCGACGGCCCAGATCAATCGCGCGGACGACCCAAATTCAATCAAAAACGAACGGCCCAGATTAAAACGAAATGAACGGCTGTGATCAAAAGGCAAGGGGTTATAAATAGAACCCCCACACCAGACCAAAAACCCTAGCCGCCAGCCGCTCGCCGGAGAAGACGAACCAGAGGCCGACCGCCGCCACCCGCCGCCACTCGCCGCCGCACCGGGGAAATTTCCGACCGCCGATCGAGGTAAATTTCATACCCCCGACTCGTTTTTCCCCGCTGATTCCTCCTATGGCCAAATCGAGGCCGAAATCCCAGCCAAACGGCCGGAATACGCGGCCGAAGCCCAGCGGCGCCGCCGCGCCCCCTCTCGGTTTTTGCCTCCGACGAGGCCCTTCCCGGCCTCCGTTCGATGCAATTTTTATATCACCGTGATCACCATTCTTTTCTCTACAGGTTGACCGGAGCCGAATCACCAAAACACGAACCTCGCCGGAGAGCCGCTGCACCCGAGAGCGCCGCCGCCGGTAAGCTCCGTTTTTCCGTGATTTTTGGGCCCCCCGAGGGCCCTAGGGTTGTTTTCTGACAAGGACCAATGCGAGTGTGGCCGAATTCGGCCGAAAACGGCCGAAAACAGCCAACCCGAGGCGATTCGCCGCCGCCAGCGGCGGCGCCGTCGCCGGAGCACGGCAGAGCCGCCGTGCCGGAGTTGCGATTTGGTCCGAAAGGGGCCCTGGGCCTAATTTGGATTTTTTTTGGAACACGTGCAGGTACTGTTAGTGTGTTTCAGTTCCCCGGAAAAAATTCAGGGAAAATTAGGGACGGCCTGCAGGCGCACTGTGAATCGTATTCGGATCCCGAAAACAAGTAAGGACCCCTCACCCTATTTCCTATCACGGTATTAAAGTTCAAAATGATAAAACGGTATTTCTTGAATTAACGCATGTGTGAAATTGCTTAAGGTTGCTAATGGAGCCCGAGTCTAGTGTGATTGATGATTTACTGTTATTTGGCCTGTTTTACACTGTTTTACAGCTTTAAATGCATTATGGGGTTTGATGTGTTCATTTTATAGTTTCGAATGCATATATTACTGTTTTATTAATTATGGGTTGAATGACTGAAGACCTGATACTGTATGTTGTCTGTTCGGCATGAATTACGATTTGCTTGTTTAAATGTGAATTGATGATGCTTATTGAGGAAAAGGGAAATAAAACATTGTGTAGACTGATAATTGTGTGATGGGGTCAGCCTGACTAGATATCCTGGGAGATGGTGGACGGACCGGGTCCGTAGGGAACCCTACCGGGATTGTGGTCTCACATGCCGGACGGGGTATGGAGATCTTATGGTTTTGGCGCCCATACCGGACGGGGTATGGGGACGGCCCGTTTCACCCTCATACCGGACGGGGTATTGAGGTTTATGATTTTGGCGCCCATACCGGACGGGGTATGGGGACGGCCCTGGAAACTGATTATGAATGTTAAAGGTTAACGGGTAGCGGGACCCCTAGGGACCCCCATGGATACTAGTAGGCTGGTAAATGAGAAAAGGATATGTGGTATAATGATTGAATTACAAAAGGCGTGATAAGTGCTATGTTTTACAGCTTATATTATTCCATGATTGTGATAATGTTATTATTTTTCTTATATTGTTTTCATAAATTCCACCGAGGTAAGTGGATGGTAAAGGTTTTCATGTTAATAAACGAGTTTATTGTAAATTATGCTCCATTGGTCTTTTTGTGTTTTTCTACCCACCTTTACCTCCGTGACGGTGAGATATCGTGATGTTCTTACTGGGCTAGTGTAGCTCACTCCTTATTTAACCATTTCAGATCAGGAAGACATGGTTCCCGAGCCCGTTCCGCAGGAGGACGACGAAGGGGATACCTAGAGACTCTGTAGTCATACTCATAGTTTTATTTTCGAGTTTCTCTCTTAGTTAGTTTAATCTTTTATATTTTAAGTACGTTTCTGGTCTTTCGTGTAAGGGATGTTAACTGAAATTTTGATCTCGCTTCCGCATTTGATATATTTAAATACTCATTTCATTTTAATATTTCCGGGGCCGTTACAAAATTTGCCTTGAAACTTAGCAAAGATTGTAAAGATTTCATTTGAGCTAATAATTAGAAAGTAGAGTATCTAATATTTTGAGGAAGAGTTCATCTTGAAACTTGATAAAAGTTGGAAGGCAATAAGGTTTTTCTTTGAATCAAATTGCAACTACAAAGCACAATATTTATGTAAAGATATAAGAAGAATTTTTCTTCATATCCATAAAATTTTGGAGATATAAAGTTTTTCTTTGAATGCAATTACAACTCTGAGGCATAAATTGATGAAGATCCAGGTTGTACAGTTCATGACTCATGGCAGCATGGAAGATCAAATGAGAGATCATGACTACTTAAGCTTAAGAGCTCACAGCCACAAAAAAAATCATGGTTATATGAGCTTAGGAGATCATAGCCACATTAAAGGAAAGTAAAACACAACTCAAGATAGAGCTCACAACTCATGAGCTTAATAAGTCACAGGAGAGGCCATAAAAGATTATATAAAGATCATATTCAACATGAGCAAAGTTCACATGATGATAAGCCTAGTATGGATCTAATTCAAGATGCATTTGGGCTATATGGATAGAATATCAATATATCATGGATTAATAAACTCAAGAAAGGCTTTCAAGTTTATATTAAAGGATGAATCCATAAAAAAAGAAGTCTTGGGTTGAAATTAGAAGGCCTTGAAAGAGGGAGGTTGAGCCCTTTAGGCCTTTGGGAGGGGCGACTAATAACTTATCCTACAACAAGGGAAAAATTGACCACTAAAGAGTCCTACACATCAAGGAGTCTCAGAAAACTCATCCATGAGGAATTTTATCCTACTCCAACTCATCAAAAACTGACCAACAATAAGTCTTATAAACATGAATATTCAGCCAACAAATGTTCTATAAATTTACAAGCAATCAACCAATATAAAGAGTTCTTAATTTATTGGACTCTTGGGTTAACTCATTCCTTTTACATGTGCAAGTCAATCACTCACCTTTGGAGAGTCCTAGCCAAACTTGACGCATATTTAGATGCGAGAGTACCTAAATTCATAGCGAAAGAAAAATTGTACATCCTGCAGTAGATCTTCCAAATTAGCACATAATCCTTTTAAGTTCTCTCATACTCTCTATTTTTCGTGATGAGATGTTAGAATATAAAAAATTTTACGTGTAATTTGGGGACCATAACCGCATATTTATAGGCAAATCTACTTGTCAACTTTCTTTATTCTTAATTTGACCTATCACAAAATTAGAAATTACAGCTCTGGTATTTACACATAAAAAGTCCACATTTTAATTTATGCATTATTCAATATACCATTAACTGTATCATATCACTTTTAACTGGATTCACTTTGCTATAATCCTTACCACACACTCTTCTCATTAAGATGTAGATTTCAACTTCAAATCACATTAGGAATCAAGAGTTCATTGTTGGGTTTTAATTTACCATGTGAGTTCCTACTTGGGTCGGGTTTAGATCTGAATAGCTAGCAAAAACACAATGGGCCAGTGTCGGGTTAAGCTTTGGGCCCAAGTTTGAGGCCAAAGAAGAAAGAAAAAGAAAGGAGGGAAGGAGGAAGCCCATATTCGGGTGTGCCCAATGATAAACCGGTTGGGGTTGGGGCCAACCAGGTCAACCTGAACTGGTCAACCTCGACCTAGTCCATATCAGACCTAGTTTAGACCTGACTCGATCAATGGTTAGTGGTCAACAATCAACATGACTTTGACCGATCAACAGTTAACCGTTGACCAGACAAAAAATAAATAAAGGGTATAGTTTTTTATTTTTAGGATAATTTTATATATATTTTAAGGTTATTTTAGACATATTTTTCTTTGTTGTAAGGAATCATTTTGGTGTAATTTTGAATTCAAATATTGGTATATGTGTATACATTTTAAAATGAACCAATTTACACAATATGCCACTAAAATTGCCTCTATTATGTTAAATTTATTTATTTTATAATGTAAATAGTTATATGAGTGTAATTTATATGAATGTTAATCAGCCCAAATGAATGTTAATGTTTAATATGATTTCAATCCTACATGTGGTAATAAATACATAGAAGTTATTCTGTCTTGTATGTGAACTATAAATCAGCTCAAATGAAGATTTATTATTATTATTTTCGATTTAAAGATTTATGTGAGTTTTGTTTGTTTGTTTGTTGTTTGTTTTCTATTCAGTTTCTGGTTCTGCTGCAAATATCTCTGGGAATGTGGATTCAATCCCTATATTGAATGACACAAATTTTAAGATGTGGCAAGAAAATATTTTATTTGTTCTTAAAGTCATGGATCTAGACCTTATTTTACGGGTCGATAAACCCACTAAACTTACTAATGAGAGTACCTCTGAGGCCAATAGAGAGTTTGACAAGTGGGAACGATCGAACCGTATAAATCTCATGATTATGAATGTGTCATTCTATAAGCTTTTCGAGGCATTATATCCGATAAGATAACTACGACTAAGGGTTTCCTTGAGGACTTAGAGAAATAATTTGCTATGAATGAGAAGGCTGAAACAAGTACACTTTTGGCAAACCTTATCTCGATGAGGTACAAAGGGAAAGGAAACATTAAATAGTATATTATGAAAATGTCTCACACTATTTCAAAATTAAAAGAACTCAAGTTGGAATTATCTAAAGACTTGCTAGTGCACTTGGTTGTGATATCTCTTCCACCATATTTACTTAATTCAACGAGAGCTACAACTATTAAAAGGACTCTTGATCCTTCAAAGAGCTCATCTCACACTGTGTACAAGAAGAGGAAAGGTTAAAGCATGTGAAGA
This sequence comes from Carica papaya, assembly GCF_054855325.1. Taxonomy (NCBI): domain Eukaryota; kingdom Viridiplantae; phylum Streptophyta; class Magnoliopsida; order Brassicales; family Caricaceae; genus Carica; species Carica papaya. The sequence goes on from NC_142314.1 coordinate 24,907,069, forward strand.
TAGCAAGTTCTCACTTAGCCACTATCTCTAAGGATAATAGGAACAATAAGAGAAAAAAAGATAAGAATGTTGTAGTTCTAACACCACAAAAGAAACAACATAAAGTATAAAATGAGGATATATGTTTCTTCTGTAAAGCTGCAGATCATCAGAAAAAACAGTGCACCAACTATCACTCATGTGGTGCAAAAAAATATATGTTTATTAACTTTATTTGTTATGAGGTTAATTTAACTTTGGTACATAGACACACGTAGTGGATAGATTTTAGTGCAATAACTCAAATTAATGTATCTATGCAGGATTGTCTGAGTTGTCAAAAACCAAGTGATGATGTCAAATACATCTATATTGGTGATGGCAAGTTAGGAAAAATTAAAGCGATTGGAACATTTAGATTATTATTAAGAACTTGTTTTTATTTGAATTTAAATTAGACTTTTGTTGTACCATTATTTAGATGGAATTTGATTTCTGTTATATTTTAGACAAATTTGGATATTGTTGTTCATTTAAAAATAAAAAGTTTAGTCTTTTTCATGATTCAAAATTGGTTAGTACTGGTTTTTTATCAGGTTACAATAATCTATATTTACTTGACACAGTTGCTTCTTTTAATGAATTATTACATGTGAGTACACGAGGTGTAAAGTGTATATTAACTAATGAGAATTATGCTTCATTATGAAACAAGAGATTAGGTTATCTCTTCAAAAGAAGAATTGAGAGACTTGTGCCAAATGGAATTCTTTCTCCTCTTGATTTTGTGGATTTTGACATGTATGTTAATTGCATAAAGGAGAAACAGATAAACATTAAGAGATTTGGTGCCAACAGGATTATGGTCGTATTAGAACTTATACATACATATATTTTTGGACTATTTCCTACGGCTTCTTGGAATGATTAACAATATTTTATAACGTTCATAAATGACTTTACTCGATATGACTTCCTTTATCTAATTTATGAGGAATCACAGTCACTGGATGTGTTCAAAAATTATGAAACTAAAGTTGAGAACCAACTCAATAAAAGGATTAAAGTTGTCAAATATGATCGTGGTGGTAAATACTATGGCAGATATGACATATTAGGTGAACAACATTTAGGATTGTTTGCTAAATTCCTAGAGGATTGCGGTATCGTCCCATAGTACACCATACTGGATTCGCCAAGCATGAATAATATTGCTGAAAGGAAAAATAAAACACTTACGAATATGGTGAGGAGCATGATTAACTATTCTACCTTATCTGAAAATCTCTAGGGATAAGCATTAAAGATCGCAACATATATATTTAACAAAGTTTCAACTAAAGCAATTATGAAGACTTATTATGAGCTTTGGATGGGCAAGAAGTCCAGTTTAAAGCATTTACACATTTGGGGATGTCCAGCTGAGGCAAGGTCTTATAGGCCCAATGAAAAGAAACTAGACTCAAGAACTGTTAGTTACTATTTTGTTAGATATTCTGAAAGATTCAGGGGTTACAAATTTTATAATCCCATGACTAAGTTAATTTTTGAGACAAAATATCTGGTTCTTTGAGGATGTTGAGTTTGTAGGAGGAAAGAGAGTTTGGTCGTTGTTTTTGAAAAAAGAATACATTGGTATTCCCTCAACTGCTATTGACAATGATAAGGATCATACTCTTATACCTGACAATGCTCAAGAAGCAAAATTTTAGACAATGTCATTATATTTCTTATTCCTGCTCAAAAAGTTATTCTAGAAGAACAAACTTCACAACCTCAAGAACCAGTGCCATTAAGAAAATATACTAGAGATAGAAGAAGTAAACTTTTGGATGATTATATTATATTTATCCAAGAGCATAAGATTGACATTGGAATGGTAAAAGATAATCCAATCAAATTTCATCAATGCATAAAAAGTTTTAACTCTCAAAAGTTGATTGATGTTATGAATGAAGAGATTAAGTTCATGAAAGATAATGATGTGTAGTATCTTGTCTCATTGCTTGAAGGTGCAAGACTCATTGGTTGAAAATGGATATTTAAGACTAAGAAAGACTCGAAAGGTGATGTGGAGAGGTATAAAGTATGTTTTATTACTAAGTGTTTCACACAAAAAGAAAGCATCGATTATAAAAGGCTTTCTCTCTAGTTTTATCAAAAGACTCTTTCAGAACTATAATGGCTTTAATGACGCATTTGATCTTGGGTTGCATCATATGGATATTAAGACTGTATTTCTCAAGGTTGACATTGATGAGATAATTTTTATGGTGCAACAAGAAAACTTTGTATCACGCAATATGAAGCAAATGGTTTATAAATTAAAAAATATATATATGTAGACTCAAGTAGGCTTCTCGTCAATGATATCATAAATTCCATCAAGTTGTCATCTCATTTAGTTTTGATATGAATGTAGTGGATGATTGTGTATATCATAAATTTAGTAAAAGTAAGTATATATTTCTAGTTTTATATGTCGATGACATACTGCTTACTAATAATGATATAAACTTATTACACAAAATCAAGATATTTCTGACAAAAAAATATGAAATGAAATATCATAGTGATGTCTCTTTTATCTTAGGGATTTCGATATACTAGGATTGCTCTTGGAGTATTCTTATATTATCGTAAAAAAGTTACATCAAAAAATTTCTTAAGAGATTTGAAATGCAAAATTATAAACTAGGTGACACCCCTGTGTCTAAGAGAGATAAATTTACTCTAAGTCAATGCCCCAAAAATGATTATAAAACTAAAGAAATGTAAAAAATTTCTTATACTTCAGCTACAGGGAGTCTTGTGTATGCTCATATTTATATGCATTCCCATATTGCGTACATTGTTAGGATGCTAGAGAGATATTTGAGCAATCCAGAAATGAATCATTGGAAGGCAGTGACACGTATCATGCAGTATTTACAGAGAACGAAAGACTACATGCTCATATACAGGAGATCGAATCAATTAGAGATCATAGTTATTCTAATTTTGATTTCGCTATATACCAAGACAGCAAGAGATCCATATTAAGTTATATCTATTTGCTTGCTAGAGAAGTTATTTCTTGGAAAAATGCTAACTAAACACTCATAACCTCTTTCACCATAGAAGTAAAGTTTATAGCATGTTATGAGGCATCCAATTATGGAATATGGTCGTAAAATTTTATCACTCGACTCCGCATTGTAGATAACATTGAAAGACCACTAAAATTATTTTATGACAATAAGTCTACAGTTATGTATTCCAATAATAACAAGAGCTCAACAAAGTCAAAACATATAGACATCAAATATCTAGTTGTTAAAGAAAGAGTTAAAAGTGGACAAATATCGATAGAGCACATCGGGACAAACTCTATAGTCGTGGATCAGCTCAATAAGGGATTATCACCTAAGGTTTTTCATGAGCACATTGCTCATATGGGTGTTATAGCTCTAAAGGATAAATAGTTTTAGTTGGAGTTTTTTACTTTAGTTGCTTTTCTGATTTAATATATGTCTTTTGGTAAGCTTTAGTTATGGTTTATGTATATTGGGATATTATGTTTCAGTTAAAAAGAATTTGATTTATTTTGTTTTTGAATTGTTTAAAGTTGATCTCACTAAGTTTTAAGGTAGGATAAGTTAGAAATAGGCATGTTTGGATCACATGGCAAGTAATTTTCATGTTATACATCCATGTTTAATCTATGTCATTCGGTTATATTGATATACATGACCTTTGATGGGCTTAGTAAGGACAGATATAGTGAAACTGCTTTGATTCTATGTTGATATGATTAATAGATGAGATTGTTTAGGGATACATTCAAGTAATCATAACAAAATTCTAAATACTCATAAAGTTATTTAATACACAATTATGAGATGATACATATAGTCCAAGTGGGAGATTGTTAGGTTTTAATTTACCAAGTGATCTTATATGTGTAAATTATTATGCATAAAAGACTATTAAATTAATTAGATCCAGTTAAAAATGATCTGATACGGTTAAGCGTATATTAGACTTTAATATATTAACTTAAAGTATGAGTTTTTTTATATGTAGAGACCGAATATGTAATTCTTAATTTTGTAACGTGTCAAATTAGAAATAAAGAAAGTTGACAGATATATTTACCTATAAATACACAGTTATGGTCCACAAACTACACGTAAGATTTTTTCTATTATGATATCTTATCACTAGAAATAGAGAGAGTAAGACAACTTGACGTATAAGGGTATGGAAGGATTATTTTGACTCCCAGAACCTCAACCCAATCGCATGCAATATCAAGCCCTAAACAACCAAATTAAAACCCCTCCTTTTAATTAAATCCACAACCCTAAAATTAGAAATATAAAAATAAAAACTAGGAAAAAGAACTAGAAAAAGAGAGATGTCATAGACTTACCTGATAAGTCAATCCCAACTCCTCTGCTCAATCAAGACTTCAGCAAGCTCACCTAACTTAGAAGAACTTGAAGAGAAAACTCAGCACAAGGCTAATAAAAGCCCAAAGCTTAAACTTCATTAATTCTCAAGATGATATGTTTACAATGCTTGAGCTAAAGCATTTATATAGGCTCTTAATTACTACTTCTATAAGGAATAGGATTTAGGATTTCTATTCATATTCTAATTTTTAATTTAATTGAAAAATAAATACTTAATTAATTCAAAAATAAAATTTTATCCTAATTTAAATTTAAATACGTAAAATAAAAATATATATCCTTATCCAAATCTTAAAAAATAATTAATTAATCCTATGGATAAGATTTAGCATTAAAATAGTTTTCTTCTCACAAATCTTTAAGGATATCTTCTCTTCAACCTTAAGTAGAATTCCACCTTCAATTTTGGGATATTTTGCACATGGAATAATTATGGAAGCTTGGACACGTAGAATTAGGAAAAGTGAAATTTTGGAGTCCAAAAAGGACTAAGAAGAACAAACAGCACAGGTGGGCTATTTGAGTGCAGATCAGACCATGGGCCCTATAGGCTAGGGCATGGGCAACGTGGATCTCCTAACTGGGTACGGGTCGTGCATGCGCGGATTACTGTGCATGTAACCTACTGCCTGCATGCATGCGCACTATCGCGCGTCAATGTTATCATTTTCTTGTTTATACTTAATCACATAAGGGAATGACTTTATAAATTTTACCCATTTACTGTAATTACAATTGAGTTTACCTAGACCCTTTAGGTGCTTAAGAGACTCGTGATTGGTATGAATCACAAATTCATTTAGAAGCATGTAATGTTGTCACACTTCTAAGGACCTTACCAAGATATATAACTTCTTATCATAGGTTGAGTAATTTAAGGGTGCACCGCTAAGCTTTTCACTAAAGTAGGCTACCAAGTGCCCTTTCTGCATCAGTACTGCTCCTATGCCTAATCCTAAAGCATCATATTCAAGCTCAAAAGTTTTGTTAAAATCAGGTAAAGCTTAAAATGGGAACATAACACAACTTATCCTTTAACATAGTAAAAGAGATCTCTTATCTTTCAGTCCATACAAATTTGATATTATTTTTTACCAACTCATTTAAGGGTGTCGCAATGGAGTTGAAATCTTTTACAAACCTGTAGTAGAAACTACTCAGTCCATGAAAGCTTCTTACTTTAATTGCATTTATCGGTGTAGGCCACTCCCTAGTGGCTTTTACTTTTTCCTCATCTACCGCAATACCTTGAGCACTCACTATAAAATCTAAGAAGATTAACTTATCACTGCAAAAAGTGTACTTCTTTGCATTGGCATACAACCGTTCCTTCCTAAGAACCTCGAGGACAGAACATATATGCTGGAGGTGGTTATCTAAATTTTTACTATATATCAAGATATCATCGAAATACAGTACTATAAATTTCCCAACAAATGGATGTAGGACATAGTTCATAAGCCTCATAAAGGTGCTAGGGGCATTAGATAGGCCAAGAGGCATTACTAACCACTCGTATAGGCCATATTTGGTTTTGAAGGTCATTTTTCATTCGTCTCCAAGGTTCATTTAGATTTGGTGATACCCACTTTTAAGATCTATTTGGTTGAAAATGGTGGCTCCATTAAGCTTATCTAGTATGTCATCTAATCTATGAATAGGGTGTTTACACTTTACCGTAATCTTGTTAACGACTCTACAGTCAACACACATCTGCTAGGAACCATCCTTTTTAAGTACTAGTAAAACAGGAACAACACAAGGGCTTAGCCTTTCTCTAACATGTCCCTTTCCCAAAAACTCTTCTGCATGTCATTGGAGCTCCTTAGTTTCTTCAAGGTTACTCCTATAGGTGGATCGGTTAAGGATAGTAACTTCAGGGATAAAATCAATTTGATGCTCGATCCTTCGGATAGGGGGAAGGCTATCCGAGATCTCTTTCAGAAAAAATCTTCAAATTTATGCAAAAAAGAGAAAATGCAACTAAACAAAGATTGGTCAAGGTCAAATAAATTCATATAAGCCTCTCTGTCCTATAGTACAATTAGGCTCTTTTTTACATACATTGCTTGCATCACCTCTTTCTCTCTTACATAAAGACTATATTTTCTTTTCCCTCTCTCATATTCCTTTATTGGGCCCCGTTTACCACCTTTGTTGGGCCTATTTTTTCTCATTTTCTTTTTTTTTTTTTGGTATTCCTCATAAGCCCTTTTAGTTTTTAGTTGGTTCTCATGTACCTCTTATGGTGACAAAGGCATAAGAACATGGGTAAACCATCGTTCTACAATAAATAACGGTTGGTGTGACCTTAGTGTTGAACTTGCCTATAAAATTTCCAAGGTCTTCCTAGAATTACATGGCTAGCATACATAGACATAACATCACAACATACCTCATCTTTGTACTTACCAATGAAGGAAGGTACCATGACTTGTTTGGTTACCTTTACCTCACCACATGCATTCAGCCACTGCAACTGGTAGGGGTTGGGATGGCTTATGCATGTCAATCCCAATTTGTCCACTAGCAGTGAGCTTGCTACATTGGTGCAGCTTCCTCTATTAATGATCATACTACACATCTTGTCATTGACTAGGCAACGAGTGTTCCCATTGTTCGTGGTTTCGCTCTTGACTTGTAAGTCGAGAACTCTTTGAAGAATAAGGATATTAATTTCTTGATACATAATGAAGCACCTGTAAGAAAAAGTTACGAAAAACAAATAAACTCTCTCACACTTGCTTGTGTTTACCTCATAGTCTCTCAAACTATAACTTCTTATGTTGAGTTGAGCATTCAGAATTGGATTCATTATAGACCAGATCTGCACATTAGTCTTTCTTGACACATAAGAATCCTAAAGGAATCTAATTTTATAGAACCTTAAACAAGCACACAGAAGAAGAATGGGTAGGCTTTTATTTATACGCTAAACAACTAGGATCAATTAGTCACTTAGTTATGTAATGGAACAAAAACATAATGAAATAGTGGAAACGTATGTCACAAAGAAAACCAATTAGACTCTACTATATAGGGATCTGATTAATCCTGATGGATATAACCGGAAGGTGTGTCCTAATTATACTACCCAATATTAGCTACGTTCTACGAATGGTCAATTTTTTTTTTTTTTTTTGCAATGTTAAGTCAAAATTTCAAGATATAAAATTATCAATTAATATTGAAGCAGAAAAAATTTTTCACTTATAGTGGGTGAGTTAATCTTCCTTTTTGCTTTATGCAGATGAATGATGCAAAAGGAATAAAAATCGAAAGTTTTCACATGCACCTATTGGTGAGGAACTTTGCTTTTGATTTCACAAAGGTTTTATAATCTTGCTTACTAGGCGGTTACTCTGCTTTTGAATGCAATACACAGCAGTGTACCAATTGCCTTATGATGTGCAACAGGGATATTTTTGTATTTTTGATGTTGTAATTTTTTTATTTTTTTATAATAAACACAAACCACTTGAATTAAATAGATATATATATATATATATGAATTTAAGCGAGATCCAATACAAATTAACAAAACAAAGTTAATTTGGATTGTCAATTAATTCACAAGAATGTAAGCAATTAACATAAATAAGTTTACTATGAGCCTAAGCTCTGATACCACCTGACACAAGAGGGTATGGAATGGATTGTTTTGACTCCCAAAAACTCAATCCAATCGCATGCAATATCAAACTCAAACAACCTAATTAAAACCCCTCTCTCTAATTGAATTCACAACCCTAAAATTAGGAATGTAAAAACAAAAACTAGTGAAACAAAAACAATAAAAAGGAAGACATAATGGACTTACTCGATAAATCAATCCCAAAAAACTTCTCAGCTCAATCAAGTCGGCAACCTCACCTGCCTTGGAAGAACTTGAAGAGAAAACTTAGCACAAGGCTAATAAAAGCTCAAATCTTAAACTTTATGATGTGTTTACAATGTTTGAGTTAAGGCATTTATATAGGCTCTTAATTACTACTTCTACATGGAATAGAATTTAGGATTCCTATCCATATTTTAATTTCTAATTTAATTGAAAAGAAAATACTTAATTAATTAAATAATGAAAAAAAAATCCTAATTTGAATTTAAATACATAAAAGAAAAATACTTATCCTTATTCAAATCCTAAAATAACAATTAATTAATCTCATGCATAGGGTTTAATATTAAAATATTAATAATTAATAATTTCCTTCTTCCAAATCTTCAAGGATATCTTCTCTTTAACCTTGAGTAGAACTCCACCTTCAATTTTGACATATTTTGTACATGGGATAATTGTGGAAGCTTGGACACCTTGAAAAATTAGAAAAAGTAAAATTCTGGAGTCTAAAAAGGATTAGGAAGAACAAACCACACGTGTGGATCAGTGTGTGTGCGGATCGGGCCATGAGCCTTATGGGTTGGGTTGCAGCAACGTGAATCTCCTCCCTAGGTATGGGTCATGCACGCGCGGGTTACTACACGTACAACTTACCGTCAACGCGTATGTGCGTTGCCAGGTGCATTCCAGTGTGCGCGAGCGTGTGGGTTTGCCCGACTCGGATGCTTTTTCACGCAAATGAGGCTCCTGCATATGCTGGTGGTCTTTCCTGTACGTGTGGCGAGGTGCACACATGTTGGAAGCACGTCACGTGTGTGGCACATGTCATCTCCTGCTTTCTCGATTCAGACTACTTTTTTCGTGTTTCGACGGTGAGCTTGTTATTCACCCATTATTGGACCAAAATGTTAAAAATATTCTGAAATTATTTGACCCGATTTCGGGTAATCGATCTTAGAAGTATTTGAATTTTTTTTCATATTGGTCTCAGCTCATCATGGTCTCCCTAAGATGACCCTTTTTCTGCTGGAGTGTTAATCGTCACATCAGAACACCAAAAGACTACATCCTAATTTGGAATATGTACTGTATGACGTGCAGTTTTTCTTCCACTATAGATTTAGATATGCTTTCGATTTAGATTAAAAAAAAAATTTATTTGATATGAGCATATTGGTTTTATTCAGATTTAATTTTTAGATTTATTTTATTTCCTACATTCTTATCCTACTTAAACATGACCGAACATCACTTAAACAAAGTATCTATAAGTCTTCATCAGGCATTCTTCTAATCAAGATTGAGATTTCAAATATAAGAATAAAAAATATGGTCAGCTACATTGAAGAGAAAAAAGTCCTTTAATGTATTTTAATCATATAAAATTATGAGTTTATCACATAGGAGTAATTATCTAAAAGTTCTTCTTTAGAGTAGTCCTTTCTTATTAGAACTCTTGTTAATTTTGCCTATAAATAGGTCTAATTGTAAGTGTAATTTAATTTAAGTTTCAATCAAGAATATTTCTTCAAAGTCGTTACCTAGGTTCTTAACTTGTGAGGTTTCTTTAACCTACTTATTAAGTAAGAAATTAGTGTCTACTTATCAACTTGTGATATTTTATTAATTTCTTTTTTTGAATTAATTTTAACTTATTAAATTATTTTTTGTGACGTTCTAATCAGTTTATTTATCTTTATTATCTAAATTTCTACTACAAATTGATTGTGCATTAAGAAGGGAGAGCTTATTTAGGGGGTAAGTTTTATATTAATTGTATATTTATGAATTTGTATTATATAGTTGATATTGGGTTCCGCATTTTAAATTTAACAAAAATTTGTTTTGAAAGTCTATCCTAACAGTAGTTATACTATTTTAATAAAAAATTTAAAGGAAATATGAGTTGATGTTTGATAATGATGGAGAAGGAAAAGGCTTGCTTTTGTTTGAGCAATCAAAGGCAATGTTTGAGCAAACATTTGACATGAATCATTTTGAAACTTGTGAATAATTGGAATATGTAAAGTTTTATTTTTTTACTCAGTTCAAATTTGGAGACACAATATTTGAACAAAAAAATTTTAAAAAAATTCTTTTAACTATTGATTATAATTAAGAAATACGATAAAAAAAATAAAGAATTTACTTTATGTTTGAATTCATAATTACGAGGTAGATATTTAATAATATTTTATATCGTATATGATTATTACGAAAAAAAAAAGCTTTTGACTTCAAATATAAAAAATAGAATAAAAAAATGAGAAGAAAAAAAGAGAAAGAAAATAAAAATAAAAACAGAAGAAAAGAGAAGTGATGAGAAACCAAAAATTGTGAGAAACAAAAGAAAACAAAATACTAAATTATGAAAGAAAAAAAAAAGAGCATTTTTTTTTATTTCCATCTTATTCTATTTAAAAATGGATAATACTGGATTTAATTTTGACCTTAAGTAACCCTCACTTGAAGATACTTTTACACAATTTACAATTATTAAAAAAAATGTAAAATAAGAATATATTCAAAATAATTATTAAAAAAAAAAAGAATATTTGAGAAACTCTATGATTTCTATGTTCATATTTAAAGTTCTTTCTGAGTAAAAAATAACAAAATAAATTGATTAAAATATAAAAAGAGATGGGAGAAAAAGAAAAGAAATTTTTTTAAAATAGGAAAAAAGACGGAGAAAATTGAGGAATGGGCTTAAAGGTTTTCTTGGACCCAACTTATTTCTGTGTCCCAAAAACCCAATTTCCTCAAGTCCTTTACCTTTGAGTTTATTTTAGTTAAAAAATGAAAGGAAAAATATTTTTTTTTTTTAATTTAAATAATTAAAAATTATTTGGTGTGTAGTAAACTATCATATAAATGTTTGACATATATTTTTTAGCTAATTCGAATTTGACCTATATGTTGCCCAATTTGTTTATGAAACATTTGATTTATTCTTGTATGGGTTTTTAGGTTAATGTTAACTCTAAGCATATAAGCTATTGGGTTTATATAACATATATTTTAGTTATTTAGATTAGATTCACTAATTATTTTGTGGTGCTTAATATATCTTTTCTTTATTTTCAAATGATGGTAAGAGTTTTTATTATATAAATATAATATGTAAAAAATATATTTATAAAGACTTTCTTAGAATTTTTTTGTGTTTGATGAAATAATAAAAGAAAATCTGAAAACTCATTTACAAAAATTTTGTATAAGATGAGAATCATATCCATATAATTTTGTACTTTTTAATAAATATAATTTATTTTATTATTTTAAATAATTATTTTATTTTGAGTATTCTAGATTTTTTCTAAAAGGCATCAGTAAAAAAATTAAAATATTATAATATTAATTTATAATCTATTCATATAGATATAAAAAATAAAAAATAAAAAATTCTATATCAATTCAAGTGTTGTACCTATAAAATATGAATTGAGAAAAAGAAATAAAGTGTGACCAAAAACTAAAGATTATACTAAACTCATCTCGGCTTCACCAAACCATATAGAGAAAAAACAGCAAGAATTATTTTACCATATAATAAATTCATGTACATATGTATATAACAAACAACCCAAGTAAAAATATTTTATGAACGTTTTCTTTTCTGTTAAATTGGCAGGCACCAATCCCATTCTACCTAGTATCTACTTGTCACTTGTTTGTCCGAATATTAATTATTTGGCACGTGATAAAAGTCTTTTAAATCCTCATTAACTATTTAATTACTGTTATTAATTGTTAATAATGAATAATTTGTCTTTCGCTATGCGTCATCTTTGATTTTGAATAAATATTAATATTAATGACGTAAGAACTGGCTTGTGATGAAATTACAAAAATATCCTTCGTCGAGCCACCACATTTTGGCTTGACGATTCTTCCAAGAGGTAATTAGACGTTGAGATATGTACATCAATTGTCATATCAAGCATGCTCTGTACTTCAATACAATGTTTGGTAAACATAATGAAATAGGTCTTTAAGGTAAAATAGTTATATAAAAAAAAGAATAATATAAGGTTATAATTAAATTTTATTAAAAAAAATAAATAAGAACTGCTAATGTATAGTATTTTATAATTGGGTTGAATAGAGAGTAATATATGATATAAATCTACTAAATATCATAAAAAATATCATTATACATAAAAAGATATGTCATAAATTATATAAAATGGATCATTGATTAATTTTCTTTTGAGAAATTGGTGTTAAATATATTATATAAGACTAAATTTTGAGAGGTTAAAGATGGTGGAGGACCCTTCTTCACTTTTCTTAAATTAACTCAAGAAGTTAATATGATTGTTGTTAAAATGTTATTTTTACTTCATTCTCATGTCCTCAAAAAATTACTCATCCAAATATACAATGAAAACTATTACTGATGTATATATAATGTAAATTACATTATTATTAAAAAATTAAATATAAATTAGAGAGTGAAATAATACTACCTTATATTATATATGATCGACTTTAGTTACAAGATCCCTAAGAATATCCAAATCCTCCTACAAGGCTTAAAAAATTAAGGATAGTATCAAAAATATTATTGTAGGTTTAAATTGGTATTAAATTGCCATGTATTTTTTTTTTATTTGAAAGAAATAATATATCTTACTAAATAAAATAATACATGAATTGATTGCACCAAATAAGCTTAACAGGTAATAATTTTTAAGAGGCCACAAGTTATGAATTTGATCGAGTTTGATAAATTCCTATACAACTTTAAAAGGGCTTATATCCACTATTAGTTTGTATAAAGAAAAGATAGTCCATAATTCGAAGAGTGGCCCATTGTTGAGTGGACAAGTTCATATATAAAATCCCTCAAAATATACATCAATTTTCATAAACTCTAACTATCAAATGTAATTAAGTTCTCCTTAAAACCCTCATGTATAACTTGACTTTAGATGTAGCATGATGAGTCATATATCAAACTCGCGAGTGAATCCTTCATAATACATCTTATCTACCTTAAACACATGAGTCAACCTAACTGATTATTCTATATTCTATAGTAAGTCATCTATTTTTTATTGGTTTTATAATTAAACCGTACCAAAATTAAAGAAATTTTTTTAAAAAATTACAAGTTGGTACTATATGTGATGCATAAGTGTGTGCATAACCACATGCATACAACTAGACATTTCTCTTCTTTTTAAAAAGATACGTTACAAGAATAAATTACTGCATGAATCACCATACAAAACCCTCTACTTAGATTTTTAAAGCTTAGAAGAATATTTTTAAAGCTCTTAACGACCACTTCTTATGAGTAAAAAATAAGAAATTTATGGGACTCTAGATTATTTTCTCTTCTTGTTTTTAAACAAGAAAATAATTTAAAAATCAACATCTTTATTATCAATTGTTTTTCTAAGATAAACTTAGAATCTTTAAACTTATTATTGAATTTTAGAATTATTTCTTGAAAGTCTTTAAGCTTCTTCTGAGAGGTGAGTGTACATTTTTTTATGAGTTTTTGAGTGAGAAAACTTAATTTTTTAAAAAAACTTTTAATTAGGTTATTTGAGTTAAGAATGTAGGAATGATATTGACGGTAAAACTTATGTAATAGAATTTATAAGCTCTTTTTCCTACTCATTTAATTTATGTGTTGCGCATATATTTTAACTTATTTAATTAATATGCTATTGAGTGCTTGATTGTTGCTTTAAGTTGTCTAAGTATGAAGAACTCAATTTACCTTTATGTTAGGTTGCCATAAACACTCAATTGTAACTTGTAAAAACTCTTTGGTATTAGGTCCATGTAGTAACTCTCCTAATAAAATAACCAATGGTCTCCTTTATTTCGATGTATAATATATACACACATATATAGAATATATAAACTTAAAAAAGTCAATTTATGTAACTTTTGCAAACATGGGCTCACAAACATTTTGATATAGCAAATTGAACAATCTTGGTACTCTTTTCCCTTTTTCATTAAAGGGAGTATTTTCCATCTTTAAATGAGACAAGATTCAAAATTTTAAAACAAGTTTAAATCATAAAACTTAGACCAATATGCTTTTAGGTAACTTATTAATTATAGTTTCGTCATATGACTTAATATATGATGCCACAAGTAATTTTTTTACTGTCCCATAAAAGAACTTAAGATTTAAGATTAAATAAATATGAATTATTTAAAACTAAAATATTACTATAATATTTATTTCTAAAATAAATACATCCATTATTATATGAAAATGAATATCTTTCTATATCTAATTCATATATTAACTTTCTCAAATGTTACATTTCACTAATTCCAAAATCTTTCCAATAGGTAAACCTAAATGATGCGAAACTCAATATCAACGTTATAATCCAGAACTCACAAAATGCTTATTAAGGTACCAAAGACTTAAATCATATAAAACCTTTCCTATTTAATCCACTATCAATTGAGTGATAAGAATTAAGATCATTAGAAAATTAAAAAAATAGAAAAATGCAATAAGAATACTTTAATAAGTTGATCAAATCCTTATTCAACAAGAAAGTTGAAGATACCTCACTTAGTTGAAAATAAACTATTTAATTTTATTGATAAAAACTTGAATAGTTACAACTAAAAATTGAATGTCTATTTATAGACTAAGATCACAAGCAATATAAGAAAATAAATCTCTTAAATCAATTGTAGAAATTAAATCTTGATTTAATTAAAAAATTGATAAAAATTAATAAGGTTTTGACTAATTAGATTTGATAGGATCTTTCATTTTAAAAATATTTTTTAATGAGAAAGATCTAAATTGATTGTAGAAAAATTAGGGAGAAAATAAATGAAAGTTTAAGGCTGGCCATAATATGATTACCCACATCTTTCACTTTCAGCAAGGATTTGGTTCTTTAAAAATATTCCATTTTATTACTCGATTCTCTCTTCCATTTAGATTGAGATGTAAGTACCGTTATTTCTTTGAATTATTGGACTTGTTTTCCTCTTTTTTTGGATTGCATTTTTTCTTTATGGTCTATGTTCATGCTCACATCACTAAGTTTATAAATTAATGCAAAAGCTTTTTCTCCGTTCCTAACTCCAAGATCCACTTCATTCTTGCTTAAGCTCTTTTTATTTCTTAGTAACTAGAACTCAATAAAAATATTCCAGACGCATAGTATTTAATATACAAAATATTTACAATTGACAAACTTATTTCAATTGTATAAACAACAAAAGCTCTATCTTTAGTTTTTTTTTTTTATATTCCAAGTACACCTTGCATCGTCCGTTATCCTTTGTTGCCCATAATTGAAACACTTAACTTTAAATTTTGAGTTCCTTCTTGCTTTTCTTGAACCCACTAGAAGGCCCCATGTTTTTACCCTTTTTCTTTGTCTTTATCTTATTTTATTTGGGCTTTACAGATAATGAGCCCACCAACAGTACTCCTCCTTTTTTGCTGATTTTTTCTTTCATACTTCCAACATATTCTGAAATTGAGTTAAATTTGGGTTGATATTTTATCATCTAATAACTAACAAAGAAATTAAAAATTTAAGGTGGAAGGGAATGTATAATAATCATATTTTGACATTCTTATTAAGCTTTAGGTCGTAAGATGTAATTCACTAATAAAATTCATCATTTGTATCATATGAAGTTCAACATATGATCTTTTATCCAACTTGACATTAAACAACTTTATAGTAAATAGGAAAACTTGAGTGTTCTAGCTTTCACCATACAACTCTAATTAGTAATCCTTTATACTCATTTAGGATAATCTTTATGTTCCTTATGAAGGTTGTCAGACATTAATGTTAACATGTAATCTTTTACTATAATATCCTCAAGATTCCAAGTTGAATAGGAATATATAATATCAGCTTAACCTTGGAATAAACTTATTAGGGATGTGGTCATTCAAACATTAATAAGTTTTTGGTGAGCTAATATTAGTCTTAAGTTCCTTTTCAATATGAAAAAGTTAGGCCAATGAATATATTTTCTTCTAAAAGTATTTCAAGAGACCCGTAACTTTTATGGATTCTTAAAGACTTAAAATTTGCGAATATTAATATACATTCTAAATTTTTTTCACTTATATAAAGCCTTTAATGTATGTGTGCATTTCGCTATTTATTCAAATTCCATATTCCTCTAATGTAGAAAATGAGCCCTAATGGCCTAATCATAATAAGATCCTAATAAATAAATAAGGTGATAGGTTTAGTCTTAAAGACCTAAGTTTATCTCTTAGATAGACTTAATATGCCATGGACCTAATTAAATCATCTACTATTAGTTCTAAATTGAATACAATAAATCAATTTCATGTGTGAAAATAAGGCTATTTATTTTAGGTGTGACCCAACAACTAAGAAATGTAAAATCTAACTATAAACATCTCTGTACGACAATGACCACATTTTTTATTTATACAAAATTATCTTACTATACTTAACTTTTTGTATTAACAAAGGACTCTGTTGTCGTCATTCTCAATATTCATTTCACGTTTAGCATAACATATTATTAAAAGAAAAATTTGTAAATTTTATTTATGATCATTTTCAGTTATTAATTACAAAAAATATTCGTTAAATTTATTTATTTATTATTTGCAAATTCACAGTCACATTCTTTTAATGCTATCCAGAAATCTAAATATTATTATTTCAAATCATTTTATATCAATTCTCAAATATTTATTAACTTTTATTTGTGTAAATGACTAATTAAACATAATCCAATCTCTAAAAATAAAATCAGAACTTCTAATCTCATAAGGATTATTATTTAATTTAGGTTTATATTTTAAAATATGTTTCTTGCACGCTAGTAATTTGGATTAATTTCAAAATATTCTAGAATTCTACTAAAATTAAATAACTTGAATTTTTATATACACCAAAATTTTCACTAAAAATCTATATTTATTAATAAGAATAATAATTCAATTAAAATTCTAAATAAAATAACATTTTTTTGAAGTTTAAAACAAGTGTAAACTTAGATATATATAAGACCACACGAAGTATCAATGCTCTCTAATCAATCTTAGACTAAGCCTAAACTTAGTAGTAGGTTGTATAATTTTTCAATTATTTTTTACTTCATCAACTCTTGTTTCTTAAACGAATGGTATGGAATAATTTTGCAGAGGACAATTTTCTAATTTTACCACCTTTGTTTTTTGTTTAACCCAATAACAAAATTTAACAATGGGAGAAAAAGATTTATTATTAATTTAACTTAATCATGGTTTGATTCTCTAATTAAACTGAATTATAATTTAATTTAATGACGGAAGCAACACCAAAATGGAGTTGGGAATCTACGATGTCGTTTTTATTATATAATATATTTTTTTTGTTTGCTGGTGTATGAAACTTTTGATTGGATGGTAATTCTGGTATGCCACGACAACCCCACCTCGGCCACTAATATCTCCACTCATTTTCATTCTCCGAACAGACAATTTCTTTACGTATCCCTCGCTTTAAATGACTAAAATACCCCCACTATTCTCTAGCTTTTCAAGATCCAAATGAAGATCATTTTCGTCCTTTTGTAATTCTGTCGTTTTCAATGAAAAGCATGCATCCAAATGAACGCCAGAAGGGTAGTTTTGGTATTTCATATTTTTATTGACGCAATATTTTAAAATAAAATTTATTAGTATTATTATTTTGGCTGCCACAACTTTATGTATATTTTTCATTTATTTTTATTTGTCCTACCCAATAGTAACCTCTCTCTCTCTCTCTCTCTCTCTCTCTCTCTCTCTCTCATCTTGTTCTTCCGTTTTCTCTTCAATTTCTGTTGCGAGGACAATGAGAGTTTCAGTGTCAACCATGTCTTTGGCTGCTTTCCAGATTCCTCAGCTCTCTCGATATTTTCTCTAGATTTGGTATCAACACGGTATATCTACTAATTTTCTTTTTCTGTTTTTCTTTCTTTTGCACGATTCATCGCTATACTGATCATAGTGTAAGGTACTGTATATAGAATTATTACTTTTCATTCTCGTATTATATGTTCGTTGATTGTTTTGATATTTCTCTGCATTAACTTCTATGGTTTTTTTGGTTCTGTGATTTTTTTTATTTTCTTTTCTCTAATTGTCTTTTCTTCTTTCCAGGCGTTTCCTTCTTTTTTTTTCTTTCTTTTTTTTTTCGCTTTTGAAAGTTTTTGATGTGCTAATAGATTTAGGTCTTCTATTTTTAGAGCAATCGATAAATTATCTGATCTGATTTTGGACTTATTATTTGAAGTTGACTTTTTGTGTATTATTATGCTTCGTCAAATGGTAGCTAAGGATTTGAATTTGCTTTCTTGCGGTTGCTACTATATGTGAGGCTATTATATAGATTTGCACTGTTTATCCTTCTTTTTTGATCTTCAAATTGATTCATATCCTTTTGGAGCGGAAATTACGAAGTTGTATGAAGCGTTTAGTTTTCAGATCTATTCGCTTTGATGAAAAGTTTGTGCCTTGTTTTCTTTCTTCCAAGTGAGAGTCTTGTCCATTCAGTTAACCATTTCCCTCCTTGCTAGAGGATTATCTGGAACTCAATCTAAAGCTTCTCTTCATGGTGATTAAAATTAAAAGATTTCCAGTCTCTTTCTACTTTTGGCTTAGTGATGGAGTCATGTGTGGCTCATCTGATCCAGTCAGTGGCTGTACTTTATCCGGCTCTCTCAGTCATATCCAGATGAACCTCCTAATAAATAATCTTAGCTAGAAGTCTGATATAAACTAGCTTCAATTGTTCATTAAAAATACAGAGCATTAATATATGGAGTTCTTGGTCTTGCCTCCTTGCAGTGTATTGTTATTGTTATACAACTATGTTCCTTTATTTTGTGGTTATTTGGTGATTCCTGAATTCTATTCTCAATTTATGTTTTCCTTCTGAAAAGATCTAGTGCAATCTTATACCTTGCAAGGATTTGGTTATGAAACAATTTTGTCTAGTTCTGTATTGAGTTTAATGTGATGTTGTCAATTTTATGTTTCTCAATAGTACAGTACTTACAGGCACCTTGTTTAATTTATACTATACCAACTAAATTGTCTTGTGACTTTAACATTTTTTATAAGCTTCTGATCAATTTAGTAGAGAGATCCAGTCAAATTAATAAGTTCTGAAATTGGTCTTTTACCTGTCAGAGTTCCTAATTTTCACCCCTTGGTCAAGTATCTCATTGAAAGAAATTTTTCGTTCATAAATTTATTTTCTGAGTTTTCAGTCAAGGTCCTAATGACTAGCAGTTTGTGACATTTCATCTAATTCAATGAATTTTTGGCATTTGAAAGATGATGATACTATCTTAGCTTGCAGAAGGAGATTGGTTCTTCTAATGCGAGATTTCACTTTTCAGATCTGGTGACTCCCCAGTTATATTTCTATTATTCTTATGTTTTGTGGGATGTTCTGTATTCATTTACCTGAAATTCCTGCTTCTTCTTTCCCCCTTATTATTGCCAGTCCATCTGCAGTATTTTTTCTTCGAAAGTTTGTTGTGCATCATTCTGTTTAATGAATACATTAGTTTCTTTTTTTTTTTTTTTGCATTTCTTTATACAGCTGAAGTTATTTTAGTTAAATTCTAAGTTTATATCCCTATATAAAAGACCATTTTGGTTTGTGCAATTATTGATCACTTCTCTTTTTGGTCAGGGTTCATGAAGCTGAACAATTTATCAGCAAGCAGCACAAGTCGCTTCAAACATCTCCACCCTTCAGTTTGTGTTCACGTTAAAGGGTTTTATCCTAGAAATGTTGTCAGATATCTGGGGTGCTGAAATGTTTTCATAACCGAACTTATCTATTTGGTTATATTTATAAAAGATGGACCGGTCAGACACTTCGGGCTTTGTTAGTGGTGGAGCTACTTATCAGAAGTCCTTCTAGAAGTCGATATAGTTTTCTTATGTAAAACTTGTAGTTGCATATACTAAAAATTGTTCTTTTAGTTGGACGTTGTGTGCCTTTCATGCTTAACAAGATTCATAAAATGGCTTTGAACAAATTTGTACAGTTTTCTCATGCCAGAGGATTCTCAAAAAATGAAAACTACGGTGATACTGCTTTAAGCCTGAAATGCCTTGGTCATGGAGGTAGCAACACAACCAGATATCAGAGCAGTCAAGACAATCTTCAGGTTGATGTTATTGCTCCTGATGATGGCTGCAAGTTGGTTCTTGGACTGGGCCCAACACCAAGTGCACATTGTGATGATTATTATAATGGTGGATTAAGCAAGAGCAGAGGTACAGATTCAGTCTTTTCTCAAGGGCTTTCACTTGAGGGTGATTCAGTTTTAAAACTGGGTCTTTCTGGAAAGGTTAAAGGAACTTTAAGTGAGCTTGACTGTTCATTGTCAATGGAGGCTGATGTTAATATGCTCCTGGTAAACCAAGTTTCTGCTGATGAGAATAGACTTTTGATTCCTGTTGTTGATGAGGGTTCCACTTCGGCCAAGAAATCTGGTGGTTACATGTCATCCCTCCTTTTGGCGTCAAGTATGCAAAGTGGCAAACCCTTGCTACAGATCCAAGAACTTATTCAGTTCGGGGCTAAAACTCATTCTTATCAAGCACAAGCTGCACAACTATGCTTTGAGCCATCTTCTCACACAGATATCTCGCTAGGTGCTCTCTCTGAGCAAACAACTACTGCCACATCTTCTGAGCACAGGACTAGCAACCTGAAGAAATGCAAATTTGCTGGTTGTACAAAGGGAGCACGAGGAGCATCAGGTCTTTGTATTGGTCATGGGGGCGGACAAAGATGTCAAAAGCCAGGTTGTAACAAGGGTGCTGAGAGCCGAACTGCATATTGCAAGGCCCATGGTGGAGGACGGAGGTGTCAATACTTGGGTTGCACTAAAAGTGCCGAGGGCAAGACTGATTTATGTATAGCACATGGTGGTGGCAGACGATGTGGATATCAAGGAGGATGTACCAAGGCTGCACGAGGCAAGTCAGGGCTTTGCATTAGACATGGTGGTGGGAAGAGGTGTAAGATTGAGGGCTGTACTCGTAGTGCTGAAGGACAGGCTGGCTTGTGTATCTCCCACGGCGGTGGTCGTCGTTGTCAGTATGCAGCATGTACCAAGGGGGCTCAGGGAAGTACAATGTTTTGCAAGGCACATGGTGGTGGAAAACGCTGCATATTTGCAGGGTGTACGAAAGGTGCTGAAGGAAGCACACCATTGTGCAAAGGCCATGGTGGGGGAAAACGTTGCCTCTTCGATGGTGGTGGGATTTGTCCCAAGAGTGTACATGGAGGCACCAATTTTTGTGTTGCCCATGGTGGTGGAAAGAGGTGTGTGGTGCCAGGGTGCACAAAGAGTGCACGCGGTCGTACTGATTGTTGTGTTAGGCATGGTGGTGGGAAGCGGTGCAAGTTTAAAGATTGTGGGAAAAGTGCCCAAGGAAGCACAGACTTCTGCAAAGCTCATGGTGGAGGAAAGCGATGTTCTTGGGCAGGAGGAAAATGTGAAAAATTTGCAAGGGGCAAGAGTGGTCTTTGTGCAGCACATAGTAGCATGGTTCAGGAGCGGGAGAATAAGAAGGGAGGTTTAATTGGCCCAGGACTTTTTCATGGGCTTGTCTCTTCTGGTTCAACTACTGGGAGCAGCTTGGACAACTATTCTTCCTCAGGAGCTAGTGCAATCTCTGAGTGCATTGATTCACTGGAAAAGCCAGCAAAGGGGCAGCATCTCATACCACCACAAGTGCTGGTTCCTCTATCTATGAAGTCCTCATCGTCTTATTCTAGTTTCTTGAGTGCTGAGAAACAAGAGGAACAAAGAAGTGTTTATGCCGATGGTGGCAATGGTGGGAGAAACAACTTTGACTTCATGATTCCGGAGGGAAGGGTGCATGGTGGGGGCCTTATGTCTTTACTTGGTGGGAATCTGAATAATCCCATTGATGGAGTTTGAAGTCATAGACAGCATTTGTAGAATATTGATTTGAGTTTGGTAGTTCTCTGCCATGGAATTGTCTAAAACCTTGATGCTTGAGTAGGTTCCAGGAATGTATAGTTTGTGTTGATTGATAGTTGTCTTCCGTTCTTGTGTTTCTTGGTACTTTTTCATGGTCTAGCAGATCAGTCGTGGACGATTATTGGGGATTGAGCATTAACCAATAAGCATGCGACGCAATGCATATTGGTATTATGTATAAAAACATGCTGTGCTTAAATTGTAGTGAGAATAATTTTAATGGATGACAATGTGATCATCCCTTTCTCTAACGGCCGTTTAGAGCCTCCTCTTATGGCTGAGCATGGTTAAGGGGATTGTGTACAAGGAAAGAAATTCTGAGATGATGATACAATGTCAGACAACATGTGGCTTTTGAAGGAGGTGTGAAATTAAGCTGGTATGTTGATCATCTAACTCTTTTAGGTAATTGAATAAGCAGAGCGTTATTGGCTTTATCTTCACTCTAGGAATGGGCAACTTGGACGGTGTCAAGTTGAGTTTCCAGTTCTGCCCAAGGTAATCTTTGTTATTGAGTAAATTATAAATTTGGTCTTTTATTTTTTATTTTTATTTTTATTTTATAATTTTGTTATTTGATATTTCAATTCTTGAAAATTAATGGTCAATCCTTTTATTTTTATTGTTGTTAATCCAGTCATTTAGTTAAGTGTTTATTCTGTTAAAAGTAACAAAATTTGACATGTAGACAACACGTCTGTGAGGGGGGATTAGAATTGGGTTACATGATTCTGTTAAAGATAATTAAAAGATAACCTTACAATCTGTTTGGATAAATTTTAGTGATAGTTAATTAATATATGATAATGACAGTGATTGAATGATAATGACAAATGATGAAAATGATAATTTTTTTTTTTTATATTTAGATAATTGTATATTAATATATGTTAATGATATATTTTTGTTTGGATAATAGGATAATATAATTGTATTTTCAGTTAAATTATTAATTTACTCATATTTATTACATGTAATAGTAAATAATATATAAAAAATATGTAACGAAAAAAAATAAATTATTTATTAATATTATAATATTTTTATTTAAATAAATATTATTATACATAATTAAATTAAATTTTTATATTTAATAAAATAAATAATAATTTTGAAGATAAAAATTAAATATATTATATAAAGATATTAAAAAAAAAAAAATTATCGGTTACATACTACTTATTCAGTATTTGTCACTCAGATATTATTTGGTACCATTATAAATTAAAAGAAATATAATTTTTTTTATACTTGTAAAGGATATCATTAAAATCTTATTATTTATCATGATTTAAAAAATGTGATAAAACTATAGCTTAAAATTAAAAGTTGTTAGTTAATTCAATCAAATTTTTGAATCTCACTGAGTAAACTACAAAATATTTTGGCGCTTTGAGAAGTATACACTTTGGACTTCATTTTTATAGAATTTTGACAAAATTTATAAATGAATAAATCATATTTATGAACCTGCCCTCAAACACTAACATGGTCAAATTTCTTCTATGCTTTTCTACTAGGAGCCGCACCCACGCTCAATTGTATATATAGTTACATTTTATTTGTCGGATTCCATAAAAGATAAAATGGAAAAGAAAATGAAAAGATAAACCTGTATAAAAATTATAATTTTTATTTACTATTATTCAAGAAAACAAAGAAAAATTATAATTTTTAAGAACGTGATCAACAAATAGATAAATAATATATTAAAAAGAAAGCAACACAAAAGAAACAAAAATATAACAAATTATAATGATGCTATATGGTTAAGTTATATATATATATTTTCTCTTATACAATAATTTATTAAATAATGCTTCAATAAATTTAAAAATACATATTACAACACATATTCTTTTTTATCTTTTACAATTATTTGTCTTATGAATATTTTATGCTAATACAATTAATGTAGTTTAATTGTTAAATTGATAATTCGTGCATTTATACAGACAAATATCTAGTTATAATTACACTAAATTAAGCATAATTTATCCTTCTGTATTTTTAGGATCTTAATTATATAAATATATATATATGTATATGTTTATATTTATTTTTATTTTTTGAGATAGAATGGAGCAAGACATGCTGTTGCCATCATATTTTGTTTTGTTGACTCATAAACCACGTTACCAAACATTTTTAAATTTTTTTTTTTTTTTTAATTTTTTCTTTGATGGCCCGTGGGTTGTGTATAGATATATATAGATGAATCGGCTCTGAAATTGTCTTGCCTCCAAAAGTCCACAAACAGAATCCCGTCTCCATGGACTCTTTTTACAACAAGAAGAATCCTGAAATCCCCAAACAGACTAACCTAAATGCCAACGTGCTGCCATTGATGATTCCAAGAGCCCGTTTCCATCATCACCAATCAATATCCTCAATAAATTCCTATTCACCTGACAATCTCACTAAAGCAGACTCCTCTATCCTCAAGTACTTTCGCTCCAACTCTCCTGCGGCCAATTCTCCAGTCCCTGTCAAGTTTCAGTTCAGTGGTGGTCCTTCGGGGAGAAGATCGTCACTCTCGCCTCTTTCCGCTGTCGAGAACTTGGAGGCCGTGGATGGCATTCTCGTTGCCTCCGTTGCTTCAGGAAGGAGGGTTTCAAGGTCGGGTGCGGATTCGGGTTTCTGTGGACCAGAATCTCCTTTGTCATCTATGCCTTCCTCTTCGACTAATAGCGTTTTGTATAAGGTAGAGATTTGCAGGGCCTGGGAGGATCTTGGACATTGTCGCTTTGGATCAAAATGCCAGGTTAGTTACATCTCTGTTCCGTCTTCAAGAAGAAAAGAAAATGAAAACAAGTTGTTAACTGTGTAATGCGAGGGCTAGCGAAAATAGTCGAATGTTAACGATCATTTGCTTTGATCAATTTGCTCTACTCTGGGAATTATTTAGTACCTGCATTTTGAACTGATCAAACGGAATGCTCTGATACACTGTCAATTTGTTAAACGCGATATCGACTTGAGAGCTCTATACGCCAGTTTCCCGTTCTTGTGATTGGACATGGAGTTAGCACTGGAAACTGGAAGTAATGGATATCGTGCCATCCAAACTGATAAGATAAAGAATGAATCTGATCAAACGGCGAGTTAAAAGTTAGGCTTCTATATGTAATGCAATTGGCACACTAGTTTGAACAACCGTATGCCGTGGAAATTGAAAGAGAATGAACGAATAATGCTCTGGTATGGGCAAGCACCATGTTAAAAATCATCTGGTGCAAAGATACTTCACTTATACCTTGGGCAGGAAATATATCCTAAATTTGGACCAGATAAATGAAAGCTGTTTGATTATATTTTCTTTAAGATAAATATTCACATAAAACTGTTATTTGTGGCTCAAAGTCTTAAGGTAACTAGTCTCTTTCTTTAAATTTACTTTAAAATTCTAGTATATAATTCAATGGTTTTTTGGTTATAACTATCGAGTTACTTTACTGCCTTCTTCTGCTGATCTTTAGTGGCCGAGTACTTCATTTTTTTTTTTTACTTTTTGTTTTGGGTTGGATCAGTTTCATCAGCTCCACTGTCTCTTATGTATTTTGGAACTTCAGTAGTAGCTGTTACTTTAAAAGATCTTTCATTGTTGGTAATTTATGGAACATGGTATGTTCTCTAGTTTGCACATGGGAAAGAGGAGCTGCATCCTTCTCGTTTTGCTTCCCGAAACAAATCTGAGGTTAGTCCCATGAAATGTTTAATTTGTTTCTTTTACCGTTACTAGATCTTCATTGTGTAATTTCTTCATTTTTTCGCAGGCGCAGTTGCTAAATCATTCAGTAGTTCTGATTTGTTGTTTCATTAAATGCTTTCTCTGTTTCTTTTACTGCTAGTAGATGATCATTTGTAATTTCTTCATATTTTTGCAGGCGCATTTATATAAGTCGTTCCCTGGTTCTGGACCATACACTTATAGCACAAAGTCTTCTTTCCCTCAGCAGGCTGTGGCAGAAGTAGCAGTTTCATTGAATGAATTAACCTCTCATTTGAAACCTGAGCCCAGCAGCAAGAGTCGTGCCACTTCAATCAAGTTTGACCATACTGGCAAGAGCTCCATATCAATCTCTGAATTTAAAGACATTAGAAAGATGCTCTCCTCTACCTTGTCCTCCCCTCTGAATTGTCCACTTGGTAGCAAAAACACCAATATAACCGTGCGCTATTGGTCACCCCAAGATGATGATATTGAAGTTACCTTGCCGGATCATGCTGAAAATTCTCAATCAAAGGAATATATTGATGCACACATTCACAATGTTCTCTATGGCCCTAGTAAGAGGAGGTTGCCAGTGTTCATTGAAATATGTCCAGAGTAACAATCTCATCTCCCTGTACAAGTCTCCTAAGAAGTACAATAAGCTTCCATGCGAAACAAGTTGCTGTATCCATGTGTTATTGCTGTCTCTTCAGAACTGTATTCACATCGGTATGTTAGCGAAATTCTTTTCTATACCCATAGGATTGATACCTTGTAAATGGTGTTAGATATTTGACTACGAAAATGTTAGTCATAAGTGTATGAGGTTTTGACGATGCTTCCTGCTGAAGTTACCCAGAGAAATCACATGTAGATGTCGATGGAATTTAGTTAAGATAAATGATATCTGTTGCTTAGTCTGTTTGGTCCCAACTTCCTTGATCGAAAGCCCTTTTCTGATTCAAAGTAGCCTACTTGGTCTTCAAATTAGAAGACCAATTGTAAGATCAGTTGAGCGCTACGCTCTAATTGTTGATCAGAAATTGAGAGAAGTTTCTCCAGATTTGCTTGACATTCGAACACTCACATTTTTTTAACAAATTTCTTTTACAACCTATTTTAATACTTTTTTGATGCATCAAAATGAGGAGGAATTCGGACCATTTGAAGCCTAGATGCACTATTTTTGACATTCTTTATTAAGTTTTTCTCCTCTCGACCTTGCCTTTTTAGTAGATTTTAGGATATTGTCTAGTTTGGATGTTTACCTGCAGTTTAAATAACATTTAAACAACTTTATTAATATTTATATAATACATATTAGCTTTTTTTTGCTATTGGAATTATTATGTATATATTTAGTAATTAATATTTTAACTTGCTTCTTTTAAAAGAATTTTTTTTTTTTTGCTTTGAGACCCAAAGCAGCAAGTTTGCTTCTTCCAATAAAAAACTTTCGGAAAAAAAAATAAAATAAAATAAACATCATTAAACAGAAATTCTCATAAACAAATAAAACAGACATCTTTAAAGACAAATTTTCATAAGTAGAGATGGTGCTTCATAAAGAAGAAACCCAAAAAAGATTTGCTAAACAGAACCTAAAGGCAATTGTCCAAATTTGTTTTAAAAAAAGGACCAACCCCTCTAGTCAAAGCTTCAACTGTTTATTCCTACCAGGAGATCTTTAACTTTTTCTACTTCTTCTGGAATTGAAGTTGTCAATTTTTGTTTAACATTGACATATTTACTTGGTGATGATTTCCTCTTTGAGTATATACGATCACCTTTATACTGTCTTTAAATTCGGAGATTGATATGGGACTCTTGCCAGTATGGTCAGACTTGATTAAGGTGGCAAGACTCTTGCTGCTGGACTCTAGGTTTAAAATGAGAGGTTAATTCATTCGATGAAACTGCTACTTCTGCCATGGCCTGCTGAGGGAAACAAGACTTTGTGCTACAAGTGTGTGATCCAGAACCGAGGAACGACTTGTATAAATGCGCCTGCAAAAATATGAACAAATTACAAATGATGATCTACTAGCAGTAAACTCTTAAATTATAGAAAATACATGTATTCCCACTTTGGAGAAACAAAAACCCATGCCCTTGTAAAAAGTATTAATGTATCTTATCATAAAATAAAATCTAAGGAGGAAGTAATATAATTAATTTTGAGTAAATTTATTTCTCTTAATGATGCTACTCAATTTGTTTTAACATAAATATTGACTCGTTTGGTATTAGAATTAAATAATAAAGGGAAATAAATTAATCTAGTTCAAGTTATAATACCCACACCTAGTCTTTCAACTCAATCAAGATAGAAGAAATTACATGTAAAAATGAGTGAGGATAGATTGGGCATTGAATGTAGGGACAATTGGCTTGTCCTCTTTTATGATGTAGGATTTCCTCAAAAATTAAAAATGTTTGAATTCACTAAATATTATGGGATTTGTTTCCTTACAAGTCATTACATTAAGATGATTAAGTACGTTAAAAACTCAAACTCAATGATTTATCATTTTTCAGAGAGTTTGAATATAGTTAGATTTATTCTCTAATTATTTTTGTTTAACAAAATTTATTCAATTAATTGGGATAAGCTTCAAAAACTAGATAAGAAAAACTCATAATCATTTTGAGGAGATTAACTTCATAAGTGCAACCACTCTTAATAGAGAGAGAGAGAGAGAGAGAGAGAGATGATATTAATGATTGTAAAAGCTTTGAAGAAAATATATGCCAATAAATCAGTAGGATATCTTAACTCAAGTTCACTGGTTTAATTTTTATTGGAGAAGCCGTAAAAAATGATATCAAAATTAGAATGATATTTGATTATAATACTGTATAATAGACCAATGTGAAAAAAGACCAATTTGGGTAAGAAGGGTGGGAATGATTTTCAAATGATAAGTTGGATAAATATAAGGAAATTTGGGATTGACCTTATAACACTTTAATTTATCTTGGTTAGAGAGAGAGAGAGAGAGAAATAAAAATGAAAAATGTAAAAAAATGTGAGGAGGAGAATAAAAAGAAAGGAAGTAGAAGAACCAAGGAAAAACCCAAATCCCAAATCCATTCGTTTAAGATAAAAGATAAACTCATCAGATTCTCCTTTTAAATTAGACAGCCCAATAATTTTATAGCCCATTTTAAAATTAAACCCAATTTCATTTCCAAATCATTTTAATGCCAAAGCCTAGTTTAAGCCCAAACAGCCCTTTCTTCTTCTTAAATTAAAACCCAAGTATGTTTTCAATAAGATCCCAATGTAGAGAGCCCAGTCTAGTTGACCCACTTAACCCACCTAACAAAATCCAAAAAACCAGATTAAATTGCATGATTTTTGGTTGCATAAAAAGGGCTTTCGGGTTTCTGAAATGAGAAAAAATAAAGGAAGAAACTTAGCAACTTTTGGGAGAGAGCTGATGATGATGAGAGAGGCATGCGAAGAAGATGAGCCACACAGCAGGAGATCGGACCGAGAGAAGACTTTATCAAGCTCTGGACAAATGATGAAGGTTTGGGTTCGTTATAGCTTAGAAGAAGAGAGGAGAAGCTTCTGGGTTTTGGTGTGTAAAAAGGCATGCTTCGGTTTTAAGATGGGTTAAAAAAAAAATTAAACAAGAAGTATCATACCCTGATCGTGACTTTATTACTTGTTTGAAATTGAATTTGTGCTTTTCATGTTTAATTCTTATAACTAACAACTAAAATAGCAGTGGAAACATCATTTTGGCCCTCTCATAGACATTGAGGAAAATTAATTTAAGTTCGACAAGAAGAAAACATGGAGGAGCTTGGTTTTTATTACAATATTAACAAATAGACTACCATGTTATTTTCATTATAACAAAATAGCAAAGAAAAATAGAAAAACTTGATTTTGAAGTCATCTTTCTTATGAAGTTAAAGCTGCACTAGATTGTTCGCCTTCCTTGAAAAATTCTTTCTTGTAAAAATTTCAATGATGGCTACCTAAAGCTAAAACTTAGTTGAGAAAATCATATCGCTAAGTATTCTTCCTTCTGTGTTGCTTACAGAGGCTTACACATATTTTTCCTTTATATAGTGTCCACAAAATAGGTCCTCAAAACATCCCGATGGTTTTCTTCCTTTTTGTTTTTTGTTTTTTTTTTGGGTGGAATTAAGATGTAGCAAAAATTTCATCACTGCAACATTATTTTGTGGTGCTTCGACTTCTTTGTGTTCTGTTGCGTTCGCTACAGCATTAGAATTATTTGCTGCAGCAAGGAACCTTCTGTTACATGCGCTGTAGCGGTTGTGTTATAGTGTTGCAGCGAGAACTTAATGGGTACTCTTCAGATTCTTGCTACAACGCCTCACTGTAACGCCTATGTCATACATGATTTGCCTGTTTGCTATGGAACTTTTCCGTTATAGGCGAGAC
The DNA here is from genome assembly GCF_054855325.1 of Carica papaya. NCBI lineage: Eukaryota > Viridiplantae > Streptophyta > Magnoliopsida > Brassicales > Caricaceae > Carica > Carica papaya. Next base: position 24,937,500 of record NC_142314.1, read on the forward strand.
TTTTTTGTGCTTATTTCGCCTTTGAAAATGTAGAATTCACATTTTTTACATAAGGATATTAAAAGTAAATAAGCATAAATAATAAATTGAACGAAAACACAAAAAAATTTGGATGAATTTATAGAGCTGGAATATTCTATTAGCTACAAATACAAATGAAATATCACCTTAAATCTCTTGATACGGCAAAACACCATGGTGTGTGCATTCATCTTAAATTTCATCGTAGAAAGTTGTTATATTTACCCTAAATCTCGCGATGAAGGATATTGAATTTTTGTTTATATAAATGTATCTTAAAGGAAAAAAATAAAAGAAAAATGAATAAAAAAAGTGAAAGAAAACTAAAACAAAATTGAGAAAATGAATAATAAAAAAAAAATGATAAAAGAAAAAAGAAGAAAAGAAAAAAGAAATGATGATGAAGGAATCTTAAATCCAACAAAATTAATCCAACACGCTGCATCCTTACTCGAATTTCTAGTTAATAAAATCTTATTGTTAAATTAATAATTTTTTTTGGTTTTTTTAAAATTTGACAAAATAAAAATTAAATTAGAATAATAAGGTTCATTATGGTAAATTTATTGATAAATAAACATGAAAAACTAAAGAATTAAATCTAAACCCTAAAAATAATAAATTAGGAGTTTAAGGATCCAAATAAATGAAAACATAAAACTTGGGGCTTTTTCAAAATTAAAAAGGGGTCTAGGGACCTAAAAGAAAAGAAAATTTCAAAATTGAGGCTTTCTGTAAATTCAAAATGTCGAGACATGTTAGCGTAAGATGTGTTTGCAGCCCCAATTGGGCCCTGCTGCGTGGCAGACATGCATGGAGTTCGCCTGCGTGGAACCCATGCCAGCAGGGGGAAGTAATCAGATTGGATGGACCAAATCGCTCGAGGAAGATCCAATAGTCGAGATCCAATTGCGCAACGAACGACCCAGATTGTTTGGGAAAAAGATCCAACAGTTGAGGATTTGGGAATTTAACAAAATTGATTACAGTTTCCTTCTAATTGGGAAGCCTGATTGGGGAGAGAGAGGGAAGGGGGAACTGGTGGTCGGGTAAGGGAGAGACCCAAGAACCGTTCGATTTCCCCCGGACACCTATCGTGGTCGGAGACCAACCTCTTAACGGAGACAAGATCTCAAGTGCGTGCGGCACTATAGTGGGAGGAGTGATCTATTCCTGGTACGCGACATGGAGGTGGAAGAGAAGAAGAAGAAGGAGTAGAAGTAGAAGGAAGTGTGTGAGGTGCATGTGTGTTATTTCAAGACCAAAAACCACCCTCGAGTCGCCAAGACCCTACTGATGCAAGCTAGGGACCGAAATGTAGTAGAAAATTTGGTGAACGGAGATGACATAAACTAAGGTAACTAGAAAGGACATTTTTGCAAGTTTCGAGACTCCCCTGAGAAGTAGGAATCCAGGGGACAGCTGGGATCCCACAAGATTACTACCCACATGCTCACTGCCACGCGGGAGGGAGTTGGTGCCTATACGCACACAATATGAAAGCTGCATGCGCACACACCAACACACGAGGATATCCACGCACGTACGCATGAGCAATGTGAAGGCGTTTGTGCCTGCGGGAATGGAGATTTCCCCCGTGGGAAAGAAGAGCCCTCTTTCCGCAAGGAAACTTATGACTCCAGCTTCAAATAAGACTTGACTTTAAGCCCAAACATCTTTCCTAAACCAGCCCAACATCAAGAAAAGCTCAAGATTCATCAAGAAAGTGGGCTTGAAGCACACTTGGAATCCTGCAAGTTTAAAAATTCACAAGACAAGAAGAAAGGCCAAGTCCTGGCCTAAAGCGAAACAAGCTTTAGCCCATTTGACAACGAGGGTCCGCAACCACTTATGATGGACTTACCTCACCCCCTTGTCACTTAAGGGGCGAAGTCGCTGAAGCGAGTCTAAAGGCCAAAGAGTGATCTTTAAACGCTACTACGCATCTTTACTATCTAGTGTAAGGTAGGTTTGGGTACAGTAGGACTTGAACTTGCGACCATTAGGTTAAAAGCCCAATGCTCTACCAACATGTCTCACACATGCGACCATAGGTGAATCTCTTGATTCACACATGTGGTCGAGAAAAAGAAGGGAGAGTCTTACTCGTAAAGGATTCCTGTAACACCCTGCTAACCTTCGCGCTTAATTTATAATTAGGAAACCCCCATTTATTCGGATCCTAAGGCCACTTGAACGCTTTAAATTATATCGAAATTTTATATCGTATTTTGCAAATTTAATTTATATTTTTTATTATGAAAATTATATTTTATTATTTTTGTTATTTTTTTGTCAATTTTATTTTATTATTCTATTTTTTTCACAAAAATAAATTATCAGGAAAAAAGATGGAAAAAGGGGCGAAATCTTGCGGGAAAACGATCGTGGGAAACACTTGCCCACGCGGATATCGCACGCACGTGCGTGTGCGCGGCCAGCACAAGTGCTCACATCTTGTCCGCACAGGGCGTGAGACCATTATGCGTGCGTGTCCCATCGCGCGTAGATAGGTCAGTCCATGCGTATCCCATCCCGCGCAGATTGGCACGGTGCCGTACGCCTTATGCATGCACTATCCTCACAGTAGGCCTACGCACATGGGTTTGCGCATAACGCCCTGCGCACGACAGGATAGGTTAGTGCACTTGCAGGCTAGGCTTGCAGTGCGCAACTGACTTGGGAAGGCACGTTGCTGCCTCGGGCAGTGTGCTGTCGCCCCTTGAGTGCCGTGTACTGCCTTGAGCGATGTGCGCTATCAATTGGGCGGTGTGCCACCGCCGTCTTGGGCGGTGTGCCACCGCCGTCTTGGGCGGTGTACCGCCGCCGTCTTGAGCGGTGTGGTTCCATCGATTGGGAGGTTCTTTCTCTATTTTTCATGCTATCATTGCGTCACGTCGCATTACTCTTTTCCCATTCAACTTTCTATCTCCTCACCAGATTTCACCACTTGGCCCAATCTAACGGTTCCAATTTTCTATAAATAGGGACCCCCTCTTTCATTTTCTTCATCACTTCCATTTCATTCTTCCATCCTCCAAGAGCTTAGAGAGAGGAGTGATCTACAGAGAGAAGGAGAGAAGAAGAAGAAGAAATGTATAGGAAAACTTCAAAGTTTCAGTAAGGAATTTAGTATTTCTTTTAAGCATCTTAAAGAATATTTTTAAAGTCTAAATTATGAAGTTTGACATTTATGATTTGCATGATTATGTTTAATTGTCCAAATAAGTAAATTTTACTAGATAAAACATGTTATAAGATCATATAGGCACTTAGAATTTGCATGTGATTTAAATGACATGATTTTTGTGATAAATTTTCTAAATACGAAAGGGAGATTAAACATGAAATGGTATGAAAAACATGTATATGTATTGACATTTATAAAGCATCAAATGTCTCGTTAGACTTTTTATCTCTAAGGAGTTTTTATTTCCCTCTCCCCCATCTAGTTTGGAAAGATGTATGAAGACCATTCCTTGTGGATGACGGCATACCATTTGACGAGAGTGGTGACGTGAATTATTTGTTAGGGGTCACCTTTGGCTAAATACTGCCATGACTGTAAACTATCTAATAGGACTACTGTGCTTGGCATGACCATGATCATAGATCGTGTCATGGTTTGGCAAGCCAAAAATGTGCCGTGAATAAATTATCTATATATATTTGATTTGGTCATTCCATATAGGTAATCAAAATCTGTATCTGCCCTCAATAGATGCAAATCAGAATGACTTCGCGAAGCATGACATGAAAATATGGGCATTTCATAATTTATTTGATTTTTTTCTATTATCAGCATGACTGATTGTTGTGACTATGACATGATAGATATGATATTTTCTTTAATAAATAATATGTTTTCATAAATTAAGAAAAGACTCTAACATGACCTCTAATGGTAAGTGTTGATAACATATTTATTTATTTTTAAAATCTTACAATGTTATTTAAATATTATTTTTCTTACTGAGTATACGGAACTCACCATTTTCATGCCCTTCCTAGATGAGGAAGATAGTGAGGAACCGATCGTTGACCTACCTCTTTAACTCTATGAAGATCCCACAGATCTACAAATCTTGAGTGTATGAGTTGTCTCGCACTCTGATGAGTCCATTCAAATAGTTAAAGAAGTGGCCCTTTTTGTATTTCTATATTTTATATTTTGTTGCCACTTCTTGCCTCAGTTATATATGTATAATTATAACTCATATATATTTTAGTAAATGATTTGTAATAATTTTCTCCACTATATATATTTATTTATCATGCACTCGTAATCTGTTTCTGTATTTGACACCCTTATCCTTAATTAGAATTTAGAATTCCATAAATGGTATCAGAGTTGTTGCGCAGAACAAATCTTTTACAACTAAGGCTGTAAGTAGAAAAACCCTTAGGATATCTAGAAAAAATAAGTCATCTTTTCCAAAAATAGACCATCAACTTGTGTCTTTCTTTTCTTTTGTAGGAATGATGCTAGGGAGACTTTTTATAGAATGTATCGAAAGATCCAAGGCCTAAGATCATCCGACCGGGGTTGAGTTTACTGAACTCTTCCGAGCTATCCAAGGATTGACTATAGCCATAGGATAGAACCAAGTCAACCCTTATCAACACCTACCCCAGAATACCAACCAGCCAAAAGGTCTATCTCTCATGATAAAGTGGAGTTTAGGAAGCTTAACTCGCCACACTTCGAAAGTGGCCTTGACCCTTTAGTAGCTGAAGCTTGAATCTTACAGATAGAAAAGCTTTTCTCTTTCATAGACCTAACTGAGGAACATAAAGTTTTCCAAGCAGCCTTTATGCTAACTAATGAAGCAGAACATTGGTGGTGACTCAAAAAGGAAGTCCTATCTATCCCTACCAATTGAGAAGTTTTCATGGACGCGTTCTTTGATAACTTTTTTCCAGCTTATGTCTGAGAGAAGAAGGAGGAATTTTAGGACCTCCGCCAAGAAAATCTGACGGTTGCTCAATATGCAACCCAATTTGTCCAATTGTCTAGATTTGCCCCTCTAATGGTCACCCTAAAAATTGTAAAGTTAGGAAGTTTATAAAGGCTTTTGTGCCGATATCTACAACTGGGTTGTGATGCTGAGACCTAGCTTGTATGTCGAGGTGTTAGAACATATCCAACTAGCCGAAGACCTTATCTTGGCCAAGCACCAATGCATTATCTGAGTTCGTACTCAATAAAAACACCAACCCCAACAACCCAGAAGAAGACTGCCTGATTCAGTAAGTAGCCACCCTGATAAACGACCCCGAGTTGCTCTTCCCCCTACTCTACCTCTACTTATCGAACGACCTGCCCGACTTTCCCAACCATGCCAACATTGTGGTCACTTGCATGGTTATCTACCCTATTAGCGTATTAATCATGCTTGCTATCCGTGTGGAAGCACCCAACACCTTATAAAGGATTGCCCTTAGTGGCCGAAGGACATGAGCAGACTTGTAGCCCAGGGTGGTGTGTATCACCTTGATGAACCCAGTGCCCTCCCCACTCTTATCCTTATCTAGGGTATGCTTTCTATCCGTGATACTTCTGTCAGAGCTTTTATTGATATAGGTGTTATCCACTCCTTTATCTCTTGTGCATTTACTTGTAAATTAGGCATTAGGCCTGAACCTTTAAGAGAAATACAAGCTGTAGAAACTCCCTTTAGCGGATTAATAGAAGCTAACTATGTGTATAAAAATCATAAAATAAAAGCTTCGGAAATAAAAATATTTGTAGACCTAATACTTTTAAATTTCTCAAGGTTCGACATTATTCTAAGAATGTATTGGTTAGAGAAATATAAGGCATTTATTAATTGTAAAAGTAAAGTTGTAATCTTGTGATGTTAGAAAATGAAATAAAAATCTACTTTTATTATTCTCTAACAATTGAATAAACAGGAATATGGATGCTGATCCTGCTATGTATTCCATTCCTACTATTTGTAACTTTTTAGAAGTTTTTCCAAAGAATTACCCGGTCTACCTCCACAGCGGGAGATACAATTCTATCGACCTACTTCCTAAAACTCAACCAATTTTAAAACCTGCCTATCACATGAGTCGTACTGAGCTCGTAGAACTGAAAAACCAGCTTTTCGAATTCCTTGGTCAGAAATTTATCCGCCCTAATCATTCCCCTTGGGGCACTCCGGTGTTATTTGCGAAAAAGAAGGATGGCTCCCTCAGACTATGCATAGACTACCAATAACTCAACCAGATAACAATGAAGTGCAAGTATCCTCTACCTCGTATCGACAACCTTTAGTTACAAGGAGCCACAATCTTCTCCAAGATCGACCTCAGATTGGGGTATTACCACTTGAGAGTCAAGGAAGAAGATATTCTGAAGACCACTTTTTGGTGTCGATACAGCTTGTACGAGTTCAAAGTTATGTTGTTCAGGTTAACTAATGCCCTTGCTGCCTTCATGGATCTTATGAATAGGATTTTCTGGCATGCACTAGATCAATACGTCATCGTATTCATAAATGACATCCTAGTGTACTCTAAGAGTCTAGAGAAACATGCAGTCTACTTATCTGAAGTATTAAGAATACTTCGTCAGAATCAGATGTTTGCTAAGCTTAACAAATGCTCCTTTTGGTTATATCAAGTCTTTTTTTTTTAGTCATGTGATTTCAAGTGAAGGAGTTTTAGTGGATCTATCCAAGGTTGAAAGGTTGATCAATCGAAACCCGCCCACTAATGTAGCTGAGGTATGTAGTTTCCTTGCCTTAACAAGTTACTACCGACGATTCATCGATGAATTTCCTAAGATTGCTGCTCCATTGACCTGTCTCACTAGAAAGGGCGTACATTTTGTTTGGGATTACAAATGTGGTGAAAGCTTTATGGAATTAAAGCATTGTCTTACCTCTACTCTGGTGTTGATCCTCTCTAACAACACTGAATGATTCTAGGTGTACCACGATGCATCTCATATTGGTTTGGGATGCGTTTTAATACAACATTGTAGAGTGGTCTTTTATGAATCTATACAGTTGAAGTCCCATAAGCAAAACTACCCTAGTCACGATCTGGAGTTGACAGTCATAATATTAGCCTTGAAAATATGGTGTCATTACCTGTTTGGTCAGACATTTTAAATTTACACCGACAAAAAAAGTTTAAAGTATATTTTCTCATAGAGGGAGTTGAACATGAGATAAAGACTTACATGGATCTCTTGAAGGACATGATTGCAAGATCATCTACCATCCTAGTAGAAGGATCGCAGATGTGCTGAGCAGGAAGGAGTCTTCTATGTTGGCCCAAACCATGGCCTCTAGTTAGAAATTAGTTGATGCTATGCAGGTACTTCACCTAAACCACTATGACAATGGTGTCTATCTCGCTAAGATCTGATCTTTACATGATCATTTTATGAAGATTTAGGAAGCTCAGTCCACGGACTAAAAAATCACTAAAAATTAGAGTAAGTTCACTTCTGACGAGTTTTTTGATTTTAGGCATACCAATGATGGGTTGTACAGGTTTCGGGACCATATTTGTGTCCCTATCGCGGTCAGGATGGATGTTCTCAAGGCTGTCCATACCTCTAAATAATTTAAGGAGTACCAAGATGTATGGGGACCTGAAGTGCCAATATTGGTGGTTAGAAATGAAGAAGGACATTATCGGCTACGTCTCCTGATAGCCAATGAGTTAAGACAGAACACTAGAGACCCGACGATTTATTACAGAGCCTCCCGATTCTAGAATGAAAGTAGGAGCATGTAACCATAGATTTTTTCACCAGTCTACTTAGAACCTATTCTGGTCGTAATGCCATATGGGTCATCATTGACAGATTAACTAAGACCACCCACTTTTACCCATCAAAACCACTAATTCCACCAGCAGATTAGCCCGCCTGCATATCGATGAAATTGTTCGACTCCATGGCATTCCCTCATCCATTGTATTTGATTGTGATCCTTGATTCTCCTACTACTTCTAGAATAGCTTCTAAGTAATGCTTAGGTTTGAATTGTACTTCAGCACTACTTATCATTCCCAGACTGATGGTTAGTCTGAACGCACTATCCAGACATTAAAAGTCATATTGCATGCTTACAACATTGACTTTGGTGATAATTGGTATGAGTATCTTCCCCTGTGTAAATTTGCTTATAATAACAATTATCATTCTAGCATCAATATGACTCCATATGAAGCTTTGTATGGTAGGCTCTGCCATTCTCCCACTTGCTGGAGTGAAGTCATAAATTAGCGTCGTTTGGGTCCTGACTTCATCTAGGAGACTATCGAGAAGGTTACTATCATCCATAGGAACTTGGCTATCGTGCAGAGTTGCTAGAAGAGTTACACTGATAATTATATAAGACCTTTAGAATTCACCGTTGGTTACCAAGTCTTCCTCAAAATTTTCTCCTACAAGTAAAAAATGAGATTCAGGAAAAGAAGGAAGTTGAATTCTGATATGTGGGACCTTTTTGGATCGTGGAGCGTGTTGGACCCGTGACGTACTACCTTGCTCTGCCCCAAGAGTTTGTGGGTCTACATGATGTTTTTCATGTCTCCATGCTTAAAAGGTACCACCTTGACCTTTCTCATATCATTCATCACGGTGAGATGCAGGTGCAAGGTGATATGACATCGGAGGAACTCCCTGTGAAAATTCTTGATTTGACCGACGAGGTTTTATGCAACAAGAGGATCCCCATGGTGAAGGTGCAATGGCAGCACCACACTTCAGAACAGGCAATGTGGGAGTTAGAGAGCGAGATGCGAGAGAAGTTCCCAGACATATTCAAGACAAAATTTGGGGGATCAAATTTTCTAAGGTGGGGGGAATGTAACACCCCACTAACCTTCACGCTTAATTTGTAATTGAGAAACTCCTATTTATTCGAGCTCTAAGACCACTTGAACTCTTTAAATTATCTCGTAATTTTATATTATATTTCGTAAATTTAATTTGTATATTTTATTCTAAAAATTATATTTTATGATTTTTTTATATTTTTTGTCAATTTTATTTTATTATTTTCACAAAAATAAATCATCAGAAGAAAAGACAGAAAAAGGGGCAGAATCCTGCAGGAAAACCCCCGTAAGAAAAACCCGCCTGCGCGGGTGCACCCACAGTGTGCGCGTGCATGACAAGCACATAGTGTGCGCACGGGGCACGAGGCCGGTCTGTGCGCATTGCATCATATGCAGACTGGTGCGATGTTGTGTGCCTTGTGCGTGTGCTATCTGCGCAGTAGTCTTACATAGTAGGTCTGCGTGCTATAGGCCCTGCATGTAGTGACTTCCATGCTATAGGCCTTGCGTGCGGTAGGATAGGCCGACGTGCCTACAGGCTAGGCCTGCAGCGCGTGATAGGGTAGTCAACGTGGCTGCAGGCTAGGCCTGCAGCGCGTGGCTGACTTGGGGCGGCGTGCTACTACCTCGGGCAGTGTGCCTTGCCCCTTGGGCCCAGTACGCTGCCAGTTGGGCAGTGTGCCACTGTCGGTTGGGAAGTTTTTTCTCCATTTTTTACACCGTCGTCGTGTTGTGTGACATTACTCTTTTCCCATTCAACTTTCATTCACCTCACCAAATTTTGCCACTTGGTGTAAATCTAACGGTATCAATTCCTATAAATAGGGACCACCCTCTTCCATTTTCCTCATCACTTCTATTTTATTCTTCCATCCTCCAAGAGTTTAAAGAGAGAGCGAGTGATCTAGAGAGAGAAAGAGAGGAGAAAAAGAAGAAAGGGTAGGAGAACTTCAAGATTTTGGTAAAGAATTTAATATTTCTTTTAGACATCTTAAGAAGCATTTCTAGAGTCAAAATTATGAAGCTTAAAATTTATGATTTCCATGATTATGTTTAATTGTCCAAATGAAATAAATTTTACTAGATAAAACATGTTATAAGATCATATAGGCACTTGGTGATTTGCATGTGATTTAAATGACATGATTCTTGTGATAAATTTCTAAAATACGAAAAGGAGATTAAGCATGAAATGGTATAAAAAAATATGTATTTGTATTGACATGCATAATGCATCAAATGTCTTGTTAGCCTTTTTATCTCTAAGGGGTTTCTATTTTTTCCTCCTCCATCTAGTCTAAAAAGACGTGTGAAGACCTCTCCCTGTGGATGACAACGTATCCTCTGATGAGAGGTGACGTGAATTATCTGTTAGGGATCACCTCTGGCTAAGTATTGTCGTGGCTATAAACTATCTGATAGGACTACTGTGGTTGGCATGGCCGTGGTTATAGATTGTGTCATAGTTTGGCAAGCCGAAAATGTGCTGCGAGCAAATTACTGATATATATCTGATTTGGTCATTGCACATGGGTAGTCAAAAATTCGTATATGCCCTTAGTAGATGAAAGTAAAAAGGACTTCGCGAAGCATGACATGAAAATATGAGCATTTTATGATTTATTTGATTTTCTCTATTATGAGCACGACTGATTGTTGTGATTATAAAATGATAGATATGATGTTTTCTTTAATAAATAAACTATTTTCATAAATTAAGAAAGGACCTTGACGTGGCCTCTGGTGGTAAGTGTTGATAATGTATTTATTCGCTTTTAAAATCTTATAATTTATTTAAATACTGTCTTCTTTACTGAGTGTATAAAACTCACCCATTTTCATCCTCCGATGACGAAGATAGTGAGGAACCAATCGTTGACCTACCCCTTGAAGTCTATGAGGATCCTGTGGATCCACAAACCTTGAATGCATGACTTGTTCCGCACTCTGATGAGCCCATTCACATAGTGAAAGAAGTGGCCCTTTTTGTATTTTGTTACCACTTTTGTTCTTAATTATATATGTGTAATTGGAACTCATATATATTTTGGTAAGGAATTTGTAATAATTTGCTCTATTGCATATATTTATTTATCATGCACTCTTAATCTATTTCTGTATCTAGCATCCTTATGCCTTAATTACCATTTAGGATGTCACAATTCCTCTCCCTTTAAACAATTTGAGTTTTTCTCTCTTCAGAAGCTTGAAGAATCCTAATTAGACTTGAATAAAACATGGGACAAGGGGAAGAACTTAAAGAAGAATCGACAATAAGAGTCCTAGAAGAAAAGGACCCACGAGAAAAAGGAATTAAAGAGGAAGAAGAAGACTCCACTCGTACGGGATACCTTACCCAGGAGGGAAATTGATTCCCTAAACTCACACATGTTTTATTTTTTGATTTTTGATTCATTTTCAAATTAAACTTATTTCCATGAAGAGTCCTACAAGATTTTCATTTTAGAATTTAAGAAGGAGATTGATTCATCAAGAAGAAAGGAGTTAGAGTCCATATGAGAATCGACCAAGGGATTTCTCTCCTAGTCAAATTCCCCTCATCTTCCTACTCTAATACTACCAACTTTCAAGCATCTGCAACAAGGATTCTGCATAAAAAATCAATTAATTAATAATAGGATCAGGGTGAGAAGAACTAAGCCATTCAAAATTGATTGGGATTCATCATTCGGCCAAGAGAGAGGAGTTGCACTTTTATTTAAAGATTACTTAATTTATTATTAATTTAATGCTTTACAAGTTGTAGGTAATTTAAGAAGATTTTTAGTTCTGAATTCTAGTAGGAGTTGTAAGGTGAATGCTTATATAAAGGCACCAGCCCCTTCAGTTGTATTCATTCAATTAAAATATTAAGAAAGTATTTAGTTAATTGCATTTAGCTTTCTACTATTAGTGAGTGTTTAGTGAGAGGTTTTTCAATTGTCTTATTGAGCTTAGGAATTTGATCTACTTATCAAGATAAACTCTTGATTTTTTTTCAATTATGTTTCTTAATTCTTAGTTATCTTAGTTTGCTTTCACAATATTGATAGCAGGTTAAGTAGGGAGGATTTATTATAGGTTTAAGTTTTCTGCAAGCTGATGTTATATGCAGGGTTTTATATTGCATCGTTGATCCCTAGTTCTACATCAGAAGGGGATGCCTTTATCGGCTTCATTAAATGAGGATAGTTGATGGTGAGAGAAGAATAATGCATGGGCGGTTAAGACTTGAAAGGACGCTTAGTTTGCATAAAGTTGAAGTCCCTGTGGATGATGAAGGAAGGTTGGATCCACAACATTCTTTCAGCTAGATCTGTGTCAAGACACAGATCCGTTTATGTTGACGTATGCCGATCTCGTGTTCTGTCCCACACATCGATCCAGAAGCAACTGTAGTTCACCAGTTCCATCAAATGTGCCTCTCTCTTAGCAAAGATAGTGTGAGTGTGCAGTTATGCTTCAGATGTTTTGCCATAGAATAGATCGACCAAATCCCTGTTGTTTTCTAGTGCACTCACTTTATACCTCTGACACACAAGGAAGGATGCAGTGTGAAGGAAACATCCCTAGCTTTTGTTCAACTGATCATTCCACTTGCATCTTACATTCACTCCTCCATTTGATTGCATTCGAGGATGTAGTTATAGATAATCTCACTAAGTCGGAAGCCAACGTTATATCTCTTAAAATGGCTTTTAGCTGATGCTTAGGATATCTGTTCAACACACTAATAATGAAGAACCTGACCAAACGGGTCATAATGGATTCAGTCTAATCCTATTGAATTGAAGGAAAAAGTGCAGTTCAAGCACTTTGTCTTGAATCACAGACAAATATTTAAAGATTTGACATTTTTTTTTATTTTAAAATGTCGAGAACCTAGTCTTCTTGTTCAGCCTCAACTAATAAAGCTAAAGAAAGAAAGAATCGTCTTCCCCAAAAGCTTATAAGGAAGGAAGAACTCTTTACTAAGCTAAAAGGCTAGACTTCTGGATTAGCTCTGTTTTTTGTTTTGTGAGTGAATACCAAGCCAAAATTCCTAACTCTAATGATGGGTAAATTCGTAAGTGCACAAAATTGTTCAAATAATAAAATAATAAATAGAGCATCATCTCACAAGCATAGTATATCAAGTATAAAAATTGTAGAAAATTCTAATATTATCTAGATATAGAAATTAAAATTTTTTATAAAAAAATTAAAATAATTTAATCAAAGTAAAATAATTTAAAATTAGGAAAACTATTAACGAAGAAGCACTAGAGTAATTAATTTCACCTGAAATTGAGTATACGTGTGTTCTAATTTCACAATCAAGGTATAGACAGTGGTAGGATTGAAATCCTTATAGAAGTCATAGAACAGGTGTTCGTGGTGAGGGTTAGAGAATCCCAAAACATCATTGAATTTTCGATGAAGTAGTTGAAGTAGATGCCCATCAAATGGAAGGAGATTAATTTTGGTGTTTTCACGGTGAAATTAGTCTATTTACTAAATTAAAAAATGGTGTAGAACTCGCAGACTAACTCCATATATGCTTTCAGAGTATGCTCAAAGTAGGGTGCCCAACCAATACGATTAGACTTAAAACTTCATTTTTAACGTTAAGGGTTTCTAGGGTGGGGATATGAATGCACTTACCTGGTACTATGGGGAGTTTAGAGATTTCCCCATACCCTGTGATGTGATCCTAGACAGCCCACAGTTACTTCAAAAGATGCAATCCTACACCAAGGAGGAACTCTATGGAAATCTGGAATCCTATGGAATAATCACTCGCAAGTCTTGTCCCAACCAAGAAAATGTTGCCAACATCATTTTGTTTTCTAAAAGGGAACACCCTAAATAGAAAAGTAAAATTATCCTTGACTACTTTCCTAAATGGGATTATTTCAAGGCATGGGCCAAGTTTGTTCAGAGGAAGCTTAAGGCCCAAAAGAGGTTAATGGTTTTGAAGAATTATGAGGAAGCCCAACCCAAGGGAAGATCAAGTTTTGGTCCAAGTTAAGGAAGCTCAACAAGGCCACTTAAAATGGACCAAAAATAAGGAGATCCGTGGACCTTTGGCCAACAGCAGTTGCTCAAGGCCTTACGCTTGGGCCCGGATCTGCAACCCAACAAGGAATCTGATCTATCTAAGAGGAGGATGTGCAAACCGGCATCGCGCAAAGCCAAACCAGTAGGTTGGCAGGCTGAGTACATGAGCCGAGCGTGTGCAGAAGCAGTAATGTGTGGCCTATGACGCACGACCAAGAAGACCTGTCTAAAGGCCCAAGTGCGAAGCCCGTCCGTGAAGCCTAGCTGAAACTTGAAGAGGGAGGGGGCCTTCATCAACCCAGAAAACAATCGACCAGGCCCAATTTCCCACACCCGAAGCCTAGTAGGCTCGTGCCCCATGCGCTAGCCCAACTCGCAGGCTCGTTTTCACGCAGCCCTCGTGACCCGCCGGGCCAACCCGCATGATCCACCTGACCAGCGACCCGACCGAATTTTCCTTCCCCACTTTTAAATTAAATTTTTAATTTTTAATTTTAAATTGGACACCACTTTTAATTTTTTCATTTTTTTAATAAATTACCACATGTTTTAATTAATTTTCCCATGTGTTTTACATGAAAATCACATGGGATAATGCCTAACTTATTTTAATTATTATTTTAATGTAAATTCTATCATTAAGATTATTTAATTAACTATTTTGTAATTAAATAAGATAGAATAAATATTTATTATATAATTATCCTAAAATTAGATAAAATTTTATCTAAGATATTATTTTATTAATTTCTTCAAGTGATTGTAATCATCTAGAATTATTCCAAAAAAGCCTATAAATAAGTTTTTGCCCATAGGCTATAGACACATCAATTACAATCAATTTGAGAGAAATTCTTAAAAGTTTAGCCTCTTCTTCAATTAACATTTTTGCTAATTTTTAGCTTCTTTAAGTTCTTCAAAAAGCAGGAGTCTTCAGAAGTCTTCTTGAGCCAAGGAGCGGAGATCAACTTATCAGTAAATACGTGGAATTTTTCCTTTCCTTGTTTTATTTTTTCTAGTCTTTGTTTTTGCATTCCTTTTAGGATTATAGATTCAATTAGAGGGATGGTCTTCTTGGCCGTTAAGTTTCGGTATTGAATATGTTGAGTGGATTATAGGAGTTGATTCAATCCTCCTCATACCCTCCCGCATCATTTGGTATTAGAGCTTAGGCTCCTAAAACCCAAAGTATCTTTATTATTTTCAGCATTTTTATTCGTAAATTAACATTAAAAAAATTTATTTGATTATTAATTCGTTTGCATATTACTTGAATCCATTATATATGTTTACTTCAAGTAATCTCGTGTTTGTTTTATTATTTAAAACAAAATTATATATATCAAAAATAGAAAAATATACTAATTGCACCCCATAAGCCAGTTGACACATTGTTTTTATAATTTGCATCCAAAGGGATCACTAGCCACCTATTAAGTGTGAGAGTAACCTTTGAGGTTCAAAAGAGGAATTACTCTAGAGCCACCAGGTGTGTGTGAAGAAAACCCTTGCCCTTACATAAGTCAAAAGGAAGATTACCTCACCCACTATGAGTGAAACCACCCTTTTGTTTTTTTGCTTCATGTTTACTTCCTTATTTCTATAATCTTGCATCAACGTTGCATGAAGAAACTTGGTCAGTCATAGAGCGTAGCCGAAAAATTAGAGGGTAGTATAAATAAATATACTTGCTGATTCTATCTATTAGGATTAGTCATATCCCTATGCATCAATCCATCTTGTCAATCTTTGTGATCTACATTTCTGTCTTTTATTTTACTTTTATTCCATTATTAAAATTAAGTGACTAATTGTTATTAGTTGTTTAACACACGAGATGCACACTGTTCCTTTTTTTGTGTGCTTGTTTCTAAGCTTCCGTAGGAATCATAATCCTTTAGGGTTCCTTATTGTATCATATGGACTAACTTGTAGACCCAATTCAAGTGATTTTTATTCCGGATGCTCAAGTTGATAGATGAAGTTGTCAATTGAGAGATTGTGAGTAAACACGAGTGAAAGTGAGAGAGAGTTTATTTTTTTTCATTAACCTTTTCTTACAGCAATTTTTCACAATGAGTTTTGGTGAAGAGTTCACTGAATTATAGCATGACATATGAAAACTCTAACATTTAGTTGAAGAATGGAAGGACTTAGTGCGAGAAGCATTAAGGGAAAAGAAGGTCCAGTCATATCATGATGTGACGAAGGACCTTTTTATTCAAGACAAGATTCAAGCTCCTGTAGAGGTCGAGCACCCCATCACAGAAGATACAAAAGAAGAAAAGGAAGCCAACCACCCAAATGAGCCATGTGCAGTTGCTAAGTCTTTTGTTTCAAGTGATGATATCTTACATGATCCAGGAGGAAGTATGATTATAGTCTTGAATCACATTAATGATGAAGTCCATGAGGCAGTAAAGTATGATGTGATTTCTATTGTTATCACTAACTAATCTCTTTTTGATAAAGGTCGAGATTCGAGGACGGATCTTTTTGAAGAAGGGGAGGATGATGTGATCCTAAATCGCCCATAGTTAGTTCCCAAAATGCAATCCTGCACTAAGGGGAACTCTATGGAAATTGAAAATCCTGTAGAATAATCACTCATAGGTCCCATCCCAAATAGGAAAGTGATGCCAAAATCCTTTCCTTTCCTAAATGGGATTGCTCTAAACAAAAAAATTAAATTAATCCTGATTACATTCCTAAATGGGATTATTTCAAGGCATGGGCCAAGTTTGTTTAGAGGAAGTTTAAGGTCCAAGAGAGGTTAATGAGCTTGAAAAATTTTGAGGAAGCCTAACCCAAGACAAGATTAGGCCTTGGTCTAAGTCAAGGAAGCTCAACAAGGCCACTCAAAACATTCCCAAAATAAGATCCATGGGCCTTCGACCAGCAGTAGCCACGCAAGGCTTTACGACTAGGGTCAGATTTGCAACCCAGTAGGGAATCTGACCTATTCAAGAGGATGACGTGCAAGCTGGCATCCCACAACCCAATTAGTAGGTTGGTAGGCCGTGTGCACGAGCCCAGCATGCACAACAGTAGCAATGTATGGCCCATGATGCATGCCCAAGAAGACCTATCTAAGTGCCTAAGTGCGAAGCTGGTTCGTGAAGCCTAGCTGAAACCAGAAGAGGGATGGGGCCTTCACTGACCTAGAAAATAATTGACCAGGCTCGATTACCCACATCCGAAGCCCAGCGAGCTTGTGGCCCATGCATAGGCCTAACTCGCGGGCCCATTTTTATACAAACCACGTGACCTGTCGGGTAAGCCAGTGTGATCTACTTGACTTGCGACCCCGCTAGGTTTTCCTTTCCCCACTTTTTAATTAAATTTTTATTTATTTTTTAAAATTGGACACTACTTTTAATTTTCCCATATTTTTAATTAATTACCGCATGTTTAATTAATTTCCCCATGTGTTTTACATGGAAATCAGATGGGATAAAGCCTAACCTATTTTAATTATTATTGTAAAGTAAATTCTATCCCTAGAATTATTTAATTAATTATCTTGTAATTAGATGGGGTAAAATAAATATTTATTATGTAATTATCCTAGAATTAGATAGAATTTTATCTAGGATATTATTTTATTAATTTCTTCAGGTGATTATAATCATCTAGAACTATTATAGAAAAGCCTATAAATAAGTCTTTACCCATAGGCTATAGACACATCAATTACAATCAATTTGATAGAAATTCTTGAAAGGTTAGACTTTTTTTGAATTAGCATTTTTGCTAATTTTTAGCTTTTTTAAGTTCTTCAAGAAGTAAGAGTCTTTAGAAATCTTGTTGAGCTAAGGAGTGGGATCAACTTATCAATAAGTTCATGGTTTTTTTTCTTTTCTTGTTTTATTTTTCTCAGTCTTTATTTTTACATTCCTTTTATAATTGTACATTCAATTAGAGGGAGAGATTTTCTAATTAAATTTCGATATTTCATAAGTTGAGTGGGTTATAGGAGTTGATTTGATCCTTCTCATACCCTCCTGTGTCACCTTACTTTCTCTGATTCCTCACTGAAGGTGAGGTGGTCGCATAGTTCGGATTCATTGGGTAGAAGAACGTGCTTGCCCTTTTGAATCTTTGCCCTCTTCCGAGCTCTTATGGCCTTTATGTCTCCATCTGTGGGTTCCTTTGCTCGAGGTTGCTGTGAAGATGGTTGGCCGTTTACATGATTAGGTCCAGCATACTAGGTACTAGTCCTCCTGAGTGGTGAGTCAGTAATGTTGATGATGAGACTGCGGCATGGTTGTTCAGCTGCCGTGGAACTACTCGCGTCGTGTAGTGGAACATGTGTTGCAGGTGGAGCCTATGGTTAGGGTGACATCGATGATTTGGGTGTGGCATATGATGCTTGTGCAGTCATCTCTTTAGTGGGTTTACGCTGAAATGGCTAAGGCCACTAGTCTTTCAGGCATATCACTTTTGCCTCGTTTATGATGTTTAAGTGTGGGGCTATTTGAATCTGGTCAAAGATATGAGAGATGTGGTGTGGAATAAGGGTGAGAGGGTGGTTATGAAAGTGAAGACTAGTGGATTACGGTTTAGGATTTAAATTTAAAAATAGGCACTAGGTGTCATGATCCTAGCCCAAGGCTTATGCAGGTGTGTTAAGAGAATGATTTTTTTCTTGAATAAAAATAAGCCTTGGGAAAGGTGTATGCAAAATTCATTTTCTTTAACCCCTTAAACAACTGCAGCCTATGCCTTGGGCAAGGTTTGGATGAGCATTTCAAATAGACAACCGATGTGAATTAGCATAGGGTGAGGCTTGGACGAGAGGTCAAAATCGACTCCCATGGGTGGTTGTTTTATAAACCTTGGGTAAGGCTTATGTAGGCCTTTCTTCTGGATGGGGGGGGGGGTTAGGATTTAGCCTTGGTCAAGGTTTATTTGATTGACTGAAAGTGGACCCCCATTTGACCAATGCATTAGCCTTGGGCATGACTTATCTAAACATTTCCAAATAGGGCTTCCTGTGTTATCATGGTATAAGCCTTGGGCAACGCTTGGGTTGGCGCACTTAGCCTTGGGCAAGACTTATGTCACCACCCTTAGACTTGGGCAAGGCTTGTGTTACCACTATTAGCCTAGGCAAGGCTAGTGTCACCGCCTTTAGCCTTGGGCAAGACTTGTGTTACCACTTTTAGCCTTGGGCCAGGCTTATGTGGTCCTTGTAGCCTGATGACCCAATGGTCTTGTGCAGTTTCTTTAACAACCTGTAAATGGGGAAGGAAAATCTAGTTAAGTGATCTCGGATTAAAATGTTGATAATAAGTATATAAAAAAAACATCAAAATAAAGTTAAAGAAAATATAGAAGAAACAAAAAGCCAAATGGGTTTCCTCCTATTAAAAGCCTTAATTTACTGTCTTAGGATGGACATTGCCTTTTTGTTGTCAGTTGTCATCTATAGTGGTATCTAGGATGAGCTCTTCAACTAGTTATGCTGCAAATCCTTCATAGAAGGGCTCCAGTTACTGGCCATTTACTTTGAATATTTTGTGTGTCTAAACTCTTAATCTTGACTACTCCATGGGAAAATGTGTTTGTGAAAATAAAGGGGGTTAACCACCTGGAACATAGTTTTGTGACATCCCAAATGCTAATTAAGGCATAAGGGTATCAGATACAAAAATAGATTACGAGTGCATAGTAGTTAATTATATGCAGCGGAGTAATTTATTACAAATCCCTTACAAAATATATGAGTTCCGATTACACATATAACTGAGGCTAGAAGTGGCAACAAAATACAAAATATCAAAATACAAAAAGTACCACTTCTTTTACTATATAATGGGACTCATCAGAGTGTGGCACAAGTCATGCACTCAAGGTTTATGGATCCATGGGATCCCCAAAGGATTTAAGGGGTAGGTCAGCGATCGGTTCCTCATTATCTTCCTCATCTAGAGAGGGGCATGAAAAGGGGTGAATTCCATATACTCAATAAGAAAAATAATATTTAAATAACATCATAAGATTTTAAAAGTGAGTAATTATGTCATCAACACTTACCATCATGAGTCACATCAGGGTCCTCTCTTAGATTATGAAAACAATTTATTTATTAAAGAAAACATTAAATTCATCATGTCATGGTCATATCAATCAAATCAATCATGCTGATAATAGAGAAAATCAAATAAATCATGATATGCATAGTTTTTCATGTCATTATTTGTGAAGTTGTTTCGACTTTCATCTACTGATCGCAAATATGGATTTTCGACTACCATGGGGAAGACCAGTTCAGTTATAATAGCAATTTACAGTTTGCTAAATGAACAACACATTTACAGCTTTTTTAAACCATGATACAATCTATGACCATGACCATGCCAACCACAGTGGTCCTATTAGAAAAACTACGGCCACGGCCGTACTTTGCCAAAGGTGACCCCTACAGAAATATCGTGTCACCACTCTTGTCAAAGGGTATGCTGTCATCCACAGGGAGCGGTCCTCTCACGTTTTTTCAGACCAGATGGGGGAGAAACAGAAACTTCTTAGAGATAAAAAGCCTAATGAAACACTTTAATAATTATGCATGTCAATACAAATATATATTTCTCATATCTATATACCATTTCATGCTTAATTAACTTTTCACATTTTAGTATTGATTTCAAGCATTATATCATTTAAATCACATGCAAATTATCAAGTTCATATATGATCATAAAACATGCATTATCATGTAAAATTTACTTTATTTAGACATTTAAACATAATCATGTAAATTCAAGCTTCATAATTTGACTCTAGAAATGCTCTTTAGGATTTTTAAAAGTAAATACTAAATTCCTTTTCGAAACCTTAAAGTTTTCTACACTTTTTCTTTTTCTTCTCCTCTTCCTCTATCTCTAGATCACTCCCTCTCTCTATAAGCTCTTGAAAAATGGAAGAATGGAATGGAAGTGATGAAGAAATGGTGAAGGGAGGGTCCCTATTTATAGAAAATGGGGACCATCAGATTTGCAGCAAGTGACAAAATCTGGTGAGAAGAAAGAAAGTCAATGGGAAAAGAAGTGATGTGACAACTGATGGATGGATGACATGACATGATGGCCGTGCAAAAAATGGAGGCATTCCACCCAAACGATGGCAACATGTTACCTAAGTGACGATGGCACACTGCACAAGCCGACGATGGCACACTGCCTAATCGGTAGTGCGCACTGCCCACGGCAGTAGTATGCTGCTCTAGTCTACCATACACTCAGGCCATGCCTGCAAGCACATCGACCTAGTCTGTATGTGCAGGTCTACTGCGTGGATGGTGCGCACATAGGACATATGGAGTCACACCCGTCTGCGTACAATGGGATGCATGTAAACTACATTTTTCTGTGTGTGATGGGACGCGCACGCAGACTGGGATGTGCGCCCCATCCAGACGGGACATGCACACAGCGCGCACGTCCTGTGCTGGCCACGCGCGTGCATGCGCATGGGGTGTGCGATGCTTGTGCGGGCGGGACCCTTGCTGCAAGATTTTTGCATTTTCTCCATCTTTTTTTTTCTTGAAAATTTATTTTTAAATAATAACAAGAAAAAATATAATTTTTCTATGACAAAATAAAAAATATAAATTTAAAAATTATTTAAATAAATTAAAAATACGAATTTAAAATATGAAATATAATATTTATCTAAAAATTAAAAGCACAGAATATCTACAGAGTTTAAGTAGCCTTAGGACCCAAATAAATAGGGATTCACAATTATAAATTAAGTGCAAAGTTTTCAGGGTGTTACAAGTTTCCTAGGAAACAACTTCAAACGAGAATTATAGAGTAGGACCTTTTGTCCTATAGAGAATTGCTTTTTGCAATTATTCGACCAAAGAGGGACTTTATATTCTCTTAGTGCATTTATGAATTTTCTTAAGCCTCATTTTTTATCTCTTCAAGTTCCTATAATTGCAACTTCCTATGTTTCTCGACATCTTCTAACTTCATGTTATAGCTCTTAATTATCCAATAGGCCTTGTGTTCCGGGTCCACAGGAAGCTGGCAGGTCTTGTTGAAAACCAGGTGGTATAGTGACATTTTGATGGGGGGTTTTGTAGGTTGTTTTATAGGCCCACAGAGTATTATCTAGCCGTAAGCTCTAGTCCTTTCTGTTGGGGTTAACCATTTTCTCTAGTATGGACTTTAGCTCCCTATTGGAAATTTTTTCTTAGCCATGGGTCTGTTAATGGTAAGCGGTAGAGGTACTGTGGGTGACATGGTACTTTTTAAAGAGGACCTCCACAACTCGGTTACAAAAATGTGTCTCACTGTCATTTATCATTGCACGGGGCACTCTAAACCTAACAAAGATATGGGTTTTGAAGAAGTTAACAATAGTTTTAGCATTGTCAGTTCTAGTGGCCTTAGCTTCCACCCACTTGGAGACAAAGACTACTGCAAGTAAAATATATGAGTTTTTGAAGGAGGATGGGTGTTAATGGCATCTGATCCTTATGGCTTATATTTCTTGTCCGTTGGCAATTTTTACATGTTTTACAATAAATATATGCATCATGGAATAGGGAAGGCCAAAACAACCCGCATTCTAGCACCTTGTGTGTTGTGCACTTAGGACCAAAGTGTCCCCTACAAAAATGAGAATGACAGAAGTTTAAGATAAAAGGAAAATCTACTTCAAGGATGCATTGGTGGATGATATGATCTACACAATGCTTCCAAAGATACGGGTCATCCAACACATATTGTCTAGCATCCTTTCTGATTCTATCTCGCTGTGCTCTGGACAATTCAGCTGGCAATGTGTTGGTGACCAAATAATTGACTATGTGGGTGTCATCTGCTATACCAAGAAAAGGTTTTCATCTAGAAATTCATCTTTCAATAGCATAGTCTCTTCATTTAATTGAAGATGACTAAGGTGATCAACTACTAAAAACTCTGTACCCCTTTTGTCTCTTACTTCTATATCGAATTCCTACAGTAGAAGTATCCATCAGATTAGTCTTGGTATGGCTTTGCTCTTCTTCAACAAATTTTTAAATGCTACATGATCTAAAAATACAATGACCATAGTCCTTAACAAATACAAGCGAAACTTTTTCAAGGCGAACACAATAACAAGTAGCTCATTTTTAGTGGTCGAGTAGTTGACTTGAACACTATCTAGAGTTCTTAAGGCATAATAAATTACGTGCGAATCTCTACCTACTCTTTGCTCAAGGACTACGCCTATAGCCTAATTGCTGACATCGCACATGATTTCAAATGTTAATTCCCAATTTGGTGGTTGCACAATCAATGTTGTGACTAACTTCTCCTTAAACATATAAAATGTTTCTCTGTAGGATGCGTCAATTTCAAAAGTTACTTTTTTTTATAGCAATTTACTCAAAGGTTGGGTGATTTTAGAGAAATTCTCAATGAAGATCCTGTAAAACCTGACATGTCCAAGGAATGACCGTACTTCTTGCACACTAGGGGGGTAAGGAAGTGATTTGATCACACCTATTATTACCTTGTCTACTTTAATCTCCTTTGAAGATACCACATGTCCTCATATCAACCATTAATAAACCATGAAATGAAACTTTTTATAATTCAGGACTAGGTTGGATTCAAGGCAGTGCTTCAACACTTTGGCAAGATTACAAAGACATTCATCGAAGGAATCTCTATATACGGTGAAGTCATCCATGAAGACTTCTATTATGTGCTCCATAAAATTAGAGAAAATGCTAACCATGCACCTTTGTAATGTCGTTGGGGAATTACAAAGCTCGAAAGGCATTCTCCTATGGGGGAACATACTAAAAGGACATGTGAAAGCGGTTTTCTCTTGGTCTTCAAGTGCAACTAGGATCTAAAAAAAATTTGAATATCCATCTAAGTAGTAATAATATGTTCTTCTAGTCAGTCTTTCTAGCATTTGATTGATGAAGGAGAGGGGGAACTGGTCCTTTCTCATGGAAGCATTTAAATTTTGATAATCTATGCAGACCCTCCATTCGTTTTGTACCCTTGTTGATACTTTCTCACCATTTTGGTTTTCTATCATTGTTATCTTTGTCTTCTTTGGTACCACCAGCACTGGACTCACCCATTTATTATCTAAAATCGGGCAGATGACTCCAGTTTCCAGTAGCTTTAGGACCTTCTTCTTTACCACTTATATCATCAGTGGGTTCAGACACCTCTGTGCCTACCTACTGAGCTTGTTGTCCTCCTTCAGTCATATTCTATATATGTAGTGGAAGATGATATCCCTTTAATGTCAGTGATAATCCACCCAATGACTTTGCTGTATTCACGAAATACCCTGATCAGACTTTCTTCTTCTATTTTGCTTAGCTTATTGGAGGTTATTACAAGGGAGAGTTTCTCCTTCTCCTAAGAAAGTGTACTTTAGGTGCTCTAGTGGTGGCTTCAGTTCTAGTTTGGGCGCCTACAAAACAGAAGGTGGAAGTCTAGTATGAGAAATAGGAAGGTCGAAATGTGGAGCATTACTTTTTAGTTGTTTGGATGATTCCAGTTTGAACATAGCCTCCTATAAACTCCTGTCAGCCACATTGTCTTCCTCCAGAATCCCTAAAATGTTAACATTCAAAGCATTACATAGTACAATATTCACTTCATCACCATAATATAAATCAAAATATTTTTTGTTCAAGGAATCTGTGATGTCCACACTGTATACACAAGATAAATAACTAGGGTACTTCATGGCATCAGAGACATTGAATTTTACCATATCTCTATCAAATTCTATGGTGAGAATGTTATCTTGTATGTTTATTTTGGTCTTGGTAGTACTAAGAAATGGTCTCCCCAATAGAAAATATGATGTTTGGGGATTTATCATCCTCCATGTCTAACATATAGAAATCACCTAGAAAGGTAAGGTTGTCTACTTGAACTAATACATCTTCTAAAACTCCTTTGGGACAGACAACAAGTCTGTTAGCTAGGTAGATAACGACAACAGTCTCGTTTAACTGTCCAACATTCAACTTAGAGTAGATGGACAATGACATCATGTTTATGGAGGCCCCAAGATCACACATGGCCTTTTTTATGCCTAAGGTGTCAATTTTACACGATATGGAAAACATGCCTCGTCCTGGCACTTGGGAGGCAACTTCCTTTGTATGATGGTTGAGACATTTTCCCCCACACTTACTCTTTCATTGTAGCTTAACTTTTTTTTTAGTACACAACTCCTTCAGAAACTTGGTGTAATGAGGCTTCTATTTAATTGCTTCGAGTAGGGGAAGGTCACCTCAACCTTGCAGAAAGTCTATAGGATTTCTCTCTCTAGGATTTCTCTATCTTTTTTCTCCTTCTTTATTTTGGCAAATCTTTTTAAGAAAGGTGGTTTGACCGCGAATGGTGCTGACTGATCAGAATTCTATTTTGTTTGTCGGATGTCTTCATCATTGGTAGCCTTGGGAACTTAACCCAAGTCTTCTAATTCGATGCCCTTCTGTAACCCTTGCCCAAGGCTTACCCGACGAGGATTTTCTTGTAGTTCTTTACCACTTGGCCTTGGATTTACTTTCGTATAAGAGTGTAATTTACCTTAGGACTCCAATTTACTCATGGAAGTCACTAGTTAGCTCATATGGGTTTTTGGATTCTTGATACTAGCTCTAGTTTCCTGTTGAAATTGTTGAGTGTTAGAGGGAAGGAATTTAACTATTTTTCTAAGGGATATACCTTGCTTTATGACTGTCGGTTGTTGCTCTAGAGGTGGCTTTGTCTAATATGGCTAAAAATTGTGCTGCTTCGTCTTGTAGTTGAAGTTTGGGTGGTCCCTCTATCTGAGATTGTATGTCCTCTATGGCTGGTTTTGGAATCCTCCCACTACATTAACATGCTACTTGTCATCCTCTTGGAGTATGAGGCTTATATCTGTCGGGTGTCCTGAGTGCGCACGGATTCTATAAATCCTCACTCGTGGAGCATTTTCTAAGACCTTGTTTACACCAGATGGAAATTCATGATTCAAGTGAGGAGATACTTACCTCATTCATTTAAGGTGTCCCATATAGCTCCAAATTATTGTGAGGTGGTTGCCATAATCGATATTAACTCCCTGGCCTTTTGAGGCATCTTGTTTACTATGACACCTATATTGGCTGCATCTAGAATTTTTCTTTCTCAGAGAAGTAGTTTATAACACCCTGAAAACCTTTGCACTTAAATTATTGTGTAAAACTTCTAATTATTCGGGCCTTAAGGCCATTAAATCTTTAAAGGTCATGTTTGTTTTTGAATGAAAGCGAGTTAAAAATATTAATTTTATATTTTACAAATAAATTTATTTTTATGCATTTATTTTGCCTATTTATATATTTATTTTTATTATTTATTAATTTTTAAAATTTTTTCAGAAAAAACAGAGAAGGAAAATGGCAAAAAATCGCGTGGAAAGGGCTGCGAGAAATTTTCTCCGTTCGTACAGGCCATGTGAGCCATGTGCACATGTGCACACACGCGGCCAGTAAGGGACATTCACCTACGCGCATGCTTCCTTCATGCAGGGGTCGAGACACAAAGTTTGTGTACGTCACATTACGTGCAGACAGGCGCGCGACTATGTGTGCCCTATGCATGTGCTTGCGGATGACATGATTTATTAGGCTTTGTATCTTTGAGGGGTTCTATTTTTGCCCCATTTGGTCTGAAAAGACATGAGAGGACCAATCTTTGTGGATGACAGTGTACCCTCTGATGAGAGTGGTGACATGATATAACTATAGGCATCACTTTTGGCGACTTACGACCATGACTATCGTATACGTGTAGGATCATTGTGGTTGACATAGCCGTGGTCATAGATCGTGCCATAGTTTGGTAAATTATAAATATACTGATGGTTTAATAAGCCACAAGTTGTTAATATGATATGAAATAAATTGATCATTCCACATGAGTAGTCGGGTATCCGTATTGCCCTCAGTAAATAGAAGTCGGAACGATTTTGTATGAAGAATAAAATAAAATAAAAGTATGACATGATTTATTTGATTTTCTCTATTTAATTTTAGCATGATTGACATGAATGACATGATGGATATGATTGATATGATTTGATTTAATTATGACATGAGTTTTCATGATTGACTTGATATCGACGTTTCTTTTTAAATAAAGTAAACTATTTTTCATAATTATTGAAATGGACCTTCGATACGATCTTTGATGGTAAGTAAATAAGGTACCCTTTGTTAAAGTACTTTTAAAACTTAGTGATGTTGTTTAAATACTATTTTCCTTGCTGATTTTGTGGAACTCACCCCTTTCTATGCCCCTCCCCCTCAGATGAGGACGATAGTGATGAACCAATTATTGACCAGCCTTTTGAAGCTTTTGAGGATCCTGTGGATCTATGAACCGTTGCGAGTGCATATTTTGTTCTATACTTTGATGAGTCCAACTTTTGTAGAAGCTTGTATTGAATTTTATATCGTCTCAGTATTGTAAAATTTGGAACTCTATCATTATTTTATAAGGGATTGTAATATTTTATTCCACTACATATAATTATCTTAAATGCACTCATATCTGTTTCTGTATCTAGAACTTTTATGCTTTAATTAGTATTTGGGATGTCACACATAGTATCAGAACAGTTACGTGAAATAATTTGTTACAACTGAGACTATAGTTTAGAAAATTACTCTAGATACTTAGGGTATTTTCTTTCTTAAAAAGTAGTCCACCAACTCGAGGAAGGCCTTATGTAGAAAGAATCGAAAGACTTGAGGCCTAGGATCCATTGACCAGGGCGCAATTTATCTAGTTTTTCTGAGCCATTCAGGGTCTAACCACATCAGTAGGCAAAAACCAAGTAAACCATTATCAACAACCTCCTGCCCCCGACTAGTGCCCAGTCGCCAGATCCATTTCCCATAACATAGCCAAGTTTAGGAGACTAAACCCACCTAACTTCAAAAGAGGCCCTGATTCCTTAGTTACAGAAGCCTGGATCCTACAGATAGAGAAATATTTCTCTTTCTTATACTTGACTAAAGAACAAAAGGTCCCACTAGTAGCCTTCATGTTAACGGGAGAAGCCAAGCACTAGTGGCAGCTTAAGAAAGATGTTTTATCCACCCCTACCACTTGTGAGGTTTTTATGGATGCATTCTTTGAAAACTTCTTCCTTGTTTATGTTTGGAAAAAGAAAGAGGAGGAATTTTAGGACTTATGCTAGGAAAACATGATGGTTGCCTAGTATGCAGCCCGATTTATCCAACTATCTAGGTTTCCACATTTTATTATCACCCCTAAGAGTCGTAACGCCAAGAAATTCCTAAAGGGCATTCGTGCTGATTTTTATAACTGGGTCTGATACTGAGGCCCAACTCTTATGTCGAGGTGTTGGAACATGCCCACTTGGCTGAAGATCTGATCTCGGCCTAACAACAACAACACCAACCCCAACAATTAAGAAAAAGATTGACCAACCTAGTTAGTCGCACCTTGATAAGAGATCTCGAGTTGCTTCTGCTCTTGCCTTGCCTCCAACTACTGGACACCCTGCCTGACCTGCCCAACCATGTTAGCATTTTGGACACTTTCATGGTGATAAGCCTTATCGGTGTTTAAACAACACTTGCTATAAATGTGGAAGCACTTAGAACTTTGTAAAAGACTACCTCCAGTGGCCGAAGGACATGGCCAAACCAATAGCCCAGGGACGTGTTTACCATCTTGATGAGCCCAGTGCCCTCACCACTCTTGCTGTCATTCAGGATATGCTTTCTATCCATGACACCACTGCTTGAGCCTTGATTGATACAGGTGCTACCCACTTTTTTATTTCTTGTTCTTTTACTTGTAAATTAGATGTTAAGTCTGAACCTTTGAATGAAGTGTTAGCAGTAGGAACTCCCTTTAGAGGTCCTTTAGAAGCTCACTGTATGTATAAAAATTGTAAAATAGAAGCCTCATGAGTAGAATTACTAGTAGATCTTATACTCTTAGATTTTTTAGGATTTGACATCATCTTAGTTATGGATTGGTTAGAGAAATATAGAGCAATTATTAATTGTGAGATTAAAATTATAACTCTTGGTTCACTAAGAACGAAATAAAATTTTATGCATGACTTTTGTCTACTATTTTCTAATATTTGAGTAAACAGGAATATGGATGTCGATCCCATAGTATTTACAGTCTATATGGTTTGTAACTTTTCAGATGTCTTTCTAGGGGAACTGCCTTGTCTACCTCCCTTAGGGGAGATAGAATTTTCTATCGATTTACTTCTAGGAACTCAACCAATTTCAAAGCTTGCTTATTACATGAGTTGCACCGAACTCACTGAACTTGAGCACCAGCCCTCTGACCTTTTTGGACAAAGATTCATTTGCCCCAACCATTCCCCTTAGGGTGCCAAAGTGCAATTTAAAACGAAGAAGGATAGTTCTCTACAACTATATACTGACTACAGAGAGCTCAACCGAGTGACAATAAAAAGTAAATATCCTTGGCCTCGTATTGATGATCTCTTTGATCAATTGCAAGATGCTATGATTTTTTTGAAGATTGATCTCAGATTGGGGTATTATCAGTTGAGAGTGAAGGAAGAAGGTATCCCCAAGACGATTTTTTGATGCCAAGACAGTCAGTACAAGTTCAAGGTTATGCCCTTTGGATTGACTAATGCCCCTACTGCTTTCATGGATCTTATGAATAGGGTTTTGCAGCATGCACTAGATCAATACGTCATCATATTCATTGATGACGTATTGATGTACTCAAAGAACCACAAAAAACATGCAGACCATTTGTCCCGAGTATTGGAGACCCTTTGCTAGAATCACTTGTATGCAAAGTTCGACTAATGTTCTTTTTAGTTAAACCGAGTCTCTTTTCTTAGTCATGTAATTTATTGCCAAGGAGTTTCTGTTGATCCATCCAAGGTTAAAACTGTGATTAATTAGAGCCTAAATATCGCCGAGGCATGCAATTTCTTGGGTTTGGCCGGTTATTACTGACGGTTCATTGATGGGTTCTGTAACACCACACTATATTTGTACCTGGAAATCCCTATTTATTATGGGCTTAAGGCCACCTGAACTCATTTAAATTTATTTTGTAGCTTTATATCATAATTCGTGACTTAAATTTATAATTTTAATTTTATACTGATTTTATTATTTTATTTTTATTTGATTTTATATATTATTATTATTATTATTTATTTAAAAATAATTTTTAGGAGAAAACGAAAAAATGGGGAGAAATCCCGCAAGAAAATGCCTGCGGGAGAGGCTCACCTCCACGGGCGCTGCACACTATGTGCGTGCGTGCGTGCACAACCAAGCACAGTGCACACGTCGCATCTGCGTGGGGCACGAGGCCAGTATGTGAGTACGTCTCATGGCGCACAAGTAAGCCAATCCGCACCAGTCACACCGGGTGAGGATAAGGCTAGGCACCGCGCACAGTGTGCGCACCGTCTGTACAGTAGGGCTGCGCATAGTGCCCTACACACTGCGGCCCTACGTGCGGTAGGTCTAGTGAGGAGCACTGCCGCCTTGGGTAGTGTGCTGTCGGCCCCTTGGGCACCATGTGCTGCCTTGGGCAGTGTACTACTGCTTAGGGTGGAGAACCACCGTTGGTGGAGGATATTTCCTCCATTTTTTATGCTGCCATCACGTCACATCAAATTGCTCATCTTTTAATCAATTTTCTCTCTCCTCACTGAATTTTGCCACTTGGCAAAAATCTGACGATCCCTATTTCTATAAATAGAGGCCCTTTTCTTACATTTCCTCATCACTTCCATTTCATTCTTCCATACTCCAAGAGTTTAGAGAGAGAAGGATAAAAGAAGAAGAAAAAGGTATAGGAAAACTTTGAGGTTTCGGTAAGAAATTAAGTATTTTTTTAAAACATCTAAAGGAGCATTTTTAGAAAATCAAAAGATGAAGTGTTGTGTTGTGCTTACATGTTTTGTATTTAATAGTTCCAATAAAGTGATTTGTTCTTGATTTCAAGCATGCTATGTGTTTTATAGGCACTTGATGATTTGCATGTAAATTAAATAACATGAATCCGGTGATATCATATGAAAAATATAACAAAAAAAAGAAAAAAAAGAAGAGAAAGGAGCCTGAATGGTCCAAAAAATATATGTATATGTATTGACATACATAATACATCAAGTGTCTCGTTAAACTTTTTATCTCTGAGAGGTTTCTGTTTCCCCTCCCCTATCTGGTCTGGAAAGACATGAGAGGACCGCTCCCTATAGATGACAGTGTACCCTTTGACGAGAGTGGTGACGTGAATATTTATTAGGGATCACCTTTGGCTAAGTACTGTTATGGCTATAGAATATCTGATAGGACCACTATAGTCGGTGCGGCCATGGTCATAGATCGTACCATGGTTTGGCAAGTTAGAAATATGCTTGAGCAAATTGTCATTATTTGTATCTGATCTGGTTATTTCACATGGATAGTTAGAAATTCGTATTTGCTCTCAGAGATGGAAGTCAGAACAACTTCGTAAAGCATGATACAAAAATTTGAGCATTTCATGGTTTATTTAATTTTCTCTATTGTTAAGTATTATTTTGATTTGATTGTTGTGACTATGACATGATGTTTCCTTTAATAAATAAAATATTTTTATAAAGTAAGAAAGGACCCCGACATGACCCGATGGTAAGTATTAATGACATAATTATTCACTTTTAAAATCTTACGATATTATTTAAATGCTATTTTCCTTACTGAGTATATGAAAGTCACACTCTCTATGCCCCCCTAGATGAGGAAAATAGTGAGGAACCGACTACTGACCTACCCCTTGAAGTCTATGAGGATCCTGTGGATCCAAAAACCTTAAGTGAATGACTTGTCCTGCACTCTAATGAGTCCAATCACATAATGATAGAAGTGGCCCTTTTGTAGTTTAACATCTTTTATTTTGTTGTCACTTTTGGCCTTAATTATATATATATGTAATTGGAACTTATATATTTTGTTAAGAGATTTGTAATAATTTCCTCTGCTACATACAATTTTTATCATGCACTCATAATTTGTTTTTGCATTTGGCACCCTTATGCCTTAATTAGCATTTGGGATGTCACAGGTTCTCTAAGATTACAACTCCTTGAAGTTTCGCCTCACCTCTGCCCTAGTGTTGATTTAAGGTTTTTTGTGATGAATCTCACATAGGTTTGGGATGTGCCTTGATGCAACATGCTCGAGTAGTTGCTTATGGATCTGGACAGTTAAAGCCCCATGAGCATAATTACCTATGCATGACCTGGAGTTGGCTGCCATTATCTTTGCTCTGAAGATATGGCACGATTATTTGTATGACTAGATGTTTGAAATTTATACTGATCTTAAAAGTTTGAAATGTATATTTTCACATAGAGAACTAAACATAAGGTAGAGGCGTTGGATAGACCTCCTGAAAGATTACAACTGCAAGATCTTCTACCACCCCGGTAAAGGTAATGTGGTTGTTGATGCCTTAAGTCGAAAAGAGTCAACTTCGTTGGCCTGGATGATGGCCTCTAGTTGGAAGTTAGTTGATGCAATACAAGGACTCCACCTTAATCACTATGGCAATGGTGCCTACCTCGCCTAGAGTCTGGCCTTACTTGATCTTTTCATGAAGATTTGGGAAGCTTAGTCCACTAACCCCGAGACAACTTAGAAGCTAATTAAGTTTATTTTTGATGAATTTCCTAATTTTAGGCACACCAATGATGGTTTGTGTCGATTCCAGGATTATATTTGGGTCCCTGCCATAGTTAGGACATATGTTCTCAAGGCTGCTCATACCTCCAAGTTATCCATTCACCTCGAAAGTACCAAGATGCATCGAGATTTGAGGCACCAATACTGATGGCCTGGAATGAAGAAAAACATTGTTGATTATGTCTCCTGATGTCTTACTTACTAATGAATTTAGGTTGAACACCAGAGACCCAATGATTTATTCCAAGGCCTCCATATTCTAGAATGAAAGTGGGAGTAAGTGACCATGGACCTTGTCACTAATTTACCATGAAACTGCTTCGGTTGTAACACAAAATGAGTAATTTTTGATAATTTGACCAAGACCGCTCATTTTTTACTTATCAGAATAACAGACTCCACCAGCAAGCTAGCTCATCTATACATCGAGGAGATTGTTTGACTCCACGTCATTCCCTCTTCTATTGTTTCACACATAGACCCCCGATTCATCTCTTATTTTTGGGACAGTTTTTAAGAAGCCCTTGGTTCAGGATTGTACTTCAGTACTGCCTATTATCCTCAAATTGATGGTAAGTCTAAGTGTACCATCTAGACACTCGAGGAAATGTTGTGCACCTGTGGCCTCGACTTTGGTGACAATTGGTATGAGTGTCTTCCTTTATATGAATTTACTTATAATAATAGTTATTATTCCAGTATCAGCATTGCTTCATATGAAGCCCTGTATGGTAGGCCCTATTGTTCCCTAACCTATTAGAACAAAGTCGGGAACTGGCACCACTTGGGACTAGACTACATTTAGGAGACCATTGAGAAAGTTGCCATTATTCACAAGAACCTCACCACCGCTTAGAGTCGAAAAAAAAGCCACGCTAACAACCATAAAAGACCACTAGAGTTTGCCGTAGGTGACCATGTCTTCCTCAAAATCTTCCCTTACAAGGGTAAAATGCAGTTTGGTAAGAAGGGAAAGCTGAGCCCTCGATATGTGGGACCTTTTATGATCATGGAATGTATAGGACCCGTGGTGTACCGCCTTGATTTACCTCCAAAATTTGTGGGTCTGCACGATGTTTTCTATGTCTCTATGCTTAAAAGGTATCACCCTGACCATTCTCACATTATTCCTCACCAAGAGATACAGGTCCAAGTGGACATGACTTATGAGAAATTTCCCACTAAAATTCTTGGTTGAACTGATAAAGTTTTGCGCAACAAAAAGATCCCGATGGTGAAGGTGCAATGGTAGCATCACACTTCAGAAAAGGCAACGTGGGAACTTGAGAAAGAAATGTGAGAGAAGTTTCCTCATCTATTTGTAACAAATTTGGAAGACCAAATTTTTTAAAGGTGAGAGGGGGGGTAACACCTCGAAAATCTTTGTGCTTAAATTGTTGCATTAAACCTTTAATTATTCGGGCCATAAGGCCATTAACTCTTTAAATTTTATGTTAGTTTTCGAATGAAAGCGAGTTTAAAGTATTAATTTTATATTTTATGAAAAAATTTATTTTTATACATTTATTTTGCCTATTTATATATTTGTTTTTATTATTTATTAATTTAAAAAAAGCTTAAAAAAACATAGAAGGAAAACGATGGAAAAATTCTGTGGAAATGGCCGCAAGAACATTTTCCCTATCCGGGCAGGCCTTGTATGCTACGCGCACATCTTATCCATGCGGGGCACGAGGTGTGCAGTCTGCGTGTGGCTCCGCGCACCCCATATGCATGTGTGCGCGTGTAGGCCCTCGGTCAGTGGACACAACAGGGATTGCCTGCATGTGGCAGCTTGCTCGCTGCCCTTTAGGGGGCGTGTTCTACCGTTCGGATGACGTGCCAATGCCGTTTGGTGAGCTTTCCCATCACTCATCTGGTGCATTTTCATTTTTCATACCGTTGTCGTGTCACTATCATCATGTCGGCCATCCATCAGTCGCATTCATCAGTCGTCACATCATGTTAGGTCAGTTTTTTCCCTCCCTCTCTCCTCAAAGGATTTTTCCACTTGGTGGAAATTCAACAGTCCTTATTTTCTATAAACAGGGACCTTTCTCCACCATTTCTTTACCACTCTAACTTCATTCTTCCATTCACCAAAAAAATTCTATAGAGAGTGAGAGCTAGAGAGAGAAGAGGAATGAATAGAAAAAGGAAAGATGTAGGAAAAACTTCAAGCTTTTGGTAAGGAAATTGGTATTTATCTTTACATTCTAAGGAGTATTTCTAGATTAATTAAATGAAATATTAAATGGATATGAACCAGTTGGTTGTATTTTTAATTATTGTTATGATTATTTATGCATATGTTATATGTTACTGCATGTTAATATTATACGTATAGATAAGTAAATAAGGCATATATGATCCATGATAAAGTGATGAAGCATGTATTTTTATTTCTGAGGGGTTCTATTTCTCCCCCATTTGGTTTGAAAAGACGTGAGATAACTGCTCCATGTAGATGACGTTGTACCCTCTAACGAGAGTGGTGACGCGATATGATTGTAAGTGTCATCTTTGACGATGTGCGACCATGACTATAGTTTACATGTAGGACCACTATGGTTGGTACGATCGTGGTCATAGATCGTGTCATGGTTTGGCAAACCATAAATATACTGATGGTTTAGCAGGCTGTAAATTGTTGATATGATATAAAATGAATTGGTCATTCCACATGGGTCGTCAGAAATCCGTATTGCACTCAATAAATGGAAGTCGGAATGACTTCACGCGAAGAATAAAATAAAACAAAAGTATTACTTGATTTGTTTGATTTTCTCTATTTAATTTTGGCATGACTGACAGGAATGACATGATGGATGTGATTCATATGATTTGATTTGACATGATTGACTTGATATTGATGTTTTTTTAAATAAAGTAAACTATTTTTCTTAATTATTGAAATAGACTGCCAACACGATCTCCGATGGTAAGTAAATAAGTACTCTTTATTAAATTATTTTTAAAATCTTAATGATGTTGTTTAAATAATATTTTTCTTACTGAGTATGTGGAACTCACCTCTTTCCATGCCCTCCTAGATGAGGACAATAGTGAGGAACCGATCGTTGACTTGTCTATTGAAATTTCTGAGGATCCTGTGGATCTGTGAACTATTATGAATGCATGTTTTGTTTCGCACTCTTATGAGTCCAACTTTTGTAGAGGCTTGTATTTAATTTTATATCACCTCAGTATTGTAAGATTTGGAACTCTATCATTATTTTGTAAGGGATTGTAATATTTTATTCTGCTGTATATAATTATCTTAAATGCACCCGTATATGTTTCTGTATCTGGCACCTTTATGCTTTAGTTAGTATTTGGGATGTCACATAGTCCCTCGTAAAGATAAATGATTGCTTTGATATATCATGTTGCAGACAACTTGCACACTACCTCTTGAACCTTTCCCAGTAATCGTGAAGGCTTTTGATATCCTTTTGCTTGATCCTATATATCTCCCTTCTTACTCCTACAGCTCGGGAAGTGGGAAAAAATCTGTTAAAAAATGATGCAACCATCTCAGCCCATGTTATGATCGAACTGGGAGCTAGATAGAACAACCATTCCTTAATCACATTATCTAATGAGAGGGGAAACACTCTAAGCTTAATTTGTCACTAAAAAATTCCTTACGACTTCATACTGGAACATAACACAAGGCACTCCTCGAGGTGCTTATGCAGGTTCTCATTTTTCAGTCCTCTATATTTGGGTAACAAGTGGATTAGGCTAGATTTTACTTCGAAATAAACATCTAGATATGAGCAGGTGATGCAGAGAAGTTGCTGATTCGTAGGTGAAGTGGCCAGTTCCCTCAATGTAAATTCCTACATCATATGTTATGGTTCTACTTTGGTTTCAGTGGACATACTACCTTCTTCAATCCCTGTGACATCCTAGATGCTAATTAAGGCATGTAAGTGTTAGATACAAAAACAGAATTATGAGTGCATGATAAAAATTATATGCAGCAGAGCAAATTAATACAAATTCCTTACAAATATATGAGTTCCATTTACATATATATAAAAGAGGCCATAAGTGGCTGCAAAATACAATATCAAAATACAAAAGAGGGTCACTTCTTTCATTATACTATTGGACTCATTAAAGTGCGAGGATGATCATGCACTCAAGTTTTGCAGATTCATGGGATCCTCATAAACTTCAATGGGTAGATAAGCTGACGGTTCCTAATTATCTTCTTCATTTGGAGCGAGGCATGGAAAGAGTGAGTTCCATATACTCAGTAAGAAAAATATTATTTAGATAACATCGTAAGGTTTTAAAAGGTGAATTATTTAAACTTAAATACTTACCATTTGGTTACGCCATAGACCTATCTTGCCTTATGAAAATAATTTATTTATTAAAGAAAAACATCACATTATAACCAATAATCAAAATAAACACACAACATACCAAACAATAGATAAAATTAAATAAATCATTAA
Organism: Carica papaya; assembly: GCF_054855325.1. Taxonomy (NCBI): domain Eukaryota; kingdom Viridiplantae; phylum Streptophyta; class Magnoliopsida; order Brassicales; family Caricaceae; genus Carica; species Carica papaya. The sequence continues at coordinate 24,974,574 of NC_142314.1, forward strand.
ATGCTCAGATTTTCATGTCATGCTAAGATTTTATGTCATGCTTTGCGAAGTTGTTACAATTTTCATCTCTGTAGGCATATACAAAATTCTGAGTACCCATGCGGAATAACCAGCTCAGATACAGATAATGGCAATTTGCTTAGGCAAATTTTCGGCTTGCCAAATCATGGCACGATCTATGACCATGGTCGTACCAACCATAGTGGTTCTATAAGATATTTTGTGGTCACGAAAGTACTTAGTCAAATGTGACTCCTAATAGATATTCGCATCACCACTCTTGTTAGAGTGTATGCCTCATCCATAGGGAACGGTCCTCTTACGTCTTTCCAGACCAGATGTGGGAGGGGGAAAACAGATACCAAGATAGGGATAGGGCAACAGATACCCCTCAGAGATAAAAAATCTAATGAGACACTTGATGCGTTATGCATGTCAATATAGATACATACTTCGGACTATTCATGCTTCATTCCACTTTTCTTTTCTTTTTTTTTATTCTTTTTATTTTCTAGATAACCTTACCAGTTTCATATTATTTTAATTACATGCAAATCATCAAGTGTCTATCACTCACACTGCATGCTTGAAATCAAGAATAATTCAACCTATTAAACCTATAAAACACAAAGCATGCAAAACATGAAAAATCACAGAATTATCAATTTAATCTTTTCTTTATGTCTAAAAATACCCCTTAAGATATTTAAAGAAATACTAAATTCCTTACCGAAATCTTGATAATTTCTTCTACACTGTTCTTCTTTTCTTCCTCTCTTTCTCTCTCTAGATCACTCTCTCTCTAACTCTTGAAAGGTGGAAGAATGGAAGTGCGGAGAAAATGAGAGGAAGGGCCCCTATTTATAGAAAATGAGAGTTGTTGAATTTGTGCCAAGTGGTGAAATTCGGTGAAGAAAGAGAGTAAAAAGATGTTTGGCATGAAGAACAAAGGAGAAAGACCTCCTCCATCGGTGGCGGCACCACTAGCGCACGCACAGTGTGGCCTTAAATGAGTTCTCGTAGCCCATTCCCTTTCAGGCAGCCCATTCTCGTATGATTTTTTTGGGGGATTTTTTTTCCCTGTTTTCTGTTTTTATTGAACATCATTTATTTTAAAAAATTGACGATTAACTAATTAAATAAAAATAAAAATAAATAAAATTAATAAAATCAAAATAAATAAAAATCTACATAATTTATAAATTACAATAAATAACTACATAATAAAATAAATGAGTTCAGTGTGGCCTTAAGGCCCGAATGATTAGGGTTTTCTAAATATAAATTAAGTACAGTGTGAGTGGAGTATTATAATCTCTCTGTTGTGTTGACACGTTTGCTTTCTTTGCTTGGGTTATTTTCTCAAAATTTTGGCAGTTTTCTCAATCTCTGGATTGTAAGGAAGAGGTTCTCCATAATCAGTCCTGGTCATAAAAATAAAAGAAAGAAGTTATTTCAAATTCCTAGAAAATGGTGCAAAAATTTGACGAGCGTTGAATCCACTAAAAAATAAATTCTTATTCAACCAACAAAATAAAATTGCAGTAGTGGTAAACAGGGTCGAATCCTCAGGGAATTGAGAACCACTTTTCTTTTGTGACCAATAAATGAAAAGTAAAGATATGGTTTTTTCTTTGAGTTTAAATGATAAAAAGAGATAAATTGTTAAGCTAGATTTTAAATAAAGAAACAAAAGTTCTTGAAAGTGATTAGGAAAACACCAGATGTAAGAATGATCTCAGTTAAATAAGTAGATAGATTCCATTTATAAAATTGATTATTGATGTAGTGATTGATTTTTTGAAAGCGCAATGAACCAGTTATAGTTATCGAAAATGTTCCAACAATCGATTCTTCCTTCATCCTAAATCAACTAAGAGATGTTTGTTAGTTGATTCTTGTTGATAAACAGTCAATTTCTATTATTTAATCTATCAACAGCCTTAACAATTAAAAGAACCTAGTTTTAGTTATCAGATTCAACCGCGTGACCCACTCAACCGGATTGTTTATTTTCTTAGTTCAAAGACTAATTTACCACTGGGTATTGAAGCAGCCTAAACAATTATGGATTCATAATGTTTTAGATGACAATATGCTATTGTGTTGCATGCTTAATGGACCCTGCTCAAATGGTTAACAAACAACAATAATAATATGTGCAGAGAAATAAACGAATATTGAACTTCAATGAAACCAGAATTAAAGCAATTAGATCTCACAATACAAATTGAAAATTTTCTAAACTCATAATTGGGAAAGAAGTTTATCAGCCACTAATGGTACGTTTAGTATAAAATAGAGTTTTTTCAACTACTAAAAAAAGAAGGAAGGAAGAAAACTTTAGAAAGCTCTAGGTGTTGCAGTGCGCAGCAGTGATGCCCTTCTTCTATGATTTTATGCTCCTTTTAAACCTTGAAATGATTAGAGTTTTCTTTTTGTAAAGGTAAGGATCTTTCTCGATGATCTTAGCATCCTTCTAGCTTTCCAAAATCATCTATTCCTTGATTCTTGGTTTCCTTTTCTGAGTGCAGCGGGATTCATCTTTAAATTTGAAAGCACACATTTTTTTCAAATCTACTACTCCATGTGTTTAAACCTTGATTGAGGCTTAGTCAAGTGTAACTTGTGCTGCCATGGTGTTGGATGTGCCCAAGGGTTACCTATGCACCAACCGGTCTTTTATTTTTGCTGGAATGCAAGCCTTGCTCGAGGCATAGTTGTCTGTATCTGAGACCTATAGCCCTTTTTGATGCATTATGCTTGACCGAGACTTGATTGTGTGTAGGCCAAAGTTCACTATTGCTATCAGGTTTAAGTCTTAACTGAGGCTTATCCCATGTCTAACAGCTACTTGACGAATTATGCTCTTTTTATGTTGCTTTCCTGACTTTGGGCTCCATCTTCTATCCTGTATCAAAATGAATGAAATAGTTTAAATTAGATGCCAATAAATTCAATTAAATACTTGAAAATGGATGATGAGGATGTTTTTTTTATGCACTATCATGTAACTTTGGTCATGTGCAGATGGGTTTTAGTCTCAGGCTCCAGATGGCTGTTCGACCATGGGTTTGGGCTGCTTTTTTTGGCTTCTTGGATGATCCCAAAAGCCCCTGTGTCATTTCCTTCTTGGCCTGATTGTTTTGACGGCCCATATTATCTCCCTTCCTTGATAGCATCAAGAATCCATTTAACACTATCTAGTCTCTATCAAGACCTGATCTTTGTGTCTTGATGGACCGAGCTTTACTTTTGGGTTTTGGCTCTGCTTTCTTGGTTGGGGCTTCTTTCGAGTTTTATCTTCAGGTTGGTGCAAACTTTGATTACCGTTTGCGAGATATTTTGAAGGCCTTCACACAGTCATGTCATCCACCCCTTCTTCAAAAGGATTCGTCCTTAAATCCATCTTGTTGTTGTTTAATGAACCTTGATACAACAGAGCAGCTAAAAAGTAATGAATGGCATCGTGGCCTGGTGGAACATATCCGTAAACGAAATTGAGCTAGTCTCTCTGTTCTATGACTCATTTTGCCTTATTAACACTCGTGTTTGACACTCATATTCAATCTTTCTCTGTCAAATTGAGCATCATAATTGAGATCTTCTTTAATCGAGTCCCTACGAGTTAGAAAGAATTTTGTAAGAATTTCTAATTGACTTTAGAAGCCTAAAATGTGAATGCATGAGTGATTTATGCAATATAGTATGGATATTGCAACAAAATGTGAACACAAGTTTTCACTATCATCTAGTAAATGACTTACTGATGTAAACCCGGACACAAGAGACACAAGGAAGGACACTTACCCAAATGACCAAGAAGATAATTGGGAAGAAGCAGGAAAGAAGATTTAAGTCCTAGAGGGACTTATCACCTGAGCTTGCACCAAAGGCTTCCAAAAAGCCTTCAATTTGACCGTTTAAACTTAGATCACTCATAAACTCAAACTTAAATCCCAAGAAGCAACATGAATAGGTCCAAGAAAGCACTCGACCATGCCTGATTTTAGTTTGGGAAGAACAAGACAGAGAAGAGTGAGGTCTACCGCCTGCCCACGCGGGTGAGTCACCCGACTAAGGGCAATTTATTTACCATCTCTTTGGAAGGCTTGAAGATTGATGTATCAACATAAAAAAAACCTACAAGGAGAGTTGCACACATTGGATTATGAAGAACTAGAAAAGAAGAAGAATAATTATAATAATAATAAGAAAACCAAAAAAGAAGAAGAAGAAGACCGCATGAGGAAGGATGATCGACAAGGAGAAGGGTCTTGTCCAAAACACAAGACCGCAACTATGTTCAAATCACCATCTAGTTCCCCCCTTCAAGCCGACACCTGCATAAAAAATAATTAAAGAAATCAGAAGATGAAGCCAAGTAGATGACATATGTTAAAGTGCTAAAGGGAGTCTAAGCCTATCAAAGAAGAGGAGTCCTATTTATATTTAATTGCAATTTTTTATTGTGAATTTAATTAAGTGTTTAAGTCTTAATTTAAGTTAAATTTAATTTTTTATTTGAATTAGAATTAAGAATTATTTTTAGGATTCCTATTTCCTAATTTAAATCAAATAAGAATGGTAAAACTCTATAAATAAACGCCACCACCCCCTCATGTAAAGGCAATTCATATTATTAATAAAATTTAGGTGTTCTTGTTTTAAAACCCCTAAGCTTTCAAGAGTGAGTAACTGGGTCTTCAATTGGCTTATTGCACTAGCAATTAGAATCACTTATCGAGGTAAGTCTTGTGGTGTCTTTTCAATTCTAATTCTTTGTTTTTTTCCTTCTAACCTTAGTTTTCACTGTCACGTTGAGTGCGGGTCCAGTAAGGAGGGCTTACTTAGGATTTTGAGTTTTTACTTACTGATGTATATGCGAAGTTTTGGATTGCATTGTTGATTCTAAGTTTTGCATAAGTTGGTACTAAAGCTAAGGCTTTGATAAATCTACTATCTTTTCGATTTACTGTGTGTATTTTCTTGTATAACATTAGCACTCGTTACATAAATTTCTAATTCATTTAGTTTCTTCTCAATAATTGTTTTAATGTTATTATTATAGTTTTTAAAAAATATGTGAGAAAAAAGAGAGAGATTCTATGAAAAAGAAGAGAAAGATTATGTGAAAAAGAATAGAAAGATTATGTGAAAAGAGAGAGAGAGTTTCTGTGAAGAAAAAAAATAGAATCTTTGGAAAAACAAATAGAGAGTAGAAAAAAAAATCCAGCAAACCCAATTGCCCTTAAAGACAAGTCGACCACAAAAGAGCTTAAAAGCTGGGCTAAAAAAAAATTAGTCAAGCTGCTAATAAAGCAAGGTCACACATCCCAATGCCAAATTCCAAAATTTTAAGAGGTGCGTGATTCCCCTTACTTCCCACCTTTTTTAGCATTGCATTCAAACATCCTGCATTATTATCTACGTAATAGAAACTCAAGTTAGTTTTAGAGCGTGGCTATCATCTTGGTAAAAATAATTAGGTGTAGCATTCAGGTTATATCCATAGGGATTAATTGGATCTTTAACGCTTTAAGTCTAGGATTGTCTTTTTCTACTCCTCGTTTCCTTCTTTCTTGATTTCTCTAGTTTCATTATACATCTAACTAGTTAATTGCATATTAAATACTTATTTACAAGCATAAAAGCATCACATATTCTTCTACTATGTGCTTAACTCTGAACTTCTAGATAACGCAATCCCTTTTAATATTCTCTGCAGAATCTCAAAGTAAACCTTTTTTGTCTTAATTCAAGAGATCAAATTCTAACACTCAATTTAATAGAAGAAGACAAAGAGAGGTAAACATGAGTGATTGAGAGGGAGTGATTTCTTTTCTTATTCCATTAACATCTTTTTGTAGATATGTCACAATCTAGTTAAGGTAATTGACCTAAGACCTTAGAAGAACACATGGAGGCTAGGATAGATGACATTTATAATAGATTGAGCTTAGTCATTCAAGTCATAGCGACAAGAATTGATAAGAGAGATAGAGGAAGGAACTATAACCATCCCAGATGTTGACATTGCCAAAATGATGATGAGTCCAATCACAACAGTAGTGAAGTTGATAGAAGAGAAGTTTGGAGGAAAGATAATGATATCAAATCCATCAAGATGTAGGTACCCTTGTTTAGAGGTAGGAATGATGCAGAGACCTACCTCGAGTGGGGATAAAAGATAGAGTTGATCTTTGACTGCCACAATTATAGTGAACTTGAGAAAGTAAAGGTAGTAGTAATCGAGTTCACAAATTATGCACTTATTTGGTGGGATTAAGTGATCGCCCTCAGGAGAAGAGATGGTGACCAAACTGTATCCACCTGGAAAGAGATAAAGTCCATCATGAGAAAGAGGTTTATTCAATCTTATTATGATAGAAATTGCACTAGAAGCTCTAAAGGTTGATATAGAGATCTATGTCTGTAGAAGACTACCACAAAGAGGTGGAGATGATAATGATCAAGGCAAGAGTTTATGAGAGTCCAAAAGCCACCATGGCTAGGTTTTTGAGTGGCCTAAATAAAGAGATTGTCAATGCTATGGAGCTACATCACTACATAGATCTAGAAGAGATGGTGCATATGGTTATGAAAATAGAGAGAAGTACAGAGGTTCCTCCAAACGAAATTACCACTCTACTCCTTAGTATAATTCCAGATGGCCCAACAAAGAGGAGAGGAAGAGGTTTGACGAAAGTAGGGATAAGTCCAGCCTTATTGAATCCAAAGGTAACAATGATAGGCAAATACATCACGACAGGTTTAAAAATCAATTCTCTTTACTTCTAGATGGTTTCAAGCACACATTGACACCTTTATCCCTAAAAGAGGTCTATGCTGATCAGATCAAAATCAAGAAATCTTTTAAAGAATATTCATAAAAAGAAAGAAAAAGAAAGAAAAAAAAGAGGTCTAAAAGAAAACGAATGGCCCACTGAGAGAAAAAAAGGCCAAAAAAATAAAGAAAGATCATTTAGTATAAAAGAGGCCCAAAAGAAAAATAAAGAAGGCCTAATGGGAGAAAGTTAGAGAGAGAAAAGAAAAGAGTATTTATGTGTGAGGGAGAGAGAAGTGAGGAGAGTGATCTATGAAAATAAAAGCTTAATTGTATTTTAGTACAAAGAAGCCTATCTAAATTTATCTGACATTGACACTTCTTTGCCTAGTGTTGTTTTTTATCTTTTACAAGAATATAAAAAAGTGTTCCCAGAGGAGATTCTAGATGGTCTACTATCATTATGAGGGATCAGACATTATATTGACTTTATTCCTAGAGCTTCAATTCCCAATCACCTAGCCTATCAAAGTAATCCCGATGAGACCGAGGAACTTTAGTAGCAAGTGGAGGAGTTGTTAGGTAAGGAGCATGTGAGAGAGAGTTTGAGCCCTTATGCTGTTTTGGTGTTACTTGTGTCTAAAAAGGATGTTTTCTAGAGGATGTGTGTGGATTGTCGAGCCATCAACAAGATTACAGTAAAGTATAAACACCTTATTCCTAGGTTAGATGATATCTTGGATAGATTGAGTGGATCTATTATTTTTACTAAGATAGGTCTTAAAAGTGGATACCACTAGATTAGGATGAAACTTGAAGATGAGTGGAAAAGTGCCTTTAAAACTAAGTATGGGTTGTGAGTGGTTAGCAATGTTGGTTGGGTTATCAAATGCCCCTAGCACCTTTATGACACTTATGAACTATGTTCATTGACTTTTTCTAGGTAAATTTATGGTAGTTTACTTTGATGACATCTTGATCTACAACATGTCTTTAGAGGATTACCTTCAGCATATCAGGTATGTCCTTGAGGTTCTTAGGAAAGAATAATTGTATGCCAATGCCAATGCCAATGCCAACAAGTGTACCTTTTGCAGTGAAAATTTGATATTTCTAAGGTTTGTAATTAGTGCACAAGGCATTGAGGTAGATGAGGAGAAGGTGAAAAAAAATCAAAGAATGGCATACCCCGACATTAGTCAGTGAGGTAAGTAGTTTTTATGGTTTGGCAAGTTTCTACCGCAAGTTTGTTAGGGATTTCAGTTCCATTATAACACCATTAAATGAATTGATAAAGAAAAATGTAAGGTTTGTATAGACTAAAAAACAAGAGCATGTTTTTACTTTATTGAAAGATGATTGTGTTTTGCACCTATTTTGACTTTACTTGACTTTAACAAAACTTTTGAGCTTGAATGTGATGGTTCAAGTATAGATATAAGAGTAATTCTGATGTAGGAAGGGTGTCCTGTGGCTTATTTCAGTGAGAACTCAGCGGTGCACCATTGAATTACTCAACCTATGACAAGGAGTTGTACGCCTTGGTGAGAGCATTAGAGGTATGTTAGTGCTACTTATTGCTAAAGGAGTTCGTCATCCACACTGACCATGAATCCTTAAAACATTTGAAGGGTCAAGGTAAACTCAACCATCGTCATGGTAAGTGAGCCGAGTTCATTGAGTCTTTCCCCTATGTAATCAGGTATAAACAAGGTAAGGATAATATTGTTGCCGATGCATTATCTTGCAGCTATGCTTTGATTTCTAAACTTAGTGCTAAGTTGTAAGGATTTGAACATATTAAGGAGATTTATACTAGTGACAATGATTTTTCCACTATTTATCATACATGCAAGCATTGTGCATTCTAAAAATTTTATAGACATAATGGTTTCCTCTTTAGGGATGGTAAGTTATATATGCGTAACTGTTCACTTAAGGATTTACTGGTGTGTGAGGCTCATAGTGGGGGATTGATGGGGTGCTTTGGGGTAGCTAAAACTCTAAATATATTGCATGAGCATTTTTATTGGCCTAACATGAGGAAAGATGTTGAGCACATTTGTAGTAGGTGAATTACATATAAGCAAGCCACATATAGGGTTTTACCTCATTGATTATATACACCTTTGCTTGTACCTATAACCCCCTAGTAGACATATTTATAGATTTTGTATTAGGATTGCCTGGGATCAGGAGAGGTAGTGATAGCATATTTGTTGTCATGGATAGATTTAGTAAGATGGCACACTTCATGGCATGCCATAAGACTGATGATGCAAAAAATATTGCAAATCTGTTCTTCAAGGATGCTGTAAGACTTCATGGCATTCTTAGGACTATTGTGAGTGATAGGGATGTAAAATCTCTTAGTCATTTTTAGAGAGTTTTGTAGGTTAAATTAGGAACTAAGTTATTATTCTCTACTGCATGTCACCCCTAGACTGATGGTCAGACCGAGGTCGTTAATAAGACCTTAAGATCCTTGTTAAGAGCTGTAGTTGGCTAAAATTTAAAAACATGGGAGAATTATTCGCTTGTGATAAAATTTGCATATCATAGGAGCATTCATACCTCTATAGGGTTTTTAGCTCTTAAAATTTTTTATGGTTTCAATCTTTTAATTTCGTTAGATCTCATGTCTTTACCTTTACAGGAAATTTAGGACATCGATGGCCAGTGGAGGATAGAACTTGTTAAAGCCATACATGAGAAATCTAGCCAGTATATCCAAAAGAAAAATGAATCATATGAACGAAATGCCAATAAAGGAAGGAAGTGAGTGGTTTTCCAACCTGATGATTAGGTATGGGTACATATGAGAAGGAAAGGTTCCCCAAGCAACATAATTCTAAGTTGGACCCCTGAGAAGATAGGCCTTTTCAAGTTCTAAAATGTTCCAATAATAATGCCTACAAAATTGATCTTCCAGAAAAGTACAATGTGTCTGGTACATTTAATGTTTATGACCTTTCCCCTTTGATGTAGGTGACGATGCAAGGATGAATCCTCTTGAAGAAGAGGGGGATGATTTATACCTAGACAAAAGAGACACAAGGAAGGATACTTACCCAAAAGACCAAGAAGATAGTTGAAAAGAAGCAAGAAAGAAGATTCAAGTCCTAGAGGGACCTATCAACCGAACCAGTGTCAAAGGCTTCTAAAAAGCCTTCAATTTAATTATTCAGACTTGGATCACTCATGAACTCAAACTTGAATCCTAAGAAGTAACAAAAATAGGTCCAAGAAAGCAAAAAAGTGCTTAGCCATGCTTGGTTCTAGTTTAAGAAGAACAGGGCAGAGAAGAAGGAGATTCGTCGCCTACCCGCATGGTCGAGTTGCCCAAACTAAGGGTGATTTATTTATCCTCTCTTTGGAAGGCTTGAAGACCATAATATCAAAATAAAAAAAACCTAAAGGAGAGCTACACACATTCAATTATGAAGAACTAGAAAAGAAGAAGATGAAAACCAGAAAATAAGAAGAAAAAGAAAACAAAAAAATAAGAAGAAAAAGAAAACCATAAAAGAAGAAGAAGCCAAATGGAGAAGAAGATCACAATAGGAAGGATGATCGACAAAGAAAAGAGTTTTTTCCAAAGTCGAAGATTAAAGCTGTGTTCAAATCATCATCTAGTTCCTCCCTTCAAGCCGACACCTGCATAGAAAAAAAATAAAGAAATTAGAAGATGAAGCCAAGTAGATGACATATGTTAAAGTGCTAAAGGGAGTCTAAGCCTATCAAAGAAGAGGAGTCCTATTTATATTTAATTGTAATTTTTTTATTGTGAATTTAATTAAGTCTTTGAGTCTTAATTTAAGTTGAATTTAATTTCTTATTTGAATTAAAATTAAGAATTATGTTTAGGATTCCTTTTTCCTAATTTGAATCAAATAAGGATGGTCAAACTCTATAAATAAAAGCCACCACCTCCTCATGTAAGGACAATTTAGATTATTAATAAAATTCAAGTATTCTTACTTTAAAGATCCCAAGCTTTTAAGAGTGACTTAGTGGGTCTTTGACTGGCTTGTTGCGCTAAGAATTGGAATCACTTATGGAGGTAAGTCTCGTGGCATCTTTTCAATTCTAATTCTTTATTTCTTTCCCTATAACCTTGGTTTTCACTCTTCTGTTGAGTGCAAGTCAAGTACGGAGGGTTTACTTAGGGTTTTAAGTTTCTGCTTGCTGATGTATATGCAGAATTTTGGATTGTATTGTTTATCCTAGGTTCCGCATCACTTACTCTTCAACTAGATAGTTTTCTAACAATCTATTTAGGCGGTTACTCTACTTTTGATATGCAAGGATGGAAATAGTGTGTCAATTGCCTTACGGGCTGTAATCTAGATATTTTTTATTTTTAATATGTAATTTTTTTTTGAATAGTGGGACAAACACAAAATTACTTGAAACGAACATAATGAATAGATTCAAGTAATATACAAATGAATTAACAATAAAAATAAATCTTAAATGTTAATTTAAGAACAAGAATGTTGAAGAACAATAAAGATAGTTTGGATTTTAAAAGCCTAAACTTTGATAGCAGTTGACATGGGAGGATATGGTAAGGATCAAATCAACTTTTATAACCCCCACAACATATGTAATATCAAAACTTAACCATCTAAAAAATTTCTTCCTCTATTTGAATATGCAACACCTAATAGGCATGCATAAACAAGAATTAGGGAGTTAAAACAAGAAAAAGAAAAATTTCATAGACTTATCGATAAGTTGATCCCTATTCCTTAACTCAACAAAACGTCTAAAGACTCATGCTTCTTGAAGAACTTGAAGAAGTTGAAAATTTTAGTAAAATGCTAATTCTTGAAGAAAAAACCAAGACTTTTAATTTTATTTCTCTCAAATGAATTATGTTTACAACCTATGGGCAAATGCCTTTATAAAAGCTTTTCTTAGAAGAATCCTAAATGGTCACAAACACTTGAAAATTAATAAAATAATTAAATGATAAAATCCTAGGATAAAAAATACATAAAAAAATAGTTGTGTAGAATGATCCTAAGAATAAAATATTACATAATTTAGCCATTAGATAAAACTTGGAATTTAAAATACATTTAAAGAATTGTTAAATAATGGCAAAAGAAAAATTTCCCCTTTTCCCATGTGTTACATGTGAAATGAGTTGTTGCAGAATTTTATCATAAAAAATCACATGGAGAAATGATGGAGAAGAGTCCTTGAAAGAACCCATATCCTTCCCCCCACACACCCACCCGCGTGGGCTGGGAAGCCTGCACGTGAGTGAGCACGCGTCGGGCCTTTGTGTGCTTGTGCGCATTGGGGCCCTGGGGGTGTGACCTACCTAATTTGTGTGTCTGCTAGGTAGATGCCTCTCCTAGGTAGCTGGGCTGTTTGGTCGGCCCAGCCTTCAATTTCATGGGTGTAAGGCTGATTGCTTGTGCCTCGTGCTCGAGCTGTGGACCTTCAGTAGTTTGGGTTTCTCGGATAAGCCACTTGGGTGTTCTTCCTTAGGCGTGCGGCATGGGCTGGACACTGCCACACATGCTGGGCTATTGCGCACGGCCTACTAGCCTGCGGCTCAAGCTTAGGGAGTTGCAGGCTGGGTCATGCTGGTTGAACATATGTGCGGCTTACTGGCCTCCCTGCGACTTCGCTCATGTGTGCATGGAGCTCAGTCTGAGACCTTGAATGGCTATTCGACCATGGGTTTTGGCCACTTCCTTTGGCTTCTTGGATGATCTCAAAATTCCATGATTAGTCTCTTTCTTTGGCTGACTGTTTTGACGACCCATATGGTCTTTCTTCTATAATGGCATCAAGAATCCATCTCACTTGATCTAGCCTCGCTTTGATTGGATCTTTATGTCTTGATGGACTGGGCTTTACTTTAGGCTTTGGCTCTGCTTTCTTGGTTGAGGCTTCTCCTGGGTTTTATCTTCGGGTTGGCACAAACTTTAATTGTCGTTTATTGGATGTCTTGAAGGCCTTCCCATAGTCATGTCAGTATAAATAACATCACATGATAAAATTTTAATAAGAGTGAGAATAAAAATAAAATACATAGTAAAATATGAAAATAAATATGTCTATGTGAGAATAAGACATTAAGAAACTCCGTTTGACCTATATGGCTAAAATTTGGCGGATGATGAACCCTACTCATGCATGGATAATATGAATAAGTATGCAAGTTTTTGTTTTGATGGGGTCACCTAGCAATGTACTATTGTGACAAATTTGATAAGTTGATTGTATGTATTTGGCTTGTCCATGTAATGAGGGGGATCCTTTGTGCCCTTAATGGTACCTGTAACACCCCGCCTATCATTATGCTAAACGATTTAGAAATTCTATTTATTCGGGCCTTTGGCCGCCTTAAATTTAAATTAATTTACGTTGTTCTCGAGATATGTAATTTTAATCTATTTTTATTTATTTTATTATTATTTTATTTTATTTTAAAAGAAAAATTTAGAAAAAAATTAGAAAACGACGAAACAGGAGAAAACCTACTTGCGAGAAAAATTCAATGAGAAAACGATTGTACGCGTAGGTGCTAGGCACTGCGAGAGCACGATGGCCGCGGGCGTGCACACAGAGCGCACGCCCCATCCGCACGCCAGCACGCATGGGATGTGCACACAATACGCACGTCCTCTCTGCATGCACGCACGGGACGTGCGCAAAGCACTCACTGTGCACGTGGCGCCTAGGGCCTCTGTGCGTGGCAGCAAGCCTGTGTGCCTGCAGGCTAGCATGCAGCGCATCGGTCGGGCTCTGCCATCTCAGGCAGTGCTCCACGACTGCTTTGGGCAACGTGTCACTACTGTCTGGGGAAGAAATTTTCCTCCCTCGTTTTTTATGCGAAGAATCTTTTTCTTCTCTCTCTTCACCAGATTTTACCACTTGATGCGAATCCAACCATTTTGAAATTCAATAAATTGCCCTTCCCTTTCCCTTCCTCTCCACACTTCCATTCTTTCTATTTTTCAAAGTTTAGAGGGAGAGAGAGAGAGATAGTAAATTAGTGGGAAAAAAAGAAAAAGAAAGGAAAAATAATAAAAAAGAAAATATTGAAGTTTCGGTAAGGAATCTAGTATTACTGTCGACGTCTTAAGGAGTATTTTTAGATAAGCAAATTTAATATGATAGTTATTTTGCCTGTTTTGCAAGCCTCTGTATTCAAATGAGTTGAATTGTTCTAATTTTCAAGCATGCTGTGTGATTTACTAACACTTGATGAATTTGCATGTAATAAATGTAATATATAGCCCGTGATAATAAAATTAAAAAAAAAAGGAAAAAAAAAAGAGAAAAGTTGAATGAAGCCTGTATGGTCCGAAGTGCATCTGTATTGACATGCATATTGCATCAAGTATCTCGTTAGCCTTTTTATCTCTGAGGGGTATTTGTTCCCGTTGCCCTTCTGGGTATCTATTTTTTCCTCTCCTATTTGGTTTGGAAAGACGTAAAATGACCACTCCCAGTGGATGACAGTATGAACTGTGATGAGAGTGATATCACACTAAATGTAGGGGTCACCCGTGGCTAAGTAATGTTGTGACTATAGACTATTTGTTAGGACCACTATAGTTGGTACGGTCGTGGTCATAGATCGTACCATAGTTTGGCCAGCCAAAAATGGGCCTAAGAAAATTACCGTATCTGTATCTGATCTGGTCATTCTACTTGGGCAGTTGGAAATTTGTACATATATCTTCCATCATAGATGAAAGTTTGTAACTACTTCACAAAACATGACACGAAAAATCTGTGCATTTTATGATTTATTTTATTTTCTCTATTATTTGGAATGATATATGTATATTTGATTTTCTGTGTTAATGTACTATTTTGAAATTCAAATAAATGATTTTTCCTAATGATGAGTTAGGTAAACAAGGAAGCTGAATAGTAAGAAAAATAATATAACTTTTGAAATCTTACGATGTTAATCTAATATTGTTTTCCTTACTGAGCATATGGAACTCATTCTTTTCATCCCTCTTCCCTAAATGAGGAAGAAAATGAGGAATCGTAGATAGACCTACCCTTAGAAGTCTATGAGGATGCCGTGGATTCACAAGTTTGAGTGCATGTTTGTTTCTGCCACTCTAATGAATTCCAAGAGCATCGTGAAAGAAGTGACCCTTATGTTTTGTATTTTGTATCCACTTTTAGCCTCTGTGATGTATTTTTTTAGAACATTATATATATATTTTAGGGATTTGTTAAAGTTTGATTTCGCAGCATAAATATTATCATGCACTCATTATTCTGAATCTATATCTGACACCCATTTGCCTTAATTGGCACCTGGGAGGTCACAGGTGGTATTAGAGCAGAATATCAGTGAACAAATCCCTTACATTGAGACCTAAGATAGATAAATCATTTAGAGTACGTAGGAGAGATAAATGTCCTCCTTTCAAGAATTAAACCTTTAACTGGTGTCTTCCTTTCTTTTATAGGAATGACGTAGGGAAGACCTTCTGTAGAATGTAGTGAACGACCTGAAGCCCTAGATCATTCGACCAGGGCTGAATTTACAGAACTTTTCTGAGCTGTTCAAGGATTAACTACAGCCGTAGGACAAAACAAGGGCAACCCTTGTCCACCCCCTGCCCTTGACTTCCGAAATCCAGATTGGTCTATCTCCCATAATATAGTAGAGTTTAGAAAACTTAACCCCCCACACTTTAAAGGTGGCCCTAATCCTTTAGTAGTCGAAGCTTGGATCCTACAAATAGAAAATCTCTTCTCTATACTAGACCTGACCGAAGAAAAAAAAGTCACTCATGCAGCATTTATGTTAAATGGTGAAGTGGAACACTGGTGATGACTTAAGAAAGAAGTCTTATCTACCCTTACTACTTGAAAAGTTTTCAAGGATAATTTTTTTGATAACTTATTCCTTGCTTATATTTGGGAAAAGAAAGATGAGGAATTCTAAGACCTCCACCAAAGAAGCTTGTCTGTAGCCTAATAGTCAGCCTGATTTGTTTAGTTGTCTAGGTTTGCCCCTTTAATGATCACCTCCAAAAGCAAAAAAGTTAGAAATTTTCTCAAGGGCCTTCGTGCCGACATTTATGACCGAGTCGCAATGTTGAGACCTAGCTCATATACAGAGGTTCTTGAACATGTCCAATTGGCTGAAGATCTTATCTCGGCTAAGCACCAACGCTTTGCTCGAGTTTGAGCCCAACAACAGCCCCAACAACTTAAAAAGAGATTGCCTGACCCAGTAAGTAACCTCCTAGACAAACAAACAAGAATTGCTCTTCCTCTTGCCTTGCGCCCACCTACAGCCCCACCTGCCCGAACTAACTAACCTTGTCAACATTGTGGTCGCTCGCATGGTGACCTACCACGTCGGCATATCAATCACGTCTGTTATCGGTCTGAAAGCACCCAGCACCCAACACCTTATAAAATATTGTCCTCAGCAACCGAAGGATGTAGCTCTACCCATAGCACAAGGTCAAGTGTACCATTTAGATGAGACTGAAGTCCTTCATGCTCTTATTCTCATCCAGAGTATGTTTTCTACTCATAATATTCTGCCAAGGCTTTGATTGATACTGGTGCAACTCATTCTTTTATTTCCTGTGCATTTGTGGGTAACCTAGAATTGAGACCAAAAGCTTTAAGAAAAATGCTAGTAGTGAAAACTCTCTCTAAAAGGACTACTGGAAGCTCATTGCGTATATAAGGACTGTATGATAAACATTTTAGGGATAGAAGTATGTGTAAATTTGACACTATTAGATTTTATAGGATTTGATGTAATATTAAGAATGGATTGATTAGAAAAGTATAGAGCTATAATAGACTGTAAAAGTAAAATTGTAACTTTACGATCCCTGAAAAAGAAATAAAAGTTGTTATAATTTTTTAAACAATTGAATGAACAGGAATATGGACACTGACCTTGCCGTGTGTTCTATACCCATTATTTGCAATTTTTCTGATGTCTTTTCCATCGAACTCCCTGGTCTACCTCCCCCATGTGAGATAGAGTTCTTGATTGAATTATTGCCTAGAACCCAACCGATCTCGAAGCCCGCATATCGCATGAGTCATACTGAGCTATTAGAGTTGAAACATCAACTTTCTGATCTTATCAACCAGAAATTCATTCGCCCTAGCCATTTTCCTTGGGGCGCTCTAATGTTATTCGTAAAGAAAAAGGATGGTACCCCCTGACTCTGCATGGACTTAGGGAACTCAACCGAGTGACCATTAAAAGTAAGTACCCCTTACCCTAGATCGATGATCTCTTCGATAAACTGCAAGGAGCCACAGTCTTCTCTAAGATCGATCTCAGAACCAGGTACCACTAGTTGAGAGTGAAGGAAGAAGATATTGCAAAAACTGTCTTTCAGTGTAGATACGGATTGTACGAGTTAAGAGTGATGTCATTCAGATTAACCAATGCCCCAGTAGCTTTCATGGACCTAATGAATCGAGTTTTTCGGCACACACTAGATTGATATGTCATCATCTTTATTGATGACATTCTGGTGTATTCTAAAAGCCATGGGGAACATATTGTGCATTTAGGTAAAGTGCTGGAGACCCTCCACCAAAACCAACTGTATGTAAAGCTAAACAAGTGCTCCTTTTGGTTGGATCAAGTTTCTTTTCTCGATCATGTAATCTCAAGTGAAAGAGTTTCAATAGACCTGTCTAAGGTGGAATCAGTGACCAGCTGGAGTCTGCCCACCAATGTGGCGGAGGTATGTAGATTCCTTGGCTTCGCAGGCTACTACCAATGATTCATTAATGGATTTGCCAAGATTGCTACCCCCATGACTCGACTCACTAGAAAGGGTGTACCCTTTGTTTGGAATTATGCATGCAGTGAAAGTTTTATGGAGTTGAAGTGCTGTCTCACCTTTGCCCCTGTGTTGATCCTCTCGGACAATGAGGGGAGATTCCAAGTTTACTATGATGCATCTCATATTGGTTTGGAGTGTGTCTTGGTGCAGCATGGCAGAGTAGTCGCCTTTGGATCCCGACAGCTCAAAGTCCATGAGCAGAACTACCCTATCCACGACTTGGAGCTGGGAGCCATTATCTTTAACCTGAAGTTATTGCGGCATTACCTGTATGGCCAAACTTTTGAAATCTACACTGACTATAAGAGTCTCAATATGTCTTTTCGCAATGGGAGTTAAACATGAGACAAAGACGTTGGATGGATCTTTTGAATGATTATGATTTTTAGATCATTTATCACCCCGGGAGAGGGAATATAGTCACCGATGCCCTAAGTCGACGAAAGCCTATTCTGCTAGCCCAAACCATGGCCTCTAGTTGGAATATGATGGACACTATGCAATCACTCTGCCTTAGCTATTATGGCAAAGGCACCTACCTCGCCTAGATTCAAGCCCTACCGAATCTCTTTATAAAGATTTAGGAAGCACAGGCCACATACCCGAAACTCATCAAGAGCCTGGGTAAGTTTACTTTAGACGAGTCTCTTGATTTTAAGAAATGACGGATTGTTCAGATTCTAAAACCAAATTTGGGTCTCCGATACAATACGCACAAATGTACTCAAGACCGTCGGTACTTCCATGTTATCCATCCATCCTGAAAGTACCAAGATGTACTGGGACTTGAAGTGATGATATTGGTGGCCAAGAATGAAGAAGGATATAGTTGACTACGTCTCCTGCTGCCTTACTTGTAAACGGATAAAGGTAGAACATCAGAGACCCAGTGGCTTGCTACAGGGTCTTCTGATTCTCGAATAGAAATGGGAGAACGTAACTATGAATTTTGTCACTGGATTGCCCAGGACCTATTTAGTCAAAATGCCATTTGGGTCATTGTGGATAAGTTGACCAAGACTGCCCATTTCCTGCCTATTCAAACCACAGACTCCACTAATAAGTTAGCCTGCCTATATGTGGATGAGATTGTTTGACTCTACGGAGTTTCCTCGTCTATTGTATCCGACCCCTGGTTCATCTCTCACTTTTGAGAAAGCTTCCAAGAAGCCTTGGGGTCTGGGTTGCACTTCAACACGGCTTATCATCCCCAAATGGATGGTCAGTATAAGCATACGATCCAAACATTGGAAAACATGTTACGTGCTTGTGTTCTCGACTTTGGTGATAATTGGTATGAGTATCTTCCTCTTTGTGAATTCACTTATAATAACAGTTACCATTCCAACATCAGTATGGCCCCGCATGAAGTTTTGTATGGAAGGCCTTGTCATTCCCCTACTTGTTGTAGTGAAGTCAGGAACAAGCACCACTTATAATAAGACCTCATTCAGGAGACCATTGAGAGAGTCGCAATCATCCGCAAGAATTTGGCAACTGCCTGGAGCCACCAAAAGAGCTACCCTGATAATCGCAGGTGACCCTTAGAGTTTGCTGTAGGAGATCAAGTTTTCCTAAAAGTTTATCCCTACAAAGGCAAGAGGCGGTTTGGAAAGAGAGGGAAGTTGAACACTTGATATGTGGGACTTTTTCTAATCGTTGAGCGCATTAGACTCATGGCTTACTACCTCACTCTATCTCAAGAGTTCGCAGGTTTACATGATGTCTTTCATGTCTTGATGCTCAAGAAGTACCTCATGATGAGGTACAGGTATAGGCCAATATGACCTATGAGGATGTTCGTGTGGAAATTCTCAAGTGAACTAATAAGGCCTTACATAATAAGACGATTCCCATGGTGTAGGTACACTGGCAGTATCACACTTTAGAAGAAGCGACGTGGAAGTTGGAGGACAAAATGAGGAAGAAGTATCCAGACTTATTCGAGACAAATTTAGGGACCAAATTTTTTTAAGTGGGTGGGATGTAATACCCCGCCTAACACTATGCTAAAATGATAAAATTTTTTTTATTTATTCAGGCATTTAGCCGCCTTAAAATTAAATTAATTTACACTGTTCTCGAGATCCGTGATTTTAATTTTTTTATTTTTTATTTATTTTATTAAATTTATTATTATTTTATTTTATTTCAAAAGAAAAACTTAGAAAAAATAAAAAAATGGCGAAACGGGAGAAAATCTACTCACGGGAAAAATCTGCGAAAAAATAGTTGCCTGCGTGGGTGCTGGGCCACTGTGCGCGCACACATGTGGGCACAGTGGCAGCCGGGCATGCGTACAGTGCGCATGTCCCATCCACACGCACGGTGCAGGGTCAGGAACTGCACAAGCATCCTGTCACGTACAAGTGGATCGTCCGGGCGTCATTTTACGCACGGACTGGCATCGCACACTGTGCGCGCATCGTCCTTGTAGAATGCCGTGCGGACAGGCCCTGTGCGCCTGAGGCCTACGTGCAGAAGGCCTGGGCAAATGGCAGCAAGCCTATAATGCGCCAGCCAGGCTCTGCCACCTTGGGCAGTGTGTTGCCGCCTTTGATAGTTGAAAATTTTCTCCCACATTTTTCGTGCCAAGAATTTTTTTCTCCTCTCTTTTTTACCAAAATTTGCCACTTGGTGCGAATCCACCAGTTCTGAAATTCTATAGATTATCCTCCCCCTTCCCTTCTTCTTCACGCTTCCATTTCTTCCATTTTTCAAAGGTTTAGAGAGAGAGAAAGAGGTAGTAGATTAGTGAGAGAAGAAGAGAAAGAAAGGAAAAATGGTGAAAAAGAAAACATCGCAATTTGATAAGGAATCTAGTATTACTTTCGAAGTCTTAAGGAGTATTTTTAGATAAGTGAATTTAATATGATAGTTATTTTGCCTATTTTACATGCCTCTGTATTCAAATGAGTCGAATTATTTTGATTTTCAAGCATGCTGTGTGATTTACTAACACTTGATGAATTTGCATATAATAAATGTAATATGTAGCCTGTGATAATAAAAGTAAAATAAAAGAAAAAGAAAAAAAAAGTGGAATGAAGCTTGTATGGTCAAAAGTGTATATGTATTGGCATGTATATTGCATCAAGTGTCTCATTAGGCTATTTCTCTCTAAGGGGTATCTGTTCCCCTTACCCTTCAGGGTATCTGTTTTTTCCTCCCATATCTAGTATGGAAAGACGTAAGAGGACCACTCTTAGTGGATGATGGCGTGCTTCTGACGAGAGTGGTATCGCACTATTTGTAAGGGTCACCCGTGGCTAAATAATGTCGTGACTATAAACTATCTATTAGGACCACTATGGTTGGTATGATCGTGGTCATTGATCGTACCATGGTTTGGTCAGCCGAAAATGGGCTTGAGCAAATTGTCGTATCTATATTTGATATGGTCATTCTACTTGGGCAGTTGGAAATGTGTATCAGTATTTGCCCTCAGAGATGGAAGTTTGTAATGACTTCACGAAGCATAACACGAGAAATCTATGCATTTCATAATTTATTTTATTTTTTCTATTATTTGACATGATATATGTATATTTGATTTTCTTTGCTAACATACTTTTTTTATATTCAAATAAATAGTTTTTCCTAATGATGAGTTATATAAACGAGGAAGCTGAACGATAAGAAAAATAATAAACTTTTAAAATCTTACGATATTAGTTTTCTTTACTGAGCATATGGAACTCACTCTTTTCATCTCTCCCAGATGAGGAAAAAAAAGAGAAACTGCAAGCAAACCTACCTTTGGAATTCTATGAGGATCCCATGGATCCAGAAGTCTGAGTACATGTCTGTTTCTGCACTCTAATGAATTCCAGTAGCGTTGTGAAAGAAGTGGCCCTTATGTTTTGTATTTTGTAGCTACTTCTGACCTCAGTGATGTATGTCTTTGGAACATTATATATATCTGTAAGGGATTTGTTAAGGTTTGATTTTACTGTATAAATATTATCATGCACTCGTTATTCTGAATCTGTATCTGACACCCTTTGCCTTAATTAACACCTGGAATATCACAGTACCAGTTAAAAACAACATCGCATTATGTAAACCCTAAATAAGCTATAAAAGATTAAGTATGTAAATGTATGAGTCCAGATGATAAGAATATGTGTATATACATATGAAATTTGATTTAAATATGATACACAAGAAGTATGTGTTGTGAATCATATGAATATGAATTTGGTAAGAATCCATTTACGTGAAATATGAGAATCAGTATTACATGTGAAATTATGAACAAATAAGACTTAGATAGGGAAAATGTTTTAAGTAAGGAAATGAAATTTGTAATAAATACATATAGATTGAGAAAAAGGTGAGGAGATTAGTGACATATGTGAATAGAAGGAAAGTGAAATCTGAAATAGGAATAAGATACAGAAATAATATATGTGATTAAGATTCTAAATAAAGTGTCATGAAAAATAATAAGATTTTGTATTTGTTTGTTTTCATATCGGTATTTTTCTTTAAATGAAAATTTGCATATGTTTTATCTATCTTGCGTGAATGTATGTGTGAATATCTCTGTAATAAAATATTATTAAATTTTTACTGAGTACATAGAACTCACCCCAATTCACACCCCCCATTTCAGATAAGAAAAGATCAGGAGCAATCTCAGAATCAGTAGGAAACTTAAGAGAGCTTTCTAGCTTTTTATTTAAATTTGTACTGTAAGTAGGAATTAAATTAGTATATTAATTGCAAATAATTTTATGATACCTTTTGCATTTTAGATTTAATCATTATTCCATTACAAGGAATGTGTCATATCGTTATAATAATCGAATATGTAGATCTTGAATTTTTAAGAAAAATTGAGAACTAACTTTTTTACAAAACCAATGACAATTTTGAATAACCTCATCTAAAAAAATAATTCGAAAAGATTAAACTTACCCATTCACAAGGATCAAATCGAAAATAAATGGAAAAAGTCAGGGAAATCTATAATTATAAAAAAGAGGGGGTATTAAAATGAAAAAGTTTTTGTAAAATGGGTTAAAATTGTAAAATTGGAAACCCTTGACACGTAAGTAGTTCAGGTATCCCGAGGGACCAATTTGGAGGGTACACGCGGCACAACACGTCATGATTTTGTTGGCATCAAGGGAACATATGAGATGTTGCCACGTGAGCATTACGTGGTAGATCGAACGACAGAGGAGGGAACACTAAAAATTCAACGATTTAGATCGCTCGTCCTAATTTAACAGCCACGATTAAACTATGGCTATTATAAATTAGGGACAGGTTTAAAAAAAGAATTCTGAAACTTAATAAAAAAATTAGAACTGGCAAAAGAAAAGAGAAAGAAGAGAAAATCTAGGAGCTGAGCGTCTCCTCCAACACTCGTGGGCACCAGCACAGCAAGAGGTAGTTCCTTGATGTTTATTTCTTATTTTCTCCCTTAAATCTGAATAAAGACCTACATTGGTTTAGGATTTTCCCAGGACAACTTTGGGTGTGTATTTTTGTGAGTGTGTGCAAAATAGGTGAAAAAGAAAGCTGAAGTTGCAAGCTCTTTTGCCTCATCTAAGACCTGAAGATGGGTAAGAATAATTTTGCACTTATATCTCCATATTTGTAGTTTATTCATATTTGAATTCTGAGAAAATTTAAATGGTTAGTGTATGTAATGTATGTGTTTATTTCCTTTTCCTTGGGATTGAGGTGTCAAGTTTAATCATTTTGAAGTATGAAATTGGGAAATCAAAGGAACACAGAGGTTGAGGTAGGTGAGGGTAAGCAGTTAGAGTTTCTGGTAGGCCGAGTTTTGATTGAACCAACCCGAAGTGAATAATGGGCCCAAACAAAATAAAGGGGTCAAGTCACCATGATTAGGGGCCGAAAACACTTAAAGTGCCGAACCAGATGTGATTAGGGTCCCAAAAGTCTTAGTTGGCCAAATTAAGACATTTAGGAGGCCCAACCCAAAAAAAAGAAATAAAACCCATAAAATAATAGTTTAAAACTATTTACTGGGCCAACTAAATAGAGAAATGGGCTACTTACAAATCCCTAATAGGATGAAAAAAAGATTAAATGAATATAAATCCAGAAGGAAAAAAAAAAGAAGAAAAACGGGGCCTACAACATATTGGCCACAGGATAGGACCCTAGTAGATGGGAACCTATATGAGGGCAAAGGAAGTAAATAAAAATTTAAAAACAAATGAAATTTATAAGGTAATAAAATATTATCATATTAAGGGGATATTCAATAACATTACTGTGTGAATTAGGGTAAAAATGAGCTTAAGGTAAAAAATAAAGGAAAGATATAAAGTAAACTAAATAAGCAAATTGAATAAGTGGGGGTTCAAATAAGAGTTTACATTTTACGGATATATATATATATAAGAAAATAAAGAGAAATTGGTATGACATGTGAATGGGCCAAAATATCCAAATTATAAGAATCATTTGAACGAAAATTAGGGTTAACAAATATAAATAATAAATACCATATTATATGTGAAAATTTTGTAAATAACAAAAAAGGAATTAAGTAGAAATAAGTTTAAACCTAAACATAATGTGCCAATTAAATGAATCAAAACATTTTAAAATCATTTGATCTTATATCAAGGAGGGGTGGGTGGGTGCGTGGCCGAGATTTAATTGAAGTGATTATGAACCCCATCACGTAGGCTAACCATCATATCATATCATATCATATTGTTATTATGTCCATGTGGGACATATTGTATCAAACACATTAATAGTGGAGATCTTTATTAGTCTCCTTGATAAGGATTAAAACGACATCGTACAGTTAAATCTAAAGGTTTAAATGTCTCTGCGTAATTGTAATAATAAGATGGGATTGTGATAAGTGAATTGTGTTGTATCACATTGTATTGCACTATAAATTTGAATTATATTGAAATTGTGATTGTCTTAGTTAATTTTATTGTATCGTGTCATATTGGATCGTTAGTCTGATCGTATGGATATTATGATTGTAATATTTATTTGTATTCTACATACTGTACTATATTGTAAATAAATAGAATAAAATAAGAAAATTAATAATAATAATAATAATAATAATAATCAATTTCATGGAATGGTATTGCCAGTTCTTTTGTGGAATACATTATTGTGCTATCATTGTAGATGGTGAAAGAAAAAGTTAAATAACAATTTAAATGCGTATAAGATATCGTTTAAAGAGATTGTTAAGACTAAATAAGTTAAGAGTTAAACAGTAGATAATTGTTTTAAATAAGAGGGACGTAATTAATTCCTACTCAAATAAATTCGCTAGAGAGATGAAAACACAAGTGATATTGTAACGGGAGGTAAAAGAGTTCATATGTACTCAGCTAAATCTGTAGATTAGGGTCTTAATTGTTCTTGCTAAGCACATATAGCTCATTCCAATTTATTTCTTGAATAGAAAGATCAGGAACCAAAATAAGAACACATAGAACAAGGAAAGATCGAAAGCAAATTACGAGACATTTGGGGACTTTAATATTTGTTGACTCAGTACTTCAAACTTTGAAACTCCATTTGAATGTTTAAGATTAGTAAAGTCTCATTTTAAGTTTGTCATGTCTTCAAGTTCCATTTATAGGTAAAAAAAAATGTTGGTACTCAATCGAAGGTAGTTTTGTCATGTTTATCCTTATGAATTGACTTTTACCATGGCTAATATAGAAGGACTGATGTGATAATAAGTGAAAGAAAAATTAAAATGAAACAAAAAGTTTGTACAATGGTAGAAGGGAGGAAATGACCATGTAGTAATATATTTCTTAGAAATATTAGGAAATATATATGAAGTGGGATGACACCGAAGAGTATATCCAGAGCTAATGACTAAAAGAGAGTAAAATAAGACCTCCAAAGGACTTAGACTAGCAGAAGCTAAGAACTTGAAAACAAAAAGAAACCGAAGGAGGATTAAAACTTGGAAAGTAACAGGCCTTGCAACAAAAGAATGGTTAGACCTAGAATTCAGACCCAAGAAAAAGCCCAATAAGCCATCTGGGCTTGGTTTCCCATTAGGTCCATACGTGTGGATAACCACATGCACAGGCAAAGGAACCTGTAAATGCAGGAAGATCACCTGCACAAACAAGTACGGGAAGCATACACTGCATGCACGGGAGGAGTGCAACAACATGCGTGCACATTTGTGGCAGGGGCCCATGTGTGGGTTGGATATCCGTATGCCCCAAGCACGCGTATGTGCACACACACCCAGAAAGCCCCACGCTAGGTCTCACATTCGAGGGAGACTCCTGCCACACGCACACTTGTACTGCACCCGCGCAGGTAGTTTCTGTGCATGCCTCACACAAGCTAACCGCACACGTACATGCCAGGCTCATGCGGACACCCTGTCCGCACGCCTATGAGTCATACTTGGACTCCTCAAAATTGTTACCTTCTTTTACCTGAATTCCCTTTATGCTTTCCAACTCAAATTCAATAAATTTCAAAGATAAAACTGCATTAAAGGCAGCAACTATCAATAAAGGAATTCTACTCCAAATAAATAAGTAATATTTTAATTTTCCTTAATTTTGTTTGAGTTTAGAATTATGATTCCTTTATTTAATTAATTTTTAGATTGAGTTCTAGTAGAAATAATGTTTGGGATTTTTGTTAGAATTATGTAATCCAATTTTCATTTGGATTAAAAAATAAAAGCTTATATAAAGGCTTTAGATCCTTAGGTTATAAGCACAATTCAGAAATTTAATAAAGTTCAAGCTTTTTGCTTAAGAAAACTAGCTTTGCTAATTTTGTGAGAGTTCTTCAAGTTTTTCAAATTAGGGAGCTTTCAGAGTCTTATTGGGCTGGGGAATCAAGGATCGACTTTTCGGACAAGCCATGGCATTCCTCATTTTCCGTTTTATTTTCTTGATTATCTTGTTTTTGCATTCCCTACTGGTGAGTGTAGAATCAAGTAGAGAGGGTGAATTAGATAGAAAGTTTTCTGATTTTACGTGGTGTGAGGTTTCAGGAGTATTACGATCGTTCTAAGTCCCTCTCTGTAAAATTGTATCGGAGCTAAACTCCTAGTGAGCCTCTATGTAAAATTGCTTTAACATTTGTGTTTATGCATAAATTAACAATTAATTCATTCGATTGCTAATTTAATTTTGCATCCCACCTGAATTCATACTATCCATCCTAATTCAAGTGATCATTGTTATCCTTCATTAGTAAAAAAAAATTCAAAACCTAAAAATATCCTAGTTATATATCATAAGGCAATTGGCACTCTATTTGCTTTTAAAACCCAAGACAAAAGAACATTAACTGCCTATCAATGTGACGAAATCCTTTGACTCGTCATAGAAAGATTAATCACCTACCAAATGTGTGCAAAAACATCTGTTTCATTCTTTTGCATAAGCAAAGGAAGATTAACGCACACTTGGTGAACGAAAACCATTTGCTTCATGTTTACTTTCTATGTTGCAACTACATTGCACCTACATTCCTTTTAAACCCGAGCCTCTTGAAATGAAACCCACCTTTGATTCTTTTTCATACCTTTGAGGACTAAACATGCAAATAAAATTAAGTGGGTTCGATTCCTGATGCTCAATTTGACAAAAGAAGCTATAGTAGGAGTGATTATGAGCTAAACACAAGTGAAGGTGAGGGGGAGCGAATATATTTATTTCCATTAACCTTTTCTTTGCAGGTACAATCACCATGTCTCATCACAACACAAATAACAAACCTATCACCATCGAAGAAAAAATTATGGATATGTTCATCCAGCTGAGTATTCAGATGGGAAACATGACTGCACGAATAGATTAGTTGTAATGAGGAGAAAGCTGTAATCAAGCTCGATGCAACATAGTACAGGACGAGACTAAATCATGTGATGAGGAAGCTAATAATATGAGAGATGGAAAATAAGAAAGGATTGATGAAGGTCTCAATACCTATAAGGCACAAATTCCATCTTTCTAAGGGAAGAATGATGCCGAAGCCTATCTTAACTAGGAGAGGAGAGTACATCGTGTTTTCAAATGCCATAACTACAATAAAGAAAAGAAGATCAACATAGTTACTCTTGAGTTTACGGAATATGCCTCAGTCTGGTGGCATCAGTTAATTACCTTCAGGGAGCAAGATAGAGACACACCTATCTCGATTTAGAGAGAGTTAAGATCTATTATCCAGAAGAGGCTTGTACTATCCTACTTTAAGAGAGATATGAATATGAAGTTGCAATGCTTTACTCAAGGAAATAAGTTGGTAGAAGAGTACCATAAAGAGATGGAAATCACTATAATTCGAGCAAGTCGAAGAGAGGCCTGAAACTAGTATGATCCGATTCTTAGAAGGCCTAAATAGGGAGATAACCAATTTTCTTGAATTACAAAACTATATTGATATGAAAAAGATGGTATGCAAGGCCACCAAGATTGAGAGACAACTAAAGAGCAGAGGAACTACACAAGGGACTGCCATTATTAGCCCTCAATATAATTCTAGGTGGCCTCAAAGGGGAGAGAACAAGTTGAATGAGGAAACGAAGGACAAGACACAAGCCACCAACCCAACAAGAAACCCTAAAGCCCCTACTGCTAGATAGAGTACTGTCAAATGTTTCAAGTGCCTAGGAATTAGACATATTGTATCCTAGTGCTCCAATCAATAGGAAATGATCATACGAGATGATGGGGACATTATTAGTGACCATACTAGTGATAGTGAATAGGAGGATTTGCCATCATTTGGGCTAATGAAAAAAGTATTGCTCAACTAGTTTCATAGAGATGCATTTGTCACCGATGGACCCTGAACATACAAGTCAAGACAAAGGATCATGACCCTAGAGAAACAAATTCCACTCTAGATGTCTCATCAATGGTAAAAATTATAGTGTGATCATATATGGGGGAAGTTGCACCAATGTTTCCTGCACCTTACTAGTAGATAGGGCGGGGTTAACGTGTATATCACATCTTTGTCCTTAAAAGCTACACTAGCTGGACAACAGTAAGGAAATCGGTATTAGTAAACAAGTTCAAGTTCTATTTTCTCTTGAAAATTATAAGGAAGAGATATTGTGTGATGTTTCTGACGTGAAAGCCATCATGAAAGATACCCTCATAAAAGAAGAGAATGCGTAGGACTTTGAAGTCCTTGACGAATTACACCCAATAAGGAAAAAAGTCCAGTTGCTCATAGGCCCGATTACCTAAAACTGGGCCCACAAGCTTCAAGGAATTTTTAATTTGCTCGTCTAAGATTGGGAGAGCAACAAGATCAATGATAGAGCACAACGGGAGGCCCAAAGCTCAGCGCGAAGATGGAAGACATATGTAGCATGCGTAAACGACCTTTGGCACATGAGTAACAAGCATGGAAATCCACCAGTACAGGTGGATAACTCGCACGTGTGAAATAGCAAGTGAGCGTGCTATTGGAACAGCCCGCACGCCCCACGTGCCACATGCGTGCAAGACACGAGTGGTATGCGCATTGCCTTGTGCTTGTGCACAAACTTGGGATCGCATGCTGTGCGCATAACTCGTGGCCCGAGATTCCTACTTGGTGGCCCATACGGAAAAGCCCACAAACAGGCTCACAGACGGCATAAACAGCCTGAGCCTGTGACTCTCGCGAGCCTTCTTCCACGCAACCCCCGCGGACTTGTCAGCCTGGCCCATCAAGGTAGCCCAAACCGGCCAACCCTTTATTTTTCTTTTTAAATTATTTAATATTTATTTATTTTATTATTTTAAAATCTTTTGGAAAGGCTTGGGATCCACTTTTCAAAATATCCATGTTTTAAAATTAATTTCTACATGTATTTAAAGTGGATTTCACATGGGATAAATGAGTTTATTTTATTTATTATTTTAATATAATTCTATCATTTAGGATTATTTAATTAATTTATTTGAGATAGAATAATTATTTTTATTATGTAATTATCCTAGATTAAGATATAATTTTATCTAGATTATTATTTTATTAATTTTCTCAAGATTTTGTACTCATCTAAATTGTCTAGAAAAGACTGTAAATATACATTTTCCCCTAAGATATAAACACAACCTTTTGAGAATAATTTGAGAGAATTATTGAGGGTTTCGGCTTTTCTTCTTTTAACATTTTTGCTAAAATTAGCTTTTTCAAGTTCTTTAAGAAGCAGGAGTCTTCAGAAGTCTTGTTGAACCAAGAAGTGGGGACCAACTAATCGGTAAGTCTGTGGTGTTTTTCCTTATTTAATTTTTTTAGCCTTTGTTTTTTTTTCTTTTAGGATTGTATATTCAATTAGAGGGAGAGATTATTCTAGCGGTTATAGTTTCGGTATTACATACATTGAGTGGGTTTTAGGAGTTGATTCGATCCTCCCCATACCCTCCCGCGTCATCTAGTATCAGAACTTGGGCTCCTACAAACTCAAATCTATCTTTATTTGCTTTACTATTTTATTCATTAATAATTCAAATTAAAATTTGATTTGTTCATATTGCATCCTGCTTGAATTTATATCTATCTGTTCAATTCAAGTAGTTCGTGTTATTATTAAAAAAAATCATATATATATATCAAAAATACAAAAAATATACTAATTGCACACCATAAGGCAATTGGCACTTTGTTTGCATCTTGTGTCACAAAAGCAGAATAGCCATATATTTGGTGACCAAAAATCCTTTGAGAAATCAAAGTCAAAGTACGTTGCCTAACTAGTGTGAGCGAAAACTTTTATTTTCGTTCCGCACACTATCCACATTTAATCTTTGAATTATATTTTTGTAATCTACATCAATATTGCACAAATAAATAGTGCATAGCCAACAAATTGGGGGTAGTATAGGAAGATACATCTGCTAATTATATCCATTAAGATTGGTCGGATCCCTATGCATCAGTCTGAATTATCATTTTTTGTGTTTTACGGTTTGTTCTTTATTTCATGATTATTCCTTTAGATAATTAAGTGACTAATTATTACTAGTTGCTTAACATGCAAAGAGCACACCATTCCTTTTTTGTGCTTGTTTATGAGTTTCAGTAGAAATCATAATACTTTAGGGTTCCTTTTTGTGTCAAAAGGACTAACGTGCAGACCCGATTTAAGTGATTCTGATTCTGAATGCTCAACTCAACAGACGAAACTATCAATCAAGGGATTGCAAGGTAAACATGAGCGAAGGTAAAGGAGAGTTTTATCTTCACTAACATCTTCTTACAGGTACTTCAGCATGTTTCAGCTCATCGGAGAGACTCCTAACTGGAGCAGTAACATTGTTCTGTGGAGGGCCCTCAACTTGCACGTCAAGGATGATGACCATGAACAATGGGAGAATATATTCCACACCCTTTGTCTGGTCAATTGTAAGGTGTGTAGTATGATCGTCGATGGAGGAAGCTGCGCCAACGTGGTAAGCACCCTGTTCATGGAAAGAATGGGACTAGCATGCACCACTCATCCCAACCCCTTACCGGTTGCAGTGGTTGAATGAGAGCAACGAACTAAAGGTAACTAAGCAGGTCATGGTACCCTTCTCCATTGGTAAGTACAAAGATAAGGTATATTGTGATGTTATTCCTATGCACGCCAGCCATGTGATACTTGGCTGGCCTTGACAATTTGATAGACGAGTCCAACACTATGATCGAGCCAACTGCTATTCTTTGCAGAAGGATGACCTCACAGATGTCCTTACACCCCTTATAACATCTCGCTAACCTTCGCACTTAATTTGTATTTGGTAACCCCTATTTATTCAGTCCTTAATGCCACTTGAACTCTTTAAATTATCTCATAATTTTTATATTGTATTTCATAAAATTTAATTCTTATTTTAATTTTATTCTACAAATTATGTTTTATGAATTTTATTATTATTTTTTATTTTATTTTATTTCAAAATAAATTATCAGGAGAATAGACAGAAAAAAGGGGAGAATCCGTAGGAAAATGCCTGTGGGAAAAACCCGCCTGCATGGGCATTGTACTTCGCGTGGGCATGTGTGCTGTAGCCAACATTGGACGTGCGCACTGTGCCACGTCCCATCTGCGCGGGGCGCAAGGCCAATCTGCACGAGTGTCCCATCGCGCGCAGACTAGCGCGACACCCCTACCCTTTGCATACGCTGTCTGCGCAGTAGGTCTGTGCACAACAACTCACGCGCTGTAGGCCCTGCGTGCGGTAGGATAGGCCGACGTACTACTGCCTCGGGCAGTGTGCCGCCGCCCCTTGGGCTTCGTATGCTGCCACCGATTGGGAGGTTGTTCCTCTATTTTTTATGTCGCCATCGCGTTGCATCACATTGCTCTTTTCCCACTCAATTTTCTCTCTCCTCACCAGATTTTGCCGCTTGGCACAAATCTAACGGTCCCCATTTTCTATAAGTAGGGACCCCCCTCTCTTTCATTTTTCTCATCACTTCTATTTCATTCTTCTATCCTCCAAGAGCTTAGAGAGAGAGGGAGTGATCTTGACAGAGAAGGAGAGGAGAAGAAGAAGAAAGGTATAGGAAAAACTTCAATGTTTTGGTAAAGAATTTAGTATTTTTTTAAACATCTTATGGAGCATTTTTAAAATCAAAATTATGAAGCTTGAAATTTATGATATGCATGATTTATGTTTAATTGTCCAAACGAAGTAAATTTTACTTAATAAAGTACGTTATAAGATCATATAGGCACTTGGTGATTTGTATGTGATTTAAATGACATGATTTTGGTGATAATTTTCTAAAATATAAAAATGAAATTAAGTATGAAATGATATGAAAAATATGTATCTGTATTCACATGCATAATCTATCAAGTGTCTTGTTAGACTTTTTACGTCTGAGGAGTTTCTATTTCCCCCTCCCCTATCTAGTCTAGAAAGACGTGAAAGGACCACTCCCTGTGGATGACGGCGTACCCTCTGACGAGAGTGGTGAGGTGAATTATCTGTTAGGGGTAACCTTTCGCTAAGTACTATCGTGACTATATACTAACTAATAAAATAACTGTGGTTGACGCGGTCGTGGTCATAAATCATGTTATGGTTTGACAAGCCAGAAACGTGCAATGAGCAAATTGTCGATATATATCTGATCTAGCCATTCCACATGGGTAGTCAGAAATCCATATATGTCCTCTGTAGATAGAAGTAGGAATGATTTCGTGAAGTATGACACAAAAATCTGTGCATTTCATGATTTATTTAATTTTTTCTATTTTTAGCATGATTGATTTGATTGTTGTGAATATGACATGATGGATCCAATGTTTTCTTTAATAAATAAATTATTTTCATAAAGTAAGAAAGGACCCTAACGTGACCCCTAATAGTAAGTGTTGATAACATAATGATTCACTTTTAAAATCTTACGATGTTATTTAAATACTATTTTTCTTACTGAGTATATAGAACTCACCCCTTTTCATGCTTCCTAGATGAGGAAGATAGTAAGGAACCGATCGCTGACCTACCCCTTGAAGTCTACAAGGATTCTGTGGATCCACAAACATTGAGTACATAACTTGTCCTGCACTCTGATGAGTCCATTCCATAGTGAAAGAAGTGTCTCTTTTTGTATTTTGATATTTTATATTTTGATATTTTGTATTTTGTTGCCACTTCTAGCCTTAATTATATATGTGTAATTGGAACTCATATATATTTGGGTAAGGGATTTGTAATAATTTGCTCCGTTGCATACAATTATTTATCATGCACTCATAATCTATTTCTGTATCTGGCACCCTTATGCCTTAATTAGTATTTGGGATGTCACACTCCTCTCACCCCAAGATGTGTACGAGGATCAAGCGAAGGTCAAATGGGAGTTCGAGGAATACTTAGAGAGAGAAAGGGAGAGAAAAAGTCAGGAGCTCTGAAAAGGAGTAAACCTAGCCTAGTAAAAACCCGAGAGAAAGAAAACAGGAAAATGATTTTTGTATAAGGGGATGGCATATCAAACAAGTAGTTTATGAGAGAAAAAGCCTCGTAGGATTGTAGTATAGGGAAGTCTACCTAAACCTATCCGACCTAGACCCAGCCTTACCTCGGGGTATAGTTTTACTCCTCCAAGAATTCAAGGATGTCCTGTTAGAGGAAATTCCAGATGGACTTCCACCACTATAGGGAATTGAATATCAAATTGATTTTTTCCTTGGGGCTACCATTCTCAATCACCCTACCCATAGGAGTAATCCGTAAGAAACTAAGGAACTCCAGCGCTAAGTGGAAGAGCTGTTGGGCAAGGGGCATGTTAGGGAAAATTTGAGCCCATGTACTGTATCTGTTATGTTAGTACCCAAAAAGGATGGTTCTTGGAGAATGTGTCAACTACTGGGCTGTCAACAAAATTACCATAAAATATAAACATCCTATTCCCTAGTTAGACGACATGTTAGATGAATTTAGTGGGGCAACTATCTTCACCAAAACCGATCTCGAAAGTGGGTACCACAAAATTATGATGAATCCTGAAGACGAGTAGAAACTAACTTTTAAAACTAGGTATGACCTTTATGAGTGGCTCATAATGACTTTCGGCCTTTTGAACGCCCCCAGTACCTTCATGAGACTTATGAACCATGTCCTACGACCTTTGTTAGGAAAATTCATAGTTGTGTACTTCGATGATATGCTAATCTATAGTCTGAATCTAGCCGACCTTATCCATCATATTCGTTCTATTCTCAAGGTTCTATAAAAAAAATGGTTATATACTAATGCAAAGAAATGTACCTTCCGTAGCAACAAGCTGATCTTCTTAGGATTCATGGTAAGTGCCTGTGGTATCAAGGTTGATGAAGAAAAAATAAAGGCCATCAAGGAGTGGCCCACACCAATAATTGCGAGTGAGGTGAGAAGTTTTCATGGGTTAGCTAGTTTCTATCATAGGTTTGTCAAAGACTTCAGTTCCATCGCAACACCCTTAAACAGGGTGGTTAAAGATGATGTCAAATTCGTATGGGCTGACAAGCAAGAATCCGCCTTTACCATGTTAAAGGAAAAATTATGCTTTGCCTCTGTACTTGCTTTACTTGACTTTAACAAAACCTTTGAGCTTGAATGTGATGCTTCAGGAATAGGTATAGGAGTTGTGCTAATATAAGAAGGGTGTTTGATTGGCTACCTCAGTAAGAAACTCAGTAGCGCACCACTTAATTACTTGACCTACGACAAGGAGCTGTGTGCCTTGGTATGATCCTTGGAAGTGTGGCAACACTATTTATTGCTGAAGGAATTTGTAATCCACATCGATCATGAGTCCTTTAAGCATTTGAAGGGCCAAGGTAAGCTCAACCACCGATATGGTAAGTGGGTAGAGTTCATAGAAATATTCCCCTATGTGATCAAGTATAAGCAAAGGAAAGACAACGTCATTGTGGATGCGTTATCTTGAAGGTGTGCACTCCACTCCACTATAATTTCTAAATTTTAGGGTTTGAGCACATAAAGGAGATGTACGCAAATGATAAAGATTTTTCTTTTGTCTACCAAGCTAGTGAACACTGTGTTTTTCAAAAATATCACCAAATCAATGGATTCCTCATAAGGAAAAACATACTTTGTATCCCAAGTTGTTCCATTAGGGAGCTATTAGTGTAGGAAGTACATAGTGGGGGACACATGAGACATTTCGGTGTAGCAAAAACCCTAGACATGTTACAAGAGCCTTTCTATTGACCAAATATGAAGAGGGATGTCGAGTGTATCTGTAGCCAGTGTATCACTTGTAGGCAAGCCAAATCTAGAGTGATTCCTCATGGTTTGTACACCTTACTACTTGTACCATTACCTCGTGGGTAGACATCTCTATGGACTTTGTACTTAGGCTGCCTAGGACAAGGAGAGGTCATGATAGTGTGTTTGTTGTGGTAGACCATTTTAGCAAGATGGCCTATTTTATTACATGCCACAAAATAAATGATGCCATAAATATTGCCAATCTATTTTTTAGGGACGTCTTCAAACTTCACATTATACCTAAATCCATTGTGAGTGATAGGGATGTTAAATTCCTCAGCTATTTTTGGAGAGTGTTGTGGGGGAAGCTGGGAATCAAGTTGTTGTTCTCCACTACCTGTCACCCCCAAACTGATGGGCAAACTGAGGTGGTAAATAAGACCCTAGGATCACTTCTAAAGGTTGTGGTAAGCCGTAACTTGAAGACCTAGGAAGACTATCTACCTATGATTGAGTTCGCCTACAACCGAAGTATTCATACTTCCACTAGAATGTCACCTTTTGAGGTAGTATATGGTTCTAATCCTTCAACTCCATTAGATCTAACTCCTGTTCCTGTGCAAAAAGTAAAAAGTACATATGGACGACAGCGTGCCAAACTCATTAGGGCTGTACATGAGAAGACTTGGTAGCACATACAGAAACAAAATGAAGCCTATGTCCGTAATGCTAACAGGGGATGGAAGTTCCTTGTTTTTCAACCAAGAGACTAGGTATGGGCTCACCTAAGGAAGAAAAGTTTCCCCAAGTAGTAGAAATCTAAGTTGGATCCTCGAGGAGATGGACCATTCCAAGATTGACAACACCTATCACCTTTTGATGTAGGTGAAGATTCGAGGGTGAATCTTTCTGAAGAGGGGAGGATGACGTGAAAGCCATCACGCAGGATACTTTGATAAAAGAAGAGAACGTGCTGGACTCTAAAGTCCTTCATGAATTAGGCCTAACAGAAAAACATGCTCGGTTGCCTGTAGGCTCGATTACTTAAAGTTAGACCCGTATGCTTCAAGTAATTTTCAATTTGCTCCTCCAAGATTGGATGAGCAACACGATCAATGACGGAGCACAAAGAGAGGTCCAATGCACAGTGCGAAGATAGAAGACACGTGCAGTATGCGTAAACTACCTTTGGCACATGAGTAACAAGCATTATGATCTACCTGTGTAGGTGGATAACTTGCACGCATAAAGTAGTAAGCGAGCATGCAGCTAGAACAGCCCGTACGCCCCACGTGCTGCATGCATACAAGACCCGAGCGGCATGCGCGCAACCCTGCGCATATGCGCAAACCTAGGATTGCATGCCTCGTGCCCAACCCATGGCCCAGGATTCCCACTTGTCTGCCCATGCAGACAAGCCTGCAGACGGGCCTGTGGACGACCCAAATGGCCTAATCCTAGCTTGCGACTCTCGTGGGCCTTATCCCGCGCAACCCGTGCGGACCATCCAGCCCAGCCCATCTGGGTAGCCCAAACCAGCTGGCTTCATTTTTTTTCTTTTTAAATTATTTAATATTTATTTATTTTATTATTTAAAAATCTTTTAAAAAGGCTTGGGACCCACTTTCAAAATACACATGTTTTAAAATTAATTTCCACATGTGTTTAAAATGAATATCACATGGGATAAATATGAGTTTATTTTATTTATTATTTTAATGTAATTCTATCCTTTAAGAATTATTTAATTAATTTATTTAGAATAGAATAATTATTTTTTTATGTAATTATCCTATATTAAGATAGAATTTTATCTAAGTTAATATTTTATTAATTATCTCAAGATTTTGTACTTATCTAAATTGTCCGAGAAATGCTATAAATAGACCTTTGCCCATAGGATGTAAACACAACTTTTCGAGAATAAATTTGAGAGAATTATTGAGAGTTTCGGCTTTTCTTCTTTTAACATTTTTGCTAAAATTAGCTTCTTCAAGTTCTTCGAGAAACATGAGTTTTCAGAAGTCTTGTCGAATCAAGGATCAGGAATCAACTTATCAGTAAGTTTGTGACATTTTTTCTTTTTTTGTTTAATTTTTTTAGTCTTTATTATTATTATTTTTTAATATTATAGATTCAATTAGCGAGAGAAATTATTCTAGCGGTTATAGTTTTGGTATTGCATACGTTGAGTGGGTTTTAGAAGTTGATTCGATCCTCCCCATACCCTCCCGCGTCATTTTCCTTATGCAAGTAAGACACCTATTATTAGGAAGACCTTGGCAGTATGATTGAAGTGTTAATCATCACGGTGGGAAGAATCACTATTCTATCAACATGAACACACACCCATGTACTGACCCTATTATCAAGGAAAAAAGCATATAAAGATTAGTTCAGGATTAAAAAGTCTTATAAAATGTTCGCACGGTGAACCACAGAGAAAGATAGTGCGCAAATAGGAGTCAAAAACTATCTCTTTATATAGTTATATCCTAATGTGCCAAGCTATGTTATAGATTACTTGTTATTCTACTTAGCAGCTTTGTCGTTAAATGAAAAGAATGAAGACAGTATGGATTCAATGATAAATCCTCTCGAAGAAGGGGCAATGATGTGATAATAAGTGAAGAAAAATTTAAATCCAAACAAGAAGTCTATACAATGACAAAAGGGAGGAAATGACCATGTAGTGATATATTTCCCGTAATATCAGGAAGTATATATGAACAGAGAGTGACACCGAAGAGTGTATCTAGAATCAAGGACCTAAAAAGAGTAAAATAAGACCTTCGAAAGACTTAAACCGACATAAGCTCAAAACTTGAAAAAGAAGAAATCGAAGGATGATTGAAACTTGAAAGGTAACAAGCCTTTCAGCAAAACAACAGCTTGGACCCAGAATTCTGACCAAGGAAATAGCCCAATAGGTTATTTAGGCTTCGGTACCCATTGGGTCCATGCATATGGATGACCACATATGCAGGCAAGGGAACCCCCACATGCGGGAAGATCACTTGCATAAACAGGCATGGGAAGAACTCACCACACGCACATGAAGCACTCATCGCATGCATTGGAAGAGCGTAGAAGCATGCGTGTGCATCACATAGATGCGCGTAGGAGAGTGTCCATGTGTAGGGTGGGCAGTCACTCGCCCCAAGCGCACACATGCCTAGTAAGCCCCATGTTGGGCCACACATGTGAGGGAGACTCCTGCTGCATGCACACCTGTATTGCACATACACTCCACGCATGCTAGCCGCATGCGTGCAAGTCAAGAGTGCACGGACACCCTGTTCGTGCGCCTATAAATCCTACTTGGACTCCTCAAAATTATTTTCTTCTTCAATCCGAATTCCCTTTGTGCTTTCCAACTCAAATTTAGTAGATTTTAAAAATAAAAAGGCACTAAAGAAAAGAGCTACCAATAAAGGAATTTTACTCTAAATAAATAAGTAATATTTTAGTTTTCCTTAATTTTGTTTGAGTTTAGAATTAGGATTCCTTTATATAATTAATTTTCAGCATGAGTCCTGGTAGAAATAATGTTTAGGATTTCTACTAGAATTACATAACCCTATTTCCATTCAGATTAGAAAATAAAAGCCTATATAAAGGCTTTAGATCCTTAGGTTGTAATCACAATTCAGAAAATTAATAAAATTCAAGCTTTTTGACTTAAGAAAATTAGTTTTCCTAATTTTGTGAGATATTTTCAAGTTCTTCCAACTAGGGAGCTTTCAAAGTCTTATTGAGCCAGGGAATCAAGTATTGACTTATCAGGTAAGCTGTGTCATTCCTCATTTCCTTTTTATTTTCTTGATTATCTTGTTTTTACATTCCCTATTTGTGGGTATAAAATCAAGTAAGAGGGTAAATTAAGTGGTAAAGCTTTCTAATTTTACATGGTGTGAGGTTCCGAGAATATTAAGATCCTTCCAAGTCCTCTTGCATCAAGGACAACTATAACCTCTACCTTTCCCTTATCTTCTTGACCAGATCTAGATAAAACTTGGCCACAATCTCCTCACCACCAGAACATGAAAACATAAAAACATGAGGTAAAAGAAATCTACTCGAAAATCTATAACACTAGGCCCTTCATGCCTTGCCACACCATAGCGACTACCGTGTAAACCCCACTGGTAGCACCTGAACCACAAGTCCAACCTACACAACAAGCACCATCACATGCTAAGCATAGCTCCCATGGCAGGTGATCGTCAATGAGGTAGTCCCATCATCGATATTTCTGACTCCTCGATAAAGGGATCAGACACCCAACATGTTGGACCCAGCCACACCACCGACCAATTAGATTTGTAGCAACCTCATTCATAGAAACCCACTGACAGTGACATAGAGGCTGCCCATGCATGAAAAATAGCAAGGGTCTGAAAAGGCAAACATGTGCCTCCACCTAATGAGATCAAACTATGAGGCCACCTTTTCTTCAATAACGAGTAAGAGAAGATGAGGTATAGGGAAATCCCTAAACTCCCCATCATGCTGGGTAAGTGCAGTAATATGCCTACCTTAGAAACCTTAAATATCAAAAATGACATTTTGTCTGATTGATAACATTGGTTGGATGTCCTACTTTTAGAATAACCTACTGGCGTATGTGGAGCTAGTCCACGAATTCTACACCACCTTTTAATTTTGTAAATGACCTGACCTCATCCTCTAAACACCAAACTTAATCTCCTTCCATTTGATGGGCCACTAATTAACCTATTCCATCATTGAGTTTCAAAATGCCTTGGGGTTCTCTGACCCTTTCCTTGAACACCCATTCTACGATTTTGGTGAGGATTTCAACCCAGACACTGTCTATAGCGAGTTCTGCGACGACTTACCTAATACCTATGACCCCAGTAAATCCCAAGACCTATACCTACAGGAACCAAGCATGAAGTACATCCACCGATTTCTGGCCTATTCTTTTTTTAGCCAAAGGGACACACCTAACATCTTGTCCAAAACATAGTTCTATTTTCTATGGTGTATGATGCACAAGATAATGGTGAACCTAGGCTTCTAGATGGGTATCAATTTTTTGATATCATATCCTTCCAATGACCTCTGATCTTAGGATCCGTCATCACTCGACTCCCCATCAGCCTCACTACCTTTGACACTACGGGCAATGATATGCATGTTGCCTCCCCACAATCACTCAGAGACTTGGGATCTTCAAATGCAATGGGTTTGCTATAGCTCAAAGATGATATCCCCTATTTTGTACGTCCCGGACCACCTGTCCCAAGGGACTAACATATACAATAAAAAGGAGCAACATGACCCTGTAGCCCCCAATCCTCCATCATTTGAACAAAAAAAATTCATGGACTACGTGTTATTGCATGTCCAAATGTCAAATAGCCATCTGCACCTCCTTAAACAATTAGCACGTGAGTTGAATGAGAAAGTTGATACACTTACATAGTTACTCACCCATACAGGGTGACAAGCAACACGAACTCACACTAGATGAACCTCTAGGGAAGTATTCTATCTTTTTTTTCTTTTCCTCTTATTTTGTGTTATTCTTTCAATTTTTTTACTTTCTTGTTTGCATACTACATGGCTTGCATCACATTGGTCACAATGTGTCATTTAAGTGCGGGGGGAGTTTAGGCACATGCTACACCTTTTGGTTTTCATTTTAGCCATATTTTTCTTTTGGATATATGTTGCAACACATTCTTAGCTATGCCCAAATCACACACACATACACTTTCAACAATTCTTACCCCAACTTTTTCACAACTATCCCAGTCATTTTAAAATAACTCGAATGTGATACTTTAAAAATCATATTGCAAATTCAACTATCTTCTAGGAATTGTAGTTTGTTTTTTATCTTTCCACACAATGAATTGTCATTTTTAAGTGTCTAAAACATGAATTGTTTGAGGATTTCCCATTGAAACTAAATTTCTCTTATCATTGAATGAATGCCAACACTTATAAGAACTATACTACTATAATTTATCTTGATTTATGAGCCTAGAATTCTGTGGTTCCTATTTAAAAAAATGAGAGAAATACAAATCATAAACTACCCCTCTAATCAAATGGAATGGTGACCAGCTGAGTAACCGATTATATTCATCAGAACTATTTGCCCTCGTGTCAAAAGGTCAATAAATATTTCATCGACTATGAGTAGCACTAGTAGCGACTTGAATCCGTGACCAGCTAACTAACTGGGTGCATTCATCACAAATGTTTTTTCTCGCATCAAAAGATTGGTGATAACTCAAGCAAGTAATAAAAGTGTTCAAACTAGTTAGAATTAAACTTTATGTTTTAGGTCAATTGCATAAACTGATCATATGGACAGGTTTGGTAGTTGTTCTGCTATGTGTTGATTATCAATGAAAATTTTATGTGGTAAAATTTGCAAGACTCTTTCATGTTGTGTTTGGATAATGGTCGAATTGATTATTCATTTATGTGAATGCATGAAACCACATGTTATAAATTATTAGTTGTTGGTTGTCTTTTCAAATTGAAATTCAAAGTATAGCATGTTGGGTAACAATGGAATAATTAAGAATAGTTGGGTTGAGAGTTGTTGGCTTGTATTGTGATGTGTTTGAGGGCAAGCACAAGATAAGTGTGGGAGAAGTTTGATAGTGTGTAAAAACAACATCTCCATTGTCCACTTTTGAGTAATGAATTGGAATAATTGTTAGCTAATTTAAGCTATTCTATTCATTTTAATGCAGAATAGAAGATGGAGTCGAAATTAGGAAAGCAGTATACAATGGGGATAAATTTCATGAAAAAGCTGTCAAACTAGGGAATAAGTCTCAATCAAGACTTGGACCTAGCAATAGATAACAGACTCTAGTTCTCATACACTCAAGCCTCGACAATAGCTTAAGTCACGTGTAGTAGTTGATTTGGAAAAAAGGGCACGTCTTTTGAAATTAAAAAAATCTCATTGCAACGGAGATTGGGAACCAAATATCAAGGCGAAGATGATTTTGGAAAGCAAACAGGAAGCCAAAATCATTGAGGAAGATCCTACCAAAGTGAAAAAAAACCCTAATTTTTTTGGGTTATAAAAGTAGACCGAAGATAGAGAATCATCATCATCATCATCACATTATCATCACAATTGCATAATACAATATCTGCAACCTTCTATGGATTCTTTCTTCTTCTTCTTCTTCTTGGTGTTCAAGAACTTCATTTTGTATTAAGTCCACCATGAGTGGCTGATAATTTCTTCGTTTCTCAGTTAACAAATCTAGCAAAACTCCAGTTTGTATTGTGAGATCAAATTGGCTTAATTTTGATTTTATTTACGTTCAAATATTTGTTTATTTCCCTACACATATTATTATAGTTTGTTAATCATTTAAATAAGGCATGTTAGGGATTCGATGCAGCAATATACCTATTTAAGTAACCCAAATCCATAATTGTTTGAGCTATTTTGATATCCAGTGGCAATTGGTTCTTAACCAAGGGAGTAAGCAATCTAGTTGATCAGTTCAAGCAGCTAAATTTAGTGACCTGAATTAGGTTCTTTTGGCTCTCAAGACCGTTGACAACTTAAATTCTATAGACATTCCTAGGACTATTTGATTTACAAGAATTAGTCGATAAACGTTTCTTGGCTGGTTTAGGACTAAGGAAGGATTAGCTGTCGGAACGTTTCTAACTACTAGAATTGGATTGCTGCACTTTAGTAAAATTGAATACTGCATCTATGATCAATTACGTAACTGAGAATTAGCTATTTCTTTAATTGGGAATCATTCTTATATCTACTTTATTCTCTAAACTGCTTCTAAGATTTTTTTGTTATTTTACTTCATTCTGGTTTGGTGTTTTATAGTCTCCTAGTATTTGAAACTAAAAGAAAACCCCCATTATTTTACTTTTCACTCACTGGTCAAAGAAGTGAATCGGTTCTCAATTCCTTGAGGCTTCGACCCTACTTACCACTATTATAATTTTGTTTTACTAGTTAAATAAAATTTTTATTTTTGGTGGATTCGGCACCCATTAGCTATGTCCTGAAGCATGATATTTTTATCATCATTGCCTATCATAGGTATTAACAATTTATATGAACAAGTAAATCTATT
Source organism: Carica papaya (assembly GCF_054855325.1). Classification (NCBI taxonomy): domain Eukaryota; kingdom Viridiplantae; phylum Streptophyta; class Magnoliopsida; order Brassicales; family Caricaceae; genus Carica; species Carica papaya. The sequence goes on from NC_142314.1 coordinate 25,017,982, forward strand.
CTAAATTTTACTTTAAATAAGCACTTAAGTTTTCGTACTTAGGTTTTGTACCATATGGAGTGAAATTTCCTACACATAAAACGTTATTATTATTATTTTCTTTAGATGGAAAAAGGTTCTCCATTAGGTATCTTGAACAAAATCTTTTTACTAAAACAATCTATATTTGCATGATAGGTTATTAGCCAGTCTATCTTTAAGATTACATTAAAACCCATAATATCTAGTAATATTATATCCTCTTCTAATTCTCCACCTGCAATCTCTACGGTACAAACTTTATGCACTATATTAGCATATAACATATCATTTGTTGGAGTACACACAACTAACAAATAAGTCAAAGAAGTTAGAGCGACCTCTAAGTAACATGCAAATGTGTGTGATATAAATAAGTGTGTGGACCCATGATCAATTAAAACTTTAACAATATACTTAGAGATAGAAAATGTACCCTAGATCACATTTGGTGTTTCCTCTACATCTTAGGTGGTTATGGTGAACACCCTGCCCTAAACTATCGACTTGGGTTGTTCTATATTCTCGAAGAAATTCTATACCATGTGTTGAGTGCTGTCACACTTGAAGCATCCACCGATTGAAAAATAAAATAGGGTCTATTCCCATGGTTCTTATTGCAACTTGAACTATCTTGTGCATTTCCTATAATCAATGTCCTCAGAGTAGATATTTTGATGGTCTCCTACTTTTTATTCTGCTCACTAGAAGTTATCAATGGCCTCTTGTTAGTGATGAATCCCCTAGAGCTTTCAGTGTGTCCCATGAATAATTCTTTGACCAGTTGATCCTTTTCCAATACACTCTGAAAAGTCAATAAGGCAAACATGACTACCTAGGTGTATAAGTCGAGCCTCAGTCCTTTCTCAAATTTTTGGGCATTCTTCAACTCATTCGTCATTATATTTAGTGCAAATCAGCCTAATTTTATAAATCTTTCAACATGTTTCGCCACTGTCAATCTTCCTTGATGGACTTTTGAGAAGTTTACCCTTTTTTTGTTGTCTAAGAAGTCATGGAAGTACTCTGTATTAAATACTTCCGAAAAAGTTTCCCATGTAATGGGATGGGTCTAGACCCCTCTTTTGAAAACCAACCACCACTCAGCTGCTCCTTTAGCATAAAGTTGGCTAATTATACCTTTTGCTCAATGGTGACTTCCATCACTTCAAAGAGTTTTTTAGTTTCCTTGATCCATTCTTTTATGACTAGAGGGTCAGATCCACCTGAAATCGTTGGGGTGCCCAATTATTTAAATTTCTTAATATTACTTGTATCCACACTAACATAAACCATGTGTTAATGTTCGTAGTGGGTTGCTTTAGGGCACATATCTCTCTCTCGAACCACTGCGTCTAGACTCTCTAAAACTCAGCATAACCTGTTAAAGTCTTATTGGGATGCACTAGGTTGAGTGGGTAACGGGCCTTGTGAAACCAGGGATGGTTCTTGTTGAGCTGGAGGTGGCCCCTGCTGAGTGGCTAGGGATGGTTCTTTTTGTAGTCGTCCTCTTCCTCTTCTCATCATCTTGCTTCTGCAATAAAAAAATATACCATTTTAAATAAAAAGAATTTTCATTTCACCCTCATATTTTATAATTATTAGGCCTCACATGCAAAGAATGGCCTTAAGATCATTGTGCTTTGATACCAACTGTAACAACTCAGACTCATAAGGGGAGTCACAATCGTGGCTAGAGGTAGAGGTTAGGGCAAGGTTTGGAGGTTGGTTGTGATAATGGATAGGGTGGACTAAGTTTTTTGATTTTAAATTTAAAATAGGCACCAAGTGTCATATGCCTAGTCCACGTAATTAAATTTTATTTTTATTTTATTTTTTTAAACTTACGCCTTGGGCAAGGGTTGGGTAATCATTTAAGATAGATGACTAGTGTGAATTAACCTAAGGTAGGGCTTAGATAGGACTTTTTTTAGAAGGTAAGCCTTGGGCAAGGCTTATCTAGAAAGGACCGAATAAGGTCCTATGGGGGAATAGATCATAAATATTGGGCAAGGTTTATGTGATCGACTGGAAATGGTCCCCTACCGGTCCAACATATTAGCCTTGGGTAAGGCTTGTGAAAAATCTTTATTGAGGCGGTCGATGTGAACTAGCCTAGGGCAAGGCTAATGTGAACTGCATAGGCTGAGACCTATGTGTGACTGAAGTGTAAGCCTTGGGCAAGTCTTATTCGGATATCATAAAATCATTGCCCCGACGTTGGTTCCCCTGCAACCCTTGGCAAGGCTTGTGCAAAGATTTTAGGTAGGGTATTGTGGGCTTTAGGCAAGGTTTACACGTCCATCCCAGTTCTCAACACTCATGGCACTGCCATTCGAGCTTCCCTATTCCTAGTCTTCAAATGTCAAAGAAACTCCAGTTAAATCAGAAAAGGGGTTACAAATCTATTAAAATATCTAAGTATAAGAATTAAAATTTGAAAAACCAAATGAAGTTGCCTCCCATCAACTGCCCTTGTTTAATGTCTAAGGTCGAACACTTTCTGTTGCTTTCAAGTGTTTTCCTTGGTTGTATCCAAGGTGACTTCTTTAACCTATTGTGCAGAAGATCTCTCATAAAAAGGTTTAAGTCAATGCTCGTTCACTTTGAAAATTTTATGTGTGTCGAGATTCTCAATCTCGATTGCATAGTGAGAAAACACATTGGTGACAACGAATGGACCGAATGACATTGATCGTAGCTTTCTAGGGAGTAATTTGAGATGGGAGTCGTAAAATAGGACTTTTTACCCAATTGATAACTATTTTTTAGAGAGAATTTGGTCATGGAATGCTTTTATCTTTTCTTTCTAGATTCGAGAGTTTTCATAGGCTTCATTACTTATCTCTTCCGGTTCTTGCAGCTGCAGTTTTCTTTGTTTAATAACTTCTTCCAGTTTCATGTTACAACTTTTAATTGCCCAATAGGTTTCGTGTTTCAGTGTAAAAGGGAGGTGACAAGCCTTGCTGAAGACTAGTTAGTATGGGGATATTCCAATAGGTGTTTTGAAGGTCGTTTTGTAAGCGCATAGATCATCATCTAATCTCATATTTTAGTCCTTCCTATTAGGGTTGTCCATTTTCTCCATTATGGACTTGATTTCCCAGTTAGAAACTTTTGCTTGTCCGCTGGTCTATAGGTTGTAAGAAGTGGAGGTGCGATGGGTGATATGATACTTTTTAAAAAGAGCCTTTACCGTCTGATTGTAGAAGTGTGTTCCCCGATCACTTATCATTGCTCAAGAGATTCCAAACTTGACGAGGATTCAAGTTTTGAGGAAATTCATGATAGTTTTGGGATCATCAGCCCATATAGCCTTGGCTTCTACCCACTTGGAGACGTATTCAACTGCTAATATAATGTAAGAATTACCAAAAGAATATGGAAATGGTCCTGTGAAATCGATGCCCCACACGTCAAAGATCTCGTAGACTAGGATACGTGCTAGTGGCATATGGTGCTTGTGACTTATATTCCCTGTACGTTGATAGTTCTCACATGATTTGTAGTAGGTGTACTCATCATGAAACAAAGAAGGTCAGAACATACTACACTCCATCAACTTTCGAGCTATCCACTTAGGTCTGAATGTCGTCCACAAGCATGCAAGTGGAATAAGTTGAGGACAGAGGGCACTTAAGTTTTGGGGACACAACACCGAATTATTTGGTCTACGCAATGCTTTCATAAGTATGGGTCATCCCACACATATTGTCTTCCTTATTTCTTAATTCTTCCTTTCTTTGCTCTAGACAACTCAGCTGGCAGCACGTAGGTGACTAGAGAATTGACGATATCCGCATACCAGGGTGCTACTTATTGGACCGAGAACAGGAGGTGGATGTTGAATCCACAAAAAATAAATTCCTAATTGACCAATAAAATAATATTGTAGTTGAAGGGGGAGGGTTAGGGATGTTTGAATCAACTCTTATAATGCACTCAACATTACGCAATACTGAACTATAACCACCTAGAAAAAATCCTCTCTCTAATTGAATCTACAATCCTAAAAGGAATGCAAAAACAAAGACTAAGAAAAATAAACAAGAAAAAGAAAATGTCACAGACTTACTGATAAGTTGATCCCCACTCCTTAGTTCAATAAGACTTTTGAAGACTCTTGCTTCCTTAAGAACTTGAAAAAGCTAATTTAGCAAAAATGTTAATAAAAAAGAAAATTCTAAACTTTCAAGAATTCTCTCAAATTGATTGTAATTGGTGTGGCTACAACCTATGGGCAAATGCCTATTTATAGCTTTTTTCGGAAAGTCTAGATGAGTACAAATTTTTGAGATAATTTAAAAAAATAATACCCTAAATAAAATTCTATCTAAATCTAAGATAAATACATAATAAAATAATTATTATATTCCAAATAAATAAATTAAATAATCTTAAAGGATAGACTTATAATAAAATAATAATTAAAATATTGTAATACTTGTCCCATGTGTTTTCCATATAAAACATATGTAAAAATTAATTTAGGCATGTGGGATTTTAATCTAAAAACATGGATAATTAAAGTGGGTCCCAAAAGCCTTTTAAAATTTTAAATTAAAAAATAAATAAGATAATTATTGAATAATTAAAAATTGGGGAGGGCCAGTTTTGGGGCAACCCGATCAGGTTAGGCCAACTGGCCAGTGCGGGTTGTACAAGGATGGCCCGTGAGCTGGGCCTCAGGCCAATTAGGTCGGGTGGGCCAGTTCTTGGCCTAGCTACGGGTGGGCCAGTTCTTGGCCTAGCTACTCGTGGCGCACGCAGTCGGCCCCATGGGCTTGCGTGCAGGGCTCGCAGGCCACTTAGTCTAGGGGGCCGGGGCTGTAGCCTGGCCTGAACCTATATGCGTGCTGGCCTTGCAATGTGGGCCATCTTCCTCGGGCGTGGGCTGCCGATGGGTGTGGCATCCTTGGGTCGTGGCGCATCTTAGTCATAAGGCCTTGAGGCCCTCTCGAGTTGGGCCCAAAGCTTGGACTTCCTTTCAATTTTTCAAGCCCATTAATCTTACTTGGGCTTTAAACCTTTTGGCTTGGACAAACTTGACCCATCTCTTGGAATAATCCCAATTAAGAACGTGTTCAAGGATGAAATTACTTTCCTGCTTTGGATGTTCCTCATTGATGCAAGATTGCATCTTTGGAACTAATTCTGCGTTGTCTTGGACCACATCATCACCCATTCTTCAAAAGATTCGTCCTCGAATATGGGCCTTTATCATAATAGAAAAGATTAGTGATTAGAATAGAAAACACACAATACTTTCCTGACATGTTTACTCTGTTGTTGATGCATGTCATGACTTGATTCATAATTCCTCTAAGATCTAAATCAAATCTTCATAGCCCACTTGCCATGGTAATTACCTGTAAAAGGAAAACAGTCCAATTGTGTAAAGAGTGGTTAAGGTCAAGATGAATCTCCCTGTAGGTAAGTACAATCAAACTTCCCTTTTCACAAGAGATATTTCTTGACATTCCATCCTTATCATCAGGACACTCCCTTGTTTTCTCTCTTTGTTTTTTCTTGTAATGGACCATCTGTAGCTGTTTGCTGGGCAGCCTTTATGCTTAGTGGGTTATTGACTTTCTCTACGACCTTCTTTCTCTCTTCTACCCTTCTTGAGCATTCATCAAAGGATCGTTTAATTTTGACCTGATCTTCATGTGCCTCTTTTGGTGATAAAGGTGCAAGGACATAATTTAAACTGTCCTTTCACAATTAATATCGATTGGTGCGGCCGTAATGTTATACCTGTCTATTAAACTGCCAAGTATCAGGTGACTGGCATGCATAGGTACAATATTACAACATATCTCATCGTGATATTTTTCGATGGAAAATGGTACTATGATTTGTTAAATAACTTGGAGTTCACCACACTCATTCAACTACTGTAACTAGTAGGGAGCCGAATGCTTGATGCATGTTAACCAGACTCTTTCCACGAATAGAATGTTTGCCATATTAGCAGAACTACCACTGTCAATGATCATTCCACATACCTTACCATTGATAAGATATCTCATGTGGAAAATGTTCTCCCTCTTCTTGTTGTCTTTGCTCCTAACTTGCACGTTGAGAGCTCTTCAGACAACAAGGATATTACTTCCAAGTGGAGCATCTTCGATGGATTGAAACATAGTGTAGTTCCTGCAAGAAAGGTTAGTGAAAAAAATACATCATCTCTCTCACTTTCCCTTGTGTTTACCTCGCAATCTCTCAATTGATAGCTTTGTCTGTCGGGTTAAGCATCTGGAATCAGTATCACTTGAATCAGGTCTGCATGTTATTCTTTATCACACAACAAGGAACCCTAAAGGATTTTGACTTCTACTGATGCTTAGAATTAAGCACACAGAAGAAGGACTAGTGTGCTTCTTGTATGTTAAACAACTAGAATTGATTAGTCACTTAATTTTTTTTTATAATGGAACAAAAGTACAATAAAAGGTAGAAACATAAATCATAAATTTTGAAAAGACGGACTAATGCGTAGGGATCTGATCAATCCTGATGGGTATAATCAGTAAGTGTATCTACCTATACTACTCCCAATTTTGTCGGCTACGTTCTTCGATCTCTTAAGTTCTTCATGCAATGTTGATGCAGAATTATAAAAATGCAATTCGAAAACTAAATGTGGATAGTGTGCAAAATGAAAAAAAAAATTCGCTCACACTTGATAGGCAATGTACTTTGCCTTCGATTTCTCAAAGGATTTCCAGTCACCAATTAAGTGGCTATTCTACTTTTGTGATGCAAAATGCAATCAATGTGCCAATTGCCTTGTGGGGTGCAATTAGGGTATTTTTGGTATTTTTGATATGTAATTTTTTTTATTAATAACACGAACTACTTGAATTTAACGGACATATATGAATTCAAGTAGGATGCAATAAGAACAAATCAAAAATTAATTTGAATTGTTAAAGAACAAAATGCTAAAAGCAAATAAAGATAGATTTGGGTTTCTAGGAGTCTAAACTCTGATAGCAAATGACGCGGGATTGTATGGGGAGGATTGAATAAACTCCTATAACCCACTCAACGTTATGCAATGCCGAAACTATAATTGCCTAGATAAACCCCTCCCTCTAATTGAATTTACAATCATAAAGGGAATTCAAAAAACAAAGGCTAGGAAAAATAAACAAAGAAAGAAAAAACGCCACAGACTTACCGATAAGTTGATCTCCCGTTCATTGGCTCAAAAAGGCTTCCGAAGACTTATACTTCTTGAAGAACTTGAAGAAGCTAATTTACCAAAAATGTTAAAAAAAAAACCTAACCTTTCAAGAATTCTCTCAAATCGATTGTAATTGGTTTGGTTACAACCTATGGACAAAGACCTATAGCCTTTTGCGGACAATTTAGATGAGTACAAACTCTTGAGATAATTTAATAAAATAATATCGTAGATAAAATTTTGTCTAAATCTTGGATAAATACATAATAAAATAATTATTTTATACCAAATAAAATAATTAATTAATCATAAGGGATAGACTTATAATAAAATAATAATTAAAATATTCTAATGCTTATCCCATGTGATTTCCATATAAAACACTTGCAGAAATTAATTTAGACATGTGGGATTTGAATATAAAAACATGGGTAATTAAAAGTGGGTCCAGAAAGCTTTTTAAAATTTTAAAATAGAAAAATAAATAAAATAATTATTAAATAATTAAAAATTGGGGAGAGACGGTTTTAGGGCAACCCGATCGGGTTGGGCCTACTGGCCTGCATGGGTCAAACAAGGCAGGCCCGTGAGTTGGGCCACGAGCCCATTGAGCTAGCTGGGCTGGCTCTTGGCCTAGCCGCTCAGGGTGTACGCAGTCGACCCCATGGGTTTATGCACATGTAACTGATTCTGCGTGCAGGGCCTATGGGCCTCTTAGTCTGTGCAGGTGGGGCTCCTACCCGCCTGAACCTGCATGCGTGCAAGCCTTGCAGCGCATATGCTCGTGGTGCACGCAAGTAGGCCATCTTCTTCAGGCGTGGGCTACCCATGGGTGCAGCATCCTTGGATCGTGGCCCATCTTGGGGACAAGGCCTTGAGGCCTTCTCGAGTTGGGCCCAAATCTTGGACTTCCTTTTGATTCTTCGAGCCCATTAATCTTATTTAAGCTTTAAGCCTTCTGGCTTGGACAAACTTAGCCTATCTCTTGGAATAATCCTCATTAGGAAAGCATTCAGGGGTGAAATGACTTTATTGTTCTAGGCGTTCCTTATTGATGCAATATTGCATCTTTAGAACTAATTCTAGGTTATCTAGGATCACATTAGTAGTAGTGGCAAGAAATGTGGAATCCACAAGGAATTGGAAATTGATTTTCTTCCTTAATCAACAAATAAAAAGCAAATAAAAGGAGGTTTTTATAGATTCAATATCAATACAAAATATAGAATAGGAAATAAGTAAAGTAATATAAATCGAACTCTTTACTGCAAGTTAGAAACTAAATCAATTATAAGAAAGATTCCTAGTCAATGAAATAGTTAGCTCCAGTAACGTAGTTGATCATAGATGCAAGGATTTATTCTATCCAAAATATGACAGATCAGTTATAATTGTCAAAAATATTTCAATAACCAATCTTTCCTTATTCTTAAACCAACTAAAAAACATTCATTAGTTGATTCTTCACTACTAAGCAGTTCTGGGAATGTCTAGAGGATTTAACTTGTCAACGACCGTAAGAGCTAGAAGAACCTGATTCAAGTTGCTAGATTCATCTGCGTGAACTAGTCAACTAGATTACTCACCTCTTCAGTGCAGCACTGATCACTACTAGGCACTAGAACTATTCAAACGATTACAGATTTGAGGAGTTTGGCTAGCTATTTGTGGTTTTTCTTCACATATGATGGGCCCTGTTCAAACAAATTCAAAACAACAAATATATATAGGTGCAGGATGTAAATAAGTACCAGATATGAAATAAAACTCAAATTAATTCAATTAAATCTCACAAATACATTGCTAGAGTTTGTTAAAACTATCAACTATGAAAAAGAAATAAACGAGCCACTCATGGTGCCTTTCAATACAAAAGAGTTTTTTTGTAATGATCAAAGAGAAGGAAGAAGATGAAAATAGAGTGTGGAATCTATTGCTAAAGCTCTGTGTAGCCGTAGGAATAAGAACGATCTCCAACCTGTTTGGCAGCCACCCCCTTTATAAAAAAGGGGCTAGAAGTTTTTTTCTTTTGTTTATTAGGAACATTTTCCTTGATTTTTGGCTTATCCTAATCTTTTCAGAATATTTTTCCCTTGATTTTCAACCCCGGATCTTAGTTAGAATGATATGTTTTTCATATTTAAAAAGCGCACGTTTTAATTTAAATATGTTGTTGTGTGCAACTCTTATCCTTGCCCAAGGCTAAGTTGTCTGTCTGCTGGATCCAGGCCTTGCCCAAAGATTGTTTATAGGCTGATGACTCTTTTACCGAAATCTTCCTCTTTTCATGTTGTTTTTCTACATTTCATCCTTATATCATGTTCTATAATAAAATATAGAAAACAGCTCGGATTAGATAGCATACCATAAAGTTTAAATACCCAAAAATGGGTTATAATGATGTCGTTTTAAGGTATTATCAAACTCTCCCACACTTAACTTATGCTTATCCTCAAGCACCACACAATACACCCATCTCCCACCTCTAACCAATCCCAATCATTTTGCCACAACTTGCATGTTATATCTCATCCTTCGAATTGTAAAAATAATCGTCACTAGTAATTTGCAGGTTTGAGCTTCATGGACCCACACTAATGAATAGTTAATTCGACTAGTAGCCAAACATAACTTGAGAGAGTTTTGTAACTTTTCATAATAAAAGTAAGTCAAGGGGAACAACCAATATATAGTAGAATAACTACCGAACTTGTCTAGATATAGAGGTTTCACAAATTGGTTCATGCGGAAAATAGAAAGCCTATTTTATAACTAACTTAAGCACTTATTGCTTATTTGAAATGCCACCAACCTTTTGACGCAAGTACAAACATTTGTGATGAATGGCCCTGGTTACTTAGTTGGTCAAAGTTTCAAGTGGTTACTAGTGCTACTCATAGTTTTTTAAGATGTCACTAATCTTTTAACGCCAGTACGAACATTTGTGATGAATATCCTTGGTTACTTAGTTAACGTCCATTTCAAGTGACTAGAGGAGTAGATTATTATGCATGCTTTTTCTTTTTTTTTTCTTTTGTTTTTCTCTTTTTTTTTCAAGTACTAGGCATGAACCATAGAATTCTAAACATGCAAATCCATATAAATTGCTATAGAGTTCTTTTCTAGACATTAATATTCACTCAAAGATAAGAACAATCCAATTTTGAATAAGCAATCCTCAAGCACATCATACTTAAAACACAACCAAAGATAACGATTCCAGGTGTGAAAAAAAATGAAAAACAAACTACAGTTCCTAAGAGATGGTTAAAAGTGCAAATCAATTTTGAAATGCCCTATTTGAGTTGTTTAAAAATAATAGGGAAAGTTGTGAAGTTTGGAGTCAAAAAGTTTTTGGAAGTGCAAGTGTGGTGTGGCAAACATTACCCATGATGAAATGCTAAAAAGAAAAAGTAGCAACCTAAGATGCAGAATACCTCTCCCCCACACTTAAACTACACATTGTCCCCAATGTGATGTAAGATAAATAGTATGCAGTGTACAAAATAAAAAAAAGAAATAAATAAGAGAACAATAATAAAAAGAAAGGAAAATGAAAGTAAAAAGAGAAGGGAAAGAAGCATTCCTGGTGGTCATCGATTGTGTGGACGTGCTGATGTGTACCCGGTTTAGGTGAGTAGCTGTGTTAAGTAAAGAGGGGGTGGTGCCATTGAAAGTGATGAGTGATATAAGCCTTGGACAAGGCTTATGTGGGGAATGACACACGGTCATGCCTCCCATGCATATATCCATGCTTCCCTAGCATAAATGTCGTGATGATATTGCATTACCATGCCTTACGGGCAAGGCATATGTGTTGATGTCACACGACCGTGTTGGGAGAGCACATAACTGTGCCTCCCTTACAAAAGCATCATGATGATACTGCACAACCATGCCTTATGGACAAGGCAAGTGTGTTGATGTCACACGACCGTGTTGGGAGAGCACAGTACTGTGCCTCCTGCACAGAAGCGGTCGATTGATAACACACGACTACGCTTTATGAGCTTGACACTAGCCTTTCGCAAGGCTTGTTCAATTATTCTAGAGTTGGCTTCCTTTTTAGTTCCATCACCTGAATTCCTTATTCATGTACTCTAATCACCATAGAACTCATGTTAACTCAGAGAAAAATGCTATAAATAAATTGAATTCTCTAATGCTGATAAATTCGAAAAAAAATAAAGAAAAATAAAAATAAGTGGTTTTCCTCCCATTAAGCGCCCTTGTTTAATGTTCTAGTCTCATCATTGTTAATTTTAAGATCTCTAATTAATTTGTCTTCTTCTAACCTACTTAGTTCACTAGAACTTATCATCAGAAGGATCTCCTATCCTCACAAGAACACATATTTTAAATGTTCAAGTGGCAGGTTGGGCTCTAATTTTGGTGCCTATAAAATGGAATGTAGAAGTTTTGTGTCAAAAATAGGAAGGTTCACACACGATGCATTGCTCCTTTGAGGTTTAAGTGTCTCTAAGTTGAACACCATATCTTGAGGATTCTCTTAAAAAACAAGATCCTATTAAAATTGTTAAGTTGTCCACATCAAAATCATTAGAAAGCACAATGTTCAGCTTATCATCATGGCTTGAATCAAAATATTTTTGTCTTAGAGGATCTACAATATCAACACCATACACACAAGACACCATTAGAATACTTTATATCATCATGCATATTAAAGTTTATAATTTCTCCATTAAATTCCATAGTGAGTGTACCATCTTGCACATCTATCTTCATTTTGGTTATACTAGGAAAAGGTCTTCCTAGAAAAATATAAGAGGTATTAAATGATTTATCATTTTCAATATCTAACACATAAAAATCAGCAGAAAAATTAGATTATCAACTTTGACAAGCACATCCTCTGGAACTCCTTCAGAATAAACAACCGATCTATCGACTACCTGAATTATAACACTTGTTTCTTTTAGTGGACCAACATTCGATTTTGACATAACATTTATTGATGCTCTTAAATCATACATGGCTTTCTTTATGTCTAAAGTGCCTATTTTACAAGAAATTGCAAACATACCTTAGTCCTTGCATTTAGGCGGTAGTTTCCTCTAAATTATAGCTAAAACATTTTCTGCCATCCTTACCATTTCATCGTAGTTTAAATTTTTCTTGTTGGTGCACAGCTCCTTTAAAAACTTGGCATATCGAGGTACTTACTTAATTATATTGAGTAAAGGAACGTTTACCTCGACTTTGCAAGAAGTTTCTAAAATATCCTTATCTTATTTTTCTTTCTTTAATTATGCAAATCTTTATGGAAATGGTGGAGGGATTATGAACGATGCTACTTGGTTCTATACTTTTTTGTCGGCCTTATCATCAACAACTGCTTTTGGTTATGTACTTTTTTGTAAGCCTTGCCCAAGGCTTAATTAATGGGGATTTTTTAGCAACTCTTTACCACTTCTCAATGTAATAGCAATTATATTTGTCTTGGATTGACCTCGATTTTGGATGGTAATTTGCATTAGGATTTCAACTTACTCATAGATGTTGCTAATTGGCTCACTTGGGTCATTAAACTTCGAATGTTGACTTTTGTTTCATGTTAAAATTGTTGGATGTTAGTAGCAAGTGATTTAACAATTTTTTCAAGAGACATACCTTGTTTCTGGTTGTTATTGTGGGTGCGGTCTTGGCTAATATTGTTGGAAATTTTGTTGCCTTACTCCATAGCCAAAGTTAGGATGATCACTCTATCCTAGGTTATAAGTGTTAAAAAATTAGTCATATCTCCTTTGTGTTTGATAGGGAGAATTCTCCTATGGCATAGATATGTTGTTGGTCATCTTTTGAAGTGTAGGACACATGTTCGTAGGATATCCAGATTGCACACAAATTCCATAAACTCAACATGTTGTGTATTGCCTACAATACTTCACACCAAAGTAGTTAGTTGTGAAATTTGAGATTCAATAAAAGAAATATTTACCTTATTCACCCTTCTTGGAGTGTCTCGCATGTTCCCAAACTGTTGCGAAGTGGCAGCCATGATCACTATCAATTCTCTACCTTCTCGAGGTGTTTTGTTCACTATGGCACCACCGCTTGCTACATTTAACATTTTTCTTTTCGTAGACAGGAGTCCTTTTAAAAGATAATGAATAAGGGATTGTTTTGAGATATCATGTTGTGGCCAACTTTTGCACAACCATTTAAACCTCTCCCAATAATTGTGTAAGCTCTCCGAATCCCTTTCACAAATTCCACATATCTCTCTTCTAATGTTAGCTACTCGAGATACTGGGAAGAAGCAATCTAGGAAGGCTTTTACCATATTTGCCCAAGTCATGATTGATTAAAGAGATAGGTAAAACAAACAATCCTTGGTTGGATCATCCAAAGAAAAAGGGAATGCCCTCAATTTTATCTACTCTTCAAACACTCCATGCGGCCTCGTGCTTGAGCACACGACATGAAATTCTTTGAGGTATTTGTATGGGTTTTCATTCTTTAAACCTCTAAACTTGGGTAACAAGTGAATTAGGCTAGATTTTAGGTAGAAAGCTACGTCTAGATCTGGACAAGTGATGTAGAGGGGCTGCTGGTTGGTAGGCAATGCTTGGAGCTCCCTCAAGGTGCATTCCTCAGCCATCTGCTTGGTTTCTACTTCGGTTTCAATAGTTGCATTGTTGTCTGCAAAAACTGTGTCTTGCTAAAACATTTTTCTCTTTAGCTGGGTTTGTTTCCTTAAGCTTTTACAGTTTTCTCAATTTTCGGATCCTATAAAAGAGGTTCTCTATGATAAGATCTAGTCATAAAAAGAAAAGAACTCAAATTAGTTGCTGCAATACCCCAACAACGACACCAAAATTTGGTAGGTGTCGAATCCACTAAAAATAAATTTCTAATTGAGCAATAAAACAATATTGTAGTAGTGGTAAGAAGGGTCAAATCCACATAAATTGAAAACCAATTTCTTCCTTGACCAACGAATAAAAAGCAAACAAAATGAGCTTTAATAGATTCAACATCAATGCAGAATATGTAATAGGAAATAAACAAGGTAATATAAACTGAACTTTTGCATGCAAGTTATAAACTAAATCAATTATAAGAAGGATTCCTAGTCAACAAAATAGCTAGCTTAAGTAACGTAGTGGATCGTAGATGCAAGGATTCATTTTATCCAAAATATGGCAGATTAGTCATAGTTGTCAGAAACGTTCCAACAACCATTCATTCCTTATTATTAAACTAACCAAGAAATATTCGTTAGTTGGTTTTTTACTGTTAAGCAGTCCTATGAATGTCCACAAGATTTAACTTGTCAACGGTCTTGAAAGCTAGAAGGACCTGATTCAAGTTGTCAGATTCATTCGTGTGAACTGGTCGACTAAATTACTTACTGTACTCCACTGATTACTACTAGGTGCCAGAACTACTCAAACAATTACGGATTTGAGGAGTTTGGCTAGCTGCTTATGGTTTCTCTTCACATAGGATGGGCCTTGTTCAAATGAATTTGTCATGAAAAATATTGCAAGTGCACAATATCATTAACAAGTAATAAAGTGATAGAGTAAGATTGTCAATCCCATAAGAACTAATTATTATTAATTACCGAAATTAGGTTAATTCTATTTTTTTTTTTTGATCAAAAGTAGATGAAGAGGAATATATAAATCTAAAATTGGAGAAAAGATTGCTTAAATGAAAATTAGATAAGGACTAATCAATAAACTAAAACCCGAGGTTTTGATTTCACCAAGACAATTCATGGTAAATTTTCTTAATTCTAATTAATCAACATGTATTCCTATGCTAAAAGTGAATTTCACGAATATAATTATTAGACTTTCTCAAGACTTAACAATATGTCTTAATGAGCTAAATTCCTACATCTTTGTGGAAATTATAAACCCATTAAAATTCATTAAGAGCAAGAAATTTGTATTGCTACACAAATCTCATAAATATTTCTATTCTATGATAAATTTATGGCGTTCCAATTATGACAAACTCAATTTTCTCCTCTCGGTCTCAAATTGAATCTCTAAATCATGAAATAGTTAACCAAACAATCACATGCATTAAACATAAATTGAAAAACTCAGCATATTCTGAATAAACATCAAATTACTTAAAATAAGAAAATATTAGCAATCATTGTCCAGCTACATCGTACCCCCAGAAAAAGAGTTTTATTCATGCTTGAAATAATAAACATCCTAATGAAATTATAAACATAGAGAGAAGAAAGAAGAAAAATTGGGTTTAAAGATAGAGTTTCGAGGCCCAAATTCTATTTTTGATATGAATATCCTTCTTCTCCACACCTATCGCTTTCTCTCTCTTTTCTCTCTGCCAAAAGGTCCAGATCATAACCCTAAACTTTTCTATTTATACTCATTAGTTTAAAAGGGCATAGTTGTGAATAAAAACTTCGTAATTTGTAATTTCTAGCATTAGCATCGTAATGGTAAAACCTGGCATCACGACACCAAGTCGAGAATGGTGTCAACCTTAGAGGGTCGTGATGCCACAAGCCACCATCGTGATGCTGGAAATTCTATTTTCTTCCTTTTTCTTTAGTTCCTAGCGTCATGATGCCATAATCCACAGTTGTGATGTTGATAATTCTATTTTTTTTCCTTTTTTTCAGCTCCTATCATCATGATGCAACAATCCACCATCATGACATTGATCATTCTATCCTCAGCTTAATTCTTGTCCCAAAATTGCCAAAATATTCTTCCAAACTCCTCCAAATTACTCCACACCCAATCTTCTTCTCAACCTAAGAAAATAAACACAAAACCAAGCATAAATACAAAAATAAATTCTCAAAAACCAACAAAAGTTGAATGAAAGTATCTAAATCATGAGTATAAAGCACACTCATCAAATACCCTTAAACTTAACTTTTTTCTAGTCCTCAAGTAAAATATTGAAAAGAAATACTTAAAAGCAAACTTTGCCACCACATTGATCTATTAAGCTTGATAATATTGAAATTTGATTCATTTCTTGCGATTATTAGTTAGTTGAAAATTCAAAAGGAATGTTGTAAAATATAAATAGACTATTAGCTCTTATACCCCTCAATGAAATTTGCATAATTCCAACACATAAATTCCATCTTTAAGTCTCTACCATTGATTCATAAATTATGTTTTGTTTAACATTACCTCTTTGATACTTCAACCAAGGTAGTAAACTTAACGCAATTCTATTTCTTTCCTGGGGAGTGTGTGTTATGCTCCATCTCACACTTTTACCCAAAAATATTTTTACGAGTGAGTGCATTTTATGCTCTATCTCACTCTTTTACCTAAAAATATTTTTAGAAGTGAGTGTGTTTTACGCTTTATCTCACCCATCACATGTTAGTTACTTTGTCTTATTCATTTAAACCTTAGTTTATGACTAGTTAAATGGTAAAAATCAAACTCACATTTTCTATGTTACAAGTATAATGCCTTTGATTAGGTTCTTATGCAATTGTTCTTATACCGATTAAGTTAGAGGAAATAATCGCTAATTATTCTACTTATTATTTGCAACATATGCTATTTTGTTTTCAAAATAACCACAATCTTGGTCAGGATAAAATCTTAATTCCATCATTCTTCATTGACTATTAATGGTGAAATATTTATCCTTTTATTGTAAAAAAAAAAAAGAAAAAAAATAGCAGTTTAAAATCTAAAAACCCAATACCTCGAAATATTAGAGTTTGCATTGTCCTCAATCTAAAAAAAATGTTTTTTTTATGTGTAGAGGATGTACCTCAGCGAGAATTAAGCATCCTCGCCATCATTCTCTTCATTTTCTTCATCAATGTCATCGTGTAATATTGGCAGAAAAACTAGTGCAGGTGAAAGAGGATAAATAGTATCACCAATATTTAGGACACATTGATTCATTATCTGTGCTAAGGTTGTATTGCACTGCACATTATCAACATGTATTTGCCTAAGTTCTATCGAAGTGCCCAAGTCTCTTGCCATTGTTCACTCTGACTTGGATCAGTATAAGCAGCGCTACCAATTAAGGGAGGACAATGAGTTGAGACCTATCCTCATTGTTGAGAAGAGCTGGCCTCAACATGTGTAGGATGTTGTGGCTTTTTATATTGTTTCATTATTAGGGATGTAATTGCTTTCATTGGATACACCAATGCTTCCCATGGTTCCCATTTGACATTGGCTAAGTTGTAAAGGCCGGTGATCAACCCAGGAATAAAAATTCCTCTAACTTTTGAAGATGCACATTCCAATATGGAATGCGATATGACTTGCCCCACATCTATAGACATGTCTTTCATAAGTGCATATAATAAGATAGCCCATTCCCATGCATATAACAAGTACGTATAACAATAGAATGGGCTAATTCCCTTGATTTATGTTATTGACCACCCTGAAGCAGTTTTGTGTTTCCTCAGCACTCGTAATAGCTTATCCTCTTGTTCTTTATTCAAAGAAGATGAGATAATATCAAGAGGAGTGGATGTTTCTCCCAAGTAGGCATATCGAAGATGGCATGGGAGTTGCTTGAGCTCTAACACTAGTGGCTTTTAATGGATGGAAAAGGTCTAGGTTTCCTTTTCCCCAAATCTTTAAAAGGTCCCTTAATAAATATCAGTGGTGTAGCTTCCAAATGATTTACATATTCTAATATATCAGGATCTTCTATATCAATAGCCCAAACTAAACATGCTTCCAATGGCTCAACTGGATAACTTTTTTTAATTACTTCCTCAATACAATTTTTTGCACTATCTACCCGTAAACAACTATCCACATCATTTGGGTACTTCATTACTTTGAATACATTAAAGGTTACCTGCTCTTCTTGCACTCTCAAAATAAGATATCCTTTTTATATATCTATAAGAGTTCTTCCCGCAGCTAAGAATGGCCTACCAAGAATAATCAAAATTTCTCGGTCTTCCTCTATGTCAAGAACAATAAAATCTACTGGGAAGATGAACTTATCCACTTTCACCAGGACATCCTCAATAATCCCTTTTGGATATTTAATAGATCGATCACCCAAATGTAAAGAGACTGTTGTTGGCTTTACTTCTCCGAGACCTTACTTCTTGTATACTAAAAGAGGCATCAAATTAATACTCACTCTAAGATTACAAAAAGCTTTCTCAAAATGAGAGTTCCCAATAGTGCAAGGGATGGCGAAACTCCCAGGATCCTTAAGCTTCGGGGGAAATTTATTTTGCAAAA
Source organism: Carica papaya (assembly GCF_054855325.1). Taxonomy (NCBI): domain Eukaryota; kingdom Viridiplantae; phylum Streptophyta; class Magnoliopsida; order Brassicales; family Caricaceae; genus Carica; species Carica papaya. The sequence continues at coordinate 25,036,411 of NC_142314.1, forward strand.
TGGCACTACACTCCTCAGTAAGAGCAATTATCTCATATTCATCTAACTTTCTCTTGTTCGAGAGGATTTCCTTCATAAACTTCACATAGCCAGGCATTTGCTCCAAAGCATTTGAAAATGGAATGTTGATATGTAGTTTCTTAAAAACATCTAAGAACTTAGAGAACTGCTTATCTAATTTCTGCTTATAGAAACTCTGAAGATATGGAATATGAGAAATATATGGTAGAGGGTTGTCCGGGAAGAACTTTGACTTAGGTTTTTTAATCTTTCTCCTAGACTTATTTTCGAATCATCCAAATATGTCTCTGTTTGCGGCTCAACTGGCTACGTGGTTTCAATTAATGCTCTACTCAACTCTACTAACTCCTTCCCAATACATAGAGTAATAGTTTTCACTTACTCTTTCAGATTCTTCTCAATATTACTCGACAAAGAACCTTGCAGACTCTAAGTCAAAATTTCATAAAGTTAGCCTAATTAAATCTCCAAATTCTGAATAGATGTTATTGGCTTTGAATACTAGTTTCTTTCCTCTGAAGTGTATAATCTATTCTTGCCATAAACTGATTAGTATTGACTATGAGCTAGGGGAGAGCATCTTCTAAAGACACTTGTCTACTGAGGCTGAAATTGACGTTGATGCTCAACTAATGGCTTCATCGATTCAGCCTAATTGCATCAATTGAGACATTGTTGTGCTTAAATATCTCATAAATTTCGAGAAAAATGGCTACGTGAGAATTGGGATCATCATTAGGTAAACCACAGAATTGATTGGCTTGCACCATCTGTATGATAGCCAGCTTGATCTTGAAATTATTAGGAGCAACTGTGGGGGATTGAATGACAAAAATAGTCCTATTAACCATGGGCATAACATAGTCTCTAAGTGCCCGATTATTTTTATTGCTCACAACTTCTGGATTGTCTCTAGTGTCAATCATGGCTTCTTGAGAAGGTTATCTAGAAGTGTTTCTCCTTTCTTTTCTATTATGACGACAAGTTTGCTCAATTTTAGAGTCAAGAGGAAGTAAATTCTCACTTCTAAAATGTCTCATGCACCTAAGAAAACACCTAAGGAATCAAATATGAACAACCGTAAATAATAGAAAATAAAACTCAAATTAAAACTAGAATTACTTAGTATTGATATTAATAATAAAAAATTAGTCCTCCGCAATGGCGCCAAAAACTTATCATGGAAAATATTGCAAGTGCATAATATCGTTAGTAAGTAATAAAGTGATAAGTAAGATTGTCAATCCTATAAGGACTAATTATTATTAACTACCGAAATTGGGTTAAATCTAATTTTATTTGAATGATTGAAAATAGATGAAGAGGAATATATAAATCTAAAATTGGAGAAAAGTTTGCTTAAATGAAAATTGAATAAGGACTAATCAATAAACTAAAACCTAAGGTTCGGATTTCACCAAGACAATTCATGGTAAATTTTCTTAATTCTAATTAATCTACATTTATTCCCATGCTGAAAGAGAATTTCATGAATATAAATATTAATCTTTCTCAAGACTTAATAATTCATCTTAATGAGATAAATTCCTACATCTCTGTGGCAATTATAAACCCATCAAAATTCATTAAGAGCAAGAAATTCATATTGCTACACAAATCTCATAAATCTCTCTATTCTATGATAAATTTATAACGTTCCAATTATGACAAACTCAATTTTCTCCTCGGTCTCAAATTGAATCTTTAAATCATGCAATAGTTGGCAAAACAATCACACCCATTAAACATAAATTGAAACACTCAACATATTCTGAATAAACATCAAATTAGTTAAAATAAGAAAATATCAACAATCATTGTCTGACTACATCATAGCCCTAGAAAAAGAGTTTAGTTCATGCTTGAAATAAAAAACTTCCTGATGAAATTGTAAACTTAGAGAGAAGAAAGAAGAAAAACTGAGATTTAAGATGAGTTTAGAGGCCTAAATTCTATTTCCAAAATGAATCTCCTTTTTCTCCACACCTATTGCTTTCTCTCTCTTCTCTATTTGACAAAAGGTCCATATCATAACCTTAAACTTTTTTATTTATACTCATTAGTTCGTAACAACATAATTGGGAATAAAAATTTCATAATTCAAAATTTTTTGTGCTGGTGTCACAACAGTGAGGACCTAGCATCGCGATACAAAGTCTGGAATAGTGTCGACCTTAGAGTGCCATGACGCCACAAGCCACCGTTTGGACATCCCATATACTAAATATAACATAAGTTAACCAAATACAGTAACCGATTACAAGTGCATCAAGATATATTATATGTAGCAGAATAAATATTATAATTCCTTATAAAATAAAATTTGAGTTCCAAATCTTACAATACTGAGACAAAATTTGGCAAAATAATAAATATAAGTCTCTTCAAAATAGACTCATCAGAGTGTAAAACAAAACATGCACTCATAATGATTCATGGATCCACAGTGTAACACCTCACTCGTTGCTGTGCTTAATTAATTTAAAAAATCCTATTTATTCGAGCCTTTAGGCCGCATTAAACTCATTTAATTTACTCTACAAATTATTTATCGTAAAACGTGAATCTTGCTAATTTTTTCTTATTTTGATTTTATTTAATATTATTTTATTTTAATTATTTTTATTTAATTTTAATTTAATTTCATTTATATTATTTATTTTATTTTAGTAAAAAATTAGAAATTAAAAAAAAATGGCAAAACGGGAAATAAATCCCAGGAGAAACGAGAGTTGCCCGTGCGGGATGCTTGTGCACTGTGCGCTCACACACATGCACACAGCAGATACAGGACGTGCGCAACGTCTGCTCGTGCATGTGCGCACAGCAGACGTAGGACGTGCACACAATGCGCATGTCCCATCCATGCGGGCGACATGAGGTCAGACCCTGCGCGCGTCCTATGGCATGCAAGTTGGTCGTCCACGCATCACCTCGCACGCGAACAGGTGTCACACATTGTGTGCATGTCATCCGCATAGCAGGCCTACGTAGATAGGCCCCTGTGCGCTTGGGGCCTGCGTGCGTGGCAGGTGGCCGGTGCGCCAGCAGGCTAGCCTGCAATATGCCGAGCGGGGCACTGCCACCTCGGGCAATGCGCCACCATCGACCCAGATAGTGCCCCACTGTCGCCAGCAGAGGAAGCCTTCCTCCCTCGTTTTTCGTGCCAAACATCTTTTTCTTCTTTCTCTTGACCAAATTTTGCGACTTGGCATGAATCCAACAGATCTAAATTTCTATTAATAGGTCTTCCCTTCTCCCTCTTCTCCAGACTTCCATTTTTCCATTTTTCAAGACTTAGAAAGAGAGAAAGGGAGAAAGAGTGATTGAGAGAGAGAAGGAGGGAAAAAAAAGAACTATGGAGGAAATATCAAGGTTTCGGTAAGAAATTTAGTACTTCTTTCAATGTCTTAAGTAGTTTTTTTAAATAAAGAAAAATTATTAAATTATGATAATTTCGACTCTGCCTGTTTTGTATGCTTATGTGTTTGCAGGTCTTATAAGCTGAACTGTTCTTATTTTCAAGCATGCTTGTGATTTATAGACACTTGATATTTTGTATATAATAAAATTAATATAAACTCGATATTGTTATCTGGAAAGATAAAAGAAAAAAGAAAAAAGAAAAAAGAAAAAGTGGAATGAAGCATGAATGGTCCGAATTCTGTATCTGTATTGACATGCATAATGCATCAAGTGTCTCGTTAGACTTTTTATCTCTGAAAGGTATCTATTCCCCTAACCCTGTCCGGGGTATCTATGTTCCCTCCCCCATCTTGTCTGAAAATATGTAAGAGGACTGTTCCCTATAGATGATCGCATACCTTCTGACGAGAATGGTGACGTGAATATCTATTAGGGGTCACCTTTGGTTAAGTACTGTCATGACTATAGATATCTGATACGACTACTATGGTTGGTACGGCCGTGATCGTAGATTGTACCATAGTTTGGCCGGCTAAAATTATGCCTGAGTAAATTACCGTTATCTGTGTGTGTTCCATACCAATTGTTTGTAACTTTTTGGATGTCTTTCCCATCGAACTTCCTGGTCTGCCTCCCCCGCCAGGAGTACTTAATTGAGTTGCTGCCCGAAACCTAGCCAATTTCAAAGCCCGCCTATTGTATGAGTTGAATTGAGCTAATAGAGATGGAACATCAGCTTTCTGAACTTATTACCCAGAAGTTTATCTACCCTAGCCATTCTCTTTGGGGCGCGCCAATGTTGTTCGTAAAAAAAAAAGATGATTCTCTTAGACTTTGTGTGGATTATCGGGAACTCAACCGAATGACAATTAAACGCAAGCACCCCTTACTTCAGATTGATGACCTCTTTGATTAACTACAATGAGCCATGTTCTTCTCTAAGATTGACCTCAAGATAAGATACCACTAGCTTCTCAGTCAAAGAAGAAGATATTTCGAAGGCTGTTTTTCAATGCAGCTACGATTTGTATGAGTTTAGGGTAATTCTGTTTTGGTTAATAAATGTTCCCATAGCCTTCATGGACCTCATAAATAGAGTTTTTCGAGATGCACTAGATTAGTACTTCATCATATATATTGATAACATCTTTGTGTACTCCAAGAGCCTAGGAGAACATGCAGTGCACTTGACTGACGTGTTGGAGACCCTTCGT